>NC_050478.2:64762837-66229087 GCF_012460135.2 Molothrus ater
CTGTGCCAGCTGATATTCAGGTTGGGCATTCAGCCTTCATCAAGCAAGAATTTCTTCATAGCAAGGGTGATTAGACATTGGAATGCCCTGGCCAGGGAGGTGGTGGAGTCACCATCCATGGAGGTTAAGGAACTCAGTGCCGTGGTCTGGTTGACAAGGTGATGTTCAGTCATGGGTTGGACATCATGATCCCCGAGGTCTTTTCCAACCTATTTGATTCTGTGATTCTGATTTTTGCACATATACTTTTTCAGCTTTTGCTTTTAAAATATAAAATTATGGGACAATGAAGTGGAAGCTTTCTGTGGTAAGCTTGAGAAAGACCTGTTTGTTTTGCATTTCGTTTACAGTCTTGGACAGTCGTCCCTGATTTTACACATCATGCCCACACTGCCTCATTGTCAGCAGTAGCAGTGAATAACAGATATGTGGTCACTGGAAGCAGAGATGAGACAATCCAAATCTATGACATGAAAAAGAAGATTGAACATGGGGCGCTGCTACAGCACAATGGTAAGGGATCATTTCTTTGTAAAAAACCTTTATGATAAAAAATTGTAGCTGAAAAACTGGCCCTTGCTAGAAGAAGACTTGTTTTTTTTTCTAATAAGACTCTAGTAGTAGTGGTGTTGCAGCCATGATGGTGTGATCATATAAACAAGGTAAGCTTTTGAGCATAGAAGGTAAAAACAATTATTCTGGTATTAGCTCACAAATGCTGCTGCTGCTTTAAATTATTTGTAGTTTTAAGAAGTGATTAAGAAGTTATGAGCCACAAATGGCTTATGTGCTGTTTTTCTTCTATCAGGATGGTTTATCTAGATCATGCCTACTCTCAGCTACTGTCTTTCCCAGCGTTCTTGCCCTGTCACAAGTGTACATGAACCCCACAAAAGAGAGTTTGTGTGGGAAAGCAGGCTGCTGCTGTCAGAGGAGTTAACCTGGTACATTTCCCCCTGTGTGTGCTGCCTGAATTACAGCTTCAAAGTACATGATAGAGTCACAGAACAGTTTGGATAGGAGAGGATCTTTTAAATGTTGTCTAGTCCAACCCTACTGCAGTGAGCACGGGCATCTTCAACCAGATCAGGTTACGCAGAGCTCCATCCAATTTGGCCTTGAGTGTTTCCAAGGACAGAGTATCAACCACATGTCTGGACAGCTGTTCCAGTAAAAACTGCTGTCCTTGTAAAAACACTTCTTCCTTACATCTAATCTAAATTGACCCTCTTCAGTCTAAAACCATTGCCTTGTCCTATCACAACAGGTCCTGCTAAAAGGTTTATCCCTATCTTTCTTCTAAGCCTCCTTCAAGTACTGGAAGGCCACAATAAGGTCTCCCTGCAGCCTCTTCCCATCTGAAATATTCCAGTTCTTTCAGATTTTCCTCACAAGCAAGGTGTTCCATCTCTCTGATCATCTTCATGGCCCTTCTCTGGACTTGCTTCAACAGGTCCACATCATTCTTATGCTGGGGACATGTTGGAGCTGGATGCAATGTTCCAGGTGGGGTCTCTGAAGAGCAGAGCAGAGGGGCAGAATCCCCTTCCTCAGTCTGCTGCCCACGCTGCCTTAGATGTAGCCCAGGACACATTTGGCTTTCTGGGCTGGAAGCACACATTTCTAGGTCATGTCCAGCCTCTCTCAGCAAGCCTAAGTCCTTTTCAGCAGAGCTGCCCTCAATCTGTCCATCCCCCAGCCTGTGCTGCTACCAGCTTGCACTGTGCTTTGTGGAACTTGGAGGTTCAAGCCCACTGCTTGAACTTGTTCGTGTCCCTCTGGATGGCATCCCATCCCTCACCACTCACAGAGTTTGGTGTCATCTGTAAACTAGCTGAGGGTGCACCCTCTGTCTGTATCATTGGTACAGTCATCTGTTAATGGCTGTGCAAATAAATCTGTTTGAGTCATTTGTAGCTCCGTATTGATTAATCAAAAAGATCCAGGAGCTAGACTGAGCATGGTAACTGCATTTAACTCATGTATGATACATCTGGTGATTATGGGGAAGCAGCAAGTGCAGTAAGTTCAGCTGTGTGTCAGGAGCAGGGCTTTGACTGGGAGCATTCCTATCACCAATAGAAGCTCTCTCTGCCCCAGTGTTTGAGTACTGCTGTGACAGAACAGACCAGATGGAGTGCAGACATGTGTGGGTAAAGGGTGCCTGATAGAGCATATCAGACTATTGAATATAGCAAGAAAGTTCGAGGGTTTTTTTAAAAAATACTTAGGAAATCATTTAGATTTTCCCAAGGTTAGGGTAGTGGCTGGCATGCCTTGATGGAAGAAGCTTTTCTGTTAAGTTCTACATTCTCTGTTAATTTGTGCAATAACTGTTTGGTGTGTACAACATTGTTAATTGTATTTCTAGGCACGATAACTTCTTTGGAGTTCTATGGAACAGCACATCTACTGAGTGGGGCTGAAGATGGACTCATTTGTATCTGGAACACAAAGAGATGGGAATGTCTGAAATCCATTAAGGCACATAAGTAAGTTTCTTAAATCTTCATGTTCACATACATTTTCATGACTATTTTCCTTGTAAATAATAGATGTGACTAATGTTTTGTTTTCATCAGGGGACATGTAACATCTCTTTCTATTCATCCTTCTGGGAAATTAGCTTTGTCAGTTGGAACAGATAAAACATTAAGGTGAGTCAAAACTGATGAAGGAATGCTGAGAATCATAATTCAGTAACTCTTAATAAGGTGCTATAAGCAACAGTTCCATGTTGGGACTAGGCAACACTGATAAAACATATTTGTTATCAAATGGTTCAAAGATCCATCTGTTTGTCTTTTGAAGTTCTAAGTGCCAGCTGTTCATACCTTCTTCTTGTGAGTTCTGACTCTTCACAAGTCACTTGTAGATGTATAAATATGTTTGCATTTTGGAACACAATTTGCTTAAACTTTTGAAAAGTGACAGGTTTTGTTTAGTGTCAGTTTTCACTTGGAGTGTTTCCATGTTGCTGTAGATACCTGTTTTAGAGATATAAAATGCTATTTTAATAGCACAAATTTCTATTGGTCTCCTTTTGGGCTCAGTATTGCAAATGGTGGTTTAGAAAATAAATAACACAAGATCAACATTATAGCATGCAAGCAATATATGAACTCATCATTTTCTTTTGCATTAAGAAGGCAGAAAAATGCTTAGAGAGGCTTAAAAGCTTCCTTTGAGTGCCTCATGACAGCAGATTGGATTTCAGTTTTGCTGTGCTGTTTTTAACCAGAATGCACATTGCCTGTCGTTGTGTTTCAGAACTTGGAATCTTGTTGAAGGACGATCAGCCTTCATCAAAAACCTGAAGCAAAGTGAGTTTATCAATCTAAATCCACTAATTAAGTGCAATTTGATAGCTTTATTTTTCGTGTAAAGAAAAGTTGACTGAATTAATCAAGTCAGTTAACTGCAAACTTATACAATGTCTTCTTTACACGTGAAGGCAAGCATATGTAAGCTCATGTACTTAATAATAATTTAGCAAAAGGAAAACATAGTACCACTAAAGTAAATCCTTTTTTTTCCTTGAAATTTGAGGTCAGAGCATTAAAATAAATGTGTTTCAGTTTGTTTTTCTTTACATGATTCTGATAATCAGAAATAAACATTTAAGAGCATAGCTGTTTATTCTAGCTTATTTGATTTTTCACTGAATATATTCTTAGGTCTAGGTAGAAAACAGTGTCTAGCAGCTTCTAAAGATTCTTACTTTTAGATTCTCTGTATCAATGTGTACAGATGCACACATAATTAAATGGTCCCCTGATGGAGAGAAGTATGTGACTGTGATAGCAAACAAAGTGGATATCTACAGACTTGACACAGCTTCAATCACTGGCACCATTACAACAGAGAAGAGGATTTCTTCACTTAGATTTATTACAGTAAGTACAAAAATGAGAGGTGTTGGGAAATGAACTGGTTTGAAACACATTAAATTAATCACACTTGCATTTCTTTTTCCCCATTCCAAGGATTCTGTCCTTGCCATAGCTGGAGATGATGAAATGATTAGGTTCTACAGCTGTGACTCTCAAAAATGCTTGTGTGAATTTAAAGCTCATGAAAACAGGTATTTTATATTTGTTTATTATTTAAATATTTATGGCAATGCTGATTCCTCTCTAAAGTTCTATGGCTTGTAATGTTTGGCATATTTTGCTTTTGTTTTAGTATAGAAAGTGAATTTATTTATGTGCTAAATTCCAAACAGTCTTGTTTGCTTTTTGTATGAGCACAAGTACTGTGTCCATGCATGTTACAAAAACAGTAGGGTACAGAATTAAGAATATTGCTATTGTAAATTTGTGAGTGTGTGTACTTGTGTTTAACCAGTCTTTACTGAATCTGACTCTTTAGAATGCTTCAAAAAAACAAACTAGTTTTATTCAGTTCAAACAATAGGAGTGTAATTACGTATTCTGTGTTTTTGAATACCAATTATTTGTCCAAATGTTGCTTTGAATTCATCAAAACAAAAAAGCATTAGCAGTAATGTCACTGATGTGTCTAATAGTGTATGCTTTACAGTACTAAAGAGTTCTGAATTGAATCCTAATAAGCCTAGCAAAGGCAAATGTTCCTAATATAAATGACAGCACTCAAAGCAGATCCAAGTTCCTGCCTGTCACTTGGAGGATTTTTGTTCAAACTGATTTTTTAGACTGTTGCCTATTCATCTTTAATTTGTCTCAGCTTACTAGTCTGAAGTGAACCGCGATGCTGTAAGATAAAAATGTATTCTTTTTCACAGAATAAAAGATATTTACAGTTTTGAAAGAGAAGGACAGCATGTCATTGTTACTGCATCCAGTGACGGTTACATTAAAATGTGGAATCTGGATCTTGATAAGGTTGGTATATTACACTGCTTGTTACATTTAAGAAAATCAACAGAGAACCAAATTGCAGACAGTTCTGTTGTAAGAGTTCATTTTAAGAGGAAATTTTATGTGAAATGTGGATGTCTTGATCTTCTTCCATGTTATGCTCAGTAGAGATGTATGTCTATGCACATTTATTTATGCACTCGTGTTTTTTTCATCTTTGTATCTTTTCCTTTTTAACAAACTATAAAACCTGATGATATTATGATATTTCATCTCCACTTTTTGTACAGTCATGCTTTCCATCAGACCTAGCCGGGCTTATGACTATCTAATCAGTTATGTATGTTATGACTATGTAATTAGTTAAGGACTGCTGTGAATTTCTGTAATGTTGATGACTGTTGCTACTCTTCTGAAAACACAAAGTCTATGGTTTGGGCAGGGGAAGATGGTTGTTCATGTCGGGGGAGGAACTTATCCTTTGGAAAAATTCCAATACATAAATGTTCTAAGTACTTGTATTTCCTGTATTTTCAAACAGTTCTGAGTAATACAGTTCAACAAGGAATCATGTCTTATCTTTAACGTTTATTGTGTTTATTGTTTGCTCTTAAAATCAGAAATAGATTTTTACAATTTATTGCTTAGTTACAAAGGATCTACTATATTTTATGATAAGTATCTTGGATAGTTCAAATAATTATTTCTCAACATATATACACTTCAAATCTGAATTTGCCTGTTTTTAATTTCACCCACTCTGATTATTTTTATACTTGTAAGTGCAGGAGTGATCTCCCCTTTTCCTCTTCACCTTACATTTCTGTTCCCCTTGTACAGAACTGACAGAGAGATCTTTGCCTTTCTGTGTAACACTGTATTTATTTTGACCAAATTCCTTTCCCTGCAAGCAAAGTTTTGCATAACTGTGTGGGCTGCTCTGTCCAGCTCTGAGGGGTAGAATATCCTAATACAGTAGTTTCCAGTGGGTTGATGCTGTTAACACTGCCCATGTGTCTGTGACACTTTATCCCCTGATATCTGTAATAGAATATTTGTATTCCAAAAGCTGAGTGATATAATTGCCTAACAATGAAAGTGGGCAGTAAGGTGCTTTCTCACTTCAAATACTTCATTAAATTTAACCAGAAATAAAATAAGGTTTAAATAATCTTCTTTTATGTTCAGATTAGAGATGGGCCATCTTTACTGTGTGAAGTCAATACCAAAGCTAGGCTGACATGTCTTGCAGTGTGGCTTGACCAAGCTTCAGAAATGAAAGAAAACTCTGATAAAACTGCATCATCATCTCAAGGTAACAGAACTTTGTATTTTGAATTGTTAAGGTGACTGTGAAATGGAATACACCAAGTGGGAGGCTTCTCCAATATCGACTGGAAAATGTTCTGGTATTTTGAAGTGGGGATATGATGCTGGCAAGTGATACAGATACACTTAGCAATCTGATAGTGTCTCAAGCCCATATGTTTGTTGGAGAGCATAAGCCTCTTTTCACTTTTATTAAAGTTCTCTTTCTGTTTCCTGGAATAACATACTGAGGAAACCACTGCAAAACTTTTGAGACAGATAAGAAAACAAACAGCTGATAGAACTGCATGTCTTGTTTTCCTATAAGCAAAATTAGGTGTGAGGCCACTGTAGTGGGGCAAACTTAGGAAGTCTAGCTCAGATTTGTTTGGGTTTTCTGCTGTTGTTTTCCTGCATTGTAATCTCTTTGCATACTTGATCTTTATGTATTTTAATTTCACAGGCAAAACTAGCATAAATGGCACTTTCTACTGTAAAATAAAAATATATTTATAACCCTTTTTTAAAAAATGAGATACAAATAAGTCTCTCTGCCATTTAGACTACAAAGACTGGGCATAAAGGTCAGTGTGATTAATTCCTTGCTTTTTTTCAGAAACAGAAGATGAAAAATCATCAATAGCCAGGATAAACAAAGATTTTTGGACTACTAAAAGGGTTAAAATAGCAAAAAGAAAGAGAAAAAATATTCAAGAGAAACAAAAGGTGGAAGCTCCAGTGCAAAAGAAGAAAAAGAAACAGAATAGCTCGGCATGAAGGCAGCTACTTTCTCTCCTGTACAAAAAGGAGTGCTGGTGTTGCCCTATTTTTTATAAGAATCTAAACCCTAACAGGACATATACCTCTGATCCAATGTATTGTTTAAAAGTAATTATTGTTCTTACCCTAATAAACTGACTGATCATTCTGGGAACTTTCCCTAAGTGAAGAAAGCCAAAATAAATTCATAATGTGTAATGTTTATATTTTTCTATTAACAATACCGTACACTTTTTAACTGGCTCTGAAAAAGCCAGCTAAAATAATAAAAATAGCTGCATCTTTCTCAGTTACATTTTTGTTTCACTTAAATGCATATTAAAAACACGTACACTTTTTAGGGTTGAAAATGTTACTGTTCATTTGACTCAAGGTATGGTCTGACTTTGCCCTACATTTCTTTTCCTACTGTAAGAAAGAACATGTTAAAATTACTTAAAATACAATGATCACATCCCATTCTTGCAGTCATGGAAAACTGTAATTTCTAATTTTTGACATGGACTTTATAAGCACATTTGGCTTTTTTACTGTGTTCATACTTGAATATATTTAATTTTTTTAAAAATCTTTGCACCCATGGTTCACATCACTGAAACATCTTGTTCAGAATATGATACATAATTTTAGGCAGAAGAGTTTTTATATCAATAAGGTTTAACCTTTTCTTCCCCCTTCCCAATGTTTTTTCTCAGTCCTTGACCTGAGCCATGTTTTTTATAAAAAAAGAATTATACAACACCTGAAATTTTTGCCATGCTGCTAAAATGTCACCTCTTATGTTTGCACTTAAACAAAAAGTAAATTCCTGACCTTCTCAGTCAATGGGAACAGGAATTCATCCTAAGCCTTATTACAAATATACAGTGGGAAAAACAAAGATGAACAAGGTCAAAGAGGTAAACTAAATGTTTCCTTTCTTTATTTTAAGGTGTAAGGCATGTTAATGTTTTCTGCACTACTGGAGTAGTCATTACTATTTCTGTTTTCAAAGAGTAATGGGAATTATGCTTTTTTCTGATTCACTTCATCCATTCCTCCTTAGTTGTGTAGCAAGAGAAAAACTAGAGAAAATCAGAAAAAAGATTGAGCCAAATCTGGAGACAGGAATGCAGGCTGGTTTAGAGATATAAAACAGAATGTAACTCCAGTTCAGCTCTGTGCTCTGACACTGAAACAAAATGAGCATCATCAGTGCTGTTACAGAATTGTTCATGTGGCAGTAGCAGTATTCTCTTGGAAGTGGGTGTCCATATTTACCTTCTCTAACTGTTTTCCTTACTTAGATAAATGAACAAAGTCTCTTATTTGGATATCCAATATAGTTGATTTATGCAAGTTCAGTTTATTTCAACATTAAAGAGATTAAGTTTGAGCTTACACAGCTTTTAATTTTAATGATATCCTAAATGTTTGTGTTCACAAACACATGCAAATAATATAGGACTTCAAATGGTTTGTTAACTTGACAGAAAGGTGCCAGATTTTTAATTCCTAAGGCTTCTATAGTAAAAATAAGAATTAAAAAGCGTACGATTAAATAAGGAAATTGTGTACAGCAATTTCACTTGTAAAGTCTTATGTCTATTTGATAGTGCTTATCTTATGTCCTTGACAAAATGTCTGCCACTGCTAAACTGTTTTTATTGTTTGAATTTTTAAATACATGAGCTCATGGACACAGTGATCACAGTTGCAGAAGCTAGGAAAAAAATCCAGTCTGCATGTAATTTTAAGATTAAAAAGTAAAAATTCCACAGAATTTGGATTCTAAAGTTTGAACTTAGAAGTAATTACACATTTGTAAAAATCTAAATCCCCTGTGTAGCAACAAAGAATTATGCATCTCATGAGACTCAGAACAATTTGTGAACTGGAGACAAAGAACAGTCCTTAGGGGAAAACCCATATTTTTTATACCTTGAGTGAATACTCTGCTGCTAATGAGTACTTTGCCATTTGTTGTTGTTGTATCTTTGTGTACATCTTCCTTTTCAGCACATTTTCCATTCTAGTTTTCAGGGAACTGCTTAGAATGGTAGAGGGGAGGCAGCAGTGCAGAGAGAGGAAACGGCAGCAGTGACAAAGCTGTCCCTGTCAGAAGGGGTGGGTGTGCATGACACTGGGAGAGCAGATGGAGCCATAGCTGCAAGGAGCAACAGCTCAGGAAGCAGCATCTCACCTGAGCCCCAGGTGAGTTCAACAGCTCCAGCAGCTGTGGATTTCTACCAGTTTCCTCTTCCCCTTTTGGGAAATCCCTGTGCTGGATCACAAAGCAGAGCCCAGTGAAGCTTGAACATTATAGCTATTACATAGCTTGAATTAAAAAGGAAATACCATCTGTATGGTATTTCCATAATGCCATAGCTTAAATATGTGTTGGTTATGGCACTTTGCACAGAGGGAGGAGATTCCTACTCAAACCACTGAGGCCAACAAAGATGGCAAAATCTGAAATGCAGTACAGAAAGCTGCGTTTTGCAGAAAGTACAGGCCTCTCATGTTTTATGCCTTCTATTATGAAGAGGAATCAAATCCCTTCAGTTTAGGGATCTGGCTACAGGAGTACTTTTTCTTTCTATATGGTGAAACATCCATGGAACCATTCAAGTAATATCATCAATTTATATGAAGAAAATCCATTTCAGCACTCAGAAAAGAGAAAGAGTTTAGCTTTGTAGGCAGTAGTCATCTCTACATTTTTCCAGGCCAAAAAAAAAGCCAAACATTTTCTTTACAAGATGTTTTCCATCTCCTACTGTTGAATAACTTCTACAGCAGACTGCTTTTTCTGGTGTACTAGTTTGTCATCTGGAGGTGCTAGAAATCCTCTACGTGTTCCGTACAAGAGCTATACTGAAATTACTGATCAAAGCTGGAAGCAGCCTGTAGGCTGCCCAGAATTGTAGCTCATGCTACACCAAAACCCAAGCCCAAATTCTCAGCTGTACCACGTAACCCCACTTCTGGATGAGGACCGGGACGGATTAGGTGCACACGGCTGAAGTTCCGCAGGAGCTTTGCCCCTCACTGAACAGGAGCACAAAACCTGGTCTGTACTGATTCAGTTGTAGGCACCAGGGCTTGCTCGGGAATCCCCAGTGTGAAAAATGCATGTATTTTATGATTGGCTTTTTGCAAGTATTAAAATGAATATTATATGTGTTGTGTTAGAAAGTAATGCTGTATTCTCTTAAGTACTGTGTTAAATATAGTTTTAGGTTATAAAAAATGTTAAAATAGAAACTATGCTATGTAGGATACTTTTTTTAAAGAAAGGACTCGCAGCGAGATAGCAGCCAGAGGACACCTAAATCTTTCAGAGAAAAAGAATTTATTGCCCTCTTATCAGAAGAAACGAACTTCTTCCCGCCTCGAAGGCGCTGTTAGGATTCAGAGGAAGAAGTTGACACTGACCAGACAGAGTCCTGTATTTGAATGGAATTTATGCATCATGTATGAAGTGTATGAATATGCAACAGGCTATTGTTTTTTAAGGGTTAATCCTCTGTTAGGTGTCCTTTTTCGGGCTCGTGCTGCCCAAAAAAGGTACCCGGACGTCCGTAACTCTTTGGTTCTATTGTCTCATATTGTCCTAATTCAAATTATCCAAATTATTATTACTCTAATTGTATTACTATTTTTATAACCATTTTATAACTATTAAACTTTTACAATTTTAAGAACAAGTGATTGGCGTTTTTCACACCCGACACTCGCCTCCCGCCGTGCCGGGGATTCCCAGGAGCTCCGCACGTAGGTGCAAAGACACCAGCGCCTCCTTCTCCGCAACCCCTGGCTGCGGGCCTCACCCTGCCCTGCCTCTGGGGTGAGTTTCTACTTGGGTTTCGCGCTTGGAGCTTTCCTTTCCTTCCCCACAACAGCCGGAAAAGGGAAGCTCTGGGCGGTGCGTGGCTGCCTGGCCTCCCCTTCCGCCGCCTGCTCCGCCCCGGTTGCTGCGGAGTGGGGCGGCCGCGCAGGTGGGACGCGGCAGTGTCCCTGTGCCCCCGGGGCTGCCTTCCCTACAGAGCCGCCTGCTCGCCTCAGGTCCGAGGCTTTAGGCAGGTCTTGCTCGTGGAAAAGCTTGCCATAGCAAAATGCTTTGCTTTTTTAATTTTTCCTCCCGTGAAAAAGGTTAAGAGGTGCTGAGCTTCACCCCAGTTTTCTCTTCCAGTGTTCGGCATGGCAGTGGACTGGCTCGGCTTTGGCTACGCCGCCCTGGTGGCATCAGGGGGGATCATTGGCTATGCAAAAGCAGGTAGGGTGCCGAAAGGTGCTTCTGTCTCTCTCCCTCTTCCTCCCCCCCCCCCCCCAACCCCTCCTCCCCCTACCCAATAACTTGGTGTGAGCTGGGCAGCTTTTTACGAAAACCTCCTAATCTCGAAGTTGACCCATATGTAAATTTTATCGGTTTGTGCCATGTGCTGATAACTTGCTGCTGGTGGGGTGTGCTGGATTTTGAGTTGAGCTGGTGCTTTGGGCTGATAAGGCCATAATCTGCCTTCTGGAGGATGCTGATATCTGCTCTGTGGTCTTTGGGTGAACTGTCATAAGTTTGCTTCAGAAAGGCTTTTTCTTTGCTGTTTAAAATACAAGCATTCTGTAAGTGTTCTATATCTTCAAGTGACATAAATCACTACTTTTCCTCCTTAAGAGATTTATTCCTGTTTTAATCTTTGATGATAACAGTATACTGCAAGCTGCAGAGAGCTTTCAGAACTATCTTTTCTCCAAGTAGAGCTGAGCAGTGCAAATCAGTCCTTAAACTTGTTTCTCTTCTGGGCTCTGCATCATAAGCTTACCCTCTGACCTACTGCTTTCATTTCCTGCCCTTTTTCTGAGTTTGCCCTCCTCCAGACAGAACTGTGGATTCATTTCTGCTGCAACACTGTCTGTTACAGCTTTGAAAATCCCTAAGCCGTCTTAGTTTTTATGATAGGAAGGGACATTGCTGAATTCAGTAAGACTCTAACCAATGCATTTGACTAGACAGATGATAGTGCCTATTCCAGTCTGTTTTCCATTGGCCTAGATTTATCCTCTGTTGTGAGTGTTGTGAGTGGAGTTTAGGACAGAAGGAACAATACTGAGAACTTAAATAACTCATTGCATCTGTATTTCTCCAAGGCCATTATGAAATGATGGGTGTCTTTTTTGTCCTTTGGAACCCTATTGGGAGGACGTGGTTATGTTCAGGCAAGGGAATCCAGGTCACAGGATTATTGAAGGGGAACAGAAACTCTTATGGTAACTGCTGGAGAGAGAAAAAAAAAACCAACCATACAAAGGAGCTATTATATCCTTATTATAACTTGGGGAAACCAAAAGAAAATGGAACTTTCATGCATAGAACTAAGTTGATTTGATCTGTTGTTTTACAACCAGATCTACCCACACAGACGGGGCAGTAGTAGGTGCCTTTGGAGCAGTATGAGAACATGGCAATCAAAGGGTGAGTGAGTGAGTGAGTGAGTGAGTGAGTGAGTGAGTGAGTGAGTGAGTGAGTGAGTGAGTGAGTGATTTATTTTTCTGTCTTCATTTAGCAAGTTCTCTGGATCCCTGTGTATTGAGATGTAGGAACTTCTTGAGCCAGAGGTGATGTGGTTGTCCTAGAAGTGTATGTGTCATATCTACTTAAACAATGCCTTGAGGTAAAATTCAAGGAAATTATGGTTGTTTCTTAGCTCCCAGGCTTGTGGAAAGCATTGTAGCTCCCACAGATTTATTTTAAACTCATATTCTCTGCAAAGCAGCCACCTAGTAGAGTGTGCACCTTTTCCTTGCACATGGCAAGTATATCAGGTGCTTTCAATCATCTTTGTATCTTGCTTTTTATACCATAAGCAGGATACAAAGCAATATTACAGCAACCTTGTTGATGATTGAAAAATGATTACTTTCTGGAAGCAATATGCAGTCCTCCTTTAACATTGAGAGAAGATCTTTATCAACTTAGTTTTTCAATCTCAAGTCTTTGAAAGGTGACCTCAGAAATTGAATGTATAAAGAACCACCTTCTGTAGCATTAAGTCCCTAATCCTCTGTTGGCCTTATGGAGGGCATTCACCACTCACAGTGATCATGCTACTTCATTACTTGATATACTCTATAAATCACCAATTTAGATGTGGTATCCTTTATTTTCTGGTAGCTTGGGATTATCATTTATATTAAGGACCTGATTCAAAGTTGAGGTGCATTCAGGGAACCTTTTTCCAAAGGCTGCAGCTACCTTTGGATCAAATCTCAGGTGTACTTAGGAGATATGACCTCTCTTGTTCAGCTACGCCCTGCTCCTTGGCAATTCTTTGAATGCCCTCCTGCCCAATTCCACTCACACGTTCTTTTTTCTGATCTTAAATTCTTACAATTTAGTCATTCTATTTTACTGCCTCTTGAAGAATTTTCATAAAACTGTTTTGAAGCAACATGCTTTGGTTTGTGCAAGGGAAACACCAATTCTTTTGCTTTTCTCACTGTTCTTTCAATCATGGATGTATTAATGGCTTTGCTGTTGGAGAACTAAATACTAATTCTGTATGTATCTTATGCAAGAGTAATTGAAGTGGTTCTTTGTGCTGATCAGCATGTTCTCAATATCTTAAAAACCCCCTTCTCTAATCTTCTTTATGTCAATGAATGATGAATGCCCATATTTTTTTTTATTTTTATAATTTTTGGTGTTTTACAAAATAGTTAAGCTGCTGACCAAGGTAATCTTTAAGTTTCTAAGAAATGCATTATCTTCTATTTATTCAGGTAGTGTTCCATCACTAGCTGCTGGCCTTTTCTTTGGGAGTTTGGCTGGACTGGGTGCTTATCAGGTCTCACAGAATCCAAATAACATTTGGGTTTCTCTGAGTAAGTAATTTAAAATTTTATTTGAAAATGATTATATTTACCCTATATATTTAAAATTAGTACCTAAAAGTCTTTGCAGAAGAGTTAAACACAGATAGTGTTACAAATCTAACTTCAGTGCTGTCTAAACTTAACTGAACTGGTGGCTGCCAACGTGGATCTGTCTCATACTGATGTGTTTGAAGGATCACAGTGCAAGGGAAGTGCTAATAAATGGATTTCTGACCTATTTTTGCCTGGAACCTTGTACTTTGAGCATCCTGCAGGAGGCTATAGCATTTTGGGAAGTGGGATTCCCCTTCAGACTGACCATACCCCTAGCAGACTATTTTATTATCACAGAAAATGGCAGAGATTGTGATTGGCTTATTTTTATAAATGACAAATATGTGAAATTACAAAGGTGTTGATGCCTGGGGAGATTTTAGAAAGAAGCAAGCTTCAGTAATGCTGTTTCTTCCTTCTCAGAATTGGAGCTTCCCTTCCCCTGATTTAGAAGGTAACTGTGGAGAGTTACTGCTTAGTCAGTGTTTAAAGAGCCACCACTGACTACAGCATTTTTCCTCTGAAGCAGTGACAGAGCATCTGGCTCTTTGACATGTGCAAGTCAGAAGTCAAAGGGGAATGCCCAGCTTTTCTCTCCACTTCACCTTTGTTTACAGGCAATCCACTTCCACTGGCCAGGCCAAAAGCTGTGCATGGTCAAGCCTTAATAACATAATAAACTGCTGATACAGCAAGCTGAAAAAGTGTGAGGTCAAGTGTTTTCCCAAATGTGAGACAGATACATTTCTGTAGCTCAGTAGCATATGGAGTCTCTTCCTCTTCATGCCTCAAAGTTTTTCAAGAAGATGTGTTCTGCTGCTGTTTGAAACAAAATTTCATTTTGAGGTGTGCATATTTTGAAGACAGGCTACTAATTAGAGCTTGAAGCATTTTAATACTGAAATATTTTTGTTTTATTGTGTGCTGGACTATGGTCCCAGTCTCTTACATATCTCATTATGTGAGATTAGTAAGTGTTCAGTGACAATATTTCGCTTGGTGTTAGGTAGGAAGGATGTCATGGCTAGGACGTTGTTGAAACATGTGTGTAGCTGTTACCACTGGGTAGCAGGTGCATACTAAGGATAAGGATTCCATCAGTGTATGTTTTCCTTACAGTTTTTTAGCATTCAGTCTGTATTTGAGATACTATGTTCCAGGGGCTGTCCTTTCTATCTTACTGAGTCAGTGAAACTACCTGGCTCCTGTCTCTGTGTCCAGTGGTCAGGGACAATTAATTCTCACCTTGGTAATGCTTAGCACACTTCCCTTTTGAAGTCTTTAGAAAACAGATTAGTTAATTCTCAGAACATTACTACAAATTAAACATGATGCTACATATTAGACATGATTACTACAAGTTAGACAAATGCTCTCTCCTTTTTTTGAGAAGTGAGGGAAATATGTGCGCAAGTTTAGTGATTTGCCTGTGTGTGGAAGGAGTGAGTTCTAGAGCAGTGTATCATAAATTATTTCCAGTCTCAAAAAGAGCACATTTTGAAAAACAAATTTGAGAAGTATGTGCAGGAGGATATTGAGTGCACTGTCTGCTTGAACTTTATATAGAATACTTACTCTTTACAAACGGAGGCATTTTAAAATTTACACAATTTATTGACTCTCTTTGTCCATTAAGTGAAGTAACCCTGTTTCTCTTTTTATTGATGCTGCTACTACTCCCTGTTCTGTTAGTTTTTAATTATGTTTCTCCCACACATGCATCTCTGCTGACTGGACTGTACAATCTCTCATTTAAGTTACTTCTGGAGCACTGACTGCTGTCATGGGAACAAGATTTTACCACTCCAGAAAATTCATGCCTGCAGGGCTAATTGCTGGTGTCAGGTACAATACTTTTTTTTTAACCTCCTGTGTGTGATTTCTTATTCACTTAATTAAACTCAGATGGAGTGAATGATATTTTGTGTATTATTTTTGTTCCCATCCATCACTTGGATGAAATACCTGAAAAGGAATTGACAGATTGTTGTTATTATTATTAAATTATATGGTTTTTTCCCCCTTATACAGTTTGCTAATGGTTGGAAGATTAGCACTGAAGATGTTGGAAAAGCCCCAGGAAAAGTAACTGTTAATTTTACATCTTAGTATTTGGAAAAGGAAACCTGATCATGAAATTGCATGAATGCAGAAGTGAGAAGATGGAAAAATTTTCTGCATCAAGACATTTTTTAATCTTTTTTTATAAGGGGGAGTACAATGATGGGACAGATAGTTTATATACGAGGTAGAGCTGTTTGTGTATAGAGAGAAATGAGTCCTGGGTTTGATTTTTCTGGCATATTTCAATGTATTTTAACACTTACATGTTTTTATATTCCAAAATATACTTTTGGCATGTATGAAGCAGAGAGGAAATATCCTGTAATTAAGAAAATATCCACAAAGAGGCACCAGGAGTAACTGGCTAAATACAATAGTGTGTCACAAACCTTTTACACTGAATATTATGGTGCGCTTTACCTGTTGCATTCTGAATTGATATACCATGTCTTTATAATGTCCAACAGATGTTGCCTTTTTATTGTGAAATGATGCTAAAATGATGCTTTTCTATAAGTAAAATTTGTTACAAACCTTTATTTGGCCTTTTTTTTGGTACAATTTCTGTGTTTGGGGATGGGGCTATTTTTTTCACCTTGTTTTCTCAGTAGAAGTCCTTGCAGTGGACTGTTAGTATCCAAGTGCTGTCTTTCAATGATATTTAAAAATCACTTTATAAATGAGGGATAGAAGATTAAAATATGGGCCTTCATTAACATTTCATTTTAAAAAGTTGTTTGAAAGGAACTTACCCTGAGGATTAACTAAGTGAGATTTGTGCTAGGCTAAATGAATGTGATCTAGACCATATAACTGGAGTAAAATACCCTAACACTATGTAATTCTGATCTTACAGGTTTATTTGACAATAGAATGTATCAGCATTTTATTTTTAATCTCTTAGGAGAGTGGCTGTGCCTCTTCAAATCTGTCTTTACTAGGAAACCCTGGAGTCAGGAGGGTTCCTTGTTCTGCTGTGATGCCTGAGGACTGAAGTGTGGAAGAGGCATCAGTGGCATCTGGTGCTTTTGTTGTCACTCCATCCTTGATTGCTTCTCCTGCACTGAGTCTTGCAGTTCTGTTAGTGCAGGCTCAGCTCACATGGGCTTAGCAGTGTGATGGAAGGGAGAGGCAAGAAATGTGTGAGAGAAAATCCTTTATCAGCTTATTCTTTAGTGACACATAATTATTAATAAATTAGGATTCTTACCAAGTGTAACTCTATTTTAAAGTGATATTTTATGTAGTGACTATTTAGTATTTTACTTTGGGACCTTTGTACCACTGATTATATCAGAACTTGTCAACTGCTTAACATCATAATGGCAAAGCAGGTTCAAATTAGTTTACATCTTACACACTTTCCATTTCGTAGTGTTTAAAGGAATTTGTAAAAATTGCCTCAAACTGCATAAAGCAGATACCAAACTACATAATTGCTCCATTTTTGTTGGTCACATCAGTGCTTGTATTTCCTTTTCTGAAAATGGCATTTAGTAGTATTGAGTCAAAGTGATATTTCTACTGTTGTGAGTCAATGGTTACCCACATAGTAGTAGACAGGAAGCTATTGTAGTAGAAAGTAATTACAAGCAGTTCTATAAATGTTGGGCCAGTTGTGCTGTGTGTCATCAGTTCTCTTAGCAAAAGTTATAAAATTAATTCCAGGTTTTTGAATGTATTTCATATTGTAACTCTCTTGTTTCCAGGTATTTAATCTCTAAATAACCTGATCTGTACAGGATGAATCTCCAGGGAGCAACACTGAAAACATGTTAAAGCATGTCTGAAATTCTAGTCTCAGTTAAATCATAGTCTCTTTTGACTATACTTTAAGCAAAATCTAACAGAAGTTTGGTAATTACTTTTTTATGTATTTAAATCACCCCATGTAATTGAATAGAAAATTCTGTCATGGATACAGAATTTTCTAGAGCCATTCAAGAATTAAAGACATAAATATCCATTCTCCAGGCTGCCCCTGCTTTTAGTCTGATTGTTAGCTACTTCTAAAAGATTTCTTTCTGGGTTTTTTTTCCCACTGAGAGTGGTCTCCATGAAAAATGAGAAAATTACTTTTGCATTTAATCCACTGTGGCTATGCCATGGCTTGAGTGGAGCTTCATGTTATGAGTCAGCTTGTACATGGATTTTGGAAAGAATGATTCAGTTATTTTTGAGAAATGAACTGCTAAAATAACACTTAAATTAAGGCTGCTTGTTCAAAGCACACTCTGAAAATAAAAATATTAGTTTAATATTTCTTACAGTTTCAGCTGTCAGCACAAGCTGAAATGAATACTGATTTTTTTAAAAAGGTCCAGGAACAGGAAACTAGTTTTACTATACACATACTGAGTCACCAGGACTCAACAACTCAGAGTTTAATCACACATCCAGAACATGACAGAATTGAGAGAAGAAAAGCATTTGAGTTATCAAATCCTCCTTTCCTAGAGTGAGGACCCGGGTCCTCCATTCCACATCTACTTGCCTGATAGAAACTAGGTGGCAAGAGGAGATGTCAGATATTTTACCCCTCTCTTGAGTGGCTGGCTCAGAACCAGAGGAGGGAATTTTCTAATTACTTTGCAGGTAAGTGATCTCTTGAAAGTAGGAGTTTGCCCTAAATTTTGTAATTTTTATTTAAGCCTGTCTTGGTAATAGCAGTTGCTTACCTTAAGTCCAGGAAAGCGAGAGATGTTGCGTTCCTTTCAGTTCCTGCTCTGGATGAGTTCAAGTTCCCTTCCCAAGGAAGGGCTCCTTGCCTCAGACCATGGGATATCCTGCAGGGAGAATGTTGACAGGGGAAGTCACACCACAGCTGAGAAAAGTCGTCAAAAGTTCCTAGGATCTGTGGGAAAAGGATCAACTATTTTTTAAGTCTTCTTTTAAAGTTCGATAGTAACTGGCAAAAATGCAGAAACATCCTGAAGCTGAGCAATGCAACTCAGATTCCTCTGCCCAGAGTGGACAACCTAGATTTGACCTATATATTTACTTCTGATTAACTCCAGGGTCTCTAATTCAGGATCTTCTCTCTGGTGCCCCAATTGCTGACATTGAGGCAGCATCACATACATACAGGTTTGGAATGTTACAGAGCACCCAATTAGTGAAGATGTGAGCAAATATTTTGGGGGGAGGGTCAAAATATTGAACAATTGAGTGCCTCAGTTATGGCTTAGTCTTTACAGGTACAACACTGAGACCTCTAGTTCAGCAGTAATATACTCAGGCTCAATTGTACTACCACTCAGTTGAGGTTACTCACACATTGATGGTGATGGATATCACAACCTAAGCTGTTCTTCCAGTTGATGTGACATTTGCAGGTAGCAAAAATCTCTTTAATTTAGTACAAATGTGTGGTATAGTGTAATAATTCAGGCAATGTTACACTAGTAGTATGGGCAACTGTCTTTCACAAGCCAGCAAAGGAGAATGAGAGGTGGATGAAAGATGTTTCAAGTGGAACGGTTTAGAAGGGAAGTAGTCATGTGCTGTCCTACTTTATCACTTGTTCTAAGAATATGGCACAAGCCTGTTTTAATGCAAAGCGAGTCCCCTAACTCTTGTTCTGCTGCAGGCTTTGAAAGTGCAATTTGCCATGTCCCAGTTCTGTCAGTCATTGTGCTGGGAGCTGTTGGCGCTCTGTAGTCACCAGCTGAGGGCCAGTCTGTGCTGAAACTAAAATGGCCTGAAGTATTACACAATTATCCTTTTGTGGTGTTAAAATTGCTGGCTTCTTGGCATTATAGGCATGCTTTCTGACTGTACAGCTTAATCACCTGGAAAATGGGAGGGGGAAACAAAGGTCAGGAGAACCTCCAAGCAGTTATGACACTAGGAGGAAAGTTTTTGTTTCTCCACAATCCCTACAAGTAAGAATGGAAAAATGTTATGTCAGTAATAGCATAGAGGCATCTGCCCTCATCTCCTCTCCTGCTTCTTGAAATGCCATGATGGAACAGATCTAGTGCTTATGCTTTTATACAATATCCCCAGCTCAGCCCAGTGCACAAGTGACTTTGGGTGTTCCCTTTAGTCTTTCTGTGCTTCTCTTCTGAACTCTGAAATGGAGATAATGTTTTCTGTATCCCTTCCCTGTCTGTCTTTTACATTGCTGCTTACACTGTGTGTGGCATAAAATGTTCCCTGCCCCAGAAGCAAGAATTGGTACCTGGAACTGATACTGTTTCAGCACTGGCAGTTCATACAGTGGTTTGATACTCTTTTAGAAAAACCTAATGAGAAAAAAATATGGTACAACTAAAGTCTATTTGCCTTATTTCATCAAATGTTAGCATTGCTAATATATTGCTATTGTATTTTGAGATCCTGTCTTGCAAGCACAGTAACTAAGTGGGATTGAGCCTTAGTGCTAATATTTAGAATCATAGAATATTCTCAGTTGGAGGGGACCCATGAGGATTATTGAGTACAACTCCTGACTCCACACAGAACAACCTAAAAGTGAAACTATGTATCTAAGATCATTGCACAAGTGCTTATTGAACAGCAACAACAGCTTTGGGACCATCACCACTTCCCTGAGATCTTGTTCCAGTGCTTGGCCACCACCTCACTGAAGAACAACCCTCTCCTCTCCCTCTCCCTGTCCCTCTCCTCTCCTCTCCTCCCCTCCCCTCCCCCTATTTTTATCTCTTTTTAATTTTTCTTTTTCCTTTTTCTCTTTTTTTTTATGCTTTTCCTTTTTTCTTCTTGTTCCCCTCTTTTTTTCTTTTCCCCCTCCCCCCCCTTTTTCTTTTTTTCTATTTTTTCTGCCTTTTTTCCTTCCCCCCCTCCCCCACCTTTTTAAAATTTTTTTCCCATTTTCTCCTTGGTGCTTGTTTGTTTGTTGTTTGTTTTCCCCGGTTTTATTTCCCCCTGTTTGCCTGCCAGGCGGTGGCTGGCTGTGCTGGGAATGCAGAGGTTTTGGCAGCTTTGCAGCGCGCAGAGCCGGGAGAGGGCGGCATCGTTGCTCCGATGGCAGCCGGGGGAGAAAAACACCCCACCCACCCCGAGACGTGGAGACAAGGATAAATAATAATCAACCTAATTCCAATTTAGGGTTTGCCCACTTGTCGCTATCTGACCTGGAACACCAAATGCTGAAACACAAATGCTTGGCTCTCTCAGCTGAATAGGTCCTCAGCTTCTTTATTACCTTTGCGCTGGCCTGAGGAATGAAAGGAAATTATCCTGGGGCAAAAGGCTTTTCTCACCAAGCATACTGTGCAATCCAATGGTCGTGCTGCTAAGGAGCTGATAATAATCGCGCGAGGAATGAAAATGAAACCCTTCTGCCACTCTACTTACACCCCCTGAAGGAAATCACTTATCTGTATTGGAAGATCAGCCCAGTCTTCCTCACCTATTTACAGCAAGAAACAAAATCTGCGGGTTGTCAGCCCGATTCACAAGCAGAAGAGATTTAGCAGGACAGGCCTCCTTCTCTAAGCACTTTTAGAAAACATAAGCGTTATAGTTTTGTAAGCTGTTGGAATAAATAAATATATATAATGAGGGAGAGAGTGTTGGCTAAGTTTCTTTGGATACGTGCTCTTTCAGCAGGGCTTTAACAATAGAAAATGGCTGGGATCAAATCTTGTGCTGTTACCTGAAGGCATCCCACCAGTAGGAGAGTTATTGGAGGGACTGAAATTCCTCCTGACCCCTCTGTTCCTCAATAAACCTGCACACAACTTCCTCTGGGGATGGGCCAAGTATTGCTCCATTAGTATGCAGCACCACAGTCAGCAGGGCAGGAAAATACACACCAGGAGGAGAGAAAAGAGATGAAAAGCAGCAGGAGCAAAGTAAGCGCTTTTAAATTCTGGACAGAAACTTCCCTCCACTGAGATTCCTGCAGGTCTGTGGTGTCATGACAAGATGTAAAATATTCTGAGGTGAGAGGTCCATTTACTCAGGTTCTGTTTCTGTTTTAAAAATGAAGCCTAGCCTGGCAGGCAGGGAAAAATTTTTGTGATGGGGCTGGGAATCCAAAAATTGTGACAACGGACACAGAGCAACAATCCTAAAATCTTCTGAAAGTATTTTAATCCATTAAGCTGTTGTGAAAATGATCATTCTGGTTCTCTGTGTGGTTACATATCCCTGGTGTTTAGCAGTGCTAGATGCTCCAGTCTGCATTGTTTGTCCTATATACAGCAATATCTTCAGCTCCCAGACACTACCTCACCTGGCAACCCTGCGGCATTTACATCAGCTTGGGGCCTGTTGCCAGACTTCCTCCTTCATGTGCCACTACTGTCTCATCCCTGCCAAAAAACCAGGACACTGTGTTCAACTTACACCTATAAATATCATCTATATGAATTTATTTTTATATAAATTCATTTATTTATGTGAAGGACAGGAGGTTGTTTAGCATCCAGTTTCTCAGGCAGCACAGAGTCACTGATCAACACAGACCCAACTTCAGCCACGTCCTCCTTATGGCCAGGAGGGCAATTAACACACACACTCATGTTCCTGCACAGCAACAGACAGTACCATGATTGCACAGGAGTTTTATTTACTCTTTTTAAAGCATTTTGTTTGCTTATCTATGGTTTTGCTTTTTACTAGTGATAAATACCGAATAACAGTGATAAAAAACAAATAACATTTTCTTCTGTATATCCTCTTCCCAATTTGTCAAGCAAGCAAATCTACCCAGTATTAGAAGTCATTGCAACTTTCTGAGACAGAGGTGGCAGCAGCCTGCAATTATTCCTGTTCCTCTTAGCTGTCAACCATTAGAGTACCAGCTTCTTTAGGGAATAATGTGCTGCATGCAGGCAGAAAAGATCCACAGATTTTCTCATGATATATTTGATTTACGGAATATATTCCAAAGAGTGCCCTCTCAGGGCATCTCAGTCCTCATGGATCAGGACTTTCCTCAAAAGTATTTCTTTTATGTGGCTGTTAACTTTATGGTGTCACCTATAGACACTATCTCTGCTTTAGTCAGGGGTCTCTGTAACAATGCACCAAAAGATGAACTAAAAGATTATGGTAAACAGCATTCAAATCCTCCCTTATCAACCACAGGCAAGGTGTGGTGCATATCCTAAAAATGAAGTAGCAGAAAAGAGAAGAGTTAACTGTTTAAAAAAAACCACATTGAATCACATCTAATTAGCAAATTAGTGCTAATCTCAATTTTCTATCTTGTTTTTTCTGGTGGGAGGTGGGGGAGGGGGGTTGGTTGTTTTTTGGGTTTTTTTGTCCCCTGGAGCAGTGAAGGTTTTGGGGAGGAAGGGTAAGAGGGGTCAGCCTACTGCTAATTGCTTCTCCTTTAGCTGGGTCACTGCAGTTGACCTCATTCAAATCTGTGCTGGGTTGACCCTGGCTGGATGTCAGATGCCCACTGAAGCCACTCTTATCACTCCCTCCTCAGCTGCACAGGGGAGAGAAAATATAATGAAGGGATTTAAGGACAAGGAGAGATCACTCACCAATTAACATCATGAGCAGAACAGATTGGACACAGGGAAAATTAATTTGATTTATTACCAGTCAAAACAGAGTAGGACAGTGAGAAGTTGAACTAAATCTTAAAAACACCTTCCAACTTCAGTCCTGATTTTCTCCACCTCCTCCCTGCAGTGGCCCAGGTTGATGTGGAGTGGGGTTTGAGGTCAGTTCATCACACATTGACTCTGCTGCTCCCTCCTCCTCAGGAAGAGGACTCCTCACACTCATTCTCTGATCCAGTGTGGGTTCTCTCCCATGGGAGATGGACCTCCATGAATTTCTGCTAGAGTCCTTCCCATGGGCTGTAGCTCTTCATGAACTCCTCCAGTAGGGGTTCCTTCCACAAGGTGCAGTCCTTTAGGAACAGACTGCTCCAGTGTGGGTCCCCCATGGGGTCACAGGTCCTGCCAGCAAAGCTGCCCAAGGGTGTCTCTCTCCACAGGTCCCTAGGTCTTGACAGGAGCCTGCTCCAGCACAGACTTCCCAAAGGGTCACAGGCTTCTTCAGGCACAT
The DNA here is from genome assembly GCF_012460135.2 of Molothrus ater. Taxonomy (NCBI): domain Eukaryota; kingdom Metazoa; phylum Chordata; class Aves; order Passeriformes; family Icteridae; genus Molothrus; species Molothrus ater. Next base: position 64,786,738 of record NC_050478.2, read on the forward strand.
CCACCTGGTCTTTCATGGGCCGGAGGTGGATCTCTGCTCCACTGTGGACCTCTATGACTGCTGGGGAACAGCTGCTTTACCATGCTCTGCACCATGCTCTGCAGGGAAATCTGGGCTCCAGCACCTGGAGCACGTCCCTCATCTCCTTCTTCACTGACCTGGCTGTCTGCAGGGCTGTTTCTCTCACATGTTCTCACTCCTCTCTCCAGCTGCAGTTGCTCCTGTGCAGTAGTAACTTATTTCCCCTTCTTATATGCATTATCTAGAGGTGCTACTGCTGTCTCTGACGGGCTCGACCTGACAGTTGAGCAAACAGAGCATTGTTTGAGTTCTTTTACCCCATTCCAGGCAGACCATCCTGCTATGCGTTCTACCCAATCTTTGTTGTTTCCTTAACTGTTTCCCTCCTCATTCACATCCTTGCAATGCATGTGAGCAGAAGATATATTTAAGATGAAATTTTCCTTTATACTTCTGAAAGACAATATCTAGTGATTGTATCAATAAGTAAAATAATTGCTTCCTATCTGGAGTGAATCTTTATAAATTATTAAATGCTCTAGAAAATATGACTTCAGATAGAAATCCCGGCCCTTCATTATTCCTCAGCTCAAATGACTTTCTCATATAAGCCTACAACAAAGTGCACTAATGCCAGCAATCTGTCTCTGGTAATAAAAGAAATTCAGGTGAAAAATCAAATATAATTTATTTCTTCAGAATCATAAAATGATATGGTCGGTGCAGCATGGTAGAGCCATGGTAATACACTATAAGCTTAAAACAACAGACGATATGGTAAGAGCAGTAAAGATGACTTTTTTGGGGGTTATGGACTCAATGACACCCAAATACCAATAACCTTGGTTTTTCCAGCTGTATTGGTTTTGTATGGCCTGGATTTGGAAGCAGGGGTGTCTACAGGGGTGGCTTCTGTGACAAGCTGCTAGAAGCTTCCATCATATCCAGCAGAGCCAATCCCTGGTGGCTCCATGGAGCGGTGGCCGGTAGAAAGTGAAACGCCCAGGCTAGCAAGTGTCCAGCCTACCTCCAGCCAATAAGGCACTTCCCTGACACGAAGTCCGGGCCTTGTGCCTAAGCGATGTCAGGCTTGCGGACGTTTGGCTGTTGCAGGAAACTCCAAAGTCGTAGGAATGAATGAAGAGGCGACTCTCAGGTCCTTCAGGGTAGGAGGTTTTATTGGCAGGTGAAGCAAACAGGAGAAGGAGAAGAACCCGAGAGCCCTGAGGTAGGGAAAACCTCAGGTTTTAAAGGGAATGGGAGGGGTGAAGGACAACGAATCAGAGAGGGGAAGGGAAGGATACATTTGGGATTGACACAACAGGAGAACCAATAGAACACAGTTGCTGGTGGGGCCCTGGTCCCTGAGCCAATCACCCGACACCCCAGCCAGAAAATTCCAGAAAAAGAGGCAGGGGTGCCGAGTGACAGGCAGGCAGCCAGGGGAGGGGAACAAACTGATACATTGGATAACTATAGCAACGTGGGAGGGGTTGTTGGGATTGACAAGAACTGGAAACCGGGCAGAACCATCTACATAACAGTGGGGGGAAACTGGACAAACATAAACCACAACAGCTCCACAGATGGATGTGCTGCTGGCCAAGGCTGGGCCAATTACGATGGGTGATAATGCCTCTGTGATAACACATTTAAGAAGAAATCAAAACAAATGTGGTGCAGTTGTAATTTCAACCAGAGAAGAGCACAGTGAGACCATGTGAGAAGAACAACTCTGCAGACACCAAGGTCCATGTAGAAGGAGGGCAGGAGGTGCTCCAGGTGCCAGAGCTGAGATTCTTCTGCAGGCTGTGGTGAGACCATGGTGAAGCAGCTGTGCCCCTGCAGCCCACAGGGATCCATGGGGGATGCAGGGATCCATCTGCAGCCTGTGGAGGACTCCCATGCCAGAGCAGGTGGATGCTTGAGAGGAAGTTGTGACCCCATGGAACATCTGTGGAGAGAGGGACCCTGCTCCCAGGCTGGAGCAGCCTGTCTTTGGAGGACTGCAGTCCATGGAAGAATGACCCAGGCTGCAGCAGTTTGAGGGGACTGTTGCCCATGGGATGGACTCACATTGCAGCAGTTCACAGGGAACTGTGAGGTCGACTCACATTGAAGAAGCTCATGGAGAACTGTCTCCTGCAAGAGAGACCACACAGTGCATAAGGGGAACAACTCCCTGAGCATTGGGAGAAGCCATGGGTGATGAAGTGACCATAACCCCTATTCCCTGTCTCCCTGCACCACTGGGGTAGGAGGTAGAGCTGGAAGGAGAGAAGGGTGGGGGGAAGGTGTTTTTAAGGGCTTGTTTTACTTCTTATTATCCTGATCTGATTTTGTTAATAATAAATTTACTTAATATCTCTAAGCTGAGCCTGTTTTGCCTACGATGGTAATTGATGAGAGCTCTCTCCTGTAGTGGGATAGAATATAAGAAAATAAAGATAGTGTAGAAAGTAATCTTACCCCTAAGGAGTTGCAGCTGGGCCAATTATCAAAGATTAGGAACAGGCCTGACTTTAACAGGCCACAGCTGTAACCCATGAGAAGAAGAGTGCTATACAAGAGTGGGGTGGCTGGTTTGTGAAGAAGAAAGAGTCAGTGCCCTGAGGAGCTGCCCATTAAAATGCCAAGAAGGTGTGAAACTCTTGTGATAAGGAGACAACAGTATGGAATCCCTGCAATAAGATGTTAACACTCTCCCAGTCCTTAACTCATGAACCCTTTGTTAAATTTTCTCTTTACTGCAAAGGGGAGTGAGTGAGGACCTTTGGTGGATGCCTGGCATCTGGCCAGCATCAATCCCCAATGCCAGATTTGATCACATTTTAGATTTCGAGCTGAGTTGCTCTATATACATTACCAAGACTGTGCCTGACTCCAAATGTTAACCCAGTGCAGCTAAAGTGGAATCTGGCTGGTGGGCAGAACGGGCTGGATTTGGAAATGAAGAGGGCAACTAATTTTTTCCCATTCCTGCTACCCTCCCTTAAGTTATTGCTGCCATTGTTTAGGTGGACAGGCCTCTTTCCCAAAGAAGCAGCAATGTGATAGCTTGCAGAGAACTCTCATGCTCTCCAAACAGTTGTGTTTCCCTTATGTAGTCTCTCATATCTGTAGTTTGATGTCTTTGGCTGCCCAGACACATAACCAGGACTGCCCATGTGTGTAAGATTGTGCCCAGCTGGAGCCCTGCCAAGTAAAAAGCCAGGTAAAGGCCCCCCTCTCATGGAAACGTGGGAGGGGCCGTGTGAGCTTGCACTCAAATGCCTGAGCAGGGCACTGAGTGATGGAGAGGAGGAGCTGCAGAGGCAAAGCTCAGTCCCCAAATGCAAGTCTCATGGAGCACCCATTGATTCCTGCACACTGTGACTGAAAACCCACAATGGTGGGCAGTTGCTGCTCCAGAGGAAACATCAGGCCTAAAACCATCCCAGGGCAGCAATAGATGGGGGCTTGCTGGGTGAGTACCCCCGGACACCTTCATCGTGCTGCTTGCTGGGGGGTACCACCAACCCTGGTGTCACCCTGGCCGCTTCAGCCACCCCTGCTCAAGACAATGGATATCTTTGGTCCCTCTTCAGAGCAAACATTGTGGATTTAACCCCTCACAGGGAGGAGGTAGAGCTGACAGCAGCCTGTTCTCTCCAGAGTAATTGACCAAAATGAATTAAATGAATGCACATCAATTAGCATTGCCATCTTCCTGAAACCAGCTGTTGCGTGACCTATCCATGGCTGGGATGTTCTCCGTTTCCCTTGGGAAAATAATGCATTTCTCCTCCAGAGTGACCTGATGTGTTTATTAGGTGAGATGAAGGGGATTATTTGAAGGAGGCCAGTGCTTAGGTTAAATCGCTCTGGTAGGCTACATAAAGAACTCTAAAGCACCCAGTCCTGAAGCAAAGTGAATTTCCTGCCGTGCTTCTGGCGGCAAACAGGTTGTTAAATGCTCCCGGGTGTCACCCCTCATTATTTTTGTCATCAGTGTGAATGTGCTTTGCTTGTGCAGTGTCGGAACCCAGGAAATTCTTCTGGCTGCCCTTGAGGACTCAAGCCCCTGCCCTCAGAGCCCAAGACCCCTGCGCCTTTGATTTAGCCCTTGGAAAAAACAATTACCAACCTTTATATGAAGAATTACAAGCCACGGCAGTTTAAGTAGAATGATACTGAATTTGTCACAGAGTCAAAAATAGATTTTTTGGGGTTTTTAGAATGGGGGTTCAGGGGGCAAGATGGAGTAATCTGGGCGTGTCCAGCCTTTCTCCTTCTTCTTGGCTTCCATCTTCTGCTGTGACGGTAGCACTTTTAGATCGGTTTAGAGTAGAAGCTCACTGTTGTTATAAATTATCAGATCGAGAGCCAAATTTATAAGAAAATTTAGCACTGATTTATTAAATTGTCAGCGAAGCAGAATTTCGATTGGCAAAAGCACCCGCCACAGCCAAGGGCAGCGTCGAACCCAGGATCGGTGCTGGGTGAACACACGGGTCTGACACCCGAATGTCGGAGTCTCTCCCTGTTCACCCCGGCTGCTTTGCGCAGCGAGTTCTTATACAATTTATTCCGCCTGAGGCAGAGATGACCGAAAGTTCTTTTGTGTCCCTTCACATGCAGAACCGGGGCCATACATGTGCAGGGATAGAAAAAGTCCAGTCCAGGTGTCTAGATGTTGTCAGAGCACTCCGGAGAAGTCGGCATTCACATGTAACAGGGTGGCGCCGGTGATCACCGTAGTAGATGCAATCTTCGAGGTGCGAAATCACTCTTGAGTGGTCCTGGCATTCCAGGGAAGTCAGTGATCATCGCTCAGGAAGGTTCCATTCTTACGTTAAAAGACCTGATATTTTATCTTAACGTAGTCTGGGAACTGGTTGAATAAGAATAAGACTCTGCTCCCGGCTGGGGTAGTCAAAAGACATAGCTTGGATCTTACAATATTTTATACATTAATAGCATGAATTATCTCTACCATATACTACACTGTCTAACATAGGTGATAGGTATTGGAAAGTAATTGTAAATATTGTACACCTAGTGTTTAGTATAAAAGGGTAACACCGCCCTGGGGGCAGGCAGAGTGCCTCTGTCTGTCCTGCTGAGTGGATCTCGGCAGGATAGGAGAAAGAATTTTATAGATAAGATACAATAAACAACCTTGAGACCGAGAAATGAAGAGCTCTGACTCCTCCTTTGACCACCAGGCTGAGAAAAGAGACTTTCTAACGCATTTCGGGGTCACTCTGACCAGCGAGAGACCCCGAGAGTGCCGGGCAAGGATTTGTCCATCACCTGTGCAGTTGAAGGCAGCACAGGGGTGAGGCAGGGGAGAGCTGTGCACAGCCAGGAGGGGCTGATGGCTGGCTCCAGGCTGGGGCTGGCTGTGTCACACCCTCCAGGCTGGTGAGGGTGGCTGCCATGGGACACCTGACCCACGAGGGAGCAGCAGGTGGACCTCAGTGACTGCAGAGTGTGGCACCTGCTTGTGGTGCAGGTGGCTTCCTGCCCTGCCTGTGGGCTGGTCACTGCCAGCTCCACTTGTGGCCTTGAAGTGTTTTGCCACTGTTCCTCGCAGGCAGCAAACCCACAATTTCATAAAAATGGCAGGAAGGGAGATAAGGGACAAAACCCACCCTGGCTGGTTCTCGGTAGAGACCTGCCCTGAAAAAGGAACCAGCTAAACCCAACCAATCAAAATTGTGAAATTCTAAGTCCAGGCTAAGTTGCTTTTCAGTGTTTGCTGGGATGCTAGAGGGGAGGGGAACAAAGAGAGATCCTGGAGCTACCGCTGTCTGGCTCTCAGAGGAAAATACTGATCTAAGCTTATTCAATGTAGTTTGTATTTTCCTTAATGTGACTGTATTATATACACTTTATTTTAAGAAAACATATCTCTGAGGAGAATTTAAAAAGCATTTACTTAACAAATCATGTTTGTTTCTCAAGTAAGTCTCTGATCTAAGGCAAGGAACCATACATATTTAAACTTGGAAGCTGTTTTTCTATGTATGATTAACACTGATTTCTAATGTATACGGTGTCACTTCTCCAGCTTGCTGCAATCTGCTTCATAACGTACAAGGGAAATTTCAGTGCTCTCTACTGGGCTGTGACAGAGACAAAGGAAATTTTAGAGGACAAATGAAGGATGCTCTTGAAAACCAGGGCTGTTAATTGGTACTCTGCTCTGTATTAATCTCATTCCTCTGCTCCTGAATTTGACTGAGATTCTGTAACCCCAGCTCAGGCAGATTGCCATTAAAGAGTTTTTTCCAGCAATATTAAACCCTCAGAGGTTCTCATATCCACCTTCTGAAACACCAGAGATGTCCATCCAACAGACTTGCTTTCATTCCATTCCCTGCGATAAAAACTTAGGAATTTGCCCATCCAGCTGATCTATTAAAAATTAGCCAGCATTCCCTGAAAAAACCCACCCATATGGCTTGCAAAGCATCACTTAGTCTTTTTGCACTGTTGTGCTTCATTCTGCAGAATTGCTGATGGTGTTGTAGCTTCAAGTTTCTCCACATTAATTGCAATGATATTTTTCAGTCTTTTCCTGCCAACCAAGCTGCTGGCTTTTTATCACACGTGTTCCAGAAAGAAGCAGAGGATTGCTGTCAGCTGGCTCCCATCTGTTTTGCCATGGAGGGAAGGGTGAGGTGCACAACACAGGACTTCTGCAACTGAAGAGAGAAAAAGTATGAGATACATGGGTTACATAAAAGTAAGGGGTATGTAGGAGCTTAAAACCCCACTAGCCAAACCCAGGAGCCTCTTTTTATACAATATTGAATGGAGTAGAAATTGTTTCTATCCCTGGATTCACAGCTGGGCTGAGACTGACTCTAGACTTCCACCTTCCTGTGCCTCAAAGGTGAATCAGAGATAAAAATGCCAGACTCCTATATAAAGTGCTTTGGAACCTGCTGATGAAAAACATCCTTTGTGGTGATGTGCCCTATGGGTACACAAAAATTATTTCTGTGGAGTGAAAAGGCACTAATATATACGTAACAAATAGGTGAAGTTGCAGTCGGAGATCAGTAAAGATCAACAGAGCTCCCACTGTCTTGGCTGAAAAGCGGTACCACATGCAGCCTGTTGGAGCCCAGCCTGTACACAGATGAGTTATGGATGCAGGGGGATCTTTCGACAGGGACAGAGAAGCCTGTTGATATCCGCAGATAAAGGAAGATCCACGTTGACATCTGCAGATAAACATCTGCATGTCACGTTTCTCCCTAGGAGATTCTGGGTACGCAAATGCCCACATGTGTGACAAAATGCCTCCTTGGGAGCCCCCCAGTTTCTGGAAGGCGGTGGCTGTGTGCTGTACATGGTTTCGTGTGCAGGGCACGTGCAGGGCACCAGCAAATTCTGAACCTGTGGTGATGCTGTGCCCACACGTGAAAGGCTGTGTTTACTGGGCATCCAGTGGATGCCTAGTCTGCCAGACAACCAAGAAGATTATCGTGGATAAAAGTAAAAGCCTAAAAATCAGATGTTGACTTGGCATAGTGTCCATGCAAAGGCAACAGAAGATACCTAGGCACCTTATCTGTGGTTCCTCTTCTCCTGCACTTGGCTCTTGGTGCCTTCTGGGCTCACTTCTCCCCAAAGAAAGTTTTGTTATGTGTGTTAAGTTTGTTATGTTAGTTTGTTATGAGTTGCCCACCTGAAAAAAACCCACACTATTTTGTACTTCACAGTCAAGGGAAGAGCTGCATGGCTAAACCTCTGCTGGGGGTTTGGAAGACTTCTGGGCTTCATGAGCTGCTCCTCAGATGGGTGGGCAGAAAGCATCACAGGCAGGGCCATGGCTGTGTGGGCTCACAGCTGCCCCCAGGCAGGTGACCCAGCTCTCTCACAGCCCTTTGGCACCACTGCCAGGCCATCACCACTGCCACTCAACCTGCTCATGAAGGGCATGAACCCTGGTCCCCCCTTTGCCTCTCAGGAGCCTCTGTCATGGCAGAGTTGGGTTTTGATTTTGGGGGTAAGGGAGGAGAGCAATTATGAGGTGTGAGGTTATCTCCATCTCCTTTGTATGGAAGTACTGTGGGGAGCTCCTTGCAGATCAAAGGAAGAGGGGGGCTCACAAAAATAATCTGCAGTCCAGCTCACTGGCAGCTGCATTATACAAGCCTCTTTCCAGGAGAGTTGCAGGGAGTCCAGCTTTGTTTGGAAGGAAGGTTTGACAAGACTTGTGTGATGGATAGTGTGGAAAGTTCCCAGGGAGCAATTAAAAAGGGGTAAGGGCAGGCAGAGTCTTCTAGCATTTTTCCATTGCTATTTGGGTAACTGGAAGACCTACTTTTGAAACTCTGAAGCAACCATAAATTCCTGGAGAGAGACAAGATGCTCCAAACATTTTGTTCCTGACAAAAACTGTTCTAAGTTTTGCTCCCTGCAAACAAAAAGTGAGCAAATGCCAAACCAGTCATCCAAGTAACTGTACAGTTCAGTGCTTGTTTTGTGCTGTCTCTTTTGGGCACCTCTTCTAAACAGAGGGTTTTTTTTTCAAATCCTGTTCTTTCCCTGTCTAGCTTGACATTTCTTTATAATATCTTCATATTCGCTTTGTAAGGCAACAAATTCTGCCTCTCTGTTCTATTTTGTCTCTCTCCTTCCCTTGTGTCTTCTGTGAAGAGCACAGAGAAATTTCTTCCACACATTAAGCAGATATTCCTGCACCAGTAATTTCTGTTTTGTCTCAGGCAATCCATCAATCTTGTGTGATTAAAAGGTAATGTCTGTATAAGGCTTGTATCTTTTTCTACTAAGATTTTTCTATACCAATATATTGAGCAAGGAAAAGTTCTTTTAGCCATTAATAGGAAATGAAGGTAAAAAATGTATCCATTTAAACCAGACTTCCAGAAGTCAGTTGAAGGAGCACTAAACGGTTACAGGCAGGAACCTGCCAGGATCACTGTTTTGCAATGCAAGCTGAAATTTGATTAATTTGGCAGCTTTTTGACTAGAAATCAGAAGAGAGTTTTGAGAGTCATGAGAGGAAATCAGGGAATTTTTTGCTTTTAAAGCTCTTTAAAACTCAGTGGTGTTTCTCCTCCCCTGGAGGTTTATGAGCATGCAGCAACTTCTGTATTTAATAAAGAAAGCAAGCACAGCAGAAAGACTGAAAATCTTTTCCAGGGGCAGTGGGGCCCAATCTTCATGTGATAACAGACCAGAAAATGTGGTTTCTGGAAATAAAGGCTTCAGCATCTTGGTTTGGATGGTCCAAATCCACCATCATGTATCTTGCTTTATCCAGTGCTGAGGTCTAATTTAGAAGCACTCCACAATGTCAAGCATTGAACGTGGCCTGACTGACACCTCTGGAGATCTCCTTGACCTCCCTTGAGAGGGATCTCTCTGGAGGTTGGACAGCCTGGCCAGAATGAGTTTAAGTTCCCTCCAGTGGTATGAAGGTAGCCAATGCATATGAACAATGTGGAACAGAAGGTTGCATGGTATGAATAATCTACTTCCCCTGGTGGAAACAGGGTGGTTCTAATCAACATGTTCCAAAAAACCAGAGAAATGTCTTTCTTGAAAATTATCAACGTATGCCATCTGTGTGACAAGTCTAACTCAATAGCAGTAAATTGGGAGTCAGTCAGAAGTGTTACGGATGCCTTGGAAGCTTCTTTGTGTTAATGAAGCTTTCACTGGGAATTAAGGTTTTAAAACTGTGCTTTTCTACCAGGTGTGGGAATGCAAAATTAATGCAGATGCAGTAACCGCGGCTCAGTGGAGAGGCTGTGGGCTGAAACTCAGAAGATCTGGTTTCTGTTTTGGGATGTGTTGATTGTGACATGGAAAAATACTTTATGCTAGATTTAGGAAAGTTTAATATTTTTGGCAGTCACAAATCCAGTTTTATCCTTCTGTGCTCCCAACCTTTCAGTGCAGTTAGTTTTCCAATTGTTGAATCTCCAGGGTCAAAGCTTTTTACCCTCCAGTCTGGAAGCTACTAACAGTCTGCAAGATATCAGAAGGCAATTTGTGGGAAGTGCCATAGTTTAAAAACAAAATTAAAATATTGCCAAAGGCATCATGAACAGTCAGAATGGGGAAAATACAAATACTGAATATCCTGGGTTGTATTTGGCTGTAAAAGAGAAGCTGCTGGGAAAGTGTCTGCACAGAACAGCCTCTTGATTTGTTTCCTAAAAGATGTAAGTTGCTCTGGGTTTGAGGAGCATCACTTTCAGAGCATGCCTTTGTCACCATCATGCCCAAACTTGTGTTTCTCAACCTGTTCTGCATTCGTAGTCAAAGTTCATCTCATCTCCTCTGACAGCAAATCTGAAGGTGACAGTGTGTTCCCTTTTATGCATGAACTCTGTAGTTAAGGCATTAGTTACAGTTGTAGAAGAACCAAATTCAAACCCCCCATCTGCCCTGAGGGAATGTGAAATCCCATCTCTAACCTTTTGAAAAGTTGTCCTTGCATTCAGGCTCCCAGCAGCTCTCAGCCTCTCCCTCCCCCTTCCTAGGGAGTATTTCCATCCTCCTAAGCCAGGTATGACCTTGCAGCTCACAAGAGAAGGCCCTTGCTTGTGAGGAGGTGGCCACACCCGAGGCTCAGTGTTTGCTCAAATTAAAAGCTCAGCATTTCAGTACTGCTTGCTAACAGGGCTCTAAAGAAAAACTGAGCATGGAAATGGGGAGCCAAGGCATGAAGTGAACTGGGACAACCACTTATGGAAGTGATAAAGAAACATTCTTCACTTGGAGCCTTTATTGCAAGTGGAGAAAGCGTATTTCCTCTATTTCAGTTTCTTCATTTCAGCTTGGTCAACAACTTGTTTATTAGAACTGAGGAATTAATTATAGTTCAAAAGATCTGTGAATTTATTTTTCCTACCCACCAGTCTCAACTGAGACATCAGGACTACTAGAGACCTACTCATTCCAGGCTGTTTAAGCACTAGTTAGCAGTTATTTCATAAGCATCAGTTTTCCTTGTATGATAATACAGTCAATTTTAAATACAAAACATGTTTTGACATTTTCTTCTTTCATATTCAAATCATTTGATATGGCTTTATTTGATAACAGAAAGCAATGCTGCCTTTTGGTATGTTATTACAGCCTAATTTCTATCCAAAGGCAATTCAGCATAACTACTAAGAAAAAAAACTTGAATTGCCTAGTAAGTACGAAATATAGTTTACCCTATTCTAATATAATAAAAGGTAAACATGAAACATTTTAAAGGTAAAAACATAAGCATTTGAATAAAAATGTCATTGGTTTCAGTATTTGAACATATATATATATATATATATCACATTTTGAGTTAGCAAAAAGTATGAAATACAAGAAACAAGAAACAAAGTACAAATAACAAAGAAACAAGTACAAATAACAAGAAAGTATGAAATACAGCAAAAGTCTTCAGGTGCTATGGAAGAAATCTCAGAGGATCACCAACTACTAAGCATCAACTGCTCTTTGGAAAAATGATGAAATACAAATTCAAAACAGGAACAAAACCTGATGACATTAGCTGAGTTCACTTGCTTTCTCCTTTAAGTGACAGTTAAAATAGATTGTTTAAGTCCCACACGCATGAATCACTCCACCCAAGCTCATTTTTCACAACAGGAGGCAGTGAGTTTTCGTGCCTCTGCGGTCGGGGAGGAGGAGGAGGAAGGTAGCAGGCTGCTAACCGTGTCACTGCTGGCTGCTGCTTTGCTTCCCCTCCTCTCCCTCCCAGCCCTCCCTCACAAACAGCTTCCAGAAAATGCACTTGTCTCACCTTGCTCTCTATTGCCTTTCCCAGGAGCAAGGCACTTGTGTTTTCCGCCTGGCCTTTCACCTCTCCACACACACATCTCCCTGCCCTTGTCCTGTTTATGCTTCCCGCAGATCTCTGGTGATGGAGAGGTACCTCTGGAACCAGCAGACCTGGTTCTGACCACAAATGCTTGAAGGAACCTGAGATTTCCATGGAGAGGCAAGTTGCAACAGGTCAGACTTGGACATGCAGGAAATTGGGACCTACTGCATCTGAAAGGAGAAAACCAGAAAGATGGGGTTTGGCATCCTGGGAAGTGAGGAGATGAAAAGTAAAGCAGCCTTGATACATTGGTTCACCCCAGGACAAGAGGCTGTTTACTATGCTGCTGTTTACCTGGGATTTGTCCACTTCTTTCTTCCCTCCCTTCTGTCTGACTCTCAGAGTCACTCCATCATTGCACATCCTGCCCACATTTTGTACTAAACCAGCCCAGCCCAAATGCAGCATAACTCCCCTGGATGCCTGTGGGAGAGTTTCAAAATGCCACCAAACCACTCACTGCAATTATACCTCCTTCCAGGAATCGGAAGTGACCTCTGGGGCATTTCCAAGGGCAGCCACGTCCTTCTGCTGCTGTGTTGCTGTGCATGCAGGTTACCAAATTCCCTATGTCAGCTGCTGCCTCTGAATTATTCCAAGACTGTTTGCCATTCCTTTTGGGTTGTGTTGTTTTGTTTTGGTTTTGTGTTGGTTTTGTTTGTTTTTTTAAAAATAAACATTCTGAGTGTAGCGTGCTGGCAGCCATCAATATTCAGATCAAATACCACTGTGTGATGTGCTGCCTGGGGGATAAAGAGAAACAGGAGATGACATTGGGTGCTGCTAAAACTTGTTATCTACTGCTCAGCTCCACTACAAGTCTGATGGCAGAGAACTGACTCAAGGCAGGTCTGTCTGCCTTGCCTTGACTGAAAGGCATAACTGCAGGATTCTAAAGCCTTGTGACCATGCATATTTTGGGAGTTTAATGCAGAGAAGAGCAGGATTTGCACCCACGTGAAACTGCTTTGAATCTAGGCTTAGGGCATTTTCTGTGAGAAAAGAGTTGATATTTCCTCCTCCTTAATTGTCATGAAAATGAGTCACAACTTAATTCTGGACCATTTTCTATGCCAGATGAACAGCACAGCGATTCTTTGTTCAGATATCTGAAATGATAAAAACAATGCAAGGATGAGAACATCAAATTTCAGTGCTTAAATCACAGAGATTCTCCTTCCCTCAGTTGGTATCTGAAATGTCTGCATTTTTTCAAGTGTGAAATTAATGAAAGAAAATGTGAGCATCTCTCCTTTTGAGATAAGCATGATTTCATTGCAAGTGCTTCATGCATATTTTTGACTTGCCTTTGAGCCTTGCCCAATCACAAAGTTCACTACAATGGAAACTATTTCTCTGTGCAATCAAACCTGGTTAGGTCTAAAGTCTGAGGGAAAAGGCTCTAACCTGGATTTCTAAAATGATTTGCAAATGTGATTAAAACCAGCCTAGCTTTTAATGGTAAATTATAAAAATTATGCATCTGACAGAGATATTAACCTGAGCTCTGCCAGTGATTGCATTGCTGTATTCAGCACTCTCCTTTGTCTTTTGTCAGAATAATAGGAGCACAGTCACACATTTGACAGTGTCCCACATAGGGTTTATGTGGGACACAGCCCAGTGTGTACTGCACTGGATTTGTGATTCCATACTGTCCTTAATAAAGCTGCCCTACTTTCCTTGTGTCTGTGATTTTCTAATATTAGAAGTGCTGAGTGCTATCATGTAGCCTTATTAACATTAAAAAAAAATATTCTCCTATTACTGAGAGATCTTCATTCATCTAGTTTTGGTAATTTGTCCTGCACTGAAAGATGTTGTGTCCTTAAGCATTAGAAGACATGTACACAGCTGGAACATTATCCTGTGCACTACAGGTGAGACATGGCACAACTGGAAGTTCCCTGCCATAGCCTTCACTTGGATGAGAAATGATGAAGTCCTTTCATGAGGGTTTATTTAATAAACCACAGTTGCTGCACCAGTTTCTAAAATGCTTAGTATCCATTTTATTCCTAATGATTAATGCTTGAAGCATGATGACGATATATATACTTATCTGAGGTATTAAAATACTTTTGAAGAAACATTCTTCTATTAAATAAAGTTCCTTTGAAGGATGTATTTTAATTGCAAGATGAAGATTAAGCCCTGCTTAAATATTAACAGGGAATTCTGGTGTGGAAATTTTATCTGTTTGTCTTGAATTGGGAGTCAGTCTAGCAGTTGTGATTTCAAAGACCATCTCAAAAGTATAACCTCATTAAAATAGGTGCCTGGTTGCCTGTCTCAGTTTGCAGATTTCATGAGAGTCACTCTCTCCTATTCATTTTGATGTTGGTGACTCAGGCCTGGATACCAGAAATCATTTAACCATTGTGATCATTTGGGCACACAAGGGCAGGACCTGTTCTGAACGAGGCAGACACAGGGCAAGGCAGAAAGAGGAAGAGGAAGCAATTAAGCCTGATTTCAAGAAGGAAGTCTCCAGCTTCGAAAAAGCCAAGAAATACCTTTGGCTCTTACAAGAGAGAGAATAGAAAAGCCATCTGATGGTTTCTTTGTTATCAGGAAACCAGTGCTTCAAGTTTCTGATCCCCTGAAACACTTGACAGCGTGCTGTCCTCACCCCATTGTGGATGGGGACCCGAGGGACCCCAGGAATGGATAGGCTTTCCTCCCCTGACCAGCAGACATTGCTGCTTTCCTGAGAATGACAACACTCAGCTTCTTCACTGCAGACATTGCAAAGGTTCAGTATTTGCCTGGATTGAAGAAAGAACCTCCAGAAATAACACAAAATAATGGATTTACTATTGCAGATAAAGGAGAAATAGCAGAGAGCCAGGAGCCTAGAAACTGGACTAAATTTACCCTTTGTGTAATTAAACAAGACATGATTGACCATTATTGATTTAATGAAGCAAGGTCACAGAGCAGGTAATGCAGCCCAGATTTCAACACAATAACATCAGTACATTTGGCAAATCTAAGGCCTGAAATTTAACAGTTTTACAGTCTTAAAGAGCATGATTTTAAGGGAGCAATAGCTGTGCAGAGGCACACCAATATCTGAAAATATCTGAAAGCAAACTGCACTAATCTTGCTTGTGCTACAGTGCTAGCATGAACCTAGCTAATGGATTTTCTCTATTTTATTTTCTCAATGCATAAAAAAGAAAGTTAATGAACTTGCTTTTTTTTTCAGATAAAAAATAATCCCAGTACCAATCCACAGATCTGATTCCTTGTGCCATAAATTGAAAATTGAAATGGAAACAAATGAGGAAGGCTGCCTAGGATCATACTTCAGGCTGGCAGGGAGCTCAGTAGATAATGCAGTAAATACCACTGCCTCAGTACATTTCCCTTGCTAGCAGGGAAAGAGAAGGCTGGCATTTCATTGTGTCCAGGAAGCCAACAAATCCAGACCTTTGGACAGATTATAGGAAAAATACAAGTTTCAGTACTGAATATCATTAAAAAATATATATATGTAAAGACCAGCAGCGGGACACAAGCTTTCATTAGATGAGACCACTCTCCAGAGGCAATTAGCTGAGCTAATCTGTTTCCAAGAAAGAAATTGGGATTCAGTATCAGCACCTGGGATGCAGTATCTTTCTATTAAGCACAGGACATGGGTTTGTTTCAGCAGGTAGACAGACATTCCTTCCTACTCTGCCTGAATAGCAGAGCTTTTGTTAAACAGCAGCAGGTTTTCCATTGCGAAATGGAACTGATTTGCAGCACCCTGGAAGGCTGTACAAGTCTGCAGTATTTAGCATACCTGACAATTAAAAATTATTCATGCAACAGTTTAAAACCTGTTCCATTGCTCTTTCCATTAACGTTTCTTGCAAGTCACAATGAAATCCCAACTACTTTCTAAGACAGGACAGTTGAAGAGGGAGGCAACTGATTCCAGCATGGAGAAGTCTTGAGTTACACTCCTTGGTCACTAAGAGCACAAGAGCTCTTTATCCCAGTGTGTAGGAAATTGAGCAAGGCAGGATGGAAAATGGCCTGGCTGAGCACAGATCTGCTTCTCACACTGAGGAGTAAGAAAGAAATGCACAGGCACTGGAAGCAGTGGCAGGTGACCTGGTGGAACAGTACAGGGATATGGTTTGGATGTGTAGGGATGGGGTCAGGAAAGCCAAGGCAAAGCTGGAACAGGATTTTGCAAGGGATGTGAAGAATAAGGAGAAGGGATTCAATAAGTACTTAGGTCAGAAAATAAAGGCTGAGAAGAGTGTGCCCCCCCTAGGAGCAAGGGGGGTGAGCTGGTGGCAAGTGATATGAGAAGGCTGAGGTACTCAATGAATTCTTTACTTCAGCAGTCACTGGCAGTCAGGCTTCCTGATCCTCTGGGTGGGTGTGGAGGAAGTGGAGTCCCTTCCACTATAATCAAAGAGCAGATTCAGGATCACTTGATGAAGCTGAATAATCACAAGTCTGTGGGATTGGATGAAATGCATTCCAGGGTCCTGAGGGAACTGATTGCTGTCACTCTCCATCACATCTGAAAGGTCACAGCAGTCAGATGAAGTTCCTGGTAACTGGATAAAGGGAAAGATCACTCCAATTTTTAAAAAGGTGAGAAAGGAGGATCTAGAAAACAAGAGTGGTGACCCTCACCCCTGTGCATTGGAAGATCAAGGAGTGGATTCTACCAGAAGACATGCTAAGGCGTATGGTGTGGGTCCAGAGTATATTATAAAGATAATGAGAGGGCTGGAGCACCTCTCCTTGTCTTCAGACAAGACTCAGAGAGTTGGAGTTGATCAGCCTAGAGAAGAGAAGCTCCAGTGAGACCTCTTTGAGGCCTTCTGTTGCATTAAGGGGGTTTATAAAAAAGAGGGAGAGGGACTTTTTGCATGGGTAGATGGTGACAGCAAAAGGAGCAATGGTTTTAAATTTAAAGAGGGCAGGTTTAGATTAGGTATTAGGAAGAAATTCTTTACTATTAGGCTGGTGAAGCACTGGAACAGGAGGTTACCCAGGGAAGCTGTGGCTGCCCCATCCCTGGAAGTGTTTGAGGTTAAGTTGGATGGGGCTTTGAGCAACCTGATCTAGTGGAAGGTGTCTCTGCCCATGGTAGGGGTGTTGGAACTAGATGCCCTTTAAGGTGCCTTCCAAGCCAAACCATTTTATGATTCCATGACTTAAGGATAAAAGAGGGCTTTCTGAGAAACTGAACTCTTTCAAATCCCACCCTGCATGGCCAGTCTTAGACATCTTGAAATCACAACACATGCTTGCTTTCAACCACTCCTGCATAAGTTATAAAGTGATGATTCTCTGCTATTTTCATCCCAAGATAACATCTCAGATGTCCTGCAAGCAATGTGCAATACAGTATTGCTAAAGTAGTAACCATTTTGGCTGCATATTACAGCTATTTGCACAGCACTTAACAAGTGTGATATGACAAAAACGACTGCTTAGGCTCCAAAGCACTTTTCAGAATTAAGAATTTCTATATGACTCATTCCCACTGTTGTTTTTTTCCCCAGTTAAATACTAATACGACAATCCCCTTCTCTGCGGATCTACTTACATAGTTCAACAACCACAGATTTGCTAAGGTGGCTTAGGGAGCTTTAGCTATTGCTGCCCAGTCCTTGGAATTTATCCAGGGTTTTTGGAGGCCTGCAAGAAGCCCAGGCAGGGCAGTAAACAGACCAGGCACATAAAGTTAAATTTCTTGTGTGCAGGAATCATGCCTCATCTGCAGGCCAGTACCTGGTGCTGTGCTCTAGGTCTGTCTCAGGAGTGGCTGGTTTGCTGAAGGTGTGTCAGGGATTTCATACGCAGGTACAAAGCATGCAACACATCTGATGATGCAGTGCTGGCACCTTTGCTGGCTCCTGCATCTGCCCATGTTTCTGTCAGGAGGGAATGACTGATGTGAGCTTTAAGCACCAATTACACCATCATGGATCCTGGCTGCACCCATGTTCTCACAGTCATATTTTCTGAAAAATCCCTTTACTCAGGATTTTCTCCTGGGAAGCTGAGAAGCCTCAGAGAAAAAGGAAAATAAATTCTTATCTCATTTGCTTCTCCTGTGTTGTGCTCACATGGTGAATGTGTTTGGAGATTGCTTACCAACAGGTGGTTGTTTCATTGGTCTCGTGTGAATTGTTTTGACTCACTGGCCAATCAGGGTCAAGCTGTGTTGAGACTCTGGAACGAGTTTTTATTATTATCTATTTAGCCTTCTGTAAGTATCCTTTTGTATAGCTTAGTTTAGTATTATTTAATATAATATAGTATCATAAAATAATAAATTGGCCTTCTGAGAACATGGAGTCAGATTCATCATTCCTTCCTGCCACGGGGCACCCCGCAAATACAATACCATGTAGCTGTGTGTCTACTCCCTGCTTTCATCAGGTGATCCCATGTACATCTCTGCTAACAGGTTCTCCACCTGCTTCCTCATGTTATTGAACTGTGATAGACAGGAGCTTAGGAAAGCCAGCCAGGCCAGAACTGTAAATGTGTACCAGCTAAGTGTCCCATTTTGGGTGCTTAGCTGTCCTCAAGCACCCAAAAATACCCAAAAGAGCATAACAGAGAACATTGCACTCATTTTCTCTGAGCCTTAATTTCTCCACATGTGAAGTGAGAATACACTCTTGTCTTCATAGGATGTCACAGGTCATCAAAGAGTTCAAATTGTGCTTGTTTAGGTCCTGCTCTGTGCCTTAGTGAACAGAGCAGCAATGCATTCACAACTATCTTGTTATAATGATGTGGTTTCTTGAAGCTTTGGTGTCTTCCTCACAGTCCAACCACACTTGGCATACACATCTTCTAAAGAAAGGCTCTGGAAAGTGGGAAGGAATAAATGTAAAAATCATACTAAAAAGGCTCAGAGACCCCAGGCATGGTCACAATTCTCACTGATCAGAACAGAAGAGGGCTGAATGTATTATGAACCCTTTGCTAGCAATGTGGTCTACTCTAGTTTTTTCTGTTGCATGTTAGACCATTTAATACTACAAATGTTAAAGCAATTTCTGCCTTCAGAACTCAGAGCGGGAACTTCTGTGGATTCTCAGTGGAAATGCATTCAAAGAGACACTAAAACAAACTTGCTCTTCACAAGAACAAATTCCTGTCAGCTTGGGAAACTGCCAGTTGTGTTGCATTAGATGTAAAAGAGGACTTGAGCAACTCATCTCAGACATCTTTCTCATGTTGCACATTAAAGCTGTGGATGAGTCAGTACAGCTGAGTAGGAGAACCAGACAGGTTTGAATCACCACTTTTCCCCATCTCTGAAGCAATACTGTTTCCATGCAAATAATTTCAACCTCAGAGTAATAAAAGAAGCCCAGTAGTGGTAATCACTAACCTCATACCCCAGAAGGAATTGACTGTTTAATGAAAATTCACAGCTGTTTCATGTTTAAAGACACTGATCTATGTAAAAGGAAATGAGCTAATTAATCTTAAAATCCTGGAAATTGACAAGTATATGAAGAGACAGCAAGCTCTGTTTCAGGGTTTCTCTGAAGCTATGTCTTATTCATCTCTTCTCTTTCTTGTTCAGATGGATGTATGAGAGGTTTGGGAAACACAGCTGAGAAATCTGACTGGATAAATGTTTAAAAACCTGAAAAAGAACAGATTCTTAAATATAGAGCAGTAAAAAAGAAGCAGTGTGGGTTCCTGCTACTCCATCAGGTGGATCTTATATTTGTCTTGAGTTGAGCAGACTCTGGAGTTGAAAGCTCTGCAATACTTGGGAAGATATGTTCACACATTTGGAAAGTAAATTGAGAATGTTTATTGACTAAGTGATATCTGTATGTGTGAGTCCACTAACTTTCTGCATTTCACTTATGCTAAAAGATAATGCTTATTTAATGCTTGATTGATTTTTATACCTTTTATTTATCCTCTTTCTGCTAGTAGTTTCAACCTAAAACTACCTTAATAATAATAAAAAAAAACCCTAAATACAAAAGCTAAATAAAATATTTGTTTAGGTAGTAAGCAGAACAGTTTTGAATTTTTGCAAACAGCTGTAGAGAATTCTCTAAAAGTGCAATTGAGCTGGGATTTCTCACGAAAAGTTGATAATATACCTATTACAGCCATTGTACAGTATAGTGACCTGGAGCCACAAAACTCAGCTGAAATAAGTAAAAGAAATAGAATTATGACTGCCACATTTTATTAGTTTCCTGCAGGATTCATTACAGAACTTAGAAACAGAAAAAGGATGCATGAGACTTTCACGGTTTTGTTTCTTTTACTATGTGGAACTTTCTTCTAATAACTTCTGTTTCCAGAAGAAAAATCAAGAATCGACAAATTCACTGTCTCTGTGTGAGAAATCTTTGGGAATGTGTCTTCATTGAAGGAAGCTTTAGCAAACTTTAAGAAAAAAATGCTGGCACTCTTGCCAAGATCGACATGTTTAGAAGAGTGAAGGTATGATATATGGAATACGAGAGGCTTTGTAGTTCAGTACACTCAACCCAGGGAGCCTTGGTCCTGGTTGGACAGAACCTTCAACGTGAGGCACTTAGTTGTGGTCTTAATCTTTTTTGTTTTGCACAAAAAAAGTCTTACCCAGATTTCTGATTTCAAGTCAGAAGTAAGTGGCAGCATCAGTGGTGTGGATTTGAGCAAAGATTCTGCTTTCACTCATGTTTGCAGTTGCCTACAGCATAGTGAGGACATGGTCTGTATTCTGAAAGGCCAATTGTCCTTCACTGCCTTCCCTCAGTCCTTCTGGGTGCTCATGAGGACAGGCAAGCGTGGCAATAGGTGACCCTATTTCACACAATTAGTTGAGAAAGATTTGACCCTGCTCAATACAATCAGTCTGCAATATGGCCCCAAATGTCCCTGCAAAAAATGAGGGGGAACACAGGGCTGCTGCAGGTGTGATAATTCAGGTTCTCACAGGTTGACTTGGCTGCTGCAGTGGTGAGGGCTAGGTGCCATCTGCATTTACCCAGTTTAACACTTCAAAGTTATGTTAACTTAAATGGAGAAAAGAAATTAAAAATTAAATGAAGGAAAAATTCTTTCTAGGGAAATAGTGTGTGGGTGAGGATCCGTAGTGGTGCAGAGTCCCCAGGCAGGTGCAAAGGAGAGCTGCTTTATTGCAAAAACCAGGCCTTTTAAAGCAGTCAGGCCTTTATCAGTTACATAGCTTTAAAGCAAACAAACATAATTCAACCAACCACCATATGATGTGAACACACAATGGTAATACAACTTGTTTTTCTACCCCTACTTCAGCTGAGTTTCTTTCCCATAGTCCTTTTCTACTTAGCCAAAGTAACTGGCCTGAGCCATGATTTTTCAAGGCCTTCCTTTTGTAAAGTTTTACTTATTGCTAACAACAGTGAACATAGCAGAATGTAATAATTTAATTGCCTAATGTAATAATTTCATTGCCTAGTCCTCAATTCCCAGTTTGAATGTGTTACTGAATATTTCCCAAAACAAGGACCTTACATAGAACTTCATAAAGTGCCTGGTGCCTGCCAAAATAAAAGCAATATATTGACTAAATAGGCACATAGCATCTACTTCTCTTCAACCATCACATATTTAGCCTGTTCCTGTAGCCTAGCTACTTTTCCAGGTTTTTTTATTATGCACAGACAAGTAATTAAGACAGATATTCCAAATTCTCATCCTGGGAACAATCCCTATCAGCAGGTTTGAATGTTGGATGGAGAGCCCAAAAGCAGTCTTTGTATTTTAAAGAAAGGTAATATCCCTGTCTTTCTCTGACAAATAGATCTGGATTGTATTTCAATTGTCAGAAGCCAAAGAGTATCCACCTCCTTCACTTCAGTGCTAATAGGGCATGGAAAGCAAAACATGTTTAACTTGCATCAAGCCTCTCAGTGTCTGCTTTTTGTAATAAAGAAGTGCTTGCTGTGAGATGGTGGCAGGAAAAAAAAACACCCCACCTCTTTACAGAGTATGAGAGAAGAGTGCTGCCTTCCAAGCCTAGTTTTTTTGAACATGTGTGGATTATATTTCCAACATTGTCCCTGGCACATTTCTAGGAGTCTCATATAGGAAAGATTTTAATTTCTTTCGTCTTACTTTCCTTTTCCCTTTACTTTCTTCTCATTCCTTCCTCCCTTTCCTTCCTTCCCCTTCTCTTCCTTTCTCCTAGGAATGGGTAAAGAATACAATATGTGGAAAAAAGTCTTTATTCTTATCCTCTAATTGGAAGCAGGATATTCTGTAGTTTTTCTGTTAAAACAGTCAGATAGGCAGTGAGGTAACTGTGTGGCACTCACGAGAGCTGCTCTGCTCTCACCTGGCTGATCTGTGCACAGAGCAGGGCAGAGATTCACCTCTGAGGGAACGAGGTCTGCACAGACCTGCGTGAGGCCAATGGCACCACAGTCCTCTCCTGCTCCCAGGCCCACCTGGCAGCCTCCAGGTTGGCAGGAGGGTGGCTCTGGAGGCCCAGCATTCAGCCCAGACAGGGATGAGCAGGAGCTGGCACAGGGCACCATGCCAGTGGTGCTGGAAGGTTTCCTCTTCTGGAAAGAGCGTTTTTACAAGGGCATGTTGTCATAGGACAAGGGGCAATGGTTTTAAATTGAGAGAAGGTGGGTTTAGATTTGACATTAGGAAGAAATTCTGTACTATGAGAGAGATGAGGCACTGGAACAGGTTGCTCAGAGAAGTTGTGGCTGTCCCCTCTCTGGAGGTGTTCAAGGCCAGGTTGGATGGGGCTTTGAGCAACCTGAGGTAGTGGAAGCTATCCCTGCCCATGCCAGGAAGGCTGAACAAGATGCCCTTTAAGGTCTTTTCCAACTGAAGCCATTCTATGATTTTATGATTCTATGATTTGATGTGTTGCAAGCTTTGTACCTGCTTATGAAATCCCTGACACACCTTCAGCAAACCTGGCATTCCTGAGACAGACCTAGAGTACAGCACCAAGTATTGGGTCTGCAAAGGAGGCATGATTCCTGCCCACAAGAAATTTAACTTTATGTGCCTGGTCTGTTTATTGCCCTGGCTGGGCTTCTTGCAGGCCTCCAGAGACTCTGGACAAATGCTGTGGACTGTGCAACAGTAGCTAAGGCTTCCTAAGCCACCTTAGCAAATTCGTGGTTGTTGAACTATGTAAGTAGACCCATGGAGAAGGGGATTGTCATATTGATGCTTTGCTAGGAAAAAAAAAGGAGAACCGATGCCCCAGTAAAGCTGAAGAGCCTTGATATTTCTAAGGGAAATTAATGAACAACAGTCCAGTGTGGGATGGGTGGTGGAGATATTGGCTGGGCATCCCGGCGAGTGGATGTGGTGGGATGCACAGGTGATGGAGCTGGAATCCGACCCCGTGCACGGCACTTTTAGGGGTTCAGGGCAGCTCCCCTCGTGCTCTGGGACATCTCGGTTCTGGAGGACCGTCCCAGGAGGAGACAGACCACAGGGCGATGGGCACGACCAGCTCACACCAGTCTGCCGCTGTTGCTCTCCCAGCTCTCCTGTACCTTCACAGGGCCGTGACTCCGACGACTCCCCATCGCCACGACCCCTCAGAGGCTCTCCCGTGGGGGAAGAGGTGGGGGAAGGAGGGAAGTCTCCGGAGATGCCCCGATACCGACCCGCCAGGCGGACGGCAAACCCCGGTGGTGCCGCGGAGCGCACCTGTGGGCGATGTCTGCACCGTATCCCGCGTCCCGCATCCCGAGCCGCCCTGCTCCGCTCCCGCCGCTGCCAGGGCGCGCCTGCGGCGCCCGTGCCGGCAGCGGGGCGGTGCCGGGGCGGGCGGCCGCCAATGGTGCGGCGGGGGCGGTGCGGGCGGTGCAGGAACACCCGGGAGGTGACAGCGACGCACCGCCCTCCCGGCGGCGAGCGGGCGCCGGCGAACATGGCAGAGGAGCGGCGCTGAGCCCGCGCCGCCGCCCGGGGAAGGGTGGTCGCCCCAGCGCGCCCCGCGTCCGCCGAAGGGAGCGCAGCGCCGGCGCCGCCGCGGGGCTCTGTGTGATGGTGGGGGCATGGCGGGGCAGCCGGCGGCCGCGGCGCTGCTGAGGCGGGGGGACGGCTGGTCCCGGCCCCGGCGGCGGCAGCAGCAGCAGCAGCAGCGGTATCGAGCGCGGGCTGCCTCCCTCTCCCCGCTGAGAGAAGGAGGGAGCGCCTCGCCTCGCCGTGCCAGCCGCCTCGCCGCCGCCATGCTGCCCGGGGTGGGGGTGTTCGGCACCGGGCTGACGGCGCGGGTGATCGTGCCGCTGCTGAAGGCGGAGGGCTTCGCCGTGAAAGCGCTGTGGGGCCGCACGCCCGAGGAGGCGGAGGAGCTGGCCAAGGAGATGAGCGTCCCCTTTTACACCAGCCGCATCGACGAGGTGCTGCTGCACCAGGACGTCGACCTGGTCTGCGTCAACCTGCCGCCGCCGCTCACCCGGCAGGTCGCCGTCAAGACTCTGGGTGAGTGCGGGCGGCCGGGGGGCGACCCCGCCTCGGGCTCGGGCTCGGGATTCGCGCTCGCCTCGGGCTGAATGGAATTGAACCTCCCCCCTCAGCGCGGAGTTTTGCCTTCGCTTTACTCTTCAGCCCTCCTCCCCATGCCCCGTGTCTCCGGAGAGGGGCTGGCCGAGCCGCGGGTGCAGGCCTAGGACCGGCGGGGCGCGGGGGATGGCGCTGCGGCAGCCCGGTGTGACATCCCGTATCCCGGTCCTCGCCGGCGAGGTCCCTCGGCACCGGGGACCCGCCCCTCCGCGATGCTCGGGCAAGCCTATGCAGGGCCGGGCCTGAAACCTGAGGGTGCGGGAGGAGGGAGCAGGTGTCACCCGTGTCGCGGTAAAAAAGAGAAAGTCGCGGTAAAAGGGAGGAAATAACCATCCCGCCCGCCGGTTCTCATCCGCGCCTGGCCCGGGAGCGGGGATCCGGGATCCGAGCATCCTGCCCGCGCTGCTCGGGGGGCGCGGGTGTCCGCGCTGTCCCCGGGACCCAGCTGCGAGCCAGAGGAGGCAGGAAGCGGTGACAGCAGAGGAAGCGCTTAGCGAAGCTCACGTACAAAGGGAAGGAGGGACTGAAAAAGTAGGCATGCACTGTGATGAGCTGCTCTGGTTTCAGGCGTGCGAAAGCGGGCCGCATCTCGCTTTCTCCTGTGTGAGCGCAAGTCTGGGCTTTACTCTGTCAGCTTCGGGATCTCTGATCCTCGGACACTGGCTTTCCCATGGATTTAAGTGGAAGCACCCTCTGCAGTAAAGGAATTTTACTTTGTCCCCTCAAATATAGGTGACAAAAGGTGAAAATGAGAGGAAAAAGCTCTGAGGTATCGTTGCAGAGAGCATGGAGGTTTATGAGCCAGGGTGATTGCTATCGCTCTCAGCCTCATAAATGTGTGTGGTGTGTCGTAGTGTTAAATTGCTACTAGCATACTCATTAGAATTAGTCACCATTCGAATGCTGCTAATATTGCAGCCAGCTAGTGTTTTCAACATTTGAAATTACGCAATTAAGGAAATTAAGTCAGTACCTAAAGAAAAAATCCTGCTTCAAGTACAGCGTAGGCATTTGTCTGGAATCTTTGCTCCGTGTTACTTTCTGTACTTGGAAATGCTTGTTCTTTAAGTCAGAACATTTGCTTTTCTTTTATAATACTCTTGACTTTTTCCTGAGGATGCTACACTTGCACCAGAAGCCAGACTTGCTTGCCAGAATGATATGTGATTGAATTTGCAATGGAGAAGTACATATCCCACAAAACACATATAAAGGACAGTATAAGGTAACAAAGTTCCACGTTTGACACAATTAATTTGGAGACAATTGTGTCAGTTTTCCTGTGACACGCTCTTCCTGCAGGTGTTGCTCATGGAAGTGTCCAGGCTTGCCTTGTGCTCTTAGAGGTAGAGTCCCATGAGATTTCAGGCAGACACAAGGCACCTGTTAGAAAAACAACATTTCTGAAATAATAAAGAGGCACAATTGGTATGCTTTCTCTTAGAGGGCCAGACACATACCTAGCATAATAAAGGAATAATACTTTGTCCCTTTCTGAATATTTCCAGATTGAAGAAGAAAAATAAGTCTGTTCTCAAGCATGAGTTGAATTTATGAATGAATTTAATGAATTGCTGAATTGATCAATTTTATATATAAAATTGATGAATTTATCAATTTTATTTATATTCTATGAATTGATGTAGCTGAGATGTTAATGGTACCTTGCTGATGCAATCTGCTGGCAACAGACCAGGGCAGGAAAAAAGGTGTTTTCTCCCTGTTTATTAGAACATCACCATTCTTGGTTCCCTTTCACCTCTAGTTAAAGGGGTTCCTCCCTTTCCCCAACAGGCATTATTTGTATGTTGTCGGGGTAATAAAGTTTCTGTAAAAATGCATGGAATGGTCATTAAACAGGAAGTAAACAGGTTACCAGATGATAATGTGCAACATCTGATAATTTTTTAATAGTGTTTTACTTAAAAAGATTATTACAGAAATATGTCTTGGACTACAAGTAACTCCTCTCACAGTTTTCTCAGAGGTAAATTTTCTTAATTTTTTTTTTAAATACAGGCATTGGATCTATAACAATGAAAGTTCTTGTATGTTCTTATAGGTGTGAACAGGGAGCCAGAGCAGCAGTTCCCAAACTGCTGAGAGGAATATCTCTCTGCTGGCAGCTCTGTCTCCTGGTTCTGCTTGCCCTTCATGGCTTGGGAACTGCTGTGCCCTGGAGTGATTATTTTGCTTTAATCAATGGATTTTCTGGTTTGTGGGAGAGACTGCAATTAAATGGGAGGTTCAGAAATCTCTGGTAAACAGGGGCAGTGTTGTATAGACTGAAGAAAGCAAACGATGGAAAAACATTCCTTACTCTTGAAATTTCACACAAAAAATATTATGTAGCAGCTAGTGATAGGAATAGATGGGGATACCAGAGGCTTTGCAGATGGAGATTTCAGGAGGTCTAAACATGAAGTCCTGCATTGCAGTAGAAGAGGTTGAGAAGTCATGAGTTGCTTTTTAATAACATGCGTATCTGGCTTCTCTATTACAGAATGAATGTCTGGCCTGGGAAGAGACAAGGACCAACTTTTCTTTGCTACCCATGTTTTATTTTAAATGGTCTTATTTCCCAAAGCTGTGTTCTCATTCGGTGAAGTTTCATTATTAAAAAGTGAAAGCCCAAGCGAGCAGTTGGTGGTGTTTCCATCACCCACCTAGAGCTGAGTTTACTCTGTGAATTTGCAGCACATTAAGTCCTAGCCTATTCCTGATGCAGACTCCAGAGGTGAAGGTGGGGTGAAACAGGTGTCCCCACAGCTGTGTTTAACTCTGGCCACTCGTCAGGAAGGACTCAGTTGTTTTGTTTTCACTGATGCACCTGACATGAAGATATGTTGCTGCTTGAAATGTGTTTTTGGCACAGTGGCCCATCAACTGCTGTTCAAACAGAAACGTATGAATACATGCCCCAGCTGAGGAAGTCCTAAAAGGTGGCTTCCTGGCAGCTGTTGAAGGGAGAAAATGGGAGAAATAAAGCTTCAAACTAGCCCTGTTAGCTTTTCCTCTAAACCTCTGCTGCCCATCTGTATTGGAAATAGGCTCCCGAGCTGCATCTGACTCTTATGGTAGTTTTTTAGGAGTAGGATCAGTGTTGGGCAAGTCTTTGGAATCAACTGAGAAATAAAGAGAGAATTGGAAACCGGGCTGGTTTGAACGGTGACCAATAGCACAAATAAAACCCATGGTGTTTTATGTGAAATACACTGATGACCTCTGTCAGTTCTGGACAAAAGGAATCAAATTCCTTGTTTGCTTCTACAAAATGGGCCTGATTGACCCTTTCCCTTTCTTGCCTCTCATCTGTCCTGCTCACTTAGGAGCTCTTTTTATTATTGCTTTATATTTGCTCCTTGGAGCATTATAAAAAACTGATGTCCTGACTGACTTGCTGCTTGGTGGTGAAGAAAGATCAGTGGGTGAATATTACGGTAATCATTGAGAATAATGCTGCTGTTGAATAGGGGTGGTTTCCTTTCTCACTGAATTGAAACATTCAGTGTGTTTGCTAGAATTGTCCTCTTTTCCCCTCCCTTCAGTAGTACAGTTGTATCCCAAGCCTGATCAGGCAGGGGAGAGGTGTTTGCATAGAGGAATGAAATGTGTCACCTATTGAGTGCCTATTTGTGCCCAGCATCAGAAGAGCTGCTAGTACAGACAGTATGATATGAGCCTCCACCTAGTTCAAAACTGTCAGCACATGACTTTTCCCAGGGTAATCCCTCCTCAGTCAATTAGATATGACATTCTTCAGATCCTGACTGAAACACTTGCTTTGTGAGACTGAGTAGCTGCCACATCAGGTGATTTACTGTATGTGGTTCTGAGAAGACCTTGGTGACATTTCATCTTGAAGGCACAGATGTTTCTATGTGCCTGATCCTCTTGGTGTTTGCCTCAACTCAGCTTGGATAAAGAGAACTTACTCCTGAGCTCCACATGCAGTGTTTCTGGGGAGCAAATGTTTTGCTTTTGAGAAGACTCAAGTACCAGATGTTTAGCATATCTCTGGAGATGTTATCCTTGATTCTATTTACAGTTGTTTTGCTTACTCTTTCATCCCAAGTTAAGGACAGGAACACTGAGCCATGTGTTGAGTATTTACTGCATGTGTTTGCAGCCATGTCTATGTAGTATTAGTTTATAAAATGTTTATGTTGTAGTAATGCATGGTAGGAGTCCATTCTGCCTGGGGACTACACAGAGTATGATTTTCCCAGCCCTCCAGAAGCTGCTCCTCTTAAGGAGTACTTAGAGTTTTTTGCTGATTGGTAGTTCTTCTATACTTGATCGTGGTCAGGAGGGAGCATCTTTATTTAGAGAGGAACATAAATAGTACTGCTCAGATCCTTACCTTCCCACCCCTTCACAGGAAGCACTGGCACCACACAGGCATGGAGTATAGGCCTGCTGTCCAAAATGTGTGAGAACTCCTTGTTAAAGCACTGACAATATTATTGCTGCATCTATCTCTGAGGTATCAAGCTGCAATGAAGTAGTTTACAGATCTGATGCAATCTCTAATGAATTTCTACACTCCTCTACACCCATGCAAATCAGGCAGAAGTTAGGGTTGTAGCAGTGGATAAACTCAGTCCAGAGTTTATAAAGCATTAGGATTCTTGGGGAAGAGATGCCCTATTAAGGGAAAACATTATCATGACTATTTATTATTAATAGCAATGTAATTTCTGTCCCGTAATATTGAATTTAAATTTGACCTAACAGCAGTGACTTTCAGCAGAACAGCTCCTTTCAGCTCCTGTGCTTGGAAGGCAGATGACTTTGCGGCATATTAAATGTGAATTATGGTCATCTTAGTGCAAAAGAAGTCAGATGAAGTGCTGTCTGTGTTTAATCAGCAGAGCCAGCAAAGGCCGTGATGCCTTTTTTTTTTACATTTATTGTAAAGGCAGTCCAAAGAGCCTGCTGGCAGTCGGCTGGATGTCATCTTTCTACTCAAGTGAGGAACGTATGCCACAGAAAATGGCATCTAACTCTTCCATTGACTTTTTCCTCTCAGTACAGCAGACCTTTAATGCCAGTATTATTCTTGTAAAAATCCTTCAGTGATATTCGGCCTCTGAGACAGTTGAGGTAAAAAGACCAGTGTTAAGGTTTAAAAACAAAACTAATAAAAATAATAATAAAAAACCAGAAAACCCCCCCAACTCTTGCTTCCTTCATGACCTTCAAATCAAAGGTGTGTTTTCATTTTTTCCCAATTGCTCTCTTCTGTGTGAAAGTAGCCACCAGTTCTATTATTACCCTGGTAGGTTGGTTGGGAGCCCAGAATGGACCAGACTTGGAATACTGGGGCACTGAGCTCATGCTGTGATGACACATTCAAATTTGCCTAGCCTAAAAACCAACCAGTTGTGATGGAAGAGGTTGTTTAAAACAGTGCTAGATGTGAAGATCCTACTGTGATCCTGTGTCCGGTCAGGTCAGTGTGTCTTGCTGCATTTTTTCCCTGTTTAAACAGAGTGCTTGGCCCTGGGGATCCCAGGATGCTGTTTCCAGACCAGTGTGGGCAACTGAAGTGGGTCGGGCTGAATCTCCTCAGGTTGCCTGCAGGTGTAGTCTTGGCCCATTCAGCTGGAGGAGGGCAGATGTGAAAAGCAGTATCTCTCAAATCTGTAGGTAGGTTACTGTCTGCTGTCAGATTTCACTGTGCACCGTAGGTGACTTGGTTGAAACAAATGGCAGCCAAGCCCTCAGCAGCCCTGCTTCTCCCTGTGATTTAAATGGCAAAATGTGCCAGAGCACAGACACTCTTCTTCCATCTGCTTGACTGCTGGGGGCTTGGACCTTTGGCATGGTGAATGCAGAAAATGAGAGCAATGCTGACCTCTGCCAGTGTTTGATTTGATCTGTCATGCTTTGTTAGGCAGAGCCCATAGTCAGGGGTAATACTTGGAAGAGAAATCTTCCTTTTAATGCATGTGTCCGGGCTGCTGCTGTCAGTTTTTCTTTTTTTTGGTAAATCTTTATGTAGGCAAGTCCTTATGACCTTTATCATTTCAGTGTGCTTTGAAGACTATTGTACTACTCTGCTCTTACATTGTGTTAGCAATGGTGGTAAGTGCAACTTTTTTTTTTTTCTTTACTGTCACTGGTGCTGGAAAAACTCATCTGTTCAAAGACTGGTACACATCAGGGCTATGTCCAGCACAGGTCCTCCCAGGGCACTCTTGGCAGTGCTGACAGTGACAAACTAGCATTAGCAGCACAATAATATCTTGATTTGGTGTTACAAACAGGTAAGAGGTAAGTATCTCTGTGGGGTGTGGCTTCTAGCATGGCTGAGGAAGACTTGACTAGTGTGAGTTAGGTAAAAAAGGGCTGGAAGTAGTAAAACATCTCCCATGAATGAAGCAGGTGTTGGTGCTGAAGGTGTAGACTGCATGTCTAGCCTTGTGGCTGTGCTTGTGAGGATCTCTTTCTGTTTTTCACTTGATGGCACAGTTTGTACAGTGAATGTCACGTAGACAATATCTTGTGCAGCTGTTTTTTTAAATTTTTGTTAAGTGGCACATCTGTGCTGTTGCACAAACAGAAATAGCTTGATACTATAAGAAGATGTGAGAAGGTATTGATAAAAGGTTTATTTATACTGCTAGAGCTGCCCAGGCTAAATATTGTAATTATTTAAGTTGTAGAGTAAATTATTGCACTCAGCTAACATGGGAAACATCAGAAGACAGATTTTATTATTATTGTTGTTGTTGTTATTCTTTCTTGCATTGCTTTGTGCCTTCATTCTTGACAGAGAGTGGCCACTGTGGTAGCCTGCTGTGGTACTGAGCTGTCTGATCCCTCTGTCACTTTGTCTTGTTGCTTGGTTTTAGGGACTTGAGTTGCTGAGTGGTCAGTGCTGCAGGTAGATAAAAGGAAGGACTTGCAAGCTACTTCTGTTTCAGATTTTGAAAGAATATTAAATAATAAATAAAGGAAGAATATGTAGGTAAATGCAGAGCAGGGAAAATATGTTGAACAAATAAAATGACTGGATTTTCAAGCTTCCCATAGTTGCCTCTTTTCTCTCTTTTGTTTGTTTTTTTTTTTTTTTTACTTAAAGCCCTCTCATGCCTGAGGTGACAGTTTTGCTGTATGCTCCAGACATGGATAGTTGAGCACAACCCCTGATGGAGGCAGAGTAAAATCTCTGCAAGATAGTAAACATGTTGTTCTATCTGCTTTTGTTTGAAAACTAGGTAAATTGTGTTAGAGCATATTGCAGATTACTGTCCTTTTCTTCATATGTGCAGTAGATTTTGCCCATTGTGCTGTAGTGGTGGCAGAGCACCAGGAGTGAAAATGGAGTTAAATTTCCAGGATGGCCAAGATGGGTGTTTTTTCACAGGCCACTGCAGTGCAACAACCCCGTCCACTGTTAATATCTATTTGCCACAGCACTATTTATAGTGGCTATGAATTGTTCTTGTTGCTTCAAACCACTGAAGCAGAAGCGCTTACCCTACTGCTTTTTGTTTATTTTCCATGTAACAAACTCTGAGCTCCTAAGAGTGAGCTCAGTGACTTCATTTGCAAGGTCAGCATGCGTGCAAGTAACAAAACCACACTCCTTAAAAAAAATTATTTCAGGTCTTAAGTCTTGATTTAAACAAATTTATTTAAGTGGCTATATAATTAAAGAGGGACAATCCCTTGTGTAGGTTTCCTAAACTGATTTAAGGCCTGGTCTGCACGTGGATTTTTGTACCAGTGTAATTTTGACTGCAAGGGGTATAATTTCTTTAATGCAGTAATTGCTGGGTGGTCATTAGAAGTCCAGCTGGTGTGACTTGGCATGAGCACTGTTCTGCCAGCACAGTGGCACCTGTCTGTGGTACAGGTTATTCCTGCTCCTGTGCAGCGGTCAGTTGCACACATCTTTTGAGTGTTCAGCTGGCACTGGTGTATCTGTGTTACAGGTATGGTCCAGCTCTAGGTGTGTGGGTATAACTGTGCTCCATAAAATGGGTCATGGACACAGTGAGGAATTCAGTTCAGCTTTTGGGTCACTGTGAGTTTGGAGAACAAAAGTCTCCAAAAGGTCTCCAAACTTCTGTGCTTGTTCAGGAGCTGGCTATGCTGAAAATGTGGTGAAGAGCAGAGGAGGATGAACCTTGCTGCCCTGCACAGCTGGCTGTGACCACCCATGTCAGACAAGGCTCATCCACCTGGCAAGTGTAAGTGTAATTGTCCTTGGGTGCTGTGGGTGCCTGGAATAGCTGCACTTCCAGATGGTGGAACTGGCATCCAAGATATCATAAACACCAGATCTTATTTATACACAGGTTTGACTCACAGAGTAACAGGAGTTATAGGGATTTGTGGAGGCTGAGAGTTTATCCCCTTTCTCCTTTGGAAATAGACTGTAGCATGCTTTGTTTTAGCATAGCCAGGGCTAATGATAAAAGTTTGGTTTTTATCAGGCCTAACTCCTGGATATGAGCATGGTGAAGAGCACAGAAAATGAGAACATGGTGTGAGCAACTTGCTTGGTAGTAATGTAAGAGTAAACATAGTGATTTAACACTGGGAGTAAAATTGCTTCTGTCATTTGCTACTGTGCTAGAGTTTATCTCAGGGTGAAAACTGGTGCCTTCGATTCCATCACAGCAGCAGTCACAGCTTTAGTGGAGCAGATGGAAGTGAAAAAAAGGCAGCACCTTTGTTTTGCATTCTGATGTTTCCATGGCTTTTATCAGCAATAAAGACCCTTGTTTTGGCACTTCCTTGCAGTGAATGTTTGGCTGTCTTCAGCTATTCCAACTGGCAATTTTTTGCCAGGAAATGCCCAGAAGGGAGGGCATGGTTGAATTAAATACTGTTTCTAGGGTACTGGGCTTCACATGGCTAATGAGAAGCTTTAATATAGAGAGCTTTTCAAAATCCAAATGGAGTCAAGCAAGGAGAGAGAACTATAAAACAGTAATTACCCTTGCTGTGCTGGAGTGATGTTGCTTAAAAATGTGAAACCAAGGGCTCAGTACTCCAAATTCTTTCTCTTGGTGTCTGTACATATAGTTTCACATATGTATAAAAATCTAAAAAAACCTGTTAAAGTGAAAAATATATATATATTAAAAATTCCTGGAAGTCCCTCCCCTTCCTTCACTTCCTCAGCCCATAAAAGACAATGCAACTGTTAGTGTTTCATGTGGGGATAGGAAAGGGGAAAGAAAATAGCTGGGAGAACATCTGAAACAATGTGCATCAAAATAAATTCCAGAAATGTGCCTGAAAGTTTTATGTAAAACCTTTGATTCTGATCGTGCTTGCTCCACTGTAAATTAATTAAAGCTCTGCTGGATCAAAGGAAATAGTTGAAATTTATGATGACATTATTGAGAGCACATTGTGGCCCAAAAGAAAAACCAAGTGTGCCTCAGGGAGAGGGGCCTTGCCTTGCAGATCTGTGTCCTCTCAGCAAAGACATCTCTGTCAATTTAGGAAATGATTGGTGGGAGTCTTGGGACACAGTTCTGCAAACCTTTGATTACAAGTAGTCTTCTTGAAGATAAAAATCACTGATCGCTTCTAGAGAATATTTGTAAGGCACAGTAATTTATGTAGGTAGGAATTTGCTTGCAAACAGCTTTTGTACCAGTTTATCAAAAAAATCTGAAGATATAGCTACATCTCTGCAGTTCTATAACTCTATGTAGTTGTGTTTCTATAGCATATTATGGCAGCATGTCTGCAGAAATGAAAAAGAAGATGGAAAATATTTGGAGCAGAGGTGCATAAATACCTTAGCCATAGCCTACAAAAATCTATCACTAGATTAGTGTGACAGAGCTTGCAGAACTCTTTTGTGACTTGCTGCTTGCCTTGGAGGAACTTGACAGTTTAGTGCTGGGAAGGATGCTTTGTGGTTAAACAGTATGAGATGCTTTGATAAAGACTTTCTTCTCAGGCAGAGTGCTAAGCAACACTCCCTGAGACTAGTTTGTGGATACAGTGTTATCCGAATGCATGAGAGGGTGTCCTGAATTTTAAATTCATGTTACTGAAGAATTCTGTTTAAAAATCTGTGTCATGAGATGCTTGTTTTGTAGGGGTGACATCTTTGCTAAACTAGCCAAAGTATGTGTGGACATGGCCTGAGACTATTGGTGTAGCTTGGGAGAACCATGGACCTGAAATGTAATTCTGAATATACTTTTTACTCTGCCACATAGCCATTAGGAAAAAATACTTTGATGCACTGTATGCCTGAAATGAGGAAATTCACAAGCCATCTTGCTTCTGTCTCCTGAATGCTGTTCTGTTTGCTTGTGAGATTTGATGCTGTCTAGCAGACTTATTTATGCCTTTGATTATAGTGCTGTCTCTCAGCTTGTCATACGAATTTAATTGTGATGGTACTGTGGTTGTTGTTGTTTGAAATTACAGATTTGTTCATGTAGGCGAAGGTGATCCTTCTCAAGGCCTGATGATGTACATGCTGAGACCACACCTGCTTCCACCTGTGTGCAGAGGGACCTGACCCTTTACATGTCAGGTGGGGCTAAAACTGTTCCACGATACCCTTGTTGTGTGTTTGGTGAGACTCCTGTTTGCTCTGAGCAAGAGTGGTCTGATGAGAATTAAGCCTCAGAATTGCTGTCCTGAGCTTCCATTCTCTGTAACACAGG
Source organism: Molothrus ater (assembly GCF_012460135.2). Taxonomy (NCBI): domain Eukaryota; kingdom Metazoa; phylum Chordata; class Aves; order Passeriformes; family Icteridae; genus Molothrus; species Molothrus ater. The sequence continues at coordinate 64,821,805 of NC_050478.2, forward strand.
TTTTGTGTTTGAATTAGATCACACTTACCTGCCTTCCTGAAGGTGGTTTCATCCTCCAGGATGCCCAAAACTACAGACCAGGGATGAGGGGGCATAGGGAAATGAAGAGACTGGCTGAAGGTTGTGTGGAAGCAGGTGGAAGGTGAGGCCTCTGAGGTCTGCTCTTCTCTTTCACTGTGGGACCTGCTGCAGCTGAATGCTGTTGCGAGGATGATCATCACAGGAAGCACATCTGAGCTCCTGGAGGAGGACCAGTCACTGTCACTCTGCCTGGGGCTGTTCCCTGGATGGTTGTGCAGGGACTTTAAAATCAGGGTGGGAAGAGAGGATTGGGGAGAGTGCAGAGTAACCTGGTTCACAGTGCAGATTAACCTCTACTGCTATTCTTGTTGGTGTCCATTTTTAATGTATACAGGGCAGCTTGTCAAGGAATTGCAAGGACTGTTTGAGGCACTGACTATTCTGTGGGTTATTAATGTCAGTAATCAGCTTTCTAGTGTTGGAGCTTTATGTAACAGGTGCTACAAAAAACCCAAATCTTAATAAGACAGCTTACTATGAGCAGTGATGGCTCAGCAGCTGGGAGACTTGTGTATTTATTTTTAATGAAGCATGGAATTTCTCTTTAGTATTAGTTATGTCTCTCTTCACACTGGGAAACCCCTTTCTTTAGCAAATAGGCAGGGCCTTTTTGGGTTGACTGGAAGAACTGTTGTTTTGGAAGATAGAAGCATACCTATCTGTAATGCAGGTTGCAAATAGGTTCCAACCTCGAGCATCAGCTCAAGCTGATATGAGCAAGTTCAGGTTTGCAGCTGCTGTTAGGAGTGCTTGAATGAAATATCAAAAAAATATCTGTAATTTCATGTCTGGGGCATTTTTTCAACCTGTAGAGTGCTTGTGTAAGGCGTCTTGGATTGTACAGAATCATTTGATAGTGCTGGGTGAAAGTGAGTAGGGTATTGGTAGTTGCTGGAGCTGCATGTACTATTGCCTATGCTTACAGGGCATTTGCACTAGATGGAATTGCACTGTACAGAATCATGAATGATGTCTTTCTAGTAGATATGAGTGTTAGTGCTTTTCAACAAGGTAGTAAATAAATAAGTGAATAGGCATTAGAAAACATTTCCTTTCCTTGGTGCCTGACAGAAAACTGTGGGATCATGCTCTAACTGCTAAATCAGGTTTTGGCAAATAATTTAAGGCTTTCTTGAAGAGTCTTAAATGTAGTGCAACAAGTGAGTTATTAACTGGCCTTGTGTTCTCTTTGGGTTAATGACAAAGCACTGGATTTTGAGGCTTTTGCTTACTTTAGGGAGGAATTGCTTTTACATTTCTTTATTGAAAAGGATGCATCAAAGAATTAACAGCAGAGAAGTACAGAAAACTGGTTTTTTACTCCTAGAGGATGCTAGTTTTACTTGCACTGCAGCTCTGGACCATGATGATGGATACATCTAGGTTTTTATAATTGTCTTTCTGGTCTTAGTACGTCAGCCTGCATTCCATGTGCATTATGTGGTGCTTGCAGCTAGGAAGTCTGTAGGAAACAAGCAGATCATATGGACTATACTCTCATGATTGTAATGAGATATGTTCTTTGTCCCTGTATGAAAAATCTCTAGAACAAACTTCAGATGGGATTGTGCTGTAGCAATAGGCTTGTGAAATTGCTGCAACTGTTGCTGCAGGAAAAAATGAGTGTGTCACAATCTTCCAGTCCTACCAGCAAATAAAATATATTAATTTGTAAACTAGTATTGTTCATGGAATACATATCTGTAGTAATAAGATCACCTTGGTGGCCTGTCTTTTTCTCAGTATCTGTTCTTTTATTCCCAGGCCGGTCTGGCACCATAAAGCCTGTCAGGGCCTGAAACTAGTTTTAGGGAAATTAGTGTGGGTAATTTTGCTGCTTCAGTTTTCTGGTAACAAACAGTGGAGGTAGTTTCTTCATTGGGAAAAAAAAAATTAAAATCTGGCCAGAGAGGAAGAGAAGTCAGAAAATTAGTCTTGGACTGGGACAAACTCTCTAACTCTGGTAGGAGAATTGTGTAGCATGAGCCTCTGTTCTGTTTTAATGCAGCTGTACTGTCCCAGTCTCTAAACCTGTCATTTACAAGACTTTGAGAGATTAATTGATGTGGACAATAGTAGGATATTAATTAAAATGCTGTGGAAGATGTGAGGAACATCTAGCCTTATGTGCTTTAAATAGAGAAACTGGCAAATATATAATCCAAAATGCCTGTAATTTTCAGTCATTGATCTTGTTTCTTCTTCTTTTGGATGCTCAAGTAGCTGTAAATTGCTTCACAGGGCACAAGATAGTGAAAATTCAGGTATTTATGGTCAAATGTTCATTTTGGTAGGATTGAAGTGATTTCAACTGGCATGTTGCTTTTTAGATATGGTAACCAGAAAAAAAAGGCTGTGTGGAGCAATCTGAGATTTACCTCTACATTTCCGAGGGGAATTTCATCTTTTTTTTCATGCTGATATCCCCCTGTGCTCATGTAACTCCAATTCTTCCCCACAAAAATATGGATGCATTCTTTATGCCTCCTTGGGATTAGAGGTGGAGCAGGTGAAGAGCACTGAGCAGTTGGGGATGGGACTCCTGTGTGTCTCTGGTTCTCAGTTTTGCAAATCCTATAGCCTTTAACACATCTGTGGCATTCCTTTTTTCCTGTTCTTATTACAGCTCCCATGAGAAGTTTTACAATGATGGGAAAACTCTCACCTCTGTTGGTAGCTGCAGGTGTTGGAGCCCCTTCATCTGAAGCACACCAACAGCAGTGAGTGATCACAGGCAGAATAAGCTTGCAGAGCTCTTATTCCAGACTGCCTCACTACAGCAGTGGGTGTTTTGGGTTAAAGTGGGAGAAGGGGGTTATTCACCTGGGTTGGACCCCGGGCAGCTTGTCCCTCTCTCTGTTTTTGTAAAGCAGTGGAATAGATGCTGTTGTCCTCTAGGCAGTGGGTTTGTTAGGCATCAGTGCGGAGGTGGCTGTCACTTGTTGGGAGGCTAACTGTGAAAACTCAAGCAGGATTGCATTCAAGGTCAAATGCTAAAAGATTCATAGCCCTGAAGATCTCACTGTCTCTGAAATATTTGGCAATTCAAAATCTTTCAGACTTCACCCCTGGGAGCTTGATCAGGAGTGCATCAGGCATGACCCTAATGGAACTTCCACATGCCTGAAGCCCAAAGACTTGAAAGCCTTCTGATCTGCTATTGGCAAAAAGTCATCTGTTTGAAGTCACTTTCTGTTTAGCAGTTGTTGTTTTGTCCAAAATTCCAAAGAAACTGGTCTTCTCCTGAAAGCAGCATTACAAGAGATGGAAAGCCAAACCCAGTTGCTTGCATTGTTTCAGCATTTCCGTGAGATTGAAAGTAGTGGCCAGACCAAGTTGTTTTTCTTTACAAACAAACACTTTTTTTTTTTTCTGCTGCAGAGCTTGTTTTATGGCTGTTGCTTTTTTGATTGATTTTATCTCAGAGAGTAAAAAGCTGTAAATACTGGGAGTGGGATAAAGAGAATGGAATTTGTGATGGAAATGTGCAGTGGGCCATAACTGGGCCATGCTGCCACTGCTATCTGCAGAGCAGCAAATTTTAGTCAGATCAGAGAATATTGTATTTCTTTCTGCATGGCTGACTTTCTTACATTTGGTGGCCTGTGTTTGGCTGTTACCTTTGTTTGGAAACAGTGCCAAAAAAAGAAGAGACTTTCGAGGGGTGGGGAGTAGCATGGGCTGTTGAGGTTAAAGTCCTGTATTAGGGATAGAAACCACCCAAGTTTTCCTTCTGCCCCCTTTGCAGGAGACAGGCACTTGCTGCAGGTTCCCTGAATGTCACAGCAATGTGGCAAGCCGTGCCCACCCTTGTGAGAAGTGGTGAAAAGGCTTAGCAGTGTTCTTTGGCATTTCTTGTCTTTGAAAACGCACTGCTTGAAAACTTCAGATAACATTTGCCTGGAAGAGGAGGATGTGTTTCAGTCAAATGATAAGAGGGGAGGGGCTGCTCTCAGGGCAGAGTGTGAGACACCTCCCTTGTTAGAAACGGGAAAAATAGATGAAAACACAAAATGGAAAGGCACCCCGTCATGCTGACAAATTTGGCCTGAGGAAGCCAGCTGAATAAAGGCCAGCAAGGGAGGGGATGGGAGAGTCTTGGAGCAGGAGTGAACAAGTGTCAATGCAGCAAGCTGTGCTTCTGGGACTAGGCTTGCAAAAAATGGAAGGGGAAAGAGGGTGTAGCTCTTGTTACTTTCAAATTCCCTTGTCTGCCCTCCCTCTTGGCTGGGAGCTGTTCCCTGTCTCCCTCCCTCCCACTACACTGTGGGCGGCTTGCCTGGGAAGGGCTGTGCACCAGCTGCCCTTAGCATGTGCTGCAGGGGCTCAGGTGGTGGTGGTGGTGCCCTGACAGTGAGATGCAGCTGGGAGGAGAGGGCTGGAGCAGGACCTGAAGTGAGGTCTGCATTCCTCTGGGAAAAGGTAAACTGAGAGGGAGGAAGACATCATTGACTTCAATGAGAACTGTCACACATCTCCAACGCGAAGGTGCAATGAATTAATGAACCTTCCCTGGAAGTGAAAATGCTAGCCATATGCTTTGGTGGTGAAAGAGGTTAAACAAAGTATGTTACCTTTAGTTTCTTTTCTTCAAATGTCTTGAACTTTCCAAGGAAAGACTCTGTAAAGGCTCTCTCCCTGTGGAGATGAACTTCAAAGATCAAGACTGCTGAGTGGAGGAATAAAGCAACCCATCTCGCACTGAAAACTCCCCACGGAGGTACCAAGAACTATTCTGGTCAGGCAGAAAATGCTTTGAGCACCAAGTGCAGCAGGTTACTGATAACATCATTGTGATGGTGAAGAATGGAAAGTTAGTCTTCCTTTAGAAGATTAGGAAGGCAAAGAGAAGTCAGGCACAGTTGGAAATTCTTGTTTATTAAACAGAGGTGATGAATAGGTATTTCAGCATCAATAAGCCATGAGACATTCGATAAGAGCTTGTTGAGTAACTCCAGAAGTTTTTGCCAAACACTGTAAGGTCTGTTGGAAGTGACCTGGCATGTGTCTGTGTGTGCCACAGCCTCCCATACTTTCAGGTATACGAGCTGTCCTCCCAAGATGATTGCTGAAATATGCTGTGGGCAGATGGCAGATGGCTGTTCACCTAGCCTGAATTCAGCCTGTGTGTAGAAAATGGGTTAAAAAGTCTGTAAAAATTTCAACTTTGATTTTTTTTTTTTTTTTTGAGGGGGGCCTCCAGATCAATGCTTTTCTTCATGTTCTGGAAAGGCAGCAGCACTGGTCCAAGCTCCATCAGAGCTTGCTCTTGGTTGCTACTTTTAGCTCTGTGTCACAACCCTGCCATCTGCCTTGTTTTGTTGAAGCCACCCAGCTCCTCATATCGAGGGCCTGTAAAGATCTGTGTGTTAGCCTGGCCTGTGCTATGATGCTGCTGATTTGGCAGTGGTTCCCATGCAGTGTATTTCAAGTGTGCAGCAAGCATTGCAGTTTGGTGGGCTCAAGCTTACTTGCTGTTGTTTGAATAGAGTTAAATGCCCCAATGATGCTGTTACCCCTGAAGCCTTCTTCACTGAGACACTTTCCTAGTGCATGCAGTACTTGAGTATTCTCCAGGCAGCTCCAACCAGTGGCTTGTAGGCAAAAAATTGCTTGTGGGTGTCTGCAGACTGATCAGTGGCTCAGTCACGCCCAGTGTAGAGGGAGAGCAAACAAAGTGTTGTCCCTTTCTCACTAGGTTCACAGCCTGTAGTGGCACATTTTTAAACACTGGGCTTGGAAGGGGAAGCTAAAGGAGCTGTTACTGTGACTTGGTTGATTTGGCCCTGTGAACAACTCAGCCTTTTCCTAACATGGTTATGTCTACAGTATGCATGACTTTGTATAGTTGAGCTATGTTTTTCTCCTCCTGGTCCTCTTTATGCAAGTTTTTCTCATGTGAAATATTTTGGATTAGATGAGGTTTACAAGGAGGAGTTGACATTACATTTCAAGGTTTGCCTCTGCTATTGCACTGGCATACTGACATCATATCCCCTGGGGTCAAACCTCTGGGATGAGAGCCAGTATTTAAAAAGATTTTTTTGCAGGGTGGAGGAATATCTTGTAGTTTCACCCCCTATGAGTTTGACCTCTCCCTCTTATGCTGCTTGTTCATTATTTCAGATTCCACCTCTACAACAAGTAAGAAAAGGGTTTGTTAGCCCTTTCTGTGATAATTCATGCTTAACCATCTGCTTAGTAGGCACTGATGATACTGCATGCAGCTTGATCTCCTCCTGACTCGTGTCTGAATTGCTGGTACATCCCTGTATGCTGTTAAGCCATCTTTGAAGCTTGCTGTGTCACAGCAGCATACATGAGGGGTAAATCTACTGAAGTCAGCCAAGTGGTACCAGCATGAAACTGGAGTGACTAGAAAATCACGTCTCCTTTCTTCCGGATTATGTATAGCAGAGAGGGGTGAAAGCTTCAAGTGAGCAGAGAAAATTTTGAAAGCAGCTTTTTGATTTCCCTACCAAAGAGTCTGGTCAAGTATGCTGAAAGTAATTCTGGAGACCACAGGCTGATTTGAAGTGGATCCCTGGAGCTGCATAAACAGACAGTGCATTATTCATGAGGTAACTGAGCCTTTGCCCTGCTCCAGAAGCCTGGGACAAGCAGAAATGTGCTTGCTTCCTTCACCTGCTTGACTGGCCCTCTGGGAAGGCTCTTTGCAGAGCGGAGTGGAGAGCAGAGAAGGCTGCTGATACAATGAGGCTGATTTGCACTGTGACTTAGGAGCAGTTATGGGAAACCCATATGAATTCACTTCCTACTTGTTAGTACTGTGTTTGTCAGACAGCAGTCAGTGGGGATCCGAAGTCTGGGGTGCACAAAATGATGCAAGAGGGAAAGATTGCCTAGGTACCAGTGTACCTGTGTGCAAGCCCCATGAGCTCAAGCACATCCCATCTTTGTTCCTCCTGCACTCATTTGCAGAAAGCAAAAATAACAGTAATGTTCATTAGAAGCTGTTGAACGCGGCCTCCTTCAGTGTATTTCGGAATCATAATCTTGTAGAAAGCATACCTCACCCAGCAGGAATTCAGCAAATCCAATAACAGGCTTATGATGCTGGATCTGGTATGAGAGGTTTTGGCTCAGCTGACCATAAACTGACTGGAGAACAGAAAGGGCTGCCCTTGTTTGTGCCTATAGCTATGATGTTCATATGGGATGTGTTTGTGGGAGAACTGAGTGTTGTGTGTGGTTTCTCCTTGAAGCATCTAGTCTTAGGGAAGCTAAGCAGACATAGAAACATGGACTTGGAGCAGTTGAAGTGGCCACAGAAAAAGGAATCTGATCAGTGGCTATTGCCCTTTTCCTTCATGCTATGTTTGTCAGTCTTGCAAGTTCCACATCTGACTACTAAGGTAATAGCTTCTCTCCTGTCTGATTTTATTCTAGGAACAATGCTAAAATGACATTTTGGTCCTCTCCCATCCTCCACTCCTTACTTTGCCATCTAAGCACTGGTCTCCAAGAGTTGTAACGTTAATGTGCCATGAGCAAAACCTGCTAAAATACTGTGATCTGACAGGGAGCAGATGAATGTTGTCATTTGAATGTATTCTGCCAAGTTTTACTTAGTGTTATGTGTGTAGAGGTGGATATTTTAGCTGGTACAGATGTACAATAATGTTCTTAGTCCCAGGACTGCACTGTTGTGTTATAGTCACAGGTCATTGGAAGAAACAGGTGTTCAGAGAGAGGGCTGGCATAATTGTGCCATTCCATAATCATACTGGAAGAACAGGTCATATGTTTTTGGAATAAGCTGCTGTGGATTCATTATGAAAACAACCACTTAGGTTTGGGTTTGTCTCTGACAGACCAGCTCTCTTACTGTTCATATATAAACATATATACTGTTCATATATATACATACTGTGTGTTCATAGCCATTTGACACAGGAAAAACTGTTGAGGTCACCTAACTAATCTCCTGGACAGAGAAGAGTTTTCTCTACAGCATGTTTTTGTGATATATCTGATCTTAAATATTTTTCTTCATGGAGATTCCATCACAGTGATCTCTCCGCTGAAAGAGGTACTTTGTAGTCAGGCTATACTGTCCTTTATTAATTTAATCACATTATTTCCATGTGACTCAGTTTTTAATGCCTTAATGAGTTCTCTTCAATCCTTGTTGTTCCATTCTTTGAATTCACATGTACCTGTACTTCTACATTGATGTTGTATTGTGTGTTGGTGTGATTGAGGAAATTAACTCCGTTAACTAATGCCTCACATAATCTACAGAACTGCATTCAGATGCCATTAAAATGGGTTGGGGAGTTAGACCACTGTGACAGAAAAGGTTGGAACTAAATAATCCCCCAGATCAGTTTCCAGATGAAACCATATCCCAGTGGTGTAGTAAAAAGCAAAAATAATGCTGTGGTCACAGTCCATCTTCTGGTGTGTGGTCAGATGACCCCTGAGAGATCTAAACTATTTAAGGCCTGCAGAATCAATGCTGAATGTGTAAGCAGTCACTACTGTAGAGCTGTCTGGATCAGAGAAGCATGCACAAGAAAAGCATGCACTTGTGTTTTCCCAGACCTTTTGCAATGGCTGCTACCATGGCTTGTGTTTTGCCTCTGTACCCCTACGAGTGGTCTGCAGGATGTGGTTGGTGTGCTTTCAGTGCTCTGCTCTCTGTGAAGGCAGGCTGCACAAGGGTGTTGGGTCTGATGTGCCTGTCGATCATGGCTGAGTCAGATAGGTGGGTAGACAGTGACTGTGATTTTTCTTTTTCAGCTCTTCAGTGAGCAGCTCAGGCTATTCATTGCAAGCCTGCCAGCAGCTCTTGCCATTCAAGTGGGTGATGTTCTAGCAGCATCTCAGAGCTGGCAGAAAAGAATGATGATCAGATGCAGCCAGTTAAAAAAACTAAGCATATGCTTTACAGGAACATTTGTTCTGTATGTCTGAGCTGAAGATGGAATTTCACAGCGTCAAGGCAGAACAGTCTCACAGGGGAAATAGTGGCCTTTTGGGAAGCTTACTTAAATATTAGATGGACTGAGATGACATGTCAGCTCTGCATTAAGAAGGTCAAGGATTTTGCTGCATCAGGAAACCCAGAGGTGGACAGAGCCTGCTGAGCACAGAGGTCTTGTTAGTGCTGTGGGTGTTACAGAAGAATAGCTAGAATGGATGGGATTACATTAAACATTAATATGGTAGTATTAGACCCTGGGGATTTGTAGGTTTACTCCCCAGATTGTATCAACACATTATAAAATATATGTAAAGTCGTAGCTGCGGTGATACCTCGTGATGGGAGAGGTTCCCTGAAACAAGTTCCTCCTTGCATGCTGAGTTTTGAGGGACAGTTTCTTCTGTCTCTTCCAGGTGCTATGGGAGACCAGTCTCATAACATCATGAAGTTAGGTTGCCCACCCCAACTCAATGCCCTCAGTCATCTTCTCAGAAGAATGGCTGAGAGCTGCACGATGATGGAAGCTGAAACCCCCATTCTCTTGGGCATTTGACCCTTCTAGGTTGGATGCACTGGTATGAATGCTGTGGAAGAAATCATAGTTGCTCTTCTGTTCAGGAGCACATACAAGTCTCTGGAGATGTCAGTCTCATGCTTCCACCAGCTTTAAATTCACAGAATGATAAAATGCGATTGTTGTATTAAGAGACCCAGCTGTAATACATTAAGAATGTGTGGCACATTAAACCTGTCTGGTTCATACAGAACTCATGTATAATTCACAGTTTTTGTAAATATGTCAGTTTAATGCTTCTCTGCACCTGTCAGCAAAGCTCTGTCTCCCATGGGTTAGTCAGACCTGACAGCTTCTGAAACTGGACCCTGAATTGTGTGACAAATGGTGCTGAACTCTGAATATTGCTGAATAACAACTAATTTCAAATTCAGAAAAAAGAATCCTACAGTCAAACCCATTTATTGAAGTTCCTCATTGTCTCCTTAGGGCAATTTTAAGACTTCATCCTTCTTATGATGGAGGAACCCTTTACTCTCTTAGTAGAGCAAGATTGTACCAGCAGTAATCAAGCTTTGATTATTCTTTCCTGGACACATTCCACCAGCATCAAGAAATGTAACATAATGCAGTTGTTGGTCATCTTAGAGTTCTTTCAGATACTTATTTGTAGTTTAATTCATACAATATTTTCTTGTAGACTGTAGCTCCTGAATAAGAGTCACTTGCTCACCTGTGACAGATATGTGCCAAGTCACAAGGCTCTTGGTGACTGTTGTGGTGTGTGCCTACTTCTTATTAACTGAATTGCCTGTATTCCATGGATAGATTCAGTTGTGCTTTTATAAAGCCTGTGAGAATGCATGATTTTTTGTGTTTGGTGCTTGCAAGCCTTCCTTGTAAGTGACAGCAGTGGTCTCTTAGGTAGTCCATAGTAGGTAACAGCTTGGTTTAGTCACTGCTCCTCGGAAAACAATCCGAAATGCATTGTATGCACTATGAAAATAATGTTAAATAACAACGTGTTGTATTGTGGCTCAGTCAGAGATGCTGAGAATTATAAGAGCTGTTGCATGGTAAATTGTTAAAACACATTGCTCTGCAGGATGCTAATGTAGCCTGGGCTGAAGCCAAAGTCTGTACAAGTCTAAATGAGTTAGTTGTCCAGGGAATTAGCCTGCTTTGGACTGGGTCCTTTGGATGGGATCTTCAGAAGCAGTCAGCAGTGCTCAACTCCATGACCTTAACTTCAGTGGGAGTGGAGAGCCCAATGCTGAGTTTTCCTGCTGTTAAATCCTACTGGATTTAACATCATCTTTGAGTGAGTCAAAGGCACTGAAGGGAGGAAAAATAATCTGCATTTTCAAGTCAGATACAGTATAAATTCTCTCAAGAGCTGGTTTTACAAGAGACTGTACAAGTTACAAAGTTCGCTTTACCACATGGTCAATATGAGTTATTTTCCTGCACACAGATGAGTCAAACCTGGGGCAGTGAAAGGTGTGAGTCTGCATGGCTAAACAGCTTTTTGGTGGGAACTGGGACCCCTCTTTGGGAAATTGAATGTGTATCCATGTGAAGGGAGCTAGAGCAAGAGGCTTTAACATGGAAGCCCTCCGCACAAAGTTATGTTTTCCCGAGCTCTGGTTTCTTATCCAGTTTCATGCTGTCAGTTATCACATTCTAACAGCTAGTGGAAATTGTGTGGCTACCTTCCTACTCTGCTGAAGGGTGTCATGGTAATTCTTTATTCTTTCTTGAATTACTGTAATCCCTCTCTTTGGGAAACAAAACAAAACCTATCTATAATAAAAACAAGAGCAAGTCTTCCTGCAAATACAACAGCACAAAAGCTGGCTGCTCTTTCCCACTGAGGCTATCTGACCCAAGCAGCCTTTCCCCTATCACTTTCAAAGCCCTTCATTTAAGGGAAGGGAGTGATTACTGAGTCATTAAGGATAATGGCTATTTACTTTTGGAAACAATGGACTTGATGAACCACAAAAAATAGCCTGATTTTTAGAAGTGCGTTTGTCTTAGAGAAAACTAGTTGGGTTTTAGGGTGGAAGTACATACATTTTAATGAGGAGGTGGTAAAAAGTGACCTTTTGTTCTGAGGTAAACCACTTTTTTTTTTTTATTTAAATCTTGAGGACTGACATTTTCAACCACGGACCTAAGCTCGGAAATGTCAGGCTGAAAAACAATGCTAACATTTAAAGTAAAGAGAACAGAATTTAGAACTTTACAGTGAGTATAAGTTGTCAGAGTTACCTGACACCTTGCTAGGAGTTCCTGGTTTTACCTTGTATGTTTTTACCTCTGCATGTTAACATACAAATTTGCTCTTTCTGCAGTAGGATTTTGCCATGTAATCATCAACATGTGGAAAACTGTTCCTATTTGGTAGAATCACAGAATGCTATGGGTTGGAATGGACATTTAAATCTCAGCTAGTCCAACCCTCCTGCCATGGCAGGGACACATTCCACTATATCAGTTTGCTCAAAACACCTACCTGCCTCAAACACTTCCACTGATGGCATACTCACATTTAGGTGTTTAGTCATGTCTGCTTAGGTTACAGTGTAATGAAAATGTGCTGAGGCAAGGGTAATAGAGAGGGTATTACTGGGTTAATTAGCATATTACTGTAAAATAAGGGATACTGCTGGATTTGCTTTGTGAGCTGGGTTGAATTACAAACTGGAGGTAGTGGTGGTGGGATAGCAGAATTATTTTCCTTCCAATTTTTCTCATAGTCCTTCCAGTTCATGTGACTCTGGAGCTTGAAAGATGTGTCTGTTACCTACAGCCTGGGCTGAAACAGTGACTCCTGCTCTGTTGTAAGTAATTTTGGCATTTATACAGATTTATTTCTCAGGGTGTGTAGTCACTTCTGACTTGAAGAGTGGGAATAAATGCTGCTGCAGACACAGCTGAAGAAAGTCTTTGGCCTTTCAGAAGAGATCCTGACAGGGTACTTGACAGTGGTACAGATGTGCATGGTAGAGACTTTTAGTGCAGGATCCTGCTGCTGTTTATGATGATTGCTGTAAAATAATCACTAACATCTGCATGTTAACCTAATGTAACTAATAACAGACTGCCCACTGGTAAGGAGATAAATAACACAGGAAGATCAAAACTGGGAGAAAAAAACCTAACAGAGTTTTTGAGCTTATGTAGATGGTTCTTCATAGACAAGTGAATTGGGAAAAGTCTTGGGTAAAGGTGCCCTGAAAGTGTAGGTAATCAGAGTAACCCAGGTCATATGTGCATTTGATAAATGGTATTGGCTGTATACCTTTGACTTTGGCAACTGAGGTTTGCAGGTCTAAACCCTTTGCATTTTATGAAACCCTAAGCAACCTTTTGATGCCCATGCTTGCTTTCTTTCTGTGGAGAGCTCCGGGAGCATTTCTTGTCAGGGACAGAGAGATGTGCTATCATTGCCTTCTGCTGAGCCTCTACTGGGGTACACAAGCCCTAGAAAATGATAAAATGTGAAATTTGTGATCAGTGTTGAAGACAAAGTCTCCACCAGTCCCAGTACTCTGTAGGGCAGCTTGTAATTTGATTTTTTATTATTAGACTCCTTGCTTATTCAAAGTTTTTGCATAAAATACCCAGTGATTTCACTGGTAGAATATAAGGATATGAATCTTATTTATGCTACTGCATTTCCTCCTATGGTAAAAATACTTTGAAATCCTCCTGTAATAAGTATATAAATATTTTAAAGTGGTTTTAAACTTAAGGGAATGTAGTGAAGTGACCTCTGTGCTCTTAAGAATCAGACTCTGTTATGTCTGACGGGGATTGTTCTACTGGCATCTGATAATATGCTCCAATTTATAGGGAATCTGTTTTTCAGTGAGCATTGCAGGCTTAACTCTGTCAGCTGGCTGAACTTTTGGTATAGGGACAAGGTCATCATTCAGTGCTTGTAGCCTGAACAAGTAAAGCTTCCTCACTTCTGCTGCTGTCTTTGCCCTCCAGGAGACACATGAAAGACTTTGGCAGAGCCTCTTTTTAATTTTTTTTTTCAGTTCAATTTTAGATCATTTCAGCATTTATTGCCCTTTCTGCTATTGCTTAGATCAAGTGACATTATGTGATCCAGCTTGTCTTTGTACAGTGGGTGAACTTCTGTCACATGTGTGGTGTCTCCCACATTCTAATGACCTTCAGCAAATAAATGCTTATTATTTCCTGGTTAAACACACGAATTAGATGCTTAATAACATATATATTGGCAGTTTCATTTTGCGCATAGGTTCCTAAGGGCTTCATGCTAAACCAAAGGAGTGATTCTAAAGTACATGATGGCTAATTTGGCTCACAAAAAAAGCATTTTTATAACGAAGAAGTAACTTCGTGATCTTTCTTTAAAAAGTACAGATAAGTATGTGTATATAAAAAGGAGGAGCATCACCCTTTAAGAATTGCTTGCAGCTGTTGGGTAAATTTTAAGCTGTTTTACTGCAAATGCTTTGTTTTATTGGCAGTATGCAGCCATGGTGCTTAAAGGTGATTTAAGGTATATAGAAAGGTACAATATCTTTTATATGATGGACTGATGAAGTTTGGGAAAAACTCCAAGCTTTCAAAAAGCATTTGCATTGTGGGTTGAGATTTTTGTTGTTGTTTTTGTGTTTTGTAGGGTTTTGAGTGTTACAGGAGCCTTAGTGAGTGAGACAGACATGCTAAACTTCAGCAGACTTTCTGTTCTTTAGTTTAATTTCGCGTTCTGGCAGTGAACCGTGCTAAAGCTCTTTCCACTTCACTGGTGCACACCACAAAAGTGTAACTAAGAGCTTATGTAGTTTTAAGCAGACACTGCAGTAAAATTCCCTTCTGACCCTTTTTGCCTTTCAGGCTTTTGCCAATCCTGCCAAGTCACCTAAAATGCTGGATTAAAAATATCCCGCGCAGTCAGAGCTGGTTAATCTGTGCTTGGTTTGTATGTCTGGACAAGCAAAAGGTTCTCATTGGTGATTTGGATTTTTGCCATTGCCTCATTTTAGGGCCTTCTTGTGCCATAGATTGAGCCCATATGAGTGTGGTTCCATCCCTTCAACACACGCAGAAGACAAGATTTTTTTCAGGCAGGAGACATGGCTTTCCATCTCAAGCATTCCAGACCACAGCATCTGAGGGTGCAGGCTTTCAAGTAAGGAACATGGAAGCACAACAAGAACAAGAGCAAAACCAGGGTGAGAGTTGTATTTTCCTGCCCTGACAACTCAAAACTGTTCCAGATACAAAGATGTCTAGTTGATGCCCTGCATGCCCTGACCAAGCCAGGCTGATGGTTGAAGCTGCAGTAGCACAGACATCAGCACGCCCTGTGCAAAGTCACCAGGCATCTTGTGGTCTGTGAAACTCCCTGCTGCTGTGGTTTCACTGCTTTAGCTGCTAGAGAAAAACTCACTCCAGTGTGTCAGCATGTGCAGCAGTCATACTGTGCTGGCAGTGTAGACATGAGCTTGGAGAGCAGTGTCTGATGCTGTCTCCACTGGTGGAAGGGAAACACCAAGCATGACTCCCATGACTTGGAGGGGGACTTTTTACAAGGGCATGTAGTGACAGAACAAGGGGTAGTGCTTTAAACTGAAAGAGGATGTGTTATTATTAAAAGGAAATTCTTTACTGTGAGGATGATGAGGTACTGGAACAGGTTACCCAGAGAAGTTGTGGATTCCCCATCCCTTGGAGTGTTCAAGGGCCAGACTGGATGGGGCTTTGAGCAACCTGATGTAGTGGAAGATGTCCCTGCCCATGGCAGAGAGGTTGGAACTAGATGGTCTTTAAGGACCTCTGCAACCCAAATTGTTGTATGGTTCTATGACTCCAGAATGTGTTACAACAGCAGACCTTCAAAATGGGGATATAACTTATAATAAGGTAGATTAAAGGTAGGAATATCCATGTAGGCTTTCTTGAATGTTCTCATTCAGGATGGTGATTCCATATGATGATATTGTATAGGAGTTTATGACTGACTGAATGGGCTAAACTCAGGCTTGGCTTTCACTTATTAAGCTCTGCTGAAATAGTTACAAGAACAGAAAGCTGTTTAGTTATAAGGATGGTACAGCAGTGTAGTTTCTTCCTTTAAGAAGAGTGGAATAAGCTATCCTAAAATAAAGCATGATGCAGATAATACTGTTTCTACAACAGACAACCTAGAGAATCTGTGAGTACTTGGGAAACATTTTAAGACTTAGTTAAGGATTTAGACCAATTGTTTCCCAATTCTGTGGGTGGCTGCTAAACTAAAATAGTACTTCTCCTCTAAAATATTTATCTTACTTTAAAATTCCAGATTTACATTTAAATAGCAAAAGTAGTGGTGTGTTTTGTTCGCTCACTTCTATCAGTTGGCTGTTTTGGCACACAGAGTACTTGTATCCAGAACAAGTGAAGATGCATGTGGCCATATATTAGATTTGCACATGGAACATACATACAAGGTATTGTCATTTTACATGTTATAAAAGCATAGGCCATATTTGGCAGATGAGCAAGACTGTACTGTGCTAGGCATTGTATCAACACAGAGCAGAAAGCTGATTCTGTCTGATGTGCTTTCCATCTTTACAGAAATCAATATAGATGGTACATAGGGGAGTGCGGAGAAGGCAAGGGCATGATATTTTTCTGAAGCCAGATTTTTTCAGTTCTTCAGTTGACACAGAAAAGTTAACACAGAAAATAAAATGCAAGAGAGAAGCAGTAGCAATGGGAAAGGCAGGATGAAGGAAAGCATGAAAAGATTTGTTGGAATACCAGATATTTGGGTGACAGCAGAAGCCTTCAGAGAGTGATCAAAAGCAGGAATCAAAGGCTCAGCAGTGGGAATGAAAGAAAGGATGAGGGTAAGAGATGGGAAGGTTTGAAACCAAACATAAATTTGATGCAAGAATGCATTCTGAGAGAGAGTTGATGATAGTGACAGGTTTGGGCTGTTATATTTGCCAAAGCCATTTGGGTGGAAGAGAGCAAGCTTCTCCTTATCAGGACTGGAGGAGATGATGTTGGAGTTGCTGAGATGTTCGGTACCGGGTGCTGAGAAAGGAAGAACTGTACAAACACTGTGTAAAAAATACATTCAGGAGGTGCTGTCTACCCCTCTGTGTTAATACTGGTGAAAATAATATGTGAATTTAAAGTGAGTTTTCTGTTACTAACTACTCTGCTTACAGGTAGCTCTGTTTGGGAACAACAGATCCATTTTTCTATTTAGTTTAACCCTTTTCAAGTGAAACTGCAGAGAGTCATGTTTTTGGTCTGGAAGAAAAGTATCCTCCTGCAGAGAACTGAGGAAATCAGGAGAGGCTAATAGGATAAGCTCTGTCTCAGCAAGAGCTTCAGCATAATCCAGATCTGTAGACATAAGTGCAGTGCATATCCAAGCTGACAGCTAATGGTACAGGGATGAGCTGTGTTGTCCTTAGGCAAGAGGAGGCAAAATAAGCATTCCCTTTTACTATGTTGTACTTGAGCTGAAGGCTAGATATTGTGGATGTGCTGTCCAAAAGGCAGGCCAAGCATTTACTGAGTGCTTAAAGGGAGTAGCCTGGAAGTAGTCATACATTAGTGTGTCATCAGTTTGGATACAGTTGAAACGGTAGATAAAATTTTCCAGGGATAAGATGCAGAGGTAGAAAAGAAAATTCAGTCAGAGCATTGTATGTAACAGAACCACAGAACATGGGAGAGAGTGTTGAGGAGAGCATGAGTAAAGCAGGAGAAATAAGGTTTGGACAGAGTCAAAAATTATGGCTTTTACATGTTCTGAGAGACAACATGAGCAATTGTATTAGTACTGTTGCCGTATTGTAAGGTCACATTAATGATGCTGAATGCTATATTGTTAATACTGCTATAATGTTTGTGTGATAAGGAATATCAGCAATCAGTAGTTATATTAGCAGTCTAATCTTGGCAAACAATTGAATTAACATCGTGTGTGAGAGTAATGAGACAAGAACCTTAAGCAGTGATTGATTGCTCAGTGCCTGTAGTACTGCTCAGTTAGGGAAAAGTGCAGGGTTTTTTTTCTGATTCTGTGAAAGATTTCAGCTGTAATCAATGGGAATTTCTGCCCTCAAGAACCAAGCAATTGAGCACTCTTTTGTTATGCTGTGATTGCATTAAATATTAAACTTTCCAAGAAATGAACAATCTGTTAGTCAAATATAAACTATAAACATGGCATGAATTCACTATCCTGTTGGTCTGTTTCATTTGAAGCAGGTGTAAAGCTCCTGCCATTTTGGTGCGATAGCAGTTTGTGCTCTGCTTCACCTCTGTGTTGGTACACACAGCAGCTCAGTGTTTGGTGTAATCCAGGTTGTTACAGATACGGTTGAGTTGCAGAAGAAAAGGCTGGAGCAGAAACAGAGGATCATGACCAAGGAGATTCTCATCTTAGATGAACCTGTGTTTTCTACTGGTTTTGCCTTGACTTTGCAAGAGTCTGTAGAATACCCAGTGAGGAATGCTAGTGCCAGGTTGCCTTACTGCTGTTTCTAATGGGCTTGGTGTGATCCAGTGCAATCACTGGCACTTGGAAGGTATGACAATTTCATTCTTATTTTCCTTCCTATTTTAATAACTTTTGCCCTGTTCTTCCTCAGCCTGCTATGTCAGATTGGTTGTAGTCATAGGGCTTCTGGCTATGTTCTCCCAGCAAGCTGTGTTCTAGTTCAGTTTTTAAAGGTAAAAAGAAAGACATTCAACCACTTCCCTTTCTCTTTAATGGAGAAGTGTTCTCATTTCTGAGCAGAAAGGTTTGTGGTGCTTTCTGGAAACATTCAGACTGAGTTTACAAGACTTGCTTCTGGGAGCTTCTTCAGCAGCTGGATCTCCTGTGCCTTTGTAAATCTTACAGAAAATATTTCTAATCAACTGCTTATCACAGAAATTCCTGAGCTGTCAAGAAGCAGAAGCAATTTGCTTTGGGAAAGCAGTTATTGATCCAGAAAAGCACAATAATTGCAACAAGCAGTAATTAGCAAAATCAGATTTCACTCTACATTAACTGTCCTTGCATATTTTTATACTGAAGTTGTTGGCTCTTTCCCACATATTTTTGTCACTGATCTCCCATTAATAAAGAAGTTTTAAATCCATTGGTAACAAACTGGTCAAGTCATTAAATTTCAGTATCCATTCCTCAGTCTTGCTTTGCAGAGCTGTGGTAACTCGCTGTTAGTTTGTTTTGCCAAAGCTTTTGCAAAACTTTGGCAGTGGTTCCCACAGACCATGGCAGTGGCACCGTGCTACATCCCAAGATTTTCTGAGTCATGTTAAGATTCAGGAAACAACCATATAAATAGAGCTCTCCAAATAGTACCTTTACATCATCATCATGTGTTTCCAGTCGGAGGATAAATACTTCCTCATTCCAGTGGTGATATCACTTTTCCAGACCCTCTCTAAAACTAAATATAGTCATAGAAAGTGTCTCTGCACTTACCAACTTAAGTGGTTGAGTCATTTAGGACCCTGGAGAATCAGAGAGGATGTGCTGTGTCATATATTACTGACAGTAATACAGGGTGGCTTCAGTGTCATTAGTGAAAAAGGGAAGGTGTGGTCTTGATTCCAAAGTCTGAAGGTCAGTGGTTCATTATGTAGAGGCTGGCTTTGCACAGTGATTCTGTTTGTCCATCCACTTGATCTTAAACTTACTAAATGCTGCCCATCAATGGGACATCTGGGTACCTGACACCTGGAGAAAGTTGCAGATCCCCAGGCAGCTTCTTGGCACTTCTGGTAATCCAAAAAAAGCTAAGGTTACATGCTAAGCTCCTCTGTCAGTAGCATTGCCTTTGAAGGGACTAGTGAGGAAGAAGAGGCATCCTTTGGGACTGATTTTGAGGATGGTGAGCCCCTGTAGTCATTTCATCACTCAAAACTCCTGAAGCAACTGTGCTGTAGGCTGCTGTGGTCAACTCTCAAAATCAGAATCATCAAAATTGGTGGCCAGTCCTGAAAGTGTTGACTTCAGATGTTCTCTTTCACTTAAAAAGAGACATTGGGTAAATGGTATTACAGACAAAATGAAATAAAATCTGATCAAGAATTTAGGCCCTATGCAAAATCAGTAGCTTTAATTAGGTCAAAAGAACTAATGAAGAGTCATGTCAATGAGCAAATCTCCTAACACCTAACTCTTCCAGGGTTATAACTGCTTGTTCCCCTGCCTTACATCTTCTTGTCTTACTGACTATGGTGGTGTCATGCTAGCTGTTCTTGTAGTGCAGTTCAGCATCAGAAGGCAAGCAGTAATCACTCTACATAGACATCACTTCAGGCCGAAGGGATGGTTCCCTTCCAATTTTTGGATGTAGAAATACAGAAAGAACAGGATTGTTCAGGCCTGCCATTTGCCAGATGGCCAAGAGAGCTGATAATCTGGCGAGATCAGAGCCCTGCAAGACTGACAGCACTGCCACCAAAGCCTGGGGAGGAAGGCCATGCTCTGCACTGGACTTTTAATTGAGAAACAGTGTGAGGACAATTTTTTCACTCTGAACAGGAGGAGAGGGTTAAAAAGGACTTAAAATTTGGGCACAAAATCATCAGGCTAAACTAATCAGCATGCTTGGTTTTGTGTTGATATCTGGAATGCTTTTCTGCTCTGCTGCCTTTTCACAAAAATACTGCTGTTGGAGGCACTAGGAAAAGAAAGGCATGCCAGGTGAGCAAAGAGCATGTTTCCTTGTCATATGCTTTCCAAATGGGAATGCCAAGATCTCTCTTTATATCTGCCTTTCCACAGATTTCTAAATGGTACTTAACTGCAATATTTTTGGCTGTTATTTTGAGAGAATTAAATCCTTCCTTAAAAAGGAAGAAGTCGAATGAAGCTTCAAGAAGAGACCTGGGAGAAAAGTACAGTTCTAAACCCACCTGTAAGCCTCAAAAGGAGCACCTTTTCACACTAGCATGCCTTGCAGTCCTTTGAGACAGTGGATTCCAAATGAAGGCAGAGGCCCCAGATGTGTCTGGGAGGAGTGGTTATCTGGGAGTCTAGCTGACATTTGGGACAGTGAGCTCGGCAGAGTGTGATATAATATCAAATATAAGTCTTCTAATCAGAAGAATTGGAGAAACCCACTGTCCTGAGGCTTTCTTCTAATGTCAAGGGCTTGTATTCTTTTAATCATATGGTCATATAATCTGAATGTACAGAAATGGAAGGCTGCTTGTGTAGTTTTGCACCTTAGCTTGCAAGGACAAATACTTGTAGGACAGACAACTTGCAGGTGCTGCTTAAGTCTTCAGAATCATGGAATAGTTTCGTTTGGAAAAGATGTTTCAAGATCGTTGAGCCCAACCATTAACTAAGCACTGCCAATTCCACCACTAAACTGTGTCCCTAAGTGCCATGTCTACAGTTCTTAAAAACCTCCAGGGATGGTGACTCAACCACATCTGTGGGCAGCCTGTCCCAGTGCTTGAAACCCTTTTGGTGAAGAAATTTTGTCCTAATTTCCAATCTAAACCTACCCTGAGGCAATTTGAGGCCATTTCCTCATGTCCTTTCTAGCAAGAACCAAAGGCATCCTGCAGTTACAATTTGTTCTTTGGTGATTTCCATCCAGTTTGAATCCCTGTCATAATTCATTTGGATCTGGCAAATACATGTAAGGTAAAACATATGTTCTGATTTATCATGGCATTTCTGATCTCTGATTATTTTTTTTCCACACACAGTGGGGGCTCAATCACCAATTTTCTAAATGTTTTGGCTTTTCAGTGCTGAAAGGTGCCTCTTTGTCAAGCAGCACAAAGGATTGCTGCCCGTGCTAGCTGAGTCAAGGGAGGGAGTTGTACTCTTGCTGTCATTATGAGGAAGTTTGTAGGTGGTAATTTTCCAAACCAGAATTTGGCACTATAAAACTAATATATTTTTTCTCTGGAACAAAAAGACTATAGCTGTTACTGGGCATAGTGATTTGCTCTCTCTGAGACCCAGCAGGAAGCAAGTTGGGGAAAAGCAAACAGCAATGTCTGCCTATAGTTTGCTCTTGCTTACAGAAGCCTCACCAGTGTTTGTGTGTTATCTTGGTATTGCAGGGAGAGTGTTCTTCTCCCCAGCCTTCAGGTTACTCTCCCTCTATCTGTAACCAGCCAGTCCTTGTGCTGCATGAAGAGATTGCTGTGTGTGAGGCGTCAGCTCAACACTTCAGGCACAGAGAGGCTGGAAAAGCTTCTTGTGAATTGCCAAGAAATACTCTGCTATAGGAACAACAGAGGGAAGTTAATGTTAGTGTAAATTCAGCATTGATGTGTTCAGCTCAGTCTCTCAGGGAAGAAATGTTTATTGTTTCCTTGCTGTGCCCTTGCCCTCTGACCCAGGGAACGCTGTAACTGAGGGATGCTCTGCGTTGATGACTGATCTGTGTGCAGAAGGGATTCAAGGAGGATGGCATTAATTTCTTCTATCTCATTAAGCTAAATCAGGCTGTGCCTACAGCTTTTGCATTTCAGCACGTGGCATTCCCCTGGTATGTACCTTCTCTGTTTCCAAGACACCCCTCATAAAAGGAGACAGCATCTGCCATGAGCTCAGGGAACATGAATATATAAGATTCTTATAGTTTGCCCTGTTTCTTTTGGTGTTCTTTGGAGGCTTTTGTAGGATACAGGGACTGGCAGGATGTGGAAGCATATGATGTGGTCAGCCCTGGATTATGCTATCTTTTGTAAAGTGTTTTAGCCTTGAGTGACATTAATTCTCTTGCCTCTACTGGCTGTAAGGAGCAGGGAGTTTTGCCACAGACCAGACCAGATTCAGATCAATGATCTAAAAAGAGTGTTACTTATTTTTCTGTAGCATCCATGGGCACATTTCAAGGCCAAAACAAGGATATTTGAAGGGTGTAGACACACACAAACACACACACACATATGTATATGCCTCTGAGAGTTTATGACTGTATTGGGCACAGAGACAGGCCAGGAGGAAATTGTGAGTTAAACAAAGTTGCTTAAATTTTAACAAGGAAACACATATCCTGATGCTGGAAGAAGGCAATATCAGGAAACTTCCCAGCCATTTTTGTGGCAGAGTTTTCTTACGGGAGCATTTTTGGGGCAGCACATTTGAGAGAGTCTATGGAGTGGAGCAGTACTAAACTGCTTACCACCTGATATCCATGCAAACAGTTTGTGCTAAATCATCAGGAAATATCTTCTTCCCGTATTTCCAACTGGAGCAGTGTCAGC
Organism: Molothrus ater; assembly: GCF_012460135.2. Classification (NCBI taxonomy): domain Eukaryota; kingdom Metazoa; phylum Chordata; class Aves; order Passeriformes; family Icteridae; genus Molothrus; species Molothrus ater. Next base: position 64,844,601 of record NC_050478.2, read on the forward strand.
ATGAGCCCTGCATGCTTCCAGCAAGAGACTGCTGCAAGCAAACCACAGAAGAAAGCATCTAGAGAGCCCCTTTCTCCTTGCAGTTTTTGGGGAAAATCTTTGTTTAGACAAAGGGAACAGCCATTAGTGCCTGGAAGGATTAAGGCTTCCTGCTGAGATGTAAATCACGTTTGATTCTGTTTGGAAGATACATTCTGGGAACAGAAATAAAGAGCGAAGAAGCTGTAGGATGGGAAGAGTAATTGGTGACAGCCTTTACCTGGTATAGGAGAGTAGTAGTCTGAAAGGAAGCAGTTTCTTGTCCTGTTTCTGAAGGGGTGTGATCTCATTGCACTTAAGTTGGAAAAAAAAAGGAAAAGCCTTGCCCTTGGCTGGCATTTTTGGGTTGCCAACTATTACACATGCACTGTGTTAGCACATAGGAGTCCAGTGTGAACTCGGTGTACCCTGTAAATACGGAGCAAGAGAGTAGCTCCCTTGTCAGCTGGTTCACAGCCTTATTTGTCATGTTTCTGTGTTGTTTTTAAAATTACTTTCTTGCCAGTGGTGTTGTATGAAAATCCTTTGCAAGCGTTGGGGAGACACATGTGCAGTGGGCTGAGATGCAGAAACAGCAAATGGGAGGAGCAATGAGGGGGTAAAATTTTCTAGTTTTTCTTGCTTTCTATTCCTCCTATCTCAAGCAGAGCACAGAATATTTCAGCTATGGATGATGATGATGACAGTAGTGAGTCACCACTTCTTCAGGCAGTTGTGGGAACTTCCCATATGGAATTTCCAAAAGGAGCTGTCCTGCCAGGGGTCCGTTGGTGGCAGAAGCTGCCTCTTGGGGCAGGGTATTTTTGGTAAGCACGAGCACGTGTGGTGCTGGTTCCCTGGACGGGCTGAGCTGATGATGCATGGCTGGTGGGTACCTCCCTCTCGGGTTTCTGTGGTTGAGATGACCCCCAAGGTATTAGAAAGCCTTTTTTTTTCCCCAGCCCAGTGACTGAAGAAGTCGAGATTCATCAGTTCTGCTTTTCAAAGTTGTTTATTTTTTCTTATCTATTACATTCTTTCTCTGACCTGCTGAGATCTGTCCAGCAGGTTGGGTTGTGGCACAGCATCCACCCTTGAGGTGGTGTTAACTTTTTATACTAAGAACTACGTGTACTTTATTTACGATAATTTTCCAATACCTATCACTTATGTAAGGCAGTCTGTCTCTACTCTAAACCAATCAAAAAGTGTCACCATCCCAGCAGAAGATGGAGGACAAGAAGAAGAAGGACAGGACATGCCCAGATTCCTCCATCTTGCTTCTTGAACCCCCATTATAAAACCCCAAAATTCTACTTTTTCACCCTGTGACAAATTAACTGTCATTCTATTTAAACTCCTGTGGCTTGTAAATCTTCACACAAAGTTGGCAGTTTTTTCCACGGACTAAAATCGAAGGCACAGGTGGTTTTGATTCCGTGCCACGGTCTCTGAGCCCCTTGCCAGGGTCTGGAATCACCCAGGGCAGCCAGAGGAATGCAGGACATTCCTCTGGCTGCCCTGGGTCCCGACACCTCCCTAATCCTTAATGTAGTCAGTGCAGGTGGTGACATCAGTAAAATCAGGGTATCGAGGGTTTATTCCTATATTTTGGAAACCCTAATGTTTTTCTGCCTAGAGCAGAGTAAAAAAGGCTTTGAAATGTAAACATATGCCTTGTCCCTGCTTTTCACTTTATTCTCTTGTAAATCAGGAGTAATCCCAAGGAAGTTGTTGGCAGTTTCCTGGTGTCTAAGGATTCTAAGGGTGTTTGTATATTAAATTGCTCTTGAAGGGAATGGCCTAATTTTTGTCACCTTTTGCCAGGGAAGGTGCAGTTGTGTGACCAAAGAGACAGTAAAGGAAGGGGACTAGATCTTGGATTTGTACTGTGAGTGCCAGACTTCTTGAAACATCAGTGCTTTACAAAAAAATCTTACTGTCTTTACAAGTGGAATTGAGCTGCCTGAGGGATGTTTTAGCTATGTAGCAAGTTACAAACTTTCTGAACTTCAGGGCAGGACTCTTGTCCTGGTTTTAGGAATGTTCCCACACAACAGCTGCTGTTTAAATAACCACTTTAAATAACCTTCTCTATTCCCTAAAATGAGATGTTCCTTTATTCATTTTTATCACAATCCATGAAAAAAGCTGCAAGCCAGTAAACTGCGGAGGTTTAAGACGCTTCAAACTAGGGATGAATCAGAATTTTCAAGTTTCGTAGATCATGATCTTTCCACTGACTCAGAAGTCTGTCTCATCCTTTCCTGAGGCTCAGGCTCTTGCTGGATTTGGCAGTAAAGTTTGTCATTGTGATCAGTGTTTCACATGAATGTTCATGTGACCAAATGATGTGGAGCTGAAGTTTCAAGATCAAAAACAAAGAAGACTCAAAGTAATTTCCCCCTCCCCCCAATATTTAACTTGACTTGGTCTTTTGCAGTCAACTGGAGTCTTGCTGACCTATTTCTGTGCCCCTAACAGTGTGCTAAAAGATTAGATGCAGGAGAGAGAATAAGAGAAGAGCCAATTAAATTCTTTCTGCCACTGGTGTCAGTCATCACTAGATAACCACTAAACATAAAGTAGTTCCTTTAAAGGATGGAAAATGCTGGTTCTTACAGCGCGTGTACAGAGGCCTTGCATGACAGATAATCATTACAATAGAAAAGCAACAGTGATGGAGCAAGGGAGCTATCCCTCCCCATCCTCTGACATCTGCTGAAGTCCCATCTCAGTGCCCTTCTGCTCTTTTTGTTCAGAGCATGTGAGCTCCAGGCCTGGCAGGCATGTTTGTAATTAATGTTTCCAGCATCACCCTGATGCTGCTTGCTGTGCCATGGAGAATGTGTGCTCCCATGGAGCTGGGCTGCCATGTGGGCTGCTCAAGGGTAGTGCTGGACTTTTACCAGGCTCCTGCATTATAAGCTGGTCTCTGTGCAGAGTAATAAAACCAAGCCTTGCTAGAGAAATGGATGAGCTGGAATTTCCAAGGTAAAAGCAGGTTTGAAGAGGGAAGGGCACTGGCCTGCTAGGTTGATCCATGAAGGGAGTTACCAGGATTCTTAATACTGTGAAAAGTGAAATAACTGCAAATATATGGTTCTATAAAATAGTGCTTATGTGCCAGAGAAGTAATTCCCCTGGGACAGGGGTAAAGGAAGAAAATGTGTACAGCCTTCCTATTTAGTAGGCTTCATGAATTTTGGCTGCTGCCTCTTTTGGATGCCCATTCATTACCAGAGCCTGTTAGAGCACTCAGAGCTTCAAGTGAGGCAATGGACTCTGTGGGAAACAATCCCAAGTTAAGTCCCTGAAACTAGCAGTCACCTAGCAATCAGGCATAAAAGGATGAGGGACATACCCATTGGGTCACACCAATGTTCATATCTGGCCCTGGATTCTTCTCATTAGTACCCAGAAGATGTGCTGATCAGGTAGAGCATGGGAGCCTGGCCCATATCTGCAGTCTGCTCGCTTGCACATTCCTGCATCCACCATTCTTGTATTGGGGATGTTAGGAGAAGCATTATTGCCTGTTCCCTGTACTGTTTGTTTATGGACCTATTGTCCCTGGATTTGTCTAATCCCTTTTTGAACCTGCTGATACTGTCTGCCTGTGGCAGATGCTCCAGGTCATTGCTGTGGCAACAAATTCCAGAAATTCACTACTGTCTCACTAAAAATGTATCTTCTTTTGTTAATTTTAAATTATTTCCTGCTCATTTCAGTGAGTGCCTCCCACAGCTAATAATACTGAATTTAGTTTAAAACAGTTCTATAAGTACCTTGCCCACAGACTTAATAATTTTGTAAATGTTGATCATATTTCCCATCAGACTTTTTAAGCTAAAGACTCGTGGACTTTCCAGTCCCTCTCTGTAAAGCAGCTCCTCTGTCCCATTAAGCATTGCAGTTGCTTATGTATGTACCTTTTCCATGTGCACTTTGTCCTTTAAATGCAGAAACCAGAAATGCCCCCAGTGCTCAGGATGCCTTTGTGCAGATTGAACTTGGGAGATGGAGCCATTGACCTGCAGCATTCACTGCACACAAGAACTATTACAGATGTCAGTTTGAAAATTCACTGTGCATAGAGATGGGAAATATGTTTGTAAAACGCCATTACAAACTACTGTTATTATTTTATATTTGGTGTTAAGTACTGTGAATATTGATGGCACTTCTCAGGAAGACAGAGGTAGGGTGGGTCAGAATAACACAGCACTACACCATGCTTTGTGAACAGAATGGTTTTCCACATGGTCCCAGCCCTGCACACATTTCCAGCTGTAGTGCTGCCAAGAACAATCACATGAATTTGCAGGAACTGTTCATGGCAGCAAGCAGCACTGTGGCCTCTGAACCCATGGTGCCTAGGTGTGTAGGTACCTGTGCATGTATAGGCAAGGGCCTTTTTTAAGCCTTGTTTTATTTTTCCAATATAAATGTCAGTGCCTTTAAAAACGCAGAATGAAGGTTGGCTGAATTGTATGGAATGACTACAGGAATTTCCCCTTTGTCTACATAACTGATAGCTGACTGAGGTAATATTTTACACAGTCTAAGCTTAGTAATGGATCTGAAGTCCCTAAAAATCCTTTCCTGTGACAGTGTTCACAGGGGTTTTCAGGATGAGGGGAGAGACGAGGATTTGATTCTATATTTCAGAAGGCTTGATTTATTATTTTATGATATATTACATTATAACTATACTAAAGAATAGAAGGAAAAGTTTCATCTCAGAAGGTTAGCTAAGCTAAGAATAGAGTAGAAAAGAGTGCTAACAAAGGCAGCTGGCTGGGACAGAGAGAGAGCCAGCTCTGCTGTGACTGGTCACTAAATCCAAACATCCACATGAGACCAATCACGGATCCACCTGTTGCATTCTACAGCAACAGATAACCATTGTTTACATTTTGTTCCTGGAGCCTCTCAGCTTCTCAGGAAGAAAAAATCCTAAGAAAGGATTTTCATAAAGAGATGTCTGCGACACTTTCCCATATGGTCAAGCTTAAATCTGGTGATCTGTTTTGTAGTGAGATTTTTTTTTTTTTGCCAAGCTTTGTTGTGTGGTTGTTGTCTGCAGATGGAGGGTTAACCCTGAGGAGGTGACTGTTTAGTAAGAACGAGTGCATTTCTTGGCATTGCCCACTGCAACAGCGAAGGAATATCCCATGTTCTTGCCGTGTTTTCAGCTTCATGTGATTTTTAACCACTTTATACTCTAAATGTTGTTTTTATGCTTTCAGCCTGGTTAGTTGTATCTTGATGTTGGTAGATGCTTTTTTAAAAGCCTTAAGGACTACTGCTCTTGTCAGAGATCAGCTGAGAAGTTTTACCTTATTGGTCCATGCTCCAAGGATATTCATGGGTATATTAGGTTTGATTTACTAATGGGCAGGGAGAAAATTGAAAGAAGCATTACTTGTTGGCTTTCACAGTCCTTTGTGCATAAGGTGAAGTGACAATATATGTAAATTTGAATTTCATTTTCTGTGATGGTAACAGGAAAACTAATTTACAGTCAGCATTTTGTCCAATAAGCTTTATCTTATGAATCTGATTTCCAGTGTTTTAAAAAAAACCCCAAACATTTTCTAGTATAAATATGGTTTACTTTGGCATCTCTTTCCTTCATTTTTCTGCCTTTTCCCATTTCATTATGAATTATAATCCATCCAAAAAGCTAGAATGGCTTTATGGTACAGCTGTACTTTGCATATAAGCAGTTTGGCTGCCTTCCCAAAATGGCACATTTCAACCATGACTGCCATAAAAGCTGCTACCAAGGATTCTAACCATACTGATGTGTTTCAGTCAGCTTCACTATATTTTTAAGTCTGGTCACATTCAAGAATATTCCTGGCCCTTGGCTACACAGTACAGTAACACTTTGAAATTTCATCTCTTGGGACATCAGCTGCCATTTTCGAGTCATTGAGAAATGTGTTTGATGGTACCTACCCAGTCCTTGGTGAAACATTTGCTCCTAGGACCATCTGCCCCTTTAATAGAGTTGTTATTTCAGCATCGCTTCAATCTCTGCAGCAGCTGCCCACTGATAATAAGTCAGATGTGGGGATGTCACAGAGGAGAACAGCAGAGCCTGACTGCAGTGCTGTTGTTGCCTTCAGCTCACTCTGTCAGAATATCATTTCTCCAATTAATGAAATCCTCATTGCATGTTCTGCCTGATCATCCTTCAGGTTCCTTCTTGATCAGTCTCCAGGCAGAGAGGCAAGTGATGTGGTAGCTCACACCAGATGCCTTTTTCATGGCCTCCACTTGCAGTGAGCATCTTTCTGTGCCTGCTGAGTTGTGTTTCTAGCTTGGCTCGGCTAACTCAAATTAAAACATTGGCAAAGATACGGGAATTTGCTGTTTCACATGGATTAGCATTTTTAAGTTCTTTTTTTAGGCTTGAGCTTGAACTGATAATCTCTGTTTATTCTTAGACTTGCCAGACATCTGCTTTCCAGCTGTCCAAATGAGCATCCTGCTGAACCCCTGCAAATCTGAGCTGTCCAGTTTGTGGCACCCCAACACTACGAGGCCCTGCAGTGGCTCCCAGAGGGCATGAGGGACTGGCACTAATGCTGTGTGCTTTCTGACACAGGCATCTTGTTCAGCCTGAGTGAAAAACCTGTGCTTTTAAAAACAGGCCCAGTGTGAGTGACTTTCCAAAAGTGTTTCTCTTACAAGTGTCCTCTGTTAGCAGGGACAAATGTGCCAAATGAGCTGTTAGGAAATAATGCGGTGTAAGAAGGGTCATTCCAATAGTTTGCCTATTACTCTGAGATCTGGGAGAAGCAAATTAACTTTTCTGTTTTGCTACTGATTTTCTGCCTCCTTTTTTAGTGGAGGCCTGTCTTAATTGATTAACTTTAGACAGTCTCTGTTTAGATGTCTGGTCTAAAAGTTACTTACCTAGTGTTGGCTGGTTACCAAGATGCTCTGTAAATGGTAGAAAGACAGGCACCATCTTAAAATATGTGCCTAAGTTAGTTAAGTAAATATAGCCTTGTGGTGATGTGTATTTATGTCTGTTTGTAAGTCCCAGATTATATTTTAGACTAGAAGCTTGATTTTGTGATGATACAAAGGAGCAGAAATGAATCCAGGGCTTGTAGTCTCTCCGTGCCTCTTTTCACAGGCTGTAGAAGTCATTAATGATTATCTGGTGTTTCACAGGATATTGTGGTTGGAAAGATGAAAGTGCCCAGAGATTTTATAAGTAACTAAGTTACGCAAAAGGGAAACGTGCCCCTGTGTAGGCAGAGGTGACCTAAATGAAGTGACAGTGGCTTCTTTTGAATGGGAAATAAAAAAAGAAGACTTTTATCCTCTTCCTAAATTGCTAGCCTTATGAAATTTATAAAGCCAAAAGCATAAGCAGCTTTTGTGGCAATCTTGGATCCATTTTCTGCTCCTCTATACTTGAAGTCTTTCATAGATGTACATATTTCTGTACATACACTGTTCACAAATCCTCTGCCTTCACTCAGGTGTTGGGAGTGAATGAATTCCTTCTTTTTTCTTTCTTTTTTCTTCTTCTGTTTTTTCCCTCCTCTGATGTGAGTGCTGGTTTTACTGACTAAGAGGATAAATTTCAACAGCAGAGTCTCTTGATTCTCTGATGGATGATTTAGTTGCAGACAGACTCCAGATACCACTTTCTTTGATTTCTCTATTTCTATTCTTCTGTACAGGCATGTGGAAGGCTCTGAGGAGCCCTGTGCACATTGTTGGGTTGCTTTGCCCAGGACTTCTGTCTGCTCTTTCGGCCTTTGGCTCATCTTCCAGGCAGAAAAAGGTTAGCAATTGCTTTTATGGTTGGACAAGTCATTGTGTATCAATAGAATAGACTGCCAGGCAGAAGTGCCACATTCTTCCGACCCTTTTGGCATTGCAATAACCCTTCCTGTGAGAGAATCCCACAACCTGGTCCTCTGGAGTTTGTGAAAAAGACACTGTTGTCTGTCTTTCTTGTGGGAGCATGGTCAAGTTCATTGTGCCCAGCTGTCAGGGGAGTCTCCCTGGCTGGAGCTGGCCACATGAGCAGAAGATGAGTTGCCCCATGGAGCACTTGGTGCATTCTGCACAGTGGTGGGAGTTGTGAGGCTCTCAGGCTTTGTGTTTGGTGTCCCTCAGCCCACCAGGTGGGCAATGAAGATACCTCAGGTGGTTTAGCTCAGTACCCACCACTGAAAGGAGTACAAGGCATTACAGCATTGCCTCATGGGTTTTGGCTATGTGGTTCATGCCACCTGGAAAGGCTTCAAGGAAGTTGCAGTCCATGATGCCTCACATGCCAGGTAAGACCTGCTTGGTTACAATGACTTGGTGTTTCCTTCTAGATCAGATTCAAGTTGGTTTAGCACAAACCGACCCCCCTAGAGCCAGATGCTGTATTCATTAACACCTCTGAGGGACTGTTTGACAAGAAATTCACCAGTCTATTTCTTTTAGTGTGAGATACAGTGTGTAAATGGTGAATGGGTTTTTGCTCACATAATTCACTTTCATCACAAAAATTATTTTGTTAAAAATTTTCTGGTTGGCTATAGAAGCCACCAAACACTTTGGAAGACACACAAAGGCTTGTGTATTTGCACAGCTCTAACCCCAGCAAGACATGATTCATGGCTAATAGGAACTGCTGAAAACATTTTCCCACTCCTTTGTGCCTGCACTTAGTGAGGAAACTGGGGAATGGAGTAAAGACTTAAATACTTTTCCCTAGAAACCTGCTCTGCTGGCTTTCAGTTGTGATACAAGTACATCACTTCCCACCAGGCAGCTTGCACATGGTGCTGTCCTTGATCCCCTCAGCAGTACTGCCTTCCTCATGGTGAGCAGGAGATGTAGCACTCCTGGTGGCACATTCCCACCATGTGCTGTGTGTTGGGAAGTGCCTTTTGAAGAGCCTTTTCCTTGTAGGTGCACACTGTGCTGGTGTTGTAAGAGCTGCCTTCAGGGAGGATGGCAGATGTTGTGGCACTCGCACAGCTAGGGTTGTTTTGAATTGTGAGCAGTGCATGTGAGACCTTTGTGGGTGTCTGGCTGTTCGGTGTTTTGAACTTCGTCTTCCTCTAGGGAGCTGCCCCTTGCTAAACAAAGCCCTGTGGCATGCCTGGTGAGTTGACAGTCTGGTGTGAGTTGAAAAAAGCCCAATATTTTTTAACTTGTTCCCCTTTGCATCTCGCTGAGACCCACACACAAATGTACATTAAGGCACACTTTGAGCTCCTTTTGTCATTAAAGTTGCAGATTTTGACCTGGTCTGATCTGAGACTGTGTGCCTGCACCTCCACAATGTTTACCTGTTTTGCTCCATTTCATTACAGTAGGGCTGAGTCTTTATCTGGGGCATGGAACTGGTGAATGTGGACTCTGAGCCCTGAGATATGCTCCCATTTCTCTGACTGAATGCCCACAGATCTCACATTTTGGCATCTGTCCACAGATTGAAACCCTGTCTAGCCTGCTGTCACCCTGTAATTGCATAAATCAGTCCTAGCATTTGGCTTCTGATTGTTAATTTTTGTGTTATTGTGTATTGTATTCCTAAAACTGTGATGTGTAAGGAGACAGAGTTCCTGAAAGAGGATTTAGGCCAAGGCCAAGCTGAAAAAAATGGATGTTAAATAACGTTTTTTGGTTTGTTTGTTTTTTTTGTTTTTTTTGTTTTTTTTTTTTTTTTTTTTTGTTTTTGTTTTTTTTTAAGGACTCTTTTTGAAGTCCTTCTTTAAATATGTAGTGACACTTTTTCTTTAACTCAAGGGTCAGTGTCTCATGTCAGATGATGTTGTGGGTTCCCTTGCCAGCCTACAGAGGTTGCTAATTGTTTCTTTTCATCCTGCTAGGGTTGGCTTTCAACTGTGTCTGTAAGCAGGGCTTGACTATTGTATCCAGATGATGGTCGAGCTCCCTGCAGCTAGACACTGCTCACTGACTTCCTCTAACAAGCTCTGCTGGCTGGGATACTCTTAAGCCCTTCTTGCATTACTCAGGATGGGTCAGGGAAAGGCCATATGTTGGCACAGTTTTTGGGTTCCTGCTTATATATCTTCTCTGCTCATTACCTTGTGTATTGCTCAGCTTCTCTGCAATCTGAATTTAAATTCCTTCCTGGTCAGAATAACTGGTCTTAGGGGGGAAAAAAATACAGAGAATTGAACCTCTGAAGCTTTCTCCTGCTGAAACTAGTTGTTCACAAGCTGTTATGAAATGGGAGCTTTATCACCCCTCCTGTGCTATTCTGTTAGTTTCTTTAGTCCCTGATTCATGTTTTCAATGGCTAAACCTTAGAGATTTGAATTAATGAAACTTTACTAAAAACTCTACCATATAACTCAGTAGTAGACTCAGAAATGTTTCATCCTAAATATTCTCAATAGGATTGGCCAAAAACCCAAAACAACAAAAATCAACAAAACACTCCAAAATAAACAAACCTACCTTCCCCACCACTCCCCCCCAAAAAAAATTAGGAAAAAAACACTCCAAAATCTTATATGAGATACTGTAAACTTATTTAATTGTAAGTTGAAATTATTTTTAGGATCTATGCTTTCAAGATGTTTCGTTCTGTCTCCAGTGTCAGTCACAGAAGTGGAATACAGCTTTTGCTGTAGACACCAGCCTCACTGGTTTTAAGGGTCCAACATGAAAAATGGCCCAGTGTAATGATTTATTATGAGATTTGGGTTCCATGTAGTTAAAACCCAGCATGATATCAGTGGTAATTTATTGCATGCCAAGACAGGATTTAATTGCATGCATTGACAGGATCTGGCTTCCAAGACAAACCAGTATTTGAAGCACCTTCTCAAGGTGGGCCAGGCACACTTGGATGCTCCTCGGGAGTCTCCCTCACCTGTCTCCTCTGGGATTCTTAGACATTCAGGTGGCAGAGAGTCAAGCTGCCCTTTCTCAGTGCTTTGCTCACTAATGCAGGGGAAAAGCTTTGTCCCCTTCCTACAGCCACTTCCATTTGTATGCACTGAAGTGGTCAGTGAAGGCTTTAGCCCGTCTCAACTGGCTGCACAGGAGCTGTGCACAGCCAAAATTCACATTTGTATGCGTCGGGTTTCTCCTTACTGTCACTTCTTTTGATCCCGCTGTGAAGTGACAGTAGAGAGGGGCAAATGGGGACAAGCAGTTCTTGCAGAGGGAAGTGAAGAGAAGAAGCTGGGAGTGATTTTGTGTGGAAAACTAAATTAAGCCCTAGTGAGGCAAGTGGAGCAGGGTCTTGTCCAAGGGAAGAAGGCATCCCCTCCTGCTCCCCCTGCTTCTGTGACACTTGGGAATCATGTTCTTTCCCAAGGACATTTTGAGCATGTTATGCAGGGGTGATCTTCCTTGTGAGCTTCAGTGGAAATGTCAGATGAGTTGCAGTGGGAAATGAATGGCCACAGAGGAGAGAGGGGCTGCCCAGCTCCCTTTGCTAAAACTGCCTGATCCTATTGAAATGTTTTATAGGGAGACAAAGCCCAGCCTGACAGACAGGACTTAATTGCATAATTCCTTTGGGGAAAACAAGAAGTGCTTCCAGTGCAGGACCACTCCCCTGAAGGGACTGCAGATTAATGGCTGAGAAGCCTTAGCTGAACTCAGCCAGTGGGAAGTCATCTCTGGTTGTTCAGGGGGGCAGTCAAAGTCATTTCAGTTTTAATTGGAAATGGCAATTCCTCTTCCTTTCCTAGGCAGCAGCAGGGGCTCCTGCTCTTGCAGCCTGGCTGTGTTGGTGTTTTATGGTTGACACAGATACCTGGCACTCAGACCCAATGTCATCAGTGTGTGTGGAAGCATTCCTGCAGCAAAGCCCTGCCAGGCTGCCTGTGCCTGCCTTACTAATGTGGTCACCCTTTTGTAATCCAGGTGTACCCCATGCTCCTCCTGCTGCTCTCTGGTGAGGTCTTTTCCAGCCAGTCACAGCAACTGGAGGTGAATTTCTGTCCTGCATAGGCCCTTCACAAAAGAGTTGGAGGTTTGTTTGCTGCCTTTGCTGTTTGGCTCAGGAGACAGTGGAGTTCAGACTCTTGCCGGTGTCACCAGCTGTGATGTCCCCCTGCACACTTCCACACCTGAGTGAACGGGGTTTTCTTGGCAGAGGGGGAGAGGTCTGAGATGAAGAGTGCTGGCAGTATGTGGTGGAGGTACCTGCAGCTGCCCCCTTGGACAGTCGAAGGCATGCTCTGCACTCTGGAGTTCTGACATCCTCCTGGGAGTAGTGGGGTGTGCTGGACTCACACCTATTAGATAGCTGACCAGGAAAGCTTGTCCTGTTGTACTTCTGGAGAGGAAGGATAGCAGTGCCTTCACCTGTGCACAAGAGCATCTCTGTAAAAAGCTAGGTGGAGATGGGGAGGACACAGTCCTTGCAGAGACCTTTTCTGTAATCACAATCAATAAAATTAAATTTTTTTTTAGGCAGAAACCACCAACATACATTCTTAAATATTCACTGTAGAGAAAGCAGTAACATTCTGATCTACTATTTTAGCTGGAGGGAATAAACCAGTCTGTCTAGCAATTAGAAAAGAAAGCTGAAAGATTCTGTGTTTTCATACCATTAGAGGGGAGAATTGGACAGCAGAGCTCTGTGCTTTTCATTCCTGCAGCCACTCTCTGTCCTCTGTATGGGATTTCCTCCAAAAACCCTGTGCTTGGCAGGACAGCACAAACAAGTAGATTAAAAAATCACATAACTTTAAAATTTTGCCAAGCTAAGGTAGCAGCAACTTGGCTGTTTACATATCTGCATGGGAGTAGTCACTAATCACAATGTGCATGAGGTTCATTTGTTTCCTCCTAGGGAGGGCTGTTTTCACACTAATAATTGCTTCCATATGTGAGCTGGAGGTGTGTTGCTCTGCTCTTGTCACTGCCAAAGGATGTGCTGGAAAGCTGAGCCTGTGGTGGATACTTGCTGTGAATTACTTGGGTAGATCTTGCTTGCATCCTTTTAGCTTTTTTCAGTGACTAGTGAAAATGTCCAAGGCTTTCTGGGAGAAAAAAAAATCCTTTTAGGTTATAGGTGTTAATAAACTTCTACTTCTCTCTAGTCAATCCTTTCTTCACTTTCTCTATTCTGTGTAGTATTGTCACTTTTTTCCCTAGCTTCATACAATAATGCCAGAAATCAGAAAGCCAACTTCTTTCTTGCCTTCTTCCCTTCTCTGAAAGGAATGTTTCATTGCCTACCCTCAGATGTTCTGGGCAGCTGACTCAACTAAGGACCAGATGTGGATGAATGAAGGCGTGTTGCAGCCCGATACTTTGTGTGGATGTGTTCACTGTTTGTGGTGCCCTACAGGGTTATCTGCATGGCAGTGAGAACTCCTCAGTAACACAGGGAACATGCACACTGGGAATGTTGGCTTTCTGGAAATGAAGGGGTGCACTAGAGTCTTTTCTGACATAGAAGCAGAAGAGCTAGAGATGAGCTGGGATATGGCATTGCTTCCCCTCAGCACAATATTGTGAACAGGTGACCAGATTTCTGTGTTTTGTCAATTCTCTCTGTGCAAAGGACAATTTTAGATGAGCCAAACCAAAGATGACAACAACAGAAGCTATGAACCATACAGTTGGAGAACAAAATACACTCTGTAGACTTAGAAGGGCTAGTTTTGTTGCAAACAAACACCACAAATTTTTTCAAAAGGATAATCCAACTGGATGTGACTCAGAAGGGAGCCATCCAAATTTCTGTGAAGCCCAGTTCCTTTCTGGTGTCACTGAGCCAACTGAAAACCTGTATTGTGAAAACACTGGCATCAGCATAAGTGTGTGCTTTGTTCACCCTTGAATAGTGTAGCATTAAAAATAATTTTTTAAAGGAAAGCCACACCTATAGCATAACAGTATTGTTAAGGCTTGTCCAAGGTAAAACACTTTGTATTGCTGTGATGACATTCCCTACAACTGGAAAACTCTGTCAAATGTGCTGCTGTAGTGCAAAACAGCTTGCAAGCAGAGAGGCTGTTCCAGCATGTTGCCACATTTTATGTCCTGTCAAGCCTCAAGGACAAATACAAGCTGCAGAGTTTAAAAAAAGCATTTTTGAAGCTAAACACATTTGCAGTCAACAAAAACCTCACTTAAGGAATCTAAATATGCAGGCAGCTTACAAAATTCATGCAGGATTTTTGCAGCACATACAAGAAATCTTTAAAGACTGAGCAATATGTTGTCTCCTGGTACTCTGGAGTTTCTGGAGATGTAAGCAGTTTGCTACAGCCTCTGCTGCAGCACTCCCCAGCCCTGGCAGCAGGACACTCTCAGATCCAGTAAATCATGTCTCTCCCAAGGTAGCAGTGCTGTGCCAAGGTATGTCAGCTGTATTTCCCTGTGGCAAAGACTCGTCCAGCTACAGATAGACCACAAGGTCTGTCTAACCTTGCCCATACATTCATCCTTAAGAAAACAGGAGGCATGTGTGTGGATGCTTCCTCAAAGAAAGGGAAGGAAGGGGTATGTTCATTCTGTGTACATCTTGTGCTGACATGCCCTTGGAAAGTAAGGATGTGTTCAGTAAAACAGCTGAGGTGTCCATGCCATGGGAAACTAACTTTGACTTGTTTGGGCACTTCCCTTGCCTTCTGCCTCAGGGCAAATCCAGCTGTTGTAATGTCCCTGACAGAAACACATGGAGTGTGGGACAATGCAGCGTTTGGAAGGACATGCTTAATGCTGCAATAGGAACACCTCTTCAGCACATGCTGCTACTTGTAAAAAGCTTATAGGCTGAATAAACCTGGGAAACTAAAATATTCGTGATGAAGACAGCCCCTGGTGCAGGGTATGGTGATGTGAGCATCCAGCATGTGCCTGGAGTTTGAGGCTGGCTGCTGGCCTCTGCTTTTGCCCCGGCCATCCTGCTGGAAGGGCCCTGAGGGGACTCAGTGGACTTGTCAAGAATGGTTCTGGTGACAGTAACGCTTCATGACTGGCATCTGAAGGCAAGGTGAGCCTCTCATTTCACCCAGGCCACCACCTTTTTGTCAGGCCTAACAACATGCAGTTGGCCATTACTGAGATGAATTTGGGCTTGGAGGAGGAGCACATTACTGCAGCAGTTCCTCTGAGCCACCAAGTGCCCTGCGGTGCTGCAGTCAGACCAGGCTTTCCTCCCAAGAAATCACAAATAGTTGTTTTGGCATCCCCCTCTTGCTGCACTGACTCATGGGGGTGAGTCTCTGCAGGCAGTGAGTTGCCTGTGGAGAAATGATCCTTCCCAGATTTGGCACTCTGTTCATTTCTAGTTAGGTGGGGTAAATATTAACCCTTAGCTTAGCTCTCTGCGGGGCTTGTATGACTGAGTGGCATCTTTCCATGTGAGCCTATTGCTGCTGATGGGTATAACCACAGCCAGGTGCTGTTCCTGCCATGGTTTTAGGGAGTGCTTTTGTCTTAGCACCCTTCTCGTTTTTCTCTATGTGTTGGAAAATGCCCAGGGGTGAATCTAGCCTAAAGCCGGTATTTTGCCCTGCCTGCAAGGTACCCATTTTCAAGTGTGTGAAAGCAGGAAAACAAGAGCCTGGCAGTTTTGCCAAAAAACCTCTGCCCTGAGATAGTCCAACCAACACTCCTACAGCTGAGGTTTGGTCTTTTCACTTTCAGCTGAAGTTGAGATATTCCAACAATCTTTGAAGAGCAGATATGGCGCTTTATTTAAAGAAAAGAGTAAATCATGACCAAATTGGATGGAAAAGCTAAAAGGATGGTGTAATTTCTGCAGATGCAGAAAGGATACTAGTGAGGAAGGGGTTAGGTAGATAGATAAGATTACTTCTTTGGCCACTTTGGTAATATCTGTACCAGGAGAAATCATCAAGCTTCTTGACTTCTCTTTCCTCTGTCTTTGCAATGTGAGGGTAATACCTGCTTGGCTTTGTTGAGTGCTTTGAGATCTGTGAGTGAACCACAAGTGACCAGTGGCAACTTTCAATAATACTGTGATTACCTGTTAGTTATCCTTGTTCCTCCAAAGGGATAATCTGACTCTCAGTGTTTTCTGTGCTGGGTGCAGGTACAAACTCACAGTTTAGTTGAAAGGAGGTAATGACACTGAAGCGTCAAAAAGCTTATCTTCCAAATTCTTCCTAGGGAGTGTTTTTTCTTGGGATGTGGGGATTCCCAGTTCAAGTTTAAATAGACTGGTGTCATAAATGAAAGGGAAAATAAGAGAGTGGTTTTAATAAATCCCACCCCCCCCCATTCCTAAGCAGCAGCAAGCAGATGGATTTGGAATGTACCCCCAGACATGCATGGCACCCTTCTGAGGCTGTCCAGGAGGATACTCTCCTGTGGCCCATGAGTGTGTGATCCTTGGCCAGAGTCCAGAGCAAGGCTCTTGTCCAAATCCACCCACACCACACGCGTGTTCAGGTTTCTGACTGGAAACTTCATCCAGACTGAAGCACATGACAAATAATGCAGAGCTCCCAATGAACTGTCTGTCCTGCCTGGAAATTAGTGCAGAGCTCCCAATGAACTGTCTGTCCTGCCTGGAAATTAGCCCTGGTGTAAGATGTGGGACATGATATTTTAAATAGAGAGTTATAGTAGTGTGGCTTCCCATGTGGCTGGTTATACTGGAATAATGATGACCTATTGACATGAACCAAAAAAACCTCTAACATGCTTTTAATCAGGAAAACCACATGTGTACTTGGGGGTGGGGATGGTAAATTTCTTAATGAATAGTTATGAAATAATAATGAACTCTGTGTAGATGGGGCATAAAAACCCAGAGAATTCCAGGATAACTTTTGGTCTGTACTTATTGAAGTGTCTTTTGGGCTATTAAAACCCTGGGCTATATTAAATGATTTTAAATATACAAGCTTGTTACCATGAAGCCGCTTTGTGACTGCAGATATATGCAAATTAGCATAATTTCCATTTGACATATGCACTGTAATTATTGAAAGCTTTTTTCCAAATTTATTTTTCATGTCTGCTGTAGTTAATTCACTATCTCCTTTTAACACTGGCAATTATAATTATTTGCCAAGAGCAAATCCTTGCTAACAAAACTCCAGTTTTCTTTAGCCTGCAGCTTTTCCTTTGAATTCATTATGAGATACTGTTAATCAGAAGAACCAGTGCTGGCCTCTGAGTATCGAGCAGGGCAAGAAAACACTGCAGTCAGAAAAAGAAATGCAATTAATTAGCCTAAGCTTCTTTCTATCATCCCAACCCAGCACCTCCTGGGTTGCCATGTTTGAGTGAAGAGGTGCTCTGTGAGATCAGAGTTAGCATCTCAATAGAACTTAAATTGAAAACTTTCTGTGCCCACTGTGAGATTTCTCCTCACAAGTTCTTGCTCATTCTTCTCTTGTAGGGACTACAGGTAGAAAATAGCATATATTTGGGGAAAACAGTGTTATTGGGTTGAAAACTAAGCTTTCTAGGGTTGTTTTGCATTGGAATCTGAGCCAAATCTGTGACTGAAAAATGGAGCAGTTGAAGAGCTTTGGGATTCTAGCTGCATACTGCTGTTCAGAAATAAAGCAATTCTTATTCCCTTGAAAATGCCTCGTCCTTTGTGCCCTCCTTTCCCTTGGAGATCAGTGTGTTATGCAGCTTCTGAAAGGAAGCACAAGTGCAAGTGCTGTCTAAGAATTGCTGACCTACTTTACAGGTGTGTTATTCTTTATTGAATCAGATATGTACCCGCAACAGTATAGGTGGATAAAAATTACATTTCTTTCACCTACTGCGGCACAGGTCAAGTGCAGGAGAGCTCTACCCTTGAAATTTCTACCCCTGGAGTATTACTTTAGGTTCTCCTGGGGCTTCAAAGGGATGAGGTCCGAACACAGCTTTGCAGTGAGCTCAGACCAGCATAAGGTAAGGCAGCCTGGGCTGCACTTCTGCCACAGCAGTAGGTGGGCACAGTGAGAGGACCTGCCCATGTTGACCTGTCTTTCCAGCCCAGGTATCCAGGGTGCAGATGATAAAACAAAGCCTGCTGTGAATAGGGGCTCGTTTTCCATTGCATGCTTGTGGAACACCTGGCACAAGAGAGTCCTGGGATTACAATATAAATGCAACAAAATCAGGCATTGGGGCTGATGAAGAACACAGCAGATCGGGCTGCCATAATTAACTATATCCAGCCTGATGAGCATAATGGGGAAATGTTTCAGTGTTGATCTCTTTTCCAGCAGTTTTTCGGTGGTGGGGAAAGATTCCCAGTGTCCTTCAGAGCAAGTGGAAAAGCATAATAAAATATGACTTCAGCTGCTACTGTACCCTAGCTGCATCTTGTCTGGTGCACACTTAGCCAGTGTGAGTGTGAATGGCATTTTCCAAAAACCATTTTGGGAGGGTTAGTTTGCAGATTGACTGCAGGCAGGACAATCTGGCATCCAGGCAGATTGCACCCGATGAGTTACTGCTCTCTTGAGTCAGCTGGTTGGGCTGCTGCTGAGTCCTTGGCTCTTGTGTGAGCTCTGCAGCCTGGGGAGTAATTAATCAGACCTCCATCATTCTTATGGACCCAGGGTTGGAGCCAGGGAAGCATGATGTCAGCGTCTCACATAGTCAGAATTGCTGATTCATTTGATTCATTCTTGCTGCTGCTTTTCAGAATGGGTTTATGGCTCCTCTTTAGCGGCACTTAGCGCTCACTGACAGGAATATAAAATACTACCCAAGAAAGTACACCAATTCTAAGATGACTGCCTTGAGGGGAGCACTTAATAATTTATTTAGAAGTTTCTCTAAGGACCTGAGAATCATAAAATACTGTTGGATGAGAAGTTAACAAAAGTACAGTTAGTTTAAACCCTCATTTGCTTGTCATCTGTTCACTGTTCTATTCACCATGTTGCTTGAAGAGCCAGACCAATGGCCAGTGTGACTGGTTTAATTCATGGGATTACAGCCGAAGTAAATGTGGCTTCAAGTTGGCAAAGGCCTGATGCCAGCTCTCTGGAAAACTCTGTTACCAGAATTCTCACTAACTTCAAAATGGGATTGGGGCTGGACTGAAGGAACCCAGTTTGGTTATGGGAAGGGTAGAACTGCACTACTCAACACTGACTCAGAGAAGTGGGGGTCCTCTATAAGAATGCCTTTTATTTTGAAAGGATCCCAACAAAGGGATTTCATTTTGATCAGGATTTTCATTTAGCTGGCTTGATTTTTCTTGCATAGGCAAAGCTACCTTATTTTCTTAGCCTGTGTGTTCTGTGGTCCTGATCTTTGATGTTGTTGCCAAGACAGAAAAACCATCTCTGGTTTGGGCAGAGGACTAAGACTGTGAAGAAGAAATGAGAAGCCATGAAGAATCCATTTCATGAATGCCACCAATGAATAAGCTTAGGCACACTCTAATGAGCTAGGCAGGGTGGGGGAATATTGTCCTGCAGATCCACAGTTCTGTGTATGGTTTTGTAGTCTCTAGATCGTGGGGTAGGGGCACACCAGAAATGTACAGATGGGAAAGGCAGCCTTGAGCCCTCTGGGGGAGGTTGGGGAGGTTGGACCAACTGCCTGGTTTCATCGTGACACCTTTTGTGGCACAGCTTTTCCTCTCTGTGCAGCCTTTCCTGAGGGCTCAGTCATGCCAACCTCTCCAGCTCTGCTGCTGCTGCCCCTCAGTGAGCAGAGAGGGGACCTTTTGACACAAGGAATAGGAAACCACTGACAGAACATTCTCTCCAAGATGCATTGTGAAGCCAGAGTTTGTCCATTCCTTCCTTACATGCTGGAAAATCCAATTCCACTGCTAGGCACAGCCTTACGGGCTCTAGTAGGGTTTGCCTAGTGATTATAAATAGATGTTTTCAACTTTTGCAGCTGTGTATGTGAAAGAAAAAATGTGACCACAGGGTGCACACAGGGACACACAGGGTGTTTGTGCACTCACTCCTGAATGAAAGGAATGGCACTGCTCACCTCCACCTGCCATGTACTTGTCTGTATGTGAGTGTGTGAAAGGGACTCTCCTGCTCCTTGGCATGTGTCTGTGTCTATGTGCTTCTGTACTGAAGTCAAAATTTTGTTTGTGGGCACAGTCTTCAAACGAGCGCAGTTTTGTTAGTGTGTCCCTGTGCATAGCTGGGTGCTTTGGCATCTGTAGTCAATTCAGTATTTGGGAACATGAGTAATGATCTTAGAATTTATTTTAACCACTCATATCAGAAAATTAGGTCAAGTGCATGCTCCATTCATCCAGCACTGCAGGGGTGACACACATTTTCTTCAGCACAGCAGTCCTTCAGACTTCACTGGGCAGGAAAAGAAGTAGAAATACCCCAGCTGAAAATATTGCAGAGAGATAAGATTAGGAAAGCATTTGCAGTAGCGTCTGGGCTAAGTGGGTAGTGAAGCTGATGCTTCATACAGTCATCACATAGAAGGGATCATACTGGAAACTTCAGTGCTTCTCCTGCAAAGAGATTGTGTGGCTGGATGTTTATTGAAGAAAATCCTGAAGTATAAAGTGCAGAGGGAGTACTGATGCTGCTCTGCATAGTGATAACATGGGAGATGCAGATAGGGATCTGACACTGCTACTTGTAGGGCCAGTGTTTTTTTTTTTCCACTGTCCCTGTCACTTGGCTGGTGAGATGTAATTTTTCAGTGTTTGTAAAGCTTCATGAATCCTGTACAAATGAGTGCATTACCTACTCACCAGCTGTAGTCTGATGTTTATCTTTTGTCAGTTTTTTATTTAGTACCAGATTACAGCTTGCTAGTTTTAATGGGGTAGAAAGGGTAGGCAAGAGAAATATAAAGAAAATTAACTCTAATTAACAGTCATAAATTTCTCTGACTCAGGAAGCGTAAACAATTCTGTGATGGAAAAGCAAGCTGAAAGAAAATTGAGCTGCCTGATTTCCTAATCCTCCCAAAGCCTTTACAACAGCTGGGCATTTAGTTGTCAGCCAACACAAAAAGAAACATATTTAAATACAGATAACAATTCCTCAGGAGAATAGAGATTGATCATAGACTGTGATTGCTCTGTGACTTCTTTTCTGAGGAAGAGAAAGGTATTATAATATACTGGACTGATGACATGCATTTTGCACTAGAAGTTGAATAAAGGAAATGAGAGTAGTTGGGAGAAATTAATGACCAAACACAGAGATTGACACTGAGTCCTAAATTCAATTTAGTCCTAAAACAATTAAAATTCCCTTGAAATCAATGAGTGTTTGCTTGAATAAGGTCTAACTAGATTGTCTGGGGATTTTTTTTTTCTCAGCCTATCTGAATACTTAGTGCAGGTCTTTTGATTTTTTTTCCTGTATGGGGAAGTGATATGATCATGCTGTTTTGATGGGGATTCAAAGATAAAAAAATCAAATAGAAATTTGGGAAAGCCAGCATGGTTTGTCCCATATACTTTTTCCCAAGCACATATGAGAGCGTGGAAAGCATCCAGCCCGGGCTCAGGGAATGTAAGTCTGAGCATGTTTCAGATGCTTGAGCAGATAATCTCAAGCTGAGACTCCTGAAGCATTTCCCTGTGGTGTGCACAAGTAGCTGGTTTGTCAAGGTGTATTTGCACCTTCTCTAGATTTCCCAGCAGTTAAAGGTTTCAAGTAGTTAAAAAATTACTAAGTGCTTCATTTATTTCAGGCTCCAGTGCTGTTATTTGCATAAGGGCCTACATAGAAGAGATGAGAATGACATGCCAGGTGGGCTATGAACAAGGAATCAAGCTCTACCCTGTGTTAGGAAAGGGTTAGAGAATTTTTCTTTGCCTTGCAAAGTGTGCTGGCATCCACAGGAATGCAGGTCTTGCTTGCTTGGCTTGCTCTTAAGCACATTGCCCATGGATTGAGTGATGCAGAAACTTTATAGCGCCAAATCAAAGGCCCCAACTGGCCAAAGTAACAGAATAAACACTCAGAAATTTATAAGGACGTACTAGGAAAGTTACTTTCAAGTCAGCACATGTGGTCTTTGCAGAAGAGGTTCTATATCATGGAATCTTAGAATATCTCTAAGTTGAAAGGGACTTAAGGAACATTGAGTTCAAATCCCTGCTCCTTGCAGGACTACCTGAAGCTTTCCTATGAAGCAAATGTGAATCCAGTGTCAAGCATGGAAGAAATGCATCTATTTCAAATGTCATGAACACTGCTACAGCAACATTTATGTCTGCTGTAATATATGCACAGACATGGCCCCAGTCCATAAACCCTAATGACTACCTCTGTACAAATAAAATTAATATTAGTACATAATGAAAGTTGATATCATCATTACAGTCTTCTCACATTCTGATGAACTGTCCTGGTTCTGCTTAGGTGGCACTTGCTTACCTGCAGGCATCATTATAATCTTTTGGAGTCAGCAGGGCTGTTTTCCAAGCCTAGGCACCATACCTCAGAGCTCTGTACAAAAGAGCCCAGCATTGCTTTTTTTTTCTTTTTTCTTTTTTTTTTTTCCAAGACAAAGCAGTTCCTTGTTTTTCTGTTTGTTGGAAGGTGTTACAGACCACTAGCCCTGCTGCAATCACTGGTGTGAGCTCCCAGCTCATGGTAACCCTCTTACCTCTTGAGTCTGATTGCAGCTGTGGCCCTGCATGTGTGAGCTGCGTGTGTCTCCTTAGTGAGTGACACCTAAACTGTCGCTGGAGATGATGCTCATGTGTCACCAGCAGCAAGGTGCCTTGCAGGTTTTTGTCTCATCATGCATACAGTTGCTCAAGTGAAGTTTGGTTTAGCCTATGACTACAGGGCAGCCAAGGCAGAGACCCCCTAAACTGCTTTTCTTCCCCAGTGTGTTTGAGTGTTTAAGTTTTGTTGCCTAAGGAGTTGTGTGAAAAATAAGTTCTATCAGTAAGGATACACCAACCTAAAAACTGGAATCAGTGTGATGGACCAGAGCCATAAATGAACTGAGGCCCTGCCTTTAGGAGTATACAGTTCAGGTACGTGTGTTTTTACTGTAGAGATATTTCCCATCTAATAGTTGTGAAGTGCAATTTGTCCCAGTTGACTGTAGAATTTAACAGTGCATATGTTCTTTACCTTGATAATATTTTGATGCAAAGGAAGAAGTGTAGAGTTTGTAAAATCTCTGTAAGCCATTGGTTTGCTGGGGCCAAATGAGCTGTTGCTCATCAGCAGGGCAGTGTATCACCACCTGTGTGCATTTGCTGTCTGTTCCAGTCACAACGGAAAACACATTCCTCCAGTCACTGTTATTTTCCTTCACACTTAGAGCTGACTAGGAATACACACATGGCCTGTTAATACAAATCAGATCATGAGCTGTGACTCACTATGTTGTAGTAACTTGATTTTTTGCAACAGATATGCATATCTGTGATTAACAAAGATTGTCTTGGCCAATGTTAGAGCGGTGACTAAAGCCAATCTTGTTAGGCATTCATCATCCTGATTTATTTCCTTGTCAAAAGGTTTCTTAAATAAGGCTTCTTCGAATAAACATTGTCATGCTATCAATTTCCCCTGGCAGATGTACTGATTGAAATAAATGTATTTTTTCATGCCACTCAAGAACTGAATGACAGATCATGCACCAAATACAATAAATGTAACTATTGTTTTTATTGTTACTATGATCGTTACTATATCACAAGATGCATGGCAGCAGCATCTCATAAGAGCAGAGACATATCTACATACTAATAAAAATCCTACTCCCATGTGAAAAGGTTTTCAAGTCACCTGAGTGATTGTTTTTTTGAGATGGCCCAGACATCATTCCTCGTTTCCCAGAACAGAGCAGCCTTCTATCCAGTTTTCCACTCTTCCTGCGTATCTATTATTTTGTGAGGGATTCAAAAGCTTTTAGCCACTGTGCAGTATATATGATATGTGATTCACATATCTCCACATGTAATGCATCACAAAATAGTATCGGCCCCATAGAATAGCCTGTCCCAGTATTGCATTGCTCTAGGCTAATGTACTGTTGGGCAACAGCTTAATTCTTACACATATCAAACTTTAACCCAGATAGTTTTCTTAATTGTCCCTTCTTCCTGTCCAGTCTTTGGGTAGAGAAGGGCGCTAATTTTCTCTGAAATCTATTTCTTTCTCCTCCATTATTTCTTTCTTTTGCAGAAAAGATGCTAGCAGGGCATACAAAAAATTGGACTCAAGGTGATCCTTTCAGGATGAGCCTCCAAACAGTGGGGATGTTACCATTAGGGCTGGCTGTGCAGCTCCTGGAGTGGCAGGAGCACCTCTGGGTTTTTGCACCAGCCCCTTGCAGTGCCTTTCTTTCCACCTTGGTGGTGTTTTTACTTCCAGCTCCCTCTCCTTTCCCTTTCTTCATTTACTCAGCCACCTTCCTGCTTTTCTCTGCTGGATTTCTGCTGATGCTCGCTCATCTGGAGTGAATCCAGTGGCTGCCTTGGATTCCCTAGGGAGCCCCAGGTGGGAAGAAGGACTATGGACTTCACCTGGGTCCTCCTGATGCTCATTTTGCCAGTCCCTTTCCAATGCTCCAACATGCAGATGAGCTTTCTATCAATGAGCACAATATCCCTCCTGTCCTTACAGCAGTTCTGTGTCAACAGAGCCAAATGAAGACACTTTTGAAACAGAAGAAATAATATCACTTTCTTTTAGGTCTGTGTGTCTCCTTTGTAATCAATGGTTTAGTATGGTTGCAACTCAGATCTCTTAAATAGTCTTCTGGGTTTTCCAGGGAGTGATGAACTTGGAAAGAAAAGAGAACTGTATTACCAGCCTCTGATTTTCTTCAGACTGTTTAAATATTGGACTGAGTTGATAAGTTAACTGAGAAAGTTTTTTACAGGTCCTGGCAAAATTAAGCCTCCAAATGTTGTATTTTTTGCAAATGGTTCAAATAACTGTGAGGATTTCCAAGATCATTGTTAGGTAAAATACTCAGCTCTCTCTACTGATACACAGTTTGTGTCAAAGATCAGTTTAGCTGTAGGGAACCACAGACTGGCTCCAGGTGCCTTACTTAATTTCTAAGAGGGTTTCTGTGCACAGCCCCAGAGTTGACAATGTGTGTACATGTGTGCAGAAGAACAAACTGCTGCATATCTATTATTTAAATGACAAGTAGTGTATTTTGATTTAGACCATTTATTTTGACCATGGTTTTTGATAAACTCCCAGGGAAAGGTCTTCCTCTGATTGTGCATAGGATCCAAAGGCAGCAAGAGCAGCTGCAATGGTGAAAATCTGAGAAGAAAAACTTGCCTGTATTTCTTTATTGTATGCTTATTAATGATAATGTGGATTGTTACCATTTGGAATATAGTTTTGTATTAGTTTCTTTTTTTAAAATAAAGTGTTTTAAAAACATACTATAATAAGTTTAAGTCATCCACTTGAAATAACCTGGCAAGCGTGCTCTTTTCACCACTCCAGTATTTTCTGAAACCCTCAGACTGTCCTTTGAAAGTTGACAGTTCCTCTTTGCTTTTAGAAAGATTTTATCTTTTTTTTTTTTTTTCTCTGGTGACAAGTTTAGCTCAGTTCACCAAAACCTTATTTTTTATTTCTCTCTCTCTCACTCCCCCATCCTGACAAAGAGCAATAGGTAGCAATTGCTAACTAATGTATCTTTCTGGTGCCAGTGAAGGATTTGATTATATGCTCAGACTCAAGGCTCAAATAGAGCCCTTTTTTATTTTCTTGTGAATAGGAAGAAGAGAAAATATTGTATTGGGGCCTCATGTTTTAAGCAGAACATATAGAGGACTAGTCTTACTTCAGTTCAGAGACAGACACTTGTTTTTTAAATTAGTTGGAGTTTTTTAATGTGAAAATATTTGTCTCCTTGTTTGAAACAATCAGAGCAGATGGGGAGAAAAAGCTGACATTGAAGGTTTCAGAATTGATGACGCCTGAGCTGGTTGCAGCCATTCTACCTTTCCTGTGCTGTGAGTTCTGCTCATTTTCAGCTGTGCAGCACAGGGATGATACAGGGACAAAGAAACTTGGGCTGCTGGTAGCCAAGGAGCTTGAAAGGAGCTTCATCTGTAAAATGAAGAGATGCAAATTCCAGGAACTGCAGAGTCAGTAGTTAAGTTCTTACTGTAGCTCCTCACTCTTTCCCTGCACTTACATGGAAAAAAATGTAAATACGACTACCCTGGACTGTATCTACTTGCCACTCACTTCTGGGCTTATCTCCAATTCACAAGGACTTCCCTTTTGTAAATGAAGACTGAGCATTGCAAATAACTCACATGGCTTCCTGACAGAATTAAATACTCTTAGGTGGGTGACAAGCCATTAGAGCATGGTTATGATTTGACTTTCCAACATAAAGATCTCTAGAGAGATCTTCACTTGAATGGTAGCACAGACAATTGTTTTCTAATTGCTCAGCTGCTTCTATAGAGTTAGTTAGACATCTGCTTCTTCAGAGAAGATCAGTGTTCTTCAATAACCTTCTTAAAAAAAGGCAGACTGGTACCAAAGTTGTTAAGGTTTGGCTTGGGGGATGCACCTTATGAGCCTTGCTAGGAGATGTGTTCCCCACCTTCAGCTTTGGACTTGGGCTGGCCAGGAGTGAGCCTTCCCCAATGCTGGCACCACTCTCTAGAGAAGAGCCAGCTGGGAGGCCGGAGTGAAAACTCTGTGGAGCCCTCAAAAGATTGACATGTATTTAAAATGTTTGTCATTTTACCTGAGAAGTCAAGAAATCAATGCTCATTAGTTGCCTGGTTAAGAATTGTATACTGTATACCTAAAAGAAAGTGATATTATTTCTTCTGTTTCAAAAGTGTCTTCATTTGGCTCTGTTGACACAGAACTGCTGTAAGGACAGGAGGGATATTGTGCTCATTGATAGAAAGCTCATCTGCATGTTGGAGCATTGGAAAGGGACTGGCAAAATGAGCATCAGGAGGACCCAGGTGAAGTCCATAGTCCTTCTTCCCTCCTGGGGCTCCCTAGGGAATCCAAGGCAGCCAGTTGATGCAGGTGGAAGGGGTGTGTATTCTTTCATGAGATGAGATGTATCCAACTGTGTTGCTTATCAGCATGGACAGATATATTTCACTTTTTTGCTGAAGCAAGCTGGCTGCATTTCCCTGCTTTTATGTAATTAATGATGTTTTTGCTGTCTGTTGTGGTGCGATTTTCAAAGACATGTGAAACACCAAAACACGCTGGTAGAATGACAAACAGTAACAATTCATCCTTTCTTAGAGTCTTGTCCAAAAGTGGAGAGGATTAGACCACAGCCCCAGACTAGAGAAGATGGGGGTCAGTTCCCAGAGAAGCCCCCGCAGCACCTGCAGTCAGAGCACGGCATTCCATGAGATTTAGTGTTGGGAAGGGAGACTTTCCTTGCACTCTGCTCTCTATTCTGCCTGATCCTGCTATAGAGAATGGCTCAAAGGGAAGGTCCCTTTTCTTCCTTCTCCTTTTGAGAAGGGAGCGGAGGGAAGAGAGCAGAAAAATGGTGTTTTGATCTGCCTTTTTCTCATTCTGGTGGCATAAACACACCAGAGTATTTCTCTAAATTAAATTAAGCAAACCTTTTATATTCTCTCCCTACTTCCAGAAAGCTAATGTGGCTGCTTGCAGATTTGCAGCTACGGAGGAGACAAAGATCTGTAGTGCACACAGACTCAAGTGCTGAGCAGTGTTATGCTGAAAGAACTGCACAAGCTTTAATAGCATATAAAAGCTCTCTGGGCATCAAGCAAAAAGCTGTTTAAATCCCTGACAGGGATGAGAGAATAGCACGTATTATCAGCATATGCACAGAGACAGAAAGTCTCTCATCACACTTCCATTTTGGATTTGCTGAAATTACGAGGTTTCAACCTTTCCACAAAGGTTGAAATGGTGGAAGAAGTAATTTTAAGGCTTCAATTTCTCCCTGTCCCCTTATAAATATTTAGGGCTCTTCCATTTCCTCTTCACATGTGCCTGAGTTACACTGATCCCACTGGCAAATTTTCTCAAATGTATGGAATGTAAAAATCCATAGGCTTCTCTTTCATATTAATAATCATAATTTCATACTCAGATGTTGACAATCCCAAGTATTCCTTGCCCCACATGGCAGAGGACTAACCCCCACCATGCATGGCATGGAACACTCAGCAAAAAAATTGTCCCCAGGCTGCCATTCCTCATGAACACAGATCCTTTTCCTAGCAAGCACCTGTGTGGATATCTTGAGACACAGTGCCTGGACAGACCTCAGATAAAATGTGGCAGGTGTCTGTGAGGCAGAATGATGCAAGCTGAACTGGAGCAGAACGTGATGCTTTTGTGGTTTAGTGGTGAGCAGGTCAGATGAGTAATATATATTGGTTCTTTGGGGAACAATTGCTATATCAGGAAGGTTTGACTCTAGGGCTGTTTTGTCTGAGATTTCCCTTATTTTGCTAAGACTGAAATCTCTCTGCAAAGAGTCTGTGTAACTCAAGGATTATTACATTTGTGATTTGTATCAAGTGGCATAGCTGGAGCTACCAGTTAGAGGATATAGGGCAGGTGGATGAATGCTTTCTCCAATATCAAACAGATGCAGCAAAAAATTATTCAGGGGCAGGAAAAGAGGTGCTATTAGTTGACATTATTGAAATTGTCAACTTGGTCACCAATAGCCATCTGTAAAGATGAGAGAGAAAAGTAAGAAGAGAAGACGACCATGGGCACTGAATAGAAGATTCTTGGCTAATTTAAGAGGAAAAATGAGTATGTCTCTACTTATCTGATTAAGGAGAAGGTAAATAGTAGTAGCAAGTTGAAGAAAGATCTTTCCCTTCTTGTCTGTTAACTGGATGTGACTGCCACTTCAGTAATGACAGCCCTCCCTCCCTCCAGTTTCAGCTACTCAAATAGCAGCAGACAAAGACTGGGAATAGACAGTGTGGATAAGCTGGTTTTTGAATGTTTGGACTGTGACCCCCTTCTTCCTCCAGTCAGGCTGTTAAATATTCATGTAAGTGGGTTCAGACACATCCCTGCCATCTGTCTATACTTATATGACTTCATCCAAAGAGCTCTAAAACATGTAAAATTTTATACTCTGAACAGCTCTTAAAAGAAAAAGAGATTTTTTTAATTACCTGAAGGGAACAGGAATGAAAATACAATGTGATTTAGCAAGTAAATTTATTCATCTGGACTCCATCGGCAAGGACCCAAATTCAGCTCTTTTAAGTGCCAGGCCCAGCCATAGCCCAAGGCTCTCCTGGTAAAGGTCATTTTTAGTGTCATAGTTTATATCCAAAGTGTTCCACAGCTTACCTAATATTGATCATTAAGCATAATAAGTCTCTGTATGCAACTAAGAAGGAAAGTGGAGATTCTGTCACTGTATGTGTGTGTGAGTACAGAATGGAAGTATTTGAGGAGGAGAAATCAGTAATAAGCCCATTATTTAACCTTCACTGCATTCAGTTGCACACCTTGATGACCAGATAAAAGGGGACTGTCATGCAAGCTTCAGCAAACAGTGTGCCATATGGACAATTCCACGAGGAAACAGATTGTCACAGCTACATTTGACCTGTTTTAAAGCAATCCTTACTCTCCCTTGGCACCATGGATGCACTGCTGACATTTCAGCAGAACTGCTTCAAAAAACACTTGAGTGCCATTGTCAGAATAGTGGGGCATTTTATGAGTGAGAAGCAATTTCTTCATTTTAAATTAAGCAGCAAGCCCAGTACTTCTCTCCTCAGAGCCTCTTAAAACAGTCTGAGCAGGAAAGAGGGAGAGACAAGAGTACTGAGAAGACAAAGCCAGGCTTTTCAGTGTACCTGTGTTAAGTTACTGAATACATGCACTTGTGTCATTCATACCCTTCAGGGATTTGAGTCTGAACCTCAGATTCAGCTCACAGAAACTCCTGCATGGGCAGGTTGTCACAGAAGAGATGTCTATGAGATGGCTGAGGTGGGTGATTGGTTTTATGCCTGCTCCAGAAGGGAGCTTACTTTTTTCTGTTCAGGCCCTCATCTTTGAGCTCTTTTTAGACAGGAAGGCTTTTTGAAAATAAAAAGGATCACATTTTCACTGTGGTGCTTAAAAAATTCTTACATGTATTTTGGAAGCATGCCAGAGTGGGTCTTTATGCCTTGAAAACATTTCAATATGGTGTTATTCTTTTAAGGTCTTTCTCCTTGGTTTAGTCTTTAGGAATAGCCTTGAGGCTTTCAGCTTACTGTATTGATAAAACTTTATTGATGGTTTTTTTTTTCTCACCATTTCAGGCATTGGGAAGAATGTCATCTGTGACCGAACGGCAACTCCCCTGGATGCCTTTAGGATGATGACTGCGGCTCATTACTATCCAAAGCTCATGAGCATCATGGGGAATGTTCTGCGCTTCCTGCCTGCTTTCGTGAAGATGAAGCAGCTGATCCAGGAGGGTTACGTGGGGGAGCTGCTGGTGTGCGAGGTGCAGGTGCACAGTGGGAGCCTGCTGGGCAAGAAGTACAACTGGAGCTGTGATGACCTGATGGGTGGCGGGGGCTTGCACTCGGTGGGCACCTACATCATCGACCTGCTGACCTTCCTCACCAGCCAGAAGGCCGTGAAGGTGCACGGGTTGCTCAAGACCTTTGTGAAGCAGACAGACCACATCAAGGGCATCCGGCAGATCACCAGCGATGACTTCTGCACCTTTCAGATGGTCCTGGAAGGGGGTGTGTGCTGCACTGTGACGCTCAACTTCAACATCCCAGGGGAGTTCAAACAGGACATCATTGTGGTGGGCTCGGCGGGACGGCTCACTGTGATAGGCACCGACCTCTATGGACAGAGCAACAGCTCTCCTCAGCGGGAGCTCCTGCTGAAGGACTCCACACCAGTCAGCAACTCCTTGCTTCCGGAGAAAGCCTTCAGTGACATCCCATCCCCCTACCTGCGGGGCACCATTAAGATGGTCCAGGCTGTCCGGCAGGCCTTTGAGGACCAGGACGACAGGAGGACCTGGGACGGGAGGCCCCTTACGATGGCTGCCACTTTTGACGACTGTCTCTACGCCCTGTGTGTGGTGGACACCATTAAAAAGTCAAACCAGCTGGGGGAGTGGCAGAACATTTCAATCATGACTGAGGAGCCAGAACTAAGCCCGGCATACTTGATCAGCGAAGCCATGCGGAAGAGCAGGATGTCTCTGTACTGCTAGCTCCTCTGAGCTCTTAGGAATGAATAGGAACCAGACAGCTCTTGAAGGAGATGGTAATTCAGCCTCTGTGAAGGGCTTGGGTGTCTTAGCTGAGGATTGCAGGAGAAGGAAATACAGTGTCTGGATCAATTAATCTGTTGGCAGCTAAATGCCAAATTGATGTGGTCCTTCGAAATGCCCAGGACAGACAGGAGACGTAAGAGCTGATAAACTTAACTGTTTTAATAACAGTATTGGCTGGCTGATTGCAATGATATATCATGGACTCATCCCCTGCTTGCAGGTGCTTTAGATTATCCAATTGTGTTTACTGTGAAAGGTTGGGAAGATCCTTTTAGATTTTCCTCACCTACCAGAGGGCTGTGAAGGTACTGTCATGTCGTTAAATTTTCTGTAGTGTCTGACATGAATGTTTCCTACCATGACAGCTGACACCACAATGTTGTATTACTACACCTCCAGCCAACACACAGAATAACAGGACTTGATGTGAAAGTGTTGCAGGATTCAGAAAATCTTGGCAGTTCACTTTTCATACAGTCTGTTAGGAGCTTCTCTGTGTTGGTTTAGTAGTTGTTTTTTGCTTTGTTTGGTTTTGATTTTTTGTTTTGTTGGGGTTTTTTTTAAAGCACAATTAAATAGGAAAATGTGAGGCTTTTAAAACAAAGCAGTCCTCAACCACAGTGCATATGCCCGGGTATTTGGTGAGGGAGGGTCTTCTGTGAGCTCCTGGTAAGAGTCAGTGTTATGGGTTTTCCGATTAAAATGGGTGATGGAAAACCTTCATGGTTGGCAGGTGGCACGACCCAGTAATGATAATGGGGTTTATTATGCAGCCGAACTCAGGCTAGTCCTACAAAGATTTGCACAAAATTTCCTGTGTTTGGGACTGACTTCTGAGTGAATTCATCATGCATTTTGGTTTTAGGTGGGAAACAGTAGGAATATAACCCAAAACCATACGATGTTTGGTTGCATACACAAGCGGTGTTCTTTCAAACCACTGTGAACTCACACTTGAAAGATGCACACCAACAAGTAATTTCACATCCCTCAACCCAGAAGTGCTCATCTCCACCAAGTTCTAAGTGTGAGTGAAAAACAAAAGGGACGAGAAAATTTCCCATCTATTTATGAGGAAAATAAATTACATAGGACCCCCAGCCTTCTCACTTCCTTAAAGTGGCCAGCTACTGGTACTGTATTAATCATTCCCTGTCACAAGTGCAGGGGTGGACAAACTCTTTTGCTATGTTTGTCCTGTTCTTCTTTGTAATATTTTAGATTGCAGTTTTGAAATAATTATTCTTTTGAGAATATCTTCTTGAAAGAATATAGTGAAAGGCACATGTTTTATCCCAGTAAATAGGGATACTGTTTTTCTGAGTAAAGCTGCTCCAGTGCTGATGTGTTTACAGCTCTAGGTCTTGAGATAGTAAAAAAGTAGAACACAAGCATATAGCACTAAATCGTTTTAAACTTGAGAAAAACCTTTTCAGGGTTTTTTGTTAATTTTGACTAGGGGAAGTAAGAGAACACTGGGGTGAGCAGTAAATATAAAGAGAAAATATGTTTTTGAGCAGGAGGGCATCAATAGTGTTGTTCATCTTATCTGGCTATAGTCAGCTCAGTTGGATGTCTTGTCCTGATCAGCAAGAACACTGCAGTCAATACAGAGAGAGCTCTCCAAAGGCTGACTCAGTTCACCCTAGCATTAATATAGAAAGAGGTGCCCACTGGAAATGCCTGTCTTCCTCCTTTGCAGAGAATTTTGGCTTCTAAATTTTGGTGTGGCTGAAGTTAGGAAACTTGACTCCCGGCCCAAAATTGATTCATATGTGCTTAATATTTCAAGAGCATATATATGACCTTTTGTTAAATAGTCCCCAATGTGTGGTAGTGTGACTGATGAAGGAATAATGTAATACTGCAAAACCACACCCAAGGGGAGAATTGTTTCTATCCATGCTGTTCTGCCAGTTCTAGCAACTCTCTCTGGGGCTGTTTCGGCTAAAACCTCGGGCAAGGCTTCATCATTCCTTCTTGGAAGCAGCCCTTGACAAGTTTGGTTGTTTTCTTTTTTAAATGGGTTTCTCTGAGAATTCCAGAGGTAGTATCTGTGCCAATAAGAATCTCCCAGTGCAACTGTCATGGTATATACCATGCTATCTACTTCCTGCCCTGAAAAGTAAATAACACAGAAGAGAGGATTTGATCAAGAAATCACCTGTCTCCTGAAAAATAGAATTACCCCCAAGGGGATCAAGAGAGTTTTCATACAGTAAAGCAAAACCCATTTACTGAAAAGAGTGGCTAGTTCAAGTCATGAATGCAAGCCTGGTGGATAATTAACCATGTCTAGTTAAACATCATCCAAAAGTGGAACCAAACATGGACCAAAATGTTTGTGAATCTTGCTTCTCAGTTTGGCGATTGTGTTGGAGTTGCTGTTCATGTCTTTGCCCTTCTTTGTGGTTCACAAATGTTGGCTGTGTTTCCTCTGTGTGTTTTCTTCTTTTCCCTGTCTTTCTGGGTTTTGTGATGCCAGTTAGAATCCTTTCCCCTGCCCCTGCAGTGAACAGGCGAGAGACATAGTGAGTAAGGATAGTACTACTGAGCTCAAACTTTCTGCCCCAGACACAAAGGTTTGGGTGACAGGCATCATCCATCCTCTGTGCAGACCTACTGTTGATGCAGCAGAAAGAAAATCCAATGCTTTGGTTACACAGACATCTGATGCTGCTGTCTGTACTGGCTTGCAAATGGGTCAAATCTTGCACAGCTCCTTGTGCTGGCCCAGAGAGAGCAGGGCAGGGTGGGACCTCTTCTTCTAATGGTAGCAGAGATGCTACATTTATGTTACCTAACTGGGATAGCAGCAGGAGCTGCATACGTTCAGGATTGTATGGCAGTTTTTCCATTCTCTGGGAGGTGAAGGTGCTGCAGTGTCAAGTGTAAACATACTAAACTTCCACCTGGCTTGGAGGAGGAAAGAATTAGTGTATTTATTGAATGCATATTGTTATTCTGACGAATAGTTTATTTATAGTCTGGAATTTTTTCTTGGCAGCATCCAGCCCTCTCTTCCTTTGGTGCAGTTGAAAGTACATTGAATTTGCCCTAAGTAGCCTCTGGAGTTCAAGTTGGGTTTAGGAATTTGGGGAGCAGATAGCAGAGATGTATTTGATTGAACTCAGATGCAGTACCATCCCAGGAAACATGTATTTGGAATTGCACTTTTAATGCTGTGCCACAAGGTTTGAGATGAATGCTGCTAAATTGGTGCAGGCCTAGGAGCCAAACTGCAGCTACTGCTGGAATTTACAGTAGCCCCCAAACGAACTTGTTCATACACTAGATAAGAAATTTCATTCCTCTTTCCCAGGGCTGCTATTGGAGAGGCTCTTTCCTTTGCCATCAGCCTGTGCACATAGGATACTGATCCTTATGGTCTGTTGCCAAAGACAGAAAGAGCCAAAGGGTGAGCTTTGCTGCTCTGCAGGGCTCTGTTCCAGTGCTGGGACAGTCAGCTGGGAGAGGGTGTCTTATTTCCCATTAGAATTGCATTGGGATTCACACCAGGGGTAGGGCAACCCTGCACTGACAGCAGGGCACAACTGAACTCCTTAAATGTGCCCAGAGGGAGGGTGATGATTGCAGCAGGGAGCAGCAGGAAGGTGTCTGCAGGCTGGTACCTCTGTGCCTGCCCTGCAGGGAGGATATGCTGCTGCTGTGGAGGCTGAGGGCTGCACTTCCTGAGGGTGACAGCAGCAGCCTTGCTCCACCTCTGTGTGTGGGAGCCCAGGAAGGGACCCTGCCCTTGGGGAAGCAGAATCTGTCCTATACTCCTGCTGGATAGGCACATCCTCATTGCTGATCTCAGTGGAGTCCTACATGGAAGTGTAAGAACTCTGCAGGAGCTTGGGCTTTCCTACATCCAGTACCATGCATGTGGTAAATCCATAGTACTTCAGCTGTAAAGTGAGAAAATACCCAGTAGAGACGTGGGGACCTTACCCATGCAGCCAACACGGCAGAGAATTGGGCCATGCCTTGATGGGTTTTGGCTCAGGA
Source organism: Molothrus ater (assembly GCF_012460135.2). Classification (NCBI taxonomy): domain Eukaryota; kingdom Metazoa; phylum Chordata; class Aves; order Passeriformes; family Icteridae; genus Molothrus; species Molothrus ater. Next base: position 64,879,797 of record NC_050478.2, read on the forward strand.
AGGGCTGCTCTGGAGCTCATCCTTTGCTTTGGCTGAAGCAAATCAGCCAAATTTGATTGAAATCCCTGCCCAGCCAGCATTGGGCAATCAGAGGCACTATCCACTTAGTACTAAGTTTTCCCTTCTTTTCCATAACTTTCCAAAAAGTGACTGAACAAGTGAACAGCTGTCCTGGAAGTTCAGCCATTCTAAAAAAGGAGGCTTTTCTGCTGCATGTGGTCACAGCACAATGACAATTCAATTTCTTTTTTAGTTTTGTGTCCATACAGATCTGGAATAGACCCAGACAATTTAAAATTACTCACTGTTCTACCAAGAAAAGGCATATTTTATTTAGATAAAGGTAAACATAGTATCTTGATGTTGTTTTTGCAGAGAATCAGAAAGGAGTGATGACAGAACTTCTTGTTGCTGGGAATTTTTGTATTTGACTTTTATTTATGTCCTTCAGCATAAAATATCACTCATTATGAAGTCTATTCAGTAATAGTTGCTAAGTTCTGTATTTACAAGCCAGAGTTGTGGCTTTGTGCAGATACTCCACACTGGTTTGGTGTTCCAGTGGCCCAGTGATGTACCCTTAGTATGTATGAAATGCAGCACTGGACTTTTGACCTGTGCAGTGATCTCCGGGTATCTGAGGTTAATTGTGAAATGGCAGGATTAATCAGGACAGCAGTTTGTTTTTGTTGTTGTTGAAGTTGTTACTTGTGGGGAGCAAAGTTTGTAAATTTTAGAGATGAAGTGTGACTGAATAATATTTGGCAGTCTTATCTGCTTTAAAATTTCCTCTTTTTTGAGCTGCTGGGTGAAGTCTGTCCAATAAAAATAATTTCCCCTTAACTGCCCACTCCCATTTGCTCATGAAAAGAAGAAATTTTAAAGTAAATGGGACTGCACATAATGCTGCATTCATGAACTGATGTCAAAACCTCATGACTTAATTAATGAGTGTATGAAGCCACAGTCCAAACAAGTAATGTCTTTTTTGAAGCTGCCAGATCGAGGCCTTGGGGTTGCGGAAAGAAGGGTATCAGCACAGGTCAAACTGAAACAGCTTTTATTCAGCATTTTGAATAAAATGAATAAACAGAATGGCTATGGTCAATCCAAAACTGAACACATGTTTGTATAAGGGTATTTTTTTACATTTTTTAAATTTTGGGATTAAGTTCCATTTTTGCAGAATGCTGTTTTGAAATCAAAGGTTTATGTTTTGGCATGTGTGAAATAAATTGTTTGGGGTTGGCTTATGGGGGGGGGGGTTGTTTTTTGTTTTTTGGGGTTTTTTAATCCATACTTTAAAAATCTTATCCATTTGGTTTAAGGATGTTCAGTGAATTCAGCTGCCCTTGGGCAGGTTCAGCTCTGAACCTGGACTCTCACAGTATCTTACAGTGACCCCATTTTTAACATCTGAATTTGGGCTTTTGAGTTTCCTTTGTGTCTTGTGGCAGTAGGAAAACTGATTCATTCCATGGAGTTGGCAACAGATCATCAAGACACTTTTTGCAGCAATGCCAGCCATTGTCTTTAAAGCACTTAACTCTATTGACTTGTTTACCTTGGTTATTTATGACCTTCCAGCCATCCAATCCATTATTTGTTTTCCTTTTTTTATATCAGCCTTTGGACTCACTTCCCTGCCCTCTCTGTTTCTCATTCCATTGCAAACCTGGAGGCAAGCCTCCCTCATTACCCCCTGAGCTCCTGCTCAGTCTATGTTACACATGGCATACAGGGTGGCTAACTACAACTTGAAGTGACTTTTAATGCATTACAGGATAGGTGAGCACCACAACTGCTCAAGTATGGGGCATTCCGAGTGCCCAGCCAGGGCAGGAATCAAAGCTCCCTGCTGTGCTGTGCTTGACGAGCAACACTCACTGTTTCTCTTCCACTTGTTTGCTTTTATTTGATTTTGAAAATGAGAAAATGTTCAGTTTGTTGCTGTGTCAATATTAAGTATATATTTATTGTTTTTCAGACATACATACATATATATAAATGCTATATATATATATAATGTCAACGCATGGACATATGTACAGTAGATATTTTAAAGAGCTATTTATCAAGAAAAGTAAGTGTTATAAGTAAACAGAGTTTATATTTTCTATATTATGTAGATAGCAAAAAAAAAAGTGGTTAAATTATACTAGGACTTTTGGGGGTGGGGTTGGAGAAATGGGCAAGGACTGGTTCTAGCATTTTAACAGCCAAACTACTTTGTACGGAAGCTGCCTGCTGTGCCTCTCGGCTGCAACATCTGTTTGTTTCTTCTTTTAGAAGATGATGTGCATTGTTACTTTTACATTGCTTGGGGAATGTAGTTAGTTTATTCTCAGCCAACTGGTATGTGCTGCTTAAAACATGGTTTCCTGCTGTTCTGCATATTTGCATTGATGGAATAAAAGGATCTTAACTGGCAAATAAAGATGTAAAAGGTTGTGATCCCAGCTGTCTCTGGTCTTTCCCCCACACTTGTATTTTGGGGGGTATGTGTGTGTGTAATAACCATCACCTCTGCCTGGTTTCTTGCCTGTTAAGTTCAACAAACAGAGTAAAATACATGGGCTTTGTGCTTGGAGGTGAGGATTTTGATGGAGGGAGAGGAAGAATGAAGTTTAACACTCATTTAACACTCATTGAAGATTTTATGTATTGGCAAAGAATGAGCTAGTGCCTAGTGGGTGGTTGTGTCTCAAGGGGACAGCTGCTTTTGTTGTCAAAGGATGCAAGTAAGTCCAATGTCACTGCAAAATTGGGATATCCCCTCCCTGCCGCCTGGAGATCCTTCCTCCTGGATTTTCTTTCTTCTGGATCCTTTAATTCCTTCTTTTTCCACCACAGCCTGGAGATCCTCTTCTTACCTGACCACTGGTACTGTGGAATGTTTTTGCCTTCCCAGTCCCCAGCTGCCTCCAGTGACTTGCCCATGCTTACCTCCGTGCTTGCTCCCATCTGCCAGGAGCTGTCTGCTTGTCTGGTGCTCCTTTTCTCCCCTCTATGTGGGAGTATCTGAAGTCTCATAAGGATCTTCTTATTCCAGCCCCTCTGTTGCTGAATAAAACCTCACTTGGGTATGAAGGAGAAGAAATTCTGAGGTCTGAGGGAAGATTTAGTGCCTCTGTGACTGATGTGTAAAAAGGATAGAGGATTTCCTGCATTGCCTTTTAGAGCAGAGCACACAGAAAGATGCTGAATTCTACTTGTATCAGTGCACACTCCATTCCCAAGCACTATGAGAGTATGTAAATCCGAGGCACAAATCTGTGAAGGGATGGGAAATCATCATCACTTAGAATGCACACTACCCTCAGACCACATAATCTTGTAAACTGTATATTTCTCATATATTAAAAAAAATTACAGAGTTGGCATATTTTTTGTAAAATTTACAGTGTGGTTTCATCACAGAAATGTAACATGTTAGCAACTTCTGTTACTACCACTGCAATTATCAATACTGTAAAGATGTACTGATATTTATATGTACATAAAATACTATTTTATCACTTTTAATACACATCATTTTCTTAGTCTGAAGAGAAGAAAAGCACAAGACAAGGCAGCATCAGTGCCCAGGTCTTCAGGAATTACAGTTTAATGTTTGCCTTGTCCTCATGCTTAAATGCAGTATAACCTTGCTCAGGTTTGCAGATCACCGTCCCCAACAATCAGGCACTGAATTAGAATACAGCCAAATTTCACAGTATATCCTTTCCCATCAACTTCAGAGTAAAACAAGGCCTACTTGTCTTTAAAAGGCTAAAACGTAGAAATCTCTAGGAAACAGCACCTGGGGGAGCAATTACTGTGAAACAGTGTTGGAGGTACAGTGGGGTTATTAGTACAGCGTTCCAGTGCACAATATATAACTGTACAGGTAAGTGAAAATGCAAGAGCAAGTATAAACATTCCACACTAATGAGGCTGCACAAGTGCTAAGATAAACATTTCCAAACCTGTGTCAGCACACTGAGACACTTAACTGCAGATTTATGAACCCAAGTGAAACTTCCGCTTTTAAAACAAACTGCAAAACTGTAGGTGAGGGGGAAGACCTCTTGCCATTTTCCCTAGTTTTTGAAGAACCACAGTTTACCCTGGCTTGTCCTGCTGTTTTCTGGAGCCCCTATTGATTACCAGCTATGCAATAAAAACAATGGGTGGCTTGTAGCCATAAATATTAATCAGAAGAATGTTAAATGCATTGCATTGTTCTCTTTGGCAATGAAGAGTTTGCTGGGGCAGGGGTTATTAAAACATGCTGCTGTGCCAAAGAGAAGACGCACTTAATGCTTTTGCTATTTATTCCTCTTGGGCAGCGGAAAGCTGTGGAGGTCTTTTGTGAGGCCAGTGGAAAGCCTGTGTTTCAGAGCTGACACAGGTGATACCCAGCACAACAGGGCTTTACCCCACCACAGCTCCAACGGGTTGACACAGCACAGCTCTTCCTAGGACAGCCTTTCCTGGTTTGGAGGCTGGGAGAAGGTGCCTCTCTGCTCAGTCTGCTGGGGCCCATGTGCCTGTGCTGGTCACAGCTGCAGTTGCCATGTTCAACATGGAAGGAGGAAATTTCCATCAGGCATCCCTAGCAGGCTGCCCTTGGAGTCAGCAGACTTTCACCTGTCCCACAGTACTGGCCTAGTCCAAGCTAAAATTCATGTCCTGCACATAATGCCTTTTCTAATATATTTTCCCCTTGGGAGTGCTCCAACTACTGCATTTAGCACCACAAACCTTGGTGTGCACCACATCTTTGCTTTAAAATTAATCATTGCAGCTCCACAAACAGTTCCTGAGGGATGAGCCAGGGCTGCTGCCAAGCCCAGGGCACCAGTCCTGCTTGTTCCTGCTCAGGGCACCACTCCTGCTTGTTCCTGCCTTCCCTGGGTACAGGCACCGGGGAAAATGTGTGCGGCCACCTGGTTAACACAGTCATGGATTTAGCTGAAAACTAACATTGTGAGGTTTTTATTAGGTTAGTTTTCAGGCAGAACAATTCCCTGGGCTGAGTCATTGTCAACAGAAATTTATGCCAAATCACTCTAACAGCAGAATGTAAATAGAAACCAGTTTTGCTGACTGCCAGAAATGTGCTTTTTTCATCAGATCAAAGAGTTGGTAGAGTAACTACAGAATAATAAACATGTCCAAAAGAAAAGCTAATAGAGGAAAACAATTTTAAGTTCTGCATGTCCCTACAAAAGGATTTACATACAAGCAAGTGTTTCTGCAGTGGCCCCTCCTCCAGACATGGAAGTGGTGTGTATACAGATTCTAGAGAAATGTTTCACATCCTTCTCCAGTCTGTTTTAATAACTCTGCCTTTCACAGTTAATCACATCTTGCAGACTAAAGGCTTTTGCAGATTATCAGATCCCATCAGGCAATGACAACAGCCTCTGAATGCAACCAGTGTTGTCACTTGTGAAAGTAAAGTTTTACATGCTGTTGAAGCCAAACCTGGAAAAGCTGGGACCCACTTTTCAGACTTTGAGAAGGCAAAGATAGTTGGAAATGGAAATGGTGCTTGACAGGCTTCTTTACTTTCCCAATGCTATCCCTAAATTGCTAGATTTTATATTTTAACACTCCTTTTCAGTGGTGCTAGCTATGCATCTTATGGAAGTACCTGTGATGAAAAATGCCTTCCATTACTAGTTGTGACAAGCTCTCCAGCTCAAGAAGGAAGGTAGTCAGAATATCAGATAAGGTAATCAGGATCAGGGTAAAAAGCAGATGCAGAAGAAACCAGAACTTTCCTGGGTTCTGATGATTGACTCTATTCTGTTAATTATTAGAAACATCCCAAGCATGATTTCTGGCTTAGATCAACTTATATTTGTCTAGATCCTTTCCTGGCACTTTTAGGAAGTTAGCACACAGCAGACATGATTCCCACTAAGCAAACTGCTTGAAACCACCTTCTTTTTTTTGGTGATTATGAAATTAATTATGGGCATTCTGTGCCAATAGGTCTTAGTGGCACAGAGTGGGCCTCGGTGCTTCCTCTGCTGCTATGGGTGCAGCTGAGCATTTAGGATTGATTGGCAGAATGGAAGGATGTTGGGATTACAAAACTTGTGTGTTAAGAAATTGCTCTGTCTCTGCACTGTGCTGCAGTGTGAGGAAATGCAGGTATAAACTGTGCTCTTTCAGCACAACATTTTTTGTTAAAATTGATTATATTTTCCATTCACTTTTCTATGCCTTTTGCATGCAGTTCCATGGACAGCATAAACAACTTTCTGGGAGATGTCCTGCCCTTTTGGCTTACAGACCTTGATACCTGGAATTAACTCCTGTGTGGGCCTACTGTGGAACCAGGGCCTCTTGGAAGAAGAAAGGACTAAGTCACTTGCTGAAGTGACAAAGCTCCCAGCTATCCACTCATGTTTGGCAAATTTTGTCTGTACTGCTTCACACATATGAAGTGTCTTATTAACAAATCCCCTTAAAATGAGCTGTTGTGATTATTCCCATTTTGCAGCCGGAAAAGTGAAGACAGAATTGAAATTGGTGAGATCACTCTCTAATGAATTTCTTTTTCTTTTTTTTTTTTTTTTTTTTTTGACTTGTAGCTTCTAATCTGTTTTTAAAGCAGATTTTGGTAGAATTTTCCTCCTTTTATGGATGAAGTGGTCAGAACTATTTAGCTTTATAAAATAATTTTTATATTCTTTTTCTTTACTGTGATGCTGGTAAGACACTGGCACAGGTTGCCCAGAGAAGTTGTGGATGCCCCATCCCTGTCACTATGCAAGGCTAGGTTGGATGGGATATAGAGCAACCTGTTCTAGTGTAAGGTGTCCTTGCCCATGGCAGGGAGTTGGAATTAGATGATCCTTAAGGTCCCTTCCAACCCAAACCATTCTATGATTCTATGATTTTAACACTAGTACTGGAAGATTTGAAATTACAGTTAATATTTCTATTTATAACAGGATCTCATTGGCTTCACAAAGAAGGTAGATACCATTACCCTCATCTTGTCTTTTGAAAATTAGAGATGAATGGCAACCCATGTTGCTCAAGGCCATGCAGAACAAGTCTATGACAGCCAGATCCACATCCTGCTGCTTTAATTTCTAGTTCCCTTTAAATAGTTCTCAACCTTAATATAATTCTAATTCATTATAATTAATTTAATAAGTAATATATAATTAATGCCTAATATGCTGTTGCAGTTTGTGAATACCAAATAAGCTGGGGTTGGCTGCACAGTCTGTGTTCAAATTACTCTATTTAGAACAGTGCTAGCAGCACCAAAGCCTACACCAGCAGCTTCACAGCTATGTGAATACATGTTGTGTAGTTCCATCTATGGAGAGGAAGGTGAGATTGCACTCTCCATGAATTGATTTTAAAACCAAACTGATAAAATCAGCACCAGATCCATCTGCTGATGAGAAAACCACTAAAATTACTGATCAGGTAGCACAAAGCTGCACTTTCTATTGTGAGTTTTGAGGAAGGATGTTAGAGGGGTGTATCTGCCTGCACCCTAAAGCTCACAATGCTCAGCTTGACAAGGATTTCTGGCCTCAAATGCTTCAGGGAACATTGCTTTCAGTTCCAAACAGAAAGTTCTCAATGATAATGGCTGCAAATCATTGTTTGTAGAGGCAGATGACAATCATCCTGGTGTAATTCAGAAATTGGTGGGGTTAATTGTCCTGTGATTTTTACAACTTTGCATTAAAGCAGGACACTGACAGTACCTCTAAAAAGCACAGGAATGCAGGCCTAGAAGGCTGACAGAAAATCACCATCAGTAGAGACGGAGAGACATCTTTTTCCTGTCACAAAATAAACAGCCGTTCACCATTCCAGCTTTACAGCTTGTCTTCATATATTAAAACAAGCCTGCAAACCATGACTGATAAAATTTCGAGTCATTAATTAGTTGCTGCTCAATCCTTTATGAATGCTCTAGCAAAGCTCTCTGAGCTCCACTGAGATCAAAAGCCAGCTTGTGCACAGGGCTGCCCTCCCCCTAGGCAGGCAGGCCTCCTGAAAGAGAACGATTAAGTGACAAATTATTCTTTGGAGGTACAAGTGCTGTGTCTGCTGGGTTGGATTTGGTTGGATCCAATCTTTTCACCCTTCCGTCAGTGGTCCCTGTGAAACTGCTGGGTTGGGCTCCTGCCTTTGAGCCAAGGCAGCAGAGTGGAGCTAGGAATTCGTTTCTGTGGCCGAATGTGCCAGCAGCTACTTGGGTGCTGTTCTCGGCACAGGTTGTGGCCAGGGAGGGTAGGAATGGGGTGCAAAGCTTAATCATAAAATAGTTTGGATTGGAAAGGCTGTAAAGCTCATCTAGACCAATTCCCCCACAAAGAGCAGGACACCTCCAACTAGATCAGCTAATTCAGTGCCCCATCCAACCTGACAATCAGTGTTTTCAGGGATGGGGCATCCACTGTAATCAGGGATACTTGGTTAAGTGAGGAAAACAGAGTCTAATTACCACATGCAGCTTGTGACCTTGAATTGGCTTCTGGGCACATTTGTGGCTTTGGTACAAAGAGAAAAATTGCAAAGACTGAAACCCATTCTTATTTGGTTTTGCATTTTGTTGCATATACCTGCATGTTTTTGCCTTGCCTCTAATCATATATAGGGATCATAATAACTATACCTCATCCAAACACCACAACTCTTGATTAGGCTGCTCAAGATGTCTTATTTAATTTTCCCACTGTCCTTAAACTGACCAACCTTTGTGTCATTGTCACCTACTTCATTGTCCGTTCTCAATGAAAGAGTAACAAACCCAAGATAATGTTATTTGAAACTGTTTATTAGTTACTGTGTAGTGCCCCAAATGTGCCATGCTCAGTGACAGCACAAAGCATGTGTTCGGTGCTATTTAAAAACTTGCAAGCCTTTTTCAGACAAAAATGCCAATCTTAACACAGCTACTAATCAGGTTGGTAGAAAAATAATTAGGACACAGCTGATGTTACACAACAAATCAAAGTTATGACTAGAATCCAGAAGACATCATCCTAAAAAATAATCTCTAACATAATCCTAAAAAAACCCTTTATGTTTGGAGCAAGCAACAGCAGTTGGTTATTTCCTTCCTAATTGTCTTGCAGTTTCTGCATATCTTTGCAGACAAAACCATGTCACCTCTGAAGAACACTCTTTTTTTATCAGGATGAGAAAACACAGAAGTAGGACACATTTGAACTCAGATTTCCAAGTTCAGCCACTCCTCTTGCTATTTTCAGCCCCATAAGCCTTTTCCTTGCTGTCATGTGGGGATGCCTGCTCATGATTACAGGGACAGTGTTTGGTCTGCTCAGGACAGACTTGCCTGTTGTGCCTCCATGCTAAAATGAAAGCCTGAATTCCCCTTTGATGCTAAACAGCTTTATATTTTTTTTACCTTGGAGTGTTATATTTTTTCCATCTGACTTCAAAAAGGAATTAAGTTGTGAACATTAATAGAGCCAACATTTGCATTCTTCTCTCAGGTAGAATGTAAACAGCAGGGTGATGCTGTTTTGGCCAGGAAATGGGGCCAAGCTTTTTCACATCTGCTGATCTTCATAATGAAAAGGTTATGTGATTGTATAAGTAAATTGTCCTTTCCATTAACACAGCCCCACTCTCCATCTGGAAATATTCATGCTTCTGAAAAAACATGAGATGATATCTTAGAAAAGCTGATATGACCCCACTTGTTACTTCTTTCCTGAGCATCAATCATTTCCTATTACGATAGGAACAAGGGATAGTGCATTAGCAAGCTGGAATCACTGAATCTGATACACTGTGAAGATATTATCGGACAAGTGTCTTTTTTTTTTTTTTAAGTACATCTTCCATCAGTTTAGAGCAAATGAAACCCACATGAAAACTTCACTTATTCTCTCTACGTTGCATCCTTGTGTCATAATGCCATACAAATATGGACCTCCACGCTGTGTCAAATTGACATTTCATTGCTTTGCATTTTCCTTTTTGAGAAATTCACATAACGAGGTGTGCTTCTGATTTGTAATTCTGATCCACTAATAGGCCAGTCACACAGGACAGACTGAACTGACTTTCCAAGAGCAGCACATGGTTCACAGAAAATTAGTGCAGCTTTAACAGCAAAAGAATTCATGAAGAAACACAGGCACAACACAGTTCGTATTTTGCAATAAAATACGTTAACAATGCCTGTTTGGCTTCCTTCTCCTGTGACCCTTTATGTCAGTGAGTAATTCACTTGAGCAATATAAAGATATCAGTATAAAATGCAAGCACAGTGATACTCATAGTCACAGATAAAAGCAAGAGATGCAGTATGCTAACAGGGTACTAATTCATTCGGCTCTGCTGTCTCAGATAATCCCAAACCAGTTCCAAACCTGCTTCCCTTTTATCTGTTATGTGTGCTACCTTTTCTGATGTTATTACAGTTTAAAAGAATTAAATGTTCAGGTTATCATGGTTTGGATAAATGCCTAGTTATGTATTATTGATTAATGATGTATTAATCAATTTTATTATAGGCACAGTCCTCCACTTGGCTGACTGACACTAGCAGCTATAAATGATTAAATTCTGCTTGCATTTTCAGTGGCAAGAAAGAGATTCTGTCAATAGGACTGAAGATACTTTATGTCCCTAGACAAGGGAAAATAAGGTTATTATTCAGTTTATGAAAATATAAAATGTTTTAAATTAAATACTTAAGTCATGAGTCACTTGTGTGTTTTACAACACTGAGTTACAGCATATAGAGTCACTTGGCAAGTGCAGGTGGATGTAGAAGGGCAGTTAAAAGATAAAAAAGGCTGTTAGAGTAGGAAAGTCCAAGTAAAAAAATGGGTTAGTCATCTTTGGTTTGCTGTTTCACCACATAATAATTGTTGTAGTCAACCTACTCTTGCTCAACCTATGCTTTTAATTTCATTTGCATTTTGAAAAATCTCAAATTAAATTCTTTAATTTGTTTCCCACTGACCTAAATATTTATGCAATATTTACAACTGATCTCACTATAACCTATTATGTTAGAAACAAGCACCATTAAGAAAATCTCTGTGTATAAGAAGCTTTCTATATATGGGGTTTAGAAACTTTACTAGAGGAAGAACATTAATTTTATTGTTTTTCAGAATAGGTGTTGATTTTATGCTGTATTTTTATGCAGCTAAATCTTTCAGAACCTAATTTTGTTTAGGCACTTTTAGCAATGGCATACCATTCTGTTAACATTCTGTATCTCCTGTACTATAAATTGGTGCTAAAATAAATTGTGTTAGCTTCAGGCTTCTTCAGAGCACCACTATAGCTATGTAATAAGTCTTGACAAGGGCACGAATGCATGATTGAAAATTACACGAGATTTAATTTCGGTAGCTGTTTACTGAACCGTGTGATACTGGTCAGCTTCCAACACCACCGAACAGCTCTCATGCCGAGACAGGTGCCATCTATCGATAAAAGATGCATTTGAGTTGAGACAGCCCCAAGTGACCAAAAATGGAACCAGCCTGCCACCTGCTGCTAAAAGGAATTATTCCAAGATTTGCTAGGATTTGTACACACCCAACAAAAAACATACTCCTGCGTGAGCTGGGTTTGACAAAAGCCTTGCCCATTCTGCAAGAGTGTGCTTTCTCCATGGCTACTTTGAAAGTGTGGGGCAAGATTAAAATAATGGGATATTCTGTGCATTTGGAAATAGGCCCCATAACCTCAGCAGCTGCCTTGTCTTCTCTCTCTGGCACTGGGGAGGCCACAGCTCTTGTGCTGTGCCCAGTCCTGGGATCTCAATTCAAGAATAATGCTGAGGTGCTGGAACAGGTCCAGAGAAGGGCAACGAAGCTGGGGAAGGCACAAGTCCTGTCAGGAGCAGCTGAGAGATCTGGGGGTGTTGAGCCTGGAGAAACGGAGGCTCAGGAGGGACCTGATTGCCCTCTACAACTGCCTGCAAGGAGGCTGTGGCCTCCTAGAAGGGGGTCAGCCTCCTCTCCCGAGTTTCAGGTTGGACGTAAAGAAGAATTTCTTCACCGAAAGGGTGTCTAAACATTGGAATGGGCTGCCCAGAGAGGTGGTGGAGTCGCTGTCCCTGAAGTGTTTAAGGAAAGGCTGAACGTGGCACTCTGGTAAGCTGACAAGGTGGTGTTTGGTCAAAGGTTGGACTTGATGATCTCAAAGGTCTTTTCCAACCTAACTGACTCTGTGATTCTAGCACTTCAAAATCTTGCTGCAGCTAACTCAGGCACTCGATGGCCTCGTTCAAGTTTCTGCTCCTGGAAAGGGGCTCCGAGCTGGAAACTCCATTCCTGGGGTGAGCAGCTGTCCAGTGTTTGCAATAGCACAGAGGGGGCTGGCAAGGTCCCACACATAAACATCACCAACGACTACAGAAGCACCCTAACCCCGAATCAAAATCACACTACTAGTTTGATGTCCCCTAGTTTTGGCTACACAGGTTGATTTTTGAGACTTTCAGCAGCGAGACGTAGGTCCTTTATCTGTTCTGAGCGGCGGGATATTTAGCACCCAGTACTTTGATCACAAGCGCTTAGTAAATCTCGGTTTTGCGAAATGCACTTCGCTTGCCAGAGGTGTCTCTAAGTAACGCGTCCTTGGAGTCACCGCGGATGGGGGCAAAAACCATCATTACAGCAAACAACGCGGTGCAGCCCTCAGCGCACCCGCGCCAGGCAGGCAGCCGGCTCTGAGGGACGGATGCCCTCTGAGGGCAGAGGGACGGAGCTGAGGGGTGGCGGGGACCACAGGCGGGGTACAGGATGAACCGAGTGGCCCCGAGAGGCTGCGGGACGCCCACAGCAGAAACCGCGACCCCGGAGCGTCCGCATCACGACAGCCCCAGCGCTCCGCCCGCCGCCGGGGCGGGACGGGCCCGCGCATGCGCCGCAGCCGTGCCGCGCTCGGGCCGCGCCCGCCTGCCCGAGGTGCCGGGGGGCGGCGGGGGGAGGCCCGCGCGGCCCGAATTCCCGGGGCGCATTGATCCCGTGCCCAAATGTGCCCTTGTTTTCCTCTGGGACTGTGACGGAGGCCGGGAATTGAGCCCCGAGGTACGGCCGGGTGGGGGGAGCCTCCGGCAGGGCCTGCGAGGGAAGAGTGCTCGGTTGGGGGCAGAGCGCGGTGGCTCCGCAGCCCGGGCCTGTGCGGCGCTGCTGCCCCCCAGGAATGACACTTAATGATACCGGGAAAGCCGCTGTTGAGCTCGAAAATGCTGTAATTGAGGATAGGACGAGTTAATTGCACACTTCTGTACAGCACACTTCTAATGAGCTGGCTAAGGATTTGTTTCCCCCCTTTCTTTTTCCAGTTTATTGAAGACAGGTGTAAAGATTGGAATACTGGTCATTTGTAGAACATGGAATTACAAATCCTAAGTTGTGAGGGAGGAAACACACTATCTTCCTCTTTTTACCACTGAATAAATAAAATGTACTTCTGTTATAGTGCTAGTTTAAAATTATTAAAATGGTATTTCTGGCTAATAGGTCCTGCCGTTATTTATCAAAGTCCCGTGTCTTTCTTGTCATTTTTCCACGACTGGTATTGGCTAGATGTGTTTTGTTTTTGTTTTCGGTGTTTTTTTTTTTAGCTATTTCTCTAAATAACACTATAATAAATTCAGCTTTTAAGAATTTGAAAATGTAAATGAAAATCTGAAAATTTTCAAAAGTAGTTGACTGTCTGTCATATCTGAAGTCTGCTTTTAGACATGGCTGTAATGTAAACAGTGGGCACTCTGATCAGCGGGCCCTTAAATGCACCATACATGAATATCACAGGCATTTTCTTAAGGATAGTGCAGGACTGGAATGTGTTGCAAGTAATATTTATTTCTTTTTTCTCTGATTTTAAAGTAATATTTGGCCTATCTCAGCACTAATTCAGTCATTTGCTAGTTTGTATTTTGCTGTTTGGTCTTGGCCCTGATCCTGCAAAGCACTAAAACCAGGCATAATTTGAAACATAAATAGGCCTTCTGGATATACAAATTTAAATGTGTGCACTCTCTATAAAACTGTGGCCTTTGTTTATATCTGTAAGTGCTTTGCTCCTGATGTGTACTTTGGTTCTGCAAGGAAAAGAAAAATTTAACTACAAAAGCTTCTCAGTACATCATTCACTGCTCTTTAGTCAAAATAAATTATTTTTCTTGAAGTATTGCTGCTGTCACTGGATGTAAACGTTAAGATTGTTCTTAGTCCTTGGAGTTAGGAGGCAGAACTTTCTCATGTTTGCAAGCCTGCAGAGGAGAGAGAATTGACAGTTAGAGGGTTGAGCTGAATTGAAATGTCATTTACAGTTGTTCTGATACACGGAACATTCACTGAAATTTACCTTTGTTTCCACTACAGGGGAAACAAATGAGACATTTGTTTGATTTTAGTGCTGGAATAACAAGCTCAAGGCTGTGGCTGTTACAGCAGCTGGTAACAACATGAGCATTTAATTCGTATCTGCAACTTAAGAAGAAACTTACACACCCAGCCTTATTTTTCCCTGTCCCCTCTGTGCCACTGAGGCCAACTCTAGCTTGTCCTTGCTTCTGATTACCTTGGCTGGTAAGAAACCTAATAATTTTACTTACGTGGGCAATAGTTCTATTTGAGTAGGGGTTTTGTATTCAAAATTTTGTCAGACTTGTAACTGTACTTTTTAATGTTGGTTTTGAAGTACAGGGCATGGCATAAAATATTTTAAGTCTTTCTGCAGCAGTTTTTTAAAAAACTTTTTGGAATTTAGCATAATACACTATGCGGATAATTTTAAAAAATCCCTTAATTTTGTTTGTAAAGTTGGCATCTTTAGATCTTGTTTAGAATAAATTACGTTTATAATTGTTTATGTAAATATGTGTAAGTATGTGACATATGTAAGTATGTGACAAAAAGCACCTTGGAAGATTTAATATTCTGTAGGGTTTATTAATACTATAGAGATGTAGGCAGTAAATTTATATCAGTGTGCAAAATTACTTGACCTTCAAGCAATGGGAATGTATGTTTGTAAGTCTTCAGAAGAATTCATTGTTTCTTCAGGAGGAATCAGCCATGGCTGATGACTCTCAGAGAAACTTCCGCTCAGTGTATTATGAAAAGGTGGGATTTCGTGGAGTTGAAGAAAAGAAGTCGCTGGAAATTCTGCTGAAGGATGATCGTTTGGGCAAGTTGATTTCACTGTTTGCTCTATTTCTTGGTGATTAGGGGCTGGGGAGGGAGTAATAGATAATGCTTGCCTGCTGTGCTTAATACTTTTTTCAGTTTTGCATCTTTCACCAATAATTCCTCAGTCAGTGCTAGCTGACCTTTGATTTTCAAAGACCTGAAAATCTGATTTTTAAAACTTTTAAAGATTTGTCACCTTGTTTGTTTCTTCTTTTTTCCTTCTTTCATTCTCTGTGCCCAAGAAACTTAAAGATTTTTAGGGAAAGCAATTTTAATCTGAGAATGCATCATCTCATGCTGTCAATTCCATCTAACTTCAAAGCAATGAAGATGTTATTGCTGTTGGTCCCAGAGATGCCACATCTCTGGCAGAACAGAAAGATAAATGTTGTCCCTTTAAAAAAGGCCTTAATTATTTTGACAGTGACATGCTTTACAAAATGCCTATAAAAATGGTCCAGTAGTTTTACTGTAAGTTAGGCCAATGTGAAAGCAGTGAAAGCATTTGTTGATAATATGTGGTCAAATAGGGAATTTCAATCTGCAACTAAAGTTTGTCATACTTAGCTGGGTCAGAGATGCAAACCTATTTATAACCATATTTAAATTTGTCCTGAATTTTTTTTCTTTTAATTTCTTTACAGATATTGAGAAGCTTTGCACATTTAGTCAAAGGTTTCCTCTTCCATCCATGTATCGTATACTGGTGTGGAAAGTGCTTCTAGGTATGAATGGAATATAGAATGTATATTCTATATGTATCTGTATAACATGGAATATAGAATGTAGGAAGATGCAGTGTTTTCTTTTTTTTTTTTTTGCCTTGAAGAAGTAATGACAGGATTATTCTGTATTACCTTGCCTACTGATGCGTATTTAGCCTACTTTTGTATCCACCTTGGATGCCCAATGGCAATTATAAAACAAGTTTTTGAGAACTTTGCTGAAATGTGCCTAGGAGAGTATGTTTCTGTACTTAACTTTGTAACACTATCCAAGTACATTTATGAAATGAATTTGAAATGTGGATTATAAGCAGTTACCTATATCTGATAAGATATTCAGTTGTGCTCCTGAAATAACAGACAATGAAGTTAAAGTAAAATTGTGATTCATTTTAAACTGGGTGAAGCTTGGAATACGTGTTTATTCTAAAGAGAAGCTTCATGTTCTGCAGAGTATTGGTTTCTTATGGTTTTGCTGCTGGCTTTGAATTATATTTGCTATTGAAGAAGATACAAGGCTGAAGACAAGTTAATGGTATCCCCAGAAACTGTAAAAAACATAGATAGATTATATTTTTCTAGAAGTGCACTAGTCAGGTGACTAATTCAGAAGTACTAATGGCTTTGCACTGGTCAAGTACATTCATTGACTAGATGTGAGATAATGTCCACTTGGAGACAGGAGTGGTTTAAAAAAATCTTAATTTTTAAATTCATTTTTTCCCCTTCCAGTTTTTTACATTTTGAAAGTTTTCGCTTCATATTCCTGATTATGTGGAATATAATTTTTATTCCTGTTTTTTTTGGCAAAAGTAGTAAATGAACTGTGCACAGAAGGGGCAAGATCTAACTACAAAGCTTGAAGTTCTTGGTGTTGAACTTACAGAGTAGTCCTACTTGATAAAAGGCTCTGCCATTAAAAATATTATTGTATTCTGGGCAGTAGTCAGCATCCTTTAAAATATTAATAGTGGGAAATACAGCATAGGAGTTTTGGACAAGCAACTCAGTACAGAATCCTTCAGCCAGCATTATAATAGCAAAATATGTCTCTTTGCAAAATTGTGGCTCACTGCAGAGCCAGGTCTTGGGCTGTTTTATATAAAAGATCTGTGAATCATAGGATAACACAAAACACCTTCTGAATCAACTGCATGGAGAATTGTACTGGTTCTAAAAAGTATTTTGTATTTTAAACCCAGAGTGACTCATTTCACAGCATGAAATTGTTTCAGGGGAGGTTTGGGTTGGATATCAGAATAAGGGGCGGTTTGGCACTGGAGCAGGCTCCCCAGGGAAGTGGGCACCAAGCCTGACAGAGTTCAAGAAGTGAGCTCTGCTCTCAGGCAGTGTGATTTTTTGGAGTAGTCTTGTGAAAGGCCAGGAGAGGGACTCAGTGGTCTTTGTGGGTCCCTTCAAACTCGCGATATTCTGATTTCAAGTATTTGTACTGTCATTCTGTGACATGCTTTGGGTGAACAGGTTCAGGGACTTTCCTGCATTTCAGTGTTAGCAGTAGTTAGAAAAGCTGGTATTGAGAAGGACAGTGCAAAATATCTCCCCCTAAATGGCTGGAACCACAGCCCAGTCCATTTCTGGTGGGAGATGTTATGTGACTTCTAAATAATGTTAATAATTTAAGAAAAGGGAGTGTGTCCTGTCAACAAAACCCTCTCAGACATGTGCCAGGGCTTGTTGATGTCCCAGGTGACATGGTGTGTCAGCAGTGCCTCTGTTACCTTCCTGTTCGAGGATGACTCATGATGGTTTCCAGGCACCCCTCTGTTGTGTCAGTTTTGCCTGCCTAAGGTTGTCCTCTGTGTTTGAGGAGAGCAGTTGGCAGTATGTACATACAGTTATGATGTTGACTCTCTTTTGGCATATCGTGAAAAATGTCTTGCTTTCTTCCAGCTTTTGAAATGCAGACAGGTTTGCATCTGGAAAAGAAAAGATAATTTTCTGTCTGATGTGCTTGTTCCTCAACCCAGCCATTTCATGGTGTAACACTTGGCAGGAATATTTCTTTTCTTTAAATGAGAGGTAAAAGGAGCAGGTAGCTTGTTTCAGAACTGACTTTTGAAGAATACTTTGTTCTCATGGGTTTCTACACTGGGAAAAATTCTGCTCCACTAGTGATAGGGAAATGGCATTTTTTGCCTAGGTGTGTGTATGTTTTTATTTCTGTTGAAGACTGTGACAGTTTTGTTGTGAACATCAGTGCATAGCAAGACTTAGTAGGGGGAAGGACTGAGTGAACTGGTAAGTATCTCTGCTGGAGATGCTGTGTAATTTTCTTTGCCTTTTTACTTAGATACTTCTTAAATTTTTTGTTTTCTCCCAGAAAACTAGAAAAGATATTTGTGTTCTGCTAAGAAAATAACAAATAGTACTTTACAAGAGATTATGTGGCTTTTTAAGTTCTAATCTTCAATTGATTCAACTGATTGATTTTGGTTTTTGAATGTCGTTTTAGGGAGAATTAATCTCTGGTACAGTGAGTAAAGACTTTTCTGTCAGTAAAGTAATTATTACTGGAGTGAACAGTATCTTTGCATTAGTTAGTTGCATGTATATATTCTCTGTCATCTCAGACAAAGTGTAGAATTTGAGAAAATGAACAGCTAATGTATATAAAAATCATTCTACAGTGACTTTGTTTTCAAAATAAATGGAAGCTGGGCACAAATATACAACTAATACTGTACTGAAAACTAGACATATAAAAAGTAGGATTCCTCCTTATAATTGCTTATATTTTTTTCTTTTAATTTTTAAAATTTAATTTAATTTTTTTTTTTTTTTTTTTTAGGAATTATTCCTCCTCACCACGAATCTCATGCTTTGGTGATGAAGTACCGGAAGGAGCAGTACTGGGATATTCACCATGCTCTCCGTGTGATTCGCTTTATTAATGATTCTACCCCACAGGTTGATGTTTTCCTCCGCATACATCAACTGGAATCAGGAAAACTGCCTCGAAATGTAGCTTTTCCCTTGGTCAGTGGTGATTTTTAACAGTCTTTTAAATACAGTACTTTATTGAACTTGAAACTATAAACCAGTGAGAAACTGAACTGCAGGTCACCCCACAAATGCTTGTAGATAGACCAAGTAAGGTGAATGGAAAACAGAGAAGTACTGGTATAAAATAAAGAATTTTAGTAAAAGTGCTTTTCTCTTTTCCTTCCCCTAAGTACTTATGTAAGATTTTAAGCCTTAAAATCTCTTTTGTGCATTTTTCCTGCTAGGTTTCAAGCCTTTTGTACTCCAGGGCACTTCAGTTTCTTTATAGCACTGAAATGAAAATGACATCACCTCGTTGTAACTCATAGGTTCTTACGTTCCTGAAACAAGGGTAATTCAGAGCCTGTACAAGCAGTGATTTAATACAAGTTGCAACAAATGCTTAAATTATTTGTTTTTAAATCTAGATTTCAGTGTATGCTCCTCCTTTTTTTTTCTTAGTCTGAACTGACCTGGGCTTTTGTCAGCTAATGCACATACTCTGCTGTTCACAGTGTACACCCATATGGTTAAACAAGGCTGTGTTGTGATGGTGAATTAGTAAAGTGATGATAAAAACAATGTGTGGTTCTTTCTTTTCTCCATGAAATAGGAGATGAGGAAAGGAGACACAGAGCTTTCTAAGTGGATTTCGTAGTTAATTTATCTGTATTCACTCTAGCCCAGCTTAATTTGTAATTTTTCATCTATAATCACAAATTTTGACATAAGTACTTAAAGAAAAGTTCAAAATGAAAAAAAAAAGGTTCAAGTTAATATGGAAAATTCAGTAATATTTAGAACTGGGAGGACTGCCTGCAGCATCCTCTTGTCTGAGGAGGGAATGTTTTCATACCCTTACTATTTCCTAGGAATTTGGCCATCCTATCCTGCAAATTTCCAGTAAAGAAATTTCCTTGATTTTGGCATGTGATGCAGTGGGCTGAAAATTCCTCCCTTCTAGAGCAGTATTGTCTTCTGAGCAAGCATTTTGTCAGTGCATCCCAGAGTTGCTGTCAGGACTGTGGTGAGGTTTCATAGTGATGATGTTTAGCAGAGCGTCAGTCATTAGTCCTGTAACTCAGGTTTATTTTGCTGCTGCAGAAAGCATTTGTTCTCTTTTCAGTGCAGTCACTGTCCCCTTAAACTTATGAGAGGTTGCTCTTGATGGTAATGCAGGTGTTTTATTGTAGAGGCAGAGGGAGATAAAGAGATGTCAGATTGATCTAAATATTTTGAAATGTTTGAGTAACAAACGGAAGTCTGCTGAGTGTTTTGTGCTTTTGAATGCAGAGAGTTCAAGTAAGGATGTGTGTGTATTGGAGCAGTCTGTGTGGCAGAGACATAAACCCAGTAGTATTTAGGACTATACACTGAAGCGTGTTTTGATTTTAAAAGCAAGACAAGTCTTTCTTGCTCTGTTTTAATAGATACCTGTCATCATCGTGCAGCTGCTGCCCGATGTCTTGTTTAGGAACATCAGAACAACTTTTTGTGTATGTTGATTTCTGTTTTTTTCCCTGAATAGCAGAGAAAAGGAATATAAGAATAAGTTAAATCAGAATAGTCCAGTATTTCCCTGTAGATCGCTTTTTTTGCTTTGTTTTTCAGGAACCTGAAGATGAAGTGTTTCTTGCTATTGCTAAAGCAATGGAGGAAATGGTAGAGGATCCTATAGAATGCTATTGGCTTGTCAGTTGTTTTGTGAATCAGCTGAACAGCAAGCACAAAGATTCATTACAACAGCTGGTGAGGAAAAAGGAATTTTTTTTTCTTTTTGCAAGGAGAAGCAGTCATACAAAGCATTAACACAGGGAGACAACTGGAGAATGAGAACTGACACCCTTGGATTCTGTTCCACCAGCTACTTTGAAAATAGGGGAGGAGTGCTTTTTGCATTGTGATTGTGCTGCCCTGATTAATGTAACATTAGAAATAGGTTTTGTTTGGTATGTGGTAATTTTCAATTAACTTTTTTCTCTAAAGGTTACATTGTATCCAGTTGAATTATATTTCTCACAAATTGGTCACTTAAAATTTTTCTTTGAACAATTAAAATGTCAAAAGTGAAGAACATCTTGATGTATGTCTGCTACTTTTTAGGCTGCATCTCTGGCATTCACATGCTGCTCATTGGATGATAGACAAAGCACAGTTTTGCTTTATAAATGGAGCAGAGTACTCCATCTTCAGAAAAACAGTATGTTGTAGATCAAGTTATAATAAAAAGTGGAGTAGATTTTTGTAGCACTGACAATTTAAACACTATCACAGAATATTAATTTTGAATTTCTGTCTTCCTGATTTATAAAATGAAAATTTGATTTTAATGTGTACTTACCAAAATGATGAAAGTTCTTGTAATTCATCAAAAAGCCATAACAGATAAGGAGCTTTTAGTTAACAATATTCTAAAAAGTAAAAATATCGAGTACATGTGCACCAGCAATTGCTGAATAGAAATTTTCTGTGGAAAATTATACCTGCCCTTGTTAGTTCTTTTGGATCTAAGAAATAATTTTTAAACCTACCTCCTGTTTCTGTGTGTGATGCATTCAACTATACCAGTTCAAAGAAGAAAAGAATATTTTCAAAGTGTGTGTTCATACAATGTGACGTAAAGTGTGCAAAGTGTCTCCCTCCCTAATTTTTTTTTTGTAACACAGTCAATGTGCCAAGACTCAGTAGGTGAGAATATTGGCAAAGGAATTGTTTTCTGCCTTTGACAGTTGAAGTTCTTAGCAGTTTGCCTAACTATGACAAAACATAAAGGTAGTCAAGAATTTATGAAAGTATGTAGTGTGTTACATTAAAATTTAAACAAGCTGAAAAAATTATCCACATGTTTATGCCTTAAATACTTAGGGTTTTTAAACAATAAATCAATGTCCAGCTTTTAATGGGTTGCACAGGGATTTGCTCTCAAAATTGATTTTTTGGGTTTTGCTGCATTGTGCGTAGATATTTTTGATGTGTGCTAAGGCGATTAGGTTTGAGGTGAATGAAACTTGATTTTACTTGTGAAGGTAGCAGTAATTAGTGCACATTTAATCTCTGCATTGCTCGAAGCTCTGAAGCACATCCTTGCACTAGGGAATACTGTATATCTTGGAAGTTCTGCTAGTGGTCAGCAATTTCAGGAAGCTGAGGTTGTTTTTTGGTTAAGTACATAATTAGTTGATTGCAAAAGTTGGTAACATCTGTATTTTGTAACAACTAAAACAATGAAAGTACATTATTTTAATGTGTTACATTGATCCATTACATTAATTGAATTGTTAAGACAGTGCTTGTCTTACAGTGTACATTAACTATTAAGGTATTCTGATGTGAGTTACCTAAAATTTTCTAATCATTTCTCAGCCAAAAATTCTGGAGCAGTATTTGAACATTGAAGATAACAGACTACTGATGCATCTGAAGGCATGTTCTGCAATGAGCAAACTCCCCTATGATCTTTGGTTTAAAAAGTGTTTTGCAGGATGTTTACCTGAGTCCAGTTTACAGAGGCAAGTTCTTTTTCTTTCTGTGTGTAACTGCATAGTCATTTCAGCTTTCTGTCATCACTAGCAGGCAAAGAACTTTCCATACTTTATCTGTAAGTTTATGGTGTTAGATATATTGCTAACTTGGAAATGATAAAATTGGATTTAATTCCTCTTGTTATTGATGCAAGATAATCAATATCTGTGTGATTGTTTCACCTACTGAAAATAAAAAGAATGGAGCTAAGTATACCAGCTGATTCTGTTGGACAATTAGTGCCTTCTAGGATGCAGAACTCCAAACCCTCTGTCAGTGTTACACAGCTGAATTGTAGTCAGTTTTTGGGCTTTTTGACAAAAGTCTTTGCTTAGGGAGTGATTGTAATACTGCATTAGTGTAGATGAAAAAGATTTTGGGAATGTGTACGGGTTTTGGCTGGGATAGAGTTAGATTTCTTCAGAGTAGCTGGTATAGGGCTGTATTTTGGAACACAGGGATGTTTTAGTTCCTGCAGAGCAGTGCTTACACAGCATCATTCTGCTCCTCACGAGCAAGGAGGCTGGGGGTGCACAAGAACATGGCTGGGAGGGGACACAGCCAAGGCAGCTGACTCCAGCTGACCCAAGGAATATCCCTTTCCATGTGGAGTCATGCTCAGCAGTTAAGCTGAGGAGGAGCTTGGCAGGTGGGAGCATTTGCCTGGGGACTTGCTGGCCATCAGTCAGGGTGGTGGGCAACTGTTCTCAGTGGCATCACTTATCTCAGGTTTTATTTTTCTTTCTTTGTTATGCTTTTCTTCTCTTCCTTACAGTTTTTTTGGAAATTATTACTTCTTTTTAATTATGAAACTTTTTTCTCCACCCGCAAATTTGTTTCTTACTTCTACCCTTCCAATTTTTCCCCCATCCCACTGGTGGAGGTAGTAAATGAGTGGCTGTCTGCTGCTCAGTTGCTGGCTGGGGTTAAACCATGACAGAATTTTATTTTAAAAAGTACTAGGGCAAGTTGAATATTACAAAGTTAATGAAATTGTGGATTATATCAGGATTCTGCAGTTACAAATAGGTTTTTGAGCTTTTAAAAGGGAAAAATTCTAGTGTGTGACACTTCACTGAAGGGCTTTTGAAATGAAGCTTGTATGATTTTCCTAATTCTGCTGCCTGAGAACTCTTGGAAAGCAGGAAATTCAAGCTCAATGTAGAGAAACATCTTTCTGCATTAACAAGAGTTGCTGATAGCTGAACAGGATGTGGCACAGAGAAAACAATGGTGTCATTTGTATCTGTCTAAAAACTTTGTGAAGTAACCATGTTCAAGAGAAACTTCACTTCAAGGTCATCGCAGGACTTCAGTGGCTAGAATAGGAACCGAGCATGGAAACAGTGCTCTGTAAATTGCTTTGTAGAAAATGCTTTTATGGTGGTAAAGTTGGTAATAATCTGAATAGTGGATGCAGTGTTTGTTTATCTGGTACTTCATGTTCTGTGGAGGAAAGTGGAAAATGGCTGTTCTTAAAAATGTTTTATTTACTCTTATAAGAATAAGAAGATTTTAGGGAACAAGCTGTAAGATTTGAAATCACGCTTTCTGCTCTTGTTGGACCATGGTCTTTGGGGTTCTGTAGGTTTTATTATTCTCAAGGATAATGTTGGAGGAGGAGGGAAAAAAACATTTTGTGAAGGATTGAGACCTTTATGTGCAACACAGTTATTGTTACATGGCAAGTTCTTCTCATCAAGCACCTATAAGTCTCCAAAATAGTCTTGTCTGCTTAGTGATTGTGTGATGTGGTGATGGAAAGCTTTTACTACTTCTGTGACTGCAGAAATTATGTAAGCATGCATAGTATAGGATGTTTCTTAAGTTTAGAGCTCATGTGATTCAGTGCTGCTACTGGATCTTATGGCTGTGGACAAGAGCTGAGGGAGGAATTTTATCAGAGCAGATTTGCTCTCGCAAGATGAAGGGTTTTTGTTTACATTTCTGTTGAAAATTGAAGCTTTGATGGAGCTTTGTCATCCTGATGGTGTAAAAGGAGAAATCTAGATGAAGAATTTTGATTTTGTATTTCATCTAGCGAGAATATTTGGCTTCAAATGTCTATCATTTTGAATTAGTTTTATTTACATGAAATATTTTGTCTAATCAGTATGCATCTTCAACAATTCCATATGCTGTTTGACCTTACTGAAATAGAATATTTTGATTACCTGAAAATTTTTAATACTTTTTTTCCCCCTGGAAAAGGTTAAAATACTGGCTTTTTCTATCACTCTGGAATAAAAACATATTTCAGTGTTGGTATTTCTGACGCAGAACAATCCCTCTTCCCTACAGTTCTTGTGGGAACATGATGAAAGTGCACTTTTTTTTGGCAGCTTAGGTTTGTGAATTATTCAGTTGTAATCATAATGGCCTTATTCGCTGAGGAAATAACATACTTCATGGGTAGTGTGTGACAGATGAACTTAATTAATGCTTGGAGATTCAGTTTGGATTAGGATCTAGAAGCCCCAGTGCTTATCTGAAATGCATCCAGATGTCAGTGTTGAAACTGCTGAGGTTTGAAGGTCTCCAGTTCTCCTGTGAATTTTACGTACTTTCTTGTCAAGGGAGAGATTATCTGAGCACAGTCTTTTATGATTTATTTTCACTTATGATTTAGCACTGCATTTCTTAGAGTGGCTGCTTACTTTCTATGAACTGTAGTCTTCTCTGTCAAGCAGATAAATCTAAAATTCATTGGTTTTTTTGTTTGTTTGGTTTTCTCTAAGGAGTACAAAACTTGTACATGCTGTGCATACCTGGTAATGGTGAGGTGAAGTTGCACAATACCAGTACCTGACAGGCACTGCCACTCAGTATAAATACTGTTTTATAGCACACTTCAAGTTACACCATGGGTAAAATTTATGTATCAGTTTAGTTTAAGTGGGCTTGGACAATACATACGGACAGCTTTCACGTGGAAACTTTTGCTTTGAGCTTATGCAGTGTCTAATACACTTGGCATATTACGTGATGAGCTTCTTAACAAACTTCTTAAAGGTGTCACATTGGTGAAAGGGAGGGGCAGACCATTCCAAAGACTCTGTATCCCACCTGGAATATAGACAGGGTGCTTTCTGGAATATCAACCAGCCTGTAGCAGATGTTTGAGAGACACAGAAAGGTCTGTTTCTTTCTGAGACAGAGAACTGGATCGCACCTTTGTTTTCATACTCATCATTGCCCTGTTTGTTTGATTTGTGCAGCAGCATATTTGCTCATCTGTTTGGTAAGCCCATGTGTGGAAACCTTTCCAGTGGTGCCGTGAGGGCCCTCAGCTGGAGATCCCTGCTCTTAAACCTTGGGGTCCTGTTTGTGGCTTCATCTCAACAGGAAAGATGTCACTTTGACTCCCAGTTTAATCTGGCACTGTCAGCCCAGATGATCCAGTAGAAGCAGTGCAGCTTTGCAGTTGTAATTGTGATTGAGGCATTTTTTATGGCCTAATGTTGCCACTCATGTATCAGGCCCCTGCCTAATGTTGTTTGTACTCTGCACTGAAGGCTTGGCATTGGCTAGCTATTAGTCTATGGCAACTTGCTAGTGGCAAAGTATTTCATCATTCTCCTGAAATCTCATGACTTTCAAACTGGCACTACCTCATGTAACATAATTCTGTAGTTTTACATCTGTGATCTCCATGCCCAGCATAAATTACATTTAGTTGTAAAAATGTAAGTAATGTGTTAATAGAAACAACAGAAATATGGAAAATGCCTTAAATTTACTGTGGAGCAGGAGGGCATAAGAATGTGCACGTGGGCTGCTACTACAGAGAAACTTAATTCAGTTTGTCTTTGTCTCACTGAGCTGCTTCCCAGGTTTGCAAATGAATGGGCACAAGATCATGATAGATCAGGGTGAGATTTGTGTGAGCCTCATCATGTCCCTCCATGTCCAGTTACCTCTGGAAGGACATCCAGAAGTGCAGGCAGAGGAGAAAGCATTTGTTCCTTTAGATGTCTCTTGTCTGGAGGGCTGGAGGAGCAGAACCAGGAAGTAAGGTTGCGTGTGTTTACCCTGCATTGTAGGGAAAAACTGTGAGGCTAATGGTAATGTATCAGAAAAAGAGAGAGCAGCAGTGCTGTGATGCCTCCTGTGTATTACTGCACTGTAGTGCTGCAGGAACCTCAGAGAGTGCTTGGAGAATGGTATCCCTTCACACACAGGTGCACACAGAGTGTCCTATCTTGTCTATAGAAGAGGCTCAGTTAAAGTAAATGGTTTCATTTGCATAATCCTTGGCATGCTCTTTGCCTTTATAGCTTCCCATTTCTTTTTATTTTCGCTTGTGGTTGTCAATACTGCTTTGCTGTTCAAGAAACACCTGCAAGAGTGTTGTGGTTAATTGAACAGTTGTATTTTACAGAGGATGATAGTCACACGAAACATAGTGAATTTCATTCAGAATATATATTTCTTTTTCTGCATTCCTGTGTAGGGCTGTAGGCACAGTTGCATGATGCTTCCCTTATACTTTCCCCCTCTCCAGGAGTATGAAAGAACAGGTAAAAAGTTGCAGTAAAGTTGACCTTAAATGATTGCTACTAAAAAAGTGAAAGCAGGACACCTGTATATACACGATGTATAAAGACTGCTGTATTAGAATGCGATCATCAGAAAATATATTTCCTTGAAACTGGTGTGTTTTTTTTCCACTTGTGACAGTTAATGTTGTTGTTCCTGGCTCTGCTGGTACAGACAAGGTGCTGACTGTTGATCACAGTGTTGCACAATCATTCCCAATTACTGTTACTGGTGGAGTTGTACTGAGTGTAACAATAGTTGGAAATGTTAAGGAAAAATACTGCAGCAGACACAGCTGGTTAGCGCTGACATCTCACTCACTTTGCTGTGCATCATCTTCCAAAATTTGTAAAGACACTGGTGATTTAGATACTGCATCTGTTTTGTCATTGTGAAAACATTTGTTCTGGAATCAGACTAAATAATGCAGGAAAACAATAGAGTGTTTTCTGAGCATAGCATGTAACCTAATGTAATTATGGAGACTGAAGTCAGAAGAATTGGAAGCAAAATAATGAAAGAAGACTGGATATTTTATAATAGGATTAGTAAGTTTGTTTTCAAATTAGCATGAGCTTTGATATGAACTTTAAAAATTATTTTCTGTTTTTGAGATCTGCTAGTCTCTGTAATTGTCACTCGTAATTACAGTTCTGATGCACATGGAACACATAGGGAAGTTTTTCTTGTGTTCTAAACAGATGTGTTTGTGAAGGAGAATGCTGTAGAAGTAAATAGGAGTGACCTGTACAGTGTGGAACAGAGCTGTTGTCTCAGTTTTCTCATGGTGACTTTGCTTAAAGCTTCCAAGACCTGACTTCAACAGCAAAGTAATATTTGCAGTGATCATTTGTCCTGGGATGCTTCACCCACAAATGAAGCAGTAAGATTTTGATCTTGAATTGTGTGTTGTTCCTGTACCTGTGGGGATTATACTAATTGTTAAATCATAGCAAAACAGGGAATTAAAACTAAATTGCAAAGGGGAAAGAAATTGGCTGTGCTTTTCACGCACCCCCCATCTGTCCTTGTGGGGTTTTTTGTTTCCTTCTACTTTGAGAATAGTCCTGAGGATCTACACATTTGTTTTTCTCCCTTCTTTGTTATAAGTTAAAATCTAGTCCTGTGTTTGAGTTTGTGCCTGTTGCCTCAGATCCCTTCACTGGGCATGATTGGAAAGTGCCTGGCTCCACCCTTTTTGTGCTCTCTCTTCCAGTTTACATTGATGAGATTCCCCAGATCCCTCTCTTCTACAAGCTGAGCAGTCCAAGCTCTCTCACCTTTCCTCTCCCTTCATCACCTTAATTGCTCTTGACTGGGCTCTCCCCTCTTAATTCCTTGTGTAAAATTGTGATCCTACACTTCAGTTCAGCTGTCAGAGTTCATGTCATGCCTGTGTTGTGCTCTCCTGGCACTCTGGGCTGAAGGGCAAATTCTTCTAAGAGAGGTCATACAAAAATGGAGTTGTCCCTGGAAGGAGCACACCCATAGATCCAAGTCTGTAGATGGGCTGCAGAACATGTTTCTCAGTTGGTGTTACTATATTCAGAAATTACGGAGGAGAGTGTGTGGTCTTTGTTCCCCCATGTTTTTATTTGGAAGGAGAAATACTTTGAACAAGTGCCCAGAAGGAGCAAGAACTGTAATCCTCAGAAACTCTTTCTGACACAGCTCTTAAAATTGAAGAACTAAAAATAATGTGAGCCCATAAAAGCTGCCATCTGACAGATGGTTTCACACTGTTTTGTGTAATCTTTTATCCTGAGACTCTTGAGCTGGGCCTGAGAGAGAGCTGCTGGATGAAGGATGATTTCAAATTGTTGCAGGCTAATAGTAGGTTTTGGTAGTGATGATCCATTTTAATATTCATCCAAGTTCTGTTGCTGAAGCCTTTGGACACCTGCCCAAGGAGGTCCAGGTATGATTTCACACGAGAGGTTGGAGTGCCTAGGTATTTCTGAGAGTGTCTGTGTGCAGTGGGATGGATTAGAAGATTTAATAGTTGTTCCTTGTGCCTAATTTAAACATCATGGACTATATCCTGCTGATAGATCATATTTGTATATCATACAGCAATGACCTGCTTGAGATGTAGTAGTTTGCTATTACACCTCTTTGAATTTTTAGCAACTTGGCTGATTGAAAAGTAGCATTATTAGGCATGCTAATGAAGTCAATTTCTTTTTTTTTTTTTTTTTTTTGTACTAGGAAAAATTCTCATCTTTACCACACACTCTGGTAGCTCTGTAGTCCAGTAGAGAAGTTGTTACAGTCCAGGCTATTAAGCCAAGGTTTACTTTTTGTACTTGAGCTTGTAAACACTTCAATCTCTAAACAGCAACACACCATATCAGTGCATTCCAATTACTGCTTGCTATCCCTCTGCTCTGTATAGATTGAGGAGTTGATAAAATGTCTTCTATTTATCCTGACCCAAATAATTTAGTACATTGCTGTTGTTCAGAAAAATATTCTGGATAGAGATGGTTGTACAAAGGCTGTTCTAGAAGAGAAATAAGATAAGATAAGATAAACACTGCAATAATGTTTAGTTATTCCTTTTCACTTTCTTGTAGAGTCTGGGACAAAGTTATAAGTGGATCCTGCAAGATTCTTGTGTTTGTTGCTGTGGAGATATTATTAACCTTTAAAATGAAGATAATAGCACTGAATTCTGCAGAAAAGATCACACAGTTTTTGGAAAATGTAAGTACTCTAATTATGCTTTGCATTACCTTTTATAGCTTATAACTGTTTCAGCCTGAACTGCTTGCCTACTGCAGATGTACCAAAAGTTATTATTACATTACTGAGAACAGTGTAGCAGCACCAAGGTGAAGGGAGAATGCTCAGCAATGAGAATAATAACTTTTTCTATCAGGAGTTAAGGCTTCCATAGAATTAAGTGATTTTTAGGCTTGGGGTATGTATTGTCTCTGTTTGTACAGAATTAACAATTCTTGTGATACTAAAGGGTTTTTCTGTGAAAGTAAGAGCAGGTCAGGTTAGGTTAATTTTTCTGGAGGCTTCTTAAAAGGGCTGGTTTCTGGCACCTTTTTTTTATGTCTTACCTGAGTGCAAATCTGTAGAATCAATGTGTGTTTTCTGTTGATGTGAGGATGGGATCATGAACCTGACCCTGAATAGTAATGAGGCATCTCAGCAGGGCTGTAGGATCCCAGTGTAACCCAGTGAGTAATGTAAGACACAGTTTGTGGTCATGGATAGGCAGTGTGAGCCATGCCGGTGTCAGGGATGTGCGAGGTGCCTGCCTGCTTGTCAGCATTTTGGAAATACAAGCTGTTTGTCCAAAACCTGGATGTATAATATGGTTTCTGCAGGACAGAGGGATGGTGGGATGCGAGGACAGGGAGATGGGATTCTAGTTTTGTTTTCTTTTTAATAAAGAGATAAAATCTGAACTGGAAATTCAAAGTCTTTATTTTAAACAAAGCAGTCTGAATGGAGTGCTCTGAGCAGGCACCTTGCCCTGGTCTTTTGCAGATTCCTCAGGACAACACGGACGCCATTGTCAGCAAAGCTGTGGATCTGTGGCGCACTCACTGCGGGACTCCGGCACACTCAGTCTGAGAACTCTCGTGGCTTGTGACAGCTTGGGAAAAAAACTGACTTTCCAAAAGACATTTTACCACCCTTCCCCCATCCTAGTGTGATGTTCTTCATTAACCCTTTTGTGTAAAGATGCTGTTAAAGCATGGTGACCAATATGTAAATATTTTTCAATAAATACAGATGGAATGAAGATACTTAGTGGTGGAGTGATGACATCTGAAGTGTTATGTATTCATCCAGCTACAGCATTTTGATTGCACAGTGTGCTCTCTTGCTTTTGCAGAAGTAAAACTAACTCTTGAAGCAAGGTAAATAGATTTACTTGTAATTTAAAAATGTTTCAGTATGCCATCTTAGACTTGATGTAACTAGTTACTACTTGGAGGTATTTGTACAGTGAATTTACTGAATGTCAGCCTGCTGGGTGGTGAACAAGCATGCTTTTGCTCGGAATGTAATTGTACTCTTCTAACACTGTAAATTTTCAGATAAATGTAACTTCCCAAATCTGAGGTACAGGACATCACAATGACCAGGGGTGAAATCCTTTTCTGAAGTATTTTAAAATACTCTTTATATGTCAGAAGCTCTCTATGGCTGTATCTCCTTTGTTCTTCATGGAAGATGTTCTAGAGAAGTGGATCTGTGCAGGTATGGAGAAAATCAGTGGGATGAGCCAATATAATTCAGAATTACAGCCCAGTAATAACCTATGCCTCTGCTGGGTGCTTGGCTCGAAGCTATTGTAATTTGATTCTTCTTGGTTTAGATTTCAGAATAAATTCAATGCAGAAATGTAATTCATGGTGTGAGTAAAAGTGGAGTGATTAGCCATAGGTAGAGATTTACTGGAGAACTGATATTTTTCTTGTAAAAGTGTAAAATTCTATTTCTACCTCTTGCATAGACCAGGGAATTGTACATAAGAATGTGTTGCTTAGCTGTTATTTAACTCAAATTGGTGCTTAGTGTGCTGAGTGCCAGGGATGCTCGCTGCACTTGAGAGAGTGTGTTTAGCTTGCACTCAGTGTTGTGCAGACTTGAAATGCTTTAGAAGCTTTTGTTTTAAACTGGGACAGGTTTACCTTGCAGCATATTAAGTGGGGAAGCCTGGGACTCGGCTGGGGTTACCCCTAAAATCCTGGGGAGTTTTCCCCCCCAGATCTCTGCTGGATGCTGAGACCTTGCTGTTGGTGCTGCTGGAATGCCCCAGTTCAGGAAAAGCATGTTTGTGTCTGCTTTGGAATCCATTGCTGTGCCTGCACTGTAGTGTAATCCATGGAGTTCACTTTGGATGGGTGCTTGTTTTCCTAGTGCAGGCATGGGACCTGGGCAAGGTGCACAGGAAAGACACAAGTTGTGTTAACAGCCCTGCATCCTGTAACATGCAGTGCACAGGTGTTTCAAATAATGGCCACGGGTGCAGTCTGAGGGGTTGCTGGTGTGAAGGATCCCCCTGGCACACAGCCAGTTCACACCTCCCCAGAGGTGTGGGTGCATCACTGGGGCCTTCACACAGAGATTACCTGGTCATTTAAAAACAAGCAGCGATGGCACTGAAGGTGTTCAGCTGTTTCAGTCCTGAAAGGGAATCAATAACTCATATTCTGTGAAAAGAGGCACACTGCATCAGGATTAGAAATGCCAGTCAGTGTAACTGCTTCCAAGTTTGCCAGTGAGTGTTCCTTCAATTACTGTTTGGCTGAAGGCTCCAGAAGTCTTCTTTTTTTCATTTAAAGAAGCCTTTTCTCTATCAGTAGGCCGGCCTGGAGCTGCACAGAAGAGAGAGATCACAGAGCCTTAGAAAGGTTGAAGTTGGCAGGGACCTCCAGAGTCCACATGGTCTGACCCCCCTGCCCAAGCAGGGCCACCTAGAGCTCATTGCCCAGGACCAAGTATGTCTGTGTGGCTTCTGACTGTCACCAAGGAGAGGGAGTCTAACACTTCTTTGGCAACCTGTACTTGGTCATCCTCACAGTAAAACACTTTGTGTTTCCACACAAACAATAGCAATTTTACTTAAACATCCCATTTTATGTGGGATGGATCCCCAAATGCTGCTCCACTGTAATGTCCAGCTGAAGTTTGTATTTAGCTTTTTCAGTTGCATGTACCAAGAAGGATCAGGAGTGTTTATTGCAGAGGTCATTATTTATTGTGGGCTACGCTGAAGAAGGTGCTATGCTCAAGAGAGTGCATGGTGGTTTAATGCCATGCTTCTTCACCGCTGGTGAGAGGCATTTGTGTGTCTCATAATAGGTCCACTCACAAACTTAAGCTGTGGATTTAGAAGGAACCAGTTAATGCAGAAGATGCCCTGAATTCCTAATAGACTGGAAGTATGAGTCTGGCTCACTTAGGCTCAGTCAATTTTCAGTGATTGCTCAGTTGCTTGTACACTCAGCGGAACATAAACCTTTAGCTGACTGCTCTGCTTCCCAAGGGATCAGAACAGCACAACAGGAACTTCCACTGCCCCCAGCATGTGACAGTCAGGGGAAAGTTGAGGCAAGGTACCTCTAACGTCCCAGCCTGGAGCAGAGTCCATTGTTAGGGAAGCCTGGGTCTGTCCCTCCAGACATTGTCACCAGCCTGGGGTTCGTGGTGACCATTCTTGGACCTCTTGAACTAAACCAGTGCAGTAGTTGTGGTGTCCAACTTGGCACTTCTAATGAGAAGTCCAAGTTTGGTCGTTTATCTACTATGGACTCATAGTGGCTAACACAGAATGTTTTGAAGTTGCATATAGTTGAGTCTCCCACTGAAATCTTTGGCTAAGTAAGGTGAGGAAGGGGTTATCTTTGTTATTTGTTTTCAGTTAACCTCTATGTCATCCAGCGGGAACATAAGAAGTTACCTGATGTTCATTTTTCCTGAGAAGCTTGAAAATGAGGTATTTTTTCTATTTTTACATGATTTCTCCTTGACTGGCTGAGTATGTAACTGCTTGCTGCATACTTGCTTGTTCATTTAGAACCCAAAAAGTGTTAGGTTGTTGTTTTTGTTTTTCCTTTATGCTTTTTCCCCCCCAGAGACAGCAGTGAAGCATTGATTTTGGAGAGTGAAAGCTGTCCTCCCCAAGCTTCACCCTGCCAAATATCTTCATGGGCTTTGCAAACAAGAAAATTAAGCTTAATTTGATCCATTTCTCCCCTCAAGCCATGCTTTCTCTCCAGAGAGGTTTAGCGTGGTGCCACATGTCAGTGCTGTCCCGTGCTGCACGCACCACTTCTTTTCCAGCTGATGTCCAAATGTTATGGAAACTCCAGATAAGCAAAGTAATGGCAGATGTCAGAGGATGATGCTTTAAAAGTGATGAGGGGTTTGGATTTTATTAAGGGGCCTGACTGCATGGAAAGGAAAGCAGGAGAGCATGGAGACAAAAGTAACTGAAATATAGTCATTCAAAGGCTCCTAAAGTAACAGTGATCCAGAGCAGTGTTCTGTGGACAGGAGATCAGCTGTCATCTCCACATGGGACAGCTTCAACCAAAGATCTCCTTCTGAACACCACAGCTCCAGTGGCACAAATTTACCTAAAAGCCAAGCGTTTGTTCATTCTGCCAGTCAGGGAAGAATTCTGAAGGCAGCTTTGTACCATTTGAAGGCACTGCTGGTCTGTGTGGCCTGAGGGTGCTGTTGCACCTCTTTGCACCTTGCGCTGACAGCTGCACCAGAAGCTCCCACTGCTCAGGAGCAGGGCAGCTGCTTTGTCCCACACACACCAGCTCGACTGTGTGACCAGGGCATGGCCACGCCGCTGTTTTTGGGCTTGGTTGTCTGGGAAGCTTGATTTGAGGAGCAGAGGGGAGAAAGGGAAGTGAGGGAGATGATGGCAAAGCAATCCAGCCCTACACCTGTGCTAAGGGCACTGAGCTCTTAGCCAGGCACTGCCCCAAGAAGCAGAGTGTGTTTGTGCAGGTGTGTATGTTAAATGGAGAATTGTTTTCCAGCCTCCTCTGTTTCCTGCCTACAGATGGCATTGGATTTCAATTTGATTGTCAGTAATTACATGGACTTCACTGAAGACACACACATCCCTTCACTCAGACTGCTTTTATGAAATGCTTCCATTGAAACAAAACCCATCCCTTTTGTAGAGGTCTCAATGTAAGAGATTGGACTGTGTTCTCACATTCCCTGTACAATGTATTCTCAGCAATAATTTTCTTGTTAAAGCACAGAAATTACTGTATGTAACCCAACAACTATATACTGCTGCTATGGAAGCCATAGCTCGATGTGAAGGAAGGGGATCTTTAGTCACAACCTACAATTTTGTTTATTTATCCACATCTCACAGGATAGCCACAAAACTCGTTGGCTGTCAGAATGGAAATACATACAAACACACAAAAACAAGGTTTGTGAGGTAGGTGAAAAGTTGCCCAGATGGAAGCAAACCAAAAAAAGCCCAATACCAGAACTTTGATCATGGTTTTTTTTCCTACAAGGGAAAGGAATAGAATTTGGTCAGTTAAAGTAGATGGCTCTTTAGTTTTTGTGTTATTAGAAGCATCTGTCAGGGGAGGGGAGCTGCTTCTAGCTGCCACTTACAGTGAGGATGCTGAGTGTCACTCATCTCCTCAGGGTCAGAATGTTTGCACCATCAGTTCCAAACACTGAAGAGCCTCAGCAGAGCTGTCACCCTTGCAGGGGGCCAGTGAGCCTGTTTGAAGGTATGTACTTACTCTTGTGAAAGCTTTTCTTCCTCTTTTCACTACACAGGGGCTTCGACTTGTCACCCACTGAAGCTACTCAGGGAAGAAGGGTAACAAAAAATAGGAATACATGATATGCATGTGCAGGAATCTGCTGAACAGCAGCAGCACTTACTGGTGCTGCACATTGACTCTGGCAGCTGGCCCTGGCAGGGCACAGCCTGCACCAGCAGCATTGTGGTGACAGATGGGGTTTGGTTGTGGGGTTTTTGGATGCCTGTGCGTGTCTAGTGCAGACTGTTGGATTTGTTCTTCACTGGGGGGGTGCCAGGTACCCCTTCAGCAGCTGAGGTACCACTTGTCCTTCTTTGCTGAGCTGCACCAGCCCAGCCATGGTGCTTGGGGCTCAACTGATCTGTCCCATCCATCCACTTTGGGAAGTCTCCCTTTCCTGCTTTGCTCCCATGGAGGTGTGGGAGAGCCTGGCTGGTATCCTTGAGTGCCTCTGTGTGTTACATTGTCAGTCATTGGGACAGAGGGTGATAAAATACACAGGCACCAGAAAGCTTTTTTTAAATGAATTTTTTTAAGAAACTGCATACATCAGAGACAAACAATAATTTAAATACCATGCAGTTTCAGTATGTACAAAAACTAGGACATAGAGATCCAGTTTAATTTTTTCTAGTTATTTACATCATTTTCATACAGCCATAATCTGTTAAATTACA
The DNA here is from genome assembly GCF_012460135.2 of Molothrus ater. Lineage (NCBI taxonomy): Eukaryota > Metazoa > Chordata > Aves > Passeriformes > Icteridae > Molothrus > Molothrus ater. The sequence continues at coordinate 64,915,724 of NC_050478.2, forward strand.
ATACTGGAAGATCACGATTGACAGCCACCACACTCACTCCTATACAAAGACAATCTATATACATACACTTGGATATCAACTGGAAAATGCAACTGGTGCAGGAGTAACTGGGACACACAGGAACACAGGGTATGTGCCCGTCACCTCCTCTTTGTTTACAGAAGTTGTTCCAAGCTCAAGCAGACTGAACACCTGGGAAAAATAATTTGTCCTCCCTTCTTTCCTGATTTTTTTATTAGCCTAGTCATCTCCCATGGCTATTTATACAAAGTTATTTTATTTGCAGGCACGTTAGGGAGCCCCCAGTCGTGTATAACTATGGGTTTCCACCTTGCCCATCTATTTTTATGAGTGCAAGCTTCACTAGGCATGTTGGAAGTGCTCTCCCCTCTCTTGGTTTATAGTGTTTGCATTGCACAGGTGGTGCTGTAGAAACAAGGAAGGGTGAATTTGGTGAGTACTTGCAGTGATGACAGAATTCAGTGGTTACACATGGATTAGGATGAGATTTATTTGTGTAATGGCCTCACTAAATGGTTTCAGTTAACATAAAATAGCTAAAAGTCTATTATGTTCTTTTCCCTGCCTCTTCCTTCTCTTCTGATAATGCCCAGTGTGTTCACTAGGAATTGCTTAGACCCAAAAGTTGGCCTGAGCTCCTTCGCAGCAAACTGCAGCCTGAAACTTCTTCAGACTGCAAGTACCCACCCAGTGGGATGTAGGGTGGGCAAAAGCCACAAAGCCCACATTCCCTCTGAGTCAGAATGGTGTCACCAGGTCCCTGCAACCCTCTGCTGGTGAAGGTGTGCCACTGTTGGGCTTCCTCACCATCACTTTTCCCAAACAACCAAATTTTTTTGTCTAGATCTTTTGGAACTGCTTTTTCAATCCCCACCACCTCCCCAGCCACCCCTTAGTCCCCATTTCTACTTCATTATTCTGCAGGCTGCCAAATACAGCAGATGTCAAAATACTTGCACACTTTAAGTATTCAGAATTTGGTAGATATAACCAAAATGCTTCTATTCCTTGATTATTACTTCTGGAGATGGATTACCTCTGGAATAGTAATTTTTATTCTGTGTTGACTTTCCCATTCTCTAAACCTGGTGTAATTTCTTTACTACCACTAATAATCTCCTTCCAATCAGAATGGGGATGACTGTGCTAATGCAGTCTTGGCAGGAATGCCATCATTATGTCCTACACATAATCCAGGTCAAAGGAGAGAAATCATTGACTGTTTGTTGTTTGGTTTTTTCCCTTTACTGCCAACAGAATCACAGCTCCTTTGCCATGATGGAGATGGCTTTCACAGATCAGAAAACAATTCTTAAGAAACCAGATTTATAAAAAAAGGGACCAGCAGTTTCCCAGTCTGTGTGCAACTTCCCAAGGATGCCAGCGGTGGGTGTGCACACCAAGGATGTGTTCAGGCCCTGAAAGGAACATTCCTGCTGTGGAATGCTTTGGCAAAGGTTAACTTTGCAAACTACCCAGACCCACTGAAGCTGAAAGCAGATGAAGTGTCAGTTTGGTGATACTGCAGTGCCAAACACCTTGTATGGCTTCTTTTTCTTCACCTTCACCCTTTTCAGGTATAAGCTCTATTTCCATCTGGGGAGAAATATGGAAATTCTTCCACTTCTGTATGGTGTCTGCTCAGCTATGAGTTAAGTAAAAAAAAAACAACAAAAGAAATAAGGAAAAAAAAATAAAAAAAGCATTGCTGCATGGAGCTGCCCTGGGGACAGCACAAAATCATGGGCAAGGCTGAGTGTGGCAACTTGCTGAGTGGTCAGAAGGGACCTGCCATGGGCTCACTGGGATGAAGGTGCTGGGGAATGTTTGGCCATCACCCAGGATTGGCTGTTATGTATCTCAGACAGTGCACAAGGGTTTATTTTGGGTGTCAGACTGGCAGTGTGGGCACTGCTTGGGGCTGTGCCTGTGGGGGACAGTGGCAGTGCCCAGAGTGATCACTGCCCTGGGGACTCCAGCACTAACAATGGACAGACAGCAGCAGCCTGTGACTTCCACCTCCTTCCTCTTAATTTTGTTAATAAAAATGAAACAAACCCTCACCTTCCCTCCCACTAGCCTACCAAGTCCTGTGCTTCCTGTCACCACTGCTCCTTAAACAGTGTCCCTTCCATTTCACAGTGATCCTCTACACTAGAGATGCCAGGGCAGGTGTGAGATCCATGCTGGGAACACAAGGATTTGTTGTTCTTCAGAACAGCTCTGTTCCGGAGCTCTTTGCTAATGCAGTGCAGTCTGTGCAGTTAAAAGCATAAAGACTTCCTTTCCTTGTTTTAAAGCTCTGATGCAGTTATTTAACTTGTGTGCATATGTATGTGAATGAATTTATAAACAAGAACTGAGGTTTTCATGACAATAACCCCAAAGCAGTGTATTCCTGGCTGGTAGTGCCCAGCCTCTGCTGCACTGAGCTGATAACACTGCACACTGAAGGTTTTCACTGCTGATGAACTTCTATCTAAAGCAAGTGTGAGCTGGTGATACAGGGATCATGGTGCATTTCCTCAGGAATCATCATCCAGGGAAGCACCAGAAACCACCTGTTTTTTACTTTCGTTTGATGTTCCATCCTACAACAGCCAATCTTCATTTAATAACTAATAATCCACAGTATTGCAAGGATGGCCATGGATGAGAATGGAAAGTTTTTGCTTCTCTCTGCTGGAGGGCCAATCTGCAAGGTGCTGAGTGCCACCACCAAGAGCAGATGGAGGGCACCACCCTCACTACCAGGGTTGTTGGGGCAGGCTGGGTGCTAGAGCCACTCCATGGGCTCTGTGTAGATCCTTTGGCCATACTCCTGCATCCAGAGGAGTGAGGTGAGGCCTGAGAAGAGGCAGGAGTTTTGGCACTACACTGCACTGCACTTGAGCATTAAATGCTCAAGGGTGAGAGATGTCTTGGCCTGCAATCAGTGAAGGGCAATGTTAGCATGGAACAGGGGGACCTGGAAAGGGAGTACAGAAGAGAGGATAGATACATGGAAGACAGTGAGAAAGGAAAAATTAGTGAAAGAATAACAGAAATAACTATTCTGTAGTAAAAAACTTTGGCCTCTCTGTTCAAACTGTCAAAGGAAAATAGCTATTGTGGAAGAAAAGGTGTCCTGGAATAATAATCTGGAACTTCTTACAGTCATGTTGCTACAGTGCTTTCAGCCACTGTCCCAAAACATGGCATAGTAGTATCCTGTAAGAGCTTGAAAGGAATCCTGACAATGTCTGCCCCAGTTTGCTGGCATTATACTAGTTAAGGACTTAATTCTGGAAGGTGATGGCCTAAGTTCAGAAAAGCACTTAATTGTGTCCAGGTTCAATTAAGCCTCTTAGACATATTCTTGAAAGCAGTGAGGGTGTGTGTGCTTCCTCACTGTAGAGCACACACTTAAGTTGGCAAGTAAGCCAGGCCCAGAGTGACCAGCTCTCCGAGCTCTGCTTGGTCAGTTTGTGTGTTAAACCACTATAATAAAAATAAATTAAAACCAAAGTTAGAACCAATAAATTCAGAACACCTCTGAATTGCTGTCCTTATGCCTCAGCTGTGGGTACCAGTGACAAGTCCCACCATCCATAAGAATGCCCCAGACTCCATTTGTTAGGCCAGGTAACATACCTTGTCATGCTTTGCTCAGTGTGAGTTTGGGATCAGTTCTTGAGACACCTGATAGAGAGACATTAGATATCCTCCATGGAACCTCCCACCCCTCCTATTGCATGTCCCTCTGCAGAGCCGGAGGGCAATCCCAGCCTTTCCTGCTGCCAGGGGCACGCTGGCTCTCACACAGTCACAAGGTTTGGGTGTAAGACAAACTACAAGCAGAGCAGATGCCATGCAGTGACCACGAAGAGATGGGCTTTTGCTTGCTGGTTCTCAGTGTTCTTGTCACTTACTGCTAATGGGCTCACAACCGGGTTTAGAAAATTATACTTGAAAGAGATGAAAAACAAACAGTTGCTAGAAGTGAAGCAGCCTTCAGTAGGGAGTCCTGTTCTTCAGAGGATTTTTCTGCTTGGAAGCTGAATAATGTCTACTGACTGGCTGAAAACTTCTCCAGGGAAAGAAATACCTTTCTATCTCAGATGATATTCACAGATGGGCTGGCCCATGGAGAGTTTCACTCCTTCACTGTCCTCATAAGGTGCTCTCAGCTTGAAAGGAGTGTTTGGTGTAAGTGCTTTAGTGCCATAGGGGCTCATCTTTTGGAGACTTCACCCAGGCCAAGTGATTCCCTGAACACGTCTCAGGGCTCTCTAGGCTTGATGACAGAGGCTTGTCAGGATGAGGGGTGCCTGAAGACAACAATGGTTGCACCACCAGCTGGGCTTGAACACATATGGCAAATCCACATGCCGGGAAAGTCCTATACATAGCGGCCAACTCTTGGCACAATTTCCCACCAGGGGTATTTTCTGTTACTGAAGCTTGAACCAGCAGGTCTGATGATGCTGCAGTACTCATCACATGTAAATACAATTCTCCTTTTTTTTAATATTTATTTTTCTACTTTTTTTTTTTTTTTTTTTTTTTTTTAAAAAGGCAGTTCGGAAGATTTACATTGTACGTAACAGGGAAGTGAATAATACCAGCACTTATGGTTCCTTTTAGTTATGTTTTGAAGATGGCATAGTAGTCAGGTAGAATTGATCTGCTACGGTCTATGAAACCTAAAACCCAAGGGGGAAAAAAAAAGAGAAACAGTAAGATAATATCCTCACATGTATATTGCACATAAAAAAGTAGGAGAACTAATTGCTACAGTGACACCATTAGGCAGTTCAATTCCTGCAGCATTGACATCAGCCATGCTAGCAAGAGGACCCAAACAGACAGACACTCACACTTTCTTGGCCCTTGCCAGACTCACAGTTCATAGGTGTAAGCTGTTTGCACCAAAATCTACCAGAGACGTTCATACACTTGGGTCCATCCTATCCTTGGATCCCTGAGTGGGCAATAGCAGATCAGCTCGCCCTCTTCCAGGCCATACAAGGCCTGACTCCACAAAAATTGTCTGGTTTAGACAAACCTTATGCTATTTTGCCAGAAAGATTTACATACAATTTAACCATGATTATTCTTTAATGTTGGAGGCTAAAGAGATAAATGGAGCTAAAACGGCCACCCTTCCTGCAAGGCACCTTGTGTCAGAAGGCCTTGGTTTGTCAGATCTGCAAATACACATTTTTTAAGCTTTGATTTTTCACTCTATTATGAATTAATTAATGTTCCACTAGTAAAGTGATGCTCACATTCTTTGCTCTTGCCACTGCTTAATGACATGAAGAGCTCATTACCTTGCTAATGACTTTATAATGGTGATTTATCTAAGTTTATTTAAGGGAAATACTCTCTTTTGTTTAAGCATGCTTCCTTCAAGTGTGTTTTCCCAAAGCCACTTGTTGAACCAGTAAGTCCTGCTATTCTTCAGGCAAAGCCTTATTCCAGGGTCTGTTATGTGAGCTGTGGCTCTCTGCCTGGCCCAGAATTACTGAGTCCAAGCTGCTCAGCAGTTTTCAGATACAAACTTTAAAGGGTCACTGCTTACTCCAACACTGGAAGAGAAGGAAATACTGTGCAGAAACCTGTGAAAGCCAAGCAGCCGGAAAGACTTCTGGAAAACTAAACCAGTCTGTATGTTGTGTGATGCTAAAGGCTTCATGGAATTCAAAGGAGCTCTCAGTGGAGCTTGACTACTTGTAGCAACACCCCCTTTAAAACAGCCTCATCCTTTCTACATTTGTCACCTTGCCCTGGAGGAGCCAAATGTCCCTCAAAGGTTCAGTCACTGGGGTCAACAGATCTAGGTCAACTGTACATCCTAAGGCTTCTCCCAGACCTTGTGGCTCAGAGACAGCTGGCTTGTCTCTAGCAGCACTCCGTCACTACAAACCCCAGTGCAACCAGCCTAGCACATGCTAGGATGGAAAAGGGAGATCATTTCTGCAAGGTAATATATGCATAATACATGTGGTGAATTTTAATATAATTATTAATTTATACACATAAAAATCTTCTAATACAAAATTAATTTTTCCTTAAGCTTTTCTGTATTTTTCCTAAAAGTACCACCTGCATTTTTCATAAGCACAGAACTGATGAACACATTAATACAAGGGCAGCTCCAGTTTCACACTAGATCTCACTGTCACTTGTCTTCAGTACCCAACACTTGTCTTTAAAGTCTAAAGTGTTGATTTGTAAAGACCTGACTTCAGCCCTAGCCCATCAGAGAGGAAAGTGGCTGATTTGGGCTCATGGATAATTTGTTCAGTCTCTACTTTTAAAACTAAAAAGAAGCCCAAGGTGTAAATAACAGTGCTTCTCTTACAGTGTGGATCTTGCCATGCCCCACTGCATCAATGGCCAGGTGTGGAGGACGAGACTGAGAGATCTGTGGGTGGGATCTGTGTGGTGTGGAACAGCTGCACACACAGCAGGGCTCAGTGTGCACTCACCCAGACTTTGCTATGTGCTCTACAAGGGTTCCCTGTCCTCCTTCTGACACCAGCTCTTTTTTTAAATTTTTCATCTCAGAAGAACAGATATGCAGCATGATGATTTAAAAAAACCCCAGGTTATACTTCATTAAATGGCATGTGCCTGCATAACTCCACATAATGGGGCAGCACGTGTTTGCCTGTGTGAGTTGCTTTTACAGCCTGTAATTCTAAATGTTGTCTAGACCTCACGGTGTGTTCAGTGCATGTTGGAGAAACAGCTGCTGGCTTTGATTTTCTTTTGAAAACAACAGTATTCATTTATAGTCTTAAAAAATTAATCTCTCAGCTTACCTTGTTAGATGCCTACTTAATTCATGAACTTCCATTTCAGAGCTTTTAAATTCATTAAGCTCTTTTCGAATGGCTGCCTGCAAAGGACAAAGAAACTCATAAATGTATAAATGAGAGAGATCAAAATAAGGTCACTTTGTTCTCAAAACAGTATATTAAAAGTAAAGCAGAGAGATAACATTATCAGAGAGACAAAGACAAACATAAAGACTTTAAAATGTAAAAAGGAACAGAGATAAGCATGTTCTAAATCACATAAAGGGAAGAGAGAAATGCTTTGGTGGAATGGCTCAATTTGAAAACATATCACAGACAATGCAGGTACAGAACCCAATTCTGGCTTATTATGTGAACATTAACATGTACAAAATCCAAATTAGCACAAGCATGAGAAAAAAAATGTGACTGCAGTTTGTGAAACACTGTGATCTGTTCCAGACTGGACTGTGACTAGACCAGCCTCAGATCCTGACAGACTTGTGTTTGAGATGTCTTCTGCCTTTATTGGTCCTGGATTTCCTCAGGTGATGTTACATAAAGCGACTGATCTTATTTGGGAAGGAAAGAGGCTCCCTGCCCTCTACTCTGCCTTGGGCTGTGGCCCTCTGCCCTGCTTCTCTCTTCTGACCCAGCTGTGCTGTTTATTGAAGTGATTTGACAAATTAATCCAGCAGAAACCCTGTCATGGAGTGGTGGTATTCAGCCTCTGTGCCTTGTCTGTGAGGGCAAATAAAACCAGGGGGTACTGGCAGGAAAAGAAATACTGAAGAATAAAAAACCAGAGGGGGTGACTTGGAGGGACTCAGCTGCGTGGTAGAGATGGTGCTCAGCAGAAATGGCTCAAGTCCCAAGCTCAGAGTCAAGACCTCTGACAGCTCTGTGCTATTTGTTGTTCACGAGTGGTTTCACTGTGAGCATTTGGAGGCGATGGACAAGGTGTCTGCTGTGGCCAAACGCTCCCATGGGTCTGAGGTGTGTGCACTGCCTTTCTGTGTGATGCTGAAAACATTAGGATCAGAGGTGGAAAGGGGGTGCTCCAGTAAGTGGTACTCGTGTCTGTCAGGAATTTTTCTCAGTGAAGGAAATCTAAACCAGGATGAGTAGCACAAGCCCAAAACAGGACTTTTGCAATAACCGCTGCTGCATTCAGCAACTACCTTTACTTTGACAAACCCTAAGTGATGGATTTTGCAAGTGTTTTTGTACAGAAAAGGCCCTTCCTGCTCCTTCTCCACAGCTTTCGTTTGTTATTTCCCTTAGAAGTGCCTGTCAGGTGCTGCCTCATCCATCAGGACAGAGTGATGGCTCTGCAGCAGCTCCTGGGCTGCCTTCAGCAGAGCAATCTGCTACTGAAGTGACTGTGAAGGAGGCCACAGGGGTGGCTGACTCCCACAACCTATGTTGGTTGACTCCCACAATCACAGGGGAGATCTATTCCCCCCTCCATCCCTCATCTGTTGGAGAGATGCAAAAATGCCCTTTTCCTTCCCCTAAGGGTCAGACCTGCTAAAGACAAACTCTGACTGAAGGCAGTTCCCTCCACACAGCACTCAGAGCAAGATTTACTGGCAAACAGAAGAACCCATTCCTAAAATCTGTTTTTGCAGTAAATCTAGTTTGTGTTGACCAATGAAGACAGCTACTGAATCTCAGCATCCTATCTAAGATGATGCAGCTTTGTTACAATTTGTCTGGCTATTTTTTCCAATAGTGGACATAGTGTTGAGGAAAAGTAGGTCACCTGTATGACAGTAATCAAAATACTGCCCACAAAACCCAAAAAAACCCAATCTATTTGCTTCCTCATGCTATAAAAGGCATTAATATTAGAATGACAAACATCTCTTCTTCTGATGGTGCTTTGCTGAGAAAAGGTTAATTTGAAGGGCTTAACCCTTTTCTCTGACTACTGAACTTGCACATGCATTATAAAAAAAGAAGTGACAAATACTCTGCCTTAATACTAATTTCCTTATTAGGTTACATTTAATAATGGTATTTAATGCTTGTTGTTTTCAGAGACATAGGATGAGAGATCAAATCTCCATGCCCAGCTGAGGTTTCTCCATGCCTTTCAAACCAGACAGGGATCTCTTAAAGGCTGTAGAACCAGTTGGGAGATTTATTCCCTCCCTCATCTAATAATTAAAAGAATAAAGCTAAGTCAGTTGACTAATATCTTGTCAAACATGGTGAGGTTAAAAAAAATAAAAAGCTAATTTAACCCAGTATATTATGGTCTATGGACAGTCCTGAGGAAGTTTTTATTTTTTTTTTCAGATCAGTTTATGCTACATTAACTTAACCAAAGCTAAACTGAAAAAATCCCTCTATCAAGGGGGAGAACAATGTCAAAAAACTGTACAAATCCTTTGGTTGAATTATACTAGTAAAACAGGCTGTCCTTTGCGAATAAAACCAAGAGCACCACAGATGAGTGGTGTAGCTGGAAACTCTGCTAAAGCTCTAAACATTGGACATCATGCTCTCCATTGCTAAATGACTGAGTTCCATGGCAAAGAAGTAGTCAAGGCCTGAATTCAGGTATCTGAAAGTCTTTGAAATTAAAAGGGCATCACAGAGTGACTATAAGATTCATGAGTGAATCACTGAGCCTCATAGTCCTTGCTTCTTGCAATGTCTATAAAATCTTTTACATATTTTTCCTGAGGTCCCATTAAGATCCTCAGAATGTGACTGATATAATTTGCCAGCAGCTTCACAGGTATTAATACCATTAATGTCAACACCAGAGACACTATTTAGGGAAGTTCCACCAGTGCTCAGAGGGCAGTTCCATCAATACCAAAGTATTCCTTTTTTTTCATCTGCAGGTCTTCTGTGATTTCAGTTCAGTGCTTAAAATACTCTGTGGCAGAAATCCTGAGCAAATATCCCTGTTGTAACACTCTAGAGAGAAGTGATTCTGGCTTTGGAGGGATGGAGGTACCTTTGCCAAATTGACCTGCTGGCATTTTCACACCCAAGTCTGTCCTGTCCTGGCAGAGCCATTCTGGCACACATTCCTGTCTCACTGCTCTGCTAAGTCTTTCCAGAGCTTTCAGCTGGCAGCATAATGTGATAAGACCAAAATCAACAAACAACAGGGCTATCATCAAGACCTCTCCTCAAGGGGCTTGGGATTCCTTCCCTCCTGGTTTCCATGCATATAGAAACCTTCTTGCCAAAGATTTATGTTTCAAACAAACAAACAAACAAACAAACAAACAAACAAACAAACCGCGTGAATGGGAAAAAACCACAGGTGTATTGGAAAGGGATGTCAGGTAGATGTTTCTTCCTTGACAGCCATGGGACCTGTGGGACCCAAGGGATGCTGTTTTCCATGACATGCTCTGGCTGTTTAGGCCATGGCTCTCCCAGAGTTGCCCCCCTTACTTTGTCGGCAGCTGTGAGTCGTGTCCAGGGTTTGTCTGCCCTCCTGTCATAGTCCTGTGCGTCTGCCACCTCCACGTAGTCACTGAAGCGGATGAGGATCTTCCTCTCACGTAGCTCTTCTACTGTGGGCCTTTGACTCAGCTGCAGGTTTGAGGAAGGAGTGGAAAAAGACATCAGGACTTTGCTTTTTCTCTGCAGAGTGCTGCTTGGGGATTTATTTTACTGCAACCGCTGTTACGGTAATAAGAGGGTTTGGACATTCCCAGTGCTTTCTTTTTATCTGCCTTTCACAAAATTTCTACCTGGGAAATGTCCTTTGTTATAACACCTTGAATATGATCCCACCTTCTGCCAGAGCAGCCCACTGTTCTTTGGGAAGCTGCTGTGGATGGAGACCACAATTCCCAGCTGAGGTTGATCACCCTTATCAGAAATGAGATGTAAGGCAAGAAAGACTCCTAGTGCACTGCTGTCCCAGGAAGAGACAAAGATCACAACACTACTCTAAAATGACCTGCACAGGCTGTGCACTTTCAGCCTTCTGCTGCTGTTGTCTGTACTTTTGTACTGCCTAGGAAGAGTCAGGCCAAGGCACAGAGTGGTTCCTGCCCTGAATTACATGCAAAAGGTGAAAACCAACTTTCTTTACCATTCTGATGTTCTGCAGTCCTTACCTCCAGAAAAGGCAGGCAGGATGATTAGTGCTCATTGAACTTTTAACTGTATCTATTGACAGTTGTGGTTTGTATCACACCATATTTGATTATTAAAATTTTATGTTGCATACTACAAGCCAAAAGAAATGGCAGTGGTGGATTGTATCATGTCAGGAAAGCATCTTCATTGTTTCAAGTATTTCTTTCAAATTCCACAGTAGAATAGGCAGCCACAGTGAAAAACTCCTCTTAAATTAGTGTCCTGATAGCACACGTGTCACACAGCCAGTTACATGGGCAGGGACAGCAGTTGGCTTTCAGGGATCAATTCTCCTTGGATGCACAGCATGCCGGTGAATGTCAAAAGCAATTACACAATCGTTTCTGAAGGTGCTACATAAATGTGTGCATGGGGCTGTAGATGAGCTGAAAAGTTTCACTGTTAGAGTAGAATATTTGTAACCAGGATACATCAGGAAAAAAACCATCCTGATAACAATTTCCTACAGTGCATCATGCTCTTCCCACTCACTAAAAATAGATGTGTTTGAAATACTTTACCCTTGTGAAGGGTGAAGGGTCTAAATATTTAATAAAATGCTTGAGATTCTATTCTGCAACATTTTTTATGCCCCTGAATCCACCTTTCTTCCAAATTAAGTATCTCAGTTCCCTGCATTTCATCTTCCAAGGAGAATTAAGATTTAAAACAGCCAGGTTACTAAATGAAGGGTTAAAAATCCCTCCTTTCTTCAGCAATTGGGTGGAGCTCCACTACCCTATTCAGCATCTGGCTGTAAGCCTGTGTGCTTGTTCTTGGCACAGTTGGTTTTCTTCCTCTCCTCTTTTTAGAAAAGATGATAGTGATGGGAGGCAGCAGTGGGGCTGCTCTCCTTACACCAGCATCCCTGAGCATGCACACACAAATTGGGCTAAAACACCTCATGTGGAGAGTCTGCAGAGTTGCACTAATGTCCTGCCTGTGAGATGCTCAGGAGAAAGGGAATAAGGATGGAAAAAAGATCCACTGACTCTTGTGCCAGTGCTCCTGTTGTGCAAGAGTCCTGAAATCCATGGCTGGTATTACATAGTTCATGTGTAGCCATAAATCTACATATATTTCCATATATAAATACATGCACACAAAATATATTCAGTACATTAAACCAAAGTGCCAATCTGATCATGCTAAGTGTAACGAGAGAGACAACCATGCTAAGTAATTTTCTAAAAGCCATTATTAAGGGCTACATTATTGGAATGGTTAACAACTTTCTCTGCCTTCTTCTCATAGCATTGCAGAGATTTCTTGTAACCTTCTAGGTGTGAGAGTCTTGCAGTATGTTTGGGCTGCCCAGAGCTCCCTTAACTCTTGAATAGCTGGGGAACCAGCTTTGCAGGACTGACTGTAAGCAGCCCCACTGCAGGTGTCAGTTCAATATGTGTCCACGCTGAGGGCACAGCTCATCTGAGATCTCACCTTGCAGTTTATTTTTATGACCTGTGAGCTTTGGTCTCTTGGGTCTAAACTGCTTAATGCTGCAGAGTCCTTATCAAGGAGCACCTGAGAACAAGCTCTTCTAACAGGCAGAAAGAATAGGGCACAATCAAAAATTACAGGACAAGGACACGGCCAAGGGCACCATGCAATTGTCTGCACAAGGTGTGGTGCTCCAAGCAGGGAGAGGGGTTTTTACTGACCCTTTTTAATTTGCTTCAGTTAATGTCAAAGGGATGCACGTGCATGACTGTGTCTGGACTTTTTCTGTGCGCAATACCTGGGCATTTACATTTCTATTTATCTATTTGTGAAGATCTGGGAGCTGAGGGAGCAGGGTAATTCTATGGTGAGTGACTAATTATAGGAGTGTGAACCAGGGTAAAATTCCCTTTCAAAATAAATGGATTTGTATTAATGCAAGAGCAGTAAATGAGGACAGGACCTCTCATGCCTGGTCAAATTTTCTTCTGTATATTTTGTAGCACTAGTACATACAAATGGGCATTTTCCAGACTTTGATACTAAGGCAATTTGAAAGGGAAGGTTTAACATTCCCCCTTTGTCCATGGCATGTGAAATGAAGCAAACCCAAGCACTCCCACCAGGTAAAGTGGAGGGGGACTTACTGTTGCCAGTCTGGTCTTGGGATTTAGTCAAATGCAAAACGCTGAGTTTGCCCCCACTTCAGTCACATGCTTATCTTAGCATGTCATCATTGCCTGCTCTGTTTCCTCATTAAAATGTTACAGTTGGTATTTAAAGAAGAAAACAAACTGACAAATTACAAACCCTAACCAGCAGCACCCCTCCCCCTCCTTTGCTCCCCACCTTCTGCAGTAAAGACTTAGGAGCAGGATGTGATGAAAATGCCCTGAAGACCTTTCCTTCTGACTATAAATGCAGTTTATCCAAATTAGCCACTAACCTTTTCCTCCTCTCTGACCTTTCTGCTCCCTGCCGCCTTTCTCTCACCTCTCTCTGATGAGTCCCACCTCTCTCAAGAGTTCTTTATTTTCAAGAGCCTTTGCTGATGCAAGCCAGTGGAGGTCAGTTAAAGAAAAGCTTGAACATCTTCAAGCAGGGGAGACATTTCCCAGAGAGGCACCAGTGAACAGAGCATTTAAACTGAACTGGGGCAAAAATTTAACAGAAGCAAAGATTTCAGATTATGGCACAGATTTTAAGAAACAGCCACACCTCTTCAATTTGATAGTCAGTATTACAGCTCTGAGGGATTTCCTTTTGGAGCTAGACCTCTGAGAAAAATAAGCTATTGGCAGTGGGGGGATAGGAAGCAGTAACCAGCTCTGGGGATTGGGAAGTATGGTGCCATTTAAGAGAAGAGAAGGTAGGAAAAAAAAGAGTTCTATTCCACCTTGCAAGAGATTTGTAACATGTTCTGTTAATCCAGGCTACGATTCTCTCTCTGTAATGGAAGTCCTCAGGGGACATTCAGGCTTGTGTTAATTGCCTTGGTCCTTGGCCAAGTTTGTCATGGTTCAGAGAAGATACGCTCTTGGTAGTAATTCACGGGGGCCCAGATCTCCCTGTGGACGTGACCCATCTGCAACACTTCCAGAGGGCTTCTGCACATTAATATTCTTTGAATGGGCTGGAGGTCAAGACCAGTGCTCTGAGAAAAAAAACCTTCCTAATCCATGTGTCCGTCCCTTCAAATGACGCAAGTCTGTGTGCCCAAAGGCGCTCGGTGGGCCTGAGGGGCAGGGAGAGAGAGGACAGGGGGGCTGGGCATCCCAGGTGACAGGCAAACATGCTTCCACTCTCCTTCCTCGGGCAGGAGGGACATGAACTGCTGAGAAACTTAGCCAACAGCATGTCCTTCACTTTGTTATTTGAATGGTAGCTGTTCCTCACCCCAGTTAATGTGGAACTAGATGAGTCGGAGAGGATGGAAAATGCTAAAAGGGGCAGCTCGCTATAGGTCACCTGATTTCTTTATAATGTTGGGGTTTTTTTAAGAAATTGCCTGTCCAGATGATGAATTCAACTGGATATTTATTGCTGACTTTAATAAGGCATCTAGACCTAGCAAGGTAATCTTACTTATTACAGCATGTCATGTTACAACTTATCATCATAACACTGTAACAAAATGTCAGTGCTGACGGAATTTTAAGAATAGCTTTTTTATGGATGGAGTGGGTTCTTCCCTTGGAATTGGAATGTTGCCACCAAAAAAACTGGGGACAGTAGCAGTTTCTGTAGTGCAAGGTCAAAAGTCTCATCAGTGGCTTCTACAGAACCCACTTCCCTTCTTATATCCCAACTACACACGTTTCCAAAAGAGGCAACATGGCAGTTTCCTCAAGCTGAATTTACCCTGCAGGCACGTGTGTGCTTGACAATTCCGTGCAAACAGAAAGGGCTGCTGGGCAACACACTTGCTGTGCTCAATTAAACTTCTGCTTGATCTGGGGTTCAAAATCCTTTGGTAGTAAGACTTCAGTACAAACTGACAGAAGGAGCTTGCCACTCTGCTGTAAACACAACGACACATCTGGGACAGGCTCATGAAAGAAATAGCTGGGGAATAACAACTATTTTTGCAGGATTCACTCAGTGGTTGGCATTTCTAGTTGTTACCTAAAACACTTGCACACTTTATTCACTTCTTTTCTCTAGTGATTTCTGAGCTTTTATGATGATATGTTTGGTAGGTGAGAACAAAATCTGTTGTTAGATCAGCCTTGCAGTTCTTTCATTAAAATTACATGTGTCACTAGAACAATTTACAACAGTTTAAAAAGGTGATCCAAAGCAAACAATGTTAAGTTGTGTTGCTATCAACCTCAGAAATGTGGGGGAGAAAAATCTTTACTAGAGAGTAAGACAAAAAAAAGACTAAAAGGTATGTGACCAGGAACAGGGGTAATAAAGAGTCAAATGCCAGGGCCTTGGACTGATGCTGCTTTCCCTGTTGTGCCTACATAAAAGGGCAAAGAAGATAAAGCAAGAAATCTCCCAGAAAACTGCTGAGGTTTTAGGGAGCAGACACTGCTGTGAAGCAGTGGCAGCCTGGGTGCTTCAGTTGAGCTGTGGCCTCTGCCTGTGACAGATGATTCCTTTGCAGACGTGCTCTGCACCTTTCCTACAGGATAGTGAAGGATGGGAAGGATGGGAACTGTGTGGCGATGGTGCCAGCTCAGTCAGCAAGCCCTCACTTCTTAGGCAGCACATTGGGTGTGGGGAGCTTTGCTCTGTATCTATTACAGCTGCCCCTCAAATGGCATCAAGCTCTGCACTGGATTCCTGCACGTGTTTACCCTTCAAAGTACAGGGAAATTGAAAGCCTGGCAAAATGGCATTTCCAGCCTTTGCGCAGAGCCTCAATCCCATGAAACATCTGCAATGCAGTTAGGATCTTTTCTTTCAGGCAGTGCTAAGAGGGAATGCAAAATTATCCCTGTCATCGTGGTGAGGAATAGAAGTGTTTTACAAACAATATTATGGCTCTCTAGCTCCTGCAGACAACAGCAGCATCCTCCCACTGGTCACCAAGAATGCTACTTATTTACATGAACTGAGAGTTAAGGCATGAGATTTTTAACCGTGGTAGAAAGCAATTCAGTTTTCAGAATGTAACCTTTCCACATATATTTAGAGACCTTTCCTTGTTAATATTTATACCATGAAAGCTGTGATCACATAGGTCAAAAAAATGAAGCCATCTAAAATTGCACAGAAAGGGAATGGTGCTGCTTCACAAGTATGTGAGTTTTTAGAGGGCTTTCTTTACCCTTGGAGATAGGAAATATGTCAGTGCTGAAAGAAAGTTAATCTGCAATAGCAGGATGGATTGTTCACTGTGTATGTTTGGGCATCCGTAGACATTTATGCCAGCTGCAAAACTGAATGGGTACATCTGAAATGACTGTTCTTCAGTTTTAAGAGTAAATTACTTTTGAATCAAGCGATGCTGTTTTGTTTGTCCTTCCTTGCCAATACAAGATTGTTTTCTGCACTATATACTTTTTCATAAATGCTTGTCTCTATTTAGTTTAAATGCCTCAGTTGACAACTTCCCTTTCAAGAAAATGTTTAGCTTCCAGTTTTATGAGGGTTTTTTTTTGTGGAATTTTCAAATCAGCATCGCTTTAACTTTGCTCTCTGTAATGGCTACAGAAGCCATTACACTTACAAGAAGCACTGGTCCTTATAAATGCTGATCTTTATCCTTCACTGTTCAAAACTCCTTTAGTTATGAAGACTAGATCTTCTTTTTTCCTGTTTGAAATGTTACCAGCAGTAGCCTGCAAAGCGGTTTCCTTTGCTCTCCATGGACTTACACCCTGCAACATTGCTGATTTCTTTTAAAGATTTTTTTGTAAGACTTGTTTCACACTCTACTTTTGAAAATGGTGCTGAAGAAAAGGAAAAAGGAAAACAAGTGTGCAGTAGGGAGAAAGTTAGAGTAGTGTCATAATAGGATCAAAGTTGCTTCTCACCTTACGTGTTAATCTTCTCTTAATCTCTCGTTTTTCCTCCTGCTCCTCTTGCTCATTCCGGGCTGTAAAAGATTTACAAGGATCTCAGACTGTGGACTCATCAGGCATGCACCGTTTGCAACAAAATAAGCCTTTCCATCAGTAAGTGTATTAATGTTTCAGGACCTCTCTGATGCACAGTATGTCCCTCTGGGGCTGGTGAACGTCCTCGATCTGTAGCTACTGCGCTTCTTCATACGCCTCATAAAACATCTACAGCTTCCTTCCTTTCCCTGTGTTGGCACCTCTTCATGTGTGTCACTTTCTAGAAGGGCTGGGCAGCAAGCCAGCTCTTCAAAAAAATGTTATCTCCCTGCTCACAGGCCTGGTGGCCTCAGGGGGCTCAGCTACGATGGGGTTGGATTCTGCGAGGTCAATGGTTGGAAAAGAAACACATGCATTTTTTTTCCATCTGCAGAATAATTTATTGCAGCTAACAGAAAAAAACCCTTTGGAATAGAGGTGCCAAGCAAATTGTGCAACTTCCCATGGCACGAGCAGAGTTAAGGAGAGTGTGTCCTTCCATCACGAGCCTTCAAAGTATCACACTGGAGCATAAAAGTTCATCCTAGGTCATTTAACTTTCAACATTAAGCCAAAAGATCATGTGCTACAAGTTCTTAGCAGGGCATGCCTCAACTCTTCTCCCTCAGGAGCTCAATCACATTTGAGTACACTAACTCTTCAACTTAGGAGCAGGCTGACATGCATTGTCTTTGCATTGACCTTTACCAAAAGTCACTAAAATCCCAGGCTTCCAGGTACTCAGCTTCTCGATCAGTTAGGATCTGTCTCCACTGCTTCACTGACGGCTGAAATGCTTTTTTACTCCAATCATGCCAGCACAAAACAGGTGAGAGCAAACATAACTCATCAGCTTTTCCAGTAGGTACTCTGTGCCCCTGCTGGGATCCAGTTTTTGCTCAGCTAGGACTAGCTCAGGCAGGAATAACTCTCTGCAGGGGACTTATGGACCTCAAAGGCCAGCTGAGGAGAGGTGCTTTGATTTAAATTATTTAACTTTGGACTGCACTAAACTCAAGGGGGCATCCCACGATCCTCTCTGCTGATCCAGCAGACGGAGCAGGCACCTCCTGCAGAGCAGCAGGAACAACCCACCAGCTGTAGCTTCTTCAGCTCTGAGAGCGCAAGCCAGCACTCTCACTGGAAAACTGGGGCTTTCCCCACACAGAAATGAGACCTAAAGTTTAGAGCCCACAGAAGCCTCTGAGCAGGTGAGGAGGGCTAGGCTGCAAACCAGGTTTCTTGCTGCCCACGACAGACAGTGCTATCACAACTGCTCACTGACTTCAGTAGAACTGAGAAATCTCCACCATAGTGGACAAAGAACCTGCTGATGTTATGATGTTTCACACTACACTTCTGATCTTTAAGTGCCATTTTACCAAAAATACTGCTTATATTTTCAGAAGGAAGGAAACCAGTAGGGACTAAAAAGACAGCAGGGAGTTACAACTATCTTTTTAAGCAATCACTGGAGTACCTACACTGATAAATATGATTTTCCTCTTTCAGTGGTTTCTGTCCCTAGTGGACTGGATACTCCTCCAGCAACTGATCTTCTAGCCATTTTTTTCTTCCCTTTGTGTCTCAAATTTGGAGGAGTTGGTCCTGCAAATGCTTGCTTTCACACACAGCACTAACTAAAGAGAATCCACACAGAGTCAGAGTAAAACTGCAAGCAGCCAAGGAGTTTTATATAAAACTTAGTAATGGCTATTCATTTTTGTCCTTGGCATCTATGTTTTTCTCTTCTCCTCACTCTCAGCCCAGCCACCCACTTTCAGAGACAGCCAGGCTTAAGACTTCAGGCAGGTAAAGGCTGGAAAATAGGAATACATTCTCCTTCAAAACTAGAAAGTGACTTTGTTTTAGCCTATTTCTTTGAAGTTAAGTCATGCCAATCTTGTGAAGCTACAGAACTGATGCTTTATTTCATCTTAGGTGTTCAGGAGATTCTCTGTTTCTCTAAACCTGTGTGTCAGGGTGATGTTGGT
The DNA here is from genome assembly GCF_012460135.2 of Molothrus ater. Lineage (NCBI taxonomy): Eukaryota > Metazoa > Chordata > Aves > Passeriformes > Icteridae > Molothrus > Molothrus ater. Next base: position 64,934,636 of record NC_050478.2, read on the forward strand.
GCAATTTTCACTCCTGATCTCGTGCCAGTGTGAAATGTCCCCCAGTACTGTTTGAGGCATTCAGAACTCACCTAACCATAATTTTTGTCAGGAATTTATGCAACCCTGAATGTGCCAGGTTGACAACTGGATTACTTTCATCCACCTGTGAAGTGGCACAGGGGTGGTGCATGACAGGGGATTGAGGGATCTTTCCCTATACCCTTTGACAGCAAGTACAGCTGCAAAGTGTTCTTTAGTCTTCAAAATAACCCTGCAGGCCTGGACTCCTCCCACTCCATGCCCTTGACCTAAATATGAGTCAGTGAATGGGGTATACTTCAGTGAAGGAGACCCTACAAAAACCAGTTGTCTGTCTCTGGTGTTTCCTTGCTGTGGCTGCTGTGATTTCACTGTTGCCATCAGCAAGTAGCAGAACTTGGGAAATGGATGCTTTGCCCTTGCAAAGATAACTCATAATTATTGCAGTAGCACAGACCTAGAAAGCATTCAATTCATGTAAAAAGACCGGCTATCCAGCCACACTTTGCCTCATTTTTCCCCATCAGCATGGGCAGTAATGCAGTTACACGTGTAGTAGGAACATCATGGTGCCAGACATGACATTTTCATCAGGGAGATTTCAGCTTTAACTGCAGAGAAAGTCCTGTTTAGTCTACTTGAGAGCTTGGTAGGTTTTCTTTTGTGTTTGTGCATGCTCTGGGCTGGGCTTTTGCAAATTACTTGACCTGCTTATGCAGAGAATTTACACTCTTTTTATTAGCACTTCCTGAGTTTCTCTTTCCCTACACTCCATTATATTTATTATAATGCTCCTTCTTGGAAGTCTAGAGAAATGACACGAAATAACACAAAAGGACATACAAATCAGAAAATATTTATATTTACTTGTTTAAGTGCAGACTATGTTTATGGTTTTTTTTTTAAATTATGTAACAAATTTATTTTTTTCTTTCCTGCTGTGGTTCATCAAAAGTTGAAATGCCTTGGAAATACCACATTACACTTTCTTGTAATTATGAAGCTGTTAGTTTACCAAGACACACATGTTTGGGGCAGATCTGTGCTAAAGCAAGTTAAAAAAAAATCCATTTAGGAAATACATTGTGGTTCTGGAATCAGGGTAATATTTCAAACATCCATGTCATTTAAAAGCCTTTATTCAATTAAAAAAGAAACTGGTCCTACTCAAGGGGTAACTCCTCGAAATGTAAGACACCTTTAGGGTGCTCTGTGACTGCTGTGCTCAGCAATGTGACCTTTAGGAATGTCTGCAGTGCACCCAGCATTGGAGATGCTGCTCTCTGCTGATGCTGGTTCAAAGCAGGTGCCCAAAGTGCCACCTCCCCCAGTACCAGGGCAGTGTTTGCTGGTCATGCACCAGTGCCAGGTGGTGCCTGACATGTTTTTCAGGGGTCCCAGGATGACAAAATGGGCTGCTAGAAAATTGGCCTCTGTCTCTCTGTGCATGAGCCTGACATCAGTCACGTCGCAGGTCCCCCCTTCTCCAGATGTTCTGCTACACCCCTGGGAGACAATCACAGCTGGATGTGCCAAATATTTCCCTAGGTTCTTCTTCCAGCAGCCAGTCACCAGAGTTAAGAGCAGACAGGAGGAGGACAGTTACTAAGAGAGGGCTGGTCCCAAACAAATGGCTTTTCCAGGCTTGCCCATGCTGCTTTGCTGTCTGGTCTTTTCTCCTCTTTGCATTCACAGTGGTGCCTCTCTCTCTCTGACTGCCATGTGTAATAACATCAACAGATGAAAAGACCCTGCTGGGCACTAACACTATCATTAATCTGCTAAGATTTTGAAGTATTTGAAAAATGAATTCTGCTGATTTTCAGAGAATTAATCTTCTGCTACCACATTTTTATGATTCTATACAATGCAGCTATTTGAACAAGAGAAGGTGAATTATGGACCTACCTAAGGAGACATTATGTATAAGGTACCATTTTGGAATACTTTTTCTGTAGTAATTTTTAAAAATTTTCCTGGAAATATGTATTTACTAACTTAAAAGGGGAAGAACTTGTTTGTTTGTTATTTTTTTTCTGCTTCCAAAGTAACAACAATAATTAGATAAACAGCTTTTTTTGTTTTTAATATTCAAAACACTTTCATGCAAGTAAAGAAACTGTAATTTTCTTCCTGTTCATTCATGAGGTTATGAAAGTTGGACTTGGTCCAGCTTCCCTTCAAGTCAGTGGCAACGTATCTACTAACTTGCTTCAGGATTTCTGAGTGGTATTTTGTCCCTTTAAAATAACATGGGCTGAGGATCTACCAGCAAATTTTTGGCTGATTTAAAGGGAGAGTTTCATGGGAATAACCCTGAGTTACACTGGATTATTTTTTAAATTGAATAAAGGCTCCAGCTAGCATAGATTGCTGTGAACATTTTTAGGAAAGCTAATCGAGCTATGCCCTAATGTCCTTACTAACTTAAAATGGGATGTTCATCTATATAAGTGCTGCACAAAGGAGGCTTTTCAGGATGTCTGACCCTCTGTCTGGAATGTCATTCAAAACCTAGGATTTTTTCCCCTTAGGTTGTTTATTCTTGTAAATTTACTGACTCTGATTTGAAAGAACTGTTTCTGCAGATTCAGATGTTATTACAGACTTTCATGCTTATTTGCACTTACGATGCCCTTTATTATTTTTAATTATTATCAGTGATGCTTACAGAGAAAATCTGATGTTTATAAAAAACACCAAATGTATATGAAACCTAACCCAAATTATCTGGCTTCAGGTTAAATGTCAGCAGCATCAGGACTTACGTTTCAGTATGTTCCTCTGCTCCAATTCTTCAGCAGTCGGCCTCTGGCTCAGTCGTCTGCGAAAAAAGTCCAAGATCAGTTTTTGGACCATATCATATTCTCCTCAGTTCTCTGCCTTGAAGAGTCACTTTGGGGTGTGAAAGGCAGAACAGAAAGCACTGACACTGCTCCATTATGTACTTGGTATGCCTGGACCATGCGTGACACACACCATGCTTCGCTTTCGCAGTTTCCTCTGTTTCCAACCCACGAAAGACAAAATATGTTATGTCATCTTAGGCATGACTCTCCCACCCCTACCCCAGGCAGAGCTGCTGAAAGCTAAGCCACACAGATGTCTCCACTTAATTTCCTTCCCTCCATGCCTTCTTCCTGACTTGCACAAGTATTTCTAGCTAGGATCCAGCTGACCCTCTCGCTGCCCCCTCGCCAGCCTCCTGACTGCGCCCCGTTGGTTCACACAGCGTTTGAACACACAGACACAGAAAAACAAGGGACTGTTTGGCAGCACTGAGGGCAGAACAATAGCAACCCTCCTCCTCCTCTTGTGGCTTTTATTAAATCCTATATTGAAGGATCAGTGTGACTTTCTAGTCAATCTGTCTGTAATAGGGTCAACAAACCCCACAATCTAATTACAAATGGGGGCTCTGTATGTAGGAATGACCTGAATATTCAGAATACAGAGCAAGCACAAAAGGGTCTTTGCAAAACAAAGTAAACCAGAGAGATGACATCAGAAGTCAGCACTGTTGGGCATCCTCATACTTTTATCCAAGTCAATGGGTGTTTTGTCAATGATACCAGTGACACGACAGAGCCTTCTCTTCCTTCAGACTTGGTCACTAAGAGACATTTCCAACTTGAGGACCCCAGTCTCTGTCAACTGGACCAGCTTCCCTGTGAGTTACTGGTTACTGGGCACTGATAGGAAATGATAAGAATGCTGCATGGCTTTATCTTCTGCAAGGAATGTTCCCCTGACCCTGGGCACAGCAGCTCCCTGAAATGGAGCTGGCCCTGCAAGGCTGGATAAGAGATGTCTGACAATGGCTCCTCACCACAGAGGGACTAAGCTGCTGGTGCAGGTGCATCCCCAGCCTTCTCCAGGGCCAGGAGCTCATGTGTGTGCCAGTTCAAGACCCCTGCCCCTCACACTGTTTGCAGAGCACAGGGCTGAACAAGCACTGGGTAGGAGCCCACCTCCCACACCAGCTGTTTGAAGGCAGGAGCTTTACAGGCACCTGATTTTACAGTCTGAAGATCTCCAGCAGCAGAGGTGATACCAGCTGCATGTCCTTTGGGAGCACTTTACGCCATGAAAACAGACCAGCATGACACAGCCCTATTTCAGTGTAGAATTTGGAGTCAGGAGCTTTATCCCTTTCTCAAAGCAGATTGAACATTTATCTCATTAGAAAAGTGTTAAAAGGGACCGAAACTGACCCTTAATTCAGAAGTAAAGAATGTCTGCAAAGTACTTTGAAGACAGAAAGTGCTATTCAAGTGCTTGCCATTACATCTTTAATATACAGTAGCTGTTGCTAATGGGAGACTTTGCCTTAGGACTATGAAGCAATTAGAACTACTTCATTTCTAGCATCACATGAGAACCAAAAAAGAAGAAGTTGCCTCTTTTAGCCCCACCACACATGTCTGCAGGAACTGTATTATAAATGTTTTCAATCCCTCATGCCATGATGATTTTCAAAAGGATGCATCAGAGGGGTGTTCAGGATGAACTCCAGCCATCCAGCATGTGGATGGCTTCTACAGAAACAGACATCATAGTAAAAAGAGAAAGGAAAAAACCCTCCCCAAAAGTCCTCCAGATTCCAAGAAAACAGGGATTGAAGGACTCAGATAACTGTTCTGTCACAAACAGTTCACACTTGGACATTTCTAACAGAAGGCAGAAGTTTTATCTACCTACAGAAGAGATTTACAACAGGGACCACATCTTCCATGTGTTCAGTGAGGTACCTGCCATGAAGTAGATGCATTTAAACTAAGCTTTCACTGCATGTTTCTGTGGCATTTCTTCCACACAAGAGGACACACATTTCCTCCAAGAATACCCTTGTTGTTATCTTCACCCTCTACTCCTGTGCTGCTCAGGGCCTAGAGACCATGGGATTCTTCCCCACACTGTCTGGTAGAGCCCCAAGTGAAAGCCAGCCAAGGATACCCATGTTCCTCATCAAGAGTCAAATTACTTTGTGGATCCCATTATCCACCCTTTTCAGTCTGCAGAGTGCTCCTGCCTAAATGGTGACTGCCACTTTTAAGTGATGCACAGCAGAAAAAGCCATGCCACTTTGGATAGATTCATTCATGGATTAGCAAACACTTCTAGAGTTTTATAACCCCAAGTTTCTAATAATGTGAGTTAGGCAGTAGGAAAAGCTAAGGTATTATTGTAGTGGAACAAAATCTTAATTAGTCCTTACAGTGCAAGTAGTAAAGCATCACTGAAGGATGAAGAAGGTCATGAATAGAAGCCATAGAGGTTTCTGGCCTCCAGTACCAGTGTCTGCTTTCATCTCCATGAACTGCTGTTAAATTCCCATTTCCATCATCCCTTGGGACTGACCGAGTCTGCTCCTGCTCCTTCATTGTAAATCCCTCCTTGATGAGCTCTTCAAATAAACCCAGCCCCTTCCACAGCCCTTCCCTTCCAAGCTCTCCCAATTATCTCTTTTCATGGTCTCTTGCTCATTTAATTTAATTCCTTCTATGCTGTTACAGTGACTTCTGCCCCCAAACTATTGGGGCACACAAACACCTCCACCAGCTCCTCAGAACAGCACCATTTAAGCTCTTGTTTCTTGCCACCTAATTTCTAGGCTTTCCAGATGCTGAACAGCTGTTAACATCTCTGTTAATCTTTGAAAATCTTGATACTAGTTACGGATAATGTAAATCAAGAAACACAAGCAGCTCTTGCTTTATTACTATGGCTGCAAAGACATTTTTCCACACTCACTTTCAGTACACCATCTCTAGCATAGAGCTCTGACCTTGGCAAACATCAGTGATGACAGCTCTCCTCTTCTGCCTTCCTTCCTGTCCTGCCCAGAATGAAAAGTTGTTAATGAAGCCCACCTAGCTTGCACAGGTTGATTTCAGTAGTTTGATTGCTGGCTTGCTGCTATGCCTTATTTAATTTAACATCACAGGGGCTGCATGAGGCAGTCAGGAGGCCACAGGTCAGGAAAAAGGTGTCTCATTAGCAGCACAATCAGAATAAATGGGAGAAAATGGAGGTGAGGAAGGAACCTGGTGCCACAGCAAAGAACAGATCTGCTTGTGCAAACTGTAAGGATGGAGGGAGATGTGTGGTGCTGCTGTTGATCAGAAAAGTAACTCTAGCTGTTTCATCAAACAAAGTAAGTGCAGGTGTCTGGCCAAGGAACAGGGGAGACAGACCTCAACAAGTAATCACCTCTAACAGCACTTTCTGTATTTAAAATGTTCATGTGTCAACATGCCTGACCTTCACTGTGCCATCCATACAGTTTTGCAATGTGCTTCAGGCATTCAAGAGGATAGGAAAGTGTTTTGTAATTGGTGCTTTACAATGTATTGCTTGGTTTATTCTTCATATATTTCTGCAATATCGATTACAACAGTTTTGCAAATATACTGTGACAAAGATTTTACTACAAAGGAAAGCTTCCTAAGATTTATGGTGACATAAGGAAGGTCTTGCTGGGATTTCACTGAAAAAATAATATCCAAATGAGTTTGTCAGTAAAAATTGCTCACATTTACAAAGATAAACTTGACAGCAAACCAATTTTCTGAATTAATTCTCTGCATGTTCAAATGCATCACACTCCTTGTACTAGACAATAAGAGCAGTTCTTCATAAGGACAGTGTAGTGAGGCTTATTTTGTTGGGTGTTTTTATTTTTTTTTTGCTTGTTTGCTTGCTTTGAATTTGCTCTGGGCTGGTCACATTATGGCAGGTAAGTAGGAGTTTGGGGCCAGAAGGGACAATCATGCAAAATCAGTTGCTGTAGATCTAAAATATTGGCTGGTGCAGGGACCAACAGGAAAGAAAGGCAGCATTTTCACTGATGGATGCTACTGTTTGGACCCTCCCCAGCAAACTGAGAACTCAGAATGAAAAGTTTCTGCTCTATGTGTCAGCGTTCTGCAGGAGCAATAAAAGGAAAAACATGTCCTTGGGCATGACAAAACACTTAAATGAAGTACACAGTGCTGCTTACCCTGCTCTGCAGTGTGACCACTCCCCGAGGGCTCTCAGGCCAGCAGCCAACCCCTTGTGGGGCCTTGGCTCAGATTTTTGCAGCCCTTTTGTCTGGCAGCACCTTTGAGGTGAGATGCTCCTGGCTGTCTTGGCTGTCTCCTACCAGGAGTCATGGGTTTTCTCTCCTTGATCTCTTGTTTTGCTGTGGATGGGCTCCAAGAAAAAGCTGGTTTATGCCATCCAGCTTGTTGTTGTGTGAACAGGATGATGTGGGATATGTGTTTTCTGTGTGTCAGGAATTCATCTTTGCCTCAGTCCAGAGGACAAGAGAATTTAAGAGCCTAGGGTAGGGTCACATGCAAGTTTTATAGCTGGATACAATACAGAGTTTGCTGGAAATTGCTTCCCCACCCACTTGCCAGGCTTATTAACTGTGAGTGTTTGCAGACACAAAAGGCAGAACTCAGCAGCTCTCCAGTGCTTGAATGGTAACATTTGGTGTGTGGGACCCATGAACAGGACTGGTGGACATGACAGGGACACAGCAGGACGGTGAGACGTCCAGAATATTCCAAAGGCATCTCTGAGCCAAGTTGTGCTCACACAGTTGTTCCTCATGACTTAAGTCACCCTGATGTAAAATAACTTCTGAGCACAATGGGGCATAACCTCTGGAGCAACTCCTGAATTTATTCTGTATGTGCAAATATCCTTAATCAGCAGCAACTGGGCTCATACTACCCTAGACACTGCTCTAACAGAGCAGTAAATCTGAGCTGGGCATATGAGAAGCCAGCTGCTACAAAGAACTACTTGTCACATTGCTCTTTCATTGACATAAATAAGCATGACTGAAGCCAGTAGAACTACACTGATTTACATCAGCAAAATAATTCCACATAAGGAAAATTCAATGGGAGTAAAGAGTGTTAATTTACCTTGCCTTTCCCAATAACAATAACGCTGATAACAAAGCAGAATTAACCAAGTAAAGGCTGTCAGGGGCTCTTTGCACTCCCATGCCACGTACAGAAAATTCAGAGAAAAACAGAAAAGAAGAAAATCTTGTATTTTTTTCTAGCAGTTAACTGTTAGCATAGGGCAAGAATGAACTACCTCCTTTCCTTACATCACTGCACAATGAGCAAAAAATCATTGTAAGCCTGGAGGTTCACTTTCTTTGCAGTGACAGCCCAGATTTTGCCAGCCAGACTGTAGAGTCTACAGAGGACTATCATTCTCCTAAACAGGATTTATAAAATGGGATTAAATGTAGTTTTATCAATGAATGAATAAATGGAGGGCATATTAAATAGAAAATCCCTACCCAAAGAAGCAAGTGTAACAGTTATATACCAATAAAATTCTTGTACTAGACTCCATTAGATGTTTGCTAATCTGTAGGATTATTACTTTCTTTAAGCTCACTCACAGGTCAGCGTGACAAGTCTCCTGGTATCAGTCATGATAATACACTTTATAAGTCCTTTTCCTGAGAAATTAGGGCAATAAAATCATAAGGAGTGTTTGCCATGACTCAGTTATCATGTAATGACTGCTCTCCACTTCCCTGTTGATTTAAAATATTCAGCCTCTGGGAGATGGTGATACTTCTGCAGCTATAAAGAAGCCTGTGGCAATGACTAAAGCAGACCAACGTGGGCAGAGATGCCTGTTCATCCCTAGGAAAATGGGTGAAGCACCACTGGGATGGTTTAGCAGAGAACCAGTTAGACAATTTTGGTAGGAAGTATTTGCTTTTGGTGAAAGTCTAAAAAACTGCTAAGTATCAGTTGCAGATAAAAGTATTTTCTGACAGTCCCTTACTGGCAAGGTACTACTTCTGCCTTAGTATCCCAGAGTGCTTCCTAGACTTTTGATTGTGTTCCCTTGACATTTGATCCAGGATAGCTACAACAGTCCCATAACCCTGAGGAGAGAGGCAATGCTTTTGCTCAGCATTAGTGCACTGCAAGAAGTACAGAACAATCCGGAATGTGAGCCAAAGTAATTTTATTTCCCGTAACACATCTGCAGTTGTGTTTCCAGCTGGGCTCTACAGGAAAATCAGATTTACAACTGAAATTATTCAGACTTTAATTCAGGCTCTAAGCAGTCATTTACTACCCCCCAAAATTATCCTTATCCCAGACTTGATTTTGTGTTGAGAAACAGCTTCAATATAGACTTTAAAGCTCCGATTAGTCTAGATTGCAGTGAGGATTTTTGGGAAAACTAATCAGCAAATTTTCTGCTTGCTCAAGCATCTGTGTATAGTGAGAAATATAACCAAGCTGGCTCTTTGTTTAAAACTCTTACAACTGACCAATTTGTTTTCCCATTCTTTAGATCATGTGAATCTATTCTTGAGTCATGGCTCAAATGATGCCATTTTTTCTGGTTCAGCTCACTGAGGGATTGAATTATTATGATTTTGATTTATTCTTTGGAAAGTTACAAGCTTCCTGAGAAAGAACTGCCAGCCCAGAGCAGGTCTCCCGGGAAAAGAATATAATCTTCAAAATGTAGATTTTAAAAACTCATTATGTTTGCATAAGGTTACATCTTGTTCATCATATATGGAACAAATTTCTTTAAAATACCCAAATAAAGCAGAAATATTTTGGACCATGAACTCTGTATTTATTAAAAGAAATGAAGCAATGACTAGATAGCCCTATAACTCTGACTAGAAACACTGTAGGATAATGACATACCCAGGTCATCACTCTTCCATTAGACGACTATAATAATGCAGACAATTGCATTTTCCCAAGGAATGACTTCATTTCTTTTCTAAAGATAATGCCAACCAGTGATAGACACACAAATCTAGATTTTGTCCCCATGTTCAATAATACTAACTTTGAGATGCCTACTGGTTTGTGGAACATTGCAAGACCATGCCTCACACCTCAACCTCTAAAATGGAGCCTCCTCCATTTAATTACTATGCTGTTCCATTAACATCAAAGCTGTCAGCCAAATGCTGGCTCTTCACATAAAATAAGATCATGTAAGTTTAAATGATTAAAAAAAAAAAAGGCACAGCTTAATTAAGATAGTTATACCACACAAGTTTTGCGGCATTACTTCTCAAATCTCTTATCCCTAGTCCCAAGAACAAAATATCCAACAACTGCAGTAGGAAACAAAGAACAATCTTTTAGAAGAGGGAATTTATTATGTATCTAATTCAAGAATGTATTTTTGGAACAATAAAAACGGGATATTTTTGAGTACTAGAAATCCAGAGTGTAAAATGTACTAAATGCTGGTTGAAAATCCAAAGCATGCCAGAAAAAACAGATGGATGTTAGGACCCATTGTAATAGAGAAAAAAAATGTTCTAAAATGTTAGCAATTGTCCTTCTGTTGTCTATACAGCATTGTGAGAAGACACTTACTTCACCAAATGTGATAATATTGAATTAAAAGCCGAATTTACAAATCTACAGATATCATAATTCACAGTTCAAAGTCAATCTGTAAATGACTTGAGTAAAATGGCACCAAAAATAATCAATCTGACCTGAACAGATATGCTTGCTGTCTATAGGCATTACTGAATGGCTTGTTTTAAAATCTCTGTACAGTAATATTGCTTTGTCTCGGTGAACAAATATACTTAAAGCAGTAAATAAAAGTTAGTTACACTCTTAAAAGCAAAGCCATCTCCAGTATTAGCCAGAAGAGCAGAATCTCCTTCTCTACTGGAATTTTCCCCACCCTGGCTTCTGATGCTCAGGGAAGCTTGGATGTTGGAACATATTTGATATAGGAATAAAGCAGTTACCTCTGTGTTTGTGGCATGACCTTGGGATGGAGACAAAAAGCAATGCTTTAGGTGGGAAAATGTTCTGTGGGACCAGGGAAGAAAACACGGAGGGAGGCTGAGGGGTGACAATGAAAGTACAGCCCCATTCCCCCAAGCTCTTCACCTTTTGAAGCCCCAGTGAACTTTCCCAGCAACACAATCTTCTAAGGATCCTCTTCTGAGAAATCTGCTGCCAGAAACTTAAATGCAACCTATGCTGAGAAGCAGCTGCTGGCGCTGAGGAAGGGCTGAGGGCTGAAACACCTCATGGAGGAACCATCTTCCCTATGTTTAGTTAGCTTGGAGATCAGACCTCCTGATAGGCCTCTGAGACATCACCTGTGCATTAGCAGGTATATTGCAGTTCTAGCACTGCCAATATGGAATTTGTTTAATGAAAAAAGCAGCAGCACCGTATCTTCTTATTCACATATGCACTAACACAACTGTAACCCTAAAGTATCAAGCCAGGGACATTTTAAACATGTAAACAAATAAACCAACTTTGCTTGGCAGTCCAAGTAGTCTGTGACCATCATGGAAAATCTCTATCCAAAATGTAAAAAAAGCAGTTCATTTTAAGGAAGGAAATCTGGATGGGGAGCTTCACCAGCAAGCTGATGTCAATCTCAACATATACACAGCCAACTTAATAAAGTCTCCTCTGTTACTACAGCAGCTGCAGACCACTCAAAGTACAGAGAGAGAAATTACCATAGAATGGTTTGGGTTGGAAAGGACCTCAATGATTACCTAGTTCCAACCCCCCTGCCATAGGCAGGAACACCTTCCACTAGACCAGGTTGCTCAAAGCCCCATCCAACCTGGCCTTGAACACTTCCAGGGATGAGGGTACCCTAGGTTCTCTGGGCAACCTGTTCCAGTGTCTCACTAGCCTCACAGAAAAGAATTTCTTACTAATATTTAATCCAAACCCACTATCTTTCAATGTAAAGCCATTCCTCCTTGTCCCCCCTTTTTACATGCCCTTGTAGAAAGTCCCTGTCCATCTTTCTTGAGAAGCCCATTTAGGCAATGGAGGGCTGCTCTAAGGTCTTCCCAGGGCCTTCTCTTCTCCAGGCTGAACAACCCCAGCTCTCTCAGCCTGTATCACATATACCCCCTCACCATATTAGTTTGTTGTAGACCATTTTACCAGTGCTAGCATGAAGAAAGGCAAATGAACAATAGTGCAAGAACAAAATTCATCTCCAAAAAGGCACTTTACACTGGTAAATGTCAAAAAAAAACCCCAACTCACACCCTTTCTGCTAAATGAATCAAAAGCTAAAATACTCAGTGACTTGGAACAGCCACAATATAGGAACTCTAAATATAGGCTTTTATAACAGAAGTTGGCAGTGTTAGCAATTCAAAACCACAATAATTCAGTTTTTAGTAGAAAAGATGCATAGGAAATAGCATGGTGCCCATACTTTGTCTTGTTACTGAAGTGGAAAATTCCTGGAAGTAAACAAATTTGAGAGCTCTAAGAGCAGTTAACTATTTTGTGACAGAGGGATTTCAGTTCCCCAGATTGTGGGATTTCAGATCCCCAGACTTCATGAAAGGCAGATGATAAATAGTAGTAACTTTTGCAAAGAGCTGGGCCTAAAATTTTCACTTGAAGATTAAGAACTGGGACTGGCTGAAATGTTTGTGACAAACTAAAATTGCTAGAAAATTGAGTTCTAGAAGGTCAGAAACTATCTGCAAGGTGAGGTCAAACTTAGTGAGTAGTTTCAGCTGAAAAAAACCAACTCACTAGACACACTTTTCTCAAAAACAATAAAATTTAAAAAGCATTAAAAACGCACTAGACAATATTTAATTCTGACCTGAAATGCTAGTTTTCAGTGTGTAATAAAAAAATTAATGATGCCTGTACTTGCTATTTTTAGTCAGTTTTCCCTATTCCACTTGTTAATTATTTTGTTCCATTTGAGTACCAAATGCAAAAAAATCCATTATTCAGCCAAGTCCAGTAAGCACAATTCTCCTTCCAATAACTGCTACAGTGATTCCAAGCACAAATCTACTGAGGTGGATTACAAGGAGAACTCTCCCCAGCATCTGTATTGCAAACTGCAAAGTGCAGGTGCCTTGGTCATTCCTCAGCATTTAAGGGGATATCTGCTGGTCAGACTGGGTCTTTGCATGTTTGTATCTGCATCAACAACTGCATAATAATTTCTTCTCTTTCTAGAGAATGTCATGTTTCACCACCCTATCCAGAGATTTGCCCATTGTACAAATTCCCAGCTGGTGTGTATTTAACACCTTCACTGCCAGAGCCTACTTCTGCCTCTGTGCATTAGCAAAGGTCAGAAAGATTTTTTAAGAAATCCTAGCATCTCATGGAATGTCAATGAAAACGTGCAGCACCAGAGACAGAAAATAGCAAAAATGTCTAGCTCTAAAAAGAAACACTGATGAAATTATTTTACCTGGTTAAAATAAAAAACCCCATGCCTTAGGAAACTGCATATTTGCATTTTGAAAAGATATTAGATACAATTATTCCACAGTTATACTGTCACCTTTAGGTTCAAATCTTGTGGCCTAAAAGCATGACAAAATATTTTTTACCCAGGAGAATTCTTGTCCCATCTGCCTTTTCTTCTCTTGAATTTACTGAGATACACATAATTACCTAGAGGCTAAATTCGGACTACAAAGTGATAAGCTTTTTTTCTATTGTTGCTTTGTACATATTTCCACAGCAAAACAAATGGAATGCTATAAAGAGGCTTATCACATCAAATAGGGAATTAGCAGTGGGAATCAATAATCTCCAAAGTAACAAAGATCCTATTTCCAGGCAAATACACTTAACTTCAAAATAAACAACCCCCCTTGTGAAACAAAAGACCTCCAGAGGGACATTCAAACCCTCTGTGCTATGTTGAGCAGGCTGCAGCCTTTCTCTTTGTCCCCTGCATAGTGTGACATCAGCTTTTCACATTTTCTCCCTCAAGTTTTGAGAGCTCAATTCAGCCCCTACTGAAGTTTCTCCACACTCAGATTTCCGACTGCTATCAGGTGCCTGGACATCCCCCTGTTCCACCTGGCACTTCATTAATGTGAAAACCTGCTTCATTACACATTCTAGCTGCTGGCATGAGTATTGGTACCAGTATTCTTTACATTATTTTTTTTTCACTAAGTAGAGTTGATGTTGTACTATGGAGGGGGAGGGAATGCCCAATGATATCTTCCTTATGCAAAATGGGAGAGAAAACTACTCCTGGCTCTGTTGACCTAAAGAATAATTTTTCCTTTACACTTCAGACACTTCAATTCTTAAATCTTATTGGGAAAGTGTTGTAGATATCTTCCTTGTGATATTTCAAATGAGGGTGCTATCAAAGTCCACATTTTTTCCAATTGTTTGCCCTCTAAAGAAAGACTGCCTTACATTATTGACTGGTTTTTGAGCTCCTTACTGAATAGCTTTGCAGCTGGCATTCAGGCAGAAAGGCTGAAGAGAATTAATATTTAAAATACTTTGTACTCAAGCCGAGCACAGTATGTTTGTTCGTGGCTGCTGACATGCCATAAAAGAGGCCTGGATTTCCCTGCAGGGCACACTCAAATGCCAAGACTGAAAATGCTTCTGTCCTGGGCGTTCAGTGCCCTGGTTTTGTGGCATACACTTGTTTTCTGCATATCTGGCTGCAGTGATGGCAAGGACAGGGGGCTTGGAAGAAGGCAGTGAAGGAAATCATCGCTGTCACCCTGACAAAAATCCCTTCTGAGTATTTACTGATGATGCACAAAGTGTTTGTAAACCTGGAAACTGCATCCACTGCTATGAGAGGCTGCAGATTGGACTAAAACATGCTGGCTAGCATGGCCTGGGCAAACAGTCACAGTGCCTCCTTCCCAGTTCTGCTCACCTTCTTTATTAATTTAAAACATGCAATTTCTCATTCATCCCCATTGAGCAGAAGTAAAAGAATACACCCTCTCAGGCCCTCCTTCCAGCCCCAATGGCCACAGCCATGTGGACTTGTGTTTTGCTTTACAGGCAGATTGAATTTACATCTGTAGCCTATAGTTTATTGGGTGGTAAGCCTACTCTTATGACTAGAGATTATTTAATGCTAATAACAACTTTGCTCTGCTGAGCCCAGCTAATGAACACCAGCTGCTAAGGAGCATGAGTGTGGTGGAATATCTCACAACTACTACACTCTGTCAGCTTTTCAAACTCCTCTGAGCAGTGTTTTTAGCAAAATGTACATTAAATACATGCTTCCACTCTGTTTTCTTCTTTAGAGACATCAGAACACTCCTGTACAATGCATTACTGGAGATCCCTGCTGCTGTCTAGATACCAGGCAGCACCACTGCAGGCCCTCTGGGATGTTTGTGAGAGACCAAGCTCCCAATTCTCCAAAGTGAGCAAGAACAATAATTTGGTGATTACTGTCTCTGGATTCACCCACAGACAGAAAATGTAGAAGGCCAATCTTAAGGTTTTGCTTCAGATAGTTAGAAAAGCAGAAAAGAGCTATACAAGGGTCGAGGGACACTGAAAACTCTTGGAAGGGAAACTGGGACTCTGGGGTTTTTGTGGTGTGTTTTTGTTTTGGTGGGGGTTTTTTTTTTGTTTTTTTTTTTTGTTTTTTTTTTTTTTTGCTATAGGAGAGATGGACTGAGGGGATGAGGAAGTTCAGGGCTGAGAGAAATGCTTGTTGAAGGAAGTTGGGTGTCTGGAGTTGATTTCCTTGTGAATGCAGCATGTCTGTGAGATGTTCTTGTTTAAAAACTGAGTCCTGGTAACTTTTTCCGTAGAGCATAACACAATGAGTTTGGTTACAAGAGCTAATCCCACACTCTCTTGGGACTGGAGTAAGCTAGAGACTTCTACAGTCTACATGCCATAGACAGGCATTTGTCAAAGCTTGTGACCTGGCTAAATTGTCTGTGCTGGCACAGCCATTGTGCAATAACCCAAATCAGAAGACATTAGTCAAGCATTGCAGAGGAATAGCTTTATGAAACATATTCATTGAAACCTTAGGCTGCAGAGAGTGAAGGGAAGCAGGATTTGGGGAAGTCTGAGACAGAATTTGGCCAACGGCACACAAAAAATCAGCCAACAATGCCACACATTTCAAAACCTAAAGATGTTGCTAATAGACATTGACATTGTCTGTTCTTTTCATACCTGTGTTATTGCAGAATGGTGGGTCTGGCACGGATCTCTGAAGCCCATCTGATCCAACCCCTCTGCCTAGAGCTGGGACTGTGTCCAAATAACTTTTGAATATCTCCACAGAGAGAAATCTCACAATCCCCCTGGCCAACCTGTGGCAGTGTTTGGTCACTCTCAGAGTAGAAATAATGTTGCTGATGTTTAGAGGGAACCTCATTGTTTTTTGTGCCTGTTGCCTCTGGTCCTGTCACTGGGCCCCACTGAGGAGTGCCTGGCTCTGTCCCCACTGGACCCTTCCTTTAGGTATTTATACACATTGATAATATCTCCTGAGCCTTTTATCAAGGCTCAACAGTCCCAGCTCTCTCAGGTGCTCTCCACAGGGAGGATGCTCCAGTTCATCATCTCCATCATCATTGTGGCCCTTCGTTGGACTGTCTCTCATATGGCCATATCTCTTTTCCACAGAGGAGTCTTGATGATCCTTGCAGATCCCTTCCAACTCAATATTCTGTGATTCTGAGCCAGAAGTTGACACAGCACTCCAGATATGGCCTCACCAGTGCTCAGTAGAGGGGAAAGATCACATCCCTTGGTCTGCTGGCAATACTTTTTCTAATGCAGCCCAGAATACTATTAGCCATTTCCCCCCCTCCACCCACCAAGTTGCTGGCTGATGTCCAACTTCATGTCCATCAGGATCCCCAGATCCTTTTCTGCCAAGCTGCTCTCCAGCTGGGTGGCTCCCAACATATACTGGTCCATGGGGTCATTCCTTCCTAGGTGCAGCAATTAGCACTTGCTTTGATGAACTTCATGAGATTTTTGCCAGCTCATTTCTCCAGCTTGTCAAGGTCCCTCTGGATGGCAGCACTATCCTGCAGTGTGTCACCCACTACTCCCAGCTGGGTGTCACCAGCAAGTTTGCTGAGGATCCTCTCTGCCCGTCATCCAGATCATTAATAAAGGATGTTAAAGAGGACTGGACCCAGCACTGACCCCTTGGGGTATGCTGCTGGGTACTGGAGTCCAGCTGGACTCTGTGCCACTAAACAGCAGCCTCTGGACTGGATGGGCAAATGGATTGAAAAGTCTGAGTGCCTGGGGCCATTCTTGGACACCTGAGGAATTTTACAGTGTTGAAAGCCTTACTGAAATCTACACAGACATTATCTACTGCTCCCTGGTTGTCCA
Organism: Molothrus ater; assembly: GCF_012460135.2. NCBI lineage: Eukaryota > Metazoa > Chordata > Aves > Passeriformes > Icteridae > Molothrus > Molothrus ater. Next base: position 64,951,816 of record NC_050478.2, read on the forward strand.
CCAGGTCAGTAATTTCACAAGTTCATCACATTAATCAAGGATGATTTGCCCTTGTGAATCCACATTGACTGTTGCTGACTGTTTTTTTTCTTTTACATGCCTGAATATGGTTTCCAGGATTAGCTTCTCCATCACCTTCCTAGTGATGAATGTGAAGTCAACGGGCATATAATTCCCTGACTACTCTTTGAATATAGGAGTGACATTTGCCTTCCTTCTTGTCTTTGAGCACTTCTCCCAGCTGACAAGATCAGTCAAAGAAATATTAAAGAAAATAAGGATGGCACTGAATCTTCAGTAATGCTGGGTCAAGTTCATCCTTCCATTTATACTCTTATGCTGAATAGTGAGGCAGCACTGCTCTCTGGAAGATTTTAACACATGCCCTAATTGTTAAAACATGACATGACTAGTGACAAGTGCACAGAACTGAGGGAAAGACAAGGTACAGTGATGGGCAGGTGGGAAAATCAAATCTGAGGCAGCCAAGTGTGCAACCATCAGGAAGGATGCTGAGACAAGTGAATTGTCATGCCTGGTATTCCTCTACTGATGCTTTGCATTTCCCCATCACTGTTTAGATATCTGCTCCAAAACCCTTCAGACTCAGGCCAAGTGCTGCACAGAATCTTGAACCAAGGTGGGGTGGCAGGGGCTACAAGCATTACTGAAATTACAAGCATTACTGAAATACAGTGAGAAATAAGACAGAATAAAGACTCTGAAGAGAAGAATTAGGGACAAAGCAAAGGGAAATAAAGACAAAGGGAAATAAAAGGCCCTCCCAAAAAAGTGTCCTATATGATGGCTTTCAGAGGCAAAAATCATCTTTCCACCACTGAGCCTTTTTTAATCTGTCGTGTCACATTAGAAAACATGATCGAGCCCTTTTCTGGCATTAAACAGTGCAGTGCAAAATATTGGCAGCTCTTTTAACTGCAGTAGAGTATTAGATTTTCTTTGCTAGTCTAGTCCGAAGGGGAAGATGAAATGGATGGTGGAATATCACATGGCTCTATAATGCTTGGAATTGCCCACGTCTGCCTATTTTATCTTTTATGTCTGCTCAAACAAGGGAAGGGTGAATGGTTCTGGCACAACCTGAGGGTGAAAGACACCAGGCATTTACACTCAGTTGTTAACCAGAAAAAGGTAGAGTCTCAGGGGATCTTCCGGCTTTGGAACATCAGCCACTCCTTTTCCTGAAACTAGCAGGGCGGGGTTTTGGGGTCAGCTGGGGAATCCCATGATGGGGAGATGTAAAGGCACCAAACTCTTGTCAGAGAAGTTGCTCCCCGCTTGGAGACTGATGCAGCTCCAAACAAGCCACTTCCTGTCAGAGGGGCTGCCTGCTCTCTTTCTTTTATAGCTGAATCTTGGATATTAAAGCTTCCCCAGGCCAGGGAAGTCCTCATATACGGGCACAAGGTGCTCTGGGAAAGCCAGAATTGGAGCATGGTTTGGGTAATCCAACTTCCCAGTGCAGCCAGAGGCTGAAGAAGCTTGTTTCCCATGCTGCCTGCAGGTTTAAGTGGAGGTGGGCCAGCTGATGGGGCTATGAAAACACCTTCATGGAAGATGAGCAGAGATCTTTCTCTGTACCTTCTGTGAGGGGCTCCCAAGGAGGGAGTTTACACACACTTTAGACAGAGCAGCCTTCCAGTACCTTAAGGGGGCCCACAAGAGAGATGGAGAGGGACTTTTCACAAGGGCATTGTCACATGGACAATGGGGAATGGCTTTAAACTGACAGAGGGAGGGTTTAGATACGGTATTAGGAAAAAATTATTTGCTGTGGGGATCGTGAGGCACTGAGACAAATTCTCCAGAAAAGTGGTGAATGCCCCATGCCTGGAAGTGTTCAAGGTCAGGTTGGATGGGGCTTTGAGCACCCTGGTCTGGTGGGAGGTGTCTCTGCCTATGGCAGGGAAGTTAAAATCAGGTAGTCTTCAAGGTCCCTTCCAACCCAAACCATTCCATGGTGACATGAATCTGTGACCTCCCTGCATGCTCCCCTAAGGGGTCTGGGTGCACCCAAGGTGCCATCTGCCAGCCCACCAGGTAAATGATGTCCCTGAGCTTGTAGAAGAGACAGGGCCCTGGTCCAGGAGCCATGCCTGCTCCCAGTGAAGAAGCAGGCTGGCTCCTCTGCAGCCCCTGATGTTTGAGATCAGGGTCCCTGCTTGCAAGGCTTTTAAATCAAAGCCAGCTGATTGCAGGGAGGCAGGAAGAGCATTTCTGTCTTGATTACTGCAATAAAGGAAATCTTGAAGACTTTTCCAGCATGCTGAAAAACTCCAATATTCTGCAGGATAAATAGTCTAGCCTGACATTATAGGTGCTTGCTCATTGAGCAAATACAATATATTGAACGCTTATTTTATTAATTATTCATTAACCAGTAATGTTGCTACCTCCTGAATTCAGGGATGTCAGTGAAGAACCAGGTTACTGAATTAATCTGGGTGCTAATGTGCTTTCCCTGTAGTTTGCTGGTTTGTTATTTATTATCAGAAAGGCAAGTAATGAATATTACTGGCTGCACACTTAGAGACACATTGATGTGATCTACCACACATTTCTCACACTCACACTTCCTCTTTCTCACACACTTCTCATAGCTCACACTTCCTCTTCACTAAAGTTGTTAACACAAATGGTAATTTCACATGGTCAGGTCTGAGGCTAAGGACTTCGTTTAATTCCCACATATGGTCTGTGCAGTGCTTGTGAATCCAAATGCATTGAAACAGGAACATAATTCTTATCCAAACCTGCCTCTAAAAGACTAGGTGTAGTTTTTTCTGCGCATATGCAAAAAAGGACCCCATTCATCTCTAAGCAATCCTTTTGTTAACACTATGTCTTAGAGAAAACATTAACATTACTTAATTATACCAGGTGTGATGGTAAGGATATTGCTTTTTTGATACATTTGTCCAAAAGACACTTAGTCCTACACAAAACACACACAAACATTAAATCTTACTGACTCCTCTTCAGAAAGTCACCTCTGTTTACTCACATACAATAGCCTGCATGTGAAACTCCAGAGTTTCTGGATATAGATGGATGACCACGCACACAACTCAGACTTCCTTCTCTAGCAGTTCTCCTTGTACTCACCGTAATAGCCATAGGGAACATACATGAGCATTTATATAAACACAATTTTTAAAACCTGACTTGGATCAGCTTTTAAATACATGTTTGACTGTTTTACAAGGATTGCCTCCATTAAATCTCCTGCTCATGTGTTGCTAAATAGGCCATAATACACTGAAGTAGAGGGGGAATGCAAACTGTAACTTCTGAGAGAGGTTAAATATTTTGCTCAAAGAGCAATTTCTCCATTTTACAATCAGCCAACTATAAAGAGAAATTTATTCCTGCCAGTTTGCTTTTATCTTGTACTCCCACCTGATTTGTTTCCTTTACAGAAATTACAAGGTCATCCAAGCTAAGCAACTGTTGTGCTTGTGATTAACTACCTACAATCAGGAGGTACAAAATATAAAGATTTATGGTTGGATTTTTTAGAGGTGGAAATCTATGAGCTAGTTCTTAGTGGAGCTGCCCTAAATTTGTCAGTATTAACCAGCAAAAGACAAACCCAGCAAATAAACCACCTTTGTTTTTAAAGCCAGAATATAACATTTTGAAGCAGCTACTTCCCTGCTTGAGTTTGTTTCACCTGTTTTTATTACTGCCATTCTTTTACTCCAAAGAGAGTGCTGCACAGACTCCATGTGGTCTCTTGTTTACTGGAGAAATAAGACTATTTCTATTACCAAAATATGTTATTCTCTTACTGCCACGAGCTTCATTTATATCACCATGAATTATTTTGCCCAGCAGAGAAATGTGGCTTCCTCTTATATAAAAGCTGCCAGTAGTTTGACAACTAAAAGCAAAACTGCAATCATCTCAGGGCAGAAAATGAATGATATCACACCCCACTGAAACTGCAAAGGAAATTAAGGTAGATTTAATATATTTGTCTCAGCTGTGTTGACAACCTGAATTAGACCTCAAATACAGGCTATGTCAGGGGGCTGAAGGGTATGGGAAGCATGAAGGGGAAATTGTAACCCCTTTAATGCATTTTGCCTCAACTTCCTTAGAGAAAGGATGGGAGAAACAGATGTTGCAATGACAGGGAAGTGTGACTTGCCCTGCTTCCACGAGAGCAGAAACAGGAACTGTAATAGACCCCAGCAATAAGAAATTCCATTCTGGGGTGGTGACAATTCTGATTGAAATGAACTTTGGACATGATGAAAATACTTTTCATTTCATCAGTGGTCACACGGGTGCCTCTGGAGAGACCTTGCCCTCAAATGCCACTCCCTGCTGCCTACCATTAAAATCATCCCTCTCCTCAGAACAATGTTTCTCCTCCTTTATAGTAGCATAAATAAAATGTCTCTGTACATTTGGAGCTCCATTGTCTAACATGGAGAGACATATCTGCCCAAGGACAGACTATATCTACTCTGCAAGACTTTGCTTCCATAAATAACAAAACATCTGCTGGCCCTAGCTGAGCAAAATTGATGGGGGCAGGGTTTCCTCCCATCCCAAGGTGGAGCTGGAAAGGTTAAGGACACTGTTCATTCTCTAAACCAAGGAGTGTGTAGAGGTGATGTGTTTTGTGGTGACACTGCCATCCCTTGATTGCTCCACTGACCTTTTGCCATAGCAAATTACTCAGACAAAGGAAACTCATGCTGCTACCTATGAAATGCAAAACAACCATCAACTATCAAAACAATAGCAATACCATCATGATGTTAGACATGCCTTTTTCTGTGATGAATGATGATGTTAGCCATGGAAATTCCTCATACAAAGAGGTAAATGCAAACCATGCTCTGAGGATCCCTGTCTTACTGAAAGACAGAGTTGGATGTCTAAAGAGATCTTGGTATTCGCGTGGCTTTTTGAAAGCACACAAATGTTGCTGTCAATGAGAGTTTGTCAACTAATGCAATGTTCCAAAGTTCATAGGCATGGATGTACTTTTTGAGACCCCAACACACCTTAATTAAATAGACAAACAAGCAAACAAATAAATAAATATGTGTGTGGATCTCTTTCAGTGGCTTGTGTGAGGCTGGAAAGCTGGTGGAAGATGCAGCTTTCTTGGAATATTGTAACTACAAAGCCACCTTTCCTTTCAGCGGACCAGAGCCCACCAGGACATTGATCACAGAAGAGAGGACTGACAAGGGCCATGAGCACCCATCTCCCTTCTGCACCCATGCACAGAATCCAAACCAGTTCTGCTCAGAATATTTATTCCCAGCAGTTGAGCCCAGATGTGTATTGGTAGCTCAGTTTCAGCTCATCACCCATAAATAATCACCTGCTTCTCCTGCCTTCCTCCTGATGCTAAGGACAATTTCCATAGCTCCCTTGGGGTTTCAGCAAATGAATAGCTAAACTAAAAGGGGAAAACTGCCAATCTCCCTAGGTACCATTGCAGCTAAAACTGAGCCTCAGCCCTCTGCAGATTTTCTCTGTCACCCCCATTCATGTATCTAGTGCTGTCGCATCATCCCTAATCCAGGATTTCGATGAGCTTGTTTAGCACAATCCCATTTTCCGTGTGATTTATCCCCAGCATCCTGCATGCAGAGAGGCGAGCTCCACGCACACCCGCGCATGCGTGCTGCCCTCAGGGATGAGCTCTTGCTTTAGGCACTTGCTTTGCTCTCATTAGTGGAAGCTAACAATAAGTGTGAGAATTGCAGACGTCAAACGTAATTAGGAAGAAATTATTTCACGTTACCCAACAAAATGCGGTCTTTGAATAAAGCCTAATCCTGCTGTCTGCCCATTCTTTTTATCCCTAAATGACTCGGAGATAGGGAGGGTGCAAAATGCCCTCCACAGGACGGGGAGCAGCCACGAGGAGATTCAGCCATACTCAACAGGATCCATCATGCTGCCATCCTCTGGCTGAATAAACCCTTCCCTAGTGGGACTGCAGCACTGCTTACAGAATTAACCATTTCAAAAAGCTGAATCTCTTCACAGCCTTAATTGTAGTAAATAAAAGTGATTGCTTCAAGCTATTCAGTCCCCTCAGACCTCTGAAGGAACTGCTGTGTGTTTCAATGACTGTGCAAGCCTTGCAGACTGACCCTTCCTCAGTACTGGTAGTATTTGTCACCTTCATGGTGATGCTGACAGTCCAAAATCCTCTTCCCAAACTGTCCAATTTTTCTGCTCTTCTTTCTAGCATCTGATATGAATGAGTCCAAAAACCTCACAGCAGCCTCATGACATTTTAAAAATCAATGACAATTTTTTATACTTGTGGGAATTCACCAACTTCATTCAATCACAGGATTTCTGTTGTAAGCAGCATTTTTCAGAACAGCTGAGGAATATGTAGTATTGACCAGGGAATGTGTAGATTACCTTTCTCAACAAGATAGTAGGTGACCAGCATCTGTCAAACCTGCCATTCCTTAAAGTTTAATGACTTCTCATGCTGTGTTTCTCAGTCACAGACATCCCAGTACTATTTCCAAAACATCAATGGGACTATAAAAACACATCTAGCAGGTGTGCACATCCAACTCTCAAGTGTACTTATTTACAGCCATATGCACAGAGTCTCTGTGATCTACTGCCTCATGATCCTTGCAATATGCTATTTATATTGCTTCAGATCACGATTTTCCACTTGCTGGTCTAAGGACAGTACCCCTTAAGGTATTGTAGTGAATAAATCTAGGGCTACACAAAAAACAATGCAGAGCACTACTGTATATCTGGCAGAGGAACTTTAAAGCTTTAAAGCCAGCAGAACATATATATAGTGACACACCCAGGATTTAGTCAAGCAAATGGAATAGCATCTCTCAAAGTCAGGAAAGAGGCAATAGGTAGTTTGTTACTTTCTTCTTCATTTGTTTCTCATTTTACTAATTAGCTAATGTGCAGAAAGCTGCTCCCCCACCTCATCTCTCTGCTTTCACACGGGGCATGATAAATATGACCCCCACAACTAACAGCTTTTGGCAGCAGCACAGCACAAACTCTTATTGGATTGCAAAATCTTACTGGTGTGCCTGTGGCACCTTCCAGTGAAGGGCAGCAGTCCCCTGACAAGCACCACTGTCAGTGAACAGCCTTTGTGTGTCTCCTCTGCCTCCAGATCTGCAGACAGTGGGTAGGAGTGTGCTGATCAGACTGACATTATGCTGACCAGTGTATACTGTGAATATCAAGAAGTTCCCTTGACACTGATTATTAACAACATGATGATAGCACATTGGATTACCAGATATTTTGTGCTATTAGATCATCCAATTCCAGCAGGTGGAAAAGCCAGGATGGAAACAATCAGGGGAAACAAATAAATACACCATGTTCTTGAAAAGCAGTGGACTAAAATCTCAGCTTTAATACTCCTGTATCTAATTGCTAGTGAGCACCTTCTCCAGAGTTGGTGGGTTAAGAGACTAAAAAATACTTGAATGCTTTAGAAAGCCTCCCTTGTAGGATGTGTGGCAGATCAATCGGTCTGAAGACACACATTTTCTCAGAGTATGGGGGAAGATTTTGTGAAAGAAACACAAAGAAACCAGGTCTTCCCATTCCAAGAAAGTGCAAAGCCTGGTGTTTGTAACAGAGATTACAGAGATGCTGTGACAGGAGCCCTGTAAAGGGCTCTTGTGTTTACAAAATGTGTTGATTGAGAAAGTCTGTGGGATCTCTTATGACCACTGGCCCTCCTTTTCACCAGGGCTTTCTGACAGGCCTTTACCATTGCCCCAGGAAAACCTCCAAGCTCACTGTCACAGCCTGGATATATCCCATTCCTCTCACCCTGACAGCCACTGAAAGCTAAATCCAAATCTTCCTGGCTGCTTCTTTAACGGATAACAGGGAGCCCGTGCTTCCCAGCAGGTCCAACACAGCCAGTTGAGACAGGCAGAACAGAGATGTCTGTCTTTTCCTTCCCTCTCCCTGTTAACTTTCAGAGCGCTGTTTTTCTCCTGTGTTCTCCTTTCTGTCTTACAGTCACACATGCACACTTGAGCAGCTGTGAAGCTGCACAGGCACCAGAGGGATAAAATAGAGGAGAAGTTGAAAAAAAAAAAAAAAAGGAACACCATACCCACTTAAAGATTTACTCAGCACAGAAGGTTTGCATTTCAGAGTAGAATATAATGGAGGTGTAAGGGTTTTTAGCAGCCAAGAACACTGGTCTCCAGCATCCATTTCCTACCCTCATGCCACATGTGGTTTTGAGCTGAGAGTTTTGCATCTTAATTCACTATTTTTGCTCCTTGTTTCATAGGAGATGTCACATTTTGGAGCAATCCATTCTGGTTTGGTTAGAGGAAGAGGTCTTCTAATTAATTGCTGTAATCAATTGCCATAATTGCTATGTCAGGACTCCTCAGAAATGATTTACGGTGCACTGGCCTGTTCATGTGGCTGGAATTCATACGATGTAGAATCTCCTGCCTTTGCTATGACATATTTTGCCACCTTGGGCAAGAAGCTCTATTTTTGCTGGGGTCTGCATGTGCTGAGCCATGATACAGGGTAAAGACCAGGGAAGCACAACATTTATGTGAAGTGTTTTATGACAAGCACAAAGAATTTCTCTCATGGCTTAGAGAACACCAAGGTGTGTAGTGGGCAGGTCCTGCTATAAGATACAGTCCCTGCAGCCTCACCCTTACAGCTGGCCTGGTGTAAGTCAAGGCACTATTCTCCCAGCTTGGGAAACAGTGAATTCTGCTCTGGAGTCTCTCTTCCAGTTGGCTGATGTAACACTGAAGTCATAACAATTTTCTGGGAATAACAGGAGGTTCAGAGGTTCCAAGCTACACTTAAACAGGATCTGAGCAGACCTTTCTGAGCCAAACTGATTCCCAGTGCAACTCTAATAAGGCTGGAGGAACTGCACCTGGGATGATTTTGGTCCCACACAATATGTCAGTGGCCAATCTCAATATGCCTGGATAGAGGCATTTTTGAAAAAGACATTCTCTTTATAGTACTAAATTCTTATCTGCCAAATGTGGCAGCCAATGAGCTCTTCCAAACTAAATACTGTGAGGATTATGCATAAATACTGAAGTATCCTAATCAGCCTCTTGGTGAAAATTAATTGATCCATTACAGACAATAACTATATGCTGAAGTTTTTATTCTGCATTTTTTACTTCTGTAAGTAGCATATGTGATTTGATTGGCTGGATATTTTAAACCCTAGGGGACCATTGGTGGAGCAGTACAAATCCCTCTGAAATCCAAAATTGCCAGCTGCAATTATAGTCTGCATCTAGCATCTTCTCTAAGGACTATAAATGCTTCACTACTTTAATTTTGCTTGACATTTGCATCACTGTGTGACAATTACCAAGCAACAGCAAAGGATGGATTCAGTAATAAAGTCTGGACAGTAAGGAAATACTGTGCAAATTGAAATATTCTCTCTATTTTAATCTCATATTCATCAGTTTATGCACATGGATATATCACTTTTCTATACAGAGCACTGGTAAGACAAGCACTTTTTGCTGCTGAAATGCCTGTGGCTTCTTACATATTAGATATGAGCAAAATAGTTTTCTCCTCATATCTCTTTATTGTTTTCAACTACTCAAAAGGATGAGATACTAAGTTGTAAATAGTAGTAATTAAAAGGTCAGACTGGCAACTATATCACTCTAGTTAAGGCTTGTGAAATTCTACCATTTTCAGTGATGTTACACTGATATAAAGCAGGAATGAAACAGCAATTTCATTCAGCTCAGCTATTTTTAAACTCATATATTATACAGTTTTAGTTATTTGAACTATTTGTGATTGCCCCTAAGTCCTAGCTATATTAGAAGACAAGATCAGGCATTTTAGCTCAAACTATTAAACTCAGATTAGCAGAGATACAATTGGGGAAACAAAAAAAACAACATTATGAGAATATGGGGCTCACACAGGAAGGGCTTTGCATACGGCCAAAAATAGTTTCCCTTGTTAAAAAGGCATTTGCTGAAAAAATACTGTTTAGTGAGGAAAAAAGCAGGTTTTGGATAGGTGAAAAATAAAATACTTATAAAGAAAAAGATCTGGTGCACAGTGAGCTGTGCAGAATCAGTGTTTATAAATGACACTACTTTCCTTCATCAGCCATAGCTGGAAAACTTCAGAAAGACCTAAGTAATTTAGGCAAATGGGCAAGATAGTGGAAACGCTGTTCAATGTCATTGCAAGGTCAAGCAGTGAGAGACAAACATTTAAATTCTTCAGATGCTTCAAAAGGGTTCAAATTTAACCATATAAGCACTGGGACCTTGCTATCCTGTGCTGTTCTTTGGGACCCAGAGCTCAGTGCAGCTGCAGTCTAACAAGGTTGGAATAAAGCTGAATAAAGACTGAACTGAAAAATCACAGTACCAGCAACAGTGCAGCACCATCTTACATATTTTGGGCAAGTTTGCGGAAGCCCCTCAACAAGATACTGAAAAATTAAACAGGTTTTGGAGTAGGCAGAGCATGATCCAGCACAAAAACTTTCAAAGACAGTTTGGAAAGGTGTGGTTACTTTATTCCAAGAAGGTGATAAACAAGGCCATGAAAGAAAAGTAAATAAAATGCTGAAAGTGGTATTTACCTGGAGCTCCTATTCTTCCTGTCTCCACAACATGGTAGCAGTGTTTCCCCCTTATCCACCCACCCCCAAAAGAAAAAAATTAAAACGTGCAAGAAAATTCCTAATAACTGGTTGGTCATTTCCTTGTGGTTGCCTCACTGGAGAGCAACTAACAGCATTCACCAGCTCTGCATACTACCAAGCTGACAATGTAAGAGGATTCAACTGACTACAGAAATCATGGCATGCACATAGAAGGTTCTCAGACAGTTCTGTCTGACCTCAGTTTAGTAATTCTTGTCAGAAATTCTCCACATTTAATGGCCACCCCTTTACACCCTATTCAATACAGAAAACCACAGCAGCTGGTGAGTAACCCTGTTATGAAGAAGAAAGTGTCTAGACAGGGTAAATCTGTCCAACCTGACCCAATGAAGGGAAGTACTGAAGGACTTAAACTATTTTGCACCGGGAAAGGTCTCAGCTACTCACAGGTGATGCTGTCAAAAGAGAAAGTTATACCTGTGACCTTTGGCCAAACGAATAGCTTATAAAAAGGCACCTACAGCTACAGTCTGAAATGTTACCAAAGCTGAACATTTTCCAGTGATGTGCCAACAAGAACCAAATTCACGTAGCTCATGCTGATACTTAACCAAAGTTCCCATAGCATATGCCAGGAAAATGAAATAGGGAGTTATATGGGAAGCTTTATTGGACCAGAAATAACATATAGAACCATATCTTTTCTCTCCATGGCTTTTCCTCTTGAACATTGTAACCAAACAGATCTCAATGTTTAAAGACTAAGGAAAAAAACTACATGCCACCATATATTTCCAAAAGCAACAGTTAAAAAAATGTTTGTCTCTTACCTTGTTAGCTTTGTCCCAATCTGCTGCCTAAGTTCAAGCCTCTCTTCATCAGTCTGCATGGGGAGAATGTTCTTTTCCTCTAGCTCTCGCTTGGAAGGCCTGTTGCTTAGTTTGATTGCTAAAGAGTCCTTCCTGCAGAGTTTCCTTGCCAGGGGGCCTGTGGGAGAGAGGAGAGGTTCTGCCAAAAGAGGTGTCATCATTTCATTACAGCATGCACCTGGCAAAGAGGTACTAGCCAAGGGAGGATATGAGGCTCTCCTTTATACTGGCTGGACTACGGGAAAAGGGGTGTCATTAACTTCATGTGCTCAATTAACCTCAATTCCTATCATAATAAGGAAAAGCTGAAATTGGTAGGTATAGAGGAAATAGAAATTAATATATTGCTCCATAGAGGGGAATGGAGAAGAAGGGCTTGTTTCAGAATTGCTAGTAGCATCTGTAGCTTTCCCTAGCACAGTATTTCCAAATAATGGAATGAAAAATTCAACCTCAGAATCTGGGCAGGCAGCAGAGCTATAGCATGTGAAAAGAAAGGGTTATCTGAATGTCTCTTGCAATGTAATATCAAGACATCCAAGCCAGAATTAGAAGGAATCAGAAGTCAATCAGAAGCAGCACAAATCTCTATGTACATGAACTAACTGCTTCCAGGGCAGTGGCAAAGACATTAAAAACCAATAGCCTTTTATGGCTCAAATTTGCTTTCTTAGGCTTGTGTCCAAAGCAGTTTGAGCAAGGAAGACAGACACAGAGAGACACAAACACATGAGAGTTTGTCAGGTGAGTGTGAGATAGTGCAGTTCTGTTCTGCTTTTGGTATAAGAGCAAACACTGCTTAATTTCACCTACAGGGTAAGGTGGGGTGATGAGGAGATGAAATATGCCTGTTTTAGAATCTTATTTCTGTGTGTTTTAAAAGGGATGTTGTTTGACTGTACTGCTTCCAGTTTTCAGAAGAAAAGAAAGGCAAGGGCCTGGAACTTCAATGTCTAAGATGACAAGCAGTTGTCACACATGAAGCACTGTATCTTTTCTTCATGGGACAGTCCTACGATGGCACACTGAGGCAGGAATTGAATTTCCTTACAGAGGTCAGGAAGGCCACAACATCCTTTCCCAGTCTGTAATTGTGATATGGTGTCCTGGGTTGGCTATGTGATGCTTGTATCCTCAATCATCTGTTCTGTTTAAGTGGATAATAAGTTTTGCACCTTTAAGACTTGTTCCAAGAGCAAAGGGGGGAGAGAAGAGGCGTGGAGTTTGTTGGGGGAGGGGCCACTTGAATTTGTTTTTCTAGAGGAAACCCCTTTAGAGGTTTTTTTCCCAAAATTGCCCTAAACCAGGACTTATGGTTATCAATTAACCTCTTTTTATCTGAGCCCAATCCTCTGATTGTGACCCCTTTCAAAGCATGTGCACATATATGATTCCAAAATGATTTACTATTGACTGTATATAAAAGCTCTGATTCTCTATGTGTGGCATTTATTTCATCCTCCTGAAGCAACTATTGAGATGATCTTGACTTAAGCCAAAAGCAGGGCTTCTCTTCACAAAGGGCATTTGGGAAAGTGAATCCAAAAGCCAATTTGTAACTGAACCAATATAAGCCCAAACCTGTCATTTGAGTTTAATCTGAGCACTAACAAGACAGGGATTCATGAATATTAGTGAAATCACTATAAATTCATACTGTTTGTTATTTTGGATTAGCATCTCCATGTAGTCAAGCCCTGAGAGATTAAAAAGCCACACCCAATAAAGAAAATACAGAGGCCTTGTGTTTCCTCAGTGTATTGTGAGCTCAGGATACAAATTAAATAAGTGAGAAAGGAAAAATGGAATGAGTCTTACTTGTAAATAATGAGTTATCCTCCTCTTCATCTTCCTCTTCTTCCTCTTCCTGCCTTGGATAAAGGCAGGAAGAATCTTCATAGTCAGTTTCATGAGGCACATTTTCTTTATTGTCATCGCATTCGATCACAACAGTTGGCACTTGTCTCATGTCTGGAAGGCCTGAAGGTCCTGCTTTTGTAACACTGTCACTTGTGTGTAAACCAGAGCTGTTGGGAAAGAAAAGCAAATAAATAAACTAAAGGAAACAGCTCAATGAAGGGCAGAGTTGCTTCTCTCACTGTATATAGCAAAGTCGTGGTGTTTCATCCCTTTCTGAGAAGAAATGAGAACAGAAAGATTTTCAACATCAGCAAGACATCTAAGGGGTTTAAACTGAGTACTTATTAGATTTAGGGTATAACACTTAAAAGGGAGAGTTAGGATAGCATGCAAGCAGAAATACTGTCATCCAGGATGAAGCACTAAAGATCTGAGACAAATTCTTAGGGACCAGCTACTCAGAGTGGTAAGCAGCAGCTACTCAGTGGTAAGCACGCCTTCAGCCTGGTGTCTGTGTGACCTTCCACTGGTGTGCAGGCAGCAAGGAGAAAAATGTCTCACCTGAGTGCAACAGGTGGAGTAAGAGTGGGAGGAAGGAAGGATGGACTGTAGGGGAAAATTTTAGAAAGGCAGAGGGAAAACTAGTGGCTTGCACTATTGATGAGTAACTTGAGGGGATGGCAAGTGCACAACTCTCTGATGTGCAGGGGAGCAAGCCTGTGAAACTGGGCTTGGAGAAAAGAGACTTTGGGAGCAGGTGAGATTAACCAGGGAAGAAGCTAAAACCTGGGGAGTTTGTTTGCTAATGGCACAGTTATATACTGGGGGGTGGACATGATGATATCTCTTTTCCTGCCTCAGCTTTTTATCCAGCCAGGTGCTGAAGATCAGTCAGAATTGGTGCTAACATCATATTTCTTTTGTCACAGGAGGGATTGATTATTTTCAGTATCTTATGAGATGAAGACCCGTGGTGAGGACTGCTACTATCTAGCCCTGTTTATGTGTTGAATTCAAAGCCCTTTACCAAATAACATATCAAGTAGGGAAACAGGAACATGAGGAGGTGAAGATCAAAGTCAAACAAAAAGTGAAAAGAAAAGTCAGGAACAGAAGTCGGGAAACCCAATCAGTTTTTATTGAAATAGCTCATGCTGCTTTTCCAGTATGAAATCGGAATGAAAGACGGGCAGGCAAAAATGGTGGCAGCTCAGGATTAATTGTGAGACAGCAGAAACTGCCCTCTCTCTGAAGTCATGGCTGATGCAACAGCTCTATGAAAAATGGGCAACATTTGCCTGTGGGACACCCTCTCTATGTCAAACTCCCATTTTAATTTTACTGTTCTTCTTACTTTTCAGAAGAACATAGGTGTGAAAGCAGATGTTCTGGCCAAGCTGACCTTGAGGCACACCGACTTGGATCTGACAAGTATTGAGTGCCATCAATTCCCTTGAATATTTTAGTCTGAATACCACAGGTGTTCTGCATCTTGAATAAAATGTATTCTTCTCTTTAAAAGATTTTCTACAGAAATCTAGTGAATCTACTATCTTCAACTTGAAACATTTTGCTTTCTTCTAACCCAAAAGTTAGAATGGACTCTTAAATGGCTTCCAGATAACATTCCAGAGAGTCTTTTAAAAATGTAGTTCTAGGGATATAATGCTACTCCAAATATGCTTAGGGATTAAAGAGAAGAAAAGGCTTCAGATCCTGTGAACAAACCATACCAACAAGCTGTTATCATCATCTTCAGCTTCAAAGAAATAATTTTTTTTTAATTCCAACGTATATTATTGCAGACTAACCAATAATGAGATACAAAGCTTTACTAGATTCCTTGAAGAGAGAAACTCAATTTTCTTCATGATAGCCCATGTTTTGTATCACAAAGAGAGATTCATGAAGAACTGGCTTGCAAATTTTTGTATTGGACTTCAATGATTTTGACAGAAAAAAAACTTTATCCCAAATGCAGTTTTAGACTCCATCAACTGAATTCTCATAGTGACATATCAACACACTACAATCTTTAAAAAGTTTGAACTAACTTTTTATTTACTGAAATGCTTTTAGAAGTTTTATATTATGAACTTCATTAAATCTATTTTCTCTGTAAGCTAATTTTTGAGTAAGTCTTTTAAAGAGGAAAGGAAGGAAATTCAAAAGCCTGGAATCAAATTTCTGAGAAAAACCATAATATTGTGAAATTCTGTTAACATTGCTAAAAGAACACCCAAAACCTTCCAATTGCACCATGCAACCACTGGATCATTAATTTAATTTTAATACAATAGATACACAGAGAGTAAGTACAAATGAAAGGAGCAAGAAGCAATTCAGCATCCAGGATTATTTGGTGCTTCCCTGTTCTGTGAAGGATGGATGTAGCTTACAGGTGCATCCTTATGGGTGTGTCCCCTTATGGGTAGCAGATATCAAAGTGATCCATCAATTTAGGTTATTGAGCAGATATAGGACGGCAACAAGATTTACAAGTTACCACAGAGGATTTTTATTTGAACTAGTGATCTAGAAATAGGCAGCTTCTCATCTCATTGTAAGCTTTCTGAATCATCCACTTTCTTGATAATACTACTTTCTATTTTAAGCCCCTCATTTTTCCTAGTGTTTTGTGTTGTTCTTGATTAAAATCAGCCCTTTCCACAGCAATTTGCCTAAGTCAGCTGTCTAAGCAAAGTGCTTATGAAATACATGCAGTACTGCAGTATACTTAAAAAAGACAAATCAAGGTCACAGGATATGTCCATTGTGTATAAATGACTCTGGGTCATTAGCAAAACTCCCACATTGTCAGGTGACTAAACGACAAAGTTTTGTAGCTTTATTCACCAAAAAGCACACTATTGTTTCAAAAAGCCCATTTTAAACCAGTTTTTTGTTTTGCAACAAAACCAGAGAAAAAAGCTACAGTTAAGCAAGTACTTGTTTTAAGAAGATCTTAACGCATGGATGTGAACAATTCAAAGCTCCCTAGTACAAGAACTTGCAATAACTGCTGCATCATCTGCACATGATCAAAACAGAAAAAAAAGTTACACCACTATAGATTACAATGGTTTTAGTGAGAAAATACTTCAATGAAGAATCACAATTTAAGCATATGAGTGACTCATGGTACAGAAAAAAATTTAAGAAAGAAAAAAGTGAAATACTTCCTGTAAAATCTAGTGGGAAAAACCTGCACACTTCTTGTCTGTCATGCCAGACCCTTTGATTTTGGAATAGAAGATTACATTTTTATCAGAATGTTTTCAGATCCACAGTACTTTTATGTACTTAGCAGCTAAAACAAAAGGTCTGAAAGAACTTCAAACCACTGTATATACGTTTCTACTACAGGAATGTGTGTCAGAGAGAAGGCAGAGTTATAAATATTAAGTATTTCTATCCTTAGGCAATGCTAAAGTTTAGACAAGATGCAATTCTCTTGACAAGTTTTATGGAAGATAAATGTTTTCTGACTCAAATATGTTTCATAAGATTTACAAGACACTGGTGGTAATGTCTAATGCATTTCATTTCATAAATCTACAGTCTGAGGCGGAGCTGGGTGTCCCAGAGGAACTGGTGGCACACACAGTCTTTTTGGACACAGTGATTTTTCAGTGCTCTGCCACAGAGGCAATTCTAGCCTGGAGTGAGATAATGCCACTTAACAGCTCTTTAGTACAAACATTGAACAAACTGAGCCCTGGATTCATCTGTGCCTGCTCCTGTACACGAGCCCACAGAGTAAATGAAATTAATTGTCACCTTTCCAGACAGGCTGAGAATTATACAGGCAAGGCAGAAAATCAGGCTGTTTCAGATGAAGAAACTGCCTCACTAAGTCAAAATTAAAGACACATTTCGGTGTCACAAGAGAGTCTCTAAGGCTTCCTCAGCCACTGTTCGTGATGCACAGCTTTGAGGCATGATCTTTCTTAAATTCATTTTGGTTAGGAGGATGAAATCTGCATATTTTGGTGGCAGGGCTTACCAGATTTTCATCAACTCCTACAATGCAATGGTAAAAAATGATGTCCAAATCTAGAGTTTTACTTATGCTTGACAAACACCCTTTGGACTGAAGGGGAAAGTCATTTGCAGTAAGACACAAATTAGCAACAGAGGTTGCAGAAAAAAGGTTACATGGAAATTACACATATCTCTGTTTCAACTTTATCTACCATAAAACTGGTAATTTATCAGGGAAAATAGAGGCAAACTGGCAGCACAAATGACATGTCATAATAGTCATACTATGACAAGGGGCAGATTGCCCTTCTGAGAATAGGTTATGAATAGACATTATGAGTACCAGAAAATGTTTGCAATCAAAAGCGTTAAGTGCACAAATGAACTTAATGTTCTAAAATGTCTGTAATAAAATTTAATAAAAAAATCCAGGAATTAGCTCCCATTTTAAGCCATAGGAACAACTGGGACTTGAATAGCTATTGCATGCCTTTTAATGTACTTTAAGACATTAACTTATTAATATGCACTAGATCTAGGTGAGGTAGTTACATGCAATCACCTCTGCAGAGGGGAAAATAGAGATAGAGAGACTCAGTAACTTTCTCAAGGTCAAAGACAGAAAAATCTGGCTTCCAGGTCTGTACAGAGGGAAAGCTCATTTTTCTCTGGCAAGCCTGTGGCTCATTGGCAGAGCTCTGATTTCAACTATCATTCTTCAGATGTTGTTAGACTACCTGAATTCCAGAGATCTTATCTGTGTAAGCAAAGAGTCCAGGTTGCTAGAGGAAGGGAAGATTTTAGCCTTTCATTTTTTGTTCATGTCCACACTCAGCCACCTGGTGAATAGGAGAGTTGTAAGGTATAAGAAAAATTTACTGGACAAAATGTGAATTTGATACAAACTGATTCACCAAATATCATTAGAGCTTCAATGACCTTGAGGAGCTTCCACTGCACCAGGACCAAAGAAATTAGATACAAGGAAGAAAAGGAAAAATTCCAGAAGGAAAAGAAAAAAATTAGAGCTGAAAGCTGATCTGTGCTTGTCTATATGATCATCTCTTATTAAAATCAAAACACTATTCTAAAAAATCCCCCAAATTACCAGACTTGGCAGCATTATTACCGCAGCACCATGGCAATTCTTCTGTAAAGTTGTAGGATGCTTTTGAGATAATATCTGAGATCAGAAGGAAAAACCCCTTATTATTCACCAGAAGCTTCCTCAGAGACTTAGCAGGCTCTCTCATCTCCTCAGGTTTATTGACTCAACAGTAGTGGCCCAGTACTTTGCTAACTTGCAGGGAACAGCAAAGTGCAGGATGTCACTCCATATCCTTTGCAGGCTACAGATGTGAGCACACTACCAAGCTCCAAACAGAGGAAAGAGATCTAGGATCTTCCGAGTTTTAACAAGCCCTCAAGAATTTTGGGCTGAAGTGTGCAATGACAAATACTGAGGTATTATTTCTCTGGAGTTTAATGCAGATTTTTACAATAAGGGAAAGTAAGTGGTGTCAAAAATAGTAGAAAACAGGGGCATTCAGTGCAAATAATTGTCTCCCAAGTTAAATAAATATATTTAAAAAATCTGCGCAAATCTTCAAGAAAACTCGGCAAGTTTATCCAGATCACAGTTTGGCTTGGAAAAAGCAAATAAAGAATTTAAGAGCAAGATCAGCTCCACAGAACTGTAAATGGTTTAAAATATTTTTACCTCTATATACTATAAAAATAACAATTGCTGTTGCAGAGGAAATGATCATGACCTATTTTCTCCCTTGTGAATGCAGAAGTTATTGATTTACTTTGACAAGGAGCACAAACAAAGTACTCAATACATTAATCTATGGTTTAACTAACAGTTAATCAACATAAAAAGGCTATGAAAAATCTGCCTGCAATATCCTGAACAAGGATTTATATTCATTTTAAATGTGAAATATCAGTACCCAACCTTTTCTTGTTTTCTTCTTATTAATTGCAAAGGGAAACAATTGCTTCACACTGGGACATGATTGCTTGCTTATTCAGTTTTTAACAAGCAGCAGAGCTTCAGCTTCAAATTAATAGTTAAACCCAAACAGCATCACCATCTTTAAATCAGTTAAGCGTATTTGTAGACATAAACATGATGGATGACTAGAAACTGGAGCATTCATTGCTGTGGGGCAACAGATGCCACAGTGAAGTCATACTCTGAGAGATGTCACTGGGCTCAGGATAACAAAGGGCCTTCTGCACACAGTGTGAGCCAGACATTAAGATGTCCAACCTAAGCTGGGGACAGCATGGGCAGTGCAGCCCCAAAGGAGCTTTGGGAGACACCAGCTATGCACTGTGCTTGGTGCATTGAATTTTGGGATGGTGGAGAGGCACCAGACCAGCCATGCTGGCAGTGTGAGAGGTAAACGGGTAATCACTGGGTATGGCAGTAGGAGACAATGTGGATACTTTTTCTATCCTACCTCTACAGCTGTTTCACAGACAGGAATAAGAATCTTCTTCATAGCCCTAGTAGTTTGTTCCCAGCTGAGAACTCCCCCATACTGTAGAAATATTAGCCCCATGATGTAATCGCAAACGTGTCACTATTCTGGTACTAAAATAAGCTGGCAGTGTGAGACAGCCTCTGGTCTCCTGACTCTTTTTCAGGGAGTAAGGAGAAAGTGCCATCAATAATCCAGTTGTTTCCAACTATGGAATATAATGAAGGTAGTTATCAGTTATCAGACAGAAATACTGGGGTAAATCATTAAGCATTAAGCATTTTGTCTGTTAGATCAAATATTTTGCCTTCCTGTATAACAGGATGATCTGATGCTCCTAGAACAAGGTGGCTACAAAGCTGTCTTTGGTACTAAATAAAACATGTGATTTTTCATCCATCTTCCCTGTTCTGGGACTTTTTCAGTTTTGCTCTGCAAGGTGAAATAAATTTTCCAAAGCTTGCTGATGTTGCAGTCTATGAGGGCAGCTTGCATTTATACAACATGCTTCACTTACTCAGACTACTTGGAGAAACATTCAGAGATACTCATAAGTGACAATAACAAAAAACAGCCCCAAGGTGGGTAAGGCATTTCTGATCAAATGTTCTACCTCTTGCCAGATGCAAATGGCCAAGAAGGTAGCTGCTGTGGAATGAGTTAAATACTTACTTTAAGATCAAACACATGATTTAATTTAAATTAATTTAAGTAATCTAAATACTGTATTAAAACCCCTCTAAGTGACTTGTAGGAAGTCCACATAGATTGTTTTGAGCTAATTGGTAATACTAATCAGACGCCCTGCTGGAGTGGCACACTAGATTCTGATTGCTCTTTTATGAATCCTCCTCTCCTTGCATTTAGTAATCCTCCACACAACTGGAGCTCTGCAGTTATGCCTCAGCAGTACCTACTGCAAGCCAGGCATGTCCTATTAAAATCTCCATTGGCTGTATTATCTACTTCCTTGAATGGGACAATGGTGTTCAGGAAATTTGGTCTTTATTTCCTTTCAGCCACAAACTTGTCAAACAAGTCTGGAAAGGCTCTTCCTCTGCCTCTGTTTCTCCAGAAATGACTCTGCCCTGAAGCTGTTAGACCCCAGAGGAGACACCTCATTCAAGTCCTACAAATGTAACTCAAGCGATGCCTTCAATGCTGGGTTAGCAGGAATCAGTGCACACCACTATGGAATGCTAAAAATGTTGGTCCATTACCTTTCTAGCCTGTGCATGGTCATGGCTAGTGTTTTGTTCAGTTCCTCGATCATCCGGCACCCTGAAGGGTGAATGGGCAACGTGCTGGACCCAGAAGGAAGGTGCTGGCTGTGGCTGCTGTACTGGAGCTGGTGCTGGTGAGCTGCTAACTGGGATGGCAGGACAGTGTGATGCTGCTGGGTCAAAGGCTGCTGGGAGCTCTTCTGTGTGGAATAGGATGAGAGAGAGAGGTCTGGCCCCCCTAAAGGCATGCAAATCATGACTTTCTTTGGAGGTAGTGGAGGTGACAGTTTAACTGGCATACAAGGCAGTTTCACAGGAGCGCCAGGATCTAAAAGAAAGAAAGACAGCACAGGTGTTAATTTTCATGTCAGTAAGAAGGAGATTAGAGTATCTGCCTGGGTGAGCAGGTACAGAGGTTGCCACTCAACATAGGAGAGTGCACACCTGTTGTGACAGACAACTCCTATTGTATGCTCAGCATGGTCCCAGAAAAAACACTGTTGTTTTGCAGCACTCCCGAGTCTCACAAAAAAACATCCCAGGGCTGTGCATGCCCCTAATAAACACATTAAGCAATACTTAACAAGGCTTGTGGCACACTTTAAAGCCCTAATCCTCCAAAATAGCCCTGTGAGGTAGATGCCACTTCTTCCACTCAACAGGCACACAAATAGGGGGAGAGCAATTAGGATGAGAGCAATTCAGTGTCTGAAGTTACAGGATGACTCACCACCATCACTGGCAGAGCAAAAACTCAGGGATTTCTGATCCATCTCAGCCACCGCAGTACAATTACTACAAGTCACACTTCTTACAGCTTTGACATGTGCAAAACATCTGGTGTAAAAAATTACATTATAGGGCAAAAGAGAAAAGAAATAAGGTTTGAATACTAAACAGGATGGGTTTGGAAAAATGGAGGGTACACGAGGAGAAAAGTTAAAGGGCACTAGGTTGTTAGGACTAATACATTCTTTTACAGAAGTGGCAGACATTTTTCTCTGGACTCAAGCACTGAATTTTAGCTTTTAAACTCTATTTAAAATATTCACTGAAACCCATAGTTGATCAGACAGGAAAAGACTTCACTGACTTCAATGAGAAATCAGTGAGACTTCCACAAGCAAACCTCTCTTCCAGAACTCAACTGCAGAATGGAGATTTTTGGAGATGCATTGTGAAATATTTTCAGAAGGGAAAAGAAGTAACATGAGGGCTAGTAGTTGCCAAGATGGATGGGGGAAATGGTCACAAACCATGCTAAGAGTGAAAGAAAGAGAAAATATATACACTGTGAGCAACAACTCTAAGTTTGTATCTAGGAGGAAGGCCAGGCCCTTTACAGCCTTAAATACTGCACATACTTGTCTCCGCACTGTAGCTCTGTGGGTGAGGCTTGCATGACCTTTGGTCTCTTGCTGCTTCTGTCCACTCTTGCTACAACATGGTAAGAGAATTGCAGGGCCAGAATCTTTTGACCTGAAGAAGCTTGGGAGTTAGATGCTGCTCTCCAAAGTTCATCACTATTCTGAACACTATCAGATTTCCATAGTCCTTTTCCAGACTATACAAACTGGTTATTTTGGATTTAAACTATCCTTCCCCCCACTCCCTTCATTCTTTCCTTCTTCCTGGCTTGTTCTGGGTATTGCCTGGACTTCTATCCATATCTAATAGCCAGGGTACACAAGTTTGATATTAGGACTAGCAAGCAGTAACACTTTTTGAAAATTATTATGGATTGTAAGGTGAAAAAAGACCATGAGCTAAGTTCAGATATGTCTCTTGAGTTTTTTTAGTGCTAGTCACATCTTCCACAGCATCCACTTGATATTAGTGGTTTTGCTATTCCAGGGACAACACATTGACAGTGTAAGCCTTCCACCTTCTCCAGAGTGTTTATAGGCTACTACACAGAGGGGTTCAAGGGAGTGCAAAGATGAAATGCTGTGTGCTGGTTTTGGAGGGGATAGAGTTAATTTTCTTCACAGTGTCTGGTATAGGGCTGTTTTGTATTTGTGCTGAACAAAGTTTGAGTTGATAATATAGAGATGTTTTTGTTATTGCTGAGCAGGGCTTGCACAGAGCCAAGGCCTTTTCTGCTTTAGAACTGCAACACAGTGGAGGGAAACCTGGGATGCATGGCAAGCCAGGACAGGCAATCCTAAGTGACCAAAGGAATATTACAGACCATATGATATCATGCTCAGCATGTATAGTGAAGGTAAGAAGGAGGAAGGGGGCGGATGTTTGGAGGGGTGGTGTTTGTCTTCCCAAGTAGCCATTGCATGTGATGGGGCCCTGCCCTCCGGGAGATGGCTGAATACCTGGCTGCCCATGGGAAGCAGTGAACACATTCCTTGTTTCACTTTGCTTGTGTGCATGGCTTTTGCTTTCCCTATTGAACTGTCTTTATCTCAACTCATTCATTTTCTCAGCTTGTCTGAATATGGTCCTAATACTTTTACCCTTCTGATTCTCTCCCTGACCCCACTGGTGGGGGAGTGAGTGAGGGGCTAAGTGGGGCTTGGCTGCTGGCTGGGGTTACATCATGATGTAGGGGTATGGAGAAAAAGTGGCCTTTCCACATTGCAGAGTGGAAGGGCTATAGAGAGTAGAATGCAAGTCTTTTGCCTTTCAATGTAATATTAAATCCACTTAACATGTTGTCTCTTCTGATGGCTCTACGAAGGTTGAAATTTAAGTCATGGGTTTGCCAAAGCAGTAAAAGAAAAAAAAAGCCAAACCACATTCAGGATTTTCTATTCAAGCACACAAAGTTCTTCAAGTCACCTTGTTTTTCTTACAAATATGTTATTTGCATACATTTCCTCTGTGTATCCTGCATAAAAGAACACACTCTTCAATTAAAGGTAAATAACAGAAAGAGTAAGGAGTAAATTGTATAGAGCCCTGAGAATAAAACTCCTATGGGATTTGTAGTAAAAAAAAGTGGGTTTTTTCACAAATTTATGCTCCAGGCAATTTTACTTCTAGAGCTTGTCCTGAATTACAAAGACTACACTAAGATCTGCACTTCCATTTTGACAAATACAGGTTGGTTTAAGATGCTTTCTGCAGTATGTCAATTAAAGTCTGCACCTGACAGTGCCTGTGCCCGGATGCCCCATTACTCTGTGGCAGCCCTCCTTAATGGTGAATTCAAAAAGATCCCAACTGCAGGCATCTCTGTCTTTTGACAAAAGAATAACTGGAAGTATCACTTGGGTTTTCTGCTTTTTGTGATCCTGAAGATCAGACCAATATAGTTAAGGTATAAAGCAAACAGGAATCCTTCCTCCTTTCTTCTAAATACAGTGAAAATTTCTTTTCTCATGCAAGTATTCATGCAGTAGAGTTGTGGCACAGGCACTGCAGCTCTGGAATTGTACAGGAGCACAAGTCTAGCTTAATTATCCTGAGTAGCCACATATTCATTCTATCATGAATCAGATGCACACACTTTGGTTTGACTCTGCGCAACAAAGGTATGGACCTTCAGTTTCCACTTAAATTTAAACAAATGCTTCACATCAACATGTTTTCAATGGTACCAATGCTGGGTGACTCCGCTGGACACCTGCCAAAAATTGTGCCCATTATTTTTAATGTCCTTATTCAGGCTGTGTTATACCCAGGTTCTTGAGCTTGTCTGAATATGGTCCTAATACCAAAACAGACTCTTAGAAATGACCAGAGGCATTAAATCTGCTTGTCTGTCCTCCACCTGCAGGAGAATTCTACTTTGTTTAAATAAAATGGTTAAAAGGAGAATGAGTACAATTTGCTGGGAAATGTAACGGTGTATCTTCACTGACACCAGTAATGGAGACCTCGGTATTGCAAGTTTTTATGTGTGGTCTGATCAGTGACTATGCTGAACAAGTGGGTCCTTGCCCAAATCCATGGGCTCTGGGCATGCTGTTGGGAACTGTGCTACCATCATCTACACTAAATGACAGAACAACTTCTCCCTGCATGTAAGAGTGAGGTGACTGAGTTTTACAGTTCTTTCCTCTGTTTGTTTTAATTTCACAATGTACATGATTTATGAACCAGGGCTAGTAACAATTACTGTCTCCCCCATGGAATATACATCAGACATAGGCATCAGTAGATGAGTAAGAAGCTGGACAGGGGAAATAAGAACAAGGAATCTATGATGTGTCTTCTCAGTGAAACATTACTAGAGTATTAAATCATTGCACAAAGCACTCATAACTGAAAAGAAGCAAACTGTGTGAAGCCAGGTGTGCAAGGCTGATTAATCTCTTCTGGCTGAGGTTTTTCATGCTCAAGAGAATAATGAGCAATTTTGCAAGATGTTGGTTCCCAGTGGGGATGTGACCACTCAGCACTGTGTAATAACTTGCATGCTAGAGTTGATGAAAAAGACATAAACCTCTCCACTCTTGATGATAATCAATTACTTAAAAGACAGTTGTGGATACCACAATATTTACTACACATCAGAATTTTGACAAGCAGGCCATCCTTACTCTTTCCATACAGATCATTTTGCTAACGTCTGTAGTTACTGTATTTCTTTTGGGGTGTTCATGAGATAAATATATGTTTATTTGTTGCACAGGTTTGCTGCTATATGGTTCTTCTGAAGTGTTAGTAGTACACTGGACCTGTGAAACATATACCAAGTCTGATGCTTAGTCACTGAACATGGCTGGAGAATTGCTCAGCACACATTGAAGACACAACTGCTGCAGATGGGGTGCAAGGAACTTCTGGATGTATGGCAGCAAAGGTTGCTGCAGCAGGGGTTGTAGAAAGGCTCATTAAAATCTTCAAATTCTGCCCCAGCTCAACTACTTCATGGAGAAAGACGACATGCCTGGGGATCCTGGGCTTGTGGCAGAGCTGGCTGTGTTGCTCTTTCTGGACTCCTTGCCAAATGTAAGGCAGTGCTGTACCCTGACAGCAAGGGAAGGACAACAGACTCCTGGGTGGTACAAGAAGAAACACAGCCAGGAGGTTCTGCTACTGATAGAAGGATTCCCTTCTATTTACCAGTCCTCAGACAGTATCTAGACTACAGTGCAAGCTTAGTATCCACCAGGAAAGATATCAAAAAAAACAGAATGAGTTGAGCACAGGGTCACTGCAGTGGCTGAGGGCTAAAGCACCAGAGGTACTGAGGTATGTTCAGCTTGGAGCAAAGACAGCTTGTGAGGGGAACACTTAAGAGCAGCCTCCCAGTACCTACAAGTTATCAATAAGGTGATATTCTTCAGTAGTGTGTGGTGGGAGAAGGAATGACAGTGGACAAAAGTGAAAAGAAAGAGGTTCAAGACTGGATTATAAGGAAAGTGTCTTCCCTGCCATGAGAAGAGGCAGTTAGTGGAGCAGGTTTATCCAGACAGGTTGTACAGCTGGCATCCTCTGATGTTTTCAACACCCAGCTGGTCAAAAGCCTAAGCAATCTGGTCTGATCCCATACCTGGCTCTGCTTTGAGCAGGAGATTGGATTTAAGACCTGGTGAGGTCTTTTTCCTCACCTGAATGACCTTATACTGTGACCTTTGCTGTACTGTATACAGCTAGTAAGTAATACAAGTAATACAGCTTGTCATAAAGTTAATGAGAAACTCTTTAAATTCCTTCTAAGTAATTAATTATGTAAAATAATGTGCAAAAAACTCCCTCAAACCAACAAAGAGTGCAAAAAACAGTGTGGCCTGTTGAGGGAGCTCCATGGGGTGATGTGCCTGATATTTACTGGCACCATTTGGACAAGTAACTTTTGCTATTTCACGTCTTCTTTCCTGTAATCACTTGTGCCTAAATGGTAAGAGTCTCTTTTCTTGTTTCAATGAGTTTTTGAGGAGTCAAAAACTGTTCTCAAAGGTTTGCCATGCATCTCCTGCTGACTATAGCAAGATCTGCAGTCAGGTCTTTTGGGGAAGATTTGAGATGGAATTCTTTGCTGTTCTTGTGTACCACATACACATTTAAGATTCAGGTTGAATATGGAGAACAAAAGCAAGGCATGATTAGCCCTAAAGGTTGAAAAGTATGGCTCTGCATGAATTCCTGTGCAGGGCCTTGGAAAGGGTTTCAAAGATGAGAAAATTTCCTGATGCCTGTATGTGATAGGTACTCCCCTCCAGGAAGAAGCACAGAAAGGAATTATAGAGGGAGAAACTGCACCAGAGTCCAGTTTCCATGAGAACCTGGTGAAGGAGAACTGCTTTTGTTCTGCTGCTTCTCCCTTGACATGCAGTGAGAGAACTGTCCATTGTCTTCATGTGAATGTAACCTCCCTTCAGGAATGTAGCCTGCCAGAGCAGACAGCTGGAGGTAACATCACTGTGGAGGAAGCTTCTGGATTATGCCTTGGGCTCATCTACAGGGAGTCTTCTGATACATATGTGACTACTGCATTATAAAATATTCCAGAGTATTTACTGGACAAATTGTAGTTGCAAAAACTTTTACAAAGTTGTCACTCATAACCAACTGTGTGTTGGCAAGGCACCAGGACCCCAGGCATTCATGCTCTCAAACCTCATTCTTGTCTTGTCTGCATTGTAAGAAGCAAATTTCGAGGATTTTTAATATTTTGTACCCTATTAAATGTTTGCCTCTAATTATAAATTAGTTCTGAGTCTACACAGACATAACTAGAAAGCCCAATATCAGAACTAAAAATGTGCTATGTGTCTCTTCAAAATATTGAATGAAAAAAAGCAAAAGAATGCAAAAAGCTTAAATGGAATAGATAATGGCCAGATATAACCAAAGCTACATCCTATTCTAATATTAGGCTGAATTTTGGCTCAAACAGACTCAAGTGCTCCTGAGATCCCATCTTAATGGCACATATTTTGTTCTCTGGTGTTTTAGGAGCTTTATGGGTTATTGGTGATTCAGTTGAAAAATATCTAATTAATTCCAGAAAGCATTATCTGCTCTGGTGAAAATTAACAGCTTAATGAATCAAGATCAAAGCGAACTTTACAACACTGGGGTCTATCAATTCAGACATGCCTAGCAGTCCTCTCACTTGACCATTAAAGATTTTTTGATAAACTGGGGACTTGAACACCAGAACCCCAATTAAATTTGGTCCCAGGTAATTATTTCAACTCTTCCTAAATTTTCAGTGAAGGAAGCTAGAAGTGTCCTAAATGCCTGAGTTCTGCACGTGAATATCAGAGAAATAAAACAACAAAAGAAATTCTATCTTGTGAACATTGTATCATACTAATCAGTCTAATGCTAATCATGTTTGAAAACCAGTACAAGGCTCACCAGGAGGTGACTAGCCAACAGGACATGCAGAGCAGTGAAACAGTGGTAACAAAATAGTTAAGGCTCATGTTTTTCTCCTGGAGTTTCCTGTCTTCTAGGGCTTATGTGAGCACTTCCACACCCAGTGCTGTGACAGGGATGTTCCCTGTGGAGGCAGCACCATCAAGACCACAGGACATGGCGTGAGGAAAAGTATGGAGCATCTTCTGCAGCAGTGTTGGTACCACTCCCAGTGGCTGCCCTGCAGTCTGCTCTTGGCTCTGGCACTGTTTCTATACTGTCCCATCCCTACAGAGCCTCAGCCTTGAGAAGAAGCATGCCAAGGCTGTGTGATTTATATTTGCTAGAGGCAATTTTTTCTTCCTTCCACCTTTAAAAGGATTTTTTTTTAAATTTCCATTCACCACAAAATTAAATGTGCTCTTACGTGTTTATTTAGGTCTGCTCTTTTATGTGCGTTTCTTATCAATCGAAAGGCCAATCTTTGTCTTGGCACAGGCAGATAGATATTTGAGATGGCTCAAAATGCTTTCAGAGGAAAGGAATGTTTCCTTTCCATTTCTAAAAACTGTAATAAATTCTTTGTCAAGCCCTGCAAGTCAGTCTGCATAGCTTTTTGAAGAACTTTGGAATATTTTCACAGCAAGACAGGGTCTGACTTTTTTCCCTCAAGGTTTGTTTTAAAAATATTTTTCCTTTTTTTTTTTCCTCTGTAGTCTGTAGTCTGTAGTGATTTTTTAATATGTGTTTGTAGAAAACATCTTTCTATTAAATAGATAGACTTATGTACACATATACAGGCATATATATATATATATATATATATGTATATACATATATGTAGACAGAAGTTGAGTTGCTTCTGCCTTTTCACATGTATACCTGAACCCTTCACAGGATCACAGCTACCAGACCATTAAACCTCTGTCACTCTCCACTAGCCATGCCTGATATGTTTTAATTTGTCCTTCAACCTTCTCAAAAATTCTTCAGTAGAAAAATGTGTATCCAGCAAGAAATGAAAAGTTTTCATTTTGAATGCCAGAGTTCAGATTTTGCTTGTTTTCTCACTCACAAGCAGAGGATGTCTCTGGAGTAATTAGAAAAAGAATAGCATTAATTCGGCTTCTCACTGAGGAGGATGCTTCATTAGGATTGATTGCTCATTTCCAAAGACTGTACATGGCTAATATAATTACCACTGGAGAACACAAGGCACTGAGCAACACTTATATCCTTTGGACCACCAAAGTAAATGGACCCTTTAGAACAAGCTGAATACTTTTATTTATAAGGAATGTATAAGTGAGGGTTCCAGTACCAGCAGGAATACTGTCAATTAAATTATGGCTCTATGACTAAATTTGAGTCTCCTTTCCTTTACCCTGAAGGTTTTGTACATGCATGTACAAGAGTCTATCTATACATACAAGACTTTATATAGGACTAGATGAGACATCAGTGAAGGCCACCACAAGAGGCCACACCAGAGGAGTCACAGTTCTGTTTCGCTTTCAATGGAAAGTCATCACCATCAAGCAATGCACTTATGCTGATAACTTGAGCCTGATTCTACTTCACACAAAATTTCCAACTGCAGAAAAAACAAAACTACTCCAGAAGCCCTCATCCTTTGATTCTTCTGGTATCTCTTACAAAAGAATGGCTTATGAACCAAGGACCTGAGTTTTTTCCTATGCTATTCCTATATTTTTATTTCTTCCATGTTGGCCTCATTTCTGAACAACTTCTTGTAATTGGGACAGAGTTTTATGGGAGATCACAGGAAGCTGGTTTTGTCCTTAGGTGAAGCCATGAATACTGCTACCTGGCCTTGCAGGCTGCAGGACCACCCATTCAGTTTGTAGCAAAGGGCAAGATATTAACTATTATGTGCAGATTTTGGCAGGTAAGAAAGTAAAGAGGTTTCACATAAAATGTACAAAACTATACAGGACAAAAAAGTGTGGTCATCCAAACAGAAACATGAAGAGACTACGTAGAGATGAGAGAAAACCAGAACATGTTCTTCCTAATGAGCACTTTCCTGATATAGACATTAAACCTGAATAAAATGGGTATTAACTGTCTGAAAAAAAAATCTGCAATACATAAATGTGGGCAGAGCATTTCTCACATCAGTTCTGAAAATATCAGGGCAGGATTAAGACAAGATCAACCCAGGGGAAGACTGGTAGCTGTCCCACTACAAAGATGAACCACACCTCATATTCAACTCAGGATTTTGAGGCGCTGCCTGCTGTGCAGCAGCTGCAATTATGAGCACACTGTTCAAAAGGTGCAGGCAAACATTTAGGGAAGCTATTTTGGTCAGCATAAATATAGCCATCCTTTGCTTCAGCAGTTGAAATGAGAGACTGGGAGGAGGAGACACACCCACCCTCCTTCCACATCCACCTAGAACTTTGAATCCCAAAGAACCTGGACACTTGTGAAAACATGTGGAACACAAAACAGAGCCTGTGTTGTTTACTGTTGCTACCTTCCATGCAGTGAGAGCTAAACTGCAGCATAAAGCACAGGACATCAAAATCCTGGTCATTGGGAATTGGAGCTGGACTCACCAGTGGTAGGAGACTAGTCAGAGCAGGGGTGGAAAGGGGGAGCAGTTTGGAAGATAATGTAAATACTGAGGCGAAATGGCAAGAAGTCATGGGACAGAAGTACCTGTATAAGGATCAGGGGCAAGTCAAAGACAAACATATGGAAAGATACAGGGTGTGTGGAGGGGGACCTGCCCATATGGCAGTCGAGGGGACAAGCAACAAATGGCAAAAGGAGAAATCAAAACTCTTCCTTTCCCCTCAACTCTCACGCCTTTCCTCATCAAGGGCATTTAAAGATATCCTAGTATTTTTCTGATACTTCCTTTCCCATCAAAGCACATCCTGCAATTTCAGTGGTGAAGGTAATTCTTGATGAATAAGGGTGAGGAGGGTTAGGAAATGCCACAGCGGTCTTAAGCAATTAGAGCTGAGAGGGGAAGTGCCCCTGGAGCAACCTTGATGAAGGTGCAGTCTGAAGATTTCACGATCCCTGCCCTAGGTACAGCACGTACATCACCAGCACACACAAGCGTGCAAACAGAGTTACAGAAAGAGGAAGAACATTGAGAACCTTGCTACAAAGGCAGCTTTTCCTATAAGGGAAATGGTGGGGCTGGGGGTCCAGGAATACCTACTTACCAGTTAAGTGGCTGGCAATCCTGGCAATAGGTTTAGGAGGCAGGGCAGGGGGCTGTTTGAGGAGGGACAACTGTTTCACTGGGGTGTCCTCATGGTCTCCAGGGAAAGCGGCAGATTTTTTGGGGGGAAGTAGCAGGACTGGCTTAGCTGTAGGATCTTGGGACAGGAGGACGCCGGATTCATTGGATGTGGGGCTCTCTTCAGACACTGGAGGACACAACCACATCATAGACGCAACAACGTTACGAGCAAAGCAGCAGCAGATACAGCCGAAGTCAGACAAGAAAAGCAGCACAGCAATGCAGATTAGGAATGACTCATAGATTTCACTCAAACATCGTATAACGTAGAAAGGAGGAAAGGAGGAAAGGAGGAAAGGAGGAAGGAGGAAGGAAGGAAGGAAGGAAGGAAGGAAGGAAGGAAGGAAGGAAGGAAGGAAGGAAGGAAGGAAGGAAGGAAGGAAGGAAGGAAGGAAGGAAGGAAGGAAGGAAGGAAGGAAGGAAGGAAGGAAGGAAGGAAGGAAGGAAGGAAGGAAGGAAGGAAGGAAGGAAGGAAGGAAGGAAGGAAGGAAGGAAGGAAGGAAGGAAGGAAGGAAGGAAGGAAGGAAGGAAGGAAGGAAGGAAGGAAGGAAGGAAGGAAGGAAGGAAGGAAGGAAGGAAGGAAGGAAGGAAGGAAGGAAGGAGGAAGGAGGAAGGAGGAAGGAAGGGAAGGAAGGAAGGAAGGAAGGAAGGAAGAAGGAAGGAAGAAAGAAGAAGAAAGAAAGAAAGAAAGAAAGAAAGAAAGAAAGAAAGAAAGAAAGAAAGAAAGAAAGAAAGAAAGAAAGAAAGAAAGAAAGAAAGAAAGAAAGAAAGAAAGAAAGAAAGAAAGTAAAAGAGAAAGAGTAACACACATCTACACAACAGCCAAATTTCTCATTACTTCTGACAGAAGTCAGCTCCCATCCAGGCTGGGTTGTACTTCCACATCAGGAACACAAATCAGGTTTTATAATGTCACATCACTGATGGTCTGTCACCACAGCTTGCCTAGGACCAGATATGTTAGCAGGTGGTCTCTAAACTTACCCTGTTAAATGTAAAAAGCACCTCACAGGGCCTACTCTCTTTTGAAAAGGCTGCATAGCTGCGCAAGATCACGGATGACAACTTCTACTGCTCACTTTTCCTCACTTGACCTTTGTCCACAACTCTCAGCAGCACAACCTGACGCAGAAAGAGGAGCTAGCCTGGATGTAGAGCATTGCTGTCTCCCTGCACAGGCTGGGGAAGAAGAGCAGCCAGCCTCACCAGGGCAGGGCAGCTGACTGTGTTAGTTACTGACGGATGTGTGGTGGGAACTACAGACAGCACCATGTGGCAGGTAGAGGGCACGATGTTGTACCCCAGGGCTCAAAAGTGTTGTAAGCTCTCTGCTCTAGAGCTCATTGGTACATCTGAGATGTAGACAGAGAGCTGGAAACCTGCTTTTACATGTTCACAAAGTGCAGGGGTTTTGCCTCACTCCGAGAGAGGTTACTTGCCTAGAGGTAGAGGTTAATTCTACATCCTGTCAGTCAAAATTTCTTGTGGAGCATTCAGTGACAATCTCTACACTGTCACCTCCTTCTACACCAGAAGACCTTCATTTTGACCAGGATTTCTCAGGGCTAAACACCAAATGTTAGAAGTCAAAAACTTGTTTCAAACAGCTTAGAGTATCTACACCATAACATAAATGAGACGTTACCTGTCCCATCCATGATCTCTGTGGTTGGGAGCACCTCATATGAGCAGGGTTCCACAGATGCTGGGACTGACTCCAGTTCTGCTAGGGCTGGCAGGGACACCTGGCTGGAGCTCAGCCCAGAGCCCAGAGGCTGTCCATTCTCCAAAGCTCCTTCTTCATTTGGTATGGAAAGTTCCCCATCTGTTAATAGTCGGAGGAAAGAAGAATGGCAAAAAAATAGACATAAATAAAATGCAGACAGAAATTTAAATTAAATCTATTTCCATTTAGATTATTTTCAAATGATGAACTTGGACTGAGATCTTCTATATACACATGCACTGGATTTACATGGAAAAGTTTTGATAGCAGGGAGTCTACATGGATGACTTCTGTGAGTAGCTGCCAGAAGTTTCTCCCATGTCTGATGGAACCAGTTCCAAGCTGGACCCACTGCTGGCCAAGGCTGAGCTTATCAGTGATGGTGGTAGCACCTCTGGGGTAACATATAATTTAAGTCAAATATCTGTATTCATCTTTTGCTCTACCCTGGAATGGTCATTATGAACCGTGGTCTAAGTTGGTTGATTCCTGGCCATCCTTGACCCACATAGACATGCAGTCTCATCCAATGCAAAAAAAAAATCTGTTTTCCCTCTCTTTGTTGAATCTGGGAAGTCAGGAATGACAGTAGGCTGGAACGAAAGAATATTAATACATACTATATATAATATTTTAATATTAATCACAATAATTATTAGCTTTCCCCATGCCAACTTTTATGCTATAAGGACACTAAATCACAGCGATATGTCCCTATTTTACATGCAAATAACCACATTTTATGTAAGGAAGAGAATATTTTTTATATTTGCCTGATGTAAAGTCTTGATACTGGGGTATATCAGATTCCATTTAGAAAGCCTGTTTTTATAGTTACTAATAATATCTCCTCTATCTGAGCAAAATTTCTGTGACAGCAGCTGGCATTTTCTTTCCTATCAAATATCACTTCACATTAGAAATAATAAAGAGCAGAAGAAAGGATTCAGATTATTCTCCATAGTGTCAACCTGTATGATTTTTATCTCTGAACTTGTTAAGCACAGCACTCTGGTACCTGGAGGCAGTGACTACATGGACATCACAATTAGAGTTTTATAAAGCAAAGTGTTCAGCCCCTATGGTTACAAATAGAAGCCTGAAAATATAACTGAAATGTGACCGTAAAATTAAAAACCATCAGGCAAATATACAGAACTTGATTTTACTAACTATTTAAATTACTTCTAAAAATGAAACTCAGGATTTCAGAATATGCTTTTATATTTTTGGGCACCACTGATTAGCCATATGTAGCTCAATGTATTGAGTGGAGATGTACATCAGTCAAATAAGTGTACATTTTCCCCTCATAGGGCTAACAAATCACTTTGGAAAACAATACTGAAAAGATAAAAAACTCTCATTTTGGTGCTAGTATACGGCAATTAACAAGTCTGAAAATACATTAGCTGATAACTATTCAGAATAATGTTTCTGCCATTTAAAGCTTCTCTACAGCAAGTGAAGATGGTCTCCTGTTTATTTTGGAATTATTATGAATACCGAGGTCTTGACTTCCTTGGTTTTGTTGGAGGCTTTTTGGAGACCCAGAGAGCTATTATGGTAGTGCAGTCACATCATACTAGACTGAAACCTGACCCATGACTTTGAGAGATCAACTGAGCTGGCTAAAAGGTGGCAATATGAATTAAAGCTATAGGCTTGGGCCAAGTGTTTGTAGCACAAGCTCCTTTCTAACTGCTGTGCCCATTCTATTCAAAGCTGTTTACTTTCCTAGGCAGCAAAAATAAAAAAAAAATTCAGCCAGTATTTAAGCTGAACATTTTTTGACTTAGCTATTTGGGTAGAAATGCTATGTACTCTGTGCTGGCTCTGTCTCCCTTTTATAAAGACACACATGTTTACATGTTTGGGATAAGGATTAATGTTCTCTCAGTCACCTGGTTTCATGAAGGAGTGTAAGTGTTTCTTATGTAGAGCATCTGCTTCTTGAATGAAAGGCAGCGACTGTGTCCAACAATATATTAATTAATTCAGTGCATTAATTCAAACTAAATTTGACTATAACTATGAGAAAAATATGCATGACAAACCCAGTAATGTTTGCATTTTGGAGGGATGACTACACATTCTTCATGAAGTGAGATGCCTATTGTAATATGCTGAGCATCTTGAAATCCTACTGTCTTAAGTGTGCTATGTACTTCTCAAGGTATATTAGCATGATTTGGAAAAACATCATTTGAATGACCCATAAAGACTTACAACTGCAAAAAAAGTAAAATGTAAGATAAAATTTTGGCTTTTACCTTTTGTCATAATACTAAAGCATGGCATCTTTCTGTACTGACAGCATAACCTTTTTTAATCTTACATCTGAATAGCTTTAATCTTGATTTAGAGTCTAAAGCTTGTCCTTGGATTTGAATGAAATCATCAGACATGGCACAGAATCATGACTGAAATATACACCCTAAATCAGGTATTGCTTAAAGAAGAGCTACCTGGAGAGTTGCTCAAGTACAGCAAACAGATCAAAGATGCGGAAAAAAAAATTGTAGAGGAAAGAGTATCTCAGTGTGAATTAATCCTGCATCAGAGATATGTTTGACAACCAGATACAAAAGGCAAATGACTTATTATTTTTAGAGTATTAAAGCTATTCAAGCTGGATATACATATGAAAAGAATCCTGGTAATGCAATTATTACATATACATGGATGAACTTATCTGTTTTCAGGACCTGGCTATGAGTTTAAAGTTAACATTGCACAGTGATAACATATGTAATCTTTTGTTCTCAGACTTGCTAAATCCTTTGCTGTTTTCACAGTGTCTGGTGCTACTTAGTGGAAAATGACTAAGTCCAGGAGCTTTAACAACATCGGCTGTGCGTGAAACTGGACGGGTCCATGAGGGAGTAGCTTGACCTCTGCAGTAAGAGAGCACATGAAGGCTGCTCTTCTCTTACTCAGGAGACTCTGCACACCTGAAGTCACTGAAAAAACAGGACCTCAGAGGAAACTCTCTTATGCAAAGGACTCTGCCCAGACACTTTGATTCATCTCAGCATGTGAAAGCGCAGCATGGGACGAAGGCCCAGAGATACACAGATGATGTCTTCAAAACCTGTGGCTTCTAAGCATGGTTTGTACTCCTGAACACACTTGCATTTTCCACTCTCAGGTACTTCTAAAACATTGCCTGGTGTGAAGCAGCCCACAGTGCATCACACTGACTGGCACAAACCAGTCCTGTGGTGTTCCCCCTTTTGTAGCTCTGCCTACCCTCTCACTGTGTCTTTTACTCTGAACTACCTTGGACTACAGAACTTTTTGCAGATCTGAAAAGTGCTACGCTCATGTATCCCTTCTACAGAAGACTGGCTATGTAAGTCAAAATGGACAAGTGAAGTCCTGGATTAATTTTTGGATTGGGTTATCTCCTTCAATACTTGTCTACTCTCAAGTAGACTGTCCAAGCAAGAAATTATTGATGAGAAAGACTAGGACGGGCCGAGTAAAATTCATTGTCATTCTCTGCCATGACCCCAAGGGTGGGAAATGGAAAACTGGGTGTTCTTGCATGTCGTCAAGACCTGCCCCTGGAACTGTTTCCTAGCCTTGGTGGCTACCTTAGAACAGTAGCTGGGATCCTGTACAACTTCAGCGCCTAAGCAGACCCCTGATTTTGTGGGATCCCATGGAGTTTGAGACAGGCTACTTCTGGAGGAGTTCAAAACTTTTTCAATTTCACTGCAGCACAACTGGCTCTCCAGTGGCTGCCAAGCCTTCCTGATGCTTTACCAAAGCCACTTCTTCAAGTTTGTTCTCACATATTGTCACAAAATCTGCTTTAGGGCATAAGTACAACATGTCCAAATTCTGTCAGGACTTAGGCTACCTGAAATTTAAATCTAAATCCATAATTTCAATTAGATAGAGCATATTAAAATACAAGAATATAAAAGATGAAGACTGCCCATGTTTCCTTGGAAAACCATTGCACCATTGCCTTTGGCGTAAGTAATTGGTGCATATTCATATTCAGAAATTTCTCACTACAGGCAATCTCATCTACATTCAGAAAGAAGAAGAGGTATCAAAATACTACAAGTAGATTTAGTTCTTTGACCAGCAGTATGAAACAGTGGGCAATTCTAATGACAGATGTTTTTGGGACGGTTAAATCTTCATGTGGAAATCAAGGTCTGCTCCTATGTGTAGGAGCGATGGCAAAAATATGAGTTCTTCTAAATGTTGAGGTATGTTCTGTGATGCAGGTGGAACAGGTGTTTTTAACCTCTCAGGACTATGTGCCCACAAATTATAAGAACAACAGGAGCTTAATCAGATACTTCTTCAACTTACTATTTTCCGAAAGTACACAGTATTTGAAAAAATTATAGCCTTTGCCTACATTTTCAGAATACTCAAGTCACAGAGCCCTGTGGACATGGAAGATAACAGATACTGATTCTGTCATGAGTTTGGTCCTTAGCAAGGAAAGAGCTCTCTGCAGTTCAGTCAGGAGCACCTTCAGGTGACTAATTTAAGCATGGGGGTCACTGAAATGATAACAGCATTTCTTGTTTTCCAAGTGTAGCAGCTGAACTGCAGTGACTCTCCTATGTGTGACTACTGTGACTTACTGCACTCTGATAATTTTCACCTGCTGGGTGATATGAAGTCCTCTGAAAAGCCAGCAAATCCTGAAGCAAACAGGTCAGAGTGTCACTTTAAACAGCAGGCAAACAAACCAGCTAATTATGCTTTTCTTCAAGGTAGAAGATATGACAAAACCAACACTAAACACAAAAATTCTTGGTTTTGGGTCAGTCTGCACTGTTTCCTTTCATCAGTATGGGTTTTTAAAGAAAGGAAAAGACAAAGTTACTGACAGACCTGCTTTGCCCACCTCTTAGGAAAGGGAGACAAAGAGATTTACACCCATTGTCTGTGCGAGATGCCTCTTGGCATGGAAGGTGCTACCACAATCAAATAAAGCATTCTGCTAGGAAATGCTAAAGGTCTGTTGTTTTCTTGAAGGATTAGAGGTTACCTAAAAAGAATTACAAAGAAAATGTAACTTTCACTTAAGGTTGTCAATGAAATAAATCCTTCATTAGAATTACTTTCAGATTATTACACCACTGAAGGAAATAATGCTTTTGCTCTACACATCTTGCCTTTTTCACATCCTTGTATCATCATAGCTGTTTGATTACTACTGCTATTCTTGTGTATTACCACTTTCTTCTCTGCCCTACCTCTTTCTTTTCATATCAGCTTTGTAAAGGTGAAAAATTACTATAAAGAGGAAATAATTTCTTTCTCTCAAATACCTACAGACAACTTAGAATCTGCTTCACAAGATGACACAGAAGTTTACAACCTACATCATTATTTGATCAATAGGAAAAAAACCTGTAGTGCTTTGGTAGCAATAGAAGAGGAATCTCCCCAAGTTTCAACATGGAAGGTGGAGTCAGACTTCACAGAAAAGGTTTTTCCTGGGGAGGCCTTTCAGTTAATGTAGGGATGGTTCAGAGGGTGGCTACATGTGGGATGTGAGGCAGGGATGAAGGAGGTCACACCTGGGACAGAAGTGTGACTGAAGGCTGCCTTCTGAGCTGGCTGAAGCACTGATCCCTTGGTGTGACAGCCTGGACCGTGCCTCACTGGCTGCGGTCTGATCTGAGTCACACTAAAAAACATGGACAGCACAAAGCAGTGAGAAGGGCAAATCTATTGACAGGACTTGTTTTTACTCTCAAGTTGCATCTAGGATGGTATATAAGCCAGCAGGTCATAGTGAGACACACTACTACATATAACTGGTAGAAACTGTAAAATTTAATGATAAGCACATTTTTGCTGCTGATTGTTTTTAACTTAAAAAAATTAGCAGCCTGGGTTACTAAATTTTTAAATTCCTAATAAGCTAGAGTAAAAGAAGGTAGCAGATTTAAATAGTCCTGAATTTATGGAGTAGGCTATACTTCTAATATCTGTGAAAACTTCTAATTTCTATTGATTTCTACAAGATTTTGTACTGCTCTTGTCAAAAACCTTTAGACTTCGAATTAATGAGGCTTTAAAGCATAGGCATAAATTCTATTGTGATTAAGAAGTAACTTTATTATATTTTTATATAACTTGTTGAATTAATTACCTTAGTAATTGACAAGGGAAGCAGCAAAACAAATAGAAGACGCACTCAAATACTGAAATGTATGTAACAGATGCCAACTATGTATTGTGTTACCAGTGTAAAACAATGATGTTTGTAAAACAATGGCATTTTGCAGAAACAAGGCACTCAACAAATTAATTATCCTGAGCAAGGAATTATTATCTCTTCTGAGCTGTTTCAAGGGAAAGTATATTGTTCTGTGCTCATCAGGATCCAAGACCTTTAAATGTTTCCCTTTTCCACAACAGTTAATCGCAAAGTGACTCAACCAGACATTGGCAACACACAGAGACACGAACCCACTACATCTCTCCACAGCCTGGATGCTTTGCTCTTTTGCAGTCAGTGACTACTGCCTATTGCTGTGATTTTTATTTCTATTGCTTTACATTTCTGATTAGTTTTAATTTTTATTTGCTAACTAACTACCACATGTATTCAACAGAGAGGGCCAGACCACGGCAAAGTCAAGAGAAGTGTTTAGAGATCTTATTTTGCACAGTCTTGCAATTCAGAACTCTCTATTCCCGGTTCCTAGTGTTACAATTATGCAATGTCTGGCCACAAAGCTATATGGGATGTCAGTTTACTGTTGTGAAAAGAAGAACACTTACCTTTATCAAAAATTTCTTTCAGCACTCCTCGTTTTATAAGCTCCTCTCTGCTTTGCCTCATTGACATTTTTCTTTCCAAAGCTGTAACAAAGGATAAGGGTCAATATAAATAGAAAAGAAGGGAAATTATTGTTTTAAAAGGCTCTATGCCTTTTAAAGGCATTTAAAAATGCTCTTTCTCCTCTTCAAGTCAGTGCAGTTTAACATCCCGAAATAAAGGCTACTGGTAGTCCAGAGAATTTGTCTGCTACTGCAGTGTGGCTGTTATTGAGAGAAATTATGGTAGACTGACTGATTTGAGGGCAAGTCTGCACAGCCATTGCTTGGTTTTGACACATAAGCCAAACATTTCTGATTTCTGTGGAGAATTAGAGACAGCAAAGGGAGAAAAGGGAGATTATTGCAGGAGCTGGAGAGGGAAAGGTAAGAAAGAAGGTGTTATAAATGATCAAATCGGTAGCCAAATTCATAAAAAAATTTAACAAAGATTTATTAGATTGATAACAAAAAAATAGAATTTCGAAAGACCACCACAGCCAGGACAGCGTCAGCCCTAGGTGCAGGTGCTGGGTGAACCGAGATCTGACGGACAAAGTGCCAGCGTTTCCCCAGTGGTTCACCCCAATGCTTCAAGCAGTCAGCTTATGTACAGTCTATTCTGCCTGAGGCAGGGATGACCGAACATTTCTTTGCGTCTCTTCACATGTAGAACTGGGTCCATACATGTGCAGGAATAGACAAAGGTAGGCCCAGGTGACCAGACGGATGTCTGAGCACCTCGGCAGAGCCTGTATTCGGC
Organism: Molothrus ater; assembly: GCF_012460135.2. Lineage (NCBI taxonomy): Eukaryota > Metazoa > Chordata > Aves > Passeriformes > Icteridae > Molothrus > Molothrus ater. The sequence continues at coordinate 64,992,770 of NC_050478.2, forward strand.
AGAGCCTGTATTCGTATGTAGCAGAGTGACACCAGTTCTTGAGTACGGTAGATGTAATCTTCCCAGGTGCAGGTCCCGTTCCACGGAAACTATCAATCATGGCCCAGGAAGGTTTCTTTCATACGTTAACAGACTTGATATTATCTTAACGTTGTCCAGGAACTAATTGAATAAAAATGAGACTCTGCTCCCAGCCAGGGTGATCACAGACATACCTTGGATTCTACAATATTTTATACACATATATAGCATGAATTATCTCTACCATATACTACAAAAGCAACACAAAGGCTCAAACCAAGGAAAGATGTGGCCACAGAACATGGCCACAGACTGTGTCCAGGCTGTGGAAGAGAATGAAAGCCAAGGATTCTTTGCCACTTGTTCCAGTGAGGGCAGGTTATGATGTCTGGGACATTGCAAAAAATGAGCTGTTTAATAGAGCCTTCTCTTCCCTGGAGGAGTGTTTTCCCTAAAGAGATGTAAAGGAGGGAAACTCCAAGAGAGCCACTGCAATTTACGCCAGATCTGAACAGCTCAAGTTCTGTATTGGCTGCTTGAAGGCCACAGTCACTGAGGCAGCAAAACGACAGATAGAAAATACATGTTTCTTTAGTGCAGTAGTAATTAAAACAATGTCCAATTAACCAAAACACCACAAAGGACACACACAGGCAAAGAGCTGAAAGCCAGCAAGCTGGGGGCTCAAGAAGTTATGTGAAGGAGTGGCTGCGACTGAACCCGCTCTGTGAGAAACAAGCCTGTGCCTGCCAAAAAAGAGGCACAGTCAAGGGCAAATGGCTTCTGCCATATGCTCCTCTAGCAGACCCAGCACTGATGCACACACACACAAATGAACTGGGACTTAGCATCCTCAGCCTGCCCAAGGCAGATTTAAAGCAAAAGAGGCTTGGAAAGCCCCTCTTCTCCCCTGAAAACTGGAGGGTGCAACCTTTCTTGGTACTGCTGTGTGTTGACTCTTCCCACAGGGACCCATATATCTGGTGAATTAGCTACGCTTATACTGGCACACTGTGCTTATTGCAACTTATTTGTTGCCAGACACTTAGGGCTAATATGAACAAGGCCAGCTCTGCTTCACTTTTCTCCATAGGATAAATACAGGCTTCCCTGTTTTTAAAATCAGTTTTGAGCATGTATTCTTCGGGACAAAGATGACCAATATATACAGTCAGAAGCTAGTTAAAAACCCTGGTCTCCCCAGGGAGAGACACACTCTCTGAACTTCAGCATGGATGAGAATTAAAGGCAGGTCCTTTTGCTGAAGCACCAGACCCCATACCCATTAATCAGCCACATGGTGCAGTTTGATTTTGGAGGTTGTTAACCTAACAGCCACAGCATTTTCTAGAGTGCTTTACACCCATTTGAAGAAGTGCTTTAGGCACCTCAACTGACTTGCAATGAAACACTGGTTTCTAAGTTTTTAATATGCTTTTGAAAAGAAAGGCTGAACTATAAAACTCTGGAGTCATCCTGCAGACTGCTCTCCAAGCTGCCTTTTCCCTGTGCTGAAAGGGTCTTGTTCTGGTCTAGCATTTAAAGCTTTTTTTCTCTTCCTCCTTAAGAATAGCTGCTCTCAGACCTTCCAAGAAGAGCCAGAACAAGCTGCAACTAACTCCTGAGCCTTCTCCCACCAAAGAAATTGTTAAAACTGACTGAGTTTAAAGAGCAATTTGGTGGCACCCAGCACCTTTTCCAATAGGTCTCAAAAAGTGTAATTTTCTGTTAGAATAAGCAGCAAGCTGAACTTGCTCTTCAGTGGGAAGCCAAGCTGGGTGAATCAGCAGCAAAGCAGCAGTTTCTGCATACAGACAGGAGTACCGCACACAGAACAAAGACACAGGCAAATTCTATTTCTGTACTCTATCTGACCACAGATAGCTAAGTAACAGATCCACATTTTTCACACAAATTCACTGGCATCCACCTGGGTGCCCTGTCTCACCCTCCTACCCAGCCAAGAGCTGGTTATGCAAGGCAGCAGCATAGGACTTCATGGCTAGGAGGTCCCACCTCATTATCATAGTACTGGTAAGAAACACAGTCATTTTGCATTCAAAGACAGAATAGATATATATTTTGAAGACTATATATATAAATTTCTGAATAATAATAAATATATAAATTTCTCAGATATTCCCTATTGTAATCTGCTTGTTTTCAAGAATGAAAAAACCTACAACCTATAAACCTGAAGCTCAGACAAAACCAATTTTTTCAGTTTCTAAATCCTTTCTAAGTAGGTACAGGACTTATAGTATTAATTATTTTCCTACTAATCCAGTTTAATTAATAAGATATTTAGAGAAAGGGCATGCTGGGCTAAGACCAGCACTGAATGATAACAGATGTTATACTAAAACTGTGGAACATGCTGCCTTTCTTCAATTCAAATCTTCCTCACAAACAAGTGTTGTACATTTAAGTGCATAACCTGCTATGCTATTGCTGATCAGATGGGAAAAAAATATAAGCATTTAGACGCAGAACTCATTAGGGTCTAACACCCTGAACAATGAAATGCTTTACTTCGTCTGGATTTCTCTGACTAAGATTGCCAGTTCTTTTATGAAGGATTTTCTTTTCAAGCAGAAAGCTGGTACAAAATAAATTCATTCACTCTCCACTGAGAAGGAATCCATTCACAGCAGAGGATAAATGTAAACCTTTGAATTAATCCTTGATTCATGAAAACCGTGTAAATTCTGTGATGGGAAAAAATGAATAATAATTAATATTTAAGAAAAGATGCATTACTTCATTAGTGTTTTTCCTTGGTGATTAACCTCATTTTTTTTTCATTTGTACAACCTTCCAGGAGATTAGAAATAAGCATTAAGCCCTCTTTATGGTATCTACTTATTCCAGAAACTATTACTGTAACAAATTCGTCCACTCTACAAGAAACTCTCAGTTACTAGTTTAGAGAAACGAGCCTATGTGTACTTAATGGTAGAAGCGTACAGATTTTGCCAGTGTGCTCTGCAGTACGCTGTTTCTTTTATGCTTTGATGAAGAAACAGTGGGAAATGTTTTTATTAGTGTTTCTGAGCTGGTATTTTTGAACTCGTCCCTCAGGAGCAGCCCCCCTCTGCTGTTCAAGCAGAGTTTTTCTCTGTGGCAGACCCATTAAGATCAGTAAAGCCTTGACAGGGTCAGGAGAAGTTCCTGCCCCTCCATTTTGAAAATCAAACACAGTTTTGTCTTCATCCCTTTAACAGGATGCTGTGCTCTGTGGTGGCAGTGCTTGTGAGCTGCTCCTCCAGCTGAGCAGGCGAAGCTCCGCGCTGCAGCTGAGCCAGGCGCTCCTGCTGCTCCATTAACCAGCCAGAGCGGCATTTATGCTGCCAGGACACACAGACTTCCTGTCCTCCCAGCCTTCCCTCCAAGGCTAAAACATCTCAGATGAACTATTCCAACCTGCATCTATATGACACAATAATGAATTAATAATAAATATTATTATACAAGATAATGATAAAGTGTCCTCCTTTGCAGCAATTGTCATGTTGCTGCTTAAACAAAGGGTGGACTAAATAAATAAGGCCTGCCCATCTGACAACTGAAACAAAATCCCAGTCTGTGCTGGCCAGTTGGATCTTAACCTTGCTTTTTTCGGAGGTTGTCCTTGGCTTTTGTTTTAAAAAGCACTGGGGGATGCTTTGCATGAATTCTTCCTTTCAAAGGCCACTATAATTTTCATGATGATTTTAGAAAGCAAAGGTTGTTATAGTATGAAGCTGAGAGCAGAAGCTTTCTGGTGCATCAATTATACTTGCCTTCAATAGGAATCTGCTTTGCTAATAATTCAGATCTGAATAATTAGAAACAAGCAAACCAATTGCTTTGCACAATGTTTAGATAAACAACCATCACTGTTTTCTTTAGATTTATAAGGAAGAAGAGATTTTCAAATGTGATGGATTATGTATTTAAAAATGTTACACCATCTTGAAATTTTCTACAACTATGTAGACTTGGCAATCAAATGGAGCAGGATTCAGCTGATACAAATTTTTATAGGGTGGGCTTCTGCCTCTGACTTGGTCTCCTCATATATTAAGAGCAAGTCTTGGGCATGATTAACCTCAGACTAATGTAAGAATCTAAACAAGATTGAGCTGCACCTTGGAAGTGCCTGTTAGGCTTCACTGACTGTAAAGGAAGCTAAGGGTGAGTAACTGAGATAAAGATGCATAAAAATACGGCTGAATATACTCCTGAAATCAAAATTGACTGAAGAGAGTAGTTTTAAGAAAAGAAACGCTGCTATAGGTGCAAGTCTTAAACATCACTGAGGAAAATGTAGATCTATCAGTTCACTGAGAGCTCCATTAATTTTGGGGTTGTTTTAATAGCTGTGGCATGACACTCAGCACTGTTGCTGTGAGCTTGGGGTATGACCAATACCAAAAAATAGCTTGGTTGAAACAAACTGTATTGCTCTGCTCATTGCTAAATATTAATTTTCCTTGGCTTCAAACATGCATAGGTCTCTTAAAGCTTGAGGAAAGTAAAACTATTCCAACAGATTTCTGAATCTTTGAGATTTAAAGTTCCTTACAGAAGTTTTGAGCATCTCTAATATCAGCCTAGGTTTTCCTGCAACAGTACCAGCTACAAAACCTAATTCAGATAGATTACTACCAAGAAAAGATTGTGAGCCTCTTTTTGTTTGTGTGTCTGCCCATGACATTCCTTGTTGTGACTGTAGCCTAGCACTCCCATTCTATGAAATAAGTGAACATTTGAAGGAGAAAAATAGGCTGGTATAAAAGGTTAAGATTGATTTTGAAAAGTGTATAGAAGTACCTTTCCAAATCAGCTGACCAAATAAACCTCCTTCAGGATGTGAATCACTTGGAAAACTTCTGTGGCATGTGCTACGAGACAAACTAATAACACAGAAAAAACCCACAGCATTGATGCCACACTAAAGAGTAACTCAAAACATTCTTCAAGCAAACCTGGATCATCATTACAGGAGTGGAAAAGTGAGGTACAGACAAGCTGCAGCAACTTGGCACACCACCTGCTATATCAGTAGCAAAGCATTAACAGCACCTGCTCTGTGACCATGGGCCAACACTCTAGGCTAGGAAATGACCCTTCTAGACTTAAAATTTGCTACTGTCATCAAGGCAAATAAAATAACAGGAAAAAGAGGAAAAAATAAAATTAACATCCCACCCACAATTAATTTTATTTTATTTCATTTCCAGTCTTGCAAATACAACTGGACTTATTTTAGATTGTGACTATGTAAAAGCATAGAGAAAATATCAGGGCATCTTGCTTCCACTCCAATTCAGACCAGCTCAAGACAATGGTCCATTTCCAGTTAGAAGCACTGGACTGAGAACATGATAAATCTTCATTTGTGACAGGTAAGCCTTTGAAATTACACAGTAAAAATATACCCATTCCTTTGAGAGTGCAGGATTAAATCTAAAATTCCTGGTTACTCACTGGAAGACTTTAGGAGGTGAAACAGTTGGCACACCTGGTAACTACAGATAAAAATTCAATCTTTTCTTCCTTACTGATTGAGAAAGAAAGTAAAACTGGGGAAGAAATGAAAGCAACCTTAAGAAAATTCTAGACTTGCACTGACCATTACTCATGTAAACTGCCAGAGGACAGACTCAGGAGGAAAGTGGATGGAAAGTCAAATCTGCAAATACAGAACTGCAGAAGCTAATCAAAATACTACAAACCACACTAAGTGAGATCACAATACAGTAACACAATTCAGAAATAGAGCATACAACCAGAAATTCAGCAAACACAAGGAAAGGCAGAGAAATTATATCTGAACAACTCTACCACAATAGTTCTTAATTCTTTCTGAACCAAAGAAATCAGAAACCTAATCCAAGAACAGATGGACTGTATTTTTTTCATACAGAAGGACTTAAAAAATCAATCAAGAGGTGTCTTCGTAGGGAAAGAACTACACTTCAAGTTAGATCCAAAGAAACCCAACATAATGGATTTCACAGGCCAAGCTGAGCAAGCCTGGCAGAAGATGAATGCATGAAAGCAGGAGATAAAACAAGAAATCCTGACAAACATAAAAAAAGCTGTGTGTTCGGGGAAAAAAAAAAACAAAACCAACCCTAAGAAAGCAGGTTTGAAAAGAAAACAAGATTGTAGGCACCTTAAGAAAAATGTTACCACCCTCAGCTGCCTAGCTAATAAAGAGCAAAACAGAACTCCACTGTGTCAGCAAACTGTGATAATCTATCAAAAGGATTTTTGAAAGACTTGCATTTTTATACCTTTTGTACATAATTGCTTTTCTAGTCACACTTGAGAAGTTAGGGAGAAATTCAGAAAGTAGATCAGAATATTGAAAAAATGAAGAAAATACATTTCTTCTGTTCTTCCCTCTGAATTGCTGTACAGCGTTTTCATGAGTTCCTAGGCAGTACTAGGTCAAGAACCGGAAAGCTGGGCCAGCAACACGTATTGCTTTCCACAGCTTAATGAAAAAGGAGATTCTGTATCTTAATTAAAGAAATTTGCAACAAGGTAACATAGCATATCTTAATGTACACCTTCTCTGCAAACACAGTGTGAGTGCAGAGTGGAAAGCCATAACCTGGCACTCAGAGACTCTTAATTTAGGCATCAAAAACATTAGTGAGGGGGTGGTACTGGCTGATTAGAAGGCTTTTGTCCAAGCAAGAAACCTGGCAGACTAGAACAGCCCCTGCTTATGTCCATGCTGCTACTAGCACCCTATGTAGCTATAGCTGTGCTAAAGCTAAATTGATGATAGTGATCACCACCACAGTTCTTACTGCACTGAGGTTATCTCCTAAGCACCAGCAAAAGGTAGGAGATCCATTTACATTTTCACAAATGATGGTTTCCCCTACAGGCTTCCGTATAACAACATGCAGAGGTTGTAGTATCAAAGAAAAACAAAGAATATGGATTCTACATGTCAAACTTTTGCAACTGGACAAGATGAGTGATGCCATCTGAAAAAGATACATGGCAGCATCAGAAGCAGTTGTACATCCCAAGGAATGGCTGCTTTTTACAAGTGACTCAACTTGGTTTAGGTACCTTGCAGTCTCAGATTTCTCTATGTACAACAGACAAAAACTATGCTAAAAGCAAGTGGGTGAAGAGCTGGGTGAGATATCTGCAAGGTGTTTCCTTTACCCTGAGAAGGTGGTTCTCAGAATGATGATACAGCAGAAGGGATCTGCAGTGCCATCTGTAACAGCAGAAATATCTATTTGCAATATTGCAATATTCTGCAGCATAATAGTTCAAGGGACCTTCCTCAAAGCAAAAACCACAGTGGACATAGCTTCAATAAGATAATGACTCCTGTGACTCTCTGGAGAGTCCTCTCCATGACAGAGTTTACACATGGCATGTAACTACCCGAGCAAGCTGCTGCTTTTGGATTTGCTTCTGATCAGACAACACTTCCAGATGGCAAAATACAGAGCACAGTTTACATAAAGAAGTCTAGCAGATGTCAGGAAACTGGATTTTCCAGAGTAACTTTTAAAGGTGAAGGAGTCAGCTTTTCTGGGATGGAAAAACAGGGAAAAATTTAGAGATAAAACCAAAACAATGGTAGACTGATGATAAGAAGGCAGAAAGAATGCTTGGACAGACCCTGGAGATGACAACCAAGCTACTGGCCTGTATTTGGTCCCCTCATTTGCCAGCTGGGAGGATCACCTTGCTAAAAAAAGAGAGAACTGTAGTCAGTAAGACAAGCAGCACAACTGTCTATCGCAACAGCCAACTGCTGTGTAGTTTTACAGCTTGAGTTCACCTTACAGCTGTAACTCTACAAACATATATTGCCTGGTACCCACTGCCAGACAGCTGTGTAAATCCAGTGTTTTAATCCCTAACAACATTCTACTTTGGCTACAATGAAAAAGCCTGCTCTGCTGGATGCTCCTATTTCACCAGAAGGGGATTTGAGATAATTTAAAATATATTCACACATGACTCAAACACTGTTGAAGTAAATTACAGTTTTCCACTTAGACTAGAATAATTAGTACACCGTAGCCTCCCAAACTGACATGCAAAATAGATGGGGACTTGTTTATCTGTATCCACATGTACCCCTACTAAAAATAAATACAAAGCACAGCTTGTGACTAAGAAATACCTACTTAAATCTGAAGTTGGCTTAGCACCGTTTTGAGAGAAATGTTATGAATATTTCATATACTTCTCAGAATCCATCACTACTGCTGTACACCCAAAAAATCTTGACTAAGCACACACAAATTAAAAATGCATTTGTTATTGAAATGAACCGGCATCAACCCTTCAACACAGACCTCTGTTAGGAGCCAAACAGGAAATCATTCATTTAATGCTTGATTATAGGAATGACTGAATCACAAAGCAACAAACGCTTCCTCCAAAATAAGAAGATTCTTGAATTGCAGCTGTCACACCATCCAGCAATTATATTTGGATGATATTTCTAGCTTGTGCAATGGCGCTAGCTGGCTGGTACATAATGCTGAAAAAACCCCAAAGTGTCTTTAACGACAGCGTCTTATCTCCCAAAATAGTGCAGTCTGCTTTCTGGCTTGGTAGCTGATAGCAGTTCAAGGTACAGTAAAGGCCCAGCATGCAATTTCAGAATGTTTTACACATTCAGAGTCTTGGTCTGACTTTTTTTGCTTCTTTGGGGTGAAAAGATAACATTCCCAGATGGAGAGAAACTTTCCATTATACATGGCAGTCCTCTGGAATCAACAGACTGAAAAGCAACCAGACTGTGATTTCAGTTGCAGTAACATGAATGCAGAACAGATTCATGAAAATTTGGCATGCACCATCCTGCTTTTAATACTAATTATTCCATTATTTTAATTGGAGATTTTTTTTATAAGGCCACGAATGATGAAATTGTTTTATGCTCCTCTCCAGAAAATGTTGAAGTTATCTGAGAAAATAACATATTTTTTCCTCTTATTTTACCTTAATGCTTTTTGTGTGTGTGTGCAAAAACATAGTTCTGATGCTTGTCTGGGATGGGGAGACAGAGATGAAGATATGAAATATGTTTATGTTTATGTTTAGATGGTAACAGTTTTGAACTGAAGTACTGATATGAGAACCAAATTTCAAAAATAATAGGCAAGAAGGACAGTGAACTGAAGGAGATGATATTAATACTCTAGACATTTCTTACAGTGTAATCACGTTATAAATGTAGATAATATTGTCAGTCTCATATCTTAGTACGCCTGTGAAAGTGTCCCTGCTTTCAATAACCTAATACAGTTTTTCTGTTCATTGTGTAGAAAACCAAACAGAAAATTGGTAGAATTATAGATGATCTAAGGTAAAAAGCAATGGTACTGAAGAGTAAAGGCCAAGGTAAACAAGCCAAATATTTTTCACAGCAGTGCTAAGAAGAGCTTCAGAAGAATTGCACAGTGCAACTCCTCTTTACAAGGAGCTGTGGAAGTCTTTCTAAGTGAAGTGTCACTTGGAGAACTTTTGAAAGAAATCAATAAAATCAGAGCAGCAAACTGCCAAGACCAGACAGTTTTCTTCCTTGAGTTCATCAGGAAATCAAATATGAACAGAGTAAGTGTGATATGTAATCTAGATAAGATAGAAAAGTGGGAGATGGCAAATAGAAGGTTGCTATTCTCTAGAGTCTGAAAGTCATCTTGGAATTACAGACCAGTAAGCCTTGTTCCCATCCACCAGTCTAGAAACAGTTATATAGAATAAAGCTAGACATTGGAGACCTAGAACAGAAGGGAGATGAGAGAAGAATTCTCCTAGGTTTGAAGTCAATGAATTAAGATGTTTGTTCCAAGTTTACCTCTTCAAAGTTCCAAAACTTCTATGTTAAGGTCATTGGAAGAATCAAAATTTCATTAGATAATTAGATGTGATTATCCTCTAATGGAATAGCAACATGTAGAAATCAAAAAGGAATGTCCCATACATAAACAAAGGGATGTCTTACAAAAACACAGTTAAGAAAGGCTGACCATAGGGAGATGACAAAATTTGTTGACTGCAGTCAAAACTAAGGCTGACTGCAAAGAGCTACAAGAATTCATACGATACTAAATGACATGTGACAAAATTCAACATTGATAAGAGCAAAAAATACATTTGAGAAAAGGCAGCCCTAACTGTACACACTTAACAGCTGTATTAGTCATTCCCACTCAGAAGATAGTGCTTGGACAACTCTGCAGAGAATAATCTGAAAACATCATACTAATGCTTGGAGCAGTAAAAAAAGGCAACAGAAATCTGAAATTACTTGGAAATATATACAGCCCCTTTGTGCTAGTGTAATAGTACAGCTAACACAAGTTTGGGTATCCATCTTCAAAGAGATACATCAGGACTAAAAAAGTTATGAAAAAATGAAAAAAAAATGGGGTTTGCAGAGAAATAAAGAATAATAGCAAACCCACTTTTTTGTTGGTCATCTCTTCTTTTACAGCAAGGTCCTGGCTCCCCTGATATTCACAAAAATACACAGTAGGTGTCATCTAGGCTGCGCACTGTGTAAACCAGACTGTTCTCTTGGAGAGAAGAATCAAGCACAAAACAGGACAGACAACATTGGTACACATCCTCTGCTGGGAGCTACACCAGACAGGGGTTCCTTGGCCTGGCATAGCCCCTCAAAGCATCCCCATAGCCCTGGCATGCTTCCAGAGCCAGAGACGAGAGGAAACCCACAGCACAATGGCTTTTGCCCTCTGAATGCATGAGGTGGCCTTTGGCAGTGCTGTGAGCTCCTGCTCTCCTGCAGTGTGGTCACGACCCTTTGCTCCAGGTGCGGGCCATTACCAGCACAGAGAGATGCTACAGCAAGGACAGAAGTCAACAGGGAACATAAGAGGTCTGCAACACCATGAACAGTCATTGACTCGTTCATGAAATGCCAGAGATAAAGAGCACCCAACAAAATGGTCAGGGTGCAACTGAAAGAAAGGTGCTTTTGTGCACAATGCCTTTTTTCATTGTGGAATTGTCTGCATGAGATAGCCATTAAAGCTAAATTTGGTTCCAACAACACAAAGGATAAATCCATATGGCTTGATTTGGATATTTCTGAGTGCTTCAATGTGATTTCTTAAGTCAGAAGTTAGGTAAATAGTTGCTTACGCTGCTTCTTGCATGTAACACAACTGTTGAGTACAAGAAAAGATACTGGACTACCATGGACTTTGGTTTTATCTACTATGTCTGCCCTGGGTATATTTATTTTTGAAACATGTGTTTAATGAGTCAGCAGAAAACACCCTTGATCCCAACACACAAAACTATACCATCATCTAATTGTCAGGAAATGTGCAAAGACAGCTGATTTGCCTTTGAAAGAAACTTGAATTTTATCTCCTTATCATGCAAGTCAGGGGATTTTTCTTGCATGATTAAATCAGACCTCTTAAGTAATACAGAGTTCAACATACTGACATCTAAAATTACAAAAATTGATTCAGGTTTCATGGCCTGTGTAGTGCTGGTTGCAAAAGCAGCTTACTAGCTAGCATGGCATCCAGGCTTAGAATCCTTTGTCAACACAGGCTTCAGGAATTTTTACTCATTAATTTCAAAGAATACTAAGACTTCTTTTACTTTTTTTCTTTCAGTTCTAGGAAGTACAAGAGCGTGTGCTGTATTTCATGTTGGACAAATCTTAATTATTATTAATTGCTTTTTGGCAATACAGTATGTGAAGTGACAGTGGAATGTAGACCTGAAATCTGAAATTCTGCCCAGTGTTGGGTTATGACCTGACTGTAGATGTTTTTTCTAACAGAGAATAAAGTCAACTTGTTCTTCAGATTTTGACAAATACTTCACAAAAGAACCAGAGATAATGCAAATCACTGCTCTCTGGCAATTACAAGTCTATTCAAAGATGACAGTACCTTGAAATATTTTTCTGAAGATAATCAAAATACTGTGATGTTGTTATAAATACATTAATTAAAATATTACTGCTGTAGCTTCAAATTTCAGATATAAGTCAGGGAAAAAAACCAACCCAATTTTGTGGATAACTCTACCTAAATATTCTTCTGTACTAACTTTATCCTGGCCTTTTTTTACATCAGTAAGATTTGTATGATTTTTTTTTGTGAACTTTCACTTATTTCTGTTGCATAATAGCAATAGATGTCAGTCTATTTCTACCATCATAATTAGTTGCTGTGGAGATGACTGAAATATCATGAATTATTATAATTGCAAATCAGGAATAAGCAGTAGGAAAAGATGACATTGATAATGTGCAAATATTGCAAGGTTCCTTGAAACTAGTTGACTACAAGGTATTTGAATTTGCCATAACGAGGAGGCTTACAGAAGAAGGGGGTGGTGTACATTTCAGGAGAATACACTACGAAGAAACAGGACAGTTACGTATGATGGCATCTTAAATTTAGCTTAACATTAAAGCAAAATTATCATACAACCCACACATCTTCTGATTTTGTTACATATAATTTTGCTGAAGGCTTAAAGAAAAGCCATTTGTGGTATTCACCTTTATTACTATGAGGCAAAAACAACACAGCAGTAATCTATAAAATCAGTAGGTGTTATCCTGAACTAATCTTTGGCAGATAAATGAAGGAGAAACAGGTGTTCAAGTATCTGCATGAAAAGCAGCTAGAATGATTCCTTTGACATCGTTCTTTAAAAGGCAGGAATCATACTCTATCTTCCACTGGAGACTAATGAACCTCTCGGAGGGAGAAAGGACTAAATAGACAAAAATAAAATTCCTGATGTAGTTTTTTATAGCAGAAGTCCTTTACATTGTGTTGTCTTTTGTTGCAGGGCTCTCTGGCTGTCCAATCTGACCTCAGAGCTGCATTAAGTGACTGCAAAGTGCAATGATGCTGCCTTCATACAGACACTGTGTGCACTCCCAAAATGACAGCATTATTAAAACTTCGCCTTTACTGCCTCAGTAGCATGAAGCAATTGTCCTAAATTGAAAAAAAATCCCAAAGTGATGCTTTTATGAAGAAACAAACTTTTAAAAGCTTGGCTGAGCTAAATACTGAGTTAAACACTCTCTTATGTGTTTCTGTTCAGAGCTAAGTTGTTGCATTCTGAAATATGAAGGGAAAGTGAGAAGCATTAAGGGAAATTGAGAAGCAGCTCTCTGTAAAACAAGATTTCTTACCCTTTCTGAGCACAGCAAAGTTTCTGATATCAGAACTGTATTCCCAAGATTTCCATGCCATTATTTGGATAGCTTTTTAAACACCAAATTAGTCTCCTGGCATCTTATGAAAATGATATGCATTGACCTATAGATAGTTGAGCTCCAGAATGTCAATGTATTTTTACTGATTGAGCAACCAAACATCAAGTGGTTTTGGTATCAACAAAACTCCTCAGTTCAAAGACACTGGAATGGATTCTGTGAGGGTGAACAAGCATATTCCATTCTGACCCTCCCTGTGTTCAGAGAGGAGTTCTGATCAGCCTCTTAACAAGGCAAAATCTGAAACACACTCCACTGCTATCTTATCTATCTATTACACCTTTTCAAGACACTGTTGCTGATGCAATAGTCTGATAATTAGGCTAATTTGATGTGAAACCTCTTGCTTTTAAACTCAGTAGTTAATCAAACAAATTAATATAAAACTGAAAATGCATCTGGTTTGGTAATTTTCTTCTCTGTGTTGGTCAAAGTAAAGACTGCACATCTCCCATCCTCTCATAAAGGCTGGGTAGGATGTGCAGTGTCTATTTTTACTTCTACATGGCAAATAAAACCATAACACACAGCTGCACACTGCAGTATTACACATTTATACAGCTCTGAGGGATTATCTTAAATATTTTGGAGCTCAAATACCCCTTTTTATGTTGTTCGTTAGACCTCAAGGAGGAGTCAGGAAAGTCTGTCTGCTAATCACACAACTGTAGAATGGTTTGGGTTGGAAGGGATCTTAAAGATCATCTAGTTTCAGCTCCCTTGCCATGGGCAGGGACGCCTTCCACTACATCAGGTTACTTAGAGCCCCTTCAGGTACCACTGAAGGAAAATATTCAGTCAGCATTATATATGGAGTGGAATTGGACATATTTAGAACAGTCCCCTGCCTTGGCAAGGGACAGAAGAGAAATAAATAATTATGATTTTATATTTAATGACTCTGCATTTATTTAGTCAATTGATAGATAGGGATATGCCAGCTGGCTTCCCGCATCTCAACATATTATAGTGAGTTCTGATTTTGTTTCAAGAAAAAAAATAAAGGCCTGACTTAGGTAATTAATTACTACAATCACAGAACCAAATCCTGCTCTCATTACCTTTTTAAATCTTAGATGAAATTATTCACTAGAGTTCATGTGCTTACTGCAGATTTAAATTGATGCAGCAGGGTGCCCATATTTTTGCATTACTTAATTTACTCAAAACAATAGTGTAAGTTGACAGTTTAAAAATAATTTAAAGAACAAGAGGCTCTTCTTTTTCTTTTAAAAAACATCAATTTCAGTTGCTTATCCTATTTGAATTTTTTCTTAGTACGTAAAAAGGTCTGAGAAGAGATAGAGGCAATCAATAGTTTCATACTGTTGTTTTCATTCCATCTCAGAAATATCAGCTAAAAAGGTGCTTGTTTACCTCTGGTTTTATTAATGAACTTTTTAAGAGATTGAAATTATATTTGTTGTGTAATGCAACTGGACTTTGTAAATTTGTTCTCCTCCCCCAAAGAGTCAATCATATGTGTTTATGTGATTGATGCTATGAAAACCAAACTTTTGCACAGATTGGGTAACATTTTTTGCCACTCTTTTCTGGAGAGGACATAAGTTGAGCTGCTCAGAATAATTGTCTTCCAGAGCAGATAAAAATTGGTAGTTTTTATATGCATGAGAAAATGCAAACATAAATACATAATAACGTCCATCTTCCTTGTAAATGTAAGAAAAAGGAAACAGAAGTCCTCTTCCCATTGAAGGTCACTTTTACCAAAGATCAGACACCAGAGCTCAAAGAAAAATCTATGATACATTTGATTTTCCACAATTTATAAATAAGAGGCTTTTTTTTTTTTCAAGTGACTTTTTGATTGTGTTCTGCTCTATCCCCTTCTTTGGGCCTAACACGTTGCAAGAAGAACAATCACAGTAACATAAGCAGTAGGTACAGTCACTGACAACCAAATCAAACTTAAAAAAAAAAAAATCAATTGACACATTAAAATTGCTTTTGGTATTATCTTTCATCAGAAGGACAGTAATACGTCCTGAGCCTATATAAACAGATTACTCAACCACCCCTGAAGTGCAGCCAGTACTGCGGTGGGAAGCAATAATTGTGATGTGCTAGCAAACACAGCACTGCGATTCTTGAGGGAGGGAAAAAAACCATCATCAGTTGAAATTTCAGGAGCAAAGTACAAATGGGGAAGGCTGAAATAATTGCCCCAGGTGGAACTTGATTGAAAGGCTAAGTTAGTGTTCTTATTTTTGAGGAAATTTCAAAGTTATCTTCATTGACTCAAGTAGTTCTTGAAGCCTGCCTTCCTCTAAAACATAAACCTTAGGAGAATGATTTTCCTTACTTCATGGTTTAACTTAGATTGTACACTGGAACCTGTAGCTAGTCACTAACACTTTCCAGAGCTCTGATGGTTTCCCTAGAAAGAATGTAAATCCCAAGGGAGAAAGAAACATGAAGAACCTAGCCTTCACTATGCAGTAAGAGCAAAACCTTTTGGGGAAGCACAGACAGTGCATTATAGTATCCCTGTGCTGAAGTAGGAGACCATGCTCCTCCTCCCTATGGCTTGGATCTGAACAAAACCAGTCTAGGACTGGACATGTACACTGGTAGCAGCTGCAAAGGAAGTCTTTACTTTCATGATGTGCAAAGGTAAGTGCACAGAACAGGTACCCAAAGTTGGAAGAAAAAAAGGACCAGCTTAGTTCTACTTTTAAGAACTTCCTAAAAGAAAATATGAATAAATATGTATATGAATTTTGATGGAGAAAGGAGATGAGGAAAGCCTGTCTGGTGAAATCTTGATTATTTATCAATTTGCCTTTGATAGAATTCATCAGCTTGCCATGCTTGGAAAACAAGCGTCTTGATAACGCAAGAAAGATTTTCGAGCTTTTCCCAAAGTGTGTGTGTAGAAAAATATCTTAAGAGTTCAGCTTTCTAGAAACTATGAATAAATAAATATATAAATACGGGACTTTTCCTTCTGGCCAATTTTGCTAATAGACTATTTTTGCTTTGCATACTGCTATAGTCCTTTAAACGTATCCTCATATTCACATGGAACCATGTACTGTAGCTTTACTCAAGGTGAGTAATGAAGAGCACCAGCATCAGTGGGAGTTCACTGACTGTGCACTAATTTTTTATAGGAGAAACATGAGTCTCCTTATATAGCAAGGTGCAAAATGAATATGAAAGAGCTGCTCATTGACTTAATGACAAAGGTATGGCATAGGGCCAGCCTTTCCTACACCACCAACACTGGCAGACTTTTAACCACACTTCCAAGAGTGATCACAGGTGATGTTTTTCACAGTATCACAATGGTTATTATGGCCTTAAAAAAAAACTAAATTATTTCAACATTTTCCTGAAGAATAGTTCCTCAAGCCAGTTTTTATGAATATAATACAATACAATACAATACAATACATCCTTTAAACTGTAAAATCCTGAAGCTTTGGAACCTGAGAAGAGGATGAGTCTGTCTTAAAGGCTGATTGTATCCAAACAAAATTTTCGAATCCCAGGTGAGCTAGGATCTTTTTACCAGGAAGGCCACACCCAAGAGGAATCATTACTTCTTTCTTTGCTGATTTTTATTTTCAAAAAGGTGCTCCTTTCTCTTTCTTTGATTCTCTTCCTCTCCTTCAGTTCCTGAAAACATGCAGCAACTACATACAGGCTGACTGGAGGAGAGGGGAGAAAATTGCCTCACTAGGCTGATAAAAGTAGTTGCTTATTAGCTTTCTTAAATCTGGGTTTGAGTACTCTTTTTTTTTTTTTTTTTCCCCCAGACTCCCCAGTTTTTGTAAAGTTCCATGGGGTTGTTTTGCTGGACTCATAAATTACACCAAAACCCAATTCTCATACTGAGGTGCTGCACTGTAATTAATAAATCATTTGAATTTCAACAGCAGCTTCTGTCAAGGAAGATCAAAGAGCCCAAATATTAGAGTAGTGTGTTAACATCCTCTCTCTCACATACAATTCCTATGGGAAATCTAAGGCAAACTCCACATCTGTGCTTGATCCACAGAGGAAGCTCCCTCACCACTATTCAGCAGCTAATGCCATAGGATGGAGAAACCTGCCCTCCTGCCCCACAGGTCTTGTAGGATGGAGCATCATTGCACTGTGCCCCATAGATCTCGTAGCAATAAGCACCAGGATGACAACACAATAAGTCTGCCCCCCCACAAAGGCCTCTGTCCCTTACAAAGTGGGAATCAACTCATATTTTTACTACTTCACCCAGTTGATAATCTGATTGTGACTCCCATAATTTCTTGTGGAGGAAGGAACTACTTGTACTGGTGGAGTGGTTACCATCATTATCTGATCATTGTGTTGGTTGGATCCATAAAGCCAATAACTAAAAAAAAGAAGGACCTACATCTCCAACTAAACTAGTTTCATACACACCCTGGAAACTATGGGTTTGCAAGAGTTACTCTTTTACACTGAAAGCACTGTTTCATTTGAAATTAATTTAACTTGGGTAAGTAAAAATATCAGGCTCACTCTGAAAATATTATAAATGACATCACCAAATATACAAGTAAACCACAAATCTTGCTGGGAAAACTGAAACACGATGTTTTTCACATGAGTACTCATTTAAGGGAGGAAAATAAGCCTTTAGCCTTAATAAGTTCTGTTGCAGCTAGTTGAAAACTATCATCTTCTCTACACACTTCAACATTTGTGATGACTTTGCTTTCTCCAGTAGAATTTAAATGAGGAAGAAATGGCTTCAACATAAATAAATAAAAAGTTTAAAATGTCTAAGAAGCTCTTATCATCAAAGAGTTGATTTAAGAAATACCTTAGCAAGCCTCTTTTTAATTAGAAATATTAACCTTTCTTCTTGGAAATAAGCAAGCATATTACAGTGATACCCTCAGATAGGTTTGTGATGAGAAGTTCACTTAAGAGGAACCCAGTTTAAATGAGACAAGAGATAAGGTATTGTCATAATATGAATTGCTTTCCTTTTAGATTACATTGCCTTCATCTAACATTTTTATTTAAAAAGACCCTGTCACGTATCCCTGTCTGAGTATGAATGCTCAGGGCAAATGCTCCCACAGTGTAATTTACTATTGAATTTAAGGAACCGAATAATGGCAGATTTTATTAGTCCAGCTGAACAACCTTTAGACAGGTTTAGTTAGCTGAACTCTGTTCATCAAGGACATTTTGTAAAGTGGTAGAAGGTCAAACTCCTTAAAGGCAACCTCCTCTCACTGGGAAGAAAGCACTGATTATTCCTGTCTGTAGCACTATTATTGGAGTGGTTAACAGAAATACTCTGAAGCATTATAGCCATGTTCAAATGGACCAGGATCCAAGTCCACAAAGATAAAAATAACAAAGCCCAGCTGTCACCTGATGTCACCTATGATTTTTTTCACTTAGAAACAGCAGATCTTGCTGATTATTAGCTACAGCCCCTTGCCTTGCTGTAATACCTATTAGTAAAAATATCTTTAACTTATTATAAACTTAAACCCATGCTATTTTGAATAAATTTATTATTATTCTTCCTGATAGAATGAAGCCAAACAGTTCACATCAACACAATTGTTGCAATCCCTTTTTCTGTTGAAATAAAAGAGTTTAGGAAAACAGAATGTTTTGAAATCCAGAGAGAATGTTTCCCAAAATTCTTACCAAAACATCTCTGGGATAAAGGCATTTAACGGCTCGGGAACTTGTTTTCATATTTTAAATATAAATGGTATCTTTTAGTTAAACCCCATAGCATTTATCTTCTGGACTGATGTGTGTATATCTGCACTAAAGCTTGGACAACAGGGAAAGAACACTGAAGAGAACAAAAAGAACCTGAAACTTCATCAGCCACATTGAGCCTAGCTGAAGTTTTTGACTACTTTTATACAAAGGTGCTCCTTTTGCTTTTTCAGTGCTGGCTGGTTGCCTGCTGTTGCCTGCATCCTCTTCTCTAGTCTTTTATGCTTTCTGGGTGAGGATGAAAAAAAAAAGCGTGTTCATTGCCTGCAGGAGGTCACAGACCTGATTTGGCTCCAGGACATTGTTGGGGTACAGGCACAGAGACGACAGAAGTGACTAAATCTTACATGGTTGTGTTGGTGAAGCAAATAAACTCTAATAATCTGCTCCATGCCCCATATTGGGAATCTGCTGCTAAGAAAGTGGAGATAACCTCTTGAGGGTCTCAGAGAAGTAGCTGGAAGATGAACAGTGCTGATTACAACAAAGCTTGGTAAAATACTGTTGTCTCTGCAACTGGATCATGATGGCCTGGTACCTGGAGCTGTAAGTTTGAATCTCCAATCCTTGCACTGGGAATTTGCATTCCCTAGTCCTGAAAAAGCTAGTAAAATTATTTGTTAGCAACCTAACATCATATTCTGAGGAAAAATGTATTCCACCATAAAGCACAATGCACTGGTGATCCACCCATTGGGATGATGGATCATGGATTTGATGATTTACTAGAAATACTACTAGACTTACACTTTTTCAAATGTTTTCCATGGGTTTTGAGGAAAACGATTAAATAGGGATGAAAGGGGGTAGCTACTTACAAAGCTGCTTTAGAGGCAATCTGTACTCTTATGAGACTGTACAGACATGTGAGACCCTCCCCTTCCATCTTGGTACACCTTCCTGAAACAATCTGTCTTTAAAATGTGACAAACAGCAAAGCAAGCATTACATAAAAAGATGTTGGCAGGCTGCTTTTCTTTATGCCTGTAAACTTCTGCCACATAATATTAAATACAATTATAAAGCATTCTCCAGACTAAATGTTAAAGAGGTCTAATGCTCCATCTCTTACTTCTGGCAATGAAGAGTTTAATCTAATTAAAGCCTTGAGCTGAATGTGTCTGCTGGTTCTAATCCTCAGCAGTTTTATTGTTATGTTATGCAATCCTAATTAAAGACAATTTTAGACAACAGGAAATTTTAATGAGAGAAAAATATACACAGTGTCCTTGTGGATCTGTTTAAGAATTATTTTTAAGGTTTATTTTTAGCCAATAGATTTCCATATATAAGATAGAACTATATTCCCTCAGAGAAATCTCATTTTAATGTTTGCTATTGTAGTGCTGTCACTGTGTGTTTGCAGTTTGAATGCTACTACCTAAAATCAAGACTTACTTCAGTGCTGTTCAGTACACTGAAATACAGTGATATGACACACAGCCTGTGCTTCTTGATTCTAGAGTTCAACTTAAAAGGTCTTAATTTTCAAAAGGTATTAAATATCTACAGAGTCTTATTCTCTGATAAGCCATCTCACAAAATATAAGTGTTGAAAAACACTGTTTCAGAAAACCTACACAACAACACTCCAGAGAAAATACATTTCAGTTTTATTTTTAGGAAGTGAAGAAAAATGTCATGGAATTTCATCCAAAGCTAGCTCTCAACACCCTGCTCTCCCCGTGGGATGCTGCAGAAACAGTAATTTTGGTAAGAGTGACAGAATTATTGTAACTGTCAGGGAAACACTTTAGTCCTCTACAGATGCCTTAGGGCACTCAGGAAGACGTAGCTCTTTGCCTGCAACAATCTAAGACCACAGCCAGAACAGAACCAGAGGAAATGAAGCAGTAGATGTATAATTTTCTTCCAGTACGCCAGCTTTTTATTTATAAACTAAACAGGAGTTCAAAAAAAAGTATTGACAAAAGTTGAGCTTGATGTTATTATTCTGTGAATGACAATCACAGTTGGAGATATGGATCTATCAAAAGAGATTCTAGATGGCTGCAGCAGGGAGTAAGGGGCAAATATTTGCCTAATTTTATTGTCTATTGTGGTGAGTGCATTATTGCCCAGAAAAGTAGCTGCAGGGGCTGTGTCCAGCACTTTGAATTCAAAATATAAGCGTTACTGGCCTTAAGGGGGTGAAAGTGCTCTAAAAGGACAAAACTGTCCTCTTGAATTCACTTTGTCCTTCTATGGATGCATGGCAAAAACTGTCTGCTAAGAGCATGCCCAGAGCAGTCAAGTTTGCTGCTCTCTAAACTTAGCTTGTGTGAAGAATATCATATTCCTATTAGCCTACACCTCTGAGTATGGGGGCTCAGCTGTGAGAGACACCAACTCAGGATGTGCCTCCAGGGCACAGGCACAGAGGGATGACCCAGCTGCATGCCCTGGTCCAGTCTGGCACTCCCCTGCTGCTGCTGGTTTCATGCCATTGGCAGCACAGGAGTGGTGAGGGTTGCAGGCATTTTTGTGGACAAAGGAGGAAAGGGAGGGAGAAACTGCTTGAGGAATCAAAAATAAGAAAGAGCAAGAGCCAAAGGGAAATTCATGGTGCAGTTTGAAATGATGAGGTAATATGCAGTTAACTCACTCACCCGCACAAGATCCTGTCCAAAACATTATTCTGCTCTAAGCTCACACAAAGGTTCCACAGGAAACCTCTAGCTTTGCACAGACTTTAAATGTAGTTTTTTAAGGACAGGTAGGTTTTATATGAAATGAAGGAAAAGCTTTCTCAGGTTAGATTTGGTAACATGAACATGAATTTTTGTGTACAAATTTCTAATCCTATGATGTCTGCATTTTACATTAAGGAAGAGCACACATCACTGCCATGCTGTGGATTCCCTGAAGAGCTGATGAATAAAGCAACAGAAATTGGTGAGATGCCTACAGTAAATCATTTGTGTGCCTTCCTGGTTCTCCAGTCAGGCAGATAAGAAATCTGAGCTACAGTGAAGAAGTAAGGCATTTCAAAATATTATTTTTTTTCCCCATGTATTTCTAAAGTAACATCCTTGTAGGTGTTCTGTCACAGGCAATGCCAATATTATTAATGTTCTTTTTAGAGAAAGGAAAGCCTCAAGTCATAGTAAACACAACTTAGCTATTTAAGATTAATACTCTAAAAAAAGAAGTTCCAATTTATTTTTCTGCTTTTCATCTTTGACCTGGTCATCTTCTTTATAACCATGCCTTGTTGCCAACCTCAGGATGGGGGAGGCAATTGCCTGGCTTGAATTTGAAGTCAAAATAAAATTGTAGGCTAATTCTTGTCAGATGCTAGACAAGAGTTGAATCCAAAAATCTGAATTTGAAAGTCAAGTCTGTTTTACATGTTGACACATTGAACAGTGGGCTTTATCACAGGATTTAATTTATCTTTTGTGTCATCTTTTGTGACTACCAGTTTATTATTCTCTTATGGGAACATAGCAAATGAAAGTTCTCTCTTGTAAGACTTAGCAGACATATGACAAGATAGAGGTGGGTTACAGATAATTGTCTGTCTACATTTAATCGCACTACAGCTACTTTAATGATAGAGAACAGACTCCTAAGATAAATAACATAGCTAGGCTGTTGTGAGAAATTTGCTTGACTTTTCATATGCCTTACTAATAAAATAGGCTGGGGGAAGTTAACCAAGGTTTTTGCTGTCAGGGTTCCCAGAGCCTGCGTGCTTCTCTCTCTTTCTGTCTAGGGCTCAAGCACTGAACATTGTCATGTCAAATGTTTTAGCCTTAACTCATTTTATACTCATATTTTGATATAAATTTTCAGTTCGAAAATCTCCATTTAAATTAGTTACTAATGGGATCAGGTAGAAATAGCTTTGGATTAAACAGGCATGTTCTTCATATTTCTTATAGCCAGCTGCCTATAGCTAGTTTTTTGCCAATAATAATTCCATCACAGAGAGGACCTTGGGCCTTCAAAGACTTGTTCAGTGACTGAGCAACTTAACCAGCTTCAAAAGAGGCTGACCAGGTTTTGCCTTTTCGACAGAGGAGGTCACATGGCTATTTTCAGTTCTAGGCATGCTGAAATGGGTGAAGGCTTACATTAATGTTCGGGCAGCAAGGCTGAGGAGCAAGGTTTACTGAACAAGTCCTGAAAGGATGGAAAGGCTAAGGTGAATGCTGGGGTGAAGGTCTTGCTCTGCATGGTGATCTACAAGCACACACAGAACATGTCACTGGCAGCAGCAAGTGAGCATTCCCAGGATAACAGCCCACTGAACGCCACTATGGCAAAGGCCCTGCCTGCCTTGGCAGGCTGCACATGTGGAGGTCTGCAGAAATGAAGAGCTGCTCTGCACTGCATGGGAGGTTGGCAGCAGAGCTCAGAGCATAACATGGTTTTCTGATTCCCAGCCCAGCTGCTTAGTCATCACCCTGACTTTAATCAACTTCAAAGTACAATGGTGAACAAAATTCAGAAATAAGTCCCACCCTTGCTGCAATTTCTGCCAAAAATGACCTTCTGCTACAAATTTAAGCAGTTGTGTAAGTGTGGTAAAAAGCCTTTGGAGTAGACAGTGCAAACTCTGCAGAAAGAGGAGGGAATGACTGGTGAAAGAACTCTCTTAATGATTTGTGTGGGTGTATGTAGCACCTACTGACCAGAGACCAGACTGGGAGCAAACAAATATGCTTTAGATCGTCACCTTAAACTTATGCATGAGAATAACCGAGCTCAGCTGAAGAGGAAGGAGATCTCAGACAATACAGGAGGAGTCTTGACTACTCTCCATTTGCCACTAGCAGGGTTCCAACATTGGTTTTGACTGCTCTTCTTGTCTACTGCTCTCCTGGGCTCCTTTAGAACTAGCAGTATTAATGACTAGTGTAGCCACCTGAGGAAAATTTCCTTGCTGAATTTAATCTACATGAAATTTGTCTGGTTAAGATGAATGGTTTCTCAAGAGTTATATTCTGTATTGAGCACTTCTTAAATACAGAAAGCGGTACACTTATCATGCCCTGCCTAGGTAAAACCTGCAAAAGAAAATGAATCTTGGAAATGGAAATAAAAATACCTCCAGTGATTTAGAAAGTCTTGCCTGTCACTATTATTTCTACAGCTTACATATACTTCCTACATATTCCAAGAGCAAACAAAATAAGCACACTCATTTTTTAATACATTTATTGAAGCAGTCTAACATCCTTGAACTAGTGTGACTGAAGCTCTACAAATCATTCTCCTGTCCCCACTGTCTTCAATCTCCATTGGTGTAAATTATGGAGGAGTTCACCCAGAGCAGTGCACATGTGTGTGTTGAAGAGTCTGTGCTGGGTAGTAGCCAGCTGTGATTGATCCCATCACCCAAAAGCTGGTGAGTCACACAATCATTAGCAAAGGGGCTGTTACAAAAATGAGGCTGAGATACAAGTTAGGTCAGTAACAGTTTTGACTTAATTTTGTTTCAAATGGCCTGCATTATATTAGGTGCAAATCAGACCCATGTGAAATGAGGCTAAGGCTCTGGTGTCAGGATTTGGTAAATCCTGTCCATTTATGTTATATCAAATATCCCTTCTCATATAAAGTATGGACACATTATCCAGCCAGCTAACTGCTTTTTTATAGATAATCATGTGAGTGAAACTTGACTGTCCAAATATTTATGTAAAGAAAATGCCAGTAGTCAGATATGCATGACTGAAATATAAGAAAATTCAAAGAAAGAGATGTTTTTCCAGACTAATAGTTATGAAAGCCAGGTATGCAAAGCTTTATTGCTAAAGTAACATATCTATGCTTCTGCTATGGGAAAATATGATAGTAGGAAAATATGCTGAAGCATGGGCATCTCAAGTCTATGACACGGGGTGCTCTAATTTTCTGTTAATTATAAATTCCTTAAAGATACAGGGGAGTATTGCCATTTGTAACTCCAAAATAATGTCAAAGCTTCTTGATAAGTTTGGATCAAAAATTTTTCCCAGTGCAGAAATGCTTCTCCCCTCACCCTCCAACTTTGCTCCACTTATGTCTCTGAAATCTCCCAAAAGCTTTGCTCTAAAGTATGTGGTTTGAGAAATGTCTAATACTTTGAAAATATTACATGAAAAAGATTAACCCATACCCAAACAGAGCACATTTTAGCATCCCTCTTTATGGCTTCAGCCATAGCAGCTGTGTGTGGGACAGCTGCTACAGAACATGGCTTGTCTAAGCTCCCACCAGGAGTCTCTGAAAAAAGCAGTGAGCCAAGCTGCCCATGTCATACCAACAACTTATATGGAGAAACAACATCTAAAGCATGAGACTTCAGTAATGAAAAGTCCTTGCAGAGGACTTACAGTTGAAAGTGAAAAGCAAGAGGGAGCAGTGTCCACTGATTGTAACCTTTTTTCACTGTTTATTCTTTGAGAAAGGCAAGTTCTGCAGGGCAGGTTCTCCTGGCTCTGAATTTCATGCAGATTTCTCCACACAAGATTCAGAGCAGTTTTAATATGCAAATGCACATTAGCTTCCAGAAGCTTAGATGAAGATATTATAAAGTCCAATTATGGTATTGCTGCTAGGTTTTCAGTCCCCAGATTATAACACTTTTATCTGAGAATGTGCTTAAATGGATAATGCTCAGTATATGAATTTATGATTATTTGTTTTCCAGGTCTGTTCAATACCAATTCTGCACTGTCATGAGCTATGCATCAAAGAAGAGCAATAGGACTACAGTTTTCTTTGCAGTATCTGCATTATTCTGACTATATATCAAAATAAATGAGCGATGGGCATAGTTGTAACATAAACATGAGACTTTCCAGGTATGAAAACTTAATGGTAGCATTTTTGTACATACCTAGTTAAAATGTTGTATGTATTTCATTGCTATGGACTTAGATGTGAACTGCACCAGAGTTCAAGGAATATTTGTACCCAAACATGTGACCTAGGCACATTTGCAGCTAACAACATTATTAAAAATTAATCTTTATAAATACATAATCATATTTGTGGCAGGGCAACTTAAGTGGTTTCTGATCTTCTGCTGTTCTTCATAAAATGCTGCAATATATTTTGTCCTTTTCTCAAATAACCTTATTGCTGGTGCTGTGGATAACTATTGACTAGTATTAAAATAATACAGTTAAGAGGCAAGAGTTATGAAGTGTGTGCATACACAGATGGGTAGAGAGAAAGAGGTGGAGAGAAACACGTTTTGTAGGTGAGAAGTGCTGCATTTTTTTGCTTTTAAAGAATGGTGTTTTTTGTCTTTGCAGTGCCAGTCTATTTTGTTACTAAGTGGTTATTTGCCTGTCCTGATGCAAGCACTCTATGTATCGCCCAAGATGAAGAAGCACAGATTCTATTGAGTATTTTTCTAATTTAAGTAGAAAATTGCAATTATTTTGCCAAATCTTTTAATTAGCAGATGGTATTACAGCCATTGTCAGTCAGATACTGCTCTCAGTACACCAGAGCAATCCCTTTATTCCCAAGCGGGTCATGGAGATGTAATCAATGACAGTATTTCCTCTTTACTCTCCTTTAATTAAGTAGAACAGAGTGGGGAAACCACATGACAACTATAAGACCACTGTTAAAATGTTTGAAACCCTGAAACTATTTTGCTAGCATTGTAATAAAATCAACTCAGAAAGAGCATTATGGATTTTTTGATGGAGCATCCAATTTGCCTATTCTCATCTCACATACATTTGCCTGAGGTTTGGGTACACCTGGAACGTGGCTTTGATGACAACTGTCATATATAAAGCTCTGCAAGAATCTCAAAAGTACTTAATTAACACCAAAGTGATCTAATTAACTATATCTACATTATATACCTCTAAAAACTGAAGCCACAAAACCACACTGATGGTATATTTTTAAAGACCTGCTATTCTCAAACAGGAAGGCAGTCCAAATATTAATATTGCCAAAGGGTTATTAGCCCCTTAAATCCTACTATTGCGCTCACTGAGGCAAAAGAACACTGTTATTTATTCCCCTTCTTTGGAATCACCAGGAACAATAGGTCCAGATAGCCATACCTTTACTACAAAAAGAATTTCTTCAAACTGGCCCATAGCTGTAAGCAGCACACAGCAGACAGCAGAAGTGGGATAGGCAAACACACACATCAACAAGACATCTGAGGTGCTCTAAAAGAGTTTTATCTGGATGTACATTTCCCAGGAATTCACTATTTAAGAGTTTCTTTACTTCTGTGTCTGTAAAATAGATTGGTGCCTGACTGTTTTTTTATATTGACTCTTCTCAAAGAATTTACTCCATTTCCACCATGCTGCTCCACATTTTGTAGCCTCCTTGAGCTTAATGCACTCTGTGCAAGGCTAACAAGCTATTCTGTCAGATCCAGTTTGTGCAGTTTCACCTGGCAGAATGTTCCCACCAAGGTCTGGACTCGTTCACAACCCAATTCATTTGCATTGCCCTGGCACTTCACTCAGCAATGCTCAAGAATGCCCAAGAGTGTCCTGAGCCTCTCTGAACACTGTGGTGTGAAGCAACATCCAGGCATATAAAACGCTGGGAATTGGGGTGAAAATTTTAGCTTCTCCTAAGCTTCCTGGCCACTAAGCTTTTCAGTTGCAACTAAATCCAGAAGGAATTGTTCATCTGAAACTCCTGATGGGCTTTGACAATCCTAGACTGGGGGAAAGAGCATATGCCTGTGCGTGTTAATGTACTGCTGAAGGAAACATGGTATCCCTCCTGAATCTCTCACACTGAAATGAGTGGAGATGGAAAAATTAGGCACCATCTTATACAGGTCCAGACACTACACACTCACTTTGCATCTTACTGGTATTATCACAACTATATCACTGAGAGCCCTGCAAATCTAGTGAAATATTTTACTTTTAGAGACCTCTCAGTGTCTGTGTTTTTGAGAAGTATTAATCACATAAGAAAAAAGAGCCTAAATTACTCATATCTCATTTCAAAGCTAGAAGAAACTTAAAACAGACACCTACTATTTAAATGTGTTCCACTGCTTTTCCTTCTGCTCAGGGTCATCCAATCCATAAATTCAATTCAAAAGTAAGATAAAATATGCATATGTTTACATAAAGGCTAAATATGTTATACAAATGGCAAGAATGGGAATGGCTTTAAATTATATAGCAAAAGTAACAAAATAAAACACGAATAATAAGAACTAGAATATACACCACTTTATGCCTCTCCAACTCATTCCAGCTTACTGACTTATTCAATATCTTTTATTTATATATCTCCATATATCTATATATACTGCACTTGAATAAGCTGCTCTGGAAGGTTCAGTCCTTAAGTTGAGTTATTGCATGTTTCTTAATACACTTAATCTCACAGAATAGTTGCTCACATCAATCCACACCTAGCACATGCTGCGAAAACATAATTTATGAGCTACATCTCTTCAGTATCTGGATTTTGACTAGGTTTTTAAGACTAGCAGGAGGAAAGTAAGAAAGAATGCATGCAAGCATGTGTAAAGGTGCAATAATCACAGCGACTCATGCTTGTTTGTCTTCCCACCGCCTAGATTCATCCTCTACTTTGTTCCTCAGCTGCCTCATACCTTTTATCTTCAAGCACTGAGCAGAAGTTAATTCCAAATTAGGAATCAGCTAAATAATTAAAAGACCTGTACCTACACAGAATAAAATGGACTGGTAGAACAATGCACTTTAGGGCAAAATTTATGCTTTTCTTTACAATGCCAGTGTTACCTAACCTGATGGATTTAATAGGAAATACCTAGATGTAACTGAAAGCAAAATTTGACCTGAAATATCTGAAACAGAGGTGTAAAGCAAAGTACAACTTGATCTTATGTAAGCAAAAGTCAATTGTTATTTCCTGCTTTGTGTTATCCAAGTGACATTGGTGGTAACTAATAAAAAAAATCGGGAAATATCACAGTCCAAATACAAAATAAAGTGAAATCTTAGCCTAGCACTGATCTGTGGCTAGCATGACTTTAAGGCAATCTGTGCTTTGTTTATCCTCTCCTTGCCTGCCCACTGGGCTGCAGGACAGAAGACAAGCTGAGAAAATACTGTGAGCCAAGGAGCTGGCCTAGATGGCTGCCTGAGATACCTGAAGGCAAGCTTAGCTTTGGCTGAGGTCCTGCTGGTTGTCTCTTGCAGTTTCTCTGTGTGAGTTGTTGTCTGGGCAGAGCCAGGGCTTCCGCAGGCATTTCACCTGATAGAAAAGGGCTGAAATGGGAGGGGTGAGTCACAGCACGTCTCTTGGGCATGCTCTGCTCCTACCATGGGTAAGGTCTGCTGCTGCAAATTCCTCCCAAATATCCTGTGAACGTGATACTGTCAACATCTGTTTGGGACACTTCTGGAAGAAAGAACTGGAGCCACAACTTACATCGTATTGAGGAAGCTGCTATCTCATTTAAGGATTCTCCCATGATATGCAGCATGGAAAAATGAGACAAAATTCTCCAGAGGTGCATTCTGAGCAATCTCAAAGCAGACAGTATTAAAAGGGTAAAAAACAGCTCAGGTTTCAGTAAAATGCAGTGGCCCACTAGCTGCAGAGGATATCCTGTGACACAAAAATGATTGCAGGCAGTTGGCAAGAAGAGACAGGTCAGTGTGCTCATGTTTGCTCAGGGCTGATTCAAGTTTTTTAAAATCTTATCAATTTCCTAGCCTAATACTGAGTGAAATTTAATTAAAGTGGTGTTTGAATTTAAGTATTTCACCATAACATCAGCTACCCACTCAGTACAGCACTGCTCTCATCACAGACATACTGATTGTAGTTTACACAGCACTTGCTGCTTCTCCACAGAGGGCTGATTGGTCCCATGATGATCATGCTTCTCCTGATTTCCAGCTGGTACATTTCATTAAGAGACAGCTAAAACTGCCTCAGTGGTTTCCTCATATTACTTTTCCACATAAGCAGTTGGTTTGACTACCAAGGGGAAGCCAAGGAGTCAGGAACAGGATCAGATGGTGGCTTTTGAGAGTCTCTACCTAGACAGAGGTAGTGCCACTTCAAAAGGCTTTGGGAAACATTCTCATGAGCAACTGAAAATGCCTAAAGATCTCCTGGAGACTAATGGGACAAATGCATTTACATTACTCAAACAAAATGAAACAGGAAAAATTAAGTAAACAATGAGCCAGAAATCAGCATTTTGTAAACAATCTCCTATTTGTTATTCATCAACATAATTTTGTTCCACAGTTATCTCCTCTGATAAATGTGTGTGCATTTTTTGTGCTATTCTTTCCTTGAGAGCATTACTTAAAATAGTGTTCTCACTATTTGGAGTGCCTTAGATGCACAGCAAAAAGCCTCCTGCAGAAAGCCTTCACTACATTTTTACATAGGGTCAGGCCTGCTGTCACTGAAGTTGATGAGATTTTACAACCAAGTTTAACAGACAAATGGATGGCCTATATATTCTGCTGCAGGCAGGCAATGTAGTGAGCTCAAACATGTGTATAGATTCCAAGAGAAAAAAGTAGGACATAAGCATATATACATAAAGGTTTTACAGAAATAGCAGGTGTTAGATGAAGAGGGAGACTCTGCCCTACCAGCTGCAAACCATATATAATATGGATCTAGGGCTCCTGAATATTAGCTCTCTTTTTATCCAACTTCTCTGCAGCACAAGAGGCATCATTAGACCAGCAGCACAAATACTTGCTTAGCCCATACCGTGCCACATATGCTTCTAAAAGCTATTGCTTTACTCACCTTAACCTACAGGGAGTTTCAGACCAAGGACACACACCAATTTATTCACAATATGCATACTGGTACCATGTTTGCTCTGACAGTGGCTAAGAGAGCTCTGCTCTTCTGGAGATACTGCTGGGTTTATTAGATAATGCAATCCTCAAAGCTCCTCTTCTGTTTCTCTCATTTATCTGTGCAGTGAACTATGATTTGGCCTACTTTCAATTAGGACAGAAGAGGAGTGTCTCAGCTCTCTTCCCCTGTGGCTTTTCTATCCTGTGTATTTGCAATGTTCACTTTTATAAGCCTTTCCTTCTAGGGATGCAGGAAAGAAAACAGACTAATATAACTCCTTTTGCAGCATGGGGCAACAAGGTTACTCCAATATACACGGTATTTCCTGGATGAAACAATGTTACCAAGACAACAGATATAAAAGGTAAAAGCCACTCTTCCTCAGGGCACATAATTCCCCAGATAAATTCTGAAGATCCTGGTCAAATACAAGTTCTTTCTCTCAGTGGTCATTTTGCTGATAAGAACAATAGGAGAAAGATGTCATGACTATGCTGAAGAGCTCACAGCCAGCTCAATTCAATAAATGAACCAGTGCCAGAAGACAACTAAATTGTGAAACAGTTATGTCTTCACTAGAAACAGGGGCTCCAGGCCTCTGGAAACCAATGTTCAGGTGTCAGCACATGGGCTCGCCAATGGCCTTCTACAAGAGCAGCTCAGGTAATGCCTTCTCAACAGATAAAAGAATACTACAAATAATGCTCTGACCAAAATGTGAATTAGCATTAATTTTGTTAACTCAGTTGCCCCAGTTCAAGCCTCAGCTGCCTGCATTCAGAAGGTGTAATAGTATGAATGACACAGCTGAGACTTGGCTTGATCTAAGTGCAGTCACTCAAATGAGGGCAGCTGAGTTAAGCCAGTCTCACAATCCTTGCAGTGAAATCAGAAAATGGACTAATCTGCTAGACTAACAAATGGGGGGATTTTGATTGGTTTTGTCAGCTTCTTGCGGTGCATTTTAGCCTGCAGGAATGTTGTCTGCACATTAATGCCAGAAATACCACAGCGTCACTGGCCTCTCGTTTCAGCACAATGCCTTTGCAGATTCAGATGCAAAAAACGAACATCAATATTTAGAGGTAGCCATTCCAAACTGGAAGTTTTCTGGGGCGTAAACATCACATCTAAATAAAAGATAGTGCATGGACTCTGTTACTAGCAGGGAGAAATACATGTGCCAGGGCTCCTGCATCGCTGCTGCCAGCATGAGAGTTCTGTGTTATGGAGATCAACAATGGATGCCTGGCTGACTGTGTGGTCAGTTTAGATCCATCACTAATTAAGAGCAGCTGTTGCTGATTTGATTATTTTAATTTATAAACCAATACACATGGATTTTCTGTAATAATCTTCCCATGACAGTTGTGCATTTGTCTGCCTGCAGAGTAACCTCCTGATCTCTCCCAGGGGTCTGATCAAAACCCTGCAAATACCTTCACACCCTGGCTCTTTCCAAAGCAAATAGAAACATGAAGACACACAAGGATTCTTCACTTAGCATAAAATCCAAAATAATTTGTATAAACAATTTTGCAGAAGATTCTTATTCTGATGCTTATCTTCCTTACAGAAGTACATTTGATGAAAGATATTGCAGATATTTTGAAGTTAATACTGAGGTTGTAAAAGGATGCCATATGTGCTGCCACTCTTCTAAACTCATTGGCCAGCCTAAAACAAGAAGAGCCAAAGCATCCTTTTCTATAGCACCCAGCCAATGCCTTGTTTTCTCCCATCCCTTCCTGCATATTTTTAGCAGCAGCAGTGGCTTCCTTGTCTTTATATGCCTTCATTGGTAATTCCACTATCTCTTTCCAATTTTGGCATACTTTTGTCAGGACAAAAGATCATAAATCTGTAGTGTTTCTAAAGTTCTGAAAGGCTGGTTAGGGAAACTTGACCCAAATTGCCATTCCTAGGCTTGTAATCAGACAGCAAAAGATTCAGAAAGGAGCAACCCATACAAAATTGTGTTTCAAAAGTTCTGTTTCTCATGGAATTACTGAGTTGGATTTTTTTCACAACTATAAACTAGAATGCTTCAGATTGAGGATTGGGATGGTGTACAGGAAGCTACTAGCTGGTGAGAAAAAACACTACCATTCAGGTACACAAACTGTAGCTCAAATGTCATCTAATATTTCACTCACAGTCAACTACATACTTTTTTTAAACGGATGTTTTATCTATCTGTAATCTATTTTCTTATTAGATGGGAAACTGGTAGGAATGCTACTATGACTACTTAATACAGACTTGATCCTATGCCCACAAAAACCAGAGAGAATCAAATTATCATTTTTATGGGGCTTTTGATCAGGTCCATAAAGCACACAGGCCATTAGATGTACATATACAGTTCTGAAAATGTAAGTGCCAGTACAGAAGTGTAAATGCAGTAAATGCAGAATCATCAAATGATTCTTGATGATAGTGATAGAAATTCACGGGCTTCAAATGGTCTTGAGGCAGAACTTGAATATAAAAGGTTGCAAGGTTTCTAAATATATGTGCATACCCTGGAAACATTCTGCCCGCAGTTATTGTTTATTACTGCAAAGATCTGAGCACCCAGCAAGCCCCACAGTCCTTGGGAACAGAGTACCTCAGAAAGGTGATTGTGCAGCTGGCAGAAGCCTTCCTGGCCAGTCCACATGAACAAAGGCTTTTGGTATTCAGCAACTGCCTGCCAGGCACCCTGTGCTCAGGGAGGACAGTGGCAGAATTCATCAGCTTCAGCAGGAAGAAAATCAGACTCATTGCCAACCATTTGCAGCACAAATATATGTCACTGCCTTCAGGTAGAAGCATATCTGGACCTTCTTTGGTCCTTCCTCAGACTACTGCTTATCTGTGCATGTTCAGCTGTCAGCCCCATGCTACTTTTAACTAAAGAATTAATGAAGAGCACATGGGGACCAAGAGCTTCCTGCAAGACACAGGGAAATGAGCAACTGATGTTTTCAGATTCAAGTGGTAGCTAGTGGCAGTCAAACTCCCTGTAACTTTTCTTTTAGAATAGGCAAACAATGATGTTGGGTAGATTTAAAACGTGTGGTTTACCACAGCAAAAGGATGATTTTTACTGCCTGTTTTGATAAAGAGAATTGTTTGGGATTGCCAGATTACCTTGAAGAGATGTAAATAGAACTCTGAGGATATAAAGGACCAATACTGTTAATTACCAAATTAAAACCTTTTAAAGAGGAACCTGTCCTTCCAAAATGCATATACACATACTCATCTGCAAAATAAGAGACTGAGAAACTCCATTTTTCAACCTAGAAACATATACCTGCTACTCCATTAAGATCAAAAGGAATAGTGAGTCATGTTCAGCATCATGGATCTATTCTACCACTACTTTTATCTAAAAGTGTGGAATATCCTGTAGATAATAAGCAATTCAGATGCAGTTAACAACAGATAGTATTATGTCTTCAGCCCACACAAACAAATAGTAACCAAATTAGATCTTATTTTTAACTACTTCTTTATACAGACATCATACTGTGGAACTGAAACATTCATCTGAAAGTGTATCAATAAAGCAAATTTTTAGTATTCACAAAATCTGTATGTTTCTCCAAATAGGGAGTTTAACTTCTAAAAGGAATGAGTACTTTTTCCCCATGCTCTTGGTTTCCAAGATTTTCGCCTACATTTTAGAAATCCTTTTTACTACTGTAATCCCAAAGTCTCTCCGAATTACTTGACTTTGAGAGCTGCAGGTCTGAAGAAACCCTACATATGGAGAGACTGACCCCCCAAAAAAAAGAGACCTGGTCAAATTGCAGTCAAGTCCTGCAATGCTTAGAAGTCCAGTACCTACAGGTGTTGTTTGCAACAAGACTGGGATGGGTTAGCAGCAGAATTTGGAAGAGAACACAACAGCTTTCTCTCTTCATTAAATGTTCTAATCACCACCTTGGACTTCCTTTGCCCAGTCCCTCAGGCAGTCCAGTAGCCAGGTGCAGCTTTCACCAAACAGAGTCTCTAAGACCCATCTCTTGTGACACCTCAGGCTGTCTGATCTACTCTTTCCTGCACATTAGTTCCTGTGATTGCTTATATGGGTGCTCAGGAAGAGCAATCTGAATTGGAGATTCAAGGAGGATCACCAGTGCCACATTAAACACTTATGTGGACACTTTAATTCAGAACTAAATTTGCCTTAATGAATTAAAATAAAATGAATGAGTTTATGAACTGCATAAACATCCACCCAAGGGTTTATGATATTATAACTAATCTGTTTCATATTTATGGTTTAAATAATTCAAGTTACAATGTATAAACAAGCCCTAGAATAAAAAAGACTTAGACCAAGGTTTCTATGAAACTGTTCCTCATCAAGCTATCTTTGATTTCCAATTCATAATCTGTGTTTTTCTATTAAACCTCTGTATATAGGGCAATTCAGTTTCTCTTTCTAGCAACTATTTATTATTCCTCAACATACTAGCCCCAGCATCCCTGGAAAGAGCTCATGAAGTTAATGGTTTTGTCTGGGTGATTGCCGTCCATATTTCAGATCCCTGTGGACCTGGAATTCTCATCTCTGCTGCCAATACCCTATACATCTAACTGTATGTGCCTTTTAATGCAGCTCATGGACATGGAAATAAAGGGCAACTACCGTGATTAAAATGTCCCATCAGATTAGACCCACTGGGCTGCATGCTCACATGACCAAACCAACCCATTTCCCAATCACAACACGGGTCACATGGCACAGCAGGACTCGCTCGAGGTACTGCCATGCTGGCCTCGGGGATTGCTGCTTCATTTCCCCCCTGCGGGAAACACCGAGAGAGAGCAAAACAGTATTCTAGGAATAAAGCTTCCTCAACAGCACTTCTCAGTGAAAGCACCATTGTGAAGACACATTTCCTCATGGCTTCATGTCACTGTGAAATGTTGTGATTTTTTCCTGTGCCTTTATAAAGGCAGTGAAAACCAAAGAACAAAAGCAAGCAGTCTGAGAAATACTAATTAATATCCATGCTTCTACATACAATCTAAACATAAAACGCAGCTTCAACACATTTTGTTGTTAAATGAAATCATTCTAGAATAACCTGTAAGGACACAGTCTGATGAAGACCCTCCATTCATGAGTCATGGCAATAGAAGCTGAGGATGTACAACAACTTTTTACACAAGAATGAGCTTATTCCAAACACATATTCTCTCTCCCCACAGCCAGATATTCCATATTGCTGATTTGTTGCTAAAACACTTAAAACATTTCCAATGGACGTTGTTCTCTAATCCATATGCCGTGAAGAAGCTTATGTTATGAACAGCATCTATTTTCAATCATCACAATTTGTACTTTTTCTAATGGATTAATTGCATTATATAATTTTAACATGAATGCACTGTTGTAGAATTATGTTGCAGCATTACAGTTTGGGTGGCCTCATATAATCTTCACACAGCAGCTGGAATTGTAATTAGCATAAAAACCAAACAGCCTCATTAAACATCTCTTTCCTGTAAGACGGGACACATTTAGAGGCCTCGTTTCACACATTCCAGTACAGCTGGCACGGGGGTAGAACAATCCCTAAACGCATTTTTCAGCCCAGCTAAGCAAAGCCCACTTCTTAAACGCTGGAAATGTTCTGCAGCACATCTCAGGAAGACACAGTGATACTGCTCTGTAGTGGAATACATGCTCCCAGGGGAGTGGTTGTTTCCTCCATTTTTGAACTAGGAGCATCCAGTTGGCAATTCAAGTATAAAAATAGCCAACTGCTTTCACTGCCTTCCTTGTACAAATCAGATCTGCAACTTTCGAATGCATTTCCATTCTTTTAATCTCCTTAAAATGACAAATCTGCAAATGCTGACAATTTAAAATATCAGCAATTGAGACAAACATCAGCCATCACTTTCCCTTGCTATTAAGTTTCTTCTGCCACCCTAGCTTTGGGCTATTTATCTAATTGTGAGGCTGAAAATGACCACTGGCTTTAAAAATCTCTGTGAATCTTTGGTTCCACAGCAGTAAGCAGATACACAAGATAGTTTTGCTCCCTCTATAGAATGGCAAAAGATGAAATGTTTTAAAAGTTGTCTACAGTTTTGCATGAATTCTGGTATATTTTTCTGCCAGTTTCTCAAAAGGCATTAAGAAAATGTCAGTGCATACAAAAAGAAGTTAAATGCAATCCTCGTATTTTTTTTTCACTTTCAAAATTCAGAATACATCAAGAGTGTAGTTTTGGATCAATGCAAAAATTAGAACTGCATATGGATTTTAATTTTTATTCAGTCCTTGAATGCAAGCAGTGTAATACTTCAACAGACCTAAGATAGAAATTTTTTATTTGAAATTCACGTTTTTAAGTATATTTTTTATTTGACATTCACATTTTTAACTATACTAAATAATAACTAGTTCCAATTTCAAACAGAAATGTAAATTTGCATAAAAACTCTTCTAAGATTAATCTAGAAAACACTGAAATATAATGATCTTATTGTTTTGATTTTTCTTCATGCAAAAATATTTATTTCATTCAATGTGGATTCAGAAACTGCCCAAGTTCCTGCAAAATACTGCTTTTCTTCAGACAATGACAGCTTGTGCTTACCTCAAATAATCACAACACAGTGAACATAGCAGCCCTTTCTAACTCTGAAAAGCAGTTGTACTGCTGGTTTTTAATAAAACCAGAGCTATTTTTTTTTGCAGATTTGGACTTAGTTTTATAAAAGTGCCGTTTTCCTCTCTTCTCCCAAAATCTTGGAAACGATCAGTGATTTTTAGCAATGCCTTAATGCTGTATGAGCTGCTCCAGCACAGCAAAAATACCTGGCTTGGACCAGCATCTGTATCACCTGCTCGCTGCCTTCAAAAGGGCCCCTAGGGGTTTTACACAGAAATATTAACAGGCTTTGTCATGGAGGAGAACAGGAAGGACTCTGAGTTATTTCGGGCTTCAGGGTGGCTTCAGACCCAGCTAGCCTGGAGGGGACACTGTGCTCTCTCTCTGAGCACTGATTCAGAATTCAGAATTATATCTCCAAGTCATCAGAATATGAACATCAGGGAAGAAAAAAACATAATTACTTCTGTTCTCCATATCTAAACCTAGAGACAGTCTGGCTTGAAAGTATAAGAGGAGTTTTAACTGAAATATTTATACTTTTCACATGGGATCACAGCAGATATTAAATTAAATTCAGAAGAACAGAATGAGACCATAAAGTGCTATAAAACAGTTATCCTTGTTAGAAAATAATCCAAACAAAACCACTCTTTTCAACAAAAATAGAACCTCTGCAGATAGATGTCAATAACCTGGCACTTGGGAAAACCACACTGATTCTCTCACCCCACAGACCACCACCCTAGAAGTACAGGCAGGGCTGAGGCAGGCATGTCTGCAGTCTGTGCTTCTCCTTCCTTTCCCCAGGCAAAGGTCTTACCTAAATTGCATGACCAGTTTAATACCCTAAGGGTTTTATATGAAAAAACACAAAAGGCAATTATGGGCAAAGCAGAAGGTTTAAGAGAAGCACTGGCAACATATAATTGAATGTCTCCCATCCGGAATATTCTGGAAAGAAAAGTTTAAAATATTAACCTGTTGTAGTTAGAAACAATCAGCAGTAGGAATCAAATGATCTGGGCATGGTGTATGAATAACAGTTTCTTTAATTGAACAGCTTTATCACATTTTGGTTTTTTCTTGTTATTTATCAGAAACACTGAAAAATCCTTGCCCGTAAGTGTTGCCAATTTAAGCAATCTCCCCTGCTAACTGGGAGACCTAACTTACATAAACACACTGACATATTATTTTTTAAATAGAGTATCTTTAAAAAAAATCTGGTTGGAAAAACCAAAGCACCAAGGATTAACAAGTGGAAAAAAAAAAGATTCAGGCACAAAATTATTATCTGTTTTAAAGCAGATTTTGGGAGTGAGGCAGCTAAAGTTTCGATGAGTCAGCTTTGTTGAGGCTCACTTAGTATCTTTAGATGGCTTGAGTGAGAGTGAAAGCAAATGGAAGAGCATGTTACGCCCTCCCCAAAAAGTAAACTGAAAAAATCCACATGCTCCCTTTTGTTGCATTGTCTATACTATTTGGCTTAAATCTTTAGATCGAGAGTGCAGACCTCCTCTTTTCCTACTTAACAGAGTAACTGCTAGCAAGAGAAGATTGTCATTCTCTGTACAGATAACTATTAAAAGAGTCTTAAGGCCCTTAGGCAGTAGATCAATCCAGAGACCTGCCCTGAATGACCTTTTTCCCCAAGCCAACTGATGATGCTTGGCTCACAGTGGTTTGCCTTTTGGCTCTTCTGATATTCTGGTCTACTTCAGTCCCGGTGTTCATCCTTTCCAACTTCCTAGTCCTACACCTCGATACAGGCTCTTGAATACCAATCTCTACAATGTAACCTAAGCCAATGAAGCCTTAAATGAAACAGGAGCAGATCTTCTCTATTCTCAGGAAGGTACCCCAAGCATGAGGCTAGAAAGTCACAGTCGTGTCTTCCCCGGTCACAGACCAGGATGTGGCTCACCCATGGGTTTTGGCATGGGAACTATGGCACCAGAGGACTGATATGTGATTACTGCCCTGTGGAGGACAATTGCAAGTATTTCTAGGAAGGGAAACTGGGACACAAATAAAAGGAGCTTTCAATGTACCTAAGAGGAAAGGCTGAGTTCAAAAGATTTCCTTTTCTGCTTTTCTCTTGTCATTTAACTAGTGTCCTTCAAGTACGAGTTACATGCTTCCTTCTCCATTTTGCCTGAGCACTGCGATTCAGGAAGCAAGGATGGTGGAAGACAGATGCACTAATTCTTTAAACTGAAGGTCACCAGAAATGGGAAATGACAAAACAAGACATTTTTCTCTACTCAAAATCCTCCAAGAAGCTGAAACACTTTTTTTCTGAAAGGTTGCAGACAGTTGGCTTTTGACGAAAGTAGCGATAAAAAACCTTCAATAATATTTCAAGTAAGTGCAGAATCTATTTCCCCTCAAGCTTCTTTCTGTCAGAAGCAGTTCCTTCTCCAAAACATCTCCAGGAAATGACATTTCAGCATGTGTACAGCACTGCAATAAAACAGCAACACACCCAGGAATATTTTTCAAGTTCACAGCAAGGCGAGCAGAAGATCAAGGTATTAAAAAAAATTACAAAGGTCTAGCAGAGGAGACAGTCAGCTTGCTCTCCTGCTATCTGCTTTGCTGATTCTCAGAGAGCCCCGTTTGGCTTTTAAAATCTTGACCAGTCTTCTAGAGCCATCCCACCTGCATCCAGCCAAGGAAATGTGCTTGAGTATAGAAAACTATGTTTCTTCCTGGCTTCTTCGGCCATGAGACTGCTCTTTGTCAGCTGTAAGAAATCATGCTCTTAACAGACAGAATCTTGCCATTTAGAAGTTTGCCCGTTCTTACCAGCTTTATAATACCTCATATTTTTGTTGAGGGGGCCTTGGCCCTGCATGGAAATAAAGGTTTCCACACTTCATGTAAA
Source organism: Molothrus ater (assembly GCF_012460135.2). Lineage (NCBI taxonomy): Eukaryota > Metazoa > Chordata > Aves > Passeriformes > Icteridae > Molothrus > Molothrus ater. Next base: position 65,033,097 of record NC_050478.2, read on the forward strand.
AATCTTAGCTAACTTTAAAAACATACAGCATATCTTTGATTGTACCATGAATAACAGTGTGGCAGAATTTGGTTTCTTTGTTTAAGTCCCCGTATATAGAACTTCAGTGTCCAGAGAGTTTATGCTGTACTGTGGGGGTCTCATCACCCATCAAGGAACTTCCAATAGATGTTCTGTGATAAAATGACTTGCAGACCTGATGCTGAAAACCACATTCTGCTGGTGGGAACTTCACTTCTGTCCAGGAGGAGAATTACTGTGATGTGGCATTCACATTCTCTGAAAAAATTCCTTCACCCAGGGTTTTTCTCCTGGGAAGCTGAGAAGCCTCAGAGAAAAGGAAAACAATTCTTATCTCATTTGCTTCTCCTGTGTTTTGCTCATGTAGAATGTGTCTAGAAATTGTTTACCCAAAGGTGATTGCCTGATTAGATTCTGGTGTGAATTGTTTTGACTCATTGGCCAACCAGGGCCAAGCTGTGTCAGAGCTCTGGAAAGAGTCACAAGTTTTCATTATTATCTTTTTAGCATTCAGTAAGTATCTTTTCTGTATTCTTCAGTTTAGTATAGTATAGTATTCTTTAATATAATGTAGTATTATAAAGTAATAAATTAGCCTTCTGAGAACATGGAGACAGATGCATCATTCCTACCTTTGTTGGGGCTTCCCTATGAATACAAGAGTGTGAGAATTAACTTGTTTCTGTTCTTGCTGTGGTACACTGGTGTCCTTCACAGACTCCCTGTTTTCTGAGATTATGCCTAGACAAAGCCCATCTTTCTTTCACAGTGCATATGCCTTACACCTCCTTAACACACCACCTTCCAGCAGAAGAGGTCACTTGGATCAAACCCAATGGCTCATCTGGTGCTTCCCATCTGCACACAGATCACCCTACCCGTGATTTTCTCTACCTCCTCTGGCTGCTTTACAAAATACCTAATGATGATCTCACAGAGACCAGCTGCAAGGCAAAGGCATGAGATGTCTGCATCAAACCCATGACTCTTACCTTTGTTACCAAGTCAGCACCAAGGCAATGTCAGACTTTGGACCCTTCTGCAACGTCACTACACGGACACCAAAACCAGCGTAACCTATAAACATATAAACTCTACGAAAGATGAACATCCTTTTGACCCTCTGCTTGTCAGTGACAATACAATAACAAAGATGGAGAAAGGGGGACTTATGCTCAAACACCACAATTTGAGTATTGATGTGCTGAGAGGAGTCATATATAGTAAGCCTAACACTGAGGTCCTCCATCAATCACATTATGTACTGTCTCACCTCATGCAATTACCAGGTGTCAGAAAATAGCTTTTCCTATCACCTAAAAGGTTTTTTTGCTCATTGACTGCTGAATTGAATTTTAAAACATTCATCTCTGAATAACTAAGGAGAGCTTTCAGTCTGATAAAGATATGGATACAAAATGTTAGCTCTTGGAAATACCAAGAAAAAGGCAACCTTTCAACCTTACATATCAGCTTGACTCTCTCTTTCTTTCTGTCCTCTCCCAGAGAAGAATCTCCCATTAATTTCAGTGGAAATTTCATCAGATTAGGCCATGTGTTTTGACCCTTACCACTTTTGACATTAAAAATAATTGAATCCATTGTTGCAGCAAATAAGGGCCTAATAAAATACTTGTATTAGTATCTATTTTTTGATAATTACTGATGTTCTATGCAGGTGGGAAAGCTTGGGTGCGTGCCTGTAGGACACTAATGGGAATGCTTTTTTTCCAAGTGTCACATTTATCAGTGCACTAGAAGAAAATAAGCCTGTATTATGAAGTTTCATGCTGGCTCTCATTATGCCATCTCACAAGCTTGTCCTTTGATTCATTATAAAGATTAAATATATTTTCTCAGTGAGATCAGAGGTACTAGACAAGAGGTCATGCAAATGCTGGCAGAAAAATGCTAGTTTTCCATGTGTCAAATCTTTTGTACTACACATCCAAGGTTCAACCAATGCTTCTAATTGTTGGGGGGGGGGGGTCTTGTAGGGTGCTGGTGGATTTCTGTTCCCCAGGGATGGGGATGATGGAAACTGTGAGGTCCCAGCTCTCACACAGTCCAGAAGCAAATCTCTATCCCTACCTTCTACAGGGTGCTCAGCAAATTTGACATCCTTGTCAATTTTGCTGCAGTTAGTAGCAGGGGAGCTGACAGGAATACCAATTTTGCAGAGCAGCTGCAGGATACTGTTAACTTACTAGAAATAAAAATTTTTCTATAAAAAAAAGAGAAAGGTTTTGGATTCAACTGAGATCAAACCCAGTACTGTGACTGACAAATGCTCCTGGAGACCCAGCTCTTAAATTGTTTTTTCAGACACTGAACTCACTTTTACTAGGGGAGAAGATACGCTGGCATGTCTGGTAAAACTTCCTATTCCTCTGAGAAGAGAAAAATACATGTGTTCAGTCTGGTTTTAATCACTGTGTACTTTCCAAATATTTTGGTAATGGGGTAAATCTTAGCAATACTTCTTGTAATGCCCAGAGTGGACTATGGAGCCATATTCCATCCAGCTTCAAACCAGTCAGTCTAAACACAGCAGCATACAGCTCAGCCTCATCAGCTGGAGCTGCAGAAACCATAAAAATCAACAGTAGGCAAGCTTTGGCAACCCATGGTACCGCCTGAACAGCCATGCTTATTCTCCTAGTTGTAACCAACCAAGGCAGCATGCTCAAACTAGATTCAAAGCAGTTGTTACCACAGTGTCCACATATCCCTAAGAGCTATATGGTTTTCATGGAAATCCTACTACAATACACTATGGTTATGACTGATGCAGAATATGAAAGACAAGTCCTTTTTTTTTTGCGGAAAGATGTCATTTTTGGTGACAATAGCTTCTAGCTGTCAAGTCAAAAAATATGATCATCACTCTGAGTAATATAGCCATCTATTCCAGCTCATTAGTTTTTGGCTGATAAATCAGAAAGCAGCCTAAACAGCACACAGTAAAGAACTCATTCAGGTACAAACCCTGAAAATACTTATTCTGCATTTAAACTCATTCAAGAATTCACACTTAGTTAAATGAGACGTCTCACCCCATTGTGGGCCACTTTCAGGAATACAGGATTTGGGGTGCCACAGGTACACACAAGTAGTGCCTAAAATATTCCACTGTGCAAAACACAGGACAGAAAAGCAACTTATTGTAGCTCAAGCCTCTTCTGACACTTGAAGGAGCAAGATACTCACTGCTTTCTTTCTAGTTATAGAGAAAAAAATTAGAAATCTGGAGAAACTCCATGTTTTCTCACAGATAATCCAGGGTAAAGACTTGCAGAACCAAATGTAGTAATTATTGGCCATCATGAAAGAACAAAGAAAATAAACCTTCTAAATAAATTGCAGAGCTTTCATCACATGGATCAATGCCTGCATCTGGGATTCGTGCTCAGACCAATTTACATTATAAACCCACATTTTTTTCAGTTCCCTTTTTTTTTTAAATAAAAAAGGGTCTTGGACTAGAAGTGCAAGAAAGCAATGGCAAAAGGAGGGGCATGGCAGGAACTGAGATTTGCTTTTCTCAAAAAAACAAAGGACACATCATTCCTGCCCAATGGAATGAATAATTTCTGGTTATGCAAGTTACTCAACACAATGTCAACTTCTTTATCCTGTCACTCCTTTTTTTCTCACTCCTTTATTAGCACTCACAGGAGCTTAAATGTGGCTAAAACGACCTCTAGTATTATCTTTTCATACTGCCTTTTCCTTTATTCATAATCTGTGGAATCAATATTCAAAGATTTCTTCTGAGTTAGGCTCTAGATCTAGTAGCAGAACCTGAAAATACAGCTTTGGTGAGCTGCTGGTTTAATTGCAGTGCACCCAATCACCCAATGTGTCACTTTAGGGCTTTTAAAGAAAAAGTTTATAACAAAGTTAGAGATCTTCTCTTAGAATCTGATGAATCTCTCCAAGCCAAGCTTCAAGAGTTGAAATCTCCCCAAGCCAAGCTTCAAGACTTGAAATACATGCAAACTGAGGCTGTATTACAAATTTTCAGCCTTGATGAGCAAAAAGTTCCAGATTAATAAACTGACCCCAACGTGACTGTTACCTGCTGAAGTGTGCTTAAATTTTTCACTCTTCTTCTTCCTCCATTTCCATGGCTTAAAAATTCTCCCGAGAGTGGCAAATTTGCTCCTTCTTCTGATTGGAGGCGTGTGAGTCCCAGGTACTAGAGAATCTGAACGCATTGCAGCCAGTCTTTCCACCTCTTCAGCTGTAATTTCAGCAAGAAAAAGAGAAAAACACAAGGAAGGTGGGAAGTGAAATAAATGCTTTAATAAGTTATCAGAAAACCACACAGATGGCAAAAATTTTTCATGGACACAAAGAAGAATAACAAAGGGAAAAAATATTTTAACGTTCTTTTCTTTTAGTGAAATTGTTAATCTACGGTAAAGAACAGTAGTAACAACAAGATTCAACAGAAAATTATTATGTTATAAAAGTTACGGCTTTTAACAAATTGTTCTACATTGCTCTAGACAGCTGGCAGTTCAGCCATCAGCCATTCCTGGGGAAGTGTGACAGAGAATGGGGAAGAGAAAGCCAAAAAAAAAGGATTCAATATAATTTACAAGAAATATTACAAGGGTTTTTTTCTTTAATTGCAATGGAAAGAAACATTTCATTTTACTAATATTTATTAAGAGCAAGGACCCTCATAAATAATGACTTTTTGGTACCATTACTGTGTCCATTAAAATTGCTTGGCTTACAAAAAGGGGCTACATTAGAATTTCCTAGTGAGACAGAGGGTGCTAAAAAAATCATAGAATCATAAAATTGTTTGGGATGAAAAAGACCTCTAAGATGGGATCCAGCTGTTAACCCAGCACTGCCAAGTCCACCCCTAAACCACATCCCCAAGTGCCAGATTTACACATCTTTTAAATTCTTCCAAAGATGGTGACTGCATCATCATCACCATCTTCGAAAGATGGTGACTGCCACTTCCCTGGCAGCCTGTTCCAATGGTTTACAACTGTTTCCATAAAAAAATTTGTCCTAATATGCAATCTAAAAACTCCCTGGTGTCACTTGAGGCCATTTCCTCTAGTCATACCACTGGTTACGTGGGAGAAGAGGCTGACCCCCACCTGGCTACACCCTCCTTTTAGGTAGTACTAAAGACCTATAAGGTCCCCCTGAGCCTCCTTTTCTCCTCAGAATCTCTCCTGCCTCAGATACTCATGATAAGACCTGTGCTCCAGAACCTTTACCAGCCTTTCTCTAGTACTCCAGAGTCTTTCTTGTAGTGCAGGGCCCAAGTCTAGTCCCATTTTTCTGCCTACTCACTGCCCTCCAATTCTTATGCTTAGCTTTTAACATTTAAACTTTTAATTTTAGATTTTAATACAGTTCCCACTTAGGTCTGAATTCCCTTGAAGAGGATAGAGGTTTTCACTGAGCATCTGTTCTTAAGAGCTCAGTTATCTGCTACCTTGCTACCTTTACTCTGTAATACATCATGATAGTTTCAATACTGAAAAAAAAAAACCTTTGAAGAACTTAAATTACCCTTCCTACTTGATGAGAACAAGAGAAGTCTGGGGATTGTCCCTTGACGTAGTTAAATTGCATGGTCCCCCTGTCTCACATTTGCAAGGCAAAATTAATGCTGATAGTTTTGGGAAATAATATCTCTGACATTAGAGGCACAGAGAATGGAAACCCAGGACCACAAAGAAAGCACCAACAGAGGGAAGGTATCAGCAGCACGAGAGGTTGTCTCTGTGCCACAGCTGCATAATTCAGTCAGCATACAAGCAGGGGCTTTGCGTGGTTTGTTGTTGTTATTTTTGTTTGTTCATTTTTTAAGTTGTTGTTGGTTTTTTTTTTTGTTTTTTTTTTTAAGAGATACCATTTCCCAGACTTGTGTTGTAATGTGACACTGCCACTAACACTGATTTGAGTGGATTGCACACACAGTCCAGATGCATAAAGACAGGATGCAGATTGTCACCTCTCCTGCTCTGAAGACAACAGCCCAGTGTTTCTATTCACCTTTCATATTTTAAATATTAACCTCAGGCATGAGCTTGAGCTCAGGAACCTCAGCAAGAACATTGAAGGGATGAGCACGGCCCACTCCACACTGGCAGAATCACCAGAGATTTTGGCTGGCAAATTCTTATGTATCTCAATGGAAATTTTTTCAAGGCTTTAAGTGAGCCAAATTTAGTTTGGTTTTCATGGGAACAGCCAGAGACGCATTTCTAACACAAAGGAGGTTTCATTATCAGAACTCCAACTGAACTACTATTTGAGTCCCTCAGGTCTTTGCAAGAAGTCTGGTTATTTTGTTATTGCTCTTTTGTTTGTTTTTAATGTTAATATGCAACATAATCCTTTTTCCTGTAAAATATCAATGCCAGATACAGCTGCCTGTAATTTTCCAAGGAAGAAAAAGCTACCCTGCAAGATAGATAGATATATAGATAGACATATATCTGAGCCTAGATATTTCAGTGGAAATGGTTAAAAACTGCTATTCTTTGGGGTAACAAAGAGAAAGACAGACCTTTCTGAGAACATCTCTTTTCAATTTAAAACAGAGGGAATAAAAGATAATCTGGCCAAAGCATTTCATTCTGTTCCAGCTCTTTGTGCCTGACTGCCTGGAGAAATACCTTCTTATCCAAAGAACCCATTACAAGGCTCTGTCCTGTACAGGGGCTGGGACATGCTGTATCAAGGCTGGGAATTGCCTGGTTATGCTGAATAAACCACATGGATAAAAAGAAGAGGAAATCAGAAATTTCCTTATACTTTCTAATTTCACTGGAACCTGCTGGGCCATGAAGACCAGCACAGGGTACAGAACACTGCCCTCTATATGCAGATCCAAAGGGACCACTCCTTTTCCCCTTCCTCCATTTTTGAGATGCCTCTAGTTCAAGCAAGTAGGATCCCACTGTGTTCCACTGCTGTGATTTTTTAGAGATGCTGCTAAAAGCAATGGGCTGGTATTGTCTTTGGTGTCTTATTTAGGGGACACAGGAAGTGGCCCACTAAGCAAACTGGAAATGACACACTACTGCTGCTGCTGCTGAATTAGGCTTCCTGCTAACAAACCTACAGCTGAAACATTGAAATTCCTCTTGCTGCTCACCCTCTCTCCTTTTCACCATCACTGAGCCAAGATCTCTGCTACACAAGTGCCTTTGTTATGAAATCTCAGAGCTGCAACAACTTCTCTTTGCTAGCTGGTCCTAACTGGTATTGCTGAGGCCATTTCCTGGAGAACCAACACCCCTCAAAGACACTCTCCTTTCACAACACAACTCTGTCTCACACCAGCTGCGCTCTCACTGCCCCTAGGGAAGTTTTTCCCACTCAGGGTAAATGAGTATGGATTTACACTCAGGCAAAACTAACACTGGAGTAAAAAATAATTTACCCAGAGGGTGGGTTCACTGAAAGCCAAACACAGTGTCAAAACCATTTCCACATTTTGACTGCTCTTCCCTGAATTTCAGTACTGTCTTACACACAAATCTGTGGCCTCAGAGTCCTGCAGTGCCTGGCATCAGTCATGAAAGTGTTCCTTCTCCTTCATCCTCTCCAAACATACACACAGCTCCAAGCTAATGCAAGTAACCGCTCTTTTTCCTTCTCATTCACATTTCTCAGAAGGACATGATTTTTTTTTCATGAGAAATGCTCTCAAGAGCACTGCTAATTCAAAGCATAATAATCACTGGCTAGGAATAAACCACATTAGCATAAAGCCATGACAGTTTTAATACAGCAAGAATAAAAGCAGACCATGATGCAAGAAGCAAATGCCAGAATTCTGTGCTCTCCTCTGCTGCTGCATCTTTTGCTCAAGTTGGCTGGATTTCTCTGCCTTTTTGGCTCATAATAGCTATTGACTGGCTGTGGGCTGCGACACCCACTGCTGACAGCAGGCTCTGTAGGCTGATTTCACACCTTTGCTGTTCCCAAAAAAGCTGGTACTTGCAGGAATGGAAAGTAACCCAGACCTTGCACTCTTTTTCTATTTTTTTTTGTCTTCAAAGAGGAAAGCAGTCTCAGCCTGATCAATCTGCTGAACTGGGAGAGGGAACTGCTGTGTGCATTAGTACCTGTAGTCACATTGTGGAGATCTCATCTTGACACTGGTGCCACAAATGTGATCTTTACGGGTCACAGGCACTGCTGATACTCAGTGCTTGTGGGAACTTGTTCTGATTTTTTTCCAGGATATGAGAGATCTTTCTGAGACACAAAGAAATACTGGGACCTGCTCTTATGGCAAGAGGGTGATGCACTCCCCTCCCACTTTCTTATGTCCAAGCTGTCATTTCAGAGCTAGCAATGGGGAAACTAAACCTGAGAGTTTTTCATAGGCTGTTTGGCTGTGAGATAGTGCTCAATATTTTACTGTAGTTCTTAATAATTCTGAAGTTCATATAGACTTTATATAGAGCTTATGCAAGACATAAGGTTTTAATGAAAAAACCCCACCACAAACTGAAGTACTTTGCATCCAAGTAATATAAAAAAAAGTACATAGTTGAAATAAATTACAAAGAAAAGAAGAGGCCAGGCCATCTTGAACCTGTTCTGTATGTTCTTATGATTTTCCCACATCTTTCAGTAGGGTGTTGATTTCCAGAAAGTCCAGTAAGAGACAACATAGCAGTTGCCTACTTTCTGGATTTGAGAAGGCCAGCATGCAGATCAAAAGACCTCCCACAGATGAGATAACTTATGAAGTTTTCCTAGAGAATGACAGCCAGTTTTGTCATTTCCACACACTGTCTGGGAATCACTTCATCTATTAATGTTGCTGATATGTAATACCATAATATCCAACTTCCATTTTAGAGAAAAAAACACTATTACAGCATTTGGGTACAAAGACCAATTTCATTGTTGAAGGCTGAAGCCCACCCATCCCACCGGTGGTCTTTAATATTACCTTCCTCACTGGTAATCACACTAAGTTTTCTCTTAGACCTTTTCTTAACACTCATTTTTCATAGTCAGACACACGATTATCTTAATCAAAAGGAAATTTACTTCACAAAGTTAGGTTTTAATTCTTCCTAGGAAGTTCCAGTGGCTACTTTTTGCTTTCTGTTACATTTACACAAATCTGTAGTAACAGGCTGAAAATTATCTTGGCCCTAAAGATGCAATTAACTAAATGTGTCATACTATTCAATGACAAGAACTCTATATAAATAAAACCCCTAACATAATACTACTAATTTCCAATCCACATCCAACTAACCTTTATTCTGCAGATTAAGTTTCCAACAAGCTCCTGTTGCAAGGTTTCTTTTAAACTTGCACCTCAAATATCCTTCACTTCAGACTGCATGGACCTTATTCTAGCAGCTTTGCTCAAACACAAGATACAGACACACCATATGTCTTTTTGAAATGACAGGAAACCTGAAAAACTCCTCTAATTGCTGAGCACTTATGTCTACTCTTTACCCAAATGGGAACACTTTCAATTAAAAAACCACCTTGTTTTTGTTTCAGGAAAACGGTTTATTTTCTGCTCTTCCATTATCTTATGTTCAGTTGTTTCCCTTTAATTTCCTTTTGCACCTGGAATTAATTTCCATCAGCCTTGCCTTTACTATGTGAATTACCCATTTAAACTTTTCCTAACTCCACAAAGGTCTGTTTTCCAATGAAAGACAAGGCATGCCATGCTGCAGTCTAAGCACAGTCTTGCCAAATGAGGATGATTACCTGTCTGGTGGAGAACAGCTCCCACTGGACATATGTATTTGCAGTGGCAGTGAGCTGGCACAGTGATTTTATGAGCCATGAAGAGCCTGTCAGCAGCTTTCCTCTGCATGCTAAGCAGTACTCACATTCCAAACCCCTGCCAATTATTCCTGGTCCTCAGGTGCAGCACTTCACACTGTGTCCATGAATGGAGTCTCTCATCTCTTAACCTTGCCTGTTTCAGCACAGGTACCACACCATGGTACAGCTCTACTCTCAGCTACAGTCTCTCTATCACAGTCTATTTATTTCTCTTGTTGGCACAGAAGTGCAGAGAACAGTTTTGGAAGTCTAATCCCTCTAGGACCCTGCTTTTGACTCATCCCCATTTTGACGTAAAATGTAAATTATTCATGCTGATTGCAATCTGAAAGCCACTTTTTTAACCTCTGCAAACTACACTGCACTGAATGCATCACTCTAAACATGTCTTTATGGATATGAATTCTCTCAAAACACCAGGTATTTTCTGTATCATAAGAGAGTACATAAGATTTTCACTTGCAACAGAAGCACTTTATCATGTTATGTCACCAATAGCTATATAATCTCTTCCTAAAAACCTGTAACTATAGAAAATAAGGATTTTTAGATTTCTTTGATATCAACTGTTTTCTGTATCCTTTATTTCTTTTACTACTCACTAGGTTTTCTGTCTTTTATGCATTTATTTCATATAGATTAAAGATTAAATAAAATAATCAGTACTGTAGCTCTTCACTGTCATGTTCCCAGACACTGGAGCTGACACCAAAGGTCTATCCTGGGCATCACACACAATGTCTGGAGGAGACTCAGCAGCTCCAAAATAAGACTCAGAGCAGTCACTATAAGTGGAACACATCCAAAAGCCAGCCAAGAGAAAAACAGGGCCAGCAAAAGCAGAAGAGACCTCACACTGTTCTCGGGGCTACAGTTCCACAGGTACCAGGAACTGCTCCAGTAAAAAACTTTAGCTTGAAAGGAAGGGATATTTTACCCTTCCTAATTGACAAGCAGGGAGGAGATGCACAGTTTGCACTTTTAAGAAAGCAGAGGAAGTAAGATGAGATGGAAGGACTTTCTTTAGAGCAGGCAGAGAACTTGGGAGAAAAGAGAATCATGGGGTCACTTTCATCTTCCCCTTGAAAAGGCTTAAGCCCACATCTCTGATTTTCCCAGGGAACATTACTACTATAGCCATACTACTACACTACTACAGTCATACCCAAACTTATCAATAGAGTTAAGTCTCATCCATCACAGCTCAAGTTCTTCCTGAAAGCCAAAGCTAAGGGCAACAGAGAAGATGTCTTCCTTCCAGCAAATCTTTAACCCATTCAACAAGAAAAAAAAGAAATTGAAGCCCAGGTACCTTCAACTCCTAAATATATCCTGATGAAGAAACAGTGCACAAAATTTTTTCTTATGCTTGTTTCAGCTTGCTAGTGATTGAAACTCTCTTGAAGGAGCTGGTAATGATTACATTTTCATGGTTGGATTTCTCTCTTAAACCAGCCTGAATTACAAATTCTACTCAGCGGCAAAACACAAAGCAATCCAAGAAAAGGACTGAGTCCACAAAAGCCTATGGGTTTGTTGCTCACATTTTGCTAGGTTTCTCTTAGTGGGTGATAATTTTCCTAATTGCCATGTGGACAGAGGAAGACACAGTTGCTTACATAGCAGAGCACCTTGGCTTTACCAGTCTTCACTAGGAATCAGGGAAGTTCTCCACCCTTTTAAAAATAAACCACTAGTGCTGAAGGTTAGCTGTTTATTTTGAGAAATCCCAGAAAAAATATTTGAATCCTTCTAAATTTCTTAGGGGATTTCTGATGGACTAAACAATTTCTGATCTTTTTCTTTTGACATTACTGGAAGTAGCCATATCCAATATTTTATTTTACTAGAAATGTGTGCTATAGAAGGCATATATTTATATTTTTCAGAAACTTGAGAGAGGCATGTCCTCTTTTTAAAAGTAATCCTACTCAGAAAATGGCATTGCAAACATTAAACTTCCTAAATACAATGACACCATCTCACCACTATCACCATAAAGATAAAAAAATTGAGTTTTTAATTACTGCAATGGCTGGGAGAAGAGGAAAAAAATGCCTTATTAAGAGCTAGAAAGTTCAAACCGTTCCCTGTAAACCCTGCATTCCTTCCCTTAGGAAAAAGAAACACTGTTTCTGTTTAAAGAAGTTGATATGAAGTTGGCCAAGAGGAAAGGAGTAATTATACCAAATGGCACATTGATAATGAACCTAAATATGAGTTTTAAAACCTCCCTCAATAACAGCCTAGCAAAAAAAAAAAGAAAGCAGTTTCATACGTTCTCTGAAAGGAGACAGTCTGTATCCATGTTCAGGAATTTACAATAAGTACTAAATACTTTTGCTTTGAGGGCAGCAGTACTGCTGAGTGCAGCAGTACCTCTGGTTATAATGAGAACTTTCTGTTTATTCGAATGACAGTTTAGTTTAGGCCCTTACAGTAGAGGCTTGAGTTTCAAAGATGAATACTCAAAGAGGACAAAAACATCCACAATTCCTTTAAGGTCATGAATAAAGCATGGTAATTTGTTGGCTAAAACACACTGACTTTTTCTGTGTGTTTTTCATAGCTATGATTTCACTTTTTCTCTACCATCTTTTTAGCATAAAGTTCTAGGGTGTCTCATGGTTGCTGAGCTCTGCAGGATATTGCTCTTGCTCAATAGATTTATTGGAAAATCTCTGGTTCCTAAAAAGCTGCTGCTGCCTTGAAAAAAAAGGGTGGTGCCCATCAAGTAATCAAATTGGTATATCTGCCTAAGAAATGTTACAGTCAAAGGAAGGACCTATGTATATAGCTTCAAGTTCATGAATTATTCCAAATCCAGCACCCAGAAATAGCTCAAAAAATGAGAATGGGTTTAGATCAGAGCTAAGGAAAAAGATACTACAGGGAACCAAGAAAACACAATCACAGAAAAAGCTCTGAAATAAAGCTAGCAGAAAGAAATTAATGAAATCCTGATTGTAGCATAGTGAACGACAAAGGTCACAAGGAGTCAAATTACTTTACCCAAACCATCTAGTAACTGGTCAAAGCTGCTAAAGGGTCCTTTCCAGAATGCTAAAATTTACCTTAAAGAAATTGGCAGAGAAGACATTAGGGCATGGTGTGTGACTGAGTGCTTTCCACTGTATTGATGGGAATGATGCCTTTCTGTGGTGTTGAGAGAGGAACCAGCGGCATGTTGTGAGCTGCAAATGGAAGCAGAGCATTCAGCAGCACACTGGGATGTGCCTATACAGAGTCACTTGGCCATGAATTTGGCAGCAAAGTTCATTTTCAACATCCTGAAGGTAAGTGTGATAGGCATCTGCACAATGGTTCATTTCAGCCCAGAAGGATGAAATTAAACCAAACCCTGACATTTCTTACAATTAAAACAAAGGGATCTCTTTTCACCCCTTCACTGATGGTACTGGACAAAGCAACAAACTGATGAAATCTCTTTTGCCTTCATGCTGAAAGTTTCCTTTCAAAATCATCAAGATTCTGCTATCAAGCAGATGATTTAAAAAAAAACAACCAAAAACCACCAAACCAAAAAAACAAACCACAGTAAGTACAACATAAGCCTTTCTGAGCATTTCTTGGCAATATAAACTGCCTTTTTCTATATAAGCTGTGGGGAACAGGTTCTCAATTTTATGTACTGATCTCTTTTAGGAGAAGTATCTATATGACATCCTACAAGTATCACAAATTCCTTTCTGTCAAGTCAAATGTTATATGCTCTTCCAACTGAATTGGAGTATTTGCCCCACAAACCTAATGTTCAAAAATCTCTTTAGCTAAACAGCATTTTGTTTGAATTCACAAGTTAGAGACTATCTTGAACCATGAGATCTGGCTGAGCATACCAAGTTTTAGAAGGCTTATGGTGGTGTTCAGATTGAAAAATTTCTCAAGCATTTAGTTAAAGAGGGAGGAAACAAGAAACAAAACAGGTATGTGAATGCATAGGTACTAACACACAAACATATAAAAATGGAACCCGGTCTACATGCCATAATAATGCAAAAATCTGAACTAAATTAATCATAGCAAGTGAAGAACACCATTTGCTTGGTAAGCACAGAGAACAGGTGCACTAACTCAGAGCTGCTGAACTCTACAAGTAATGCCCATCTTTATATAGGTCTGTATTTTTTAAAAAAATCATTTATCTCACTGGGCCCAATGGCCAGAGAAAGCTGACAAAATTAAAAACAAATGAAAACAACCCTAAGAAAAATCCCATAAAAAGTTTCCTTCTTGAGCCTCTATGCAATGCTAGCAGATGTATTAATGAACTGATGCCTGTCTTGCTGTTTAGTGAACTGCCTGTTCTGCCAACTTGAGATGAATAAGAGAAAGAAGCATCAGTTCACTGGAACTACATGATCTCCCTATTTTCTTTTAGGCTCATGGATTTCTCTGCTCAGCACGAGCACATTGAGTTCACAAGGAAAATGGCATTTGACTCAGATGACAAAAACGCATAGAAAAGCAAATGCACATCAGTAACTAGAGTCAAATAATGCAGGGAAAACGCTGTCCTTATTGAAATGAGACACACAAGAAAGAAAGAAGGAAACACCTCCCGAGTTCTAGCTTGCTAATGCATGTGACTTAGGGGGTGGACTTTGAAGGAGAGGAAGCTACACAGCTGAGCCTCATGAGTCCCTCCTTTCCGTACCATTTGGGTATCATGTCTAATTCTCTTCAAACACTGCTAGAGGAGCTCAAATTTGCCAACTACAGAGAGCAGTCAGTCAGAAACTGCTCTTCTCTATTCAAAAGCTGGAGCAGGCAGCACATTCTGTCTTAAGTGCCACAGCAGATCACTGGAAGACAACATCTCACTCTCATGACCATAAACCCACAGACAATTATTTTGGGGCTGTGAGTATTAATGAAAGCTTTACTCATCTCACTCTTCTACTTTTCAACAGGGTGCAATTCAGATTCAAATAGTCAAAGTTCCACACAAGCCTCCACACCTGGCTTTCCCTTCAGGGCGAACCCAAATTTCAAAACTATTCATCCAATAAAACCCATGTGCTAGCATAAGGAAAACATCCTGTTTTGCTGGTGTATGGGAGGAGAGGGACGAGATCTTTCAAATTCTGGTTTCACTTCTGGTTCAAATAGTTTCCACCGTCTGTCTGTCCATCCGTCCATGCACCTACACCCACATGTCTGTGCACCTACACTGCTGTTCTCTTCAGTCTGTGCATCAGAAATTTTATCAGTCTTGACATTTTTAGCAGCTTGGAAAGTAAAATGGGAAAGATAAGATTCTATAAAGCACTACAGCAGCATGACACACATACCCTTTATATGAGTTCAATTTCAGATGATACAGAAGAAATAACATTTCTATTTATTTTATTTATTTACTTATTTTACCAGAATTAAGGTTGATAGAATCACCATGTTAAAAATAACATTGGAGCTGCACACATACAGTTTCAGATGGCATCAGAAACACCAAAGTAACTGCAGCCAATGCATGGGGTAAAGAGAGATAAAGCTGGTGACATAATCCTTATGACATGGACTGCTGAGATTAGGAACCATGTCTACAGTCCATATGGATATGAATATATGGATCATCAATACTTTGGAGAAACTTGCTAATACATAGACTGTGGATGCAATAGACCACAGTGACGTTTCCAAGCCTGGCTCATTTGTCAGAATGTAGTTAATGAGTATTCTAATTATTTATCCTAAGATCTCCAATGCATTCAAGTCTGCTTACCAACATTTCCATCTGTTTATTCTTGAATCTGTACTAAAAGGAACAACGAACACCAAGATAACACTAATTGTGTTGCAGCTGAACACCCCTTAGCCTACAATTGAAGAAAAAAAATAGCTATCAAAATTTCTAACAAAACTTAGATGTGGCAGCAGCTCTCTGACCACAGAGAGAAACAGACAACTTTTCCAGGCATTATTCTGGGAAAGGCTGTGAGAAGATCAGAGAAAAGAATGAGAAACAATTCTTATCTTAACTTGCTGCACCAGGAATTGTGAACATGTGGAATGTGTTACGGAGATTTGTTTACCAAAGGGTGGTTTCTTAATTAGCCAGTGGTGATGGTGTTTTGATTGGAGGACCAATTAGGTCCACCTGTAGTGAACTAGGGTATAAAAGTATGGGTTTCTTAATAAAAATGATCAGCCTTCTGTAAATGTCTTGAGAGTTTATATAACTTATTACCTGGCTGGGGACCCATTGTGATGACACTTAGACTCCTGTTTCTTGCCATGACTTGATAGTCTCAGTATTTCCATCATTACACTTCTGTGCTTCCAGAAGATTTAAAATATCAGTAGTCTCTGTTTTTTTTTTAACAGATGATCAACTTCTCTTAGGAGGTGAAATAAAAATCATTCTCTGCTACCTAAATCTCCCAAGATAAATTAAAAAATTGGATCCATTTTAATTTTATTCCCTGCAATTCTATAGCATGAAGCCATTAGACTAATGTCCTGAAAGATGTCATGCAAAAGATGACAGAGGGCAAGATCCCTCTCCTAAGTAGTGACAGGGGAGGGTGTCTACTGAACTGCAGCACTAAACCTGTCATCCTAGCCTTGGGCTGCACAGCTCAGGGCAGGAGGAAGGAAAAGGAAGATTTGAAGTACATCTTACATCCTTTTCAAAATGACCCAATCAATACATACGCTGGGCTCTCCCTGCACAAGAGGCTGTACATCCTAAATTGCAACCCTTGGGATTTGGAGATTCAGTAAGTCATGGACACTGAACACTTCTGGTTAGGGCAAAGAAATGGGCACAGTGATAACAAACAAAGTTACACAAACCAAGGGTTTGGAGCTTGCAGGTCTCACCCCAGTTTACGTCCTGACTAGCACACTCTAAATCATAAATATGCAGAAACCTGCCCTCCTCTTCTCCTTGGACATTTTGGACACAATTTTATTTTTGGGGAAGGGCGGGGAGTGTCGGGGAAAGCTGGGGACATGTTTGTCTTTTATTCCTGAGTCATATCTTCAGACCTCAAAAATTTCCACTGTCTATGCAGAGAAAATATGCAGAGGCTGTCAGTCAGGTCTGGCCATCTCTCATTTGTGGTTTCTCTCACTTGGGATGCAGAGCTTCCTTTCAGGGAGGAACACTGCTTGTCCATGACAGCTCTTTCAACAGCACAGCTTAATGTTGGCTACGGGCACTGTGATTTTGGGCATGTTTCAGGCAGGGTAGCCTGCACATTACCAAGCTAAAATGCTATGTCTAGTGGTTCCAAAGAAGCTGCAGCAGGTGATTTTATGGTGGCCGATTTTATCTTTGATTTATATGACGCCAAGTGCTCATTGTTTCTCAGAGCAACAGAAATAACTCATCATTTGAATCTAAGAGACTCATCCAAAGGCAAAGGCTCTGCTAGATTTGCCTCATATTCAGTAAGTTCGACCCAAAGCCAGAAAAGTCAGCGAGAGATGACAGTGACATGATTAAACATTATCTTATTCCTCTCCACCCAATCCTTTCTGAGACAAGGAGACTAGAAGCAACAGACCAGTGAAGATTCATGTCACTTCACAAAAGCAAAAAACCAGCAATAGGACAGTTTTCCACCTCACAGGGATGGCAAGAACATCATTATTTTCTGAGAAGTGTGCAAATCAAAGTCACAAAGGAGAAACAGGGCCTCCAAGTGTGTCCCAACTTCACCCCTTTGCAGCTCTGCTGCATTCATTTAGATAATGGGAAACATCACAGTACCCTCCAGTTTTTAAGAAAGCCACTGAAACACGCAGACAAAGCTGGCTTAACCACTGCACACTCTGATGCTGCCCTTCAGTTATATCAGTCCCCTGATGCTGGGGTTTGGCTAATGGATTTGGGATGGTGTGTGAGACCTGGTGTGATCCACTAAAGAGACTACAAATATATCCAATTAATCTTAGACATCCTGGCAGACTATTAGCAAGATGGTACTGCAGATACTTATACTGTGCTCTTGAAATTAGATTCTGGCTAATTGTGGGCTGAGTAAGGTGTCAACAACAGGAAGTCAAATTTGGTATTGTCTGATTACAAACAAGAAGATCTTAGAGGATACAAAGGAATAGCTACGCATTTACTACCAGTCACTGAAATAGATCAAGAAACAAAATCATACAATACAAAACTGATGTAGAAAGCCTACCTCCTCTGCTGAGGGAGCAGAAATGAATAAAATGTCATAAATACAACAGTATACTCAAAGGATAGATTTTGCTCATCAGTCAAGGAGCCCATAAATGAACTCTTCTGCTTTTATGATATGATATATAAAGAAAAGCCAAAAAAAAACAAAAAACGAGAAGAAAGGAAGGGACATCACATGGCAGAATACTGAGTCTTCTGATCTCTTCTCCCCATACCCAGTATTTCTCTGCTGTTTAGCTTTGACAGGCAGTGACAATATTAATGAATAAAATTTCAATAATGGTTGGAAAGTGAAGTACTTTCATCTATCTCATTTTCTTCTAAAGAATTGCAAGTTTCAAAAAACTAAGAAGCCAAATGAGCAAATCACTCTGTAATAGAAACATCTTTAAGCAAGTAAGAGAATAAGAAAAGAAAAACACAGAAATGGAATCCAGCTGCCCACCTGGGCAGGGACCAAAGAATAGAATAGGACATAGGGGTGGTGGAACTAAAAAAAAGGCACAGAAAGCCAAACTTACTCAGCCAGGTTGATACTAGGTTTGAAGTGCTCTGGTAATTACAGCATGCAACAAGAACATGCCCCTCCATGATCTATGCCACATCCACATCTTGTCCCTTTTTTACAAATTGCTCCATACTGTACACATGGAAAATCTGTGGCCTTTTATGGTTTATCAAATAGTTCTGTATTATATTTCTGATGTACGTAACCTGATACAGAAGAATCAAAACCAGGCATATTAATTAGGATGGCAACAAATACTCTAAGCATATCATTACTGGTAAATACAGGAAAACCACTGTATTGCTCTCATCATACTTGATGGCATTTTTAATTGCTTTTTTGAAATTCCCACAAGAAAATTATTTCTTTGTGTGTGTGTTTGGTGCTGCCCCAATCTTTGCATTTAAGAAGCTTACATATACCAAGACTACAAACTTGGTTCTCAGACAGAAAGCAGGATGGTAAAATGCTATCAAAAGATGACAACTTACAGCATTGGAAAGGGGAGAAAACAACAAAAGGAGACAGAAGTGAAACAGACAAGCTATCTGCTCTCTGAAGACCCAAAGAATCGAGGTATTCTCTTATCCATGTCATTATGTCAGCAATGTGCAATAAAAATGAGGGGGTGCTGAGCCATCGTGACCAATTCCAGCATCTTTGTTGGTTTTGTTCCTAAAAGTCCTCAAATCAATGACAAAGACATACAGAGTTCCCAGAAAAGGTGGCAAACATTTCCCCCATAAGGACACAGGAGTTTTCACTGGAAAACAAAGAACTTAGTCATCTGGTTGCATAAGCTTGACCCAATCTTGTGTACACTTTTTCTCCTCATACTATCTAATTTACCAAAGTGAAGAACTTGCTTACTAACTATATTTTTCTTACAGTTTCTGTTAATAATGTAAATTATATTGCAATTTTGGACAAGACATCTTTCAGGGCACTTCAAAGTAAGCCTGGAGCTCTGCTGGGTGACAGCCCATGCAAACTTGGGCCGTGAATTTGCTATTGCCAGGACAGTGTCACTTGGAATGGTACACAACTGGCTTGTTTTGTGGCCAGCAGCTTTTGCTACAGGCTGGTTTAACAGCATGAAAGTTAGAGATGCATGTGAGCAGTTAATGACCTGCTCCAGGCTTCATGATATTTCTTCAGGTTTATTTTGGGACATAAATGTCACTTCTCTCTTCCCCCATCTCTTTTCTTCAGCTGCAGACTAGCCAACTGAAAGAACTGCCAGTGTTTAAGGAAAATCTCACATTTCACGGGTCAGCCACTCACATTTGCTAGTCTTGGCAAATGTGTAAGCCAAAGGTACAGCCTCTTACAGCCTAAATGGACCTTTTTGTTCCTCTTCTCTTCCTCCCCACTGTTCTCCCTGCTTGCAGGCCATGGCTATCTGCAGCAGCACTAACAGATCCCTGTTAGCCTCTGATTTCAGGTCAAACCTACAGGTTACTGATGAGTTTTTGTTAGTCCCCAAAGTGAAAAACAAAGTGACGGAAGCAGAGCACTGGGACTTTGCCCCCTCCACTCCTTGGTAAAGGAAAGGTAAAGCATCATGTCCTGGCAGCCATGGGCTTTTGCTGTCTGGAAGTTACAATCAGTAGGCATCACACCTTCCTCCTAGAAGGCACATTTATTCCCATCCTGCCAAACACCCAGGGCTTGTATCTTCCAGAGCAGAAAGTAATGCTGGTGGAAACAAAGTGGGCCACCCAGCTTACCAGCAACCTGTTGGGATGTGGACCATCTCTGCTTGATCTCATCAACTTTCTCTAACATAGCACCATATTCGCCCAAATCAAATACTACAGAGTTCAACTGACAAAAATAAACTGATTTGGTTCTATGATCTGTTTGAAACATATTTCACTCAGCAATGAAGCCCATGCCTTTCCCTCTCTGCCTCTTTCTTTAGGGTAACTATCCCTCAGGGACTAAAGACACACATTGCATAATTGTATTAGCTGTCCAAACCTCAAACATGTTTTTCAGCTTCCCACGCGTCACAACAGGACCAGGTACACTGGTTTTTTACCTACTTTTCTATTCTATGTAGTCTAATTTTTTCACTCCAAAATATTTTATGATTTTTGACAGGTACCACTGTAAAAGACTGCGATGCCTCATAGCAACATACTTTGCTCACTCTGCAGATGGTAATGGAAAAGCAGTTACTGTCTGAAATTATGTGAGAATTAGTGAAGTAAAACTTATTTCTATACATAGCTTTTGCATGGCTTGCAGTTTGTGTGGAAGCTAACTATTTAATTTAGTAATTACTTTTGTGGGAAGCAATACAATCACCTCAGAGACAATCTCTTAAGTGATGCTAAAGTAAATGTTCTAAAAGTTCCCCGTTAAAAGAAATAAGTCTTCAGTTCCAGGTGGGAATCACACATGCATACACACACACGCACATGCACAAGCCCCCATACAAAACCCTCCCCTTTCTATTTGGAAAAGATATTTATGTGGAAGCTCTAGAGGATGGGCAGTGTCAGAAAAACAAGTGTCAGAATTCCTATAGCAACAGTATCTCAGTCCACCCTGATTTTCATGCATATATAAGATTTTAGAATAATTTCTGCTTAAATAGCAAAACTATGAAGTATAGGAGCACATAATAAATAGACTGACTATCAGGTCTGAATGAAACCTTTTGGGTATGTTCATTCTTAGTATTATTTGTACTTCCACTACACTTGAACCCAAAGACCCTAAAAAGCTTGAGCCCCACAGTTCTTGGAACTAGGAATGCAAATGGCAAGAGACAGTCCTTTCCTCCCTCTCCCCACTAAAGGACTCATAATCTATTTATAGACCAGCAGCAAGTGGAAGGAAATCCCACTATCTCCATTTTACAGACAAGGAGCTTGGGTACATAGTGATATATGATGGACATGCCTGAAGTTGCCCAGAGATACTCTACAAAGAACCCTTGAGCTGAGAACCCTAATTTGTCAGTGATAAAAAACCACTTTGCTCTGTGAATTCCTTCTCTTCCAATGTGCTCTTAAGTTAACTTCTTCCAACTTAAGTTTTCATGTCAGATCCTCTGCATAAAAACTGAAAGTATCTCACTTCAATTGTTCCACTCACTCGGTTAGGTAATCTCTGGGTGTCATTGAAGTCTTTACTGTTCTTTCTAGCCATACTGAAGTAGAGATCTGTCTAAAGCATGTTCCAGAGCCAGGCTTAGAACTCAGTAGGACACTGAGATTTGCAGTCAGTTTTCAGTATAAAATAAATAAAAACCAGCCAAGCCTCTTCCTTTACTTGTTTCTCTGACTACTGTTGTTCATCAATGTCATCTGCTATGACCCAGCACTATCACAGCCCTCACAGAGACCACCAAAATCAGCACACTGAGAAGTGCTCTGTACATACCAGATGCTTAACATTGTGGCACGCCTTGATCTCTTGTATTTCTAGCTCCTTCTACCCTACGAGATTATCAGTCACTTCTCCATATTTACATTCGGAAAACATTTTCGTTCCTCTTCATGGTTCTGGAGCAACCTGTGTTGTCTCCTCAATTCTTGCTTGTTTTTTCTTGGGACTTTTGCATCTCTTCTCCATTCTGCTTCTCCCAACATCTCCCTCACAGCCCTTAGCATTCAGAGCTCAGCCCTGATTGCTCCTGTATTCCTGGAGGTGACTCATATCTCTCTTCACTTGACCTCTCCCTCTCTGTTCAGTCCACCATGTCTGATTGCCTCTCTGGCATACTGTCCTGAATATCTCATTCTTCACTCATGTACAGCTTCACCACTCCATTTTCAACACCGTTTCTGTTATTCTATCACCCAACCTTTCAGTATTTCAGTATTGCTGCTTTTATAGACCTCTGTCATTGTTTTCTATTTTGCAACTAAATTAGCATTAAATATATCCATTCTTTTCGGTCCAATGGTTAAAACATCTCCCATGTTCATCTTATTACTGTAGCCTCCTGCTTCTCTTTGAGCTCCTCACTTCTTATTTTTTACCTCATCAAAATGCTGCATCCACACCAACTCCTTTTACCTCTATGTCAGTGTGCCCATCTGCATTGCCAAATTCCTTCACCAGCTTCTCTCCAAATTACATGACCTCCCTTCCAAGATATCATACAACTCAGTACCTGCTTCCATATTGTCCTTCACTTTCATTGCTATCTCTTTTAGTATTCTCCTACTAAGAGAGTATTCCCTACTAAAAGGTCATGACTTTTGCTAGATTAGCTTGTGGTATCTGAAGGATTTCCCTCAGTTTCAGCATAAATTTTCCTTCTAGAGTAGTAGAACAATGAAAATATAGAGTAAGACAATGACTAGAATCCAGGACTCATAACTGGATTTGGAGGATCCTTCAGCATTAAATCAGTGTGTCCAACAATGCCTATGCCATAGGGACTGAATACTGGTCTTTTTGTACACAGGTTCAAACAAATACAATAGCTGCTCAGATCACAGGATTCACACAGGACATTTGGCTACACTAGAGCAGCTATAGACCTGCAAGACATTGTATAAACTATACATAATTTGAATAGGAGGATGGGGGTGCTCACATTGCAAAGTGCTGTGCATTTCCCTTACAAAAGGTAGTAAGCGGTCCCCTTTCTAAGTGCTCTTTAGACTGTGCAACTGTGAGGATGCATGGACATCTTGAGATCCTGACAGGTTTCTCTGTATCTGAGCTAGTCACAGATTTTTACTTGATCTGTCTGAAATGATCATTGTGTAATTTCAATTCATTTTATCATCCTTTCCCTCCAAACACCAAAAGGTCCAGAGTCGGTATTCACCAGAAAAACAAAAAAACAACAAAACCCTGGTAGTTTTCAATGCTAAAAAATGTGTCAGAGTCAAATCAGTGAGTGTCCCCAGGCAACATAGCTGGGACTACAGTTTCTTTACTTTCTGAAAGAAACTTACAGTTGTGCATGCTGTAGGAAAGAAAAGATTAAGGCTGTACTGGTATTAGTTACTTTTTAAACTATGATCTTAAAAGTCATTTACATGATGCAGAATGAAATCCTACCCCACAGAAAGAGGGAGCAAAACCAGACTGATGACATGCTCTGGAAGCCTGCTGGCTGCGAGCCTCTCTGCTCTATTCTTTGCCTCTCTAGGGCTACTAGATTATCTCCTGCCAAGAGGCATAGCCTGCCCTCGGAGTATGTAATGGTTTGAAGCTAAATAACCAAACATAGAAAAGGAAGAAAACCCCTAAAATACAAACCTATTAGTCTGCTAAGAGGTACAAGTAACTGGAGTTATACATTCATATGCATCCGTGTGTACACGTGTGCCTTAAAAGGGAGGAACGCATATTCTTTTCTTAATGTGCTAAGATTTCAAGAACAGGGTTTCAAAAAAACCTCAGCAAAAGATGTTGATGCAATTGAGTTTTAGGTCAATTCAATTAAACTAGGAAAGCATATTTTTATAAATGGCTTCATTTGCTTTTAAGGATAAATAAACTACACTAGTAGTGTAAAGTAAATACTACTGCTGGACAAAGCACTTTCTTTAATATCTGTGGGACTTGCTGTCAGTAGCAGCACATAACAGGAAAGGAAACACTCAACAATTTACATAGCATTCATCAGATTCTTCCCTCAGCTGTAGTGGCATAAGCAGAAAGAGTGCTTAACCCACTGTGGGTTTCCAGGCTTCTCAGGCTATCTTCTCCCTATTCACCAAAAGCAATTCTGTTCAGCTTTAGCTGCTTTTTAATCAAAGAAATTATAATCACATTAGCAGGATGCTTATTCTGAAGAGACATTAGCAAATGCACGGTTACTTTGTTAAACTGCAGACCTGTGGTTGAAAAAGAACCACGAGTTCCCAAATAATATTTTGTTCTTTTGTACAGAGCAAATGAAAGTAGAGTTGGTTAATTAAAATATTATTAATAATAGTAATAATACTAACCTTAATGTCAAAAGCTGAAAAGTGGAGTGCCAACAACTACTAAGAACCTCAGCTCAGAAAACGCTAACAATTTCAAATTCACATTTATCATCAAAAAAAGTCTTTCCCTGACCTTCAGAAAATGAAATCTGTATACCACATCAGTTAATAGGGTGCTTTCAGTTAAGTCGAGTGCCTTCAGTCCTAAGTAACACGCAAATCCACACAGCAAAGCAAAGTAATACAACACTGAACAAGAATGTGGGGTAACATCTGTGAGGCTATTTTTTGCCTGAATGCTTGTATGCTGCTCCTAGTTCTCAGCTTCTCCTAATAGCTTACTTCGGCAAAATCCAGAGAATTTGTCATTGTTGCCTTCAAATATTTGCATTCCTAGAAACATAAAAAGCATATACTTACCTGTAGCAACACCTGTGATTGATTACACCGTCACTCTCTGAATACCCTCTAGAGGTTTTGTTCAGTCCCAAAAGGAGAGGAGGAAGGGATAAGAACAGTTGTCTGAAGAGCACTGTATTAATTCCAATAAAAATACAATTTCCCCCATGCATTTGACAGCACGATGAAAATCACACTAGTGGTATTCCTGATAAACCAGATCTTCCAGATACTCGGTTGAGTCAAGCAAACTCTATTGCAGCACGACAAGGAAAAAGTTGATATATCAAGGCA
The DNA here is from genome assembly GCF_012460135.2 of Molothrus ater. Taxonomy (NCBI): domain Eukaryota; kingdom Metazoa; phylum Chordata; class Aves; order Passeriformes; family Icteridae; genus Molothrus; species Molothrus ater. Next base: position 65,058,226 of record NC_050478.2, read on the forward strand.
AAAAACCCCCTGATCTAAAATTCATAGGAATGGGAACAAAACACAATCAATACAAACAGCAATTTCTATAGCAACTGGGGAGAAAAGGGAATGGGAAGAAAGGAGAAGAGTTGGTGCCTTAACTGTTAGCACAAAGCTTCTGTGGCAAATGAAGGGACCCGTCCCTTTTGGCATCTCCCTGATCGACAGGCTGAATCAATGCCCAGCGTATTCCTCCCGCGCCTCCTTTCCTCTTTCCCTGGGATCTGTGGAGGAGCAAGCCGAGCATCCCAGGCTCCGACGGGAGCGCACACATGTCCGCGCACCCCCAAGCAAGCACAGGCGCTCCCTGCCTCGCTCCTACACCCACAGGATCTCGGCACTCACCGTCACGGGCTTCCTCCCCGCGACTGCAGTTGCTGCAAATGTGTTTGATCTCCTTGCCTATGTGATACTGTATCACAAACGAGACGTTGTTAGTGGTGCTGGTGGGCTCCTTCAGGGGCTTCATCCTCACTAGATAGAAAGCTTTCTTTTTAGGTTTCTCTCCACTCATGTCCGAAACCGAGCCCTGCCTGCAGGCAGCAGAAGGAAAAGCCAGCATCCCAGGCTGCCTGGCGTGCGTGCAATCCGCCATCCGCTCCCGCTCGCCTCGGTGTTTAGCTGCCACACACAACAGGGATGACGGGGAGGGCTGGGGGAGAGGGGGAGGCGGGAGGCAGAGCAGGCAGAAGCGCTGCCTGAGCCTTGCTGCCTGCCCTCCGCGACCCCGCTCCTTAACCAATCCCCCGGGCAGGGCTGGAGGATGCTCAGCGTGTCCCCGCTCCGAGCCTTTCCCTAAGCCGCGGGAGCCGGACACATTTGGCGGCACGGCGGAGCCTGGCACACCTTTGGCTACCTTGCTGCCTGCGAACACCCAGGAGGCAGAGCCTCCCTTGGCTTTCCGCTCCTGCTGCATCCCCTTCTCCCACGCCTTCCCCCATCCCCGAGCGCCCCGGGCCGCGGCCCTGCGGGATGGCGGGCACAGCCCGGCTCTGCCAGCGCCGCCGTCCTCCGGCCTGAGAACACGGCAAGGGGGCCGGCAGCCAGCCCGTCCCACGGAATTAATGATGTACACACAAAGAACTGTCCGGCAGCGGACTGCAAACCTTCCTCCCCGGCTTTCCATCATCTCCGGCTGCAGCTCAAGGGGGCACAGGGGCACTCCGCTTCAGCTGCCCCAGCAAAACCAAACCACACCCGCTTTTCATTCCTGATTTTTTTCCCCCTTTGCTTCTTATAAAAGCCAGATAAGGTGCTTGGTCCGGCTCGTGCAGGGCTTAAGAGGGCGGCCACAGACAATGGCTGGCACCACCTGGTGACTTCGGCCCAAGAGCCCCTGCAGGGGCATTGCTCCTCAGCCGCAAAGGCTGAGCCACACTTTGTGACTGCTTATCTAGGCGGTGAACTTCTTTGTCTCCCTTGCCTCCTGCCCATAGTTGCAGCTGCTCCAGAGAACAGCCTAATAATTCCAGGCTGCCTGTATTTCCAAAACTCCCCCTGCCTGAAAGGGATTATAATCTCTGGCCAGACACGTCAATCCCTTACTGTCCAGCTGCCCCCAAAATGCTGTGTGTTTTCATGGCCTGGTAAACAACCCAAGCTGCCCAACCTGCCAAAGCAGCAGCTCAGGACAGTGCCTGTGATATACAGAATTAGAGGAGTGGCAGTGAAGATGCTTGCTTCTTGCAGGTTCTGGGAAGGAAAGACTGAAGAAGAGATGATAACCTCAGCTATTCTGGCTGCTATTACAGGAATATGAGTGCTGGTTCTTTAAATGTTCAGCAAGCTATCAGTTTGGCAGGCAGAGAGAGTGCAATTGGGGCAGATGAAATACGGCAAAGAATTCTCCTTATTTTTAGCCAAAGGCCTCTCTCACTGTTAGAAGAAATCCACTCATTCTGCAATTCTTTATCATTTCCACATATTGTTGCCCCATGTTTTACTGCAACATGAGGAAAAAACAACCTTGATACTCTTAAACTACATATGAAACAGTCAGTGAGACGTTTGCCTAATGTAAACAGAGCAAAAACTCAATTCAGTGCCATGGTTTTCCATTTTCTGAAGTTCACGCACATGCACGCACACACACATACACACACACACATACACAGAGGCACACAGAAGATGCGTACAATGAAATTGCTGACCTACTTGCTCTGCATCATTCTGATGCAGGTCTGACTTCTCACCTGGCACTCCTGGGAGTTGAAACCAAATGCAAGGCTTTACTTTTCTCAGCAGAGTTTACAAATCAGCCTCGGTGCTATCAGATCTCCCAGAAATACAGACGGAAGCAGGCATTCAGCAGAATTATGCTGGTCATCAAGCCACATAAGGATCCTACACACTGGGCTATGTATGTGGGTTTATGCTGAATAGAGTTGGCCACCTCAGGTGATGTATTGCCCCAAAGGACTTGATTTTGCATGTGTTGCTCATTTAAAATTCCTGCCCACTTCTTATAAGTGGTAGGAGAACAAGGAATGCACAATTATTCAGGAATAAGCAGGTGAATTCACCAAATGTGTGTAGTGTGTAGTTCTGAATTAATGCACTGAAAAGCCATCCCTTTGAAGGCCTGATGCTGAGATGCTGTTTGCTATGATACACATTTGGAAAGTAAAGGCTGAGAAGAGTTTGATTCCCCCAGCAGTCAGACAGCAGTTCAGACACTTGCAGTGGAATTCCCTCTAACTTATTCACTGCCTTTGAGAACACCTTCAGTTTGGTTGTGATCCAGAAAATAATTAGGTGAGTGGAAGACATGATCATAATTCACCTTCTGAACTTGCTTAGAGTTCACACTGTCACTGGTACTCAGTACTGCTGCACTATGGAAATGGGTCAGGAGAGGATAGCACATTCAAATGCCAGCTTCCCTGAATCTGGAAGATATGAGTGTTAATGAAATGCAAGGTGGACTCAAAACTGGAATATCATATCTGTTGTCTCGGGGCAGTTTTGGGGTGTTGTGCCTCACCTGTCTTAAGAAAGAAAACTAGAGTCATACATTCAGCAGAGCTGGTCTTGTAAGGCAAATGGTCTTGTAGTTCAGGAATTGGGGAAGACTTAGAACATGAAAAACTGGGTCAAATCATCAGTCTTTTGCAACCTCCCTCTATGACCTCAGACAATTTATTTACAACCTCTTGGTATCTCAGCTCCTTGCCTAAAGAATAGTGATGTTGATGTTTCTGTTTTTCAGACAAATTTTATAAATTATAATCTAAAGTTCTCAGAAGGTGTTTGTATATCACAGAGGGAATATCAACAGACTTTTCAAATTTACTGAGAGAGAGTGGTTTACTGTTTATAGCAAAATGAGAGGGGGAACAGGAAAAACATGTTGCATCAGGCTTAGCCCAAACAATTCACTCACTCCAGACTTAATTTATTTTGTTTCACTTGATTTTATTTCGACAGTATTTATCCCTCCTCTTGCTACTCATTTGATTCAAAAGCTATAAAATTCAACTTGGATCTGAAAATAGACTTCATATCTAAACACTGCCTTTTTACTGACTCTGATATTATCTTCCCAACACAAAAAACTTTTAGAGAGGGACAGAAGCAATTTCTTTCTCAGGCAGAGACTAAAAGATTGTCACCTACATTCTAGTCCAGCCTCACACGCACTCCATTCTGTGAAAGAACCAGCAAATACTACCAGAGCGGACTGAGTTTTACAAGCAGATCCCAGGAGACTGCAGAAGCCCAGCTGCTCTGACATGTTTGTGGACAACTGGGAATTAAATAACTGGTGAATAAGATCCCCAAATTATCATGGAGAAAGCCCAGTAAATTTTTGCTTCCAGGTGCTATGTATTTTGAATGCAAACAAACCCTGAAGCTATCGGCTAGTATGTCGCCTGTAACATGCTCTTTGCTATAACATGCAAATTGCCTTCATTCCTAAGAGCTGTCTTACAGAGAATCTGAATTTGCCACAGCTCATAAAACAAAAATAAGTTTAATTATGATCTCTTTAATTATGGTGAAAGCTACCGCTGCTAATCAGTTCCAGGACAAATAATGTAAAATGAATGTACTACAGTAGTCCTGCAGAAAAGGACTTGCTTTGCCTTTGTAAAGATAAGTGAAAAAGGTCTAATAACTCTTTCACTGCCTCAGTACACAGCTACAAACCTTGGCATAATTTGATTGCACAGTGGACAGCAAAAATCAATGAACAGGATGTCAGATAATTCGTTATTTGACAGTGAATCAACAAACTTGCATCCTATTCCCAGGCCACATTTGCTTCTTCTATAAGCTTGAGAAACCACTTGTACCTTCAGTTCTTTTACCCCTTCAGCCTTTGCCATTAAGGAGGATGCCAGTTCCATTGTCCATAAAGCCATAAAGAAAAAATGGAAGCAGCATCCCCTTTAAACAGATGACTACTGAGATATTGATTCTTACCTGCACCAAAATCTCTGAGGCTTGACACTGTCACACAGTCATGCCTTTATTTTTCCCCATTTCACCATGTCTTCCCATGTCAGAGATCACTTGGTTAAGAGTCTTTTTTGGGACACTGCCCTCAAGTTCTCAGCTGCATTCTCCACTCTACAGAAAAGAATATTCCTGCTTACTTCTTTCTCTAAGCTGTGGCACTGTGCAAAATGCCAGTCAGGACACCCCTGAAGTGTGCCTTACAGCCCTCAGCTGAACAACAGGGAGGTTTCTGCGTGGGCTGGACAGGCTCTCTCTTCCAGCACAAATAGGTGCACAAGAGAAACTGTGTGGAAGCCTCTGATCCTTGTTTCTTCAGTACAAATGTTGTCTTGGAGATCTGTAGTGTTCCCCTGAACAAGCTATGGCACTGTTCTTATAAAAATGCTAGACAAATGCAAGGCAGCACCACTTCTTCTCAGCAGTTTAGTTTTCTAACCAAACCATCATGATTCATGTTTTACAGTCTATTTAGGCAGTGATGTTTTCACAGGGATGCCCCGGTACTAGGCAATTTTTTATAAATATTTTACTTTCCTTCTTATTTCCTCTGCTCATGGTAATAAACATCCCAGTGAGAATAAAAAAGAGATAAAAGATAAATAAATTAATTACCAGCTGCTCTGGTGATTAAAGCATACATCAATGTTGTGCTACACATAGTGATACAAACTGATCAGCTTGGAGTAAAGAGGGAAATAAGTACAATTTGATCACTGACTACAACGCAGGAATCAGCCCCTAGCACAATACTTCCTTTGGTAACATCTTCAATTTACTATCAAAAAAATGCCCTCAAAACCACCTCAGGATGGCTGACATTTGTCAAAGGAGTTTGTCGCCAGGTGGAGAATCTTTCTAGTTGCAGTGCACAATTCAAACCTGGCTATCCAAATATTTTTTGTTTGCCAGGCAGTTACTGCAGCTGGAGGACTCTGGTCCATGGCAGGGGCTCCAGGGTGCTAGGCTGACAGTATTTCTGCTTACTACGTGGCACATCAGCAAAAATGGGAGGGCAAGGAGGAGGGAGAATCAGCCTGAGACTCCAGCAGGCCAAAATAGAATATGACCTTTTTAGTTTTGCAGCTGCAAACACATTCTTAAGCAACAATCCCAGCTAGTCCTGGCAGTCTTCGGCCCAAGAGAGACAAAGACTGCCATCACCCAGGTGATGAGTGCTGCACAAACAAGTGCAAACTGAAGGAAGAAGAAAGAAAAGAAAATGCCCCTTCCTGACTTTCCTACATTCAGCAATACTGCCAAAGCATCACACATCTCATTCTTGTTCTACCTGCAGGGCTCTCCACATCCTGTGCATATGCTTTGCCATGATGGAGTCCTCTCCTTATTTAGGAGAAGCCCTGCTTTATTTCAACGTGATGCCATATGGTGTGATGAAAGTGAACAGAAAAGGTTACACATAAAAAACACATAAGCTTAGGAACACCTGTTTGCTGCAAAAGTGAGAACTACTGATGGCAAAGGCCTCCTAAGGATAAAAAGGAAGATGTCGTCCTACCTAGCAGGACAGATGGAAAGTTGCTGAGCTGCCATTTGAATGCCCAAACACCTATATGCAATTGATGTCCAAAGGCCTGATGAAGCTAAGGGTAAACATCAGCAATGAAAAAAATGTGGGGTCTGGAGTTCTAAAACAGCTGAGCAAGGAACCATTAGCATTAGATGATGCTGAAAGGAAGACAATCTTTATGCTGAAATCACAGCTGAAGCTCTTGCTATAGCAGAGCTTACTGCAAGTCCTAGCACCAGAGCCATTAGTCACTACAGTCCTAACAAGGTCATTACCTCCCATCTTATAAAATCCACTCTCAGTTTTCATATCTAATTTTGATGTGGCATGCCCTGAAGTTTTATGATCAGTTTGGAGCACTTTGCATATCCTACATAACTTTCAGAGGAGTGGAAACCTTTTTTGCCTTGACAACAGAAAAAGGATAGAGCAAAGGCATGATTTGGGTCTTGGTAGTACCCCTGCATGATCTAAACTGTGCATTTAGCTGCCATCTTAAAGTTAACAAAAAGTAGTTCCAAAAACCTCACTGCAATTACAAGATTGAAACCAAGGAGGAATCTGAATTAAGTCCTGTGTGGCCAATTTAATAATTCCATTTAGGAAGGATCATATTTAGCGTTGATGTGAGCATATAGACAGCAGTCTGACACTGGTAATTGCTTTGCCCCATGTGTTTGGAACTGTGGGAATAGATTCTACTAGTAAGACTCACTACAAAATATGGGCCTGACCCAGTGCTTATTCAAGTTAATTGGAATTTTTCCATGACATTAGCTGCACACTTTACCATATACCAAAACGCAACAGCACTAGTGACTTGAAGACCCATATCATTGCAGCAGCCTCCTTGCTAGTTACTCCCTGCTTGACACTGAGAGAATAAAGTATGATATACCATGGATTTTCACACACCACACCACCCCAAAATACCTTTTTTCCTTCTGTGCATAAATTAAGAAATAGCTCTCCACCCTCTGCTTTCCTTCCATCAAACCCAGAGCTGTCTTACATATACATGCAGAAAAATATTTTTAAAAACCTCACAAAACTAAACCCACAGTCAGGTATCAGGCTGCATCTATAATTCCTCACAAGGTTCTGTTCCCCCACAGCCTGCTAAAAAAAGCGCAGTAGGGGGAGAAGTCAGTGTGCCTGTGTGTACCTGTGTGTCTAGCAAGCCCTTGGGGGAAAAAAAACTGAATATGGCTTATTCTTGTCACAATTGCTCCTAGACAGCAAAAAGGGAGGGGGAAGGTCCAGAGGAGGAGCCCAAGCCTATAGAATAAATAAAGCCAAGCACTGGTCACCTCTGGCTGACAAACTGGCAGTACTGCTCCAATATCATGGGTTCGTTTTATACTGTGTCCTACAGATATAGAAAACCAGGCACTTATGGTTTTGTTGGCTCCAAGTAAAACTACATGTTTGAAAAGTAAAGCAAAGAAGGCAATAGGAGGGTTTCAGAGCTGTGCATTACAATTGTTTCATAAAAAGAACCTTAATTTGGACAAAATCAAGTGTTTCATTTAAAGTAACAAGGAAAATACATCAGAAGCCCTGGATTTACAACATGCAATAGAGAAACTTGAAACTTGGTGAAACCTAGCAAGATTTACTGTGATAAACTTATGACTTTGAACAGCCTATTCTGGACACTCTTGAATGCAAAGAAAACTCAGTAAAGTAGGTCATAGTCATCATCTTTCAGGATGCCACAATGGTTTTCTCCATGTTTTCTCAAGAATTACATGTCTCAAGACAAGAATAAAAAAAAAACAATGCTGAGAAAAAAAATCTATTTTTCATTGCTAGTGCCTGGAAGTCCTGGGTGATCAACTTCAGACACCTGAGAAAACATCAGTCTTTCTAGAACTGCCACTTGGGATATCCTGAATCTCTATCCCTTTGACAGTGTGTGGGACAGACATGAATATCACAAAATCACAGAAGTCTAGGGCTTCCTGTCACAACCCCTCAAGGACTGAGCCATACACAGTGCTCTGTCTGCCCTGGCTCCAGAAAGGTCTGAGTCATCTGGCTTTAAGGAAAATATAAGAAAATAGGTCAAACTGAACTTCCCATCACAGGCAATTGCAGAGAAGTCAATCAGCTTGCAAAAGCATTGCTCTCAGCACAAATTGCCCTCATATTTCTGTCTACATAACTAATTAAATTAATTCCTAATCATATCAAATAGCATGACTTCCCCAAGAATGAACAGACTAACACTCTCTGCTGGTAATCCTTACTTATAAAAGTTGCTTCTCAGGTAAAGCTATGGAGAAGGATCCCACTGCACGAATCTTTGTTGAAGTAATACATCCAAAATATGAGTGTGGCTTGAAATTGGTAGACAGACCAAAAGATTTATTTCCAAGCAATAAAATAGATAGTTATTATCTCAGAAACTCTCTATTGGCTACTGAGATCACCAGCCTACAGCAGACAAAGTTACAATCAGCACATAATAGGGATGACTGGATTTTTTGCCTTTATAAATGACTCATATTAAGTCTGTTGCTTGCAGTTCAGAACAGTTTACTTGAAGGTCAGGGATATGACTGTGCATGAAGCACATTCATTTAGGGAACACTTTCACACACAAAAGGAAACAGCAAATGAAGAAGGATACGTTTGACAGACTCGGCCCCAAAGAGCTCATTTGCAGTAACACAGTTATAGACTCTTAACCAAAGTTTCCAGGTCAATGGCCTGGGACTTGCCATATCTCCTGTGTGCCACTGGGGCAGCTACACAAAACTAACAGGTTTTCATTTCAGTTTTTCATCTCACTGTGGTTTCTGTGATTTCCAATACCAGTGTGTTTAAAGCAATCTGAGAAAGTCACAAATTGCAAAAGCTTTGGAGGCCGGAGACATGGGAAAAGCCACACAGCAAGTCCAGTAAAGTCAAACTCTGACCAAGTTCAGACAGAGGATGAGAGGCTGAGCTGTGAGAACAAGCTAAAGTTTTATGAGGTCTACAGAAGTACAAATGAACAGGCAAGCAGGCAGAATCAAGTGGGAACATGAGATGAAGGGAAGCAACATTCAGCCATAACAGAAAGAAGATAAAGGGAAGGAAAAGAAAAAGAGAGAAGATCAGGAAACCTATGAACTCCTCCCTAAACTTCCTCGGTGCCTTTGAAACAACAGACCCTCCCAACCTTCAAAGGCTTCTCCCATCACTGACAAACACTTTGCAATAACACATGAACAGTGCAGGAACCAAGAGTACTGAGAGGCAGCTGCAAAGGCAGATTTAGGTACAAACGCTGGCAAAGCTGTAGGGGGAAGCTTTCATAAGCATCTGCCTCCACTGGGCCTGACAGCAGCACACACTGTCAATCACCTCACCTCAATAAGTGCTCACAGTTTTCTCAAATTAGAAATTTAGACAACACAAATCCCTAGGAATAGCATACAGTTTCTATACATATCACCCAGTGAGTTAGCAGCACTGAAGTGAAGCAAGAAGCTTCTGACATTATCACGTGCATCTTTTTCAGTCTTTCCTCCTTCAGCACAAACATGGGGTCCTCCGAATAGTACAGAAATCTGCATGAGGAACTTCTTATTTTCTCCAAAAAGAAGCAGAAAAAAAAAGTTCTTACTCTCCTCTTTTTAGCCCCTGCTTACTACGGGCCCGTAATTTTTCATCATCAGGCCCCTATCCCTCAGTCACTGCTTGTACTTTCACTGTAGACTGGTGTGAAGCACAAGCACAGAGGGAGAAATCTGGCTTTGCATCAGTTCCATGTCATCATTCTCCTAGTGTCCCCAGAGTTTAACACAACCAGGCTTTACAACACCAACAGACAATATATGCACCATCAACAGGTCTTACTGACAAAAAGCCATATTAAGCATTTTTTACCTCTTTAAAACCTTGAATAGCAGTCAACACAAAGAAGCTGCAGTGTGCTGAAGGATCTTAAGAAATAGCTGTATAATCAGTTTTTGCTGAAATCCTGGAACATATTTTAATGTGAATCTTGCCAAGCTCTTTAATGTCTGCCCATTGGTTAAGCCTCAATATCCAGGCTAGATTTTAGTAATTTCTTAGGGCGTTTTATAAAAGTAGGAAATATTAACTGCTAAAATCTAATTCAGCTTTTTCAGTGATGCATTGCCATTACATATAACAACACACCTGTACTACTTTTCACAATCTTAGCCATCATGTACATAAATTCTTCACTAGAAATAAAAACTTACTCCTAATATATGCTAATTTTTAGAGGTTTTAGAGTCAGCTGCTTCACCTGTGTGATCCATGATGTGTATCTGTCAAAACCTTAGTCTCCAGAGAACATCAAAGCACAAAGGGCAGGATTTCATTTTCCCAGGGGTTTAAACCAGAGAAGAATGTGACTGAAGGCTGAACTAGAAGGACTGCAGTACAATACACATTTCATTCACAGTGGAGTGAATGCAGCAAAATAGTGGTAAAACCCACTGCAGATCTTTTTTATTACTTTGTATTACAAAAAATTCCAAGGGGCCCCAGCAGAGCTTAGGACTGCAGTATACAATGTACTCTGACATTTTAACAGACTTTTTGTCCTAATGATCTTCAAGTTTCCTCTAGAGCAGTCATCCTCTGGGCTTAAAGCATCTCGGCTTCAAGACTTTGTTGGTTCAAGACTTTGGGAAAGCTCTAACTGCATCATGAGGCCAAAAGCAGATGGAAATTTTCAATCACTTTATAGGTTATTGCTGGAAATACATCACCAAAATGTATACTAAGAGGTCAAACACATCTATGTTCCTTACATCACCATGAACAACTAAGAACTTAGTGTTCATAGGCAGTACTTGAAGAGCATGCTGAGAAAAGATTCACGAGAGAACAGTTTGCATACTTGTGATGCAAGAATGCAAACCAGAAGCACATGTTTCTGCAAAAAAAAAAAGTATTTTCCCCTTCCCACAACAGTTTAAAGTTTAAAGGTGAGACTACTAATTACTTACAGCCAAGCATAAGACCAAGTTGCCCAGGAAGGTTGTCTATCTCTGCTGGCTTTCAAGGCTGGAAGGGGTTAAGTCCCCAGGCAATCTGATCTAATTAGATCTGCTTTGAGCTCTGGATGTCCCATCCAACCGAAGTTATTCTATGATTCTAAAACATTCAATCAATAGTATCTTCCTCTGACTTGTACACCTTTGAGGTAACAACCAAAGGCAGTCTCAGTGGTGTGTGAGTGCACTTCTGCACACTGCAACTGCAACTGTGCACTGCAACTTACCCTGACAAGCTTTCTTGTCAGAGTAACAGTTTTCAGCCACTCAGACAAGATATTTGAGTGGGATGTGACCATGCCACAGCCCTTTGGTAAGAAGCTGGTAAATTGTGCTCATGGGAATATACACAGCTTTTCAGTTTTCTCCAGAAAAGCCATTTGGCCTTCTTCCTCAGGGAACCTGCATCTTTCTTGAGAGATCTAATGCACTATAAGCTGCAAATAAGCTTTTCATACCAAGGCACTATTCCCCTCCTGCCCCGCCCCCGGCCATACTTTGTCATTTTTCTAGATGTTTCGGGAAATCCAGAATTATGCATATTTTGTAATTTTGCCTTGTAATCTTTGTGATAAAGATTCCTCCACAACTTCCTAGCCACCTCCATCTGAGGGAATGCCACCTCCACAAGCTGGTTGCCAGAAAACAGCTATCCTGGGAAATGCAATGTGTTAAATGACAAAGGACTGCTCTGCCTGCCCGAGGCATCACTCTTTTGATGTCTGCACAGGAACATGCTGAGGGGGAAATGAAAAGGCTACCAGCCCTGACAATGTAGGGCACTGGTTGCAGCGGCACATGGGAGAGGAATCGGAATTCTGTGAGGGCAATCTGGCCTTCAAGTGGAAATGCAGGGACTGTTAATAGGGAACAAGTGCATGCTTTGCTCTTTCTCTTGTTCTTCTGACCAAAGCAGAAGGGAGACAAGGTGAGAAAACAAAGAATACGGGATCTAGAATGAAGCAGCTTATTATAAAGCTATTATGAATAGTTGGCATGATGCTTAGCTAGGGGATAATAAAGTTAGCAATTAGACATGATGAATGGTTGAAGGAGCTTTATAATGATATAGAATGATTTTCATCTTTATATCAGACAGGTTGAATTCAGGTCAAGTCAGTACCAACACAACATGAATGCCATCTAATTTATTTCATCAGGTTTTGTGGAATGAGCTTGGTCCCTTGTAAGCTGTTTGGGACAAAGGCTTATTCATAAGTAATTATCTGCAATAAGCACCTCCACTTGCATGAGGCAGGGCTTTAAACAAGGTACTGTTCAAACAGCCAGGCTTTGAAAAGGTTACAATTCAAGTAGATAAAACTGTAAAAGTATTACTTAAATATGACAAAGAGAGAGATGGCATTGTTTGTCCAATGCTTTACGGAAATTATGGGCTAAAGCTTTATTTGAATCTGTATTCAATTATGAGCCAGTTCTTCCTGCCTGGGCATTTAGAAATTGCACAGTGCCTGCTGGGCAAAACTGCAGTCTATATAAAGAAGCAAAGAACATAAGGTGTCCTTTACTAGCCACCATGTTCATCAGCATCTTTCAAAGTCTGCTTCTGCTCTCACAAATCTCGCCGGTGAGAAAGAGAAGACATGTTAATTAGTACCAAGGAATGGTGTCAGCTTCTGGCTTGCTAGCAAGGGCTATAAACAACATTATATTTACAGAATGCACAACTCCTGTTCTACTGGGTCACTGTCAGAGCAGCACTGGGGTTTGCAGGTCACAACTTGTAGCTCAGATGCTCTCCTGAAATTTTTGGCAGTTCAGAATTATGAATCCTCTATTTTTTTACATTTGGGAATAGTAAATAAATACATGAGATGAGATTAGAGGTATTGGCCAATGGAGACTTAGTTAAAGGACAGAAAGAAGTAAGAGAGCTGGAGAAGAGAAGGAATCCAGGAAATTTAGTTGATCCTGGAAGAAGAAAAAAATAAAACAAGTAGAAAATAAAAAGAGCTAATACACAGAGACCCCAGAGAAACTGCAGTGACCTGACCCATCAGTGGGGTTATACTGATGTAGTCCATTGTCATTGTCACTGATTTAGCATGGATTCAAAATCCCATGCACTACAGGGCTTCATCTAGCACACTGCTAAGCAGTGCTACTCTGCTGCATGTTCTACTTTGAATCTGTGCAATGGGACCACATTTGGCATTTGCAGCAGTATAATCACATTGAATAACTGGACTGTGCAAACTTTTGAAACATCAGTTTCCTCAAGCCCACAGAAGGATAGTACAAAACTAATGGTGTGGAGGAGAGTGAACAGGAGGTTAACCAGTCATCAGCTTCCCACTCTAGGCTGCACTGTTCATACAATTAGATTTTGTATTTTGACAATTGTACCAGAGTTAAAGTAATTACAGTTATATGAGGTTTGAAGCGCAGAGTTTAGGACTAGGACTCCTGGAGCTGTGAATGCCTCCAAGGCAGGGATGTGATTATTGAGGTAAAATCAAGTAATATTAAATTGAGGCATCTTAAAGAGGAGGTGGAAGGCAGTGCCTTCATGACCAGGAAGAAAAAAGTACAGCTTTGTAAGGAGAGACAAAGGGGTTCTAGCTTTCGGTGGCACAGGAGGTAATCTCTTTCCTTCGTTTCTTTCTGTGCCTTCTCCCCATCCTCTGAGAACAGATAGAAGCAGGCATTTTGGACAATAAAGGAAGGGAGAAGGACTGCAGATTGATTCAGGAGAAAAAAATTAGGAGCTAGCTGAGGACCTAGATCAGTCAAGAAAATTCTTTACTCTCACTTAAACTACTGCGTACTATTACTTATTCTTCTGATGTTTTCTTTAATCTATTGTCCTTACATGCTGTCTCCTGGCACATTTGACTCTGAACATGTAACACAGCATTTTTGCTGCACAGTAATGGTAACATTGGGACGATTTTACAGACATTGAGATTTCCAGTGCATAGCCCCAGATATCCAAAGGCTTACAGCTGTCCAGTGTCAGAGCTGGTCATGCTAGGTTTGACAAAATGACATAATTCAGGGACACTTACCAAAGGAATGCTAGCTTTTAGGAAAGTACTATGGAATACTCATGGTCCTGAGGCATGAAGGACAACACCCATAACCTTTGGTTTTTGCTCACATGTTTTAAAATTGATGGTGGTTATTCAGATATAGAACACCGATCTCAACTGCATCACAGAAGCAATTTAGAAAATACACTTTGCCTCTGCATAATAGATACTTGTAAAGATTAGGGTGGCTCTTCCATGTCTCAGTAGACACAGAAGGTGCTGCAAGCCTGACTCATTCACCTCTGTTGACATGAAGCATGGTGCTGTTTGAGATGAGAGACACTAATATCAGTGTCTTTTAGTTCTAAGGTCTAAAACTGTATGCCAACATTCTGTAAAGTAATACCTTCCAATGGTCTACTGCCTGGGAGGATGGTTAGTTGTCTAACTATAAATTCAATGAAGATTACAGACATTTTTTGTAATTTTTCAGTTGTTTTGGGCATCACTTGCTGGTATCTTTGGCTATAAAAGGTGCCTGGAATGACAGGTCAGATAAGACACAGGCCTTTTAAAAATATGAAAACATATTTTAAACACAGTTGTGCTGATTAAGATTTTTTGATAATGCAAGCCTTGCAAAAATAGCTTTCCAGTGAACAATGGATCTACACACTTGGGATAACTTAGTTAAAACCAAAATAGAATAGAGAGATGTCACAATGCAAAGCTTTGTGTTTGGATGGTTGGTATCCTTTATAAATTTAATCTCTGTGGATTAATCATTCTCTGTAGTTCACTGTGCTCGCAAAATTAAATACACTGAAATTCAAACCAAGGATCCTGAAACAAACCCAGCCAGAGGCATTAACAATGCTTCAGTGAGTACGCTGCCACACTTTGATATTCCAGGTCAATGAAGCTTGTTCTAAGAAAGCATCTGGAGCACTCTAAATCCAGCACGCTTTAAAATCTAAATCTATGCTGAGCTTCTCTTCATTTCTTTAAGATGCCTTTTAATTACAGTCCTGATCAATGCCATTCTGCAAAAATCATTTCCTGTGCTACTTTCCCCATTAACAATTAAAATTACTATTTTCTCTCATTCTATTCTGGATAGCTTCTCAGAGCAGAGCATTAAAATCTTAATTTCTGTTCATTAGTACTAATTTTTCATCTAAATACAGAATTCTAATGTTGGTATATGGTCTGAAGGTTTTATAATTCAGTCATACCTTCCCCTGCCTTTTTTTTCTTAGAGCTGGATTGAAAGAAACACTTAGGTTGTTTAAGGGTAGATACAGATCTAAGCTAAGAAAGTCAATCTTCATTGCTTCTTGAGACTTTTTAAAGGGAGTCATTGATATCACAATTGAAATGCAAGTACTTCCAACCCACCAAACTGATAAAGAGTTACTTAAATAAGCATTCAACAGATTTTGTCTTTTATATATATGTAATCAACCAAGTGAAATGGGGCATCTTTGAAGAAAGCGCTTTCCTGGTAAAAACCTTGTGCTACCTGATTCTGGCCACAGCAATTGTACAAAGATTCCATACCCTCCCCCTTCGCCCCTTTTTTCTCATGGAAAAAATGCAACCAAATAATATTTCTCCTGGGACAAATTGGTCCCACCTGCAGCTGCATTCTCAGCCTAAAGGAACATCTATGTCTCTGAGGCTACACTGTGAGCCCATTCACTCTGAAAAGCAGACAAACAAGCTGAGCACCTTCATTTCTCAGAAATGTGATTTTAGGTTTTTTTTATTAACCACAATACTTCAAGACCTTTCCTAAAACAGAAATTCCTGACCAATTTCTGTTTGATAACTCTCCTCCTGTATACACTGAAATTTCATTTTTGCCTTGTCTTATGGGAAGAACATCCCACTGAATCTGTGTCAACTCTTCAGCGGCTTTATCTTCCCCCATAAAGCTATGAAAAACTCCTATAAAATTAATGCACAGATTAATGCGGAATTAAACTCCCCCGCCATGCTAAACTGAATGCAAATTCATGCAAATATTGCTGTAAAATGTCTTTTGCATTGCTCAATATAAGGCGAGTGAACCCATGACTACAGATGTAATTTTCAAAGGAAAAAACACACTTAGAGCCTCTCTGGCCACACTATGGAAAGTTCTCTTCAAAGAGAATTATTTCCTTGCAGTCTATATTGCAAAAAGGCCTCTTATATGTCTTACTTTAGATATTAATGTTGTTTTATGGATGCAGAGTAAGGAAAATCTACTACTCAGTACTAGTAAATCTAGCAGAATTCAGTCCTTATGTAGCATGAGCCCATTGCAGTGGTGATTATTAGGGCATCACTGACATAGAAAGATCTTCCCAGATATGCCAATAACTAAAGCAGAGCTAAACTGAATAAACAAACACAGAGCACCAGAAGAAAATCCTAGTTTGTAATTGTACCACATTGAATTCTGGAAGCCTCTGTAAAGATATGAGGCTTAGTCACTAAAGAAAAGACTCAGAAGGAGCTCCTGTTTCATTACATGCAAATGTACTTATCCTGTAGATAAGTAACTGAGATACAGCAATGTCTTGCACAAATACACTGCATGTCTGAAGCAGGGCTGCAAGATACACATCAGAAGAGAGGAGCTTACTTTTAATAATGGCTCCAGTCAGTCCTTGTAGACACATTCGCTTAAAAATCTCCCATTATCTTAGAAAGAAGTGGCTGCAAGTTACTGCAACACCTAGGCCTGGGACGGGCATTTGCTTCAGAAGAGATATATCCACAGAGACCAATGCATTGCTGCAAAAGGACACATGGAGCATGACATGTTATCTGCAAGAAGCACTGTGCCAACACATTGTGCCATATAGATGCTCTGTTAACTGGCTGTGAGAAGAAGAACAGGGAAGAGCTGGCATTTTTCAGTTTCCCCAGGATTTGTGGTAAAAGCTAGCAACGACACTGCTCATTGAAAAGAAATATCGAATGTGTGTGGGCAGTGTACAGGCTCTTATGCCAAGATGCAGAAGCAGCATCTCAGAGGTGGCTTTCCAAGCTATTTGTTTTCCTTTTTTGTTTCCTCTTCTAAAAGAAGAACTACTGAACTATATTCTGGCAGTTAGAAGCCTCCCAAAGGTAATGCTTCCAGTGGTATATAGACTTTTTTGCTATTGCACAGATCTTTGTTTTTACACGCTTACAGTAGCATACATGCATTACATAAAAGAATGAATACTTTGTTTACCTAGAGTGTCCCTAAGGGGGCTGAATTATTGAGGTCTGAAATATCTCCATCCTTTTTCCTGCCCTGGGGCTGATTGCTAGCCTGCATCTGTCAGTCATGGGAACTGAAAGTTAGGTGGCCAAAAATAAAAGCTACTGCAAAGAAAACATGTTTTACAGAAAAAAAAAGTGAAAAGGAAAATCTATAATTATCCAGTCACATTAGTGACAGTGAGATCCTCCTAGCTTTCCAACCACGTACAATTAGCAATTGTTTTAAACAATCAATGAGTTAATTACAGCAGTAACTTCCCATTAGATTTCACAGGGAATGTATTATTTGGTGGGGTGCATAAGAAACTATAAAGAAGTACTTTCATTTAAAAGACAAGCAGAAAGAATACCAGGGTAAGCAGTGTATGCCTGAGTCCTACACGACTTCCCAGCAGCATTCCTCTCTGCAGTGCCAGTGGTTCTTTCCTTTTGGAGTACACTTTTTCTTCACCAAATGAGACCTGAAGCCCCAGTCAGGCTCAAAATGCATCTCTTCCTGCATGCAGAATCTCACCTATCCACCCAAAAAAGCATACTTAGTGGCACAGCACACACAATCTAGCAGTGAAACTGCCATCTACCACCCTCTTACTCTAGGTGACACATTCAGATGTGGCTTAAATAAGACAGGACTCCTGTCAGTAACCACTTTTCTCTTTGAACACTAAACTTTTGATATGTTCCTAAGCCTTTTTCTCTCTTTTTTAAAAAGCTTCTTACTAGCAAAGATTAATGACTTTACTGTCCCTGTGAAAAATGGTGAGGGAAGCACTGCTAAGCACAGCTACGATTTATCTATCTATATATAAATCCTACTGCTTAGCTTTGATTTGCTGCAGAAACACAATTTTAGCTTGGTATGAGATACTCATTTGCATCAAAGCAATTGATAAATTGATGCCTACCATAAGGGCTGGCATCATAATCTAGTACCTCGTGCTTCTGTGGTTCATTATCATCTCAAGAGTGCCCAGGTCTGCATTTCATGTTTCCAGAATGCAGTTTCAGTTTCATGTAGTGATTGTAGACTTCTAGATTCTGCCCAATAAAGCCAAAAAAAAATTACTGTTGAGTTTCAACTGGTGCCTGGCTCCTTGTCCTGCTGGCAATTGGGCATTTCATTACAAGTGGCAGAAATCTGCATTGCTAGGACACATGTGGAAGGATCTACTTACTGATTTCAGAAAATCACTGCTGCTTTGATAAAAAGGCAACTGCTTACATGCATTCTGGACTCTTAGTTTCCAGGCTGGATGGAGCAAGGGCCTTCACCAAGGGAAGAGCCACCTCGTTCAGATGCAGGGAATGCATTCTATTTTAGAACTCCAAACAGGAAACCTGTTGCTCAGAGAACATATATTCTCTAAGTCTCTCAAGAACAGTCAAGCCAGCACAGGAAACAGCTAGGGCATGCACTAGGAAAGTTATAACTGTAGTGTTTCTCTCTTCCTAGCCCTCAACAAGGCTGAGTAATGGCATGTCATTGCTCTGCTTTGGAGGTGGCCTTAAGGTATGCTACTACTTGCTTGGAGGGAATGAGATGAAAACAAGCCAGCAGCAACCTGTCCCCTCCCTTCAAACTCACTGAGCATCAGCCACACTCACTCCATCTTTGCCAACCGTCAGTGCTAAACTTGGTATCCCATTCCCCTGAGCTACTGCTTCAGTTTCCAAGATTAGTTGGAATGAGTTATCTTCCCCAGTGCTTTGCCAACCACAACCTACAGATGCTGGAAGGTAAGGAAGGCACTGAGACTATGATCTTATGGAAACATGGACATTGACCTAATGCACAAAGTTGGCCTGAGAAACAAAGACACACACCTGACACAGTACTCCATTCTAGATAATTTGCCTCTCTTTTAAGGATGATAAAGTATATCACAAACTAGTTCACAGAACAAATTTAATATTTTGTTGCATTCTTGAAACGGGTATTGTTTTTCATTGTCTTATCACATTTAATCTCTGAGGTTATGGCACAATGAAAGTTTCCTTGTAATAATTGGACAGAGACTTCAAAAAGAATTTTGTTTTCATAATGGAGTGTCACTCCGATGGTGATTAATTTGTCTCTCTCTTGAGGTCTCAAAGAAAGAAGATTTAAAAATAACCCCAACCAAATAAAAAAGGCCAATCTGAAGGTTCATGTTTTCAAATATGACTGGTGACTACATGGGCCTAGCTTAATATGCACTGAAGACTTTCAAAAGCAAGGGGGGAGAATGTTCTAAAAGGCAGTCCCTTTTAAAATGTGTCCAGCCAGCCGCATTTGCAAACAAACAAAAGCACAAGTGTTTGGGGAACGTAAGCCTAAACACCACCAATTTTAATACCATCTTTAAATACAATTTCTGAAATGACAGCATGGACTTTACAAGCAGAGAGCAGAGAAACAGCAGAGAATGACTCCTGCAGACACAGTCATACATGTGACAAAAGCAGTGTTGCAAGTGCAGCAATTGTAACAGCACTTCTTCAGGGAAAACCAGCTTGTAAGCAAGAACACTCAGGCACAAAACAGGTCAAAACCACTCTAAAATGACTCAGAGGTCTCAAAGGCTGAAAACAACAGGTCAATTTTTATGGCTGCAAAAAAATACAGCGCTGTTCTTCTGAGAAGTTATGCATCAGAAACAAGAGGATGAACACAAGCAGGGCTGATTTCCAATTAATCACTGCTACAAAAAAATCCCTGGGTAACCTACACTGTGGATGGACACAAGCCTGATCTAACAAGAAGAGAGTGTGGCATCCAGCACAGATTGTGTCCCATTTAAACCTGAATTTGCAGCTTCTGATTTGCAGTCCATCCCTTAGGACATTTTGGGTTGGTCTCTGGACTTGATAATTAGTGTTGGTGCCTACAGTGAAAGCCATCAGAGACTCAACCATGGTTTCTTCATTTTGGTTTAGTCCCTGCAAGAAATGTCTGTGTTCAGTCACTGCTGATTTGATTTTTTTATCAGATGGCTTCCCCTTACCCTCCTCAACCTGCCAGCCTTCCAAGACCAGATGTTTTAGTGGCCATTATAGATTGGTGGTGCTGGGTTCATTTTGTTAATGCCCTTTTTCTTTGACCAAAAATGCATCAAATCACAGTTCAATACCATGGCATCCAGACTAAAGCCTCTACTTGCTTCTGCTGTTTAAGGCATCTGTAAATAACTGATAAGGATTACTTATCTCTTCAGATGGCTTATGTTTTGGCAGAAGGAAGAAAACCCATCAACTCCAGCCTGAAGGAGGATTCTTAAGTGGAGGTTAGCCACTCCTGCTGCTCATGACTATGCTCAAGCCTTGCAGCTACTGCATCTCCATGGTTTGTGAATGAGCCAAAGCTTCTTTCTCACTTTGATAAATATGCAGAGCACTGCATTAATTAGCTCAGGACACTGCTAATGTCAGATAGCATAAGTCTATCAAGTTCAACATGGCTAAATCTTTTACTCTCATTTGTGATGTGACTTACAAATAGGAGTAATAAATAACAGTCACCTGAATACTAAATCTGTCTCTCCCCTCAAAGAACTACACTTGCTCCACATCCTGTGCAGATTAAACATCCCCGGATCATCTCCTCCATGTGAGGTAAACACTGAATCATAGAAGCATTAAGGTTTGAAAAGACCTCCAAGATCAAGTCTGACCTTTGACCAACACCAGCATGGCAATTAATCCATACCACTCAGTGTCATGTCCAGTCATTTCTCAAACACTTCCACCACTTTCCTGGGCAGTGAAGTGATTCCACCACTTCCCTGGGCAGTCTGCTCCAATGCTTTACCACCATTTCAGTGAAGATACTCTTCTTGATGTCCAACCTAAACCTCCCCCAGCACAAGGCCAAATCTTCTTGTCCTGTTGCTGGCTGACTGGGAGAAGAGACTGACCCCCACCTGGCCACACCATCCTTTCAGGCGGTTGTAGAGAGTGATCAAGTCTTCTTCAAGAGTCTTCTTTTCTTGAAGCCAAACACCAGCTCCCTCAGCTGCTCCGCATATGACTCACTCCCCAGACCCTCCAACCAGCTTGCACTGTTACACAGTATCAGCAGTTATGCCATGTTCATGAAGAACTAGAGCAAAACAGGTAAATTTAAAGTATGTGTGGTCATAGCTTAGGCACAGCAGCAGAGCAGACTGGCCTCTCAATGCTAACAATCCCACCAACTTTCTTTCAATGCTCATGTCAAGAACCAAAGTTTTCCCCAGGAGATATAATTCTCATCTGGGTCAAGTCTCCAATGAGTAGATTTGCTTTGCCTTTGGGAAACTGAAAAAGTACGTTTGGCTAGTTACATCATTTAGATCTTTTCACTCTACTCTGTAACTGCTTAGAGTTGCAGAAATGAAAGGAGAAAAGCCATTACTTCTTTATTTGATTCCTTCCTCCCTCCACTTCCCATGCTTATTCTCTATTGGTAATTTTTTATTTTGGATATTTTACAAAGATACAGTACTATTTTCAGGTTCTGTTTGGTTTTTAAAAACTAAAATAAAGATGGCTCAGAAGCCTCATATGCTCAAGCACACACCTATTCACTTCTTTCAGATAGAGACAAAATACTTAGCAGAGAAGTAACCTACCATTCCCTCTGCACACACCCCCCAACTGGGGAAAAAAAAGGCAAAAAAGCCAGTAAGGCATAGGTGAGCATAAAACAATACAAAATCCTTAGCTGTCTAGATCAGCAGCATGCAGGCAGTAAAACTAAAAGAAATCTCATTAGCATGACATAACAGTCAATTATAGTAAGCAAGATTTAATGTTAAGTACTGCAGCCTGATTAATCAGCAGACATTCCTATCAGTGAAAATGGTGCTTTACAAGTTTCAAGTTTTAGTTCACTGCACCACATTAAGCAAAAGGTGGGAAAGGTACAAAGGGAGACAGATTCATCTTTTGTGTAATTGCACTGACTCCAAAAGCAGACCCCTTTCATTCTTGAAAAGGCTCTGACTTGATATCAAATCCATGCACACTCAGAGGGATTCTCCTGATCATCGCTTCCTGGTAGGAAATTGAAGCATTTTTGTTTTCCCAATAGATTTCTAAATGTATATAAATTGACAAAATGAAAAAGACAAATGCTTCAAAATATTTTGGTTAGGTTCACATCTGAAGAGTCACACCTGAGGGCAAAATATAGCACAGAAAGTATGTGGTGGGCTTGAAGCCCAGACCACCATCACATCTGGAAAAGGTGCAGTATTTGGGGGGTTGTTTTCAGGAATGCCTGGCTTTGCTGTGCTCAGCAAAACTGAATTTCCATGCATAATTTTAAGAAAACTACCTCCAACCACAAACCCAAAGCTTTTACATAAAGTTCTTACTCACACGGAATCTCCCAAATCTCTTCTACAGCTTAAAATACTCACAATATGAATCTTTCAAAGTTTTGCCTACTCTTATACTGAACTACTATAGAATGAAGGACCATTTTAACATTATACCATTGAATTGACTGCCCTGACATCCTGAAATCCCTTCTGATCTAAACTATCCTCTGATCGGTATATTCAAAATTGAATTTTGGTAAACTGGAAAACAATTTGGGAAAAAGTTGTCTTACTCAAATTCAGATCCCTAAAAAACTAAACTTTGAAAAAAATAGCATGAAAAGTTGAGAATATATTTTGGTAGTGATTAAATTCTGAGCAATCACATGTGACTTTTTTTTTCCATTTCACTGCTCTGAAACAACTCAAAGTGTGGCAAAAATTATTTTCAAGAAAGAATATTGTTTACTCCATGTGAGCGTCCTTTCTTGTTCTTTACATCTGTCATGAGGAAGAGGAAACAACTCTTAAACAACTCCTAAACTCCTTTAGAGAGTCTTTTGACTCTCTAAAAAACGCTCTCTCTTTCTGTAAACAGAACCGTTTTTTCACTACAGCTGCACCTCCAAAAGCTTCCAGCATTTTCTCAGTTTGCCTACACTGTGAATCTATGTGGATCTCACCACTGGTCAAGAGAACTAGAAAACCAAGTACATTTTGCCATTTCTTACAGACATTTTCCATGGGTCAATTGTGTGAAACAAGAATTACTTAGAGGCAGAAATACTGCAATGGTGGTCTAAGTCACAGATGCAGTTTCAGTTTGCTCTGCACTTCACTTGTAAGTGGATTCTGTGTTTCCCCTAGTCAATGTATTTCAGAAATAAAACCTTGCACAGATTTTTCCAGGTTGGTTTTGGGGTCTTTTTGTTTGTTTGTGATTTGGGTTTGTTTGTGGTGGTTCTTTCTGGTTGTCTTTTGGATTTGTTTGTGGATTTTTGTTGGTTTTTTTTTTGTTTGTTTGGTTTTGTTTTCTTTGGGTTTTTGTTTGTTTGGGTTTTATTTGGTTTTTTGCTTGCTTTACCCTCTCAGGTTAATAAACCGCAGAATTTCCAACAGACACATTTGCTCCTTTATCAGCCTGATAGGCTGTTAAAAATGCCAGACACCTTCTGTTCTACTGTCTGAGAGTGGTAGGCTTAGAAAGTTTGAGGCATCTGGACTTTACTCACATACCTATTGCAGTCTATTGCTTGAAAATCAAGGCAAAAATAACAAAGTTTGAGGCTGTTTCTCAGTTTGATAAATCAAATCCTAGCTTCCCTGTAAGCTAGAATTTTTCTTCTAAGCAACATATGAAAGATTGTATTAGGCCATTTTATTTCTTTGTCACCCCTCACATAGAGTTTTCTCAGAGAAGTTCTCATTGGCAGATCCTTTATCCAATAAAGCATGATGACTCCTTCAGAGATTAAAAATCTAATCTTCAGTAAGACTGACCACTCCTTATGAAAATTAATAGGTCTGTGCTTTCCTACCTATCTAATCCCCACTCTTACTGCCCTCATGAAGGTAATGCATAGAAATAAGTGACTATGCTGAAAGAAGTTTCAGTTCATTCAACCTCTGATCTCCTGAGATTGCAGAGCACAGAGAAAGATTTTGTAAGAAGACATCTGAATTATATTTTTTTTTCTTCAATATCTTTGAAGGATACAGTAGTGATATGCTGTGATAGAGGATTATCTAGTGAGCTTTCTTGATAGCTGTGAACATATTTGACTACACAGATGTCCCCTATAATATCATGGAGCAATGGCATTACAGAAATGATGACTATAACCTTTTAGTGCCACCTGGGGAGATTGCCCTGCAGAGAGAGGACATTCAGTGGTCTAGGTCCCAGGAGAAGAGACATTCTCCTGTAGCTGCACCCCAAGACAAGATAAACTGCTTCTTAACTTCAACTGGCCATGGATCTGTATTTTGGGAGCAGAACAAGCAGGACTGCAAGTCTCAATAACAGAAATGAGTTACAAGGACCCAGCTCTGCTTCTTAGGAAGGCCAGTGCAGGAAGTGTAGCTCTGCTAACACAGAGGGCAGATTGCTGATAGTTAAAGTCACAATACTGTATCTGTTGTATGATTCCTGTGAAAACTACAGACATGACATTCCTTATACTTATCAATGTTTTACCTGAAGTGTTTTTATCGTTGTTGCTTCCACTGAGAAATAAATTCAGGAAAAAGATTAGACAAATGCTGTTAGCACTGACAAACCTCTGAAGGTGCAGCACAGTTAGCAACACTACTATTAGGGAGGACCAATAATCATGTACCATATTTTACAAACTTATAACAGATCAGATTACCCACCACTAAAATCTTCCCCTCTTAGATGTAAATTTCACACAAAAAACACCATAAAATAAACACTATAACCATTTTTAAATAGAAACTAGAACAGCAGAAGACAGTGCAACTATCTAGGCTAACCTAAGATCAAGGTCATGCCCTGCCAGGAAAAAAAAAAGAAACAATAAAAAGAGAAAAGCTGTTATTTTGCTTTACTGGAATGTTTAGTGGATAAAATGCTGGGGGTTTGGTTTGCATTTCCAGTTCTTTCCCAAACATCCACAACATCAGCAGAGTAATTTAGCCTTTGTAGTCTCCACATGTTACTATTTTCCTACTTAGATGTCTTTAGATGTCTAGTTTCATCATGGATGGCTGATTTTCCACATCTGTTTGTGTCCCCTTTAAAAGACAGCAGAGAAGTATGCAGAGCAGAATACCCATTGTGCTCCGTGCCGTGAACATAGCAATTCACCTGACTGTGACACAGGTCTATAATCACAGCACCCCATGCCAGCAAACAGCTTCTTTCTCCCAGGCCGTGTTTTAGAACAGCTTAACCAGGAGCCCACAGGACACTTCCCATACTTCAATTTCTTTGTGCTAAGTAAGTCAGGCAGATATCCTTGCTAATCAATGGAAAACCAATTCCATACTTAAAATTCATGCTGAAAGGTACTAGAAAAATGCATTCTTCACCTATAGTAGAAGTGGTTTCTGTACATTTTCTTTCCACTCTCAGGCCTCAGTTTTTCCCTAGCTCCTCTTTGCAGCCTGACAGCTGCTGTAGCTCTCCATAACCACAGAGCGCAGAATAGTGCATCCTCTGGCACTTTTCTGAACGAGCCTTTTCTTTTGTCTCCACCTTTTTCTCCCCCTCTCCCACTTGCTTATAGGCTTATCCTGTTTTCATGCAGATGTACAGGCACCGATTTTGGTAGCCATCAGATATTGGTAAAATATAGCTGCATTTTCTATCATCTTGCAGTACCTTCAAAATCACAGGGTAAAAAATAAAAAAAATAGCAGCAGAACATATTTTCCCCCTACCTTAGCATCTTCTCACACTTTCCTGAGCTTCTTTGTGACCAAGGGCTGAGAAAAGTACCACTAGACCATTTCAGGTCTTCTAGATAACTTTCTATACCACCTCCACTGCTTGTTCTGTTCTTCAGCAGTTACTGCAGATCTCCGTTTCAGGAGGATTTGCAAGTCAATCCTCTATCTGTAAATCCCAGATGGCTCAGTGATTTTTAGCACAGCTATTGATCTCTTCATTCACAGATACGGCTTCTGGGCAAACACACCCAGCTGCTCCCACCAGCCCCGCCTGACTGCCACCGGCAGAAAAGAGGACTTGGTGAACCCAGACACTACCCGCTAATAATACTGCCACTTTGAGCAATAAAATTAGGCAGGAATAAGCATATGGTTTGCACGTTTGCCTACCTGATTACAAGGCTGCTGCCAGGCTCCCTCACTTGCTCTGTAACAGCTGTGCTTTTGGCAGCTGAGCAGCAGCCTTCCTAAGTGTCATGCTCTGAAAACGCTCACGCTCTACACACACCCATCCAGCCTTTCCGTGCCAGACAGCCCCTTCTCCGCCGTCAGCCAGCCAAAAAACAAGTTGCAATTCAGTGACCAGCTCCCATATGAAAGGAAGATACGGAGGTCAGAACAATCAATGCAATTAGCTGTTCTGAAAACAGCACAAGGCTTTTTGTAAAATGGGAACAATTGGGTTTTATCTGCCCTTTCCCCTCCTCTCATATATTACCTATAAATCAAGAAGGTCTTCGGCAGATTGTTGCATGTTTGATGCTAACTGCTCTGTCTTTCTCATTTTATCTTATACCACTGCAGAACAGCCAGAATGCATTTGGGCTCCCTGGTGGTGCAGAAGGAAACTGCTCCTTACCTCCACGAGGTAGGGAATCCTGCCTCCTCAGAGATCTTTGAGGAAGGTGATAAGGAAACAAGCCAAAGGTCTAGCTAGCCTTCCCTCCCCAGTCATGCTCTTCCCTGCAGATCAGTAAGCTACCATACATCCAGTCTCCACACGGCTGTGGCACCAGTAGGAGATTTCAGGCAAAGTGGCATGGTATTTTATACTACTGTGACTCGTTCACATTTTAAATGCTGTTTGTTGAGCTTTGTTACATGCAGTTTTGTCTCCTTCTGCAGGGAATTACTCAGCCAGGCAGTCACATGGCTGCAGCAGCATAATTAGAGGATTCAAAGTGTGCTAAGCTCGTCTGGAAATCATATGAGGTGGGGAGATAAACAAACCCAAATGATGACAAAGAATTACTATCTCTGTGCAAGTAGCAGCTTGTGACTTCCCCAGTGTGCATTCTCCCAGGGCTTTCCATCACAGAAAAACTCCATGAGTTACGGAGTAGTGTAAACCCCACCTAAATTTGAGAGGAACCCATCAGTACATGGAGTTCAAAACAAGCAGGCAAACAGGCTACAACATGCCCTCAAGAAGGAAATGGGTAGAGGGAAGAGGAGGATATGTATGAATGTGACTGTATCAGATTTGGGGGGTGCCAACAGTTTAAATAGTAACAAAATAGTGGAAAATTTAAAATTCAAATTCAGGTCCAATACAAGTCAAAGGAGAACATTTCAGAGTCTGATACAAATATTTGTATATGAGATTTTGGGTTAGACCTGCTCCATCATAATGTTTGGGAAAGTATCATGCAAGACACAAGAAAATTAGAATGGTGTTATTTATAAATGCAAGTGAAGCACAGAGAGCTCTCAGATTTTGTCATGGTGGGATCAACAATGGAATTTAGACTTGATTTAAAACCTAGCCCAAGATGGTTCTTTGTCTGCCCTGACTAAGCTTAAGCAGCATTTCATTCATTGCTGTGGTGCATATGAGTGGTGCATAATGAGAGACTCTGCAGATAACGGCTTGGATGTCCCACCTGCATGGCCAGATGTGGTGCTAGGATGTGAGGCCCAACAAAAAGATCCCCATTTTTGGTGGATGCTGCCCATGGGGTCAGGCATATTACTTAGGGCCCCCTAAATCCTCAGGAACAGAGCTATTCACTTGACTGCTTTCTTGCTTCAGTTGATAAACTGCTTCTAGACTATTTTCAACTTCTTTCACAAATTGCTTGTCATATTTCTTTCCTGATCACACTTTTGCTTATTATTTTTTTCTTTCTATTTAAGTTGTGTAGTGAGGCAGCCAGTTTCATTCTTACCACTTCACTGATTTTACAGTGTAACGTAACTGATTTGTGTAATTGTTACTTCTTTTTTCCCAGCATTTCCCTTCCCTCATGCCCCCAACCAAGTATGTATAGCTACCAGCAGCCTTGTCTCTGCAGTCAAGTTCCTGCATTGCACAGCTCTTGTTTGTAATTCTCCTTATGGTCAGGGCTATCACTGATGCTTCCAAAATGCATGCAAAGAGCCAGCCAAAAAACAGAATCTTGATGGAAGAGACACTGACAGAGGTGTGCAGACCCACAGTGGGAATGGGCAGCTCCTCAGATCTGTGGTATGTGTCCTTCTGAAACTTTCCTTCTGATCCAATCCAGCCTGAAGCACTTCCAAATATAAATCTTTCAGCTTTCCACAGTGCTTCACCAATCACTATGTACTGCCACCCTCACTGAGGAGCGGCTGACAGGTGTGAGAATCACAGAATATGCTGGGCTGGAAGGGATCCACAAGGATCATCAACTCCAATTCCTGGCCCTGCACAAGATACCCCAAGAATCACACCATGTGCCCAAGGGCACTGTCCAAAAGATTCTTGAACTCTGTCAGGCTTGGTGCTGGGGCCACTTTCCCTGGGGAGCCTGTTCCAGTGCTCAACCACCCTCTGTGTGAAGAACCTTTTCCTGATATTCAACCTAAACCTATGTGACATAACTTCAGGCCATTCCCTTGGGTCCTGTCACTGGGCACCACAGGGAAGAGCTCAGTGTCTGTCCCTCCTCTTCCCCTCACAAGATTTCCCCTTTTCCAGGCTGAACAGACCAAGTAGCCTCAGCTGCTCCTCATATGGCTTCTCCTCAAGGCCCTTCACCCTCCTTGTTGCCCTCCTTTGGATGCTCTCTGAGTTTCATATCATGCCCTGGAAAATAAGCTCAGGAGAAAGAGCTATAAGAAGGATAGGTGCATATCTGGCCCTGTCATTTATGTGAGCTTTTTGCTCATTCTGAGCTGGTGATCTTTGTGGACACAGTGATACAAATGTGGGCTGATCTCCCAGCACACAGCAATTAAGCAGGGGCCTGGCTGTCTCTTGAGATTGCTGCATCTTTTTTTCCCTCTGAAAACCTTCCCACTTTGGCTATGACACCATGCTGTCACACTTGTCTCTCCAGCAAGTTGCCCTTTCCTTACCCATTCCACTTATTCCCTGCAAAGCACATTCAGGGGCCCCTACAGGAAATTAATATTCACAACAAAAACAGAGAAAAGAAAATGCTGTTTAAGGCCAATTGGGTTGCTGAATATTTTAATGTGTGAGTCCCAAAGCTCAGGAGATATTCAGTGATGGGATGGATTTGGTATTGGACTCTCATCTGAATGAAAACTGACATGTATGAAAAGACATAAAGCAGAAAGCTGACAGAATATACTGATTTCTGTGATTTTACTGTCCTAAAACTATTAGCCTCTGGAAGGGACATATAGTACTTGTTTAACTTTGTATCTCATTTTTCAACAGAAATCTTTACCATAAAGAGAAAAAGGGGAGCTTAAAACCACAGTAAAGTCCATCCAGTAGAGACCTGGATCAAAATCCTGGATCAAAAACCTGTCCCGTGAAAAAGACAGCAGTGTGTGCCACAGTTACCCCTTATAAATCACTAGCTGAATGGGAAGCAGCAAGTCAAGCAGACTGCTAATACTGAGTGCTCTCTGAACAGTTTAGGAAAGCAACACCTCATGGTCATCTCATGAACATCCTTGGTAACCTGACACAAAGCATCTCACAGTTTCATCTTGAACTGTCCGCGCTTGTCTGCTCCAGTAACGAGTTCTCCCCTCAACTGAATTTTTCAGTCTCCAGCCTCATCTAGGTTGTGACCCAGGTTAGTTGCTTGTAACAACAGCTTAGAAATGCATGGTGGACTCTCATTAAGAGGATTGATACTTATTGAAGAATCAGGTGCTTTCTCTTGCTAGTTTCATCACATGCACTGTAAAAAAAAACCTCGCAGATTTAGATTATAATATTTTAAACCCAGTAATAAATATGGAAGAACATTCTGTACAACTGTTCTTTGATTTGCTGTGTGTGGTTGGTCTATTTCTTTACTTTTTGTGCTTTAAAAGTAAACCTCACCAAACAGCTGTGATTCTAGCATGTTCAGATGATGTGGGAACTGGGATTCCATGAGAAACCATGAAGTTGTGGTTCTGTGCTCCACACAGAAAGTCTGAATATTTTGGGTAGCCATCAATCCTTGGTGCAGCTCCACCAGGTTCACTGAACTCAGTACAGTGTGTCCAAACCAACTGCCTTTTGTTTCTGCATGGTAGAGATAATTATGAAAAAAATCTCATTTCATCAAAAATGTAAAAAAGCTTTAAGACCTATCAAAGTGGGAAATGGGCAAAGCTATCCTGTGTCAAGCACAATCTAAATGTGAAACAGAGACAGCAATAGACTATTACAGTTTTGCTAGACAGACTTATTTTTAAATGGTGTATCTCTGTGAAAAATGCCTATTGAATTATTTTTTCTTTCCTCAGTATAACACATAAAAAATGCCAAAACACCAACAAATCCAAAATCTTGTCTACTTCAAAGTCCCTAGAAATAAAGTGAATGCCTAGCAGAATTTTGATGACAGAGAGAGGGTGTCTGCAGATTAGTTTAAGTATCACTAAATAATGAGGCATTTCAGGGGCTGTAAGATACTGAGGGTTTCTGAATTCAGTCTTTTGTCTGTAGTACTTTGAGCAATTTATTAATGCAGTTCATATTATGTAGGGTTTCACAGAGGCAAATTAAATGCATGTTGTTTTTAAAAAATATCCACATATATAGGAATATAAATATTCCTAGCATAAAAATAGGGTATTTTAGAGAAAATTCACAAAACAAAAATGCTTTTGAAACAATAATAATACTTTCTTAGCATCTATCTTTTTGCAAAACATTCAACGGAAAGCATAGCAAATTAATCCTTCCAACACTCCTTTGAAATTCAGAGATAACTAATTCTTCTTTTACAGATAAGGCCCACTGAGGTAGGATAGTAAAATTGTTTGGCTAAAGACATTTGGAAAGCTAAGGCTAACAGTTAAAGGAATATTGACAGATAACCTCATCTTATATTACATCTTACATAATCCAGACCCACATCTTACATTCTTCTTAATGAATACCCCATCATTTTAAAAAATAAGGAGGGTAGTATCTCTCCCTATATTGAAAGGCCGCATAATTCTGGGAGAAGCAAAACAACTCTGTGCCTATGTGAAGAATAAGTACATAGTTCAACCATAAATGTGCATAACATCCTTTTTAATACACAGACAGCTGTACTAGGGGAAAAATACAGTCAGAAAAGCTTGGCTTGACAATGTATGAGTCTCCCCCATCCAATCAATCTGGATGCTGTAGCCAGAGCTATAACAAAAGCTGGAGAATGAAAATTGCTGCTCTTCAGTACCCTTTCAGACAAGGGCAACAAATGTAACCAACAGCTCTGTCTACCACTGTAAAAAGACAGGCTGTAGACTCACAAGGGCCAAGCAAGTGGCATTCATTAAAACCAGGAGGAAGAAGAAAACATGATGAGATTTGGCTTTAAAGTCAAATCTAAACGCAGTGGTAGAAAAGCAGTTCAAGCCACAGAGACAATTCATTACTCCATGGGTATCTCCATAACTTTGCAAGGAATTCTGGCCAGCATCTGAAGTCAAATTTAACCGTTTGTAGATTTACTGACTTCTGTGGAATCTTCACTGAACAAATTTCTTAAAAAGCTCTGGCTACCTAAAGCTCTTTGTAGTGAGAGGAATTTCAAGAAAATCCACACTACCCTAACAGTGAATCTAAATATAGACTAGGTTAATTTCTTATCTCATTGAAGGTCAGGAACTGCCTGTGCAAAAACCCTTATTAAACTTTCTTGCCTTAGCTGGCAAGTAGTTCCACAGGATTTTGGGCTGTCAAGGTAGTGAATGAGTGAGAGAATAGCTAAGCAGGATTACCATGACACAGTAACATGAAGGTTAATGTAGTGGTCATCTGAAGCACCTTAAATGACAGTACTGGTGGTTTTCATATCCTTATCTCCCACATCCTTTCAAAGTATACATATTTTTAAAACTTGCTGCATGTCACAGAGGAAAGGTTTTAAATGGGATCAAGGGTAAAACAAAGCAGCTGAAGAGAGGTGCTCATACTTTTGAATTGTGGCAATCCAACCCCGTGAAAATGATCTACTTCAAAAGGCAGAGGTGAGAATGGGAAATGAAATGTCAATACAGCCTAGAGATCATACCATGAAGGGCTCACATTTTGTCTAATACAGCTTCCCTGAAGTCAAACAGAATAGAATTTCATGCTATTCCTAGGAAAAGAATGGAACAGACTATTTTAGTTGGAAGGGACCTAAAATGATCATCTATAATCCAGCTGCCTGACCATTTGAGGGCTGACCAAAAGTTAAAGCGTGTTGTTAAGGGCACTGACCAAATACCTCTTAAACACTGACAGGCTGGGAGCATCGGCCACTTCTTTAGGAAGCTTCTTCCAGGGTTTCACCACCCTCTCAGTAAGAAATTGCTTCCTAATACCTAGTCTAAATCTCTTGGTGCAGCTTAGAACATCCTATTGTTGCATCCCAGGGAGTAGAGCTCAGCACCTCCCTCCACCCTTCCCCTCCTCAGGAAGCTGTAAAGAACAATGAGGTCACCTCTCAGCCTCGTTCTCTCCAAGTCAGACAAGCCCAAAGTCCTCAGTTGCTCCTCACAGGACCTGCTTCCAGCCCTGTCACCACCTTTGTTACCCTCCTGGTACATTCAAGGATCTCCACAACCTTCTTAAATGGTGCATCCAGACGTGCACTGAGTGCTCAGGGTGAGGCTGATGCAGTGGGATAATCTCCTCTCCTGGCTGGCTGGCTGGCTATGCTGTGCTCAATGCACCCCAGGATGAGGTTTGCCCTTGGGGCTGCCAGGGCACACTACGGCTCACAGGGAGCTGCTGCTGACCTTCACTCCCAGATCCCCTTCCACAGGGCTGCTCTCCAGCCATTCCTCCCCCAGTTCATACTTGTGCCCGTGATACTCCATCCCAGGACCGGGATCCAGCATTTGGATTTGTTACATTTCATCCCACTGATGACTGCCCACTGCTCCACTCTACCTCTCTGCAAGGACTCTTGTCCCTCAAGAGTCAGTAGCACCTCCCTGTTTCATACCATCAGCAAACCTGCTATGGGGGCATTCAATTTGTGCCTCCAGATCACTGAGAGGTATTTGAACAGCACTGGCCCTAGAACTGATCCTGAGGAACACCCCTGGTGACTGCTCACCAGCCAGATGTAGCCTCATTTGCACCCTGCTGCTCAGCCCGTTCTTCAGTGTATACCCACATCCCAGAGATGGGCAACTTGTCCAAAAGGATGCTGTAAGGGATGGTATCAAAAGCCTTACAACAATCCAGAAAACTACATTTGACACTTTCCTTCCACACACCAGGCAGGTGACCTTATTGTAGAAAGATATCAAGCTAGTGAAATGGGACTTTCCTTTTGTGAACTCTTGGTGTGTCTGATTACTGCATTGGTCTTTAAATGTCCTTCAGTACAATCCAGTTTAATCTTCTCCATAGTTCTTCCAGAAACCGAGGTTAGACTAGCAGGTTTGTAGTTGCCTGGGTCTTCCCTCACACCCTCATTGCATATAGGGCAACTTCTATTCTAGGCAAGATTGAGAAGAGGAGCTGCATAATGCACATATCTGCAAAGCACACAGCTTCGTGTGTTAGGGAAAGCTCTGTCCTGAGGGCTTAGCAAGCCACAGAGACAAGTAAGACTCCAATACAGGTTTTAGGTTCTGTGTTCAGTGTGGCGCCCAGGCAACCTTAATATTCAGTACCTGCATACATCTGATGCCCCTGGGGAGAACTGCTTGTGAACTGTGGCCTAAGCAACCTGACAAAGAGCTGCTGGCATTGGAAGGATCAGTGTTTCACAGAGCTGGAATCTCTGGTGAGTGCACAGCAAAATTACTGTTCTCTAAGGTTTTTTAAAAGAACTGACAGAGACCAAAGGAATAATTTTTTTAGCCTCACACTTAAGAAGATTGTCAGAAGACATATGCAGAAGATGCCTCACTTGAACCATTCTGAGCTTCTTAAACATATAAAGTACATGGGGACATCTAGGTTGTTCATGAAAAATGTTTGTGCAAATAATTCTTTTATTCCTTCTAGCAAATTCATGAACAGAAGCTACCAAAAGTAAAAACCCAATCATTAATTGGACAAAAATAGGTATCTGAGCATAGAATGGGAGATTTTGGAGAGCCAGTCTGTGTTCCTGCTTTTGGAACAGATAGAACCAATGGAAATGTATTTGAGCATTTGAGTGTTGTACTGGCTGAGTCTGTTGTCACAAACAAACCCAAAAACCTGGATCTAAACGCCTGTTCCAGAAGGTGTGGATTTCACTAATACATGAGAGTATTATATCCAGAGCCTGCATCTTATCCTATAAATCTGTATGCAGAGGGGGAAGCATAAGCATGTAGGTGGGGTTTTGAATAAAGCCTGCAGGCTGCTCTACCATTTTGCTCAGTTGGAGTCAACTCCCTAGAGCTAAATCTATCTCCTAGTACACTTACTATTTCCATTGTATGTACAACTTAAACTGTGTTAAACTATCTTAAATGGTCATA
Source organism: Molothrus ater (assembly GCF_012460135.2). Classification (NCBI taxonomy): domain Eukaryota; kingdom Metazoa; phylum Chordata; class Aves; order Passeriformes; family Icteridae; genus Molothrus; species Molothrus ater. Next base: position 65,093,054 of record NC_050478.2, read on the forward strand.
AGTAATTTCCACTATAGTCAGGGTAACATCAAGCTGACACTTTTCATCATCCTACCAAAGAGCCATCTGAAAGACTCATCTCTGAAATGAATAACCACATTGCGACTTAAAATAATTTACCATATCAGCCAAGAAGTGTGAAGCTACCAAGATTAATAATCATTACAAAAATCCTGTCCAGCTATGTGCTGTGGATTGTGAAAAAGATCTAAAAATGTTAAAAAAAAGAGTAAGCCTTGAGACACTAGGTGGAAGAAGCTGAATTAGCAATTGGCATTACCAAGTAGAAAATGAAAATTTTGATCTTTTAGAACCAAGATCTAAACTGAATTCTTATTGCAGCATTTTTAATACATCTTTGCTTTCTAAGTTTTCAGAGAAATGCTTTTATTCTCTTATTCAACATGTGAGAGAGCACAGACTCAGTACTTGCAAAGGGTTAATGAAGAAACCCTCACCTTTTGTACATTTCAAAAATGATGCTTAAAAGAACCCACACAGGTTTTTTCCACAGTAAATACAAAAACCTCTCACAATAGCAACAGCTCACCTAAGATAAATACAATATAGAGGATCTAATTCATGTTGGAGGGATCAACTTTATAAGTATCTTTCTCTTAGGTGTTTATAGACCACCTCAAGGAGACAAATACTGCTTTTAGGTCTGAACAGGGGGAGATGAGGTTCCTCTTTTGTCCTGCTCTACCATGTTCTTTGGTGCATACACCTTTGACATGCAGTCACAGGGTTTAAGTTGCATGAAGCCACACTATCAATACAGGCTAGGGGATAAATGGACTGAGAGCAGCTCTGCAGACTTAGAGATGCTGGTAACTAAAATACTGGATATGAACTGGCAATACGTGCTCGCAGCCCAGAAAGCATTAATGCTATCATCCTGGGCTGCATCAAAAGCAGTGTGGCCAGGAGGTCAAAGGAGAGGATTCTGTCCCTCCACCCTGCTTTGGTGAGACTTGGAGTACTGCATTCAGCTCTGGTGCTGCCAACACAAGAAAATCCTGGATCTGCTGGAGCAAACCCAGAGATCACAAAGATGATCAGAGGGCTCAAGCACATCTCCTGTAAAGACAGGCTAGAGAGCTGGGTTTGTTCAGCCTGGAGAAGAGAAGGCCTTGGGGAGACCTAAAAGGGGCTTATAAGAAAGATGGGGGCAGACATTTTGGTAGGGCCTGTAGTGATAGGACAATGGTTTTAAACTAAACAAGGGTAGATTCAGGCTACATAAAAGGAAGAAATTTTTATAACAAGGGTGGTGAAGCACTCAGACAGGTTGTCTAGAGAGGTTGTAGATACCACATCCCTGAAAAGATTCAGGGTTTAATGGTAGACCTGTACTATTAGGTTGAATGGCTGGACTTGATGATCTTAGAGGCCTTTTCGCAACCTTAAATCCAATGTAATTCCCATCTTAAAAAAGGACAAGAAGGAAGACTTAGTCAGCCTCACCTCCATCCCTGAAAAGGTGATGGAACAGCTCATTCTGAAGGTCATCACCATGCATATAAAAGAAAAGAAGGTCATTTGGAATAGTCAGCATGGATTCACGAAGGAGCTGGGGGCCTCGATGGGTGACAAGTTGACCATGAGCTGACAGTGTGCCATTGTGGCCAGGAGGGCCAATGGTATCCTGGGGTGCATCAGGAAAAGTGTGGACAGCAGGTTGAGGGAGCTGATCCTCCTCTGCTCAGCTAGTGAGGTCACATCTGGAGTGCTGTGTCCGCTTCTGGGGTCCTCCGTGCAAGAGAGACAAAGAGCTACTGGAGACAGTCCAGTGGAGGGACACAAAGATGTTTTGGGGTCTGGAGCATCTCTCTTATAGGAGAGACTGAGGGAACTGGGGATTTTAGTTAGATCTTCTCTGGAGAAGAGAAGACTGAGAGGGGATCTCATTAATGCATGCAAGTATCTTGAAGGCAGATGCCATGAGGATGGTGCCAGTCTCTTTTTGGTGGTGCCTAGTGACAGGATGAGGTGCAATGGTCATAAACTGAAACACAGCAAGTTCCAGCTCAACATGAGGAAGAATTTTTTTACACTGAGAGTGGCAGAACACAGGAATAAGCTGCCCAGGGAAGTTGTGGAGTCTCCCTCTCTGTGATTCATGATTTTAAAGGGTTAAGATTTTAGCTGAGGGTTAGAACCAATTTATATTGAAGTTAGATACACCAACAATAGGTTAATGATGCTTAAGCTAAAGCTATCTGTTATCTTATGAGCTCATTTGTAGAAAGAAGTGGAGCAAGTGAACCATTATAGGAACATATTGAAACCAGTAGAACAATGCCAAGCACCTGGACTCTGTGTAAATCCATCACAAAGCAGAAGGCCTTGGATTGTGACAGAGGGTCATAGAGATCTGATGAAGACCTTCCTGACTTCATCCCTGGGACCACTGATCCAATTCGAGACCACCAACCCAATGCAAGAGAAGAACTGCACACGTGTGAAGGACTAATAATCTCATTTTAATACAAAGGGGCATAGGAGGTGCTGGGCTTATGCATATGTATTATTTTGGGAATAAACAGAAGGCAAAGATCCTTGTGTGGTGCCGCCCGCTGGTGTAATAACCACACTACTTTCTAACTTTGACTAGTTAGAGAGTCTTTGTCTGTGATTTTAGTTTTAATGACTCATCTGGAGATTCAAACCCCACCTTGATGTGTTCCTGTGTCATCCCAACCATTCTGTGATTCTATGAATCTATGGACAGGCTTGATGGCAATCTGAGTACCTAATCTAGTTGAAGATGTCCCTGCTTATTGCAGGGTGGTTGCACTAGATGAGCTTTAGAGGTTCCTTCCAACCCAAAGCATTCTATGACTCTATGGACCCTTGTTTAGGTGTTGAAAGCCATCCAGCCTTCCTTATCTGCTATGTACAATCAGACAGAGCACAATCCAGAAACTACTACTGTAATTCTTTTGAAATACTGTGTCAAAAAGCATTTATTGCTCCAGTGTCAATGGGACTGTACTCATCACAGCAAGGATCCCTCTTAGGAATGGTACAGCACTTTGGAAAATGTCAAAGCTAACTAGCTTGACCTATACTCAGACATCATAAATTTGTCCATAAAGCTACCTTTGCAATGCAATGAGACTGTCTTGTCTTCTGTATCCTAGCAATTAGCAGCCTTTTTGCTTTTGGTTTCTTAAGCTTATTCAAAGAAATCAAATAAAAAGTCCAAAACTAAATTGAACTCACACAAAAAAGGCCAGTCAGCTAAATTCAGCTTCAGAGCTTATGAATAATATGTCACAATTCAATGACAATACATATGAACAATTCCCAAAGTGTCAATGAAAAGAAGTCACATCTCTACAGGAGGTGCAAGAAGGTGCTCTAGAAATCTCCCTGCAGGGATTTCCATAGGATTTTATTCTGCTTTGAAGGAGGATTTCACATGATGCAGAACTGTGTGATCCAACAGTAGCTGCTATGGACCAAACCAAAGCTCCTTGTGCACCAACCCTCCCAAGTTACATCCCAGTCTGGAACCAAAGAAAGAAGTCACAATTATTAAGGACAAGAGAGAATTCAAATGAAAACAACCAGCCAACCAGATAAATCAAACAAAATAAGAATTTGAGCTGTACCTTACAAAATAAGAATTTGAAATTGTAAAAAAATTCTGTTTTTAAAAAAACAGTAACAGTAAGGATTTTGGCCTTTGAAGCCTTGTCTTAAAGAAATTTCTTGCCTGGCAACCTTGCCATACATTTGCACATCCAGACATAGGAGGAATATGGACTCTCAAATCCTTTAGAGAAGTCCGTAGGAACACTTAAGTCAAGGGGGTCTTTTGGCAAAGCCCTGAATCAGTTTATAACCTCAGCTCCCAGCCTCCATTCTCTTGTAAGTATTCACGACTGAGAGCTCTGTACTCAATGAGATTGGTTCTATAGCCATGTCAACCCAAAGAATCCCCTTCCTTCCCTCTCAGCAAAACTTCAGCTTTAAGAATTCCTGTACGCATTGCCACAGGATCCCTTTGTTTCTCATAAAACAGAATTGGTTTTTTTTTAGCAGCAGAAGTGACGCACATTCCAAGGTGGTTGCCAAAACTGGGTAATAGAAAATTATCACACCACAGTACCTGGAGGAAGAAAAAAATATCAAGAAAAGAAAAGCCTCTCCTTTCCAATTCAGGGAGAAATAAAATTAAGGGATTACAAAGGAAACCACATCAAAAAGCATCAAAAAGGTTTCAGGTTCTTCACTGTGCTATAAAGGGGCATAGAATGGATTGTGCAGTTAAGACAGGGAGAAGGTAAAGTACCTCCATAGCAGTGGGTGGAGAGCTCACAGCAACAAACACATGATTTTTTAAATCTTGAAATCTCTGTAGCACTGCAAGCTGTAGCCTTGGCCTCAGTAATCCTTTGTGCTCTTTTGGTCAGCACTTCAGACAGCCTCATGAGGACATAATTATCTATATCTGTGCTTCATAGTGCATGCATTTCAGGAAAGCCTCTTTCTGAAGCTAGCATGAAACATCTACGCCCTATCCTGGAGACTCTGGGTTTTTTGGAAGTCTGCATTGTTCTGTGGTTGACAGCAAGTCCCAGACCTTTCTGCTGTGGAGCATCTTTTACAGTGAAAGGCTTCCCCTAGCTAGCACTTAGCAGAACTGCATCTGAGTGAAGAATATTGGAGCAGCACTTCTTCTCCATTTCTCATGTGTAACTGTATCACTGAGCAGAGCCAGGGGATATGGAGAGAGAGCTAATTTCACCCAGTGGAGGTTTCTCATTAATGCTTTTGTTGTGCCACAGAAGACAAAAAACAGTATTCCATTTCCCAAACTGCAATTCTCTGTTAAAAAAGGTGCTTTGCATTAGTGAATGCAGGCAATTCAGGAAAAAAACCAAAAGAATTGTGGGCCAGAATTTTGCTGTGCACATCTGTATCTCCTTGTTTACAGACACGTTTAAGGCAAGTGATGCCCTTCTTCCCCCAGTCAGGAGGGCCAGGGGGTCCATTCTTCTCCTGTGTGCTCTTCATCCTCACCCTCAGCTGAAAGGATAAATTGTTGCCCAAACAAGAGGTACTCACTGAGGATGTGCCTGCCTGAGAGCTGGGAAACCAGCACTGCCAGTGCTCCACACTCTCAGCTTCTTTAAAAGGCAGACCACAGGATGCTGATAAACCAGGCAAAGGGAGTTTGAGAGATTTCCAACAAAAGTTCACTTGCTTTCTGTTTTGAATTCTGTCCAAAGAACATTGTAATTTCTTGTATGCTTTGAATTCTTTCCAAAGAACATTGCAATCATTGTCATTCTGATGCATCAGCATTTGCAGGTAGGAAAAAAGAAACCATTTTGCTGGAGAGCTTCTCCCTAGTCCATCATGAGGTCATGAACTTGGGATGCATCCAGTTGCTACTACTTTTAACAAAAGTCAGTAAAACATTTTGCCCTCGGGCTAAACTGTGTATTGGATATTTCACATATACAAAAAACCCAGAGTGGTGTAAGTTTTTTTTGGGGAATTACTCATCCTATTTTATGTACAAGGTAAAAGATTGACTGACGCAATTTTAGAGGCACGTAAAAGTGATCAGGTACAACTTTCCCATATATAAGACTCCTGCAGTTATCAAATCTGATACCCCACATTTTGCTATAAATTTTACTGTGGTGTTGTAAATCCTGGGACTAGATCAGAATGACTGTGAGACAGCAAACCTTAAATGTGCCACCAGCAAGAAAAACTGCCACTTAAGTTCTAAGGACATGGAGAAGTACATTTTTAGCTCTCTTATAAATTAATTGGGTGACTTTGTGCAAGTCACTTTACCCTTCTCTCAGCAAGAACATCTCTTCATCTCCCTGGCAATCTTGTCTATTTAGATTGCAAACTTTTTAGGGGATGGACTGTGCTTGCACTAGGGATACTTAAAGAGGCTCCAGTTTGCCAGAACCTCTATGTTTTATTGTAATATTACCAGTGCACTTAATGAAGACTGGAGTATCATAACTGTACGCTATTCTAAAGCGCTACGGCACAGTGGTGCCATCTATCAGGTAAAGAAAAACACTTGTCTCTTGTTTTCTCTAAAAGAGAGTGCAGACTCTTAAAACCTAATTCTCTCTTGACAATTGTAATAAACATCAGGGATAAAAAATTTTAGGACTATAAGAGTCCATGCTTCAAAATCTCATGGCAGTCATTGTTTAACAGGGAGAAATTTCCCTGAAAGACCTTTTCTGGAATCACGATACAAACCTTTTGTGAAAAATGAAAATTAAGTTATTTTTAATATTACCTCTACACTGTTCAAAAAGTATGCAGTTTCATAGGAAAATATCAAAACCACCCTCAACTGCCCAACACATTTTTTCAAGCCTGTGAACAGCACAAAAGTGACACTAAGACATGTGACATGTCCAGATCATATCAATAAAAGAGAGCTTCTAGCAGACTCTGTGTCCAAGTAAGAATAGGACTTTGTCCCACTGGTTTTGTAGCATCAGCAAAGCTCAAACCTGCTTAAACACAGCAAAAAAAAAAACAAAAAAAACAAACAAACAAAACAAAACAAAAAAACCCCACCAAAACCCAAAAAACAACAAACCAACAAAAAAATTAAAAAAAACCAAAACCCAAAAAAACCTGGGTAATAGAAAATTATCATACCACAGTACCTGGAGGAAGAAAAACATATCAAGAAAAGAAAAGCCTCTCCTTTTCCATTCAGAAAAAAAACCCCAGCCCAAAACCAAAAAAAACCCCACAGTGCAATCCAGCTTCTTTCTTTGCAAGCATATTTCCACACATAGAGTTAATAAAGCTGTAATTTCCATACTTTCCTTTGAATCTAATCAAAAAATCACAAAAAGAGCCTTTATCCTCCTTTTTTCCTTCACTTAAATCAACTAAAGCTTATTTAGTACAGTGAGAGGTCAAGATATCATTATCTTGCTTTGATATTTATTTGATGAGTGAAGCTCATAAAAATGCAAACCAAACATTTCAGTTGTCCCACAGCAGCTCTGACTGAAAAATTTGTTCAGCAAAATGAAATTAATTGTTTTAGGTATATTCCTTTTTTTTTGGTCCACTGTCCTGTCATGTATGCCTTCTGGAGTGTCTTATCATGGAGATAAATAGAATGAACTCTGGCTACTTTGCAGATGAATGATATCCCAATTAAAATTTTAGCTTAGAAATGTCTAATGGCTCTTCCTTCTTGTAACCTGAGAGCAAGTTTAAGGTTTCACTTTGAGGATAATCATTCAGTTTTACAGCATAGTGATGTCAATTAAAGAGATTTGCTTCACACTGAATATAGAGCTCCAAAGTCCCATAAAAACAAATGATAAAAAGATCTCTAAGTCTTCCTAGAAGTGGAATGAATGTAGCCTTTTGAAAATGCACAGTGCTTGATTAAATATGATGGTTTAAAATTAATTAAACCACTCATCACACTCCTGAGGGCCTGTATGTCCTGTAAAGAATTCAACTGGACTACTTGGGTAAGAAAAAGAACTCACTTTGTTATGCCTCTTCCTGTTTTATATTTTACCAAATTCATGCTTTGCTAAATGCACTCACCCTTGTATATTAGTTTTAAAAGGATTCCGGGGTTTTTAATAAAAATCAACTGAATTATTCCTACCATTTCTCTCTTGAATTACTTCTCTCTTGAATTATTTCCATGATGAATTTCTTTCTTTCTTGCAAATCCAGTTTAGTGCTCATAAAATATATGTCCCCAGTGGGTATATTAACTGTCTGCCAGCATGTAGGCCTGTCCTCGAACAAATACATGACTATGTGCTCCTGAATTTCCCCAACAATCAAATAATATCGAAGCAGTGCTATCTGCCCATCTAACCACCCCAAAAAACCTTCCCATCTATGAGTTTTTCCTGAGTGATGTGCGCCAGAGTTCAGCATGAGCAGGAATGTAATACAGTAACTGCTGCCATCACCCAAACACGAGGATAGGCTTGGCATTAGAAAATGGTCAAAGATGCTAATAAACATTGAAAAGATGTACACTACCTAGCATGCATTGGTTGCATGAAGTTTATTAATTGTGAAGACTTGCAATCTTTTTTTTTTTTTATCTTGAATTTGTGATCAGACCTATATTTGTGTTAAACCTGGGTACAAATCCTCTTTCTCTCTCTGTCTTGGTCAATTAACATGAAACACCTTTGTACCTGCAGTGTTTTCAGGTGTCAAACTGAAATCCTTAGAACCATTTAATATGAATTATTTTATGCTTTCAAATGAGTACAAGACAGAGTGCAAAGAGACTAAATTTCTGCAAAAGCCTTGGCTAGTCACCAGACTTCCCCAAGCAGTACGGCAGTGTTGACAGCAGTGCCTGTGGTGTGGGAACTACATTTGTGCAGAATGTGACTTACCTGCTTGGGCCATTCACAGCCTGTATGAGGAAGTTAAATACTTGTCTGTAATTGTACCTACCAGGGCAATACTTGTCTACATGAGCCTGTAAGCAAGAGTCTTCTCATTTAAATACAATCAGTATCTCTGGCCAATGCTGTTCTTTTGCTTTCTTTGCATCTCAGTATTATTTATTATTTAACACTTCCAAGCACAGAAATTCTGCATGTAATTATTATGTGTACCCTCTTCACTGTAATGCTGTTATAGATCTTTGCATTAATCACACAGAACAGGAAAACATTACTTAACAGATGTTGCCCCCTAGCAAATAACAAAGAATTACAAGTGCTGCCTGTCAGGAAACAGCTTTTGTCTTATAAAAATCTGGTGAGTTAACTGAGAATTTCAGCTATTGCTTATTGATACTACTAATAAAAAACATTATCCTGAGAATGATTTCTCTACAGATCTGAATGCATATGCTCAATAAAAGAGAGATGCTATTAATGGTCACTGTTACCTTGGGCTACAAGGGACGTGACTGTCTCCTGGGGGAATCCAAGGTCTGGTTAAGTACAGAGATACAGACATGGGCAGGCTGTGTGCAGACTTACAGTTCCATAGATGCTTACTGCAGCCAAGCTGCAGCTCTCCTGTGACTCTCCCAGGAGCTGGGAGTTCTCCAGAGGTCCGAGCTCATGGAAACAGGACCAGATTTTATTGAGGGGAAAAAAAAAATGTAGACAAGACAAAGCCTCAGTCCTAGAATTGTAAGGATAGTCCAGAAAATGTGACCTCTTTTATTTAAAGCTGCAGAACACAAGTACAAAGGACTGCAAATTTAATTTAGAAATACCTCATGAACTTCTATTGTCTTTTGGGGCATGTCTCATGACTTCGAGCTCCTGCTTCTGGCACTGCTATTAGAATCATCAGAGTGCTCTGATGACAGCCAGATGCAAGCCTGAGAGGCAGTGCAGCAGAAAAGAGGAGGGGAAAAAGCATAGATGGAAAAGAAAAATGATGACCTCCTTAACACTTCTGAATCCCAACAAGAAAGAAAGAATTCTCCTTTCCCAAAATTTGTATCAGCGAGTATTTAATAACTTTATTAGGCCAGAGAAAACATTTTTTTCTCGAAATGAAAGGAATACCTTGAATTTGCATCTTCATCTTTTTGTTTTTCCATCTCTTCAACTTTAATTACCACATAACAGCTGCTAGTTGATTTTTGTTACCAAGTTTTCATTATTAGTTAATATTATACTGTAGCAGCATTAGTAATACCCAAATCTTCCATAATCATTTAGTTTAACCAAGTACAGGACTTACTGGAAAATACATGAAAACAATAGGGATGAAAAGAGTGTGTGGACTATTGGAGCACTGTTTGCTAGACTGTCACTTGGTGTTCACGTTGCCTCCTGCCACCAGGTGTCAGTGCTATAAAATCTATGTATGTGTGGCACACGTGGTGGCACTTCCAAACCATGCAGAGCTGGGCATTGACATATCTAGGCTTGAAATCTCAGCATTGACAAAAAACAGCCATGGATTGCACTGCAAGCAAATTTCCTTTCATGTGCTGAGGTGGTGGTGCAATGCTTGCCCATGTTCTAGGGGTTTCGTTGGCTCATTTTGCTCCTTTCAACTTTCAGTTCAGAGTCAGTCAATAGAAAATGCTATTGATCCAAGAAATTTGCTTATTTTTAAAAACTTATTGCTTTTATGTTGAGATAAGAGAAATAAAACATAAGCAAAATAAAGCTGATGTAAGATTATAGAAGATGGTTTCTTTTGGGGGAAGAATGACAAGAAATTCTAAGAAGTACTTTGTTCTCAGCTACTACCCCCTGGAAGTGGCAATTACAGAAACCACCATTTTTTCAAACAGTTTTGTAACCTGGTCCCAGATATCCATGTCCTGTTATCAGAGACATTTGTGAGATCCCCAGAATAAGCAGCTGACTTGAGTTTTAATGAGGGAGAGAGACAAAAGTGCTACAAGCACTACCCTTAGGTGGGGAAACACTGTGAAGACCCAACTACCACATCTGTCAGCCACAGCCAAGATGATCTGTCCCTGAATGTTGAACTTATTTTCCCTTCAGGGCCCAGAGAATCTAGGCAGGTCTCTTTCCCCTGATCCCCATCAGGAGAAATGAGCTGATCACCCTCTACCATAAGGGAAAAAATACCTTTTGAAGAGATGCATGAAAACATCTGAACACACACACAACTCACTTGGGGTGGCACTGGCAGAGTTCCTACCTGCCTTTCACAGCTCAGCAGAGGACACCACCTCTCCCTTCATCCCTGCCCCCAGCAGTGGGGAAGGTGAAGTCAGCTGTGGGTGAAATTCCTTTCTGCAGCCAAAATTAGCACCAGTGGCTGGCAGCTGTGGGACCCTGGAGGTTACACTGTGGAAGTCCTGTGGGGAGCAAGACCCTCCAGCACAGCTTTCTGACACACTCAGCTATACCACTGCCAACCCTTCTGGCCCTGCTCAAAGTTCAGAGCATTTGCCCTCTTGGGAGACAGAAAATCAATCCCAGCAGCCTCATCTGAGACCATTTAAGTGTCTGTACTCTCACACACCTGTATTTTTTGATACACCTGTGAAAAATGTTTGTTTCCCTTTGCACACAGCTTTTCAGCGATTTGCAATCTCTAAAAATCTCTATTCTATCCACAGTGAACACTGAGAAATGACATATGCTTACTTTATATTTAATAGGCCTCTCATTTGTTTAGAAATAAAATGTATTGTCACTAAATTTAATGATGCTATTTATAATGTCTGTATTCCCAACAATGAATACAGTCCATAAATATTAGTGGGCAAATTTACTGTGCTAATTTAGTAACACATTAGACCAACCCAAAATCATTCTGAATGTGCACATATCTGAGTAACTTTGAAAATCTGACTATCCCTGATTGTAAGCAAGGAAAGCTGCTGCTGAACTTGTCAAGTGGGGTTTTTTTATTTATATTCAAATTACTGTGAAATTATAAAGCTCTTTCTTAACTGATGATCATCCCTCTAATCTACTAATTATTCCAATTCCACAATAGACAGAGTACTTTATAGACATTTCTAAATTGCTTTCATGTTCAATTACTTATAATTATACAAACAAGTCTGAAATTGATGATCCGTGCATATAATTATAGATTCTGCAACTCAGCATAAGCAAATAAAGGAAACTACCCTTATTATGACAACACAGTTTCTAGTAGTCAGCCACTGCAAATTTAATTGCAGTAAAGGGTGGATAGTATTATTATGTAATTAGTAACAAAATTGTTATTTCAAGACAATTAAATGATAATGTGGGCACTGGAGCTCACATTATCTTATTAGACTTAGAGCATTCTAAGTTTAAGGTGAAGGAGTCCTACCAGATTCAAAAGCTGAGTTAAGTTGAACAGTGTTTTCTTCTGTAAGTATTGTTAAAAATATCATGATGAAATGATGCACAAAACAGTACTGATAAAGTGATTACCTGTGGCCTCTGCACTACACATCATAAGTTTCAGAGACTCCTTTTGGTTTCATTGCTCTTAGTTTGTCCATTTTACCACACTAATAGAGAAAGGCAACGGAGTATGTGGTTAATTCTTCGGTACATTAATACAAGCCTGGCCTTTCTCAGATATAGAAGGGAGACAATCACCTCAAATTTGTGAAAAACAAGAATAAAGCAACTTAAATCATGACTGAAAGCATGGAACAGGTACTGCAGAAGGCACATGCAGGTGATACAAGAAGGATAAGTCACGTGTAATGAGGACAGTAAATCTAAGTTCAATATAACCACCTATACACTGTTTCTCTTAACAGAGTTTATTTTCTAGGATATAAACTGAGCTATTAGGCCATGGCTTGCAATCCCCCATTTAAGAAAACAGTCAGAATAGAAAAGCTTAACAATGGTGACTTGACTTGGTGTGAGTTGTCCACAAATTTATTATCTGTTTATAAGGCATCCTTTCATATTTACATTTTAAGTTGCACATCTTTAAGTTCAATAACAAGACTCACTTGCTTTAATGGTGCAGGATTAGGAGAAGATAAACTGATATGATTAAATTTTATATTCTGGATCATTAAAGCATCAGGAAATGAATTGATGTTTTCTTTTCCTACATTATCAAGCCTTCTGATGAGAAATAAAACTTTCTTAAACTTAAGTCACAAATTACTGATTACACCATCTTACTATAGGGAAAGGCACACTTTTATTTTAATTAAACAGAAAGGTAGCAGCAATTGGATTCTCATTGACACTAACTCATCTCTTAATGGAAAAAAGATGTTTCTTTGTAGATTTTCATGACTGCCATGCAGGTAGTTCTTCAGTATGAAGGCTCTCTAGTCACAAAATTTATTTAATTTTTTACTCGCTTTTTTCCCCTGCATCTTAACCCAAGAATGAATTATTGTAGAACAGGAATAGATATTTTTAAGTCTGTTAAAGTGAGTTTCCCTCTGCCTTCAGAAACCCTTAGCAGGCTGATAGGCCTTAAGAAGAGGAGAGCTGTGCTGGAGAAAGCAAAGACTGGACAGTGGTGACCCAAGGAGATATGGTTTGAAAAGGAGATCTCACTTAATAGCTGAATTAGTACAATGTCTTTCTACTACCTAAGAAGGCATCATCTCTTTCCTCCTCCCTGTCTCTTGTGGCAGCTCACTTGTGCTGCTTCCCTTGCACGGGTCATTAATCTGGAAAAAAATTACTGCTACAGTTGCAAAAATTAATAACTTACAAATAGCCAAGGTATCACAAATGAAGAGGGCAGGGCTTTCTGTCATAGAGCTGGAAATAAGAAAGATTGTGAATGCTGCTTGGGTGTGATAGAATCATTAGGTTAGCTGTGCTGCACCACAAGATCTCCCCCTGCCGTGTAATGGTTCATTTTATCTGAAAAAAAAGCCAACAAAACAAATCCCCAAAAATAAGCAAAAAAAAAAAAAAAAAAACCAAAAAAAAACCAACAAAAAACACCTCAAAATCCACAAAACAACCAATCAACAAACAAACAACCCCCCCACAATACAGAACAAAACAACAAAAAACCAGATATGCTGAAAGATGCTGTATCACCCTGGGACAATCTTTAGTCTAAAATAGTCTCATACAGCCACCTCTAGGGAAAGAAGGAAAAACCCAAACCCAGTGATATGCACCTACAATAGATACAGTTACACCATGACACAAGCTGCCTTATGAGAAGGCCTGTAAAATTAGGGCTTAAAAAGTGCCGAGATAGCGAGCAATCCCTCTTGCATGCAATGCCTGACTTGACCACGAGGTGGAAGTGAAGTTTAAAAATTAAACTAAAATCTGACCAGAGCAGAATTGTGCAGCTGTGCAGTCACGGCTAGTGCCATTGAATAGACAAGTGTGGGTTATTATCAGCATGGGGATTTCTTAGCTCCTTGCTCTCTGCTCGGCAGCCTGGGATGCAATCAGTACAAAGTAAATATTGTGCTGACATGTCTCAGTGGGATTTCATTTGGGGTAGAATAAAACACAGCTTTTGATTCTTGCCTTGGATTCCTGACCGATACAGCACCTCAAGCTGTGATCAGTTGTTTTCCCCCTCCCAGCTCCAGGGGATGATTGTGCCTGAAATAATTAATTGGTAGACAAGAAAAGCGAAGATCTCCTTATTCCTGAATGTTTTAAATTGTGCACTAGAAATGTCAAACTAGTTCAGGAGTAATTAGTGAGCAAGTTGCTGTGCACAGAACTGGAGTTGAACACAATGAAGACTATGGCTGTGCAAAACCCCGCAGAGCTGCAGATGCTGATGCACCTTTATCAAACAGAAAGGAACTGCAAGGGAAATAGGTTTCCCCTATTTTGTATCCTTTCTGTGAAAGACAAAAGCTTAGTGTTAGAGCAGAAATGGCCCACAGCGCTGTGGGTAGTTCTTTTAGAAACATTGCAAGATTTTCTTCTTAGATGGAGAACTAAGGACTCCACAATCTAAATAGTTTCCTCCACACACAGGAAAGATGTGGTAGGGCACATACTGAACAGGTAGGAAAACTGAGACATAGAAGGGTTAAGACTCAGGTCCTCCAATGCATTAAGGTGATTTTCCAAGATGTACAGGCTGTGTCTAAAATCCCACACCCTGAAAGTGGTTCCTTGGTGTCAGGTTTACACTTGCACATACCCTAGTTCCATGGTGGAACTTCATGCCTGCAGAAGAGATAATTGCAAATACTGATATGGTATTTTGAATCTGAAAATAACCCCAAAACAACAACAGCAAGCCCTCTGTTTTTTTTACTATAGTATCCTTTATATTCAGCTCAGAAGTGAGGCTGAATCATATTCATTACATGCAGTAAAGACTGAGGCTATGAGACCAGAAAACGTGGGCATAAACAGGCAGAGGTATGAAAAGTATTAAACTGTCTAAGGCTGTTTACAGGGTATTCAAACAGAAGAACAATGTAACTGCAAGTTTTTGCAGATGGAGGACCACATACTGATTAATCATGTGCCTGAGCCCAAACTACTTTTCAGAGGAATCCTTCTAGGTATTTCCATTGACGTGTTCTCATGTTTGCCTCTTCCTGCTAACCACCATTGAGATGTACAAGAACTAGGATGCATGAATGGAAATGTGGACTCAGTAATGGAGAAAGGTCTGAAATAGGGAATTTCTTGAGGATATGGCAAATCCTCTTCTAGTATAGGAAGGCAGGGAACAAACTGGAAACTCTCCCTGCACAATACGTAAGGTACATGCTTAAAATCACCTTCTAACAGATTAATTTGGTTCATGATGTGTAAATAAACGAGGCTGGACAAAGCCCAGAGCAGGGACTCATAAGAAGCCTGCTGCTCATACTTTAAAAATTTTGCACACAATAAACTGGTTACATTTATGAAAACTCTGACCAGAATTGCAATATGCTTTGGAAACCACGCAGAGAATTGTTTTCCTCATTGTAGGTGAAACTAGGTGGAACAATGATCAGATAAAGTTGCTTTTGGACCCACATAATTTTCCCTCTCAGAACTGCTGAGTTGTTGTACTCTAAACATTTCTCTAAGCTGGCAGGTGATAAAAGTGCTAACAGAAAGTTGGTAAATAATTTCCTCATATAATTTCATTCCTGCTCTAGCTGGAAATAAACATAATGAGCAAATAGCTGGCAAGTCATAAAGGTGGACAATCCTTTTTTACATGAAACACTCAGTCTGCCTTTTTTTCCCCTAATAAATATGGGCTGAGATAGCTACTAGCACAATAAATAGAGCAAATCCAGAATGCTCTGGAATAATTTTAGTTCCTGAAGGCAGAGAGGGAGTGCCATTTTATGCTATCACTGATCAAGTGTGCATGTCATGAGTAGTTCTAAGTAAGAAACAGAGGTCCCAACACTGGAAAACAGATATCAAACCCTCAGGTGGCTTAGACAAATACACTCAGAGAGCAAAGGGTGCTCATTTTTACTGGTGAGGGATGACTACAGCTCCCTGGTTACTTTCATAACAGATAGGTCCTGGCTCAATGTTGAGGATCACTTTTGAACTCAGAACTGGTCCTGGATCCTCCCTAGTGCTTTCTGCTGCCCCACCTCCAGCCAGGGATGCTGATTCTTCTGCAAACCTTTGGCAAACACCAAAGTTTTTAAAGTTTTTAAAACCTACTGCTGCCCATGTGCAGAGCTACACTCAACTTGTTTGCAAGTTTATTTGTCTTGTGTCCTTCCTTATGAGAAGAAGGACACCACAGCACTGCCACCAACTGAAGTTCTTGCTAAAGAAATCTCTTGGCTGCTATATGACATTAAAACACTAAATGCATGCTCCCTTTTCTGAGAGAAAAATTACTTTGAAAGCTCACACAGCTGCATAATTTGATTAAAATCATGCTTCCTGTGAAAATGCAGGCTGTCCTTTGCTATTTAAAGCAAAAGACATGTTTCCGCATATAGGTGCAGGATAATCACAGAGACCGACACACATCAATCATACTTCACAATAACCACCTCACTTGACATGTCTGAATCAGCCACCACAGTGGGGGGAAAAAAGGTGCCATCTTTCCCTCCATCCCAGACCCTAACTGAATGCCTAATTAATGCATTTCAGTCACTTGAACACATAAGTATGCCTTGACAGAAGGCTTTAAATCTCAAGGTGTCTCAGGTAATAAAACACAAAGCTCTGAAATGTTCCATGGTGAGCAAGTACCTGAAAGCCTGGGTCTGAACCATCTGAACCTCAAGTGTGCAAAAATAGACCACAGGCTGTTTCCTTCTTCTTTTACTTTCTTTTTTTTTTTTTCCTTTTATCCAAAATCACAGTCTTCAAATCTTGGCTAAAGCTCTGAGTCTTCTGTAACTCATTTTCCTATTCATTATGCAGGAATTAAGACTTGATCATCATTATGGCTGTTCTAATTGTAACTTACAATCTTCAATCTCTGAGCCCTTCAAAAGATGTTTGATATAGTGCATTTAAGAGCCAGGTGCTGAAAGAGACAACAGGCGAGGCGGAGGGGCAGGGGGAAATGGGGGCAGAGGAGAGAAGGGAAGAAGATAAATTTAACCTTTTTTAACCAAAAGATGAGTCTGAAAATCAGGACTATGAAAATCATGCTGGATTTGATCTACAAGTTTTATGTAGAATCAAAATCATCAGAATTCTCTTTGCGTTCAGTTTATCTCCCTGTCAGATCACAGTTCATATTTTGCACAGAAGTTGTGTTTCTCTATGAGAGATGAGGCCAGCTCACACTCACACAACAGGGATACTTTTATGGATGAAAAAGAGATGTTAAATGCAGCCATTACTGAATCAAAAATCTAGAGAAAAAAGCACATGAGGTTTGCACTAAGGCAAGCCAGGCATATGTGCAATTCATAAAATTGTCAGCATGAAGACTTTTGTGAATTTTTATAAGTAGTTAATGAGAAAAAGTTGAATTCCCTAAATGCAGTAGTCCAGGTTTTACAAACAACATGAAAGTACAGAAGCTTTTCAGAACTAAAAGGTGTTGTATATCTTCAAAGCTAACATGAGATCTAATTTGGTGGCAATGAGTCTGAGCTAGAAGGCTCCTATTCAGCTGTGAATGTCTTCAAATTTCAAGAATTTTCAAATGCAGTTTCTTATGCTGAATCTAGAAATACATCTTTAACTTCACAGGAGAGATCATTGAAAAAAATCCCTACCAACAAACTCCCCAACCAACAAAACACTTCAAAGAAAAATACTTAATTCAAAGTGTTATAGTTTAGGAATAGTGTTCTCCAATTTAGTGTTCCCACTGGAGCCACTTCAAATCATGCCCATCCCTCCCTCCTTCCCCTCCCACTTCCCTGTGGTGGGCTGGAGAAGAGAACTGGAGGTACAAAAGGTAGAGATCATAAGTTGAGATAAGAATGATTTACTGGAAACAGCGAAGGGATAAGCAAATGAACAGTAAGAGCCAAAATTTTAATAACAAAAGTGTATGAGGGGGGAATGATTCACCTGCAGAGAGCATTTACTGTGAGCCTGACAAGACCCAGCTACTCCCACTGCCACACCATCCCAGCACCCTGAAGAGAGGCCTTTCCCCATGCCTGGAAAATGAGCTGATAGAATAAATAGCCAAGCCCCCTCCTGGCTACTGCAAAATATAAGCCTGTCCTGGTCAGAACCAGGACACAAAGTTAATCTGATCAAGATGTACTGTATACTGTTAAATATGTAAATTTAAGTGCTATGTAGTGTAAGCTCAGACTCCTTTTATTTATCACAATCCCATAGAAATATTTATCATAACTCAGTAACAGGATGAACAGTGTGGCTTGATGTGACCTCTCACTGACTACATATGAGTACTTAAGAAATGCATATAAATCAAGTCTTGATAATTTAGACCTGACTTTCTTTCTATTTCTTTCAATGTATAACAAATATACAGCACTTACTAGATACAGATATGATAGTTCATTACAGACAGCTTAGTGCCCTGGGTCTGCTCCCTGTCCCTGGAGCTTCAATTTCAGTCCTTGTGTCAGAAAGGGCTCATTTTTTTTTTTTTTAAATTTTGTTTTCCTTTGTTTTTGGTAAAGCTATCTAAAGCTAGAGACACAATTTGTACAGGGGAGATTCAATGCTGAATCTGTCCATTTTGATGGACTGTTCCACCTGGCTTTATATCCCGGTAAAAAAACCCAACACAGAATTGCTGTACACTGCATTCAAAATAAAATAAAGCTGTCTTCAAATCCCATATTAAAGCAACCTAATCATCAAGAATAGATTCACTTGGTCACCTGAAATTTCTGGTTCATTTCGCATGGTTAAGAATACCACCTAATTGATGCAGTTATTTATCCCCTTCACCCATAAAATGGGTCACATCCTGTGAAAGCAGTGGAATTATGGTGGTATGAAATTGCAGTGGGGGAAAATCTGGCTTTGTGTGGGAGTAATGAAGAATAGAGAACTCAGGCACATACAAGGCTTGCAGTACATACTGTCCACCTGTTTTGTGCACTTCCACTCTCGACTCACGGTTCAATGGGGATGAAATTAAAGGAGAGCCTGAACCAGGGGAATTCTGAGTAGTCTCTGATTTTCCTTTCTTCTTGCCATAAGCAGGGAGGGCTTGTTTACTTAATTTTTGCAAGATGTGAGTGACATCTGCTAACCAGTGAGGAAAGATTTATAGAAACAACTTTTGAATGGCAAGATTTCATATAATGCAGGTTCTTTTATCATGGAGAGATACATGGACTAATGCTGAGGAATGCACCTAGTTAAAATCAAAGCAGAATGGAATGATGGCCTAAGCAAATAACATTCATTAGCAATTGAGGAATTTGAAAGATATTTTCATAGAGAGGAAAAAATTCACAGGGGAATTCTCATATAAAACCCTTAAAACCTAACACATACATCTGAAAGGCTTCACTAGTGTGGGGTGAGCAGATTATTCAGTTATCTTCCTCCTCTGGATGTGAGAGATGCTATGGAAGGTACTCCCTGTTTAATGAGTGCAGGCTGAAGACAGCACTACACCCAACACTGTAGCATCAGTTATACAGAGGGACCACCAAGATGGGCCTCAATGTGATGATGGAGCACTGTGACACTGCAGGCAGGGGGGCTGGTGTGAATAGAAGAGTTAAAATGAAGACAAACACAACAGATTTATCACAGAAGAGCCCTAAAAAAAATCTCTTGCGAAACCCAGAAGGCTGCAGTGATGGAAAAGAGGGTAAAGACATGAAGCGGGAGAAGTATTAGAGACAAAAAGGAGAAGGAAAGACAGAAAAAGCTGTGTAGTAAAATCAGGAAAGTGAGGGATTACTTGCTTCTGCATAGAATAAAAAAGGAGCTCAATCCACATCATGCAGGGATTAGCTGCCCTGTGTAATACATTAGAACTATAAAAGCGTTGGAGATCTTTCTTAGTTGCTTTACTGGAGACAAAACCCATTGTAATTATTAGCCTTTAAAGGTACAGCAGGATGTTGGTGCCTAGAGAGACATATTGAAAAGTGCTGCAGAGGAGCTTTATAGCACTGTCCATGCACACAGGTGTTCACAGTGCAACTGCAAAGCTCAGACAACACACAGATACACAAAGCAATTGCAAATAATGTGCCTAAAATAAACACCATAAATTTCATGCCAAGAAGAGACCCTGTTACTTCAATGCACACACATGGGCACACACATGCCCACCCCCAAAGGCCTGATGATCAGCAAGAATTTTGTAGGCCCCAAGCAAAAACTAAGTTTGAGAGAGAAATCTGAAAGAGAGCACTAATAGTTTTGCAAAGCTGTGTGGAAAGTATTCCTTAGCACAAAGAAGAGAGGAGAGAGGAGAAAGAAAGGAGGAGGAGGAAAGATAGGAGAGAGAAGAGATGAGAGAGGAAGTCTGGCTGCAGATGACAGCTAAGGGGAGCACAGTTGCAAAAGCAGCCAGGAAGGGAGGGTGAAAATTCCAAGTGCTCCATTAGTGCCATCACATTGTTCACTACACTTACCCACTCCTCCTCTCAGCATCCATATTACCATTTACCTCAGATGCTCCTTGGGTTATTCTGTGTCGCAAGTCCTGACCATACTTAAGACTACATGTCCATGGCTTTTGGACTAATGTAATAAGCATGGCTAATCACACATATTCTGAGAGGTCTGTTACGTTCTTAATAAAACATAAAAAGTAGCTCCAAAAATAATATTAAACTTGCTGAGCAGAAAGGATCCAAAGAGTGCAGTGGCAGCACTGAAAACCTCATCTAGAAAAAAAGCTTTGTTTCTTTGTTATAAGAAAGAAGTGTGGATGTTCAAGACAGTATTTTAAAGGATAAAGGTGGAGTAGCAAAGATGGGAGAGAACACAAAATAGAATTTTATGCAAAAATTAAAAGCCCCATAGAAGAAGTACTCTTAGGTAATTTTCATCATGATAGATGATGAAAGAAATTAATAATTAAATTTTTCTGTGCATGTCCGTAAAAAAAGATTTTCTGGGATGAATTTACTAGCTGATTTTTCCTATTTTCTCTTTCAAGAAGAGACAATTTTCTGTATACTACATCATATGAAAATTTGCAGGTTTGTTCCCTATCTCCAGACTGGGGAGAAAATAACAGATGAGAAGGAATTAATCAGAGACTTGAGCAGAGACAGACAAGTTTAAGTAATTTTAAACTTGTGACATAAAACCACAGTGACCTGTCAGGGTATTTGTTATGATGAGTGCTTGGCAGGCTTCCCAGGCCCACAAGGAGCCATCACATCTGTCACAAGGCAACTTAATCCTTTAAATACTTTTTTAAAGATTTTTTTTGCCAACACTGCAGAATTTCTGTATGATTATTGCAATTTTGTCTGAACTGAACTCTATTACTAAACACGCTCTGTCAGGTCTAAAGAATTAAACATACATAAAAACAAAATAACCACAACAAAACACCAAGTAGAGGAAACATCTGATTAAATTAACCAGAAAAAGCAGTGGATACTCTGTCTTCTGAGTCACTTTGATGATTATTGTGTTATGGAAGGACAGCAGGGTGGACAAGTGAGTGCTGTCATCGAAGAAAAAGAATTGATCAGACAGAGTTCTGCAATTATTCCTGCTTTAAACCAGACACTGTGCTTCAGCATCTTCTGTAAACTGGAATTTCTAAAAACCTGTTATGTTTAGAGAGGAAAAAACTCAATTTTAATGACTGTGCATAAGCCCAAAATGTTTATGCCTGTACCCAGAGTGTCCCAGCCCTCCTGTATGGCTGATCTCCATGCAGGGCATGGCAGGGGAGAAAACTAAACAGGCTTTGAATGCCATGCATGGGAGGTAAAAATAGCAGCCTTTCACACTTTAAGATATGACTGATTTTTACACACTTCCAGCTCTCATCAATAGCTACTCTGCCATATAGGCTTCCTAAGAAAACAAATAAGATCCAATCGTTAAATTTTTCAGCTTTGGAATTTCATTTTTTGCACACACAATACACTTGATAGTCTTGTTAGTCATGTTAGACATTAAACTGAGAAATGCCATGGTTGGAAAGGCATTATTTTAACAGGAAACTTTATAAGATGCTATCATTTTCTAGGTGATGGTGTGCTCTGAACCATAGAAGCATGGTTAATGTGTAGTTATGGGGTTTTTTATTAGTTTTAACTATGCCTTTGTATTTCTTTCCTTGCCTGTAATTTTCAACTCTCTATTTACTCTCTGTTACTATTTCAATTCTGATTTTCACATCATCCTTATTTATAAATACAAATTACAAATATGCACTTATCTAAATCACTCATGTACTCAATAGCTGTAGAAATGCCAGACCTCTCCTACCCCTCTTTCCTCTTCTTATGGATGAAAAGCCCCAAAACACCATGAAAATGGGCTGTTTATCATGATTTAGTAGCAGTTTCAGTACAAGTTAAAACTCAGAACCAGGAAGAATTAACTTTTAACTTCAGGAAATCCTTCATTTGAGCACCTCAGAAAACAGCCAAAGTCTCTGTTCCTGTTTCCCAGAGAGGCTTTTAATTTCCAGAGCTGGGACACCATTAACTTTTCCACAGGCTACATTCACTCAAAATTATTAATGATTTTGATAAAAACATTTTCCATTGTTAACACAATGGAAAGTTGAAAGGAGAAAGTTCCACAGCTTTCAACACATTTTGAAGATTCTGTACAGGCTATATGCATTTTCTTTTTAGAAATAAACACATCTATTTTGTTTGTCAAGGCTCAGTGCAAGCCCTACTTTTATTTAACCAGGTATCCTCAAATTTGCACTGTATTTGCAGTAAGTTACAGAATAGAATGGTTGAGGCCCCCATGACTGATGAAGAGTGGGCGTAATAAGGAAGATGAAGTGAAACGTTGGATGTTACAGGTATCATACGAATTAGACTTCAGACTGAAAAATAGCAGCAAGTAGGAGGAAACCTCAGAAACACTACCAGTGTTTTTCAGAGCTAGGAGGCCACAGAAGTCTAACAATTATGCTTTCTGTGAAAATATTGCCTTCTAGGCTGTTTATGTACGCACAGACTGCTCATTCATGTTTTCCTTTGGTTGGCACAAGACTTGACAGCCAAATATATGTTGAGTTAACTCTCTAGTAAATGGATACCTACAATTACAGAAGTTGCCTAAGATTGCCAGGCAAACATGCTGAGGGTAAGCAGCAAGTTCTGGTTAAGACAAGCAGTATGTCAGGTACTTGCACACAGTGGAACAATGAGCAGCTTCTCTGTTAGGAGGCTACAGCAAGGTGGTCTATTCTTCTCATAGTCTTCTTTCAAAGACTATGAGAAGAATAAATTTCTGATTACACATCCTGAAGTGCTCTGGGCATTTCCTTACACCCACCAATGTTGGCCACAGCCCTGCACTGGATTAGATAGAGAGCAAGGGACTGCTGGAGATGTAATAAGATATTTAAGGCATGTATCTGGTAATCCATCTCTGAGAAGGAAATTCTCAAAATTCTGCAAAAGCAACTGTCATGCAGAATGCTAGTTTTGATGCCCCATATCATCCAGTTGCTGTGTTCCTTGTGATGGCCTCAAAGAGACAACAGTGCTAGTGAAGTATTAAGCCCTCTGCTGATGGTCTTAAATAGGCCCATATTACTAAGTGCTGAAAAGTTCTGATAAGGTAAGAGAGAACTCTCACCTTGCTGTATTTCAAACCTTAAGATAACTGCTAAGCCTGCATTACCTGAGAGCAAACATACTAAGCAGAGCGAGAAAATCTTCATACCTCAGCAGTTTTGAGAGGAATTTGAAAGGCTTCATAATACAAAGAAAACAGATCAGTGTTATTTCAGAAGGATTATTGCATTCCTTTACCAGATAAGGCTTGATTATTTGATGAATCCATTCAGAAAAGGACAGTTTGAAAAAAACAGATGTGTACACGATCACATGCTGTACAGACAATGGTGAAGTGATTAAGCAGCGGGGAAGCAAACTCTTGAAAGATTCAGCTCTTTAGGCCAGATGAGCATCAAGCAGTTCATTTCAGCCCACCCACTCTTCTTGGTGCAAGAGCATTATGCAAGAATGAAGGAGGAGTGTGCGCACAAGGCATGAGAGGGAAAGCATGGATGTGGGTGTGTGCATGCGAGAGATTTGCTAGCTCTTCCTAGTTTTACTTAGGTGTGAAGTTACACAAAAATAGTTTTTTTCTCTTGACATGTTCACACATTTGCACTCTAGCTCTAAACTTGAAAGCAAAGAGAAGAAATTAAGTACTTGGAGAACTTCAGCAAACAGTGGCTGGTCGAGAGCCTGGACTTCTCATCATATGGTGAACAGGAAAGGAACTTCGCACTACCAGCCATGGCACAGAGACCATGCAGAATGCAGGTATGGAAAGTGAAATGTAACTAATGCAACGTCTGGTGCAGTTCACAACTACCTAAGGAGTCATGATAAAACATCCAATTATGCACAAGTACAGTGTGCGCTATATGCACCAAATCCTTCACAAGGAAACATCTGTCCAGCTTGTGACCACATCTTAACACAAAATTTAAAGCTCTCTTATGAACAAAATATATGTTCCCAGAAGAAAAGAAGAGTGAAGAGTTGTTATCCATGTTCATTAGTTTGGCTTCTCTGGTAAAACTACCAGCAAGAGTGACAATTAAAATATAAAATTGTAAGGAGCTAACATAGGTGTGTTGAAAGGGACCATAAATTAACTTTTGAGTGTAGCCTTGTACCACACTGACAAATGACAACTACCCTTCTCAGTAACCACTAGAGCTACTGAGGCAGGGAGAAAGACCCTTAAACTACAGCAACATCAGCTGCTGGTGAGGGTTTTTTTCAGGTGAATTCTTTATCCCTGCAATCTGCTTGACTTCTCTCTGGTTCTGCTATATCCACAGTTGCTTGAGTTTTACAGTGGTCTAATTTCCCTCCTTAGCTGTATGAGAAATGCACACCTTGGGGGGAAAAATAATACACAAGCCTATGGAAGTATTTTTTTAGGATGGAAAATTGTACTTATCTTCTGACTTGACTTTACAAGTTTATTGCCTCTCTGTCGTATTGCTTTTTCAAGACTATGCACAAGATTCAGGAAGACTGCAGTTTGAACTGAACCTGAAATATAACCTCGTAACTATTTCACTAAATCTCCCTCTTGTAGCCAAGAAGCTGCTAGCTGGTAACCGGTTTCCTTAGGCCTCCAGCGGCTCCTTTTCTTCACACACTCTCACAAACAGGATATGAAAACCAATTTAATCTCCCTTTTGTAGTGGGCCCCTGCAACCTGGTGTTACTGCCTGTGTCATAGGTTAATACTGCTCAGCTGGACGAAAAAAAAAAAAAGAAAGAGGCAAAATTTAGATTAATGTAGAAATGTAGAATACCTTGTGGAACAGTAAACACAGATTTTCTATCCCGAATTTAATATAACTGCACTGAGATGAGCAGATTGACAGTTTTCCTGTCCAACTGATATGAACTGTGTGAAGTCACCTGGAACATGATATCACATTCATTATGGTCTGAAAACCAGAGTAAAAGCACCTATTAGTTAAAGAGTATAAAGTACTAAATTATTTTTTTTAATAGGAAGAATGATAAAGCAACATTTCAAATGAACTTTTAGCAGATAGAAACAGTAGGAAATAATAGCACATGATCTGTCTTGGACAAAGAGCACACTATATTCTGCAATAGCACTACTGAACTGTAATTCATACTGTTTTACTTCAATGGCATCATTAGATATCTATTGAGGAAATAGAAGAATTAGCAGATTACCTCACTGCCACAGCACTCACTTAGCTAAGCTTTAAGCATATTATGTGAAATATATAATAAAACAAGAACTTTGGTGTATCTCATTTGCAGGTGCCAAGAAGCTCCTGGTAACAGAGCAGATGGAAAAGAGACACCTAAGCTGGGGCTGTGATTTCTGCCTGGCAGCATAACACATGCACGATGCAGTAGCAAGTCCAGACTCCTATTACATATTTTCCCTAAAAAACTTGACTGAGAGTGAACTCCATCTTCAAAGACCCGCATTCACACTGAGACCTGTTATTGCATCACAACTTTTATATTTTGTACATACAAACTCAACACAATTCCTTTACATCCCTTAAATTGTACCCTGTGACAGTCCCTCTCATTTAGCATCATCACTTTGTTTTGAAAGCCTTGAAGGTGCTAGCCAAAATGATAAATCCTCAGTACTCAACTTTCTGACAACAGTGATTGTTCAGGTACTTAATACGTGGTACTTCCCTCTTATTTTTCTTTTCACTTTAAAGGCACAAGGTTGTTAATTACTGGCATCCTTTGTATGGGCAAGAGGACCAGGCTGTCTCTTAGTATGTACTAATGAATCTTTGACTGATGTAAGAGGAAGAAAATACCACTGAAATGGCTAGGAGTAGTTTGCAGCTCCTGAGCAACAGCTGATGACTTTAAATGCAAGCAAAGGGCTGAATTCATTCCCCCTGAGCCCAGAGGAACAGCTGGGATCAATCTGACCCACTGAGCAGCTTGAAACATGTCACCACTCACTTATTTCCCATATTGTGCGACACATGAATTAACCTCTCTGGCTAAAACAACACCCTGGTCATGGGACAGGATCCCAAAGTGGCCAGAGGTGCCCCTTCTTGGGAAACAGTGTTCAAAGTGTGAGTGGGAAGGTGCAGGTATGATGATGGAAAACAGTCTCACTGATCTTAAATACTCATCCATTCTCTCCATCCTGCTGACTATGCTCCCTAGGCTATGAAGAAGAATGGTAAAAATCTAAGGAGGAAGAACAGCCAAAAGGGAGAATTATATTTCAGGCATTACCGTAAGACCTATTTGTACCACTAAGATTCATGTAACTCTCTCTAATGATCAGACCCTTATTTCAACAGAGTAGTCTTGAAATGTGGTTCATTACAGCAAGTTTGACAAATCTGAGATGTTTCTGCAAGATTCTTCAAAGCAGATGTCTACAGATCTCAGAATAGAGTGGTTATAGCTTTTTTTACTTACCTTTGCCTGCCATTCTTGACAATTTTAAGCAGTCATACTGTTCTACCTCTATATTATTATTAATATCCATCTCTCATGCCATACCAAGTTTCACTGTTATGCTTAAAAAGATGCATCATCTTGTCCTGAAAATGGGCAGATTCTCTACACAAAGCCCAGGGCTGTAATCACAAAGTCGAGAACAAGAAAGGACTGAAACAAAATCAGGTATTTCTTCCGTTATTGCATCAGCAGTCTTTGTCTTTAAAACCTTTTCATCGGGATATAAAACACTTCATGTTCTTACAACAACATTTCTTAAGAAAACAACTGCAAACATTTGATATTTATTTGCCATCTGATTCAATAGGTTAGTGAAGCTGCTTTCCATTGTTCCCCTTGTCTATTCACCCTCCAGCTAAATGCCCTCATTACACAGGGCGACCTAGAGTTGATGAAATGTAGATCCAGCTCACTCCACAGTTAAAATCAAAGCTCAAATCCCCAGCTGAGGCTAACATCCACAACACAGCCTAAATAGGAAGAAAGGCCAGCATTCAAAGAGAAACTATTAGTTAAATACAGCACAGTGAAGGTCTGCCACAGGGATGAAAATTCATCAGACTTTACAAAGTTTTTGCCTTGGAAAGGAAATGCATCACTAAAATTTTCTTTCAGAAAACATGAAATATTGTTTGTTTTTCATTTTAACATGCTGAACAGCTTGTAATATGTCTTTCTTGATGAAGCTTTTAGAGCAATAGGTCCCTATATTGAAAAAGGAGATGAGAAGACTGTGGGCCTGAGAGATTTCCTGTTTCTTCCAGCTATTTCTATTCAACTAATAAAAATATTTTCCCTCTATGAAGATATTACCTTGCATATAATCAAAATTGAGTGTTGATTTTATGCTTTCTACCATCTGACTGTAGCAAGTTCATATTTGAATTGTTGTTTTTAAAGGAATGGATATACTCCTAAAAACCAGGTATCTGGACTGTTAACTGTGCATGATGGAACACTGCACAATGCAGAAGTCCAGAAACTATGTAAATTACACAGTTTCACAGAAATAAACTATTATAGCTTTAACTTAGGTGTCAGTTAAGCCTTAGGCTGCTATCAGCACTGCAAACCCTTAATTGGAATGTTATGGCACAAAAAAATTTGTATCCTTATCCTAGCTTTATCATGGCTATCATTACTAAACCACAGCAATAACTTGAAAAACAATACATCTGGCACTCATTTCCCTAGATGAAGAGACTGTCACACCATCCCCGATTACACCACTTTGAGCCATGGCTGCCTTAAGGAAACAAAGCAGACAGTGTCAGATCCATAAGTACTGCACCATTCAGCATGCAAGAGATCGGTTCCTCTTAGTGACAGATCATACACTGGCCTTAGCTCTGTCAGTCCAAAGTCCTGCCAAAACTAATGTCACTGCTAAGCCAAAAACATTAAGAAAACAAGATGACTGAACCTCTTGTGAGCCCCTGCAAAATATTTTATGGCAGTACAGATGAATCAAACTTCTTTGCCAAGGGGAAACATTGTTATGCCACTTCCCCCCCTCCCACTTTAGTAAGACTGACTATTAAAGCAAAAAATTATTTCATGTATCTACTGTTCTATTTAAACAGTGTCCAGGCAATGGTGACTTCTGTAATGAAAAAAGTAAAAAGTAATGATGTGGGACATTATGACACGTGTATCAAACTTTAATGGTTTGAAGGAGCTAAATTATAAGAAAATATTTAAGAATGTTCTGTTAAGAAAGTCTGTAGAGACTCATCAGGGTTAAGCTAGAATAAATTGTCACACTATTAACCTTTACGAAAAATGTGTCCAAATAGGCCTGTAAGAAAAGTGCCATTTTATTTTATAGTAAGATTCTTACTACCCCAGCATCTTCTCTCCAATGGTACTTGCCATCATTTGTTTCCCAGAAAGATCAAGGAGGAAAACAGTTCATTCTGACAAATCCAACACAAATCCTGACACAACTAAAATCATATGTACCTTTACTGGTGTCAAGCTAAGTCATTCTGCTATGAACAAAATCAACCAGGATTTGAGGAAATTAAAAACCCCTAACCATATAAAAACAACATAGCAGAAATTTAATTTCTAGAACTTTTAGTTTTAAAAATATGAACAGTGCATGGCCTAAACCTGTTCACTAACTACAAGAACTCACTGAGTTCTTCAATGGATCAGTTAGTTTTGAACATAAAATGTGTTTTGGCAAACTTATTTTTCTCCTCTGTCTGTAAAGCACTGCAATAATTCTAGCAGTCTAATATTAAACAAAGCTATCTTTAGCAAGGAAGAGACAACTAGAGAGAATGCTTTCTATATGAATGCATGCTACACTTGAACAGGGGCCAAACTGTTTCCCTCTACACGTTAACAGATTCAGGACAACCAGAATGAACCCATAGAGAAAAAGACAGATACAATCAAAGACACAGAGCAGATTGCACATAAAGAGCATTTAAACAGAGCAGGACCCTTCAGAATCTAGAGAAATGAGTGATGACTAAAATCCTCATTAGCTTGCAGAAAGTGAGTAGGAAATTATTCACTGTTTCTCCTAATAGAAATAAAATGAAATCAATAAGATCAGCATGTGGCAGGATAAAAACAGCAAAAGGAGGCTTTTTTTTTATGCAACACACAGTTCAGCAGTGGAACCACATGCTGTGGGAAGACATACTAAAAATCCTCCCAGCTTCATAAAGTATTCAGGCAAATAAATATAAGGAGAGAAAAAAAGTATCTATCAGGGGCTTATAAACAGGGAGAAGCTTATTTGGCTCACATAGACTACAAGCTACAGATCTCCAGAGACCACTAGAGTGCACTGGGGAAGTATTATTTTATACTTACATCATTGTGCTCTTTCCTAGGCATCAGCTATCAGGTGGTATTAAAAACTAGGCTAAATGGACTTTGTAGCAGAATGCATTTTATTAAGTTTATAAAACAAAACCAATTCAAAATGCTGACATGAATCTCAACTGCACTCTAATTAGTTCCCATTCACAGATTGCCTGACATGAGAAGGTTAAAAAATACAAAAAAGTTGCAGAATGCAACTATGAAAAATACTAAAAGCTAAGAATACTTAGTATGCATTCATTTGGAAATAAAGCATGTAGACAATTATATATTGCGCCTTTGCCAGTTTAGCAAAGTAACACTGGCTTTTAGTACAAAAGGTTTATCATGTTGTAAATCAGCATGTTTTGAATGGTCATGCATGCCCTAAGAATGCATACTGCTCCTGGAAAATAACTAGCAAGTACAAATGAAATAGAAAACAAAAATGAACGATCTATGTAAAAGATTTCTGCTGGCTGATTAAAAAATCTATTTTAATCATGATTTCAAATCCATCAACTCTGGCTGTAAATACATTCCTTCAGCTTAGAAACTATTTGCAAGAAATATCAATTAGAGAACTTCATCAGACTGTCAAAAATAATACAATGTTCTTAGGTACTAATCAATTATAGACAAAAAACCACGAGTTGTCAGCACATTTTCACCAGCAACTGTTATTGGAGCTTCTAAAAGATAAATCAGCACAATCAGCTGGTTTTACCAGTGGTCTGAGAAAATGAAGTTCACTTAATATACTCTCTACGTGTTTCCTTCTCCCTATCCTTCCCAGTAACTTAAAAATCTGGTGGCGAAAGCTGCCACTGGCTAACAATCTTGGAAGCAGTAGTGCTTCTAGAGGGAAGGAAAAAATACTAGGATAATTTGTTTGGCTTCAGCTTTTGACTGGCCTTGAGGCACCCCTATGAGCAGCAGCTGTCATACCTGTCCTACTGGACAACACAAACCCTGTGGCTGAAGCTTATCTAACCTGGCCAGACCCCTTCCCTTCCTGCAACATTGCAGAAAGGAGAAAGGCTTTGGCTCTAGCACAGAGGCACATTGAATGGGCTCTCCAGAGAAAGAGAGCAGTCTGCCCTGCACAGCCACCATTGGCAAGAAGTGCCTTGGTCTCTTCTCCAACCTTGTGGGCATGGGACAGCCTTCATTTGCTCTGTTTAGCTGCCTTAAGCTCATAAAGGGTACCCGCAAGTGAACAGCCCAGTGGGAACAATCCCTGTACTGCATTCTAAATAAAGTCCAGAGGCTGTCTGGGAGAGCTTCTGTTGGCCATAGTCATGAACAAAAAAGGGAATTCCTTCAAGGACCATTGGGATCAAGTGCTCAGAAACAAGTCCTTTTCAAGCTACCTCTATAGATCCAGCCACAGAAAGCACAAGGAGTGAGAGAACTGTGAGGAAAGATTCCACTCTATATTCCTCCTTCAACAGTGAAGACTTCAGTGACAGGGAGCAAGTCTACAGAAAACTTAACTTCTCAGTTTTTCTGCTGTGGGACCACACAAAATGATTAACACAAGATCCATTCTGCCCCTATTCCCTGCCCTGCTCCATTGCTATCACCTTTAGGAAAATCCAGTACAAATTACAACCTACCAAAAAGAATAAAGAGGAGAGATAATAAGATGGAATATATACAATGAAAAAAAGAAGCAAATGGGTGTCCAGCTCTCTCTGGTGCTCAGTAAGAGCTGAGAAACTAAATCTCACTTAAGACTGTGATCCAGCTATTAGCTACCAAGCATTGGCACCCCAGTGCAGACAGCAATAAATTCCTCTCTGAAGAATATTTGTTGAAGAAAATAGGCAAACACTGACACTCCTGCTAGATGAAGACTTGATCATGATAAACTGCTGGTGTTTTCTTGCAGCAAAGGGCTATGAGGCTGCTGCTCTGAAGAGACAGTATCGTAATGAGACTGACTAATACTAGGAGTGTTACAAAGAGTGTTACTCTGGGAGCACACAAGGGACTGGCCTTGTATTTTCAGTCATTACCATTATTTTTCTCCTAGTCTCATTAGCACCATTATTTAGAACAGCATCTGCACACAATCACAAAAATAGAGTCAAGTGTGCTGCCTTCTTTTCCCATGTGTGCTGTTAACTCCAATATTTCAAACAAGCATTCCGTGTGCACATGGCTCCACCAGCATGAAGAAATCTATTTTGGGACTGCTCTAATCACTGGGCACAAATAGGGAGGCAGTCAATGGCCTATGCACTTGCAAGCAGTAACATTTGCACAAAGTGGGAACACAGAGAAACAAGCATAAATATAGTCACAAAGATTTCTAACTCAAAAGAAAAGAAAAGAAGAAAAGCTACTCTTCCACCGTGGGAGTTTTTTCAAATCAGAGAGAGGTGTGAGGAAGAAGGCTCAGAGTGGTGTTAGCCAGGTGTTAAGTAATATGGATGTGGAAAGGAGAAAGGGACATGTAAGTGCAATGAGCCATTTTCTTGAACACTAAGTGACAAAGCAACCAGAGAGAACATTAAAATATAGATGAATGGTTGCATTTTTCAGTACCTTGGAGAAGCAAACAAAACATTTCGTCAGGAAACAAGGAACCCAGAAGACAAAAGGTCTCTAAAAGCATTATCTATTTTTCTTAGCCACTCTGCAAAGTGTAAAGACTATACTTTAATCTGGAAGGAGCTTCCTCCAAGCAATCAGGGAGCTGTGCCAGTGTGCTTTGACCACATCAGGAAATGCATTTTGCAATAAAATACTGTGAAAAAAAGCACCTGATTGAGCTTTGGTGGTGCCCTGAGGGGCAGTTTCCCTCTTGCATTGATGGGACATCAGTACAGCCCCATCCACTCCAGTGCAAGTGTAGAATTTGAGATTAGCACAGATCTTGTTTACTCAAACTGTTCTTTATTTTCTCTCATGTCTGGCTGCCCAGCTGAGCTGTATCACCTATGAACAAAGCTGGGCTCTCCTTTGGTGATGTCTTTGCTTGAGCAACAGAAGGACTGTTCAGGGACTGGACTTAGAGTAAATTTCAGCTGGCTGCACACCATAGACTTGTGTAATTTATGCTAGCTTTTATGTTCAATAGGGTGCCCATCAACCTTTCAAATCAAGTTGATACAAAACCCGAGGTAACTCTATTTGAGTAAATCTATTTGAAATTAACTGTTTCCTGTAACAGCAAAAAGTCAGAAGATGAGAACCAAAACAAGTAGCAATGAATATATCTTCAGCATCTCTTCCATCTCTACATTTTCTACTGAAATGCCATCAGAAGAACATAAGGTTTCCCTGGCTATCATGATCCAGTTTCGTGACTGTGTATCCGTCCCTGGTGACCCTCTGTTGTACCTCCAAATAACTATGAGATCTACAAAGCTTATGGAGGGAGGATGCTGGAGTGAGGGGGAGGAAATCATGCCTTGTTGGTAAATCAGTAACCACACATTTAATGAAGCAAGCTGTCAGACCGACATAAACTGTGTCTGTGACTGAGACAGAAGTTCCTGAAGGATGAGCTATTCACCCCTGGCATCAGAAGGACTTCAGACCAAAGTTTCCCCTGACCAGAATGCCTCAGGAGATAATTAGCTAGCAAATAATGCCTGCTCATGTCTTCACCTTGGTCATTAT
Organism: Molothrus ater; assembly: GCF_012460135.2. Lineage (NCBI taxonomy): Eukaryota > Metazoa > Chordata > Aves > Passeriformes > Icteridae > Molothrus > Molothrus ater. The sequence continues at coordinate 65,126,472 of NC_050478.2, forward strand.
TGTGACCAACTGTTTGGATTTACAGTTCAGGGCCATTCTAGCCAGCCACTTCTACTGTTGGCTAATATAGAATGCAGAAGAACATGTGTGTGTGTGTTCGTAATTAAAAAAGTATCAAAAAGGAACTTATTTGTGGGTGTTTCAATGAAAAAAGTGTCACTTAGCAAGCAAATGCTTCAGTTGTACCTTCAGCTTATGCAGATTGGGTTGATACAACTGTGCTGAGCTCAATTAGTGATGCACCTAATCTTTTATCTTCAGCAGATCATAGTACACCCAATTTCACATCAAACAGCAGCAACACGTCTCATTGGATAACAGAAATCATCAGATAATGCATATTTAAATATAAATGTGCCACAAAAGAAAATCCCAAATTACCGTCCCTGACTAGTACTGTTAAAAACTTCTAGAGAGATTTCAACAGAAGAAATAATTCTGCTGAAAAACTGTCCTAAACTGACATAAGATTTCTCAATGAGATGAATAAAGGTTGCTTTATCATTGGAAGTTACCCCTCTTGTTATCCTGGGTTTGATATCAGCTTAAGTAAAGACAAGTGACAGTTTAAATACTGCTTTAAAACTGCAGCTTGGTGTGCAGTTTGGTCAACCGCATATCCTTTCATATGAACTTCAGGAGAAAAAAAATATAGTGTGGAAAAAACAGCGGAATATGTTGCAGCCATCTATTTTGCTAAAGTCATGGAAAAGAAGAAATTTGCCTACCATAAGTGACACAGCTGAATCTCAGAACTCCTTACAGTCTTCTGATCAAGCAAGACCACTAGTAACTTCCAAAGTATAAGCAATAATTTCATATTCTCCCTTCCTTGAAGAAAGTAGGAAAATAAATAATCAAGCTGGTTTTGAGTTACAGCTGAGTAATGAATACAGTACAATACTGCACTACTCCATCATTCATTCATTCAGACACTTCAGGATTTCTCAGTGCTCTTAAGAACCACAGAAGCTAATCATGTTCCATTTAAAAATCAGAATAATAGCAGCATCTCGGCATATGAACTAGGATTCATGATCTGAAACTTACTTCACAACAAATTATTCCAGCCATTTATTCTTTAAATATTTTATTAACTTCTATGACATGCTTTCTTTGGCTGGGGAACGGAGTTGGTTGGGCTGAAGAACTCAGAAGGAAATCTTAACATCAGGTATTTAAATGTCACTGGTATCATGTACCTAAAATAAGCGTTCTCTTAAGAACACACAGGGATAAAAATCTGGCCCTACAGAAGTTAGTAGAAGAAACTTAGCCTTTGGTTTCAGTATGTCTAGAAATTCATCCAAAATTTGTGGATTGGTCTGGCACATTCAAGATGAACTGATTTGTTTGCCAAAGAAAGGGTGTGAATTAATGGCTCACCACAGACGCATGCTCTGAGGAGTGTGACTTCTCACAGGACTCCCCCTGACTGCATCAGGTTTATGGTAAGGGTCCTCTCCAAGTAAAGGTCATGCAGATTTTCACAGGAATAAACAGAGACAGCTTAAAATAGCCCTCCAAGACAGCAGTTTGCTTATAAGAACGGTACTTAACTGAAGTTTCATTACAGTGAATTATGGTTTGCAGGCACCTTGTTATTTAATAATGTAGACAAAACAATTCAGATGAAAATGCAATAGATTCTCACCAGATTTTTGTATGCAGGACAGGGACTCAAGACATGCTGAACAGGCAGAGACGCTGAAGAAATGACTACTTGAGATATCATTACTTGGGTGTATTGATGAAGTAGAAAATAGAGCATGAGGAAAAGATGCATGGGAGGTGTAATTACTATTTACAGTGTCTGACTTTAATGCTACACAATAGTAATGTGAATAAATCCACATCTTAGCACTCAGGTGGCTACAGTGAAGAGGCTCTCCTGAAACTATCCTGCACATACCCAATACACACACATCTGCAAGGATCTACCTACAGATAACTGAATCTACTGATTGCCAGATCATTGCAGCACCTCTTCTGTGCTAGTCCACATAGCTTAAAGATGATTATACATTGGAACAATTTTAATCCACCTTCAAGTATCACCATCTGCTCACCTCACTAGGACATCAGGTTAAATATGTGTATAACACCCAACAAATCCTTACCCAGCATAACCCACAAGCAAGTGAAACTGAGAAAAAGAGGTACAACAGTTTCTAACTGAGTTGACCCTTGATGTACATCTTTGTCCCTAACACACACAGTTGGGCATGCATTCAATTCTCACACTCTGTGTACACCGATAAAAGCCATCTCTTCATACATAAACTGCTGCAGGGCTGTGCTTTAGCACTGCTGTTTCTATGTATTTCCTCAAATTTTAGTCAAGTACTCATAGAATGAGAATGCCTTCTGATATTCAGAAAGATGAAAATTTACTTTTGCCTTCTCATTTCTCCAGGTCTTGAACTAGACTATTGTCCAGTTGGTAGAACAAAAGATGCAGTCACATAGTGTGTTTAGCCACTCAGAATCTGGATCTTCTTCTACTCCTGCATCAACCACTGAAGACCTAAAAACTTTTTACCCATTTCCTTAGGAAACCTTTGACTTACAAGAATTTGCAGTGGTATTTCATAGGCTCCCCTCCTGGAGTATTTAAAATGCGCATCTTCACAACTGTCAGAGCAGGACAACACTTAATTCTGGGAACACATTTTAAAGAATACAATGAAACTGCGTTTTATTTCCAACGTTGAAACAAGAGAATTGTTTTAAAACATCAAGTATCAAGTAAACAAAGACATTTTGCTTCATTAAAACCAGCAAAATCACAGCGCTCACTAGGGAACAGAAGGAAAACATAGTATCTAATAATTCATTCATCAGTACAAGCACTGAAGAAAAGTGCAAAGTCCACAAGAAAAACAAAACCATGATAAAACCTCTCTTTTTTGTTCTCCATCTTCACATTTTGACAGTTACAAGGTGGAGAAGCACCCTGCAATTCAGCTGAGGGCTGATAGTCTCTCTTTTCATCCCAGGGACACATGCAGCTGCTTGGGTGTCAGACTGAAGTAAAAATAGGACTTTAATCAATCACTCCGTTAGCAGCCTGAACTCTGACAGCCACATTTTTTTCCTTTTATTACCTTTAAAATAAAAGTTTATCATTTGATTCAAAACAAAGAGCTAAGAAAACCAAGACAGACATCCTCAAAAGCTTCTTGTTGGAACTTAGAAAGAAAAAAAGTAATTTAATTCTGTAGTCTCTTATTCTAAGTATTATTAAAAAAACAACCTAAAGTTTTCTTTTTCTTTCCAAAAAATTACAAACCCCAAAGCATTGAAGATATTTCATATAATGGCAGTCAGATTTTTTGAAAGCTTTTTGTTATCGTATGGTTGTAAGACCACTGAAGAACCAAGCTCTCAAGCCACAGGTTGGGATTGGGTTTGGTAAGTGGAGTAAGGACAGAGAATTCTTTAACTAAGAATTGAGCTCGAAAGCCACATTATACTCTCATTTAAAGTGCTATGAATCCCAATTAACACAATAGCAGTAGGGTTACCAAGATTAAAAAAAAAAATTCTTTTGCATGTATTCATGTCACTCCATGAACGCACTGTAGAGTATAAGCATCTACATCTGAGGTACTTGCTCTAAATTCTCTTCAAAGTCAGTGTGGAAAAGAGTTAACAGTAGCTCATCCACCCTTACAGTACCCATCATAATATGAAAATTGTATTTCTCCTTTAAAGCTTTGAAGTGTCTCTTTAGTTCTTTTGTCTGAATATGGGGCCTAAGAGGATTAGGTCAGATTTAGATACTTCCCTTGAAAATACTCCTTGTTAAGAGATATGAATCCTACCCAAACTGTCTTTTTGTTATGCATCCAGATCTGCCGGGCCTTCCTTCCCATGTCATCCCATGAGCTGCTGCAAAACAAATACAAATCCTGATAAGCAGAACCAAGAGCTCTGCACTTCTGCTAGGCTATTTAACAGAAATATCGGATCTGGAGGATTTAATTCTATTCCCTGTTACAGAAATATTAAATCAGGAGTAAATCCTGGGCCTGCAAACACAATGTATTAAAGAAAGAAAGAAAGAGGACAAAGATTCAAGCTGTAGAGTAAAAACAATTTGAGCTAAACCAATGGTGGTTTAGATCATTTGGTCTTAATTTTTCTGGCTGTTAGTCTGAGGGAAAGAGGAGCCTTTTCAAGCTGTTCTCAGCAATGAGAAAGCCTTGCTGCATTTTTTTCAGGTGCTTTGAGGGACAGAAAAATTCAGCCCTTAGGCTTCATTCCCTCAAGCCTGTTTTGTTTCAGACATTGCAGCACAGGTCCTGCTGTACACAATTGCCTCAAGGGCAGAACTAGAAAATTCCTCCCAAGTGTACAGAAGACCTCTCAGCAGTCCCCACTGAAGTGGGAAATCTACTTAACTTCTGTATTTCTTGTCTGGGACAAACTATGCAGGGACAAAATAATGTAGAGTAAGAGTCACTGAGAAGATGTTCACATCATTAAAAAGAGAATGAAATTTTAAGAACTGTAGAGTTTGTATCAGTGAGAGACTTCAGCAAGTGCCAAACATTTTCAGAGCAGGAAACAAATATTTCCTATTGGCTTTCTTCGCCTAAAACATGCAGCAGAAAGACAATCAAGTATCCTGTGTGTTGATGGGCTGTCTCAAAAATTCATAATAACAAGAAAGCAATTGAACCTCCCCCTGATCTGTCTGCCTGTTGCTGCAAACCTCTTCTCACCCTCCCTAGTTTAGGCAGTCAAAATAGCCACACAGAGCAAAACCCCCTGAAGTCCACCCAAAGATTCTGGCCATGTGCCAGGCATTGCAAGAACCACACAAATGCGGTTTTGGGGAGGAAGGGAAGCCTTGCACTGTTTTCTTTTGTTGTTTTGTTTTTCCATTCTGTTGATCCTTTAGGATTACCATCCTAATGTAAGCAGTGGCTCAGACTGTCATGATTTCTCTGTGATGCTCTTCAACAGGCACAAACCTGTAGCACTCATTGCCTGCTGTATTTTCCACTGCAACTCATGGTACCTTCAAGTCATTGAAGGCAATCAGCTGCTCTGCAAAGACTGAAGTTCAAGGATGCAACCTCTGCTGAGGATGCTCCAGCACTCTACAGCTAAGATGTAAGCAAAGTCCATCCACACCTCAGGGAAAGAAATACTCAATATATTTATTTTAAAAATTGATGGTATTTTATGAGTGTCTCACAGGAGCCCTCCAGAGTTCATTCCAACCCATTATTACTGGCCTGGTGAGAATTTGTAAAACCTGTCTCAGCAAACCATTCATCCCAACGCCACATCCCCACAGGGAGGAATCTTTTCAACTTCAAAAAATAGAATTAAGCACAGTATTACAACAGCATCCTTCACATTTCAAAAAGAAACTGCTAGTGACTTTGATTCATAATACAGTTAATGTGCATGGTCCTACTGAGGCCAATTTCCTGTGACTGGTTTCTGCCATAAATTTAAGAGGCCAATTTCTCCAGAAAGTGTTCTAGGTTTTACCTGGAAGGATTTGACAAAAGTGAGGCTTTAATAGATTTTGCTATTTCACAAGTGCACCACTGAATAACTAAGTCCTGTTCTCTGTGAGAATGACTGAAATGTTAATAACACCACTGGATTTATATTTCACCAATTTTGCAGCTCTGTGGTAACTACCACAGGGGATTCTCAATAACTCATTAAACTTGTGCCAATCTGTCATGCTGTTTTCTTCTTTAGGTCAGACTGATACATCCCTGCTCTTTTATTGCTTTTATTTTTTACCACTTAAGATGAATTTCTGCAGAATCACTGAAATGCAGACAGCATGCTTACCACACATGCTTGGAAGACTTATAGGAGCTTTGTGTCCATCCCTTTTGCTCCCAAAATTCACATATCTGGTTGTTTGGGTAGTGCTACTCTAGGGCCCACCTGTCAACTTATTTCTATAATAAAATGAGACTATTTTTATTCTCCACAATTAACCATTTCCTGTCAGTTCCCCCCAACCTCCAAGTAATTTCTAATCATGTTTTAAACTTCCTTTTTCCTTTTTAAAACAAGAGCACATGAAACATCTTAACTTCTATTACTTGTGACTGTCATTACATTACTCTTTTACAGAGATGGAACCAGGATGCTGGGCACCTGGATATTTTAAGAAAGCAAAGGGTAAACTCCTGTTTTCCTTCACCACCTGCAGTGAATTCACGTGACAGAGGACAAACCCCAAGTAATCTACTCACCAAAGACCTTATGGGTCTGCTGATAGAAATAAGGTTTTTAAAGATAATATCCTTTGCATGTTTGGACTCTGTTTTTAGCAGCCAGATTGGGGTGAAATATTTGTCAGCAAATGCAATGGTGAAGATGAAAAACACCCAAACAGTTCTGCTAAAAGCAATCAGAACTGTGAAACAGCAGAACCCCTGCTACAGACTTACTTAGTGAGTTATTTTTACAGAGGAGCAGGATGGAAGGGGATGGCTGTGGGAATTGTTTGCGTGGAGTGATGCCCCACTCAGGACTTGACTGCTATTCACCACTCTACAGTATAAGAAGGAGCACCAGGACTCTGGCCTGGACTGCTGGATCCAGCATTCCCAGGTAGGAGAGACTGAGGTCTAAACTTGACCTATAATCATTCTAGGGGTTTACATAATGACAGAAAGGCTAAAAACACACCAAAAGGAAAGCAATAAGAGTAATTTAAACTATTTCTTCAAGTGTGACTGGGACATTTTCTAATGGTCTCACCTGACCTGATATTCATAGTTACAATCAGAAAACAAGGCCCTACTGCCCCTATTCCTTTTTTACCCAGGAGAGTATTTTTTTCTCCACTTCTTCAAAAGGTAAATTATCACTCAGCTTTGAAAAACAGCTCATAACTGGTGAAGAATGCATAACAGCCTTTTTATTCTCACTTTGGTATTCCTCTAGGAGCAAAAGAAAACACTTGCATTCATAAAGACCACCTTTCAAGGTTTTGGCAGCTCTGAAATCAACACAGCACAATCAAGGAGAATTGATTTTTATTAGTTTTACTGCAGACTCAGTTCCCTCGTGCTCAGAGAGCATAAGCATATGTACAGGTGGGAAGACTGAGTAGAAAGCTTGTATCCATGCGTCCATGTTAAAATTAGGTCTTACATATTCAAGCATCTGTATTGCTCTTTTTGCACAGTTATTTTTTAAGGCTGTGCTAAGGTACAACAGTTTTCCCTGAATGCAGGAAGGGGTGGAATTTAGCCTTGTACTTTCTTCCACAGGATGGGAAAATCTTTGCTTTGGGGTTCATGATGCTAAAACTATTTTATGCCCAACAAGTACAATATGCTGTTGGTTCTCATTTTATCTACAGAAAAGAAGCAACCATGTTCTTTTCTTGAACATGTGCATTTTTTGCTGTTACATGAAAACAACTCATCTCACTTCACCAAATGTGAACCTATGTGAGTAAAGGTAAAAACAAAAATCTATACAGAAAACAAAAATTGATGTTTTCTTATAAACAGCAATACTATAAAATGATTTCATATTGAGACTCAGAAATGAACCCGGCAAAGTAGGCTCATGCTACAATACAGATTTGTAAATTCTTTGACATGATTAGCTTTTAATTAGTTTAGAGGAAACTCAGTGAACTTTTCCTAAATTAGGGTACAACATGAAGGAAACACCACCAAGGCTTCTATTATTGCAATACTGCAGGAAATTAGCTCTGTCCAGTACATTTCATTAGCATTAAGAGACAGTTCCTTGCTAAATGTCACACTGAGACCAATACTTCTAGTAAGATTATGTTATTTCCTTCAGTCTGAAAAACAAATACACTTACTTTCTCAGTAAAATGTCCAGTTTATCCTAAACTTATTCCTCTCTGGGATCTGTCACTCTTCAGGACATCCCTTAGATATATGCTAGGGAAGGAGAACTCTAGAAAACCTTCATGAAACATGTGATAGAGACACTGCCAAGCAGAACAGTGGATGAGGTGGACCTCTGGTGCAAAGCAAGTTTAATCCCACTTTAAATATGAAAGTTTCCTAAAGAAGTAAGAAGAAAAAGGTAGACTAAATGCTTCGGGGGGGGGGGCAGTTTAAATCACAAGCTCTTTTCAGAGACTGAGACTTCAAGAGCATCTCAACAAAACAACTGGTTTTAAAACAGTTTTTTCACTTCTGTAAAAAAAGGCAATAAATGCCAAAGCTAACTGAAGTGAATTTCAGCTTTCTTAAGCCGTGTGAGGGGAAGAACACATTTGCATTAAACAATTATTTCCTACCAATAGAAGAATGGGAAGTTAGGGCAGATAATTTATCAAACAAAACACCAATGCAAGCCAGAAATGTTTCTCTTGACATTTGGAAGCATTCCAGATAAATTTGTTTCTTTCCCACTCCGAGGTAGCATTCAATGACTTACTGCCCTGGATATCAAAATCTCCAAAGGATACAGTGTGTCCAAATAGGTTGGGGTTTTTTTGTTGTTCTGTTTTTCAAGGGTTTTGGGTTGTGTGGTTGGGTTTTTTTTAAATGGGAAACCAAAGGCTCAATTATCTAAGTTGTATTAACTTACATTAAAGTGATTTATTTGAATCAGTGCATCATCTCTGTGTAAATAGTTTCCTTGCAGTTTTGAATCATTCCCCATCCATTGAGCTTAAGTGGTGAGGAACAACCTGGAGCAAAACTCTGCAAAAGCTGCATTCCCACCTAAACAACCCTTCTGCTCAGACAGCTACACCCATTGAATTATTCTGTACCTACACAGTAGCAAGCTCAAACAGGCCCTGGTTTGAGACCATAGATCTGTGCAAACAAATAATAATAGAGTAGCTATTACATATTTTGAACCAGCAAACAGAAGACTCTCCTTTAATCTCATGCTTTTCTGGGCCAGGTTTTACCAGGGCCATACAAACAAGCCTGACCTCCCTGCCCACCATCAAACAGAAGCTTACAGAAGACACAAAAGCAACACAGGAGGCAGGACCACAGAGGCACTTAGGAAGACCACAGAGGGCACTTAAGAGATTAGGATTTACAGGTGTAGAATTTGTTCTAGTTATGCAGACAAGCACAGAATCTGATTTCAGTTTTTAGACTTTCTCTCTGTATACATTTTTGGTGTGAGTGCTGCAGATTGATGCAACACTTTTGGGCTCTGCCCTGTACTCAGTGTAAATCCATTCCCTGAAAGGAACTAAAAGCTGACAGCAATAGTTAGTGAATGCAGCATTATCCAGAAAGAATTTAAAACACAAGCCTTGCTGCTTCAATATTACATTATTCTCAGATACTTTGCATCTCTAAGCCTTAATTGAGGTTAGAATTGTTCAAATGAAGGTACCAGAACTCACTAATTAACCATACCTTTTGATCAAGTGTTTTATTTGACTCAGCTCTGATTAGTACAGAAAATTTTCCAGAAATCTGTAAACAGGAATGAAAAGTGAAGCACAATTAAAAAATGGTGTGTCTTTCAAGGTAAATTTATGACTGAGCAAGTCTATACAGCAATATTTGTTTTATTTGGCATCTTATTATTTGTTTAATCATGGGTCTACTTAGAAAGAAAAATAATATTAAATTTCAAGGACAGCATATATGCAACCATTGGTTCTGAAGGTTCCCATAGAATAATTAAAATAGATGTATGAGAAACAGAACCAGTAATTTCTAAATATGTCTAGCAGATTCTTATGCTATTTTTCCTCCTCAATAATGTATACCTGCAAGCTACATTCTAGTGTTTCTTCAAATCAAGTTCTCAGTAAAGTAAGTTTTGAGTGGAACAGAATACTGAAATTGTACATTTGACCAATCTGATGAGAGTTGCAGAGCTCAGAACTTCCAGAAAGCAGCCCACAAGATATGGCTCTTAAACTTAACTTCAGACAACATAAATGGAAAATATTTACAGGATTGGCCACTGTCTTGGGTATAAAATTTGGGCTTAATGAAAATATCACTGATTTATTTATAAAGACAGACTTAATACTTGAAAGTAATTCTAGGTATAAAGATGCTTTGTATGTTGATTATCGTTCTTGTCAGCTTATTGCTCAATAGGCAATCCAAACAAGAGGAAGTAGGACATTCACTTCTGCTCATGGTAAGTAATGGCTAAAAAAGAATTCTGCCCTGCAGTTCAGAAAATACTGCAATCATTACAATTCCTGTATTGTTTGAGACAACACTGTCTTCAATGATGGTAGGCAACCACGAGCCTTACATGATATTCTTGGGAGTAGAATACTTTCTTGGGCAGTAGAATTGTTCAGCTGCAACACCATTAATCTTCAACTCTACGCTAAATAGGTATCTTATCTCATTCTCATGCCATAATTTAACTCTGAAGAAACTTTTGATAAGAGCAAAGGCAGTGAAGCAACACATGAAACATCTTGTTTGATCTTCTGAGTTTTTATGGGTTATCTACTAAATTGGAAAATTGTTGTTTTCATTGCAGTGATGCGATGAAATTACAGTATGATTATGAATGAAATTCACTGCTAAGATGATGCATTAACTCTTTTCTACTGTATGAGCATGTAACTATTTCTTCCAGTGGAACCTCAACTCTTCTCAGGTTCTAGCTGTGATCCTCAATACGGAATAGGGATTTAGAATAAAAAGGAGACAGTTGGGTATAAATTTTGAATATACACATTCAAAATGTCACTTGGTTATCATTAATAATATCAGAGAAATTTCTGGCAGAATGACAAATCAAGCACTAGCTAGTTGAGTAGATATGTTTTACTACACTTACCAATATTCCAGTTGGTTTCTTCTGCCACATCTTGGCTTGATTTTGAACTTGAAACATAAGTTATGGGCATTTTGCAAATGTACGACTTGGAATTAATTCAACGCTAAGGAAAAAGGCATAGATTTCCAGATATTTCTAATGGAAATTATTTGGCTTTAGACAAGTCTTTTACTTGGACAAAGTAATTTACTGAGCAACATGCATACACATATTACTTTTTACCTTCTGTGCTTCTAAAGCTTTTATTTTAACAACACTAGGCAGAAGGAAAGGAGTGTATCAGCAAGTTTGGTATGAGAGAGCAGTATAAAAGAGGCCAATTATTTCCAGAAGGCAACTTGCAACTAAGGTTTCAAAATACCTAAGTTACAATCTGCCATGACACTCTTAGGCTTGATTCCAGCAATTTAAGTTATGTCTATTTTGGATAGTACTGCAGAAATAAAGGAATTCAATATTCATCATCATAATAGTTCAACTTGGCAATTTTGCATCACAATTGTTCAATACTTTGAGTAAAAAGAATAAAAATTCCCATTTGCATGACAAACTTTTGTGCCCTCAGCTTTAGTATGACTAGAAAGGATGTAATAATAGAGATCTTAAGAAATCACATAAGTGACTAGAATTCTCTGCAATAGAGCCTGTATTTTTCATCATAGTGCAATTTCATATCTATGGGATTTTAATATGGAATGACAGCTGTACCACTCCATCTTTTCTACAGATGCACATCTTTATTTTCCAGAGTAATTATGCAGTCATCTTGAAAATTTATTTTAAAAAAAGCCTCCCAGTGAGCGATGGATTACAGTGACTATAGTCAATGAGGTATTTAATGAAATACACATTAAAAGGAGGAAAACGTGCCTAGTTTAGTGGGGTCATAATAAAAACAGTAGACAAACTTCATCTCTTTCCATTCCTTCTGATGTGTATTTCCTTTTCTTCACATGCAAGGGTTTTAGAATTATAGACCAGAGACCATCAGAAACTATAGATGAAATGATTCTGTCTTTGGACCATATAGTGAAGATACAGCACCATTGAAACTTGATAGTTCAAATTCTCCTGCTAATTTTCTGGAAGAGGGAGAAGTGTATGACATATTCCAAGGCATGAATGCTTCAATTGTGTTTCTCATTGCAGAAAAAAAGTAAAATTCATAACTCTTATAATAGCCGCAGAACAATTAAAAGAGTGAAAGAAAAAACCAAATCTCACAAAAACCCCCAAACTAACAAAAAACCCCAACCAACCAAAAAATCCCCAACGAAAACACACCAAAAAACACCAAGCCCCCCCAAGACCCCCCCAAACCATCTCTTTTGAAGATGCTACTTAAGTCAATATAATCTATTTCACTAGTGCCAAAAAGAAGCAATTTTCACCCTTTCAACTGATAAATTCAGATTGTAAGTCAGTAAGTTTTCCATCTAATTTAAAAACATACTGATTCCTGTTGGCAAGTACCTGACCTCAGAAACTGTGTATTAATCTATCAGTACTGTTTAAGAGACAGAAATTGCAGTATCAGTGGAGCAACAGAGATTCTGCAAAACCAGGTAGCTTTACAGACACCACAAGGAAGGGAGCAAAAGAGGGATTCAGTAAGCCTTGGGTTTAATCCTAGTATAATGACAAGCTTTTTAAGGCATTTAGATGATAAAAATAGTTGTATTTTTTACTTTTAATTTTTGTTTTTGTTTTGAGGCACAGCTTGTTTCCTGTCTTTTAGGCTTATCTGGAAGCAAACACAACACCCTGCAATTTGCTTAGCACCTATGACACAGTGGCAGGCCAATGACTCCTTACAACTGTGCCAGGTGAAATTTGTGGAGGCAGGATTCCTGACTGACACCATGTTGCAAGCTATATCATGAACAGGTTATGATATATACATAAATGATCTCTGCAGTCCTTTTCTGTGCCTGCCGTTTTTAAATGCCAAGACACAGAAGAGCATATTCATATGAAGTGCATAAATGGATATGCCATATTAAAACCTCAGCTGTTATTACTGTTCAAGAAAGTATTTTAGAAGAGCACTCTGAATTTGACTGAAGAATTTAAATATCCTAAATGAGAATAATCTCCCAAGATATTTATGAATGATTATAACTTCCATGACATATATAAAAAAATTGCTCCACAATATAATTTGGCAACTGCCATGTAAAAAGCCATTTATTGTAAAAGAGCTTGCTTCAAATTTCAATCCTTTGACATTTTCTAAAATTAAAGTATTTCTTTATGGCAGGAAGTTCTAGATTATTAATGAACCGTTAAATAGCTAGCAATAAAATAATAATTTGAGACAACTCTAATGGTTTCTCTAACTTGTCATAAAGAAACAGTGCAAAATGACAAGTAGTATGTTAACATTAGTTCCATCACCTGAAATTGATTTTAAGTGAATATCATCTACACCAAAGTATTTTAAGCATAAATGGTTCACATTTGTCTCACAGAACACCTTTTTCCTGGTTTTTATTTTTCCTCTATATTTAGCACATACTGACTTCTTCGGCTAGCAGGACAGTGGCTGATATTCAAAAGTAACATCATAACTTATACAACCAACTGAAAAAATATGTTCTGAATACAAGTAGAAAACTTCCATCAGATAGCAGAAAATTTCCATCAGATTTCAAAGTAGTTTTACAAACACCGCAAAACTGAAATGGAGCTAAAATAATTGTACAAAATATGTATAAGAGTACAGGTAAAAATGAGAAATGCTAGACAAAATTTAACTAAATGCAAGTTAAGTATGGAGATGGACCAATTATGTTAATGGAATATGAAGAAAGTAAAAAGTGAGAGTAGATTCAGCTGTCAGTGGAACTAAACAAGAACTTACACCTGTTTTTGAACCTTAACCTGCTGGTGTGAACTGCACACCCAGACGTACCACAGCCCTCCACTCTTACTGAATGGACACTTGATCATAAGCATCTTTCCCCCAAAGCTTCCCATCTGGCAGGTTCTTCTTGAACAAGCTAGTCAAATTATTTAACCTCTTTAGAAAAGAAAAAAAAAAAAAAAAAAAAAAAGGAGGTGGTGCTGCCCACCTTTCAAATAGTAGAGAAATGGGAGGACTGATGAGAGATTTGGGTTTGCTCCCCTTGCTAGTGTGAAGGATTTCACGTCTATCAGGACAACACTCAACCCAGTGGGCTTTTATTTGAGATACTGAAACATGGTAATACTATAAAATTAACTATACCACCCTGTGCATTTGCCATGATCCTGTAGAAAGATACCACAATTATTTTCTCTGTTTTATATCCCTTAATATCATTGCTGAGATGCTTTAGAACATAGAAGTTCAACAGGACAAAACTAAGAGCAATCTCACACAATATCCTGGCTTTACTGACAAAAATAGAAGCCTAGAGGACAGCTCAAGAATAGAGCAAGCAAGAAATTACTCTTTTCCAGTGTATTCTTCAAGGCTTGAATACACGGAGGCTAGGGACTACCCAATCCAAAAGGAAATGTTTTTGTGGTTATAGCCTTTGCCAGATTTTTTTCTCCATTAACATCTCCAATCTCACTTAGAAACACGTACAGTTTTAGCATCAACATCTTCTTAAGGAATTCACAACTTGACAGCACACTGTGTGAAGAACCATCTCCCTTTTTGTTTGCTTTAACTCTGCACCACGTGAACTTCCCTTAAATCCCCAGCCCTCATACTGGAAATGGTGCTGGACAACTGATCACTAATTCTGCTTTGCACCCAACCCCTTTTATATGCCTGAATTGTACCTCCTCTTAGCTGCATCATTTTCAGGCTGAAAACTCCTAGTGTAAGCAGTTCTTTCTCAAAATTATTTCCCTCATTTTGATCACCCTTACCACCTGCTGTGACATTTTCATCGTACTGTATTTCTTCCAATACAGGCCCAGCAGAACCACAAAGAGCATTTATAAGGCAAGGACAACATACATCAGAGGCACACTGATGTCCTCAGCATCCTCAAAAAGATGGGAGGTTTGGCTTCAGAAGGAGGAGGAGAGGAGTGGTATAGTGTCAGAATCTGGCTTTGGAAAACAGTCACGTGAGAGGAAAGTCTTCAATCTTGCAAACAGGCAACTTAAAGAGATTCCAGCCAGCAAGTAATTTCATCACTATATTATGAACCACCTTCAAAGGATGAAGAGTCAAGAAAACATGAGTAAAACAAAGATGTGTGTAAGGTCAAAACCAGTTAAGCAAAGTGTTCAAAGCAGTAATGAAAAGAAACAAAAGAGGTCTCCCAGATAGGCTTTTCTATCTAGCCTAAACCTAGATGGATCACAAGGTTATTTTTTTGGCAAAGCCAGACTGCTGTCTTAGAAAGTGTTACCTGATTGGTGCCACTTCTGGTTTGTGGCTATAAGCTCAGATACCAGTCTAAGCTGTCAGAGGAACTGCAGCTGGATATATCAATAAAGAACAGATTCTGAAAGTGACGGAGCACTTCCTGCAGGGAGAACAATCACTCCTGCCCAGAGGAACAACTGTCATACAGTAGGTGAATTTTACTGAACGGTATTAGGACCTCTAAAGCAAATACTCGCTTCCTTAAGAGAAAGAGACTGTACAATCTCAAGGCTATGAGAATGCCTTTAAAACCCAGTGAGGACCATTTGTTGACAAAAGGCAGGCACTGATGAAAAAATAATTATTACCCCTCAAACAAAAATATTTTATTTTGCTTTGCCATTACACAAATGAAAAAGGGACAGATGCCAGGCACAGACTGACAGGTCCCAGGAGAAGGGGACACTGAAGGAGACTGGAAACAAGCCAGAGAAAGCAACACTAAGTCAGCAGATATTTTGAAGCAGGAAGGACGGTGGACATCAGCAGGTGTTGGGCAGGACTTGTCTCAGACTTCAGAGGTCACAGGGTAGAGAAACCTTGGCCTAGCACAGTTAAACCTTGCTGAAAAAGAAAGCCTCTAACAGAAAGAAGCAAGTTGCTCCCTATCTCCCTGAACTTCAAGGGACTTCTGCCAATAATAGGTTTGAAAGGTACAGATGTCATGGCTAATTTATTGGCATGCTATTAATTGACTTTATTCCAAGATGCTTCATGATAAAGTACAAAGATAAACTGAATTGAGCGGAGAGAGGAAAGCAGCACATGATCTTATAAACTAGTATCAAAACAGAAAGCAATGGAAGTGGTGAAATGCAAGGCACTATTTCTTTTGATAAAGTGCCTTCTGATGAGTGGGTTTGAAGAGAAAAATTTTAGAAAGCAAATAAACTCTCAGGTTCAGCACATTTCTGAAAAGAATGAACTTCGCTTATTCTCACACCTGCTTGTTTTTTGGGAAACTACTGAGCAGGTTTAAGGAGGCCAAAAGCAAAGTAAACTAGGAAAACAACAGTATTACTACCTGGTGGCCAGAGCTGTTACTGTGATTTTGGTTCGCTATTGACTATTCCTAAAATTCTCAATTTTCTAATTAAAAAATTAGGTTCGTAATCCCACCAATGGTGTTATTCGGTTCAGATAGCTATCTAATCTTTTTAATTAATAGAGCTATGTGATAAATTCAAGCGAAGGGGAAAAAAAAGTGTGAAATATTAATTAGTTATCACTATATAAGGAAGAACGTTCTATCTGGTTTTGGAGAGTACCTTGATTTTCTGATTCGAATAAACTGATTAGTCTTCATTGATTCAGGCTACCCACTTGGGAGCCAGAGTCTCTGAGGCAGACTGTTTTCTAATTGTGTGTTAAATATTGAGAGCAAAAATCGATTTTTCATGGTTACATAGCTGCTACACATATTTTCTTACATCGAAGAATTGCCTTCTCTCATCTCTGAGCCCATAAAAGTCAAGAGTCAAATCCCATCCCTCTGTAAAGTCAAACCTCCAGGGACAAAAACTTTCACTACAAAGAAAGAACTGTGGCAAAGGATTGTGTCAACCCAAGTTAACTTCTATTTCTCTTAAGAGCTTTGAACATGTATAAGCAAATGCCCTGCCATACCATCTTCTCTTCCTCATGCTGATCAAGCAGAATTCAGGTTGTTTAAGAGATGAAATCATCAGGTGACATGAATCTTCATGACATGGTAGACAAATACTGCCTCTTGCAAAACTCAGGAGGGAGGAGAACGCTGCCAAGAAACATTTTAGCTACACTGTTGATCATTTTTCCTGCTTTTACTTTTCCATATGGGTAAGATCCACAAAGAAAAATGAAAGAAAAGGACAGAGTGAAACTACTATAGTGGAAGTGAAAAATTACTCTAAAAATTCACTTGTTTGAATGATAAATGATGGTCTAATAGTATAGCTGAACATAAGTTCAGCTTATACCTTGAAAAAGCCCAAGTAAATAAAACACAACATCTGACCAAAAAACCCCAAACCCAATTTAAAAAATAGTTATCTATTCAGATAATTTAACACAAAAGACTAATTAAATTCTCAACTTCCCACATTTGTTAGAAGGATGACTATTCTGCACTCAGCTGTACTGGATGGTTTAAACAACAAAAACCACAACAGCATAACCCAATAGAAATGTTTCCCCTCTCCTGAATGCTCCAAGAGTTTTATTAGGAAAAAATGCCACACATTTCAATTTTCCTGTAGTCTCCCCTGTCACTGCTCATACTGATTGGTGGATGCACACTTGGCCTCCAGACAGCACCTAAATCCCGCTGAAGCCCACATTTATCTTCATCTGTGTCGCATCCAAAATAAGTTCATACCCAGAGCTGAACTCCATATGTAAAGACATGCGGTCGTGTTGCCTACTTGAAATATAATTGCATTTTCCATTTGAACTCTGAAAGTCAAGCACAGCATTGAAATCTCTCTTCACCAGCCACTGACAAATAAAGTTCTCCTGTGCCTCTGCCACAGTTCTGTCACGTCTGGTTGCAGGTGCCAGGGAGCTGCCTCGGCACCCACAGCCCACTCAGCCCACCGCGATTGGAGAGGTTTGGTTAAGTAACCCCAACCCACAGCTCCCTCTTTGTACAGATAATTCTAGCTCTGAATAAACTGTCAATCACATCCGGCAATTGTTCCCATTTCAGAAGGAGAGGAAAATTAATGGCTGCTGAATCAAGAGAGGTGAATAACATTAACTGATGCGTGTGAGGTACTTGAATGCTGAAAAGCATAGCAAAAGTGCCAACGACTGTTCCCGCGGGTGACGGCTTGTCAATGCCCTGATGCCATCAAAAAGCATCCCTTCTTCCCTTTCCAGGTGTGAAGGACTACAAAAAAATAATAAGTCACCAAATCCTACACCATCATTCTTTAGGATAAAATTATTTTCACTTGTAAGTTGACATATCTTTACAGAGCTCAGGCAAGCTGTGGCAGGATATAATACCGGATGATGCTTGGACTCAGACAAGCAGCAGCTAATAGTTGTCTCCTGGCCTTTAATTCCAAAGGCCTTGTGATAAAATTAAATAGCTTTAGAGGTGTCTCAGCAGTGAGTGTGCTTGTTCAACAGCCCTTCTGCTAAGGGTATCAAGTTGGATCAGCCATTGCATGGAGGATTTATTTCACGTGAATAAAAAAAATCCCCTTTAAGCCTTTCTTCCCCGATATTAATTCTCAATTTAACGGCCTTAAGTCTAGAGCTGGATTTGCATTTGCAGCTTCCACATGGGGGATTAGGTGCATTGCAACAGCCCATCCAGGAGGGAAAGACTTCCACTGACACTGATATGTAGCCTGATCCAGGCAACCCACTCCAGCTTCCCAATACCTCGTTTTATGGGGCCCAAGTGGTTATAGCACTCACTAACTGCACTGGGATACCAGTTCTTTTACAAAAGCTTAAAAGCCCTGGATGAATAGTGAGAACAATTTATACATTATTGTTATCTTATTGCCCTTAAAGGCAGGCCAGTGCCACAAAGCTTTTAAAAAGAAACTGGTTGTGATTGGAAAATGGGAAGATAACATATCAATGCTCATAAGATATAAAAACACGTTGGTAACAGACATGGCTATGGATTAAAAAATGCAAGGTATTCTTGCAGTGTTTAGATTCCTGGATTTAGTTCCCAAACCTATTGGCTTTATTATACAACTTGAAATTACATAGCACTTGGAGAGCTATCAGTTTCACTGTGGTTACCTAAAAACATGTTATTAAGAAACATGCCTATCACAAAAGTTCTATTATGCAAAGTGACATCCAATTTTGAAAAAAATGCGGAAACTTGAATATTCACTCTCCAACAGAAGCATTAATCTAAGGAAAATAATCTTCTACACTGGGAACCCAATAGACAAGTTCATTTATAATTCTTTATATTAATGCAAATTCTAGGACATTGACACAAATGCTACGCAAGACAAAATATTAATTTACTGTACCATTTGCAGCTCTTTCTAAATGGAATAATTATCTGTATCTTGCTTGAACAAAGCCATTTATAAACCAAATCCAAACATCAGTCTCCAGATTAAGCCAATTGGTTTTTTTTTGTTTTGGTATTATGGGAGTCAGTGTGGCTTGACTACAAAGAAGTAAAACGGAATTAAAAGCACCTAAGTAAACCAGTCTCTTGTCACATCAAGCAGGGACACTCAAGTGAGAATGTGCCAATACAGAGTAGGCTGAAGCTACATCTCTTTGAAAAGGGGAAAGAGCTGTTTAATATTGATGTAGAGAGTAGTCTGGTGTTTCAAAGGAGTTTTTTAAGGTCCCTTCAGCCTTAAAACACTCACTTAAGACATCAGGTGAGCCATATAGTTAGCAACAGGACTGACTAATATGATCAGGATATCAGATGGTATCCATCAGGTCAGAGTGAAGGACTTATATTACATTGCTGCTTTTTTCAAATTTTACTGAAAAATTATAAGTATTGGATGCAAGTTTGCAGTCTGTAGGGGTAAAAAAACCCAAAATTCAATATCATAACTGTAACAGGTACAAAAGCACAGGGAATATTCAGAAAATAAAAGATGACGGGGTAGCAATATCTGTTCTGTATCTATAATGGATCCTGAAACTGCTATCTTGGTGCAGTTTCAGGATCCATTATAGATCCAGGTCAAGTCAGTAATGTCACTGTGAAGAGAAGCACTACTGCCTTCAGAGTAACAGGAGAAAATTCTGTGGGCTTTCTAAGAATTTGCTAGCAGAAGGGAAGAGACAACTGCTCCTAGCTAATATTTTTCTTCATCAACTTGAGTTATTAATATTGTATTTTAAAAATGTAAATGATTTTTCATTTGGAAGAGAGAAGTGCACTAAAAATGCAATCATTCAATTTGTTCCTTCCTAAGTGATTTCTGTCTGTCAGAGAGTCCACAAAAAGAGTCAGCCTGACAGCACTGGCAAAAAAGAGGAAGAATGAGCAACAGAGCTCCCTCTGTGGCAGAGAAATTCTCTCAAGCATCAGTGTTTCAGCTAAATTACAAAGTTCCTGCTGGAAGGAAGCCCAAATTTTTTATGCCCCTGGAGGGTGTTCCACAAAATTGGTAGCTTCTGGGCTTAACCTTACTATATAGTACTTACATCATTTTACTATTCTGAAAATGGAAGTTGAAAACCATAAAGGTTGGCTGGTGCCATCTTATTGCAGGGGTTCCATACTGTTGTCTCCTTATCACAAAAGTTTCACACCTTCTTGGTGTTTCTCATGGGCATCTCCTCAGAGCACTGACTCTTTCTTCTTCACAAAGCAGCCAACTGACTCTAGTTCCTCTCTCAACCAGCCATCCCACTCTTGTATAGCACTCTTCTTCTCATGGGTTACAGCTGTGGCCTGTTAAAGTCAGGCCTGTTCTAATCTTTGATAGCTGGCCCAGCTGCAACTCCTTAGGGGTAAGACTACTTTCTACACTATCTTTATTTTCTTATGTTCTATCCCCCTACAGCTGGCACTCACATTCTCTGTTTCATAATTTGCACAGCAAAATCATCACTTTATCCAATGAAGAGTTTTGGTCTAAATAGCAAATTCAAAGAGAGAAACTCCTTGATTCCTCATTCTTTTGTTTGAGAATATACCTACTCTCAGTGATTTAGGTCTGCCTCAGACCAGGGAAACCATGTGCACAGAGATCTATGACAAAATACGGAGAGTACATGACAATTGTAGACACGAATGGGAACAAGATATTGGCCCATTGAGGAGCTGTTAAGCAGTTCCCACATGCTGTTGTACAAGGTATTAAGATCTGATGGCCAATAATCACTTGGACTGTATGTGCTCAGACTCAAAATTTCTTCTTATAACACTATAAATGCAACTATTTTTATATCAGAAAAAAGGAACAGCTGACAGTTTTAATTGGTTGTCTTTCCTGTGGCTGTTTAATTTTCTTTTCTTAGAACTTTTGCTATTCACAAAGTTCTGTTTGTGACTGTATTAATCATTTATCAGATTAAATAATTCTCTGCCACTGGACAAATGTCAGAGCACTGCAAGTTCCCTTAAGTGCCTGATAAACTAGAAGTCTAGGTCTCCTTCACACAAGACAGAAGTCAAGAAAGCATTTATTTCATACACAAAAGATTCCCTCCTACCCCTTCTGAAATTTCCTAATACAAATTGTAGGCATGGATAGAAATACATGTGAAACTTGAAGTGACCATTTCACAGCTCAGAGTTCACTGCTCATGCATAGGTCAAAACCTTCTGGAAGGGCTTGAACACTTTACTCAACCTGTCATTGCCATCCAGCTCCTGCAAACCCAAACCAGAACGTGCTTTACCTACTACACTGTGCAAACAGTGCCAACCCTCCAACAGCCACAAGCTGTAGGACAACTTTACACAGGAAGTTCCTGAGTCCCAGATTAAGTCGGGTGTGTTTTAAGCTCTGCTTGTTTACAAGGCCAGTTTCTCATAGAGCATTTCAAGCTTTCCATTTTATTAAATTAAAACCAAAAAATTACAGGGACACTGATAAAGCTTCAGAATACTAAGAACTCTAACAGCAAAGACACGCATTTTTCATTCCTTTATATGAAGCATTTGCTCACCATGAAAACCCCAGTGGCTGTCTTAAACTTGTTTTCATAACAGACTAAATTTGAACAACCTCACAGAGAGACAGGATAACACCTTTTCTGTTACAGAGCCAAGGAGGGTGTAAATAGATGTATCTAACATAGAAGAAACTTTTTTAACATCTCCTTACTTGTATAACATGAATGACTGGGGATATTAATAGATACACCAGGGAACTTGACACATGAAACATTATTTTTACTCACACATAAATCTGAGACACCACAGAACAGAGAGTCAATTCTATTAATACTGACCACAGATAAGAATCTGAACACTGTCAAGGAGCCAAGTAAAAACCAACCTACACCTGGGGTTGTTTGGGGGATGGAGTGTTTGCTTTTTTTTTTTTTTTTTTAAACATAAAAACATCACTACAGAGGATACAGGTATATCCACTGGATTGATGAAAATGATCTGTTCTCTACCTCAAGCCTTAGGCTTAATAAATCTTTCATTATGAACCTGAAGGAGCCCTCTTCCATTGCACAAATTGTGCTAATAAACCTAGAAGAGTAACTTGGCATCTCATCAGTTTGCAGATTTAATAAGCAAGAAAAGTAAGGCTACTTTTACTCCAATTAATTTTTTTTTCAGGTAAAGAAGGAAAAGAAGAAGAAAAAAAAATCTACTGTCAAAAACATCAGCTGGCAAAGACAGCAGCCAGACACATGATTCAAGGAAAAGATTAAGCTCATTAGAACCAGTGGAAAACAAATGAGACTATAGAATAAGAGAGGATAAGAAAACACTCCTTAGGAAATGATCTTAGAAATATGCATAAATGGGAGCTATTTCTTGCTCTGCAAAATACTTCCTCAATGGCCTCCAAGAAGTCACTCAAGACAATAGGGTTCAAAATATCAAATAGCCATGCTGTGAGTCAGAGACTTGGTTTTACTTTTTGCCCTGCCATTAACCCACTCTATCATCTTGGTAACCCATGCTGCTTCTCTAAACCTTAGTCATCTTAGCACTGAAACAAGGAGAGTGATATTTTTTTCATTAAATATTTAGATGAAAAGTCCATCATTCTCTTAAAATAGGGATTTCTTCTATTAGCTTTGACAGAGGTTTCACTCATTTAATAGCAGATTTTGTTTCAGTGCCCCTCTAGAGTGGAGACAATCTCATTTGGCCAATACAGTGTGAGAGAAAATAGTAACAACAGTCTATTGCATAGAAATTCTTCAAGGAGCTAAAAAGTAGAATTATAGAGGCCACTTATTGTGATTCAATCAATCAATTGCTTCTTGAATCACCAACTCACAATTGTTAAAGCCCTTTCAAAAAGTATCTGCTCCTGAACAAGCATTTTCTCTCAGTTTTCAAACTTTTCAGGATAGATGGCTGAGAAATGAGAAGTTTTAGGCTTGCTTACTCTTCAATACACCCTCAAGCAGTTCCATGCAGTTCAGGCTAATGTGATATGCTGCTGGTCCAGAACACCTACCATGGCAAGCAGTGTGGGCTGTTCACCCATGCAACAACAGCTAGAGCTGTAGACCTTGTTAGTTAAACTTTAAAAGTAAGAAAAAAAATTAAATAGAGATTAAAAACTAAAATAAGCTCTTTCCGAGCAAAAAGATTGACCTAAAACTTTACTGCAATGTAGTCCCTGAAGTCCCTAGCTGGGGTCATTTGTTCTGCATGCTTGGAACCACCTGAAGATATGACTCAACAAATATCTCTCAGTGGAAAGGAAAGCCACTCATATTTGCACAAAATACATTAACTCCAACATGCAAATTTAATTCTAAAATAAGCCAGCAAGTCTGTTTATTAGTGCAGCCCAGTGAGAGGCCTGGAGCCAGATCAGCAGGCAGCTTGTTTCCATCCAGTCCATTGCCTTTGTCCCAGAAGCAGGCAACCATGCCTGAGGAGGAAACAGCCCAAATGGCTGAATGCCTCCTCCTTTCTAATCTGGCCTGGAGCATCTGCAGCTGAGCTGAAAATGGTCCTGTCTTGATGATAGGCAAGGAGCTTATTCCTCATCCCTCTCCTGCAGAAACCTGGATCCCATCCCAAACTGCAGCAGATGAGATGTCCATCCCTCTCCACAGAGCCAGCAGGGTCTGCCCTACTCTGTGTCAGACTACAACAAGGGCCTTCAGCAGCGTACACAGTGATGGAAAGAGGAAAGAGACAAAACTAATTGCTACATTAGGGCTAAAATGGGGAATGCCCTTCCTGGGAAGGTGGCAGTGTGGGGCCTTTGGTGTGGCTCTCTCACTGTAGCTATCGATGTTTGGACATCTTGGGCAAGTAATACAACAGCAACACACACCTTACAGCAGTATTGAGCACAAAACCACTTGCACTGTTCAACTTAGTGAGTAAAATCTGTGTGAGTGATAACTTTCTCTTTCTGGCCATCTTAAAATCTTTTTACTGTGCTACAGCTGAGCAATAATACTACTGTTTACTCAGATTTTCCTTTAAGAGAGGTAGTCTTCCAGGTCTATTCAGTGATCCTTGAAATGTCTGAGGTATGCAGGTTCACCCTCCCCTCAACAGATGCATTATTTCCTTTATTTAATAAAGGAACAGGTAAAGTTTATACACACACAATAGAAATATTTCAACCATTTTTGCAGTATAGAAGATGTTCTGCCCTAAGTATTGAACGACTTAATCTACAAAAATAAGAAAAGCTAAATATTCATTAAGAAAATGTAACCTGTTTATATTACAGTAGACAAAGTAGTCATATTTCACATCCAATGTTGTCAAAACACCTTCATAATGGGAAGCTTTGCATTTCCTAAACTTTTGTTTTATGACAGGCTAGAGTAATGTTACATTAAGGAGATATTTCTCACTCTCTCCTTGCACTCTTCCACACATGGAACAAAAAAATGAAATAAAAAAAAATCCTTTAAAGTCTGTAGAAGGAAAAGAGCTGATGACAGAATTAAAAAGGTAGCAAGTGTGGGCTTTGGTGTTCACACCAAAGAGAATCCTAAAGTTGAAAGAGTGGAGAAGAGCACAGATATACTGAGGCCACGACAGCAAAAACCTTCTCACATGCTGATCCAAGGCACTGCAGTGCAATCACGAGAAGGTAGATGACACATGAGCATAGGTGTCCTTCAGGTGCTTGACCAAGGAGGTCTCACCCAGTAATTCACTGCTTCATCCAAAACAAGGCAAAGATAATGGTAAATACACCATGGGGCTTCTTGAAATGCCACCAGGCATAGCTTCCCCCGTCACGATGTCCTGCATTTTCAAGGATATTATGAGAATATCCTAAGAGAACACTCATAGGATTAAAGGGAAAATGAAATACAAGTTGTTTGAAGTCTATATGAGTTTGTTTCTACAAACACAGGAACAGAACTATAAAATCATGTCTGCCAGATGGGTGCTCTGAAAACCACAACAGGCCATATAAGCTACCTACAAAACCCCATGTTTTGAGTGCTTATGATTAGTCTCTAAATCAATTCAGTAGAAACAGAATTACAAAGGAAGAAACTACTGATCTCATGTCAGCCTTCCAAGTGGACTTGTTGCCAGTTCATCAGAAAACAGAAAATACCTGTTTCCTGAGCAACTTTAGCCTAAAGTCCTGAAAAGCAAGAGATTTCTGGGAGTTACAATGAAGTTTCTGTGATTGACTGTCAATTGGATAAACCAAATGAATCCTAGGACCCCTGAGATAAGAGATGGACGCTTACCTGATAATGCACTACACTTAGAAGGGAGATCAGCAAAAAGCTTCATTATACATTGGGATGCTGCACATAGCAAGTAAAAGAGGAAAGAAAATAGGTCTTGGAATGGCGCTACCCAAAAATTCTCACTAATGACAGTTGTGTTTAATGTGACTCCAAGTGACTAATTTTGATCTTCCATAAATAACTGAAGTTAGAGTAAACCAGGAACACTGTTTTTGTCACTAACAGTTGTCAGTGAAACAGTTGCCTGCTGCTTCTCTCTCCAATTGAAAGGATATGGTGGGAAGATGATCGCTTATTAGGAGAGATCTTGGATAGTGGTTGGACTTAATGAACAAAAGCTCCCTTTTAAGCCCTTGTATTCTTGACACAAGCCAGAACCAGTGTGCTGAGCTTAGACCCAAACCATGCAGTGCAGGTATTTTTTTGTGACAATTAAAAAAAAAAAAACCTCAAATGAACAAAGAAAAACACATAAACACCAAGAAACAAAACAATGAAAATTCAACAAGATGCTCTAAAGGAAAAAAAGTGCAAACATAGTCCTTTAGGTAGCAGTATCAGTGTATCCCATCATCTTATCTCTACCAAAAACATACCTGTTAATCTCCAAAATTACTGTAGTTTAATAATTTATTAGCCTCTGAAGTATTATACTAAGCTGTAGTTCACTAAGCCAACACTTCAGAAGTGTTTGCAGTGACAGCCACAGCCTTAAGAGAACAAGAACATGCCACAATCTTGATGTGTCAAGCCATCACATCACATCACAGACATTGCAGAAGGACTGAGGTTAGAAAGGACCTCTGGAGTCCTTCTGGTTCAACATTCCAGTACAAACCATGTCACCTAGAGCTGCTCGTCTAGGACCACGTTCCGCTGAGTTTTGAACATCTCCATGGATGGAGACGTCACAACCCTTCTGGTCATTCTCACAGTGAAAAAATTGTTTCCTGATGTTCAGAGGGAACCTCCTATGTTTCAGCCTGCAATTGCCTTGGAATTGCCCCTGGTCCTGCCCCTGGGAACCACAGAAAACAGCCAGGCACCATCTTCTTTACACCCTTACCCCTATATTCAGGTATTTATAGACATTGATAAGATTCCCCCTGAGCCCTCATCTTCTAGCTCAAGAGAGCTTTCCCAGCTGTTTCAGCCTTTCCTCACAGGAGGGATGCTCTAGGCTTTTAACCATTTGCAAGGCCCTTGATGGGCTGGCCTCCAGTATGTCCATGTCTCTTCCATAGTAATTCATCTTTAATGCACTTTGATGTCTTTAATGCATTGTCCAGCAGGATAACATCTGTAAAGCTAGAAACCAAGTATCATCCTAAAAGGAAGCATAAGCAGGATTTATCAACAAGAAAAAAAATACAAAATAGAGACAAATATATTTTATTCTTTTAAAAGCTGTAGCAAATTGACAATTACACTAATTAGGAGCAATGAGACACTTCAAAGACTTAGAAAGCAGGAGGAACTAATAGAAAACATGGAGTAAAAACCCATATAGCTCACCATCCATATGAAGGAAAAAAAAAATCAGGTAAAATCAGAAAGGTAAAGAGGCAAAACAGTTTACAAGTAACGAAGATTCTCTAAGTACACCAGGAACAAGAGGAAGTCTATTATTTCAGTTAATTAACAAGGCCATTAATCAAGGGGGAAGGAGAGCCTACAATGAGACCAAAGTATTCAAAGCCTCCTCATCATAAAAAGGTTAGTTATAATTAAGTACTTAAATTAGCTTTAACAATGAAGGAGGAATACAGGTCAAAATACAGAAAGAACAGGTCAAGAAAAATTTAGTTAAGTTAATTTTATTCACATCACTGAGATGATATATTTACCCCAGTATTATTTAGGAACAAGATGGAAAAAAGTTGTGGAAAAAAGGCAAGTGTTATTTCTGGGTAAAACCCAAATACTGTTTAGTGTTCAAAAAAAGGGGGAAGAAAAAGAATTACAGGCAAGTCAGCTTGATTGTCTTCAGGAATGATATTAAATCATTAAACAAACAGCTGTAAGATACCTTCCTTTACCCCATCCCCAAAAGGCCACAGACTTTTCAAGAACCAGGTTAAGCCTAATCAATTTAATTTCCTTCTTGACCTCATGGGTTGGAGGGAATGGCAGAATGAAAGGAGAATGGAAGCAGAAGACGTGATTGTCAAGTGTTGTATTTCATTAAGCCTGTTGACTTTGTTCCCTTAAATCACTGTTGGACAGACCAATTTATTGGGAACATCTCTCTACATAAGTAACTACTAATCATGCAGCACAGACCAATAACATGTAGCAGGATCCCTGGGGAGAAGAGTTTCCTGGGCTTGGGTGCATTAGATATTTTCAGCAGTTAGTCTGATTTCAGAATTGGAGAAATCACCTAAAAATTTGTGGATTGCTTTGGATTGAAAGAGAAGCAAGCAGTTTAGAGAACAAGATTAGAATTAGAAATAAGTCTGATAAATTTATGGCACAGCCCCATATCAATAACACAAAATTAAGAAAACCAAAAGCACTACACTGCAGAAAGAGAAACCCAGAAAATGAACACTGGAGTAACTGGCTAAATCGCAAAAAATAAATACCTAATAGACAACTGGAATAATATTTATATTTGAATATATTATATACTTGTGAGCATGAGCTACAAAAAAATGCATGACAAATCCAGGACAGTGTTCTTCAACAGATTCTTTTAATGAAAGGAACAAGCTCCTGATAAAAGAAAGATCCCACCTTGATCACTATTTCTGTAAGGTCCCACTGAAATCTAACACATGGCTATTAATAAACAATATGTAGGTATTGAATATATAAAAAAGTTTAGCATTTAATTTAAAAATATTAAAACCACATATTCAAATGATAAACAAGTCTCAGAGACTGTTTTCATTTTCCTTTGTGTTTTCAATGCTCCAGCACCATCAAGACTGTTTATCATTACTGAAATGACGAAGCTTTACTATATATTGGGGAAGTAAATAATTCCTGTGCATAAATTATTAAATCTATCTCTGCTGCAGCTCCTTAGCAATACTCATGCATATTCCAAATAGTTTACCATCAATAAATTTAATGGTGAAGAGACAGGGGAGATGGGGGTGGGGGGTGTTAGAAAGAGGCTTTTTTCTCCTCACAGCAATTCTCAGCATATATATTGCTTTTCTTATAAAGTGGAAATAATTTAAAACAGAACAGCAAACATAAGAGAAGTCCCTTGGTTTTATCTCTTTATCCTAATGTTTTATGTAAATAACTGCTGTGCTTTCTTGTAGAACAAGATGCAGTGCCTATTAATATTATGTGAAAGATTCACATTGCAATGATATAAAAATAAACCACATAATTTGAAGCTTATTTTAAACTAACTTGATCAAATTAAAAGCTTGCAAAATTCTACATCTTCTTCTCTCTAAACACTGATAGTTGAATCAAAGGGGCTCCTTTTATATGAATATTGTCGTGTTTTAAATTGAAATAATCATTGAACATACACTGATGCCAACATTACAAAAACCTACTAAATAACATTACTGATTTCACTTTCAATTCATAGAAATACAACATCTTTGCATAGCTACAGCAATGTGTACTGGCTTGGGTCTTCGCCTTTATCTTTGGACAAATACTCCTGTATTATACCAGAACAAAGCAATCTAGTTTGTTAAGAAAATATATAACTGATATAAACCAGTCTGTATAACTAAATATTCAAGTGGTGAGTTAGATGTAAATAAAGCAACTAAATCAAAATGACCAAAAAAAGGTCAATGACATTAAATCAACTTTGTGTGCAACATTGACTCCAGGTGCTAACAATGTAATCAATGATGTACCACAAAAACTCTTAAACACAAACCGAAAAAGCTGAGTTTTTTATCAACCAAATATTCTCACTCAGCTTGGAGTGTACTAAAAAAAACGCACAATCCCCTCAAACCCTCTAATCCTCCAACCCAAAGCCAATTGAACAGAAATCTTCAGGCCACTTTGATAAAACTTGTAAGAAAACAAACCAGTGCTGTACAAATACTTGGAGGTAGGGTGGAAAATTTTCTTATGCCACACAAAGGCAAAGTAAAACTTTTAAAATGCTTTAATAGAGAAAAAGAATAATAACTTAAAAATATAGACTGTTCTCACCATATAATGATATATACTTCAGGATAGAGATCATTACTTTAAAATTTGTTACTGTGCACTCAGGACCAACTTGAATGTTCATCTCCCTATCTCAGGAATGGTTCTGCCAGTTGTGTGGAGTTGACCCGCACTATGAAAAAAGTCAATAACAATTTCCTGTCTCCATATAATCCCCTTCTCTTGCACATGCTCCCCCATCCCATCCCCTGAATCTTTTTTCCTTCTCCACATATCCAAACAGGTATTTCCAAACAGGCCCCAAATTTTGCTTCAAGCTTATTTTTTCTCTAAGCGTTTTCCTACAGATCTGTGAAAGAAAAATTGCCACTCATGCCTCAATGTAAATGAGGCACTGCACCTTAGTTTCAGATGTTTTCTTCTCTTTACATTTCAGCATTATGGCTAAACCTGACACAGAGAAAAGTCAATTAAGCATCCTAATAACATTAGCTAAAGCCACTGCATAAGAAATTGCTCACAATTTATTTGAAGTATTTGTACAGCAATTACTCACGAGACACTGCATTTAGTTGGGATTTCCTGTTCAACTTGATCTGATTACAAGAAGTATTTTGTAATCAGGGCAATTCAAAAGCATTTCATAAATGTAATGATGTGTGTACATGTAAAATCTAATTTGGAAACCTGAAAAAGCTAGATTTTGTTAACTGTCTCTTGGACTAGAAATCTTGCATATAGGGCAGCCGTTTTGAGAAAAGGAGAGCTCCCACCATGTTCTTCTCAAAACACTAGCACTGTAGTTGCAAAATTTAATTATGATACTCCATGAAGAACAGTAATTATTTTTTTTAGCCTTCAATATTTATCTGCTACAGAAAATGTTGAAGTGTGAGTATACTATGGGGGAAAACCCATGAAGGACACTATTGGTCAGTGAAATGGAAAAAGTACATGGCTAGAAATTTAGGTAGCTGTTATTTTGGGAACAAGCTTGATAATACCAGATGAGATACCTCACCCCATATTGGAAGTTTTTCTGTAAAATGAATGACTTGTGCTAAATGTCATTCAGATGCCAGGGTCAGCATGTTTTGCACAGATGTTCTGCACTCTAAATCTTCACAATGAGACTACAAAAGGTACCAATGTAAAACTCTCAGAGGAGCACCACAAAAGTCTGTACCACAGAAGTATATATACTAGCTCTTTCTCTAACCATTCACACTAAATCCAGGACAGGACCACAAACAGAGGTAGCATGTGCTCCTGAAAGCAAACAGAAATTCCATGTCTATCAGCACCCAGAAGGGAAAGGCCAGATGAATCCGAGTAAACATGCTTATATTGTGAAGACTGCTTGCCAAGAAAGTATTCTGCACACCCTAGTCTTTCCCTTTAAGTAAGGCTGATCATAAAAGATGATGACTTTTCTAATTTTGGAGACAGGTGCCCAACACAATTAAGTGGCATGAGAAGGTGATGAAGGAACAATTTTCTATTATTGTGTTCTATTATTGTGTTTGAATACAAATGCTCAGTTTAGCAAAGCAGTATACCCTGTTATACCCTGGTGATCAAATAGTGTCACAGGCATGAAGCGTAAAGTGTCCTTCATTGTGTTACCCTTCAGTGATCTCCATGTCTGCCCTTCACAAATAAGTTAGCACTCTCTCCTGTTCTGCTCTCCATACCCAGACAACTTTCAACGCCTCAATACTCCATCCATGCTCCTCTGATCTCTTTCAAGTCTCCTCTAAAGACCCCAGTAAGAGGAGCCCCCAGTGGGTCGTGTGTGTTAGTTACTCCTAGACTACACTATTTGATATAATTTAATCTGAGATGAGCCCAGGACCCAGGATCACAGACTGGAGTGCTCAGAGTTTTGTACAACTGGTATTGAAAGGTATTGAAAGTCTCCAACAGTGGAGGCTGCACAGCTTTTCTAGGCAGGTTGGTCCAGGCCTTATTGCTGTCATGGTGACAGCAATTTATTTATTTTTTTTAACTTCCCTTTGGCAAATCAGGCCCTTCCCTGCTCATTTCAAGACCATTGTCACTTGTCCTGCTTCTGTGCTCCTTCACACAAAGTCTGGCTGTGCCTTCTCAAGAACCTCCCCTCCGGATTTTCCAAGGCTCCCACACGACACCACCATGGGAAACATGGACCAGAAGATCTGTTTCAAAACTGCCTGATTTATCTACACCAACATTTGAACACCTGCTAATTACAGCCTAATTATGGGTGTGATTTTACACCTGTGTAGACATTTACACTGGAGGAATTAAATGGTATAATTTTGTATCAATAGAATTAAACTAGTTCTAAATCCTGCTAGGATACCCAGTTGAGTTCAGATGGATACATTTTTCAAATTGGCTTATGCTTGCTAGTTTACAGGACACACGGTTCTAAAATGAGATGATATATCCATGCAGGAAGCTTTACACAGGTTTAAATATCGTCACTTTTGTGTGACCTACAGGGCACTTCAGAAAAAAGAGGTTATGCTTTGAGGGAAATATGGGAAAAATCAGCAGGTGTGGCTGGCTCTGTACACCTCCCACCTGAGGCTGAAGAATGCCCTGAGACCCTGTGCTTGTAAATGCTTGCCCTGGTGAGTTTCCAAGAACACGAAGTCCCCTGCTTCACATAAACCATAGGTATGCACTGGAGAAAGGAATAGGAAACATTGATTGAATTATGAAAGGTACAAAATTCAAGCTAGACAGGGAGTACCAGTTAGAAGGTGAAATACAACAGCATGAGCCATGTGCTTCCACTGAGTTTATCCCTTTGCTTCACATCATACTGCTTTAAAACAGGCCTTCTACAATTAAAACTGGCAAGATTTGAGCAATACAGCTTCCAGACACAATTTTTCTTTACTTTTTGGAGAATTCAACTGAAAAAAAAAATCTGTTTTCTTTGTGTTTAAATGGATTGAACACAGGTCAGGGAAATCCTGTAATTTTTTTTTTACTTCCAAGGGACTATCCTTAAACTGAACAAGAAACAAAAGACTGATATCTTGCCTACTTGCCCCAATTTAGCTACTGCTGACTCTTGGAAAGTCTCCAGTGTTCAATGTCACCTCAGATCCTGAGCATTCAATATGATATGATTTATTATGTGGAATGAATGCACAGTACTGTGATTTCTTGTTTTTCAGTTTAAAGGAAATTGCTTTTATATCTCATGCTGACTTAAATACTTTTTTTTTAAAGTTCCCCAATAGTTTAATTTACAAAATAAACCCTAGCAATTCTTGTGTAATTAGATCACAAAGGACCATATTACATTAAATTCAGTATCTGTATCTAATTTCTATGGCATCTTTTCACAGTGGTATCTAAGAATCAGGCAGCTTTTTTTTCCCTTTTTTTTTTTTTGAGTTAATTTTGCTTTCTCCTTATTTAATAAAACAAATTGCATGTTTGAATTAGTAACGCTCTGGGAAATGCATCTTATTTAATTTCGGATATTACCAGTGCATATGTGGCTTATCACAAAATCTAAACACAGTCTACTTGCTTCTAGTCAGATTACAGAGCCATGCAGGTCTGGAGGCCCCCCTGACTGCAGCCAAATTTCAGCTGTATCTAGATCTCATTTCTGCACAAGAGCAGCCAGGCAGAGCATCAACAGCTATCTGAGATGTGGACCAACACATTCGGGTCTCGTTGCAAAGAAACATGGGTGGAGGCATCAATGGTAAGCTGCTCTGTACACAGCTCTTGCACTTCCGTTTCATTTATGGTATATCAGGGAGCAGGAAAAGAAATAAAAAGAGAAGCTGATATGGTATTTTAAGTTTATGTGCTCAAAATAGGAACAGTTGTTTTACAGCTAATGGCAAATTTTTTGAGCTACAGAGACCAAGTGTCTGTTCCCAGGCCATGCCCGCTGTGACGGCAGCGCAAGGGAGGCTTTTCAAAGTGTTGTATTAAACCAGAAACATCTGTACCTGAACACTGGAAAACAGGCTTAAAAATCTGCTCAGATTTCTCACATTTAAGGTTACTCATGAGTTGGAGAGTTGTGGGAGGTGGTATTAAGACACCAGAATGTTTATTACTTGTTAAACAAAAAAGGTATTTCCATCAAGCAAGAAGAAGCTTCCAGAAGTCAAAGTCCAGAGAACTCAACTTTTGTGAATGCATAGCACAACCCCAACTCTATACCAAGCCAGTCCTCCCTCTGTGTGTGACTTACAAGGCAGTTTTTCACCAAAATAAGCTTTAGCACATTTTGGTTATCCATATTGGCAAAAACCCAACTAAACTAGCAAACTAAAAGTGAACATAAAGTACATGTTCCCAAAGAAGGACTATGTAGGGAGACAAGAATTTTTTATTGAAATAGAACATACATTACAGCTCACTTGAGCAGGCTGAGAATGAACCCCAAGCAGTAGCTGCTCACAAAATTACTGGAAGAATCCAAATAACAGAAAATAGAATTTTCCTCAAACTAAAATATATTAATTCCTTTTTTTTCCATAAAGGAAAATATTCCATTCATTGACAAGGAGAAAAATTAGCAGAAGCAGCTATCAGATACCAAACAGTACATTCTGAACCTGCTTACCTGCCACCACATGCAAGTGACCTTGCTAGGCTGACCTAGAAGACATTTGTAGAATGTTTCTAGAAAAAAGAAAAAATTACTAATACACAAATTATTCCTTTTTATCTAATCTAGTGGTAACTTGATTGCTGTGATGGGGAATTACACAGCTAAATGACACCTTGTTCTTACTTTGACTGGAAAAAGAGGAGGCTGGTACACCTTACGAGCTACATGGGCAGGATCATGGGAACAAGCTCAGGAGAGTGTTTTTTCTTTTTCCCCTTTTTCACGTATCAGGCAAAATAGAGGGCACATACTTACTCATTAAAAAAATATGTCATGCTCTCTGCTCAGAGCGTGCCACTTCCTCCACACGGCCCTAGTTTGGCTCTCTCCCACACAGACATGCTGCACCTTCACAGTTTTCTCCCACTCTGACTATGCCACTCTGTGGCATGGGGTCCCCCCCAGCAAAAGCAACAAGAGCACCATCATAATGGAACTTCCTGCCAGAAGGTACATTTTTAGAGACACAGGAACTACAGCCCACCTAAGGGTCCTTCTGGCATATGACCTTGAGCACAAGACAATTTGCTTCTTGCTGTGCATCACCTCGGGCAGTAGCACTGAAATGAACTCTCGTGTAAATATCACCTCCCACTGCCCTACTCAGAGGGATTGTGGTCAAATGGCAATATGATCTTGGGAAAGGTAAGTAGATACATTAAAATCTTACGGTAAGTTAAATTGTATATTGTGTTTCTGGAAAACATTTCATGCCAGTCTCATAGAATCAGTTATTTCAACTGAGCCCGCTGATCTCAGCCTTGGCTCAGCTGGGTCTGTGCACATCAATAGTGGTGGCACACAAGAACACAATTATGTGACTGACAATCACACACCTCAATCAACAGCTATTATACCACTGCTATCAAGAAACCTAGAGTTCCTCAAACTGTTCAAGAATGGGTTTTATGATAAGGACACTTGAAAGTTTTCTAACACTAGTGGAATTACTATGCAACATTTATTAAACTAGGGTGCAGGTATACTTCACCATTAAATTCAGACTTGGATGCAAATTGCTGTCACTAAAAAGACCTACACTGAATTCAGTTGCTATGTAATCAAATTAAAGTTCCAAATTATTCACATTATTATTCTGATTACCATTTCATCCACATTCTTATCGTTCCCAGCAGGACTACTGTTTTTTTAGGAGAGGAGAAATATTGTAAACTATGTCAGCAGAGACAACCATTCAACTCACTCCAACCCTTTCTTCAGCATCTCCTGCAGCTTTGCTTAGGTTGCCTGCAGGCCAGTTAGTAGCTCTATGTGAATAATATTCTTGTCCATTCCACTATACAACAAGTGCATGCAATGAGATTCAAGTATTAGGACTCCTGTTCAAAGCAGACTGCACAAAACATGCATTTGGAAAGCAAGAGCTCCAACACCTATGCAGTACTAAATGACTTTATAATTCCTCTTATTTCTGTGAACTTTCCCCTACATATTGTTGAAGTCTAAAACTTTTTGCCTTTCATACTAAAGGCCTCAAAGTTTATCTGGGAGCATGCTGTAATTCTTTGTCGATCTGAACTAGATGCTTTCCATTTTACTCTGAATTAAATTTTTAAATGGAGTTATCATGGAACTTGAAAACTGTGAACTGCTTCAGGAATTGTGTCAGTTGTCCTTCCCTATTCTCCAAGGTAGTGGCAAAATACTTAGGATAAAGAAGAGAAACAAACTTCAAAGATAAATGTCAAGTCTTATGGATGCAGGATACACTCACTTTAGCAATACAGTTATTAAAAATAAAGTTTTCCTGAGTACGTTTAAAGATACCTAAAAAACACTACTAAGTCCTGCCACAGGGCAATTTACCTAAAAGTTTACTCTAAATACACTGTTAAGCCTCTTTCTCAACAAACAAGATTTACTCAAACACAATATCTTCACAGCATTGAGAACTCACTTGTTTTTGTTTTTGTTTTTTTTTTGCTTGCTTTATGTGGAGCTAGCACTTATTTTATTTGGTCTCCTCCCAGTCTTGCTAAGTGCAGGTAGGGTATTGACATCAGAAATACACTGTCCTCCTAGGTAGGGCCCCCCAGTATCACATCCAAAATGCACTGCTCGGTAAACAGGCACCTTACTCTCCATTTCCATACATAACATCAAATTAGAGGGAAGGAAAAAAATAAAAGAAGAAAAATCAACCAACCAAATGCCCCACACAACTTCAAGACAAGGAAAAAAACCCCAAATAACTGACAAAGTAATAGGAAT
The DNA here is from genome assembly GCF_012460135.2 of Molothrus ater. Classification (NCBI taxonomy): domain Eukaryota; kingdom Metazoa; phylum Chordata; class Aves; order Passeriformes; family Icteridae; genus Molothrus; species Molothrus ater. The sequence continues at coordinate 65,162,918 of NC_050478.2, forward strand.
AAATGAATAAATGAAGACAACTGCCAGCTATTGAAATAGTCGAAAGACTGCAGTTATGCTTTACAGTACCTCTGAAGGCTTAGTGTGCCATTATGTCTCTGCAGAGGCTGTGTCAGAGCAGCAGCTGTGGAGATTAAAATGCATGTTCTCTCTCTCTCTCTCTTCCCCCTCCCAAAATACTGTAGAGGGGTAAGCCCAAAATCAGAGCAACAGGCCCTCCTGGTGCCCCCTAAAGAGAAGCAGTATTAGGAGGGAGCATTAGAATCCCCATCTCACTTGATGGCTTGCAGCATTAGCTACACACCCTGCACCTGGCAATGATTGCTTCCTGAGCAGATGCAGTTAAGAGAAAAAAGGCTTTTCCCTGCCCTCCTACACCTGCCTACAAACCTGAGTGACCTGCCACTTGGCCTCTCTCTCTTGGCTGAATGATCCTAGCCTCTTTATCTATTTGTAACCAACATTTTTACCATTTGTGTGGTGTTAAAGAAAATAAGAGGTGGTCTCCCTGTACAAAAAACCAAAAAAAGAAACAAACAAAAACCTACCAAAAAACCCCAGGAGAGAAATATTTATATTCATAAATTACCATATCCTTATGAAAACCTGAAATTAATATTAATGGAGGGGAGGAGTACTTGTGCTAACAGCTTGAGGATGATTTTTTACTTTCACTTGAAAGCACTCTTCTAAATCTAACACAAATTCAGAAAAAGGGGAAAAAAGTTAGTGATTGGTTCTTCTCTATGAGACTTTAAATGAAGTTTATCTGTGCAATTATAAATGGCATAAATTACAAGTTTTCCTCAGTGAAGGTTCATTTTCCAAGATGTACCCTGTCAAAATTATATGTAATAAACAGCATTTTTTTCAATTCCAGAGAGAAATAAATTAAAATTTGGCATGAAATTACAACTTTACATGTGAAAAAAATGACAGTGTTTGAGCCTCTAACCTTTCCCTAATGAAAGCTGTATTACATCATCCTTAAATCTATATAGAGGCAATAACATATTTCCCTGGCATTTTTAATGACATTCACATGATGTTTCAGTTCCCCCGTATTATTTAAGACACGCAGAGAACGCTTCAGTCTCTGAGAAGGGCCAGGCTGGCATTTCTGCTCTGGTATTTTGGTTCAAGTGATCATTTTCGTTTTGATAAAACACATATTGATGATGATCCCTTCCATACTTCACAGAATATGCTCAGTTGGAAGGGACCCACAGGAATCACTGAGTCCAACCCTTAGCCCTGAACAGCACCATCCCCAAGAATCACACCATGTGATTCTCACATGTGGACAATGTGAAAGCATTGTCCAAAAGCTTCTTGAACTCTGTCAGGCTTGGTGCTGTGACCATTTCCCTGGGGAGCCTGTTCCAATGCCCATCTACCCTCTGGGTGAAAAACTTTTCCTAATGCCCAACCCAAACCTTCCCTGACACAACTTGTAGCAGATTTCACAGCAGTAAAGGACTGGTCTCAGCAGAAATAGGTTGGTGTCCAAATGTATTTAGTTCTTTTTAAAGAATTCAAACTTCCTCTTCAAGGACAGCCCTTGGGGCAGCTCTTGAGCTCTTCAGAAAAGGCAGCACAGGTAATTGTCATGGCATCCAGAGAGAACTTCCCAATTCCTGGACAAGGAGTGCATGGAAATGTCCTCTCAACTACTCATCTGTGTGTAACATTCATCAAAAAGCACGCTAATGAGGAGTCAGAGATCATCAGTATTTCTCAAGTGACAGTGGCAACAGGTACAAAATTGAGTGACAAAAACAACAGCTGTGCGAGAGGATGTCCTCCTAGAGGGCAGCACATACACACACTCCTAAAAGCTGCCAAGAAAATGACATGGAAAAGGTAAAACACCTTGGTTATTAAATATAATCTGGGCTTTATTTAGTTTTTAATCACCTTTGCTGGAGATTGCACCCGGAATATGAACGATTTCTTCATGGTACACCATATGTTCCCAGACTGTACTAAGACCCTGATATGGTGGATCAGGATGAGAATCCAAGATGAGCAGATGAATGCTGAAAGGAAGACAGATTATAGCAGACCGCTCTCTCAGAACATGACATTATGAGAAGCAAGTAATTTTTGTCACAGGTAGCAAAAACATTAACTCTCAGGGGTAGAGGAATGAAGATCGAAATATTAAGATCCAAAAATAAACCCAGCATGAACTAAACCACAGAGATATTGCCAAGAAGTTATTTTCACTTTACACTGATATTTCTTAATTTGCTTAAGTTTATCCAATGTCCTGAGCAAACAACTTTGATCATATACATTGTGCAAAAGCTGCTTACCCATGTGATTTAGTTTTTTGTAGTATTTCTCTGCTTCCCTGCTGAAACTTTTTATAAAACCAGATGGAAAATCTAAAGATTTATTTATATTATAAATTGTTATTACATTGAAAAGATTATTGAAGAATTGCCAGAGAAGGTGGAATTCTTGCTAAGAAAACATTGCTTCTGTCACTGCTCATGAAAAATGACTGAAAGAGTTCATGAATACATCAAAGTGTTCTGGCTCCTGTTTTCTTGATGATTTTTTACATGTTCCATTCCAGACTCAACTTCATTTTCCCAAATCTTTTTTGACTGATAGCAGTCTGTACAGTTTAATAGATATAAGTTTTTTTCCTCAAAGAAAGTGAGTATATGTAGACAGCTCTGCTGGAAAACAAATCTTACATATCCAGAACATTCAGGTTATTCAAGCCAATAATCAATGATGCAATATCATACTTCAAGTTATTTACTTGACATAATTAGAACTATTAGTATAGTCTGCTTGATCTTTTAAGAAAAGTCACAGAACAGATATTTTGAAGCTGTGAAATATCAAGGAAACACAGTTTCTGAAATAGACTTTTATCTCTTTTTTTTGGTGGGCAACTAGTGTGAATAACTAGAACAAGAATAACTACAGAGCTTTGAGGGAAAAAGCAGAAAACATGAGAGCCCAGGGGATGACCTCATTGATGGGAAAAGCCTGGATAGGTGTGGATCCACATTGAGAATGAACAACAAGCTCTGCAGCCAGTGTTACAAGCTGTGCTTTGGCTTTCACAGCCCAGGATCACTCTTTAAGGAAGAAGAGCTGAAAGACAGAATCCATTTGACAAAGTAGGGTAAAGGGACCTTTGCCAAAAGGCTTGCAGATCGAGTGCAGAGGATTTTAAGCTGGGTACATGTGGGACACTGAGAATAGCCTGCAGGTCAGTGAAAGACTGGAAGTAAAGGGGAGTTAAGTTACATAGGGCAGGGTGATGGGAGCCAAAGAGCCCTCAGTTGGGATAAAACATGTTCAAAGAGGGCCATCTCATATGCTGGTACACAACTGCACAGTGCCTGTGTGCCACAGCTCTGCAAAGGATGGGTGTAGGCAAATGAATACAGCAAATGAATCCGAACCTCCTGCAGTTTGATTGCGTATTCAAAGAGAAAACCTCAACTTTTAAGTATCAAAATACATAAAGTAGAAAGTGCACCTAGGTTGAACTTTTGCAGTATATTCAAGTTTGCATTTGTCTATCTTGATATGGGCTCTCCTTTACGATGCAAATGTTTGCAGCCAAATATTCCTCAAATATTTCCCCCTTTCTTATTCACCTTAGCAGTCATGAGATCTCATCCCTAAGCTTGACTTCATTCTGAACTGTTATATTTTCTTCACTACTCAGTAGATTTTTGCCTTTAAGAAGAGTGGGCTAACGTACATGAATTTGCAAAGGCGTGCTATCCCCAGCCTCTGATTCAGACTAAGGAGGTGTTACTTTTATGTTCATTAAACCACTTTTTTTAAAATTAATTTTAATTTATGTACACATGGTCTTCTGCTGTGGATTCCAACTACCAGAACATAAATTTACCAAAATTTTGTTACAAGTTCTTCTGGTAATGAAACACAAACAAAATCAAATGCACAAGAAAAGAAAAATCTGACATTTTACCATGAAGGGATCCAAGCAAAGTAAGAGAGAATGATTTAATGAGAGAACTCTGTATTCTTTCTTCTTGGAGAATACAATTCTCTGCACACTTTGATGAATTAGTGAGAGTTTATGCATGGTGAATGGACAGAGATGAACGTGCAAACAGGATTAATGAATCTTCTGCAAAGGGAAAGCGCAGAGATCCCAAAAGCTTTACCACGTCAGTCAGGGAAGACACACATTATCACACTGTACTTATAATTCATACTCTCTATGCTCAAACCCATCTTGGCAGTCACAGCAGGAAGCTTGCCTGGCAGGTAATATATGAGCTCTGAGATGGCACCTGAGACTCTCTGGAGACTTTTGCTCTCCTTAAAGGAAATGCAAGCCCTTTTTTTTTTCCCCCCAAAAGAATACTGGAAGCATGAGAGCAGGGATCACTCCAAATGAGCAGAGATTGCTCCCAATGACCACAGAAGATAATGCCAAAGCATTTAAGCATTAGAGATGTTTAACTTTTCAAGGTGCTTTCTGGGGGTGTAGAAGGTGGAGCAGGAGAAGAAAGGGAATGAGGAATATGCTTACGTTTCAAGCTTAAAAATTACTGATTCAATCAAATATCTAAATTTGGGGATTCTGAAGCATACTGTATGGACATATGTGCTGTCAGCTGCAAACTACTCCTACAGCACTAGGAGTTGAGCGCAGCACCATATGTTATGCCAAGATTACTGATTTTCATTAAATATGAAAGAAGATTTCCAATTTTAATCTTAATTTTCAATCATTATTTTATTTGGCAGTCTAAACACAATGATGACAGCCAGTATCTTGATTCTATCTCTGCACCTGCTGCAGGTACATTCACTCTCACATCCTCCCTCTTCCTTTCAAATCTAAAGGGGAGAAAAAGAGAAACCTTGAGACTGAGCAACCCTAAGGATTTTGCTAGGCACGAACACTGAGGTCATAAATCCCTCTGCTTCCCTACAAGAAGCTATGATGGATAGTAGGCTGCAACTTGAGGACTTTAAAGAAAGAAGTCAGTCTTTAAAGTGAAAGTCGTGAGTAAAGTCGTGACTGTGTTAGCAGAGGTTATTTATTACCTGTATCAAGCAGGGCAATCCTATGAAAGAGCTGGCTTACCCACCTCTTCTCACATTCTGACTAGCAAAAGGATGAGAGAGGAATGGGAAATCTGTGAACATTCATTGGCCTTCTTGTATCTCCCCAGGGATGGGTAAACAGGCAAGGTGAAACATGTAAAAGAAGATTGCAGTGTCTCAGCTCCAGGTCCATGTGTGCCAATGCCACAAAACATGATGGAAATTACTTAATCCCATCCCTGAACAAATAGTAGATGTGAAACAATGGTGTGAAACAATGGTGTGAAAAAGAGGAGAGTTTCCTCCGCTCCCTATGTAGCATGGTGGGATTGCTATCTTTGGTTGGAGCAGTGTGAGAAGTTGCAATTCCAGTTAATTTTAAGAGACCAGACTAGTGCTACCAGTCATATTTTATACTTTATTACTTACAGGAGACTGAATTTTCTAAACTGTTAAAATGAGGAACAAAAAATGATTGCAGCAGACAAAGCCTTTACAAGGACACACAAGTAAGTATTTACAATAGGGATTTACAATGAAAAAAGCAAACACACAAGAGAGAAGCACCTAAGGCCACAGCAAATGGTTACCCCTTCAAAATGAGTCATCTGTAGAGAGACTAAGAAGCAATGAGGTTTCAATGGAAGCAATGCAAGTCATGTTCCACTAAGAAACAAATATGAAACTCAGCTGTAAAAGTGAACATGACTTTTCCTGAGAGGTGGAGACTGATGCTTGTCTCCTGGTTGCTTTCACCTGTATAAACAAAGAGGGTATCATTCTCTGGGGGTGCCTGTACAGCAGCTCCATGGCCACTGCAACTTCTCCCACAGCAAAATGCCAAGCCACTCATTACTTGTCCACATGTACATGTTCCGTACTTGCATGAATCCTTTTGGATCTATTTCCACATCTTCTGTGAGTGTCACACTATTTTCTTTTCCTAAGAGAAAGACCCCAAAAGCTTTTAGTCTTTATTACAAATAACAACTCCTAGGTGCGCAGGAAACAGTGGGAATGTGTATGTACATAGCAGAGCAGCTGGCAGCACAGTGCACAGAATGCCAAGGCAATGCTCATGTAGTCACTGGATCTGAGGAAGGGCTTCTGTACCCCTACTTCAGTAACCACTCTGCCCTTCCCATTTCTCTTGTCTCTGATGTCTAAAGTAACCCCAAGCAATCAACCATATCTAATTATGTTTTGGTTTGTAACCAGCCTAGATAATTCATGTAGTCTACCAGATTAATGGCTTTCATTCTCTTTCACTCTGAGGCGCATAGTTTCTGCAGTTGTATGATCTGTCTCCTTAACATAATTTTTACTTCATTTAGCAGAAGATTTAAGACATCTTCCATCTTCATTCTATGAAACCTTCTCTCAATTTACATGTAATAGCCTGCATTTCAGAATGTCAAGATCAGCAGCAAAAGAGTACATTTTTCTATTGGAAATTATGTAACACCTGCTAGTAACAGTGAAGGCAAAGGGATGTATACATCCACAAACTTCTTGTTTATTTTCTTTCCAGCTCCTCAGGATTCTTCAGGTAATAATACCCTGACAGAGCAGCACCAGGTTATGAAACGTCACTGTGCATCCCAGCCTTCCATTCAAAACAAAACTCACTTTTTAATACAGCTGGGTCATTAGCCTACTGTAACTGGAGTCACTATCAGGGTCCTGTTAACAGTATAGCCAGGGCACTGCTAGCCAACATACAACAGCTGGCAGTGCAAGGTCAAATACAGTAAGCACTGAGCTGTGAAGAACCATTTATTCTATTTGCTTAATGACATGCTGAGCTTCTGGTACCTACTGGAAAGTGGCATCCCCTTTTCAGTCAGTTTGTGCTAGCTCTACCACTGTGCAACTTAATTAGAGAGCAATTTTGCATGAAATAGCTCTTGCAGCTTAGGCAGGGCTGGAGTGCAGGTAGGTCAGTAGCTGCTGTGCCACTTGGAAAACCAGCCATGACAGCTACCATCAACCCAAAAATAGTGCTGCTAGGCCAGCACCATGCCTTCTTGGTGGCAGTTGAATTATTCGACACTCTTATTTTACTTGTCATAAAGCAAAGCAGGCAATTATTTCTATCCAATATATCTCAGACTGTCAGACCATTAAGGTGCCTGCACACACCTGACATCTCAGACAGATGTAATTTCTAAGAAAGCTGCCATTTTACACATGAATTTAGGACATTTGTGTGTGTTTGTACACAGGCAAAATGCAACTTAAGATGCACATGGCCAACTCCTCCTGCTTTTTTAGTGCAGTGAGAAAACTCAATGTTTTAGCAAAGCCTGACTAGACCAGAGCAAGGAGCCAGTTCAGTTCTAAAAGTGAAAATCTAGTTGAGCTTTTATGTTGGATTCTTGATGGCAAGCTTGTGTGAAGAGATGAACGTCTTGTTCAGTGAACACTGATTGGAGCTTTTGAGCTCTGCATGTCCAAATCACATACAGGGCGCTCTGGTGGTGGTGACTAACAGGTATTACATTGCCTGAGGGATGCTGCATCATGAATTCCACAAGAGAGATGCCACAAACTGAACAGGCAAAGACATAAAATAACACTACAGGCAATTTCTTCTTGTTGGAACCGAAGCATCACACCACTAAGGAATCAGACCATCACTTCTCTGGTCTGTTGAGAAAGAAAGTCTCCTTTTCTAGGTCTGTGTTTTTGAACAACCACACTGGTTTGAGTTGGGGTTTTTCTTTCGTTTTAAATCAAGCACATGCTGTATGCTGCTTCCTGATGTCTTCCAGGCATAAAAGTTGCCCAGTGGGATCAGACGCAGCAATTTTAAGTATAAGAAAATTTTCCAGGAAGAACATGACAGGAATATTAATTTTAAGTAACAATTATATGCACATTTTCTAGCAGAGGTGACTGTGGGAACAGACAACAAAAGCATTCCTGATTCTCTAAAGTCTGTTTGTTGAGTCACACATGGAGGGGGAAGGCTCTCAGATGTGTTTTTAAGTAAACTATCACTGTCATATTCCCTGTGAGAAGACTAAAAATATGATTATAATAATAATGAGGATGATAGCAAAGACAACAAAAACAATGGTCTGACCCACAGCTTTTGATGCCTGGCTGTAGTCATAGAGGCTCGAGCTCTGAAGGGTCTGGTGGGTGATATGGCAAATATTTGCGCAGTACAGATGTGATCATTTGGTTTCTATACCGGAGCACTGAGTCCTTTGATTTTATCAGCTGGAGACAAATCGCTAAGCACATTGACACGGACTGTATCTTTGTAGTAAGATCTTCAAAGGACTCCTGCAGGTTAGTCTGGCTTTTCTCCTCTCAGCTTAATTCTAGCATTTTTGTAATCAGTCTGTGTTTTTCCACATGGCTTCCCAGCAGATCAGCTGAAGACAGATGCAAAGATAATTCTCAAACAGGCTGACTGACATGCAGTATGCAGGCTATGGCTCTAGATAGGGCTCCTCAGGTAAGCTTTTTAACACTTTGAGAAGAACAGAGACTTATCCCAAATTTTCAATTCTCCTTCAAAACTACAGAAGTATGTTGAATAAATCCAAAGGATGAATCTACTCTCTCTCCACCACTGCCTTTCCTTCATTTTCTACTGACAGTCTCAGATGATGGTTATCCAGTTGAAAGGCTTCTGCTCCCTACTGAAACTTTTAATCATCAGCTGGAGTATTGTCCTACCAGACAACTCATTTTCACAGAATGTGTTTACTCTGTAGCATCAGATGGATGACACCCACATTTCCTCATTCCTATTTTTAAACATATTTACTAACACTTCAAGGTAAAACAGCAATCCAGGAGGACACACTTAGACTGTCAGAATCACAGCAGATGTTATGCTTGTACCTGGTGTTTCCTGTGCAACACTTTGCAAAAAGTCAAATTTCATAGAATCATAAAATATCCTGAGTTGAAAGGGAGCCAGTCAACTCCACAGCAACCATTTTTTCTGTGGCGTCCCCATTATCATGGCAGTCTGCTGCTTCTTGCAAATTAACTTTTTAATTAAAGTAGGTGATTTTCACTTAGCCTTCTTCCTCCACTTTGAGTTCCAAGATGATTGTTCCCCCCTTGGTTCAAGCAAAAGCAGCCTCAGGACTACCTGACTTGGTCTGCTGGTAGTTATGTGTGATCAGGGATGCAGCCTCCATCAGAAAGTCACTTTAGCAATCTTTGTTTTGCTCCTGCAGGGAGAGCATCAGCATAAATACCTTGAAAACTTGCACTAACTGGGACTTGGCACAGCAAAATCATGTCTTCTATAGGTGAAAGTCTCTGCACTATTCCAGCAGCACTGAATCACAATAGTTTGAGTTGGAAGGGACCTTTAAAGGTCAAGAAGGATCCTTTAAAGGTGCTGAGGTCAGCACATATTTCTAAACTGATCCTTTAATATATAATAGCTTTACCACTATTTCTTAGTGGGAAGGAAGAAGGAAAAAAGAGAACAAGGGACTCTGTCTTCGGGAAATAGTCAGCTCCTTGACAAACATGATGCATTGAACTACCACCATTGCTGTCCCCATACAAAAGCTCCTCTCTGATTCATCTTTCTGAGTAACCATTACTACTTCTCAAGAGTTCAAAAAATATTCTGCTGCTGCAGAAACTAAAACACAAGCATATTAAGTAATTCCTTCCTCAGGGTCTGTGGTATTCTCTAGCTACTATTCCAATCACAAGCTCTTTATACCTTGTTCAGTAATGGCCACACACTAACCAATAATAAATGTCATTGTACTCTCTTCAGACCTGCTCTGGATGCTGAGGAAAGGGAACTTGGCAGCCAGCAGCACTTTTTTTATTCAGGCAGGATCAAGTTCCCTGGGGTTCCCTTGTTCAACTCTCTGCCTCTTTCATCTTCTGCTCATACATGCAGTTCTTTTTCTGTCCTACAGAGGATCACTCTGTGCTTTACATGAGTATCATCACAAGTTCTAACAAAAAACAAACAGCATTTATTAAATGAGCAAAGTTCATTTCCTCATTTCCTTAAACAGCATGTTTCTGACTCTGCAATCTGCTGTGTTTATTCACACGTCCACTGATGAATATTTCATTACTTCAGAACAGGCTTCCTAGTCATTGTATCAAACTAATCTCCAGGCCATTAAAACATTCAAGCAAGTGCAGGACATAATTTTAGGAGTGTGGATGATTCTATTGAAAGAACTGAAGCAGAATCAGCTGCACTATCAACATCTGCCCACAATGCAGAATAAGAATGTAAGAAAAAGTTAATTTCTACCCTTGAACATCCGCAAAACACGGTCTGTTTTCACAGTACTTAACAAACACATTCCTCCCCAGGAAAGGAGGTTGCACAATAATTGCCAGGAACTGTATGCCTAAAAATAAAGACACAAAAAAGGAGTCTTACGATACTGATGAAGTGAGAAGAATCTCAGAGCTTTGAGCTAGATTCTTGACGGCAATAGAGAGTGTACTAAGAATAGCAAAAGAGTAGGAGTAGTCAAGGCTGAAAAGTTTCTAAAGTGTTTTGATTGCCAATTTCTTCATGAAGCTCTTAATCAGGCTACCTCTTATGGGAGAAGGTTAAATCTTCTGTGGAGCTTCAGTGCGTTGAAAGGTAGCTAGGAAACATCTAGTTCTGGCTTGAATGTCATTCAATGGAGAGCCAAAACATCAGTAAGAACAGTAAGTGTCCTGGATTGGTCAACAGAGAGTTGCTCTAGCTACAGAAATTAGAAATTATTTTAACAAATAACATGGTGAAATGTTAGAGCCAAGGCCAAAAGACACCTGTGAAGCGTCCCTCTCCCCAGGCACAGCACTGCACGGTTCAAGAGATGTATAACAGAAGAGTTATAGAAATTCCAATCCCACAAAAAACTCAATCTTTGCTAGGCAGGTAAAAAGCAGAATGCTTGGTTAGATGAGTCAAAACCTATTCTGACACAGCTCAACCAGAATCTCTGTTCTCCAGAAGAATATACATATTATTTCAGAAACTGCATTTCATAGTCAGTCAAATCCTTAACATAAGAAAGTCACAATAAAACTTTTGATGAAACTCTGGAGTGCACAAATCTCGAACTGGCCCCAAGAACTTACTAGGTCAGAAAGAACTACAGCAGAGCTTCAAGCTCTGAGCCTTTTCAAAGACAAGCCAACACTAACACCATGGGCACCAGGACTCTGACACTACCTAAAGACCAGTGCCTAACTCTCTTTTTGAGAAGGCATATTATTACCTGACCTGTGCATAAGACTTGGTTTTGGATGGATAAAAGGTAGGTGGGATTCTATGTTGACAGAAGGTTTAGAGGGGAAGCGAACAAAGTGGACTTGACATAAGGACGACAGCAACGGAACAGGTAAGAATACTAGGGATCATGTGCTCTTTGGAAGAAAAGGGTGTTTGTATTTCCAAGTATTGCAAAAATAAGCTCACAAGGACAGTTTATGTAGCTGTATTAACACTGTGGTCTTGAACAGCTCTTAGATCACAGAGTAATCACTTGATAGACATTAACTTTAGAAAAGCAGTAAAATTGTTTTATTTTAAGACTATTACCCTTGTTCTCAACACCACTGATTTCCATCTGGAATAGATATCCTCCCCTTATATCCTTTCTGTAGCAAAAATTTGCACTTGGAGCTAAATATATTATAACATTATGGCTACAACTTGAAGACCTCTGTGAAGCTGCAGCATCCTAGGACTGTCACACATCACCACCACCCTGAAGACAAGCAAAAACATTTTCTACATAATCCTGTTTCACAAAATCCAGGAATGAAGGCACCCACAATATCACATGAATGGACCCTGAGCCTGCATGCCATACAGCTGACTGCTGAATAGAACCTGCTCACCTGTTTAGAAATGTCAATAGAACCATAAGAAAGGTAATTTTGTGAGGATTATTATTTTAGACCAGCAATAATAAAAGCTGGAGTAGATGGGGATTTCACTTTCTTTTCATTCTGGGTCACTAGTTTACAGCTTTCTGCAGCTTTGCTTTTGTGCACTAGACCAAATTGCCTTCTGGTATTACATTAAAAATGCTATGTCAGAAGGGCTGTTTTTTTTCCTTTTCATGCCCTCACCTTTCCTTTATTTAAACAACTAATTCCACTGTCCACAATAAATGAAATACTGCAACATCTCAACAGGTTTGTAGACTTTCCAGCTGTATTTCTGCTCTGAATTGTAGTTACTTGAAAGCATGATGGTACCATGGATAATGCTCAGATCTTCACCTCCCAATACATAAAAGGATTTTTAGGTGCAGGAACCATGATGCTCCACTGAGCAGCTCTCATTTCATGCCCTCAATAACCTGACTTCCAGGCCAGTTTTCTAGTATATTCATAAAAATCTTTATTGTAGAAAGGCTGATGTTTAAAGAGAGTTAAATCATTTATATAAACAACTTACTACAATCAAAAGTACTGCATTAAACATCACTCTCCTTACTCTTATTCTCACTGACAGCATTACATGAGAAGATATAGTAACATTCCTAGTTGATGTTCCAAGGCAATGAAACTGGACAAATGGCAAAGATCTTATTGTTTTCAGTGTATCACAATGTAATTTTAAATTTAATTTTGTCTTACTGCTAATATTTAAACTCCTTTCTTGTCATCTAGAGACTTAAGCACTGCCACTGTGGGAGCTCATCATTTAACATTCCTCACAGAATTCATAGCAACAGCTTGAGTCATCGCCATTCCGGTGACTCACTCCTGCCACTCAATATGCATCACATTAATTTTAAGTCACACAAAACCATCTGAGTGACAGCCAGCAGCAGCCCTATGATTTTCTGGCTTCTGCATCATTAAATTTCTCTTCTTAGCACTTTTTAGTGCTCACATGTCTTCGCTATATAAAAAAAATGTAATTAAAAAAAGTAATTTCTATTAACACAACAAAAAAATCCAGATTCTTTTCACACACATAGAAAAAAAAGAAGCGTCTTTCTACCTGATTGTTTAAAAGCACTGCAGAAATGGTCATGAGAAGTTCTCATTGCCACCATAAGGGATTTAAAGCTGATGTTTGCAAACCATTTTCAGAGACTGACAATAACCTAAGCCCTAGAGGGGCACCTCAAAACATTGTAGAGAGCACTGTAAGCCCCCCACTTACAATAAGACCTACTGCCTCATTGTTTCATATCTTCAGGGCAGAAGAGGGAAAGAAGTAAATATGTAGAAATGACATCTAAGTTCCTTTGCTTTCACACCAGGGAGAGGTAGTCTCCTCCCAAATTTAAGCACATATCAATGGTTTGTCTTTGGTGACACTGAGACCAAGATAAGCACATTAATTGATCCTTCTCTGATGATAGAGACATTCTTTAAACTGTAGAGGCTGAAAGTTGCATCAAAGTAGCTGGAAAGTGGAGCCAGGCATCCATCTGCTTCCATCTATCTCTTTTTGAGGAAAGCATTGAGTACACATGCCTGGTGTAATGGCAGCAGTGGAGGTTTAGGTCAGCCCAGATGGGCTCGTTTGGGGAGCCACCTGCCAGGCTTGAGATGGCCACCTGGAAACAAGAAGTGAAGTAGGTGGAGGGGCAGCTATAAATGTTCAGGAGATGCATGTGCTTTAGCACTTTGAAACCTACTGCTATGCATCTTTGTGGTTACTTGATAATACATCCAACAAGAGGCTGTGGAATTTCCATGCACAGAGCAGTTCAAACCCCAAATTGACAAAGCCCTGAGCAACCTGCTGCAGTTGGCTGTCATTTGAACAAGGTGAGATGATCTCCAGAAGGCCCTTCCCACCTCAACTCTTCTCTGAGAATAACTTACATAGTGCACACAAGTAGACCATTGCCCCCTGCATACAATGCCTCGAGAATACAACATGCAAATGCATTTCATACTCTTCAGGAGTGGTACTTAATTGTCAAAGGTATCAGTAACTGCTGTCAGCAACTCAGCAGGAGTCTTCCAGCTCCTAACAAATGGCCAGTGTCACTCCCCAATTACATATTCTCTGCTAAATCAAAATGTTCAGCTTCTACAATCTCTTGGTTTGACTCAGGATTTCTTGAATTTCAAAAAAACACACAAATACTTAAATGAAACACTGAGGAACCACTTGGTTTGGTTTGGCAGCTGGCACTACAGACTATATTTCAATCCTATTGGGCATATTTTGTGACATATTTCAAAACAGGGTAGCAAGGTGAGACTTTTAGTAGATGAAGGATGTGTCTGCTTTTTGTCCTGTGGTCTTTCCCCTAGACAAAAATGAACAAGCCCTGATTTTAACAGACAGTTTATCCTTTCCAGGGATAAACTGGATAAATTTAACCTAGCTAAAGATTGTCCTAAGAACACAGTAACCCTAATTCTTTCCTTTGTCTTGCTGCTCAAATCTAAATAGTGATGGTCATATTTAGGGAGTGGAGAGCTAGCTAATGGTTCCTATTTTTAAGTTATTAACCTTATTAAACAGTGAAAACGTCCCCAAAATTTCATATAATCCTCTCATGTTTGTTTTCAGTATGGTATTAAAAGAAAAATTTAAGTGCAAGGCTAACATTTGCTTGCATTTTTCATTTGCAAGCAATGAAAAACATGCAAACAGTGCTTGGCTTTATAACCAAAAAGAGACTTGGCAGGATATTATCCCTCTGAAATACTGGCAAGGGTCAGGATGTACCTGTGGGCATGTGTTAGAATGAAGAAATAGCTCCAGAGAAAGAAAAAGGGAGGTGTGGAAGAAGGAGAGAGGGATAATTTATAGAAACAATTATCAAAACAACAGTTCTCATATCATTAACAGAGCACTAATTATTTCACAGGACTACTTCAGTGGCTGTAAAACTGCTGAATATTGCTATATTGTGTGGAAAGTCAGAAGCCATTGCTCTCATCACTGGCAATAACTGGGCAAGCTGAATTCAGGGAACTCTTGGAAGAGTGAAGGAAGCAGATCTCTCTTTTCCTTTCCTTTGCAAGAATGATTTGTGTTGTAATAGACTTTAAAGATCATTCAGTTCCAACCCCCCTTCACTGCAGGGACAATTTGCACTAGACCAAGTTGCTAAAACTCTCATCCAACCCAGCCTTGAACACTTCCAGGGATGGGGCACCCACAGCTTCTCTATTCCAGTGTCTGCCGCACAGCAAAGAATTTCTTCCTTATATCTCATCTAAACCCACTCTCTGACAGTTTTAAGCTGTTCCCCCATGTCTTATCACTATATAGCCTCATAAAATGTCCCTCTCTAGCTATCCTGAAGGATCCCTTTTGGTTGGACTCAATCCAACAGGTCCATGTCCTTATTATGTTGGGGATCCTAGAATTGAACACAGTAGTCTAGATGGGGTCCGATGAGAGCGGAGAAGAGAGGGAGAGTCACCTGTATCCCTTTGTTGTACAAAGCATTGTAGGAGGCCTCTTTGTACACACAGGCACAATCCTTGGTCTTCAGCTTAGTCTCCACACCACAATAGCTAGAAAAAACACCACATCATCTTTTCAGTACCAAAGCTTCACTACCAGCTGAATTCTCCATGCTGAGCCACATGGGAAGACAAAGTAGCAAAACCTCTTTGTCTTCAGCTTCCTGAAGTTGAAACCTGAGTAAAGTCTGGCTTGTTAATGATTATTAAAAATTGTTAGAAAAGTTTACACCATGATATTTTTCTCTACAGGTTTTCCAGTGAAATAACTTTGCAGGTCAGGGAACGCATAGAGACAAAAACAATGTTAAAGTTCACACAGGCAAGTGATGTGTCTTCAGGAGGCACTTTGTCCAGGTGGAGCAAAACAACAGTGCTCACAGTGACAGTTTTTAGAAGCACCAGGAGCACACAAAAATGAGCCAAGCTGAACAATTACTTCTATTCTGAACAGCATTTCTGCAGCATATTTTCTAAACAACATCAAGTCAACTTTGCCAATTATCCAAGTCCAAATAAACACGAAGGAAAAGACTACTTTTATGAAAACTTAATTGGAAATTCTTTTTAAATCCTCTATCCTTACAACTCTGACATACTGAGAAATAGCTCCTATTACAGCTTCTTTTGAAGATTTTCTAAAGCACTAATCATAGACCTAGCTGATACTACTTAAGGGAATAGACATTTTATTTGTCAGGCTCATGCCTATTATTGAAAACCACAAATTTGAAAGTCCATCCCTTAAGTAATAACAAAAAAGTAACAGTATACATTCAACAGCAAATTGCTACAATAAAGAATTCCCAGAAGAAAAAAAATATGGCTGAATAGATACTGTAAAAAAAAAAAAAGGGGAAGTGACAGTTTAGCAAGCAAATTAAATGCTCAGTGCCTGAAGAGCTGATCTTCAGGATTTCCATAGCATGGTTACTGTTCTAACTTGTACAAGAGAAATTGCTATGGTTGAAATCCAGCTGCTGAAATCTTAAACCAAGTTGCTTTCACAGGTGAGAACAGTCATAATTAACTGAAGCAGGGACTGCTCCAAGAGCATTCCTTAGGTCACAGTTCAATGAAATACAAAAGTACGGACAAACAGTTAAGCTTACATTTATGACTTCAGTTGCTCTAGCTGGGACAGAGTCAATGGATAAAAGCAACAAAATTCTTGAGTGGGGATATGGATGTACAAAAAAAGTGTAAAAGCTGCAAGTACAGCTTGTTTCAGTTTTGGGAAACAATGTTTGTACATCAATAACAGTGTCCTGCCATATGAGTCATGTTTTCACATATGTTTAGGAAAACAAATGCAATCCAAACAAAAAACTCATACACCTTTATCCAATATAATGCTGCCAGTAACACTACTGAAGTATAGAAGAGCTCAATGTTCTTGAACTAAGCAGAGAATAGATCAAACATCAGACAGGCTACATGAGCAGAGAGTTGGGCACTTTGGCTCTCAAAGCCCCTCCTGATCCTGAATAATGATCCTTTGTTGAAGAACACAAGTACAAACTTTATTAATGCTGACAACTCTTGGAAATTAGATGTCAGAGCTGCCATCCTCATGTTGCCCTTGCTGTGGCTTTAGGTGTGGTTCCACAGTAAGGTAATCCAATTTGAATACAAGATGATACAGGATTTTTCCCTCCTAGCTCTAAACACATGTACGCTCCCTAGATGGTCCAGAAAACTGATGTGACAAAACCAGTTGGGACCTATTATTTTACTAGATGGTTTTCTGTGCAAGCCCTAGCTCCAGCTAGAGTGAGGAAATAGGTGGACTTCATGCCTGAAACAAATGATGTCACACCATAGAAGGCAATCATATTCCTGAAACCTCCTTTCCACATTCTGTAAGGGTCTTTTCCACAGCCATCACCCTCTCTCAAATAAGAGCCTTTATCAGATACAAGTTTTTGTCAGAATACAAACAGCATATATTTTCAGTTCATCACCACTCTAACTCAAAAGCTTTTCATTACAGCCTCCACCCATTTTGGCTGTTCTGCTTTTCCCCCATGTTCTGGAAGGTCTTACAGTTCTAAAATTTTCATACATGTTGCATCATGTATGAAATTTTCATACATGTTGCATCACCTTTGCATCTAGAAATGTCCTGTTTGACAGATAAGACATAAATCATAAAGACATAGTGATAAATCCAGATTTGTACAAAAAAAAAAAAAAGAAAGTAAAAAAGAGATGTTTGTGAATCAGTTCAGATTTCCTGCCTGACAATTCTACTAATTTTTGCTCAAAGGTTGTTTC
Source organism: Molothrus ater (assembly GCF_012460135.2). NCBI lineage: Eukaryota > Metazoa > Chordata > Aves > Passeriformes > Icteridae > Molothrus > Molothrus ater. The sequence continues at coordinate 65,180,669 of NC_050478.2, forward strand.
TCTGGCTTGTTGTGAAATGTGTAGAAATCACAACTGTCTGCTGCATTTGCTAGCAAATGCAAATAAACCTACTTGGTTTGCTCAGAAAATAAAATCTTGCTAAAAAAAGAAAGGCAAACTGGTAAACTGGTTAAATGAAAAGTTTCAGCACAATCTATAAAATAATTTCAAAACATATTGTTTCAGAAAGAAAGGTACAGATTTAAGTTTAGATTTAAGAGTGTTCTCTCAGGCAAGAGGGAACCCATCTGATAAGATGACACACAAGTATAAATAAAGCACAGCTGATTTGCAGTCACTGAAATATCAGGAAAAATGCAAGCTCTAGTCAGCCTTTGAATAATTTTTATTTGCACTTCCATATGGAAAGAATTTGAATTGACAGGGTGGTCACCATTTCTTGGAGTTTTGTTTTGGTGATGGTGGACTTTTTCATTTTATGCATTGGTTGGTATCATCTCCTTTCCCCTCTATCAATCTCTACTCATCCCTGGTAAGGCATCTTGAGTGTTGTGTCCAGTCTGGGCTCCTCAGTACAAGAGACAAGCAGCTCCTGGAGAGGGTCCAGTGGATGGTCGTAAGGATAATTAGAGGCAGCATCTCTTATGAGGAGAGACTGAGGGAGCTGGGCCTGTTTAGTCTGGAGAAGAGAAGACTGAGAAGGGATCTCATTAAAGCATACAAATATCTCAAAGGCAGGTGCCAAGAGGATGGTGCCAAACTCTTTTCAGTGGTGCCCAGTGACAGGATGAGGAGCAATGGCCATAAACTGAAACACAGGAATTCCAGCTCAACATGAGGAAGAACTTTGAGGGTGGCAGAGCACTAGAACAGGCTGACGAGGGAGGTTGTGGAGTCTCCATCTCTGGAGACTTTCAAAACCACCTGGATGTGTTCCTATGTCACTCTGCCTTAAAAGAGGGGTTGAACTGGATGATCTCCAGAGGTCCCTTCCAACCCCAACCACTCTGTGATTCTGCAGTCCACCTCAAGATTACTCATATACAGAATTACCTTGAAAATTAAACTCTAAAAGCCACTAGAAAGGGGAAAAAAGTGAGGGATGCATGGAAACCAGCTGTATTCTGTTTTTTTAGATTAAGAAAAAAAATAATGAAACTATTCAAAGACACCCTTGGAGGTTCAACAAGCACTAAAAAAGTATATACATAGAAATGTAAGTATATGGAAGGTATTCAACACTCATTTCATATGAGATGCATCTATTTTTTCTTTAGATGACTAGCTCATAAATCAGCACTATGCTTCAGGAAACCACTCAAGGACACCACATCAATTTTTAAATGACTACAGGCAAATGTATGCTTTGCCACATGGAAAGTTTTGTCAGAAAATATTCAGGTTGATATTTTCAGAGCTTACTGTCAGTATGAATTATCAGCAACATACATTACCACAGAAGTTCAATTACACTAAATATATTACTAATTTTTTATTTGAAGGAATGGCCACACAGGCATTCCTTAATATGGGATCTGCTACACTGACAGCAGATGGTGGTACCTAACTTGTTTGCATTTGGTAACAGGAAAGTATTTCTTTTCTAAAAAGAGGCTTTGTGAAGAGAATTATGTTTCCTTTTTCCATCTCTAGAATGGTTCTCCAAACCATTCCAGTGCTTCTTCCACTGCAGTCACATCCAGTGACTAAAGCTGGTTAAATCCACACAACCAAAATAACGAGAGTATCTGTCTGAGAACTAATTTCCAAAATCTCTCCCTCAGAAAGAAAAAGAATTTCCTGGAATTTCATGTTCTTATTACACTCTGATGAACCAAAACCCAGAATAACAAAAAGGGAGGAAACTGCACACTCCCCTTCCCACCGCACACAGGTACTTGAGTTTCAGATGCAATGCAAGGTTGAAACACTCCAGCAAGCTGAAATGAATCCTTAGCTAGCAAGGGCCTTTCAGCAGACATTGCTGGAGCAATATCTCAAAGACTCTATCTCTTTTAAAAATGACAATTAAGGCTAGAAATGGCATTTCAAGAACAGGGTCATAGATTGGGAAGGATTTGGGGATATGTGTGTGAATGCATGAATGAGAGTGTTTTTTCACATATTCAAGATACACTTGTACAGCAAATCAGCAGATTAAATCCAGGTCTAAGAGATTCTTTCTGTGTTTCTCTTGTCTGGTTGAATATGACTTTTCCATGGCAATGGAGTGGAATCTGGCATTAGCTACCTTATGAAGCAGCATCAAAAGAAAAGCATGAAATTAATAAAGGACAAGGATAATTAGATGATACTTTACCAAGTTGTAAAGACCCATAGGAAACAGCACAATGTTTCTGTTTTAGCTGAACCATACACCACCAAGACCAAAGGAAACCCTAAAAGCCAATATTGCTTTACCTACAAATGAAATATCACAAGCCTAATCCTTTGAGTATTTTTTTAAGCTTATCCTTAGGGTAAATACTCATATTTCATTCACAAGGCTGTTGAAATACAGACAAAGCTACCTCTCTTAACTGTCAACCCTACTGGCCTGAGAGATGGTGAACTATGACTGGCCCCAAACTCCATCTTCTCTCTCCTCGCCTCAGATTACCCTTGACTAAATCATCAAAACTTAATTCTGTGTGTGCACACTAGGGCTCTCCTAGGAGGTCACTTATTTCTGCACTAGGAAGAATAAACACATTCTGACTCTTTGGTTTACATGACCTCTTCCAGCAGAGCAGAGTAGCTGTGATTGGGGTCTTCATCACTTCAGCTTTCAGCCTCCAGCCAAAAGAGTTGAAAGGGGGCAGAGCAACATGAAACTATGAATGCACTAGCTGAGAACTAGGAAGTAGACAGAACAGTATAGGCCTGGCCAGGGATTAGTATTCAGATACAATAGGGAGAATTTAAATGATGCTCATAAAGATCACATACTGGATTTTCAGTCACTTTACTTGCCAAGACTAAACAACTCCCTGGAGACAGCTTAAAAACTGCACTCAGAAGAAAGCCAGAGCAGGCTCCTGCTGATGCCAAAGTCTGTGGGGTTCAGGACCACAGATATTTACTAGACAGTATTTACAGCAAGCTGAAAAATGCATGAACTTCATTCTCTTTCAGCTTTGAGTAGAACTGATGTATTGCTATCCCCCATTCTGGATTACTCAGTGAAAGACCAACCGGATCTATCAATCACCTCACCCACTAAGAAATCTCACCCACAGACCAGCAAGGCAAAGGGTGGAAAAAACCAGATAATTTTAACATAAGGACTTGCATTATTTACATCTCCTTCACATTGGGTTTACAATCACTTAGCTCACAGGCATTCCTTTTCACTGACACAGACCTAAACAGGAAAGGAAGTATCGGTGCTTTTCAGACAAATATTGAGGGACACATTCTCCTGTCTTCAAGAGATAGCTCCACATTGGCAGCAGTACAGAATGGCATCACAGCAGGGAAGCCCTGAAGGGCAGATATCTTCCCTGACACATGAGTAGAACATGGCTGGCACAGAGACATATAAATGACCTCCATGTTCCTTGGACTAAACATCTATCCCAGCTGGACACATCCCAGCAAGAGCACAACTGCTCAGCAAGGTCAGGACTGACCACATGGGCAAAATAGGTCTTCTCATCCTGTGAAGCAGGAAGATGAAACAGTGACCCTCTGCTCTGGGAGGCATGCTGCAGAGTGCCTCTCCCTCCCACCTTCCCCAAGACAGAACAGCAGCACAACAGAGCTGGGTTTTGATGCAGAGTTCGGTTCTGCAGCCCTTCCTCATTTTGTCTCAATGCCATAAACAGGGCTGCTCCAGCCACTACCTGCTACTTGAAGTGTGCTACCTTTGGACTCAGCATAAAGCCTCAGATTTTGAGGATTAGCAGTTTTGTGATGATTCATATAATAACCAGTCTGTGCAGTAGCAATACAAAAATTCTGCTTTAGCTTGTTTTTTTTTAAGCAGTATTAAAGCAAAAAGCCAAACGTCCTCAGCACATTTTCTCAGCTTTAGATGAGAGTTTTCCTCCCTCTCTTCCTCCCCACAAATGGTTTTGGGTGTTTTTTTAATGTTTACATTGCATTAAATGAAGATAACTGTAAATAAAAATTTGATTATCAGAGGTGATTATTATTTTCTTCTTCTCAGTACTGTTCTGGGTCTTTAGATTCTGGGTCTTAGATTCTAGTTTTATGAACACCAGAGCAGGAGCATATTAAAAATTTTAAAAGTAGACAAAAAGAAACCATGAATTAAAATAAATCTTGTAATTTATTTATTACTCATAATTACTTAAGTTTAGTGTCTGTCATTCTTCTTTAGATAGAACATTACCTTACCTTTCACATTCCACCACTAACTCATCTCTCTGTGAAAAAGGAGATTCTGAGTACAAAGGCAAAGCTTGGATCTCCAGTTTCAGCTTCATCTCTTACCAACATGCAGAGTATTTATGACAACATTTGGCTTTTTCATTTCTTGGCATTTAAGATGCTAGTACTAGGCCCCCTGCTACTCTGTTAACTGCCAGATAATGCATCATCTGACAGTCATTACTATTTCAAAGGAACCCTGCTAGTATTCTGACCTCCACTATTATTTTCTTCATAATAAATATAGTTTTGGATGTGCATTAATATTTGGGGCTTAAAAGCTTTTAGAATGTGTCTTTAAAATGAATGGAGCTTAAGACAGAAGATATTCCATATTTCATAAACTGGCTTTTCCATTCAATACTTCAGTGACAAACCATTTGTGCTAGATTCCTCCCTCATCCCTCCAAGTACTTCTACCCACAAAGTCCACTTCCCAGTAGCCATCCCAGTTCAGATCCATGGCACCAAGCAGAAAAAAGCAAATGTGAACATGACTGTCATACTTTCTGCTGATTTTCTATCAAATTCTGCCAAGCAAACCAACAGTAGCCATGCCAAAACCCCCAAGACATTAGTCTGCTTCCATGAAAGCATGCAATTAATAAAACTACAAGCAGGTAACCCAGTGAAGAGCAGTGTTGAATTAGGGAGCAGGATACACTCTTTCATAATATTGTGAAAAGCTAGCATACACCAAAGTAAGCTCTCTGCCACACTCAGGCTACAATGGAGTTTCTAAGTATTCAGTACCAAACCCAAATTGAAGCAACCAACCATCTATCAGGAGAAAAATCCACCTTTGTGTGTATTTCAAATAAGCTTCTTGCTAGGAGCTTTTGGATTTTTTGACATCAAGTAGGCCACATTATTCTAAAAAAATACAGAAGCAGTGAAAACTGAATCCATCACTACCACCACTTACCGGTAAGCCTGATCTAGGAGAACCCAAATCCAGTTTTCACTGCTATACAAGTTTAAGCCTACAGGCTCTTGATTTGCCCAATGAAACAGAATCACCACTAGCTGTTACATCCATTTCTTTTGCTCCCCTCCATAAATTCGTAAGACCTAATGTTTTAAAGATGTTGTTCAGCAATGAAATAATCATCCTGAATTCCAAAAGACCACAAGGAACTGTTTCAATGACCCAAAGAGATCATGTTGTTCTATTATTCTGCTGACCTTCTAATGAGTATGAATATTTTCTGCAACAATTAAGAACTGCAACAGTAACAACACTCTGTCCCTAAGAGACTGACACTACAAAAGAACAAGAGCTCAATGCTTCAAAACAATACCTCAGAACTCATTCAGTGCATAATTTGCCAGTATCAACAGAGGATCCATCTAATGCTGCAGCATCAACTAATGTTTCAATATAGTAAATTATTATTAGCTAGCACTTCTAAGATGAGAAACACTAAAAAGCAATTTTTTCACCTTACTAGTACACCAGTGGGAAAACACAATGAAGTACATAGCACATCAGCACCCTTTCCAGGCCAGGAAATTCTTCTAGTGTTGTCATCTCATTGCAAAACTGCCATACCTTCTTGGTGATTTCTCATAGGGCACCCCCTCATAACCCCACCAACAAACTCCAACTCCCACCACACCTAGCTAACCCACTCTTTTATATCACTCATCCTTATTAGACACAGCTGTGGCCTGTTAAGGGCAGGCCTGTTCCTAATCTTTGATAATTAGTGCAGCTGCAACTCCTCAGGAGTAAGATTACCTTCTGCACTACCTTTATTTTCTTACATTCTATCCCCCCACACTTCTAGTGCGTGCACCCTGAGGTCATCTGCAAATTGCTTCCCAGAGAGCATCCCAAGCACAATAGTAATGTGGGATGTGTCGCTTTCCTTGGGGTATAGTTTTTCTTAGATAGAAATACACATATTTCTAGGATGTGCCAGATGGGCCACGCATATTCTGTGGAGATGCTCTCTGAATGCCAATAAAAGTACAGAGACTTACAGATATCCAGGGACAGGCTTATACTACTGGGTTGCTGACTGGGTTGCTTCAGATCTGGAATGATCTGGCAAATGTTTGGCAGATTTGGCTTTCATGCCCATAGAGAAACTGTGTATGGGCAGAAATCACAAGCAGCCCAGCACATCTGGCAACCACAAGTCTCTCTAACTTAAGAGCTGTTACGAGGCTGTGTGGATCAGCAGTCCAAGGCAGGTGGAAGACACCAGCAAAATCAGTGACTTTTCATGATGAGGGACCTGGGAAACACTCCTGCACTCCTAAAACTGGTGCAACCCAGCCAAATATTAGGGTACACATCCAACACACATATCGGTGACCCTAGTTTCCAGAAAGTTGGTTTAGTAAACCAAATTTGACCCACCTGTAAATAATTGTGCAAGCAGGGAAAGCATGAGGTTCTGAAGAATATCTGTGAGTAAGAGCAGGAAGCCCTATTTGAGTTGATGTGATGAAATCTTCCCCTTTCTCTCCAATGTCTGATCCCTACAGGCTTCTGTGCATGGACACAGCATGGCCCTAACCACGATACTTTGCAGAACCACAAAGAGCTCTGAAGAGGTGCGCCAGCACTTCAGGGTCTGTGCCTCCCAAGGCAACACAGAAGTCCTAACAGCAAGGTATGAGAAGAACCTCATCTACTCCACATCCTTCCAACACTTTTGCTGAGATTGGTGCTGGTTTACTGTTTTCTGAAACATACAGACAAAGTAAGAAGGTGCTGAAAATATTAGGCACCTGGACAAGCTTGTAAAGTGGATTCATGGGAACCTCATGAGGCCCAACAAGGCCCAGTGAAAAGTGGTGCACCTGGGTCAGGGCAACCCCAAATATCAATACAGGCTGGGGGAGGCAGGGAGAAGGACTAGGGGTACAGGTGGGTGAAAAACTACACATGACCCAGCAATGTGCACTCACAGCTGAGAAAGCTAACTGCATCCTGAGCTGCATCAAAGCAACGTGGCCAGCAGGTCAAGGAAGGTGATTCTGCCTCTCTACTCCACTCTCACGAGACCCCACCTGGAATACTACATCTAGCTCTGGGGTCCTCAATACAAGACAGACACAGACCTTTTAGAGCGTGTCCAGAGGTGGCCCACAAAACTAGTCAGAGGGATGGAACAGCTCTCCTATGAAGAAAGGCAGAGACAGGTGGGGTTGTTCAGCTTGGGGAAGAGAAGGCTATGGGGAGATCTAATGGCAGCCTTTTGGTACCTAAAGAGAGATTACAAGAAAGATAGGGACAGACTTTTTAGCAGGGCCTGTTGTGGTAGGACAAGAAGCAATGGTTTTATAGTAAAAGATGGTTGATTTAGACTACATAAAAGGAAGAAATTCTTTACAATAAGGGTGGTGAAACACTGGAACAGGTTGACCAGAAAAGCGGTAGATGGGTGCCCTGTCCCTCGAAACATTCAAGGTAAGACTGGATAGGGCTCTGAGCAACCTGATCTAGTTTAAGATTTCCCTGTTCTTTGTGGAGGCGTTAGACTAATTGATATTTAAAGGTCCCTTCCAACCAAAACAATTCTATGATTCTATGCTGGTCTCCAGAGAGCAGAATTTCCTCTGCAACTTAGAGAAGAATTCAGAACATATTTCTAATGTTTATTAATGACAAATCTTGATGCATCAGTGTTTTCCTGAACTGGGTCCTTCCAGAGTCACAGTAAGCCATTTGTGAGGCAGCAGTTTTTTTCCATGGCTACAGAACTGTAATAGAGTATGTATCTATTTGAACAAGGATGCTGTAATGTTGATCTATCAGAAGCTAGATTATCTGTGCAATAGAAGCTCAATTTGCAGAAAATTTAAATAATAACCACACTGATCATCAAGTTCCTGTAAGACATTTCATTAATATCATCAAAGAGTATTTCAAATATGATGCAGCAACTCTACTTTACAGAGAGACTAATTAAATATAAAATCTAGTTACTGTTGTACCAATGAACCCTAATTACCCTACAACCATTTAAGGGTTGTTTTGGGAGACTCATTCTGAAGGAGTGTAAAAAGCAAGCAGAGCTGCAGATAACTATTCCCTACCCATCTGGGACTAAAAATCTTATTATGTAAGAGGGCCGTAGGATAGACACATTATTTAAAAGAACAGGAAGACAGACAGACATACTTATCAGAACACTTTTCATTTGTCTTCAAGTCACTGTGAGCTACTCAAAAACTTCTTTAAAAGGAAACTTACCTCTCATATTTTCTATTCTTTTCCTGAGGGGAGAGAGAGGAAAAAGAAGCCTGAAAAATTTTCAAATACATAATTTTTACTTAATTTTGAAGATGCCACAAAAGGTTTCTAAGACAAGGTGCATGTAATAGCAAACACAACACAAATCCTCACAGGATATATCATGTAAGTGCAGCAACAAGATATGGCAATGACATAAGAAACTTCTGTGCACAAAATGTATGCATTTTCCTTTGCTCTGGGCCCAATGTAGTTTCAGGGTACTGTTGAGCCAGAACACACAGGGTTGAAAAGGAACTTTTTACTGGATTTTGAAGTCACTTCTCTATCCAGTATGAATACCAATACAGAGAAATCTGTTACAAACATGTTAGTTTTCCAATCTCAAAAGAAAGATGACTGTGACACAGACTTCAGAAGGGAGGATAAACCCTTCAGAGTCAGCATCCCCCTTACCACATAGAATGGCACAGAATTAAGGAAGGGGATTCCTAGGGGAAAAGCATCAGAGGATTTTGTCAGAAGAAAGGGATTAGCACTCAAGGTTTTCAGTCGCAGATGAGAATAAAAACTTCTAAGGATATATATAAATACCCATGCAGCTGGACAGCAAGGCGCAAAAAATATATCAAGAAAAAATATCTTTGTCTCACATAAAACACTCTGTGCACAGAGATTTATAGAAACTGGTTTGGTAATGTCCTATGGGAAGCACTGTGAGATATTACATTTAAAAAATACAGTCCTCTAGGCAGAAAAACCAAAAAACATCACATTGGATTCTAGCACAGAGAAACGTCTTTCTTCAGTCCAAAAATCCTTAGCAGGGAAAAAAGTGTATCTGAATGGTCAAAAACACTTTGGCCATCCTCCCCCTTACACTGTAAATACCTGTTCTTCCCAGAAAATGTCTCAATCAAAATTTGGAAAGGAAAAATCATTAGTAAATACAATTATTAAACTTATTTATTAAAGCCCCTGTGATTGAAGACACAATACAGGTCCTCCTCACCACCCTAATCCTTTCCTTCTGTATCCTTTCTAGGTCTTCTGAGCTTCTTCCCCATGGAAAGGATGTACATGGAGATTGGAAATTACTCATCCTGGAGTCTTCAGGGCACGTTTGAAGGCAGGAAAAAGACAACAAACATGCTCTTGCATTCACTGAATGATGGGGACATGCTAAGTGTTAATACTGTGAGTAGCAGGAATATTATACGTCCCACCTAATAAAACAAACAGATGAGAGCCACCTTTATATACAGTCCTAGATCTTTTTCTAAGGCAGCAAACCAGCTAAACCAAAACATGAAAGTTGGTCTACACTACTAAGAACACCTTCTTCAAGAGCCAACCTACATTTCCTTGATTAATCCACTTTCAAATTCTGCCTTGAATTCAGTGTAAAATCCTAGAAGGGGTAAAACAGCCAGTTCCCACAGGCAAACCACCCACAACATACCATTCAACAGGGGAAATTGGCCGTACTTGAGTGACTGCAGTACACTAAAGCTCGCTGCATGCATACACATAATCTCATAGTCCCATGTAAGTGAACCAACGGGACCAAACGTTTTCTAACACAGTAACAGAAAGTTGCATGGAAGTCAAATGCTTTGGATGATGTTCTGCTAGAACAGCTCTGGATTTTATGTATGGCTAATACTGTCACCACATTCACTTCCTCAGTATATCCCTCTACCTCTTGCTGATAACAGTCTTTTTCTTTCGATTGGGAGGTAATGAAAGCAAAGTGCTTCCTTATTAAACACATTGATATATAGCAGATACAATGTTTTATTTTAGCCACAGAGGGAAGAATGAGATTTAAAAGCAGAATTTATCTCCAAAATGATAAAGAAGCAGGCCCTACATTTTCCTCCCTCTCAACACTAGGTGCTTCTTTAAATCACAATTGGCTACAAATGTCAGTAAGCCTTGCCAAAACCCATGGAAGAAACATCCCCTGAAACAGCTACAATGAAGGAAGGAACACCAATCACTGCTTGGGACCTGTCTACTTGCCACTGACTTGCATAACTGAGAGAGTAAGTTGCACAACTTGTAGAGCCATCCCTCTGCTGCCCACTTTAAGCCTTTTAGACTCCTGCTGGTTAACAGATGGTCCCTGCATGCTCCTCAGGCTGCTGGCCACTCTGGTGAGTACCTATTAACATCATGTTTCTGCTGCCTAGGGCAGCACTAACCACGAGCAGTTAAGTTCAGTAAGCCCTGACACGTGTTAATGACATGTCCTGCGTTGCCATAATTCTAGTGATTCTTTCCCCTGGTTTCCTACTATTATGTCATGAAGCATGTTAACAAAAAGCTGTATTCCATCTGTGTAATGATACTTCCCAACCAAATATTTTTACCACTCTCCCCTAGGGTCCCCTTTAATATTGACAAAGCTGTTAGATCAACTGCTTCCAGAGGGGAAAGCTTGCAAGGTCAAACCCCAAGGTTATTCAGTGATGCCTATCTTGTTTTCTTTAAAAAGTAAATAAAACTTATCAATTAATTAGCTCAAAAAAATATTATTTGAAGCAATCTTGCAAAATTTATCTCACATAATGGTTTGTTCTTCTGAGCCTTGAGATAAGACTAAATTACAAATCGAGCTTTATATTGATTTCTTCTTGCCTTATAATTATAGACTATCATTTTACATGTAATTAGTTAGCCCCAGCTAATTTTTTATTATTAGCTTTCAAAGATTTTGCTGTTCTTCCACACAGAGAAAATTAAAATGATCATTTACTTTTCATTTTTTTTATTTGCTATTTCAACCTAGTAAGTCATTGTGAAAAAAAAATATTGAAAAAAGTAATTTTTGAAGAAATCTTTTAATGATTTTTGAAAGAACATTCAGAAAATCTAAAAAGAGCCTCAATGTGTAGTGTAAGTAATAAAGGATGATGAACAAAGAAAGTGTTAAGACAAAATTAGATTTTTCATGAATGGATGAACATGCTAAACTGCTTTAAATATAAACAATGACTACTCATTAGCAGCTTAATGCATTTTATTCCTAACTCTCCACCTCTACCCACAACCAGAAGAGCAGTCTCTATGCAGAGAGCAGGAGTGATCATTGCTCTGGGGAATGATTGCCTTAAGCGGGTTCATGGAAGCACCATGCAGATTAATAGCTCTTTATCAGAGCTCCTAAAGATGCCAGGTGACCTTTTAAAGTCATAGTTCCCAACATACCAAATGCTGGTATGGCATCTCTGCCAAGACAGCAGGCACAGCCCTCAAGAAGCTGCAGGCCAACATATTGCTGCTCCCCACATACATGGCCCCGATAAACACCAGAGAATGGAAAAGGCAACAGGAAAAGAGAGATGCCAACAACAACACAACCCCACAGAAGCCAGGAACTGAGAGCTCACATGGGACAGTCAGCTACACACCTCTTCACCAGCACACTGCACAACATGACCTTTACACCCATGTGCTCCTGCAACTGAGGCTGGGCATGGGGAAGAGCCATTCTCCTCCAAACCTTACAGATGCCTCATGCATCAAACACAGCCTTGTCAAGGTCTCCACATTTGTTTCTAGCATTTCTCTAGTGCAAGAAAGCAAAGAAAAGAGAAGAAAAAATGATGTATGAAAACTGCACTATCAGTGATCTCAGCAAGGAAAACAAAGGACCATTACAGATGTCAGATGGGAGTAATCTCTTTCTCAAGGAATATTGCAATATAACTAATAATTTCCCATTTCTTCTTAAGTGGGAGGGATGTTTTCTGTTCTGAGAGAGATTCCTATTGCTTATTGCAAAGCTATAGCAAAATGGGACTAGCTTAAAGGGAGTCTTTTAATACTGTTTCTGATGGCTTAACATCATTGCAACACTTGACTGACTGAGGGAACCTAGGAACATTCTTCCCAAGGACATGCACCCCAGTCAGTCATCAAATCTGTCAGTAGACTCCTTGTCCTTTTACCCATAGAAGAGAAATAAGCACACACTGGTAGGTAGACAAGTGCCACAGTCAAAACAGGTCCTCCCAAATTTGGGGCATCAAGCTTGAATCAGGCTTTAAACAACTTTCCAACATTCTAGCATAGAATTAGATTTAGCCCTGATGAAATTTCTCTTTCATTTTAATAATATCAAGTATTTAATTTGCTTATAAACTATTAACCAGATGTCTGTCTGTCCAAGTACTGTATTCACTAACCATAAAAATGATATTGCAACATAAATTATGCATAGCAAGAATGTTCTGATTAACCAAAATATGCACTGCAGTTCTTATCAATCACAGTTAAAATGGCATGTGTTCACAGCATATATAAAAACACAAGTATATGCAAACTCTTGTCACATGCTCCCCCAGTCTTATGTACTTCATAACCAGAATGAAACCACAGTGAATCTGGAATGCAGAAGAAATATGAGCACTTAACTTTTCAACTCTGCCTCCCTATTTTCTTGCTGAATTTGCTACTCATTAAATTCTTGTTTGGATGTCATCTTCACATTCTTATACACTGAACTGGAATTTCAAGATAAGAAAACTATTATAGAGTTTGCAGTAAAGGCACTAATTATTTTATTTTAAATATTCAGGAACATTGTCTCTACAAATGAAAGGGAAGCTAGGGATGGTGACCAGGGTCTAGCTATGGCTTCAGCATATCAATATAAACTGAGACCACCAATGCATTATAAATAAAGGCAATAGAATTGCATGATTAAAAATGGTTATTGCATGATTACAAATAATCATGCAATACTTAATAGTATTTACCCTAATAGTATTCTGAATGAAGAAAACCTTTTAGTGGACTACATCAAGAAGTTCTATTACTATGTAAAATACATCACATTAATATGATTAAAATGTTAAAAGTGACATTTTTTGCACCTTATCCACAAGAGATACATTGTCACAAATATTCATCACCAAGAAAGCATGAAGGCAGCCAAGTTTTATTTCATTATGGAAATACAACATTTCATACTGACTCTATGGTCTAAAGCAGAAGCACAAGAAATAACTTCTAATAACACAATATTTCATTAACATTGATATTTTATATTTGAAAACAGACAGCCCAAGACATTCTTTCTGGACTAATGACTTTAGTCACATTGCAAAAACTTACAAACAACTTTAAGATTGATTCTGAAGACACTTACATGCCTAGCTCTGAGAATTACTCTGAGTAGTCCCAATGAAACCAAAGTTGACTCAGAGTAATTAAGTATTAAAGCTAATTATACCTGTTACTGAGGATTAGGCCTTTTCTTTTTACTAGATTTTACAACTAATAATTCTGAACAGGGCTGTCAGTTTTGAAGTTTTGGAAAAATGCAATTTCCTTAAAGATCTAGTTCCAAGAAGAAAATTACGGTTCCTGATGAAACAAAAAAATAAAATTATTTTGCATCATCCCAGCTTGCAGGAATATACTTGGTTGTGTTAACCTAAAAAGCTCATCAAGCAAAACGCAAATATAGAGATAACTTCTTATCCAGGCAAATTCTGCAACATCAATTTTCCTGAAGGACCAGATTAATAACAAAGCACTACAGCAGCCTTAAAGTCACACATACTGCAGAGAGTTTTGCAAGGCATCAGCTCAGCATATTCTGATCCCAAAGTAAGCACATACTTTCCTTCCTTCCATCTCCTGTCACAGCTGTTTCACAGCAATGTTGATGCCATTGACTGCACGTGTATCAGCTACCCCCTGACACAGAAAAGTGATGCATATGTGCAGTGCCACAAGAACATCATAACATGAGAACATCTCCAGCATTCAGAGAAATGCATCTTCTATCATTTTACTCTTGCCAGTTCCATCACTTAGACTGACTTCAACCTTCCCTTCAAACTGTCCTCAGTCATATTTGTTCATTCAAGTCTGCATCAAAAATTCCTATTAGATGACAGCTGGTGAAGCAAGAACATCTCTCCCGTTTAACAAGACTTGGGGAACATGTAAACTCATTCCTATCTGGCACACAGTGAAGGTCACAGTGTGACTTAAGTCTTAAGTCTCCAAAGTCAAGTACAAGAGTTAAAACCTCAGTTGCTGATAAGACCTCTTCCCCTCCAAACTGCCTGTTGATACAGAGGTGCTTTCAGCCACTGCACTTAGCCCTGGGAAGGGCAGGCTATCTCAAATGGCCTATCCTTGCCACATGAAGGGTGGCTTTCAGCTTCTCTTCTCATTCTTCTCACTATGTGTACTCATGCTCTCAGGGCTGGAAAACAGCCAGGAAGTGAATGACAGGCACACATCTGATCTCCAGCTATACTCCAAATTAAGCAGCATTAAGACTATCAGTCATCAGTCAGTTGAAGTACAGGCACAAGGCTTTTTAAGGCAACATCTGATGGCAAAGGAGGCCATTTCTCCAGGCCCCTTTATAAAGGTATTAAGAAATGCTTTGCCAAAACCTGTGATTTTGGTTCCTAAGTATGACAGGATCTCCATGACAATAATCTGAGGGAGTGATTAGAGCAGAGCAAAAAGTGGAAATTTTCCAGGCAGGCATTTTTACTAATCTTTCTCCAAAAAGAAATAAAACCTCCCACACATATTAGAAAGCCTACTACTGCCTATTTCTCTCTCCCCTGTTCTGCTGAGATCAATCTTTTCTACCTGAAATCCTAAAGCCACCATAATTTAAAAATATTTTTTACAACACTATTATGTCCTTCCAATTAACCTTTCCACATTGTTTCTAATCTATGAGGTCCATAAATCCAAAGTCGTTGAAATTTGTATATAGTTTTAGGGAGCATTTATTCATATATCATGAAACCATGCAGAGTATTTTATTACAAATATATTGAAACATATACTGAATAAACAGGGAAGAAATAACTCAACTCCAAATGTGATAGCATTTCAAATGACTGCAGAGATGATTAACTGTGTTAAATCATTTGTAAGGATGACCAGGGGCAAACTCAGAAACTTCAAAACAGACTTTAAAATAAAATTATGGGATTTAGAGAAAATTAGACATTAATGGGATGGAGATTTCCTGCAGAAAATCCAGTCAAGTAATTTCACTTTATTTTCACCTATTTACAATTTACCCACCTCAGTGAGCTATATAAATATTCTTTCTTATTTTACAAAGTAACAAAATTAAGTTCACAAGCTCCTCCTTGTTCACTGCAGCAAAATATATCATATCCTTCCAGACAAATCAACATGTATGAGGCTAATACACAAATAACATTATCTTTCCATTAGAAAGCAAAATCATACATCATTTTGATCCCCGAAAAGTATTCTGCATAGCTCCAGAGCTGTATAACGCAGCAAACACAGCAGTACAAACAGAAACAGTGAGGCAGCCTACCATGAAGGCTGTAAGAAACCCTAGGGCCCACACAGAGCGTGGAAGGTGCCAGGACACTGAAAATATAAGACACTTGATTTCAACTTTGTGCCTGGTCCAGAACGAATAAATTCCCACATGTAAAACTAACAGTCACCCTTTGTGTCCTGGCTTTTCCCCACCAGCTCTGCATGACAGAAACCGCCGACCATGAACATTTCCCAGCTTGCGAACATTTGTCTCAGCCATTCAGCAGTTTCTGCCAGGATCCTCCTCCCTCTTTACACCCTGTGAATTAATTCTGCTTGCAGCAGCACTAACACAGGCTGACGTAGATTTTTTTCCTCTCCCCAGTGTGATTTATTCGTCACTGCTTAAGAACAGTAAATGGTACCAAATTCATTTGCCTTTCTAGACACGAGGACCCTTCTTCTGTACCCATGGCAAAATTATTCACAGCCACTAAGTCCTTTCCCTCTCAGCTTTGCTTTCCCAGAACACATTCCAAGACAACATGTGGCTCCACACCACAAAGAGATAAAACAGGTCTTTCATCATTGAAGGGGAGCAGAGATGTATATTTCTACAGTCTGGCTGAGATCCCTGGCTGAAGTCAACAAATGACT
The DNA here is from genome assembly GCF_012460135.2 of Molothrus ater. Lineage (NCBI taxonomy): Eukaryota > Metazoa > Chordata > Aves > Passeriformes > Icteridae > Molothrus > Molothrus ater. The sequence continues at coordinate 65,197,182 of NC_050478.2, forward strand.
TAAATCACTTGAGGATCCAGCTACTTCAGCGAGATTACTCAGTGACTTCAGTGCACTAAAAATCTGTGCTACACTCCAGGGCTGAGTGAGCCAGCTGGGCTCCATAGCTTGCACCATCTCTATTGAGTTCTGTCTGTCACCACCTCTTTCCCACTTCTCTCCTCTCTCATCAGAGGCCTGCTCTTGCACTTCTCCTGCTGCTCCTCTGGCTTCTGTTTGGTTGCACCGCTGGTACACACTTTGAAATCAGGGTGGGAGGAATATATTCACATTCAAAATCTCCCCTCTCCCCATTTCACAGCATGGAAGCTAATGCTTTCTGAAGGAACATCCCCTCTTTGCTGACCCCTAGTACAGCTACTCTAGTCATTCTGGCCTTACACCGTCTCCAAGGCATTGGCTTGCTTTCTCCCTGAGTCTCCATTCCCAGGTTAAATAAGTAGACAATCAGCCTTGCTCAAACAAAAGCTGACATCTGGTGACTTCCCTGAATGACTGAGGAGCTGAAACAAAGACAGCTTCTTGCACCACTTAACAAGAAGTCAGTCTGTTAGAATCAGCTTTGCAGAGGATTGCAGTACCAAGCTTACTCTTTTTTGGCTAGGGATGAGTAAGAGTACCTGTATATAGAAATAGCTTCAATAACAACTAACACTTGAAAGGCTAAAAGAACCTGACCAGATCAATTCAGTGCAGTAGCCCCCCCTTTCCCTAATAAACACCAATAAAATTCTGACAGGGATTCCCCAAGCAGCTTCGTGAAGGGGGAAGGAGAAGAAAAGCTCATACATCTTGGATCACTTAGTAACTTTTAAGCAATCTATTTCCTTATCAGTCATCACCTCTGCCAATTTATCAAGCTTGAAAGCTACCTACCATGCATTGCTATTTAAAAAGTACAGTATTTTGCAACAGGAAGAATAGAAATCAGCCAAAACCTGTAATAGGTCAAAACTGATAAAAACCACTTGAACTTATCAGCTGGCACAGGACCAGGAAAGTGATTATGCTATTGTCACAGATGAACAAGTTTTCAGAAGTAATTTGGGATTAGCCTTTAGATGCCTGAATCAGAAAGTCAGAAAGACAATCTGAAAACTGCTTTTAAGAAGATGTGTATGAAAAGCCAAAGATGGATGTTAAGAGATGGAAACATGCCAGATTGCTAATCATAATAAAGAAAACAAAAGACCAACACCCAAAAGTGAGAGCACATTCCACATTCCTCTAGTGTTGCACTGGAGGAAGTTGTTGAGAAAATAAAAAATTAATTTCTGTAAGGAACTGATTTAGTATCAAATATGGAAAAAGAATTTATAGCTGCCTATAGCTTTACAATATTATGTAGGTACATTAATTTTGGCAGAAGAGGTAATTTTAATCCTTTGGGAAGTATTATCCTCTTGATATGAGCACATAACTTCAATTAATAGGATTTGCATATGTATAATAATAGAGAGAATAACCCTGGGTTTGGAAAACAACAGGGTATTTTAATCAGTTTGGGAACACCAGACAAAAAACCATACCAGGCACAACTAATCGAACAGCATTTGTCAACTCATGCTAGGTAATAATTGTGAATTAATTGATCAATATTTAGAAGCAAACATAATAAACTGGTATGTTTTAGAAAATCAAACAATGCAAAGCTGTTAATATAATCGAAAGACAAGGGGAGATAGAAGCTGCGCTGTTAATCACTTGCAAATTGTATTTTTTAAAGACCCAGACCAAATACATGCTACAACCAAACTGTATAATTGACTCTGTGTTTGCAATCTCAGTTGTTCAACAATATAGATAACAGCAGTAATGGTATAATTATAACTCACAGCTGAAGTAGATAAAAACCTGATAGTTCTTAACTAATGGTTGCAATTAAGGGTGGAGAAGAGCAGTATTCACTGTATCTGGTTATGGTTCTTTAATAAAAGTGGATTTGAAGTTCCAATGCTGCAAAGCAGATCCTGCATGCTGCAGCGAACTTTGACCGTGTCCTGACAGAAGACAGTGACTGGGGAGTGCAGCTTGACTTGTAACAGCTGTAGCAAAAATAGCTCTGTAAGCAATGGTTGAGCAGCAAGTGCAGATATGGCATGCACTAAATGGAAAGCAAGCAATGAGCACACAAGGAAGAGGTTCCTTCCTGAGCCCCGAGCATCACTTTAGCTTCAAGTGCATCCGTGGGCTGAAGAAACAGCTTTACTTCCTTCCTACCACCTTACTCCTGCACAGGCAAAAAGATACACACACCCCTGTGCACACATATGCGCTGCCAGCCCACGGACAGACAGGGAGAACAAGGCAAGGCGGGACAGGCGCTCTCCACCCCTGGCGGAGCGGCTTCAGCACCGGGGGCGGCGGACAGCGCCCTGGGCAGGAGGTCGGGCCCCTCCGCCCGCAGGGCACGGCGACACCAAGGGCGACCCGGACCCCCTGTGGCACAGGGCAGAGACACCAGCAACGAGACTGGAAGTGGAAACCCGGTCGGCTTAGAAACAGGGTGCTTCGCCCCCCTCCCCACACACAGAGCCATAAAAATAAGGGCAAGAACACTGCACCCCACAAGCAAAGTAAGTTTCCAAAGGAAAGCCCGAGCTGCACGGCATTATTAAGTATGAGCAAAAGTGGCCAAACACATTTTCTAGTGGCTTTTTCCTCAGACTAGAGAGTTGTCATACCCAGGCAGCTTGGTTTGTGCTTTCTGAGCAAACAGAAGAGTAAACCAAACAGCTCAGAAATGAAGCGGGTATCAGCAGCATGTTTCACTTGCTTTTTGGCTCTCTCACTCAATACTGGTTGCTTAGCAATTTTATTTTTTTTACTACTCACTGCCAGATAGATTAATGAAAACACACACTTGCATTACTTACAACATTTTTCCTTTATATTTCTTGATACACCAGTACAGTTTCTTTTAATTATTTCTTTTTTAAGGAATTCCATTCCCTGGTTTGCAAGTAAAGACCCAAATTATAGAGAGCCAGGGGGAGGGAAGGAACAGAAAGAAGATAAGTGTAATTACCAAATTATTTGGTGGATTGCAGGAAAGAGGTACCTTGAGACTTGCACATCCTCTGGGACTTGTAGCAAAGCATGTCTAGCTCAGCATAGAGATGTGAGGCACCAGGTGACCTGAAGGTGCCTTGCTCTTAGCTGGTTTATCTATTTATAACTACATGTCATAACATTACCTGAGAGAACACAAGTCAGCACAGTGTTATTTCAGCAGTCAAATAACCATACACAGCCTTTTTTTTATTTACACCTTACAGCGATGCTCTTTCTGTTTTCACGTCCAGTTCTTTATAGAGCTGAAACCTGGCACTTGGCACAGTCTTCCGGCCTGTGCCCTGGAATGCCACCCAACTTACCCATGGTTTTGCAATTTTTTAGAAGATGTGATCAGAAAGAAATAATGACACGCCATACAATGTAACCAACCGTTCTGCCAGTGGCAAAACCAAACTGCGCATCAGCCATTACCAAGGGTGTAATTGCAGCAGGGATAACAGGAGGGGGGAGGGGAATCTGTTCCATCCCCAAATGGAGAAGAAAATGCATCTCTGCCATCTCCAACTTTCTGCCAGCTGAAAGGGGGAGGAGGGATGGGAGAGACTGCAGCAGGGCAAGCAGCAACTCCAAGGCAGTTCTTTTCCCTTTACAGCTGGCAGTGAGCTCACAGGCTCAGCATCAAAGAATGTTACACAGTTGGGTCATTTTGTGTGCTACTGCTGGGACATGAAGGGAGGCTGCAGTACTGCTGGCTACAGATCCTCCCTCATGCTGTTCCCCTTCCCAAATAGAGGAAGTCTGGTTTGGTGCAGAGAACCAGCAGAAAGAACTTTCTTTTGTTTTTGAGAGCAAGTAACCTCTGGTGTGGTTAGTTTGCTGTTGATAGAGCTCATTAGGAAAGGTCAAGAAAGGAGGGAAAACAGAGGCCTAGTAGAAAAGAAACAGGATAGTTTCATCATGTACAGGATGAACTGAAGGGAACAGCTTAAATCTCAAGGGAGTCATGAGGAAGAGGTGGCAAAGAGGAAGGCACAGGAGTGGAGAAAGGGGAAGGAAAGGTCAGGTGGAGAACTGCAGGAGGTTCATCCCAGTAATAGGCAGAAGGAGGTGAATGCAGGGAGCTGGAGGGGTGTCAGTAGGAACCATCAGGCTGTAAACCCATCAAGAGTCCCAAAAGGCAATGCTGAGACAATCGGGGACCTCATGAAACTAAGCGGAGAACGCAGGTGCAAGTTTCCTTGCACTTCTGAGGCACAAACCCATCAGGGGAAGAAGGCAAAGAGCAAGCCAGGGAGAGACTTGCAAAACACCAAGGGCAGCATCGCCAGGAGGGATGCCAGCACCTGGCGAGGAGGGACAGTGCAGAAGCCTTGAGGGGATGCGCCACGACGCTGTGCAGGGCGAGAGGGCGGCGCTCTGGGACAGGGGAAGCTTCGAGGGGCTGAACGGAGAAGGGCAGCCGGTCCCGGCTCACCCAGGTGGGAGGCGCGGGGCAGGGGGAGCCGGTCTGCGGGCCAGGGCCAGGGGAGGCCGGCGAGGTGCGAAGGCGCGGGCAGCGGGGCAGGGCCGGGCGGCGGCGCCCGGGGAGCCCGCGGGCGCAGGCAGGGGCGGAGGGCGGGGGCGGCCCCTTTCCCTCCCTGCTTCCCCCGCCGCCGGTCGCGCCGGGCCGGGCCGCCTCTCACCTGTGTCGAGGTTTAAGGAGATGCGGGCCTCGGCGAGGTAGGGGGTGTCGCTCTTGGAGCGGACGCGGCGGATGGGTCTGCGGTCGATGTCCTCCTCGGAAGATGCCGCCATTAATGTGGGCACGGTGAGCAGCGTGGCCCGGCGAGCTGGCGAGGGCGAGAGGAGGCGCGGGGCGGCCGGGCGAGGAGGGGGCGGAGGGGGAGACAGGGGAAGGGAGGAGGGAGAGAGCCGCGGGAGGGGGAGGGGAGGACGGGGAAGGAGAGAGGGAAAGGGAGAAAGGAGCGCAGGGAGGGAGGGGGAGAGACAGGGAAAACCCGTCAAGGATCTGCGGACGGGAGCGGCCGCGGCGGCCCTGCCCGCTGCCCCTGCCGAGTCCCGCCCGCCTCCGCTGCGGGGCACGGAGCGCTGTCCCCGGCCCCGGCGCTGCCGGCCCCCGCCCCGGGCAGGGCCCGGCCGAGCGCCTTTCCCACCCCCGGGGGAGGTCCCGGCTCAGGTGCCGAACGCCGCCGATGGGCCTGGCCGGCAGAGGTACCACCCCGCAGCAAGCCCGGAGCCCCGAATGCTCACTTCTAGCCCAGGGCCTCCGGAACTCACAGCACCGCTTCATTGGGACTTGGTGGGATGTCTAACGGTGCATGCCTTCACCTCCTTACCCTCGCTCCTTGGGCAAACCCATGGCGTAAAGTGGGATGGTGTGCCACACCTTGGCAGTTTAAAATGCCAAGGGGACTGAGGAGCCTGCATTCAACGTTTGAAACTGACCAGCCCTCAAAGCCCGGGGCTCACCTTCCTAAGGCTTCGGCAGGTCTTTGAGAAAAATGAGACCATCTGCAAAAACCAGAGACTCCGTTCTCCAGCTGCAAACTGGGCTTGGTGTTTTGTGGAATCTCTGTTTATGTCTTTAGTAATCAGCTCTTTATGTAGATTGTCTTACCCTGTGGTTTACAGGCTGCCTGCCACATTAGGGCTCCAATTTCGGTTGGTGTAATATAAATAATTAAAAATGTTATTAAAAAGTGGGTAGCACAAAAGTACTACATTACTAAAAGTAAAGTAAAAGTTAGTTAAAATATGCACCTAAGAGTGTACTAGCTCATGTAATTTAATTCAGGGCTTTTTAGAAAAAATACCAAAACCCACTCTGCTTAAAGTCACTAAGCTGTCAGTACTTCTAAAATCTCTTGTGTTGGTCAGCCTCAATGAGAAAGAAAGACCAAGGAAGGAATGTTGGATCTCACAACTCTGAAGGCAGTGATAATAACACTAGTTGGTCTGTATTTTGAAGGACAGCTCTCTTATTCATTCCTGCAGCCAAGAATTTTCTATTACATGTTTGCCAATTAGTCCTATTGAGGTTTTGGGTTGTGCTGCATTGGCTGTAACATTGGGTTTAGCTCAAGTCTGCTGTTAGCTGTAATCCCTCCATAAATGTTCTCAAGAACTTTCATGCTTCTGGATGCCTGGAATGGATAAGATATATTTTGTTTGCAAATCGATTCTATTTTGGTGTGATCTCACTAGCTCACCCTGGCTAAAACAGAAAAAAAAGTTTTAGTTAGCACTTGCAGGAGAATTTTGAAAACAATCCCTGTTCATACATATGCAGGTGCTTGTAGTTAGACAGCCATGGCATCTTTGGATGTCTGGTGAACCACCACATTGCTTGTGAACTAGGAGGTACCATCTGGTCCATCTGCATCTCAAAAAGAAGTCTTTAATTAACATCATATGCTGTTTAGGGAAGGCGTGGTCTTACCATTATCAAGGTTGAAGCAGATCCGAGCTTCTTCCAAGTAAGGGGTGTCACTCTTAGACCGGAGCCTTCTGATGGGTCTCCGGTCTATGTCATCCTCGGAAGTTGCTGTCACCAGAGTGGGCACAGTGAGGAGAGTTGCCCGACGAGCTGGTAAGAAGAAATAAATGAAGATAAGAATAGGAGGAGAATAGAGAAATAGAAAGGGGAAGAAGGAAGTAGAAAAAGAAAAATAATAATAATAAAAAATTACTAGAAAAGAGAAAGAAAATCACTCAATAGAAGAGATGATCTGTAGCTGGTAGTAGAACAGGCTGTTTGCTGTAAGGTCATTGCCTTATATTACACATGCTGCAGAATTTATGGGCTGGACTAAGTGATACCAAGAAAAGATTGCTGCCTTTTGTGTCCCAAAGACACAGCTTATAGCTCTGTTGCTGCTGCAGATTGCTTGTTCTAAGTTCCTAGTTACACCACTAAAACAATCCTTTTCTCAACTTCTCAATAGCTCAATAGCTGCAGTCTCTCTTTTTCTGAATGCAGTTTTTGAGGCTGTGATACCTGAGGAGTGGAAATATTTAAGTGGTCAATTAATTTGCAGATATCAGTGAAAGCCGATATTTGCAGATATCAGTGGAACACATGATGTGATTATTATTCTTGACAAGATGCAAACTATTCCAAAACTCAGTTTCTTGTTATCTCATCTTGAGCATTTAAAATTAACAGCTACTTGTTTTTGCTCTTGATCACTTTATGTCTTAATTTCTTAGTTGTGGAGCAGGGAGAAACATAATTTTCATTCAGTAGGAATTTTGTGAACATATAATTCCATTAATATTGTAAAGTATTCATATACTTTAGTGAAGCACCAATGAAAAACCCATAAGGAAAGTATCTTTTGAGCAGGATTTAAATGGCTTGGGGCCATGCATTCAAGGAGGAGAAAGCAAAATATTTAATACTGGCTCATTAAGTGAGCATTGCCTACTCCATGCACTGATGAAGCAAATGGTAGGATAGTAAAAAATTGCTGTCATCATGCAATTAGAAACCCTACTATAATCCATATATATAAGGAGACACTTAATGTTGGAGAGGCAACCTTCATTTGGGCCTTGCCTAGGTATTTAGCTCCCTTAAATGTAGGTGTTTTATATGTGAAATGTAATTATGAGTGGCTGTTGATTACTTTGGGCACTGAGCCTATAAATTACAAATCACAAAGAGAAGACCCTCTATAAATATATCCACCTAAACTCTCTGTCTCTGAGTAGATAAAGATTATCACAAATGCTAGTTGGGATGTGGCTGATCACTGAAATCATGAGGACCATCCACAAGTACTTTCTCCTCCACCTGATATGTACTCAGAAAGAGAATTTCTGCTTGAAAGCCCATCCTTACCCAAAATGTGGACCTATAAACATTAACTACCATGTGGGACACTGTAAGAGCCTAGGAGCCTAAACCCTAAATGTTTCTTGCTGTTGAGACATTATCTAGCATAAGAGACTTTATCTCAGGGCTTTTGTAAAGCATCACACTTCAAATAACTAACAATGAACTATGTTCTCCCACTGGGACTAGAGAACATGACTGATAGTGACTAAGAGCATATTCTGCAACCTACTAACTAAGATTTTTAATTTTAAAAGTTTTTTAGAGTTTCAAATAAGACTTGTCAATCAGTAGCTTTCAGATGCCTAAGATCTGACTAAGGTGTTAGGTATGATAGCATATAATTAGTATGAGTTAACAAAAGCTGTCATGCTCTATTTTTCAATCTGCAGTATTATGTAGTTTACTAAACAAGTAAATCTGTGCTGCTGAAGGTAGAGGTTATTTCTGGTCTAACTTACTTATTTTCTGTTTTTAAATAGATTTTTTTTTTTTGGTGTTTTTCCTCATTTCTAACCTAGCCTTTGAATTTGAAGTAAAAACAAAGGGCGGGAATTAAAATTGATTTAATGGGGTCAACTATTTAGATTAAGCTAAAGTAAACACTGCAAGTAGGCTGTAAACCATTCCTCCCTTGTAATAGGGGATAGTAATGAAGATAAAAGAGAACAGAAAATTTCTGCTATGTAAATTTTGCATCTTCAAATTTACACTTAAGGAAGATTTCTCTATACAGGAAGTTATTATTGTAAAAGTCATCTTATAAAACAACCGTGTAAAAGATTTGTCTTTTAAAACTGGCATGACCTAGCTGTAGTTAAAGTCAGAGAAAGGGCACCCATGCATTTCAGCTGGATCACAGCATAGAAATATATCTGAAAAAAATCCCAGCACCAAACTACATTTACATTTTTAGTAAACAGGGAATAAGAGTTAGCTTTTCTATATAATTGTTTATAAATAATTTTTACCTTTTGGGTCAAAATATTGGGATCTGGCGTGTATTCATTTTGACTGCAGGTAGGTGGATGCTAGAAAATGTTTCTTGAAATAATCATTATGTATTACTTTGACAACCATCATTATCTACCCTTTGTGTATGTTACCAAAAGGAGTTTTCAAGAATGACTGGAAATTTTAAGTAAACACTGAAAACATTTCAGAGTAGGCTAATAAGTACTAAAACATTTTGCAATAAAAACCTAAGATCAATTCTAGAACTGAAAAATATAGCTGATGACATTCTGGTATCCACAGAGTGACAGTGAATGTTTAATGCTTACCATGAATATAACTGTACACACTCTTTTCCTAATCCACAGCAGTCTTTATTTCAAGAATTACTCACCATACATTTTTTAGTAAAGCTGTGAATGTATGCCCATTGTGAGTCTTGGGTCCATCACAGATAACCCACCAGTATCCCTAGCTTCAGCTGCTCTCCACAAACCAGCTCAGTCTCTGGGACACACTTTTAGGAGGTAGTTTTTCAGGAAAATTAGGAGGTATCCTCTTGAAGGTCTTGGAGCAATGGAATGACATTACACTACACATTAAGGGACCTGCTTACTTTGCAAATAGATTTGAGACCAGTGTTGAAAAGCTCAATTTAAGGAGCCATTGTAACAGCATGTGGAAGGGCAATAAGTAATTTTGTTAAATTCTTTCATTCTATTTTCATTGTTCCTCATAGGCTTACACTTCAATTAGCTCATTGTGGCAATGTCTCATCTGGTGTTTGTTAGAAAGGGAAAAAGTTGCTTATGAAGAGAAAAATACTTCAAAACTATAAATGCTGTAAAGTACATCATGTGACATGTTATAATTGATTATATATAATCTCCCATTTGTTTGTCTTAAAATATCATATATTACTGAAGTGCAACATAAGTATGTCTTTGGGAGAAGGGAAAGTAAAATATGTAAATTTTTGTATTACAAGTTCAGAGGCATTTTTAACATATAATTTCAACATGTTTAGTTAGATCTATAGCTGGTCCCAATTTTTGAATACTCCTTAAAATCACTGAAAATATGAAGGGTGGTTTGCAAAGAATTTTTGATGCCTTCCATTTTTTCCTTTAAGATACTTTTCCACATATTTTAATAAAAATGTTAGTAGTAATTTTTGTTCGCCAAGAACTACCTTTATGTTTTGAAGAGTTATAATATTGATTTTTTTAAGAGTTGTGTTACTTAGAAAAAAAAATTAATTGGAAAAATTTCAGAGGTGAAATGGCATCTTCCTAAAAATTAATTGGAGAAAACGTAATATTCATTTAGATTTTTCCACCCACTTTTACCAATCAGCCTTTACTAAAATAACTCATTGGTGACACAAGTACCTTGGTCATTTTTGACTCAATAGGGTCTTCACCAAGAAACCCTAATTTGCAGAGTACATTTTGACCTCAAAATGGTAAATCTTTGAAATATGATGATTTTTATCTTAGTACAAGTGAAGTGCTGAAATGTTTCTTGTGTAGATGTAGAAAGGCTGTGTTCCTGATGCATAGAATCATCAAGCAGCTTCAAATAACACTGATATAGCCACAAGGGGGATGCTGGTTTACATCAGAAATCTCAAAGGCTTTTCTGAGGAAAACCTTGTTTCTCAGGGCAAATTTTAAACAATTTTTGTAAAATCCCTATAAAAATATTTTAATTGCAGTCCTTCTATTGCTGATTGAATAGGATTCTTCTTCCTTGCTACTTTTTTCCGCTAGAGAAACATATGGGATCTTACTCAGTTCTCCTTCATTGGAGAGGGCTCACCATGGCATAAAATATCTGCATGTGAATAATGCATGCAGAAATATATTTTTGGCTAAATGGAAGCTTTAAAAATATGAGTTCGGGTACATTTTGATTCATCTAGCACATGATACTCCTTTTGTACATTATTCGGCTGTGAATATTCTTCCTTAAAGACAAACCAGGCAGTGGGTTCAATTGAATGTTTACCAGGAAAAAAATCTTTTGGTCTGGTTTAATGCCACTTCACTTTATCAGTTGCATTTAAAAGAAGGTGAAAGGACAACATTTGGAGGATTAGATTTGGGAAATGGAGTATGAGTTGCAAGAGAGGCAGAGAGTGGAACATGTGAAGAGGACATAATTTGTCATTTATGAAGAAAGATTTATAGGCTTGTGTCTCCCACATAAACACAGAAGCACATGCATATAGATTGCTCCATGTCTCTAAAGCAAAGCTGTTGAAATCTGTCTTGATGGACTTCAGTAATCTGAAACAAAGTACATGGATACATCGTATTCGACCACAGTCCCAAGGATTGCAAACAACTGTACCCGTGTGAAAGGATATCCACATTTATGTGCATGTTCATTCTGCTGGTTTGTGGAATTTGGTTAAAAAGTATGCACAATACACCTAACTAGCATTTTTTGTACATTTTAGGTGAAGCTTGCTTATTTCTCTATGTCCAAAGGCATAGGCTGTTCTGAAATTCTCAATAGTGGGGATATGCCAGAAGAGGAAGTAGGAAAAGAATTCTAAAAAGGATGAGGAAAAGGTTGATGTTGATCAGTTTCTTAATGATATTTAAAGGTAGGGACATTTTATTAAGAATGCACATTTGATGTTACTAATTCTTCTGATATTGATGTCAGTCTAAGAACTAGTGATATCACATAGATAAAAGAGACCTGGAAGCTATCATAACTTTGAAAATACATTAACATATTGGATGGATTAATCATAACATTTTGGTGGATAGAGGGATATCCAGAGTAGAATAATTCTGGATTAGGATCTGAGGATTCTGCAGCAATATGTTTTTATAAAACACTGGACCCAATTTAATATGCAAAAGCAGAAGGAAAGTAGCAATGAAGAGTCAGCAGTGATTAAATCAAACATCTAGAATGAATCAGCACTGACTGAATTAAAATAAATGAGCAAAAAATAAAGCACAGTGAAATAAATATTGTGGAAACATAGAGTAACAGAAAAATGTGGAATTAAAACTATACCTGAGCGTACTTTATTAAACCTTAACAAGAAGAATGATTTCCTGAAATCTTTTGAGTAGTCATGGCCTAGGTGTCTATACAAACTTGTTACCCTTGGCGGTATGTACTAGATTTTTATTTCTATATTTTTTTTTACTTTCCATTTTTTATTCATTCATGCTCCTGATGAATGTAAATTAAATTAAGTAAATTACATGAATGTTGCAACCAATAAAAGCATACCTAATGTAAGTCTGTCTGTAACTTATTTATAGGTACAATGGATAGCTTGAGATAAACCTGCAAGAGAGTTTTGTTCACTTATTTAAATAGGTGCAGTGTATTGTACCAAATGGCCGAGCAAGCAACTTCAAGGAATGTAGCAGAATCTTCAAAATAATTAACATAGTTAATTTTAATTAAATAGTTAATTTTAAGTTGGTGTGCCCTGCTGGTATGAAAGGATATAAGATATAAGGTTATAGGATATAAATGGATGCACAGCTTTCTCACAGGAAATTAGAAAGTATTTTATTGAGTCAGAAGTCATGTGAGAGCTGAACCCAAACTCCCGGCAGGGACCTGAGAGTCACACTGTGGTACAAAGATGGATGCCTGCATCCCAGAGTGGCACCCTGACACTGCACTGTACGCCCATGCTGTCAGACTGGCATGCTGTTGCTAGAGGCACTAAGAGAGGGTGAGTCTTGGGCCCCATTCCATCAGATCATGCCTGCGGAAAAGTGCTATGTGCTGTCTGTGATGGGCAAATCCCCTTTTACGGCAGTACCTAAAGCCTTCACTTGCAATGTACATGGGCAGGAATTATTCTTCTCTCTTAGAGTTCATCCAGGTGCTCAGCTCCCCTGGTATACAATGGCGGGGAGGGAGGGGTTTCTCAGTTCTTAATCCTAGGTGATGGAGCCTAGGTGAAAGCCAGGTACCAACAGCTCTGTGTGCACTCCTTGCACAGAGTTTAGTTGGCTGTGGCTCAAGGCAGGCTCTTTGACATAGTACGGCTGTTGGAGAGAGTGGTTTAAGAGGCCCTGACCAGCTTTGGAGCTTCTTGAGAGAGAAGCAAGAAGCCTCAACATCTGCTTTCTCCCTGATTTTGGAGTTACACTTACATTGTGGCCACTGCCCATTTGCTGAGCAAGGCTTCAGCTATGCCTGTGGCTGGCTACATTCCTCACTGATCCACATCCAGACTGCTGACTTCATGTCCTGCTTAGTCTCATGCCTGCCTCATCCTCCATGGACTTGTCTGATGGTCTGAACTCCTGACTAAACCTGATGACTGTCACCAGACCTGCTTGGCTCGCGTGCTGCCGTGCTTTACCTCTCATAGGTGAGGCTGCTGCCTCTGCCTGTTTCAGTGACTCTGGGTTTATTTTCCCTTACAGAGCTGCTCACTTCTGCTGCTCCTCAGTGCCTGCCTGCTCAGCTCTGTCAAATGTGAAGTCTTTCTTTTCATGCCCAAAGGCATAATTTTTATATAGAACTTCAAGATCAATGATGCCTCTCCAAAGCAGGCTACAGCCAAGATGAAATCTTCACATTTACAGCTTTGGATTACAGCTTTACCCATTTTGGGGAAGTTACTCCCTTTTCTGAATTAGATTCTATCTTGCCATTCCTCTATGCAAACAAATGCCATTAGCACAGGCATCTTTCACTCAAGTTCACTGTCTAGGCTTTCATAATCAGTATAGAGGCAAGACTTACCTTAATCCAAGGAAGCTTTCTAAGATTAGGTGAATCCTGCTTTTAAAATGACATTTTTTCTGATACATGCTAAGCTAGTTAGAACTCTTAGGTAAAAACATCTTCACTGAGGCCACCTAAGGAATAAGTGAACCAAATCCTATTCCAGGCCACATTACATACTTTCAGCCCTTGCAGCTGAAAGCCATGATAGATTTGCATTTAGAATACATTTGCAGCCAAGAATAACCAGTATCATCCAGACACTTCAGAAGGAGAAGGCTTTTTTGAAAATGAAAGTCCAGCTTCATGCTTAGATTTCAGATTCAGGCTTTCCAAGGGCAAGAGGCTGGATCCAAAGGATCACAGTCCTTTCTTTCCTGTTTCTGATTTGCAGATGCGTCACCAGGCATTACGCACTTGGCAAGGACATCCCACCAGCTCCTAGATTCCAACATACAGTACAGAAGAGACAGTCAGGAGGGCTGCAGAGCTTAGGATATTTCTGGCTTGTGTTTGAAGACTACAGCCAGCTGGCTTCATTTACCAAGTATTCTAAATCTAGCTAATCCTACTGGCAGATCCAGCTTTTGTGACTTTTCCATCCCTCCTGCTTCACTTTCCTTGAAGGAAACAGGGAACAGCTGTTTGAACAGCAGAACAGCCTGAACGGGCAAGCATTTCTCTGCTCTGTGCTCAGCACATGGAAGTGAGGTGATAGCTGCTCCTGCAGAGGAGAGGATGGGAGAGGTGGCAACTCATAAAGTAACACCTCTCTCCTCCTACCCTAAAACAGCAAAGGCAGTTTGCATCTTTCTGCAGGAGCAGGGACAAGGTGTGGGTGTTAGTGCAGGCAGTAAGGTGCAGAGAACCGGTGGGTTAGTTGCTGGAGGACAAAACCCTGTCTCAGTCTATTTGTTGAGGTCAGAGTATCACACATTCAACTACATAAGACCCCAGGCCAGGTAGAATTTTATGTCATCAGTTGTCAATGACATCATAGCTCTTTGAGTTCCTTCCCAACATTTTGCATCCTATTCCTTCCCTTCTCTTCCACCCACAAGGAATGACTAGAAATGAGAATGAGTGCTTTACAGCTGCCATTTGTAACATTGTCATGTCATTAATGTGAAAACAGTGGAAAGACTTTTTTCTTGATCTGGAGTACTAAAGGGCAGAGACCTTCAAATCTCATGAAAGAGTTGAGTGGGTCATAAACTCCCATTCTACATTTTGTAAACAGAGCACTTTGTAATGCAATAACTAACAATATAACTACACTATCAATACATATACTGTTTTCTGATGTTGTTTCTAATTTAATGGCAGAATACTGTAGTCTTCTTTCACTCAGTTCTTATTGCAGTTTTAATGCATATACACATGCTGTTTGATAGTGTGATTTGCTAATAGTGTCATGCTATAATATCAACATCAAATAGTTACTTGCAATCCCATTAGGCAGATCTGTTGGCAATGCTTTCTTGCAGACCTTTTGTTCAGTTCCATCCTAGCTACTTGAGCTATGCTATTTATTGCGGATGAGTGCCTCACATTCAGTGTGTTTTGGGGGCGGTTTCAGAAAGTTAAAGCTTAATGCAGTTAGCCTGTTTCTCAGAAGGTGGAGAAGGAAAGAAATATGATGATTTTGCCCATGTTTGGAGATATCATGCCATTACCTCATATGAAAGGGCTTGTTTTTTGGAAGACAGCCTTAAAATTTGGCATAAGGTAAAAGGGCAACAGGAGTTAGCAGAGCTGTATAGGCAGCATGAATACACACTCAATAGGTTTGAGTTGCTTGTTCTGTTCTGGGGGTAAAGCAGCTGAGAGGAAGGGGTTATTTAGAAGTTTGGGGCTAAAGGTAGTCATAAAGGCATTTACTGCAGAAAAGCTTGATGACCATAATTCTTCCAGAGGCTTATTGTTCGGCCTGCTAAAGTAGTCTGTGCACCTCAGAGAGGCTCAGTGAAAGCCTCCTGAAACTTCTCTCTGCACAGGCCACATTTCATCTCACATCCTATTGCCACTGTAATTGCTCATCTGTTCTTCCCCTCAAGCACCTCTCCTGTTGCCAGGGGGCTGCTGTGTTGCAGCATTTGAGAATGTAAAGCAGAAGCATTGTCTCTTCCATGCTCAGAGCAATTTCCCTGCTGGCACTCAGCTTGTTGGAGAGCAGCTGACCTCAAGCACAGAAATAGAAGAGAGGGGGAGGTTACTAGAGTTTGGGGAAGAGGCCTCACCTCAGGCATGTAGAGGTAAGAGATGCAAAGGGCAGGAGCTGCGAGAAATGCAGTAAAAAGAGCAATGAGAAAGGTGAAAAGTGGAAGGGGACAGAGCCTAAGTGCAGCATGGCTTTTCTGTCAATGTTTCTAGTTGTGGAGGTAGTTAGGGTGTGGGACACTGGTGCACAGGGGAAGCATGTAATTGGTAACTTTCATAAAACATTCCTAAGCAGGGCAACAAAAAATCTCCAAGTCTCAGTGCTAGCTCCTACTTGTTTTGGCCAAGGGATAGAAGTCCACATGACAGACCTAGAGGTCAGCTCCCTGCTGATGACATTTGTATCAAGGAATACAGTTCTGCATAATGAATTTTTTTCCTTGTTTTGGATTTAATAACTGATCAGCACAAGCATTTCTATATCTGCTAACGATATAATTTCTCCAAGTATGGGTCAGATAATAATGTTTTTTCAATCTTGCTTGCTTGGATATAGTTATAGCAAAGTTGGCCTGCACAACCCTTACGAGTCACCCTGTGCACATGAGTGTAATAGAGTTTCATTGCATGATCACATGTTCTTTCTTTGAAGTTGCCTCTGTATGTTGCAGTGCACAGGGCATTGGGATGCTGTTGATAATTTGCTATAGTTTGTAAAGCGGTGAGATGTATATTCCTGCATTTTAGTTTCGATGGAATAGAAATGATTTGTTCCCATAGAGATATCACAAAATTGTTATGGTTGGAACTGGTAACAGGAGGTCATCTAGTCCAACCTCTCTGCTCAAAGAGGGTTGAATAACATATTTCAAAATTACTTCTTAGCAACACCCAGGTGTTTGTTGTATTTTAGAGATGGAGGGAAAAAACCCATCAAAATCACTCATTGCCCTCAGTGGTTTTTCCCCGATTTTGTGGTGCTTAGTATTTACTTCTCTTGTTCAATGCAGGAAGCTGTGTTGTGACAAGAAAGACTTTCTACAACTGGTACAGATGAAATTGTATCACAACAACTGAGACAGCAGCTAAGCAACACAGCATGTGTTAGGCAGCAGCACCTCAGCTGAGCCAGAGGTCAGAGGCGGTACTGCTCCCCATTATCCTGGGATGGTGGCATCCTGTGGGTGGATTATATCTTGCTCTGGGAGAATAGCCTCCAGAGGGAAGTCCAAACTCTATTGTCCAGACTTTGCATTTGATTAGCAACCAGTGAAATTAATAGTGGAAGAAAAATGGATCCCATTTTCAAAAAACAGGCAGTGTGTAGAAACAAAAATGGCTGAAGAGCTACTTGGCTCTTACAATTTTCTTGAATTTAATATGGTGTTTAAAGTTTAAGGAAAAAAAAACCCTTCTCTCTGAAATTGCAAGTTTTCTCCAAATATAGAGCTGGTGAGAAAAATGTGAACTGACTTTACCAAAAATATCATCTATGTTGTGAACAAGTCTCAACTACATTAAAGCAGTGGATCTTGGTTACCCTTCCCCTCTCACCCTGCTGCTGCTCTGTGAGGGCCAGTATTTCACAGGGGATGATGAAGACCAGTGAGAGCTGCTCTGTGCAAACCGGGTGGGGGACTGCCTCAGGGCCTTCCCAAACCAGTTTTTCCTGAAAAACATCACCTTATGATCCTGTCAGCACTGAGAAGAAAGAGGAGGAAGGGAAAAGACACCACAGGCTTACTCAGCAAGCTGCAGGCCATTGCTGTCTCCTCTGTCGTGTCCATTTAGGTTCTGCAACACCAGAACCTGTGTCTTGGCAGCTCTTTTTGCTCCCGCAGCACATGCAACAGCTCTCACAGCTCCTCCTTATCCTCTGAGAGGGCAGATCAACCCCACCATTACTCTTCTTGTAGTCCCTTTTAAAGCCCATGCATTTTGCAGGCCCTGTGCCCTCTCAACACTTAAGTATCTTGGTCACTGGCCCCTATCTGGCCATATACATTTTACCGGTACAGTTAAACTAGTAATTTTCTGAGTCAGTGCCAGAGTTTCTTACCTTGGGCTCCTTGACTGTAAAACAGTCTGTGAGCAGACTCGACATCCAAAAAGTAGTCCATTTTGAAGGTGCTTTGTGTACAATACTCCGGTATGAACGATCAGTCAGATTCCTAGAAAAGATTACAGAGATGTCAGAGAAAAAAGCTGGTGGAAAGTACTGTGTACGCAGTCACTAATGTACTTCATCTGGCATATTAGGGTCAAAGTGTTTTCAAGTCACTATTCATAGAACTTCATAAACATCCTTTTCTATTTTAGAATGTTTGGTTCAAAACCTTGTCTAAAGATAAAACAGAAAAGTGCTACTGCAGTATTAACAAGATTCCTTGTATCTTCCTAGTACAATCACCTGTATTCTAGTCACAGTCTCCATTTCTTAAGACACATATTTGGATTCATCTGCCTGTTACATTTGCCCTTAAAAAGAAAATCAGAAAAGCTCAGGACAGGGACCTCCTTTAGCCAGATTCACAGCCAGTGCCTCTGAGTAGGCACTACTATAACAGTCTACATTAAAGATTACATTCTTGCCACTTATGCCAAAATGCTGCACTAGAAAGGAAGAGACAATATTCTGGATACTTCACTCCACCTAAATAGACCAGAAGCCAACCTTGCCTTTCCTCTCTCCTCTTGCTGACCAGAAGTAGCAACAGAACATTCCACCATCAGTTTTAAAATATGTGGTAAGAGCAATCATTAAGAAATGGTAGGATACTCCTAGCACTGTTTTGTAGCAAAGATTCATATTTTTGGCATCCTTTTGAATCGTAGATCTGCTGTGATCCTGGATTACAACTCTCCAAGCTGTACACTGAATTATGTTTGCCTGTGCCTGGCAGAGTTCCTGGAAAGATATTGTGACCCTTCTCCAGCTTCATTAGTACCTTCTGCATTTTATTATACTTCTAAAAACTCACATTAAAAAATCAGGATTTGCAGAGAACACACAACCCTGTTCTCTCACCCACATCACAGTTCACCACAGCATGTAATCATAAGCATGCAAACAACTCTGAACAACATGTATTTTAAGACAGACAGACAAAAATACCTCTAGTCCTTTTCCGTGCAAACCTAACAAAAAGGTTTGAGACGGGGAGTCTGATTCTTGCTTCAAGTAATTCCTTCAATTTTGTTGTGAAAAGTCAGGAAACTAGGTTTCCAAAGCTTTACCTTTTTCCTTTGATTCAGTTCTCATCAATCAACATGCAGTCCTTTTAAAATTCAGAAGTCTGTCCTGATGAGAAAACTTTTACGTTCCACAGCAATTCACTTTACTGTAGCATTCCCAAACCAGAAATGATACTTACTGCAGAGTATCAAGGGCTCTCTGGCAGTGGTGTAAGCTCCAGTAGTTTCAAGGAGGGTTTCTTTGATCTTACTAAATGTCCCCAGTGTAAGCAAACAATTTTGATTGTTTGATTGGAACTCTGATGAATAATGCATAACGTCAACTGGACTTCCTTTATCAGATAAAAATGGCCAGGAGATGTTGTTACTTAGCAACAGGAGGTGACACTACGTTCATCTCCCCCACTCCCCCTCGCCCTTCGTACTAAAAAAATTAAGCCCCTGGTTTTGATTTGATAAAAACTTTCCCAAGGAAAAAAATCTGTATCAAGTTTCCTTAAGAATTTGTTTTACATGTCGATCTTCCTTGTTGCATCTCAGATTCTGAGATATTTTTAATGCTTCATAATGGTTAAATTTAAACATAACATTATGTTTTATCTAATAGTTTGCTTTCACTAACGAAAATATCTGCTTACTCCATCATTTACCATAAGGGTAATGAGATTGTTTTGCTATGAATATAATGCAAATAACATCTTGAGAAGAGATTCATTTCTTATCTGGTACTGCTTGTTGGACAAGGCAGACAGAAAAGCAACATACAAAATGTTCCAGTAATGAAATATGAAACATATAGAAAAATGAAATATATAGAATATTGAGAAACCTTTCCTATTACAGAATTCCTACTGTAAGGAATTCGTTCATTCTTGAAGGAGCTCTAACATCTGATACAAGCATTCTCAAGGAATCATTGCATTTCTGCTTAAGATACAGCCTTTTACAAAATACACAATGTAGCTTTTTTTAGGAAATGCACATTGACAAAAAGCCAAAGCACTGAAAGATTTTAAAAATAAATAAATAAAATCAGATGCAGAAGTACTTACCAGTGTTACTGACCTCTTTCCATCCTACTGTCATGGAATAAGACTAAGCAAATGCAACCCAGTCTGTGAGCCAGAAAGAACAGCTTCTAATTTTCACTTCAACCTCGAAATCAAGAGTACTGAATAGAGAAAGGTGACGGATCTGCTGTTTTATATTATGATGAAATGAAAGCTCTTAGCACAGATCTGAGTAGAACTGATTTTTTTTATACTACATTAGCCTGCTAATTTGAGGAAAGTGAAAGGCTTTGTTTTACTGTCTTTTATCTGTTCTCTTTGCTACCCCCACAATTTAATTTGCATTTAAAATTATTCTTATGTCTCCACTGCACTCCAAGGTATGGAGCATTTTCTAATCACGATGAATGTTCAGTGTGGTTTTTTTGTGCAATGCCACTTTTATTCTGAGCCAGAAACATGGTGAGTAATTATAATTGCCAGCTATTTTCTAGAATGAAATACAGAGTGGTTGTCTGATGCAGTTTTTGATTTTTCCTTCATTTAGCAGTACATTGCAACAAACTACTCAGTCAAAGCATCAGTAAAAATATAAATCAAAGAGCACAGTGTCATGGCATGATAGCTTAAACATGCATATCCATAGACCATGAAAGCAGAATATGTTTCTACCAAGATCTTTTAAATTATAATTTGCCTTTTAAAAGTTTAAAAGTGAGCTTGAATAGCTAATAAACTGAAATATAGCAGTTATCTCTTTGTGGCTTATGGCTGATCTAGTTTAGTATTACTGAAGCTGCAAATAGTTTGGAATCCTGATCAAGCCAGGCACTAGGGGCTAAGAAGGGCCATGCTATTAAGTTGCATGGGCATCCCTCACAAGAGGATCATGACCCTGCTTTTTCCAGCAGGTCTCTGAGAAGCTCCCTAAAGCCTTTTTGGAAGTGAGTAAGAAATTGAAGAAGGTAGTGATAAAATGATCCTTTGATAAATTTAAACTCAGGAGTGCTGGTCAAGAGAAGTGACAATAAGCAGACAGACCTAGTCTTCTCATTTTTGCAGATATTTTGCTCAAAAGGTCAGATATAAATACCTTCTAAAATCCATTGCCACCAAACATTACTGGTGCTCAAATCTGGGGCTTTTCAGTATCAGAAAACTCTATATCAAGTAGCACAGGATTTTTTGTTTGTTTTTAAGAAGAAACCCAAGAAGATGAATAAACCCTCAGAGTAAAGGGATTTTTTTGGAGCAAGTTAGAAAATAAGAATCCCCATGATGAGATTACTACATGGCTTCCCATTCCTAAGACTTCTTATATTCTTTTCCAGAGCACCCAGACAGCATCAAAGATAAGGAAAAGCTACATGAACTCCGAGTCTGGTATGGCTGTTCCTACACTGGTACTCCACTAAATATAGTTGGATTGAGTAGGTGTCTCCCTGTGCCACCTTAGTGGTAGATGAGGTTTACCAAACTGTGTTTCTGTTTTCAGAGATGTGACAAACATTTTCATTCCTTAAGACAAATTAAAGCAAAAGCAATCCATGAGAACACTGCAAGCTGCTTTATTTGCATTTTGGAGAGTTGCTAGCACCTTCATCTTTGCATTTTGGAGGGTTTGTATTTGCCATGGTGACTATTGAACAGTAGCTGTATAGCTATGGAGTTGTATAGCTGTACCTCCAAGCTGGCCTCTAATAATAGTTGGATCCATTATCTTATGGAACAGGGGCCAATTGCCTGTTTAGGCAAGCTGGCTTTCTTTAACATAAAACCAGGAAAAATAAGAAAGACTGGCAGCACAGAGATTCAGAAGAAAAATGGAAGACAGGAACATCACTCACTCCAAGGATTATGCCTGTTTGCAAGCAATATGGAATACTTTTGGTTTTTCCTCGGGACACAATCTCTCAGTCAGAAGGAAATTGAAAAAAAACTACAGGCTTGCAGGCTGGAGAATGTTTAATAGCACCTATCTTTTAGCCTTTGATGTATCCTCCTGATCCTCTTTGCTGTGTCCCTTTCAATATGCATGGTCATCTTCAATCATGACTGGCAAGAAAAGTCATTGAAATCACCAGCAGCCTCTCTACTGACCATTGCAACATCATCCATCTTGATACTTTCATCCATCTCAGGGATTTACAGTTTATTTTAAATTATAGTGCAGCATTTCTGACAACTGTTAAGAGCTCTTTCTGACTAGGGAGCACTTAGCAACAAGAAAGATAACAGTACCTATGTATTTATATGCTTCTGTAGCATTCATCATCATGAGGGAAATCCTTGCCTGCTTGATTAGAAAATATCTAGGATTGTGGTGTGGGCTCAGATTTGACCCACAGCCCAGGAAGGGCTCAGCCCTCAGAAACAGAAATCCAGAACATCCAGTTCAGTTGAAAAGCTTACATGTCTAGATCTGTTTTAAGGATGATCCCCAGATCAGTCTTCACATGCCCCTGAGGCTCAGTGGGAAAGTTCTGCACAACTCTTGTGCTAAAGCACAGTCCACTGAGATGTGTACTCTGACTTGGTTTCCAAAGAACAGCAGAGCATCTCAGAGAAGAGGACAAGGAAGGGCAGCAGTAGCCAGAACCAGAAACTGTACTCTCTAGCTCTCTGTTTTTCCTCTGCTCTGTCAAGGCCCGAAGCCAAACTTGCAAAACTTCTGCTACTGACTGAATTATCAGCATAGATCCCTCTTTAGGATAACGGGTGAAGTGATTTTGTAACATACACAGGTATCTATATAGGACTAGACAGAGACTGAATGCCTTGTGAGCTAGACCATAATACCAACCAATCAAACTCTGCTAAAGAAATACTTGGAAAAAACCTATCACACTTAGGAAAAATCTGAAGCCAAAATTCCTCATAGTGAGCTTTAGTAACCTACTACATCACATTTGACTTTTTCCCAAATTAAAAAAAGAAAGCCAACAAAAAAACCTCCCAAATCTCAAGAGGAACGTAATTGAACACTTGGCATTTAAAAGGAGTGAGAAAGGAGTGAGTAGCCTTCTGGTTCTCTAACAGTCAGATACTTGTAGGCATTGGGCTGAGGTTTTTTCCTACCCTGAACTCTCTATTGAGAACATAACTGTTACTGTAATGACTCAGAGCCTTGAAAAAAGAGTCTGCTGCTGACAAACACTAATATTAACCTGAAAGAAAGTGGGAGAGAGAATGTAATGTGTGACTGAAGAAGTGTAGGCAAGGTGATTATTACAGAGAGTTGTTTCCTGAGGGATACATTCAGAATAAAGGAAGAATATAAAAGTTTAAGCCCCTAAGCTGTGAAGAATGGGGTTTTTTTAATTATAATGATTAGTCTTGTGCTTAGATATGTTAAAAAGAGAGGATTGCTACCAAAATTAGGACACAAATGTGTTCTCTATTTCTTATTTGTAATGCAAGACAGATATTATGATGCACATAAAAAACAGCAAAAGACAAAAATATTCAAATGAGGTTTGCAGATTCTTTACGGAGATAGAGACTAACATTGATGCTTTCAGAACTTCCTACAAATTTTGTACAACTCCATTTTGGGATCCTTAGGCTGAAACCACATAAGAAGTTAATGAGAGATGCCCAGAAGAAGGTGCTTCCAGCGCCAGTATTTACTTTTAATGCTTCTGCCATAAAAGTTACCAATATCCAGAAACATTAAAGAGAATGTAAAGCTAGCTCTGGCTCTTGAGATCAGTGGAAGGTTTGGGCAGTGCTTTCATAGCATCAAGGTCACATTCTTGTTATTTAGGTGCAAAGCAAGAACTGCGTGGATTCCATTGCAGAAGAGATGAGCTTGAAAGGAGGCAGCTCCAGCATATCATGAACAAGAAGTTCAAGAAGTGGCAAGTTGAGAAAATCTTTAAAGTGCTGTCATTGAGAACAATGGTTAGCTATCCTGCATAGTAAAAGCCTATTCTAAGATGATGTATGGCAGTTTGATATGCCTTCATTTGAGGGAGGAGAAGTTGAAGTCATAATTATATGATAAACAGAGAAGTGAGAATTTGGGAGAGCACGTATGTTAAAGCCTATTTCCTCTAATCCTTATACAGGCAGAAATTCTTCTACTTTAATAGACCCTCATCATTTTCCTCAATTACATGACTGGATTTTTTTTTTCCTGTAACAAACTACACAGGAATGGAAGAAAAGGAACTTTCTCTAGTTCTCTCCCACGGGCAACTTAGTGGAAATAGTGAAACACAGAGCTATCTACAGCAAGGAAAGTGGAGGAAAACAAGTAAAATAGATGATTTGGATAAGCCTGCCTTCACTGCCCCACCAGCATTCAGCAGTTAAGAAGGTGAAGGCTTTTGACTTCCTCCTCACTTTCCAAGGAGTTCTGGCAAAGGAACTTCAAAAGGATCTAAATCAGCTGCTGGAAACAAAGACAACAAAATCATCCATCCTGCTAGGACTCAGCAGTCACAAAAGCTTGAGCTATCCCCCTGCACAAGATAGTGTGGCTGGTCAAATATGTAAGAGGAAATGCCTTTATTTTGCACTAATACAGGTACTATCTCAGTCTTAACCTTCCTTGGAAGAAAGGGAAAACTAGCACTGGGAAACTGGAAAAAACTGCATGCTTAGAGTCTCCTGGTGGCATTTGAGAAATGGCACCAAAAGCAGATTGTTCATAAGCCTGGTTTTAGTTGGTCAGTGGTTTAAATGGGATCAACAATTCCAAAGTAACTGAGCAGCTGGACATAAATACAGTAACATGATTATATTAAATAAAAATTTGAGACTTGCATTCTGGCTAGAACAAAATCAAGCAACTTTTTGCCAACTGCCTTTATGTAAGGCAAAGACATAATTATGAAGTATTAATGAATCTACAAGGTGTAGTTCTAAATAACACGATTTGATTTAATATTCATAGGGAACTGTGCATACATAGAGAAATGATACATATCAATGCCAGTCTCTGAATAATTTACTGTAAAATCATAAAATGGTTTGGTTGGAAGGGACCTTAAAGATCATTTAGATCCAAGCCCCCTGCCATGGGCAGGGCACCTTCCAATAAATTGGTTTGCTCAGAGTTGCATCCAACCTGGCTTTGAACTTTCCCAGAGATAGGTCATCCACATCCAGTGCCTCATCAACCTCACAGTAAAGATTTTTTTCCCAGTATCTAATCTAAACCTTCCCTCTTTAACTTAAAGCAAATTCCCCCATCCTATCACTACATGCCCTTGTAAAAAGTCCCTTTCCATCTCTCCCACACGCACCCTTTAGGTACTGGAATGTTCAGAATTCTCCATGGACCCTTCTCTTGTCCAGGCTGAACAATCCCAACTCTCTCCGCCTGTCTTCATAGCATAGGTGCACCAGCCCTCTCAGTATCTTTGTGGCTGTCCTCTGGACTTGCCCCAACAACTCTGTGTCCTTCTTATGTGGGATGCTCCTAACCTCCTTTCCTGTTTTTATACTGTATTATCCTCCAAAAAATCACACCATTTCCTCTTATGGAAAACAGGTTTGGTCTCCTGTTTTTAAGATTAACCTCCCTGGTAAGACAGATCAACGAGAGCTTCAGGGAAAACAGCCTCCTGTCTTATATTTCCTACCTTATGTTGCTCTGGAGCTACTGTGGAGCTGTGTCTTTCACAGTGGGAATATTTACAGGAATTGTAACGAAACAGGTGAATATAACTGAAAAAATTGTCCAGATATCTCAAGAAGTCTGGATGAATTTTACTGTACCTCACTATTAAAGTTATTCCAAAGCTTACCTGTACCTGTAACTTAGTTTGGATGCAATTTTTTCAATGTGCACGAGTATTTTATATATGTAAGTATGTCCAACTACATATTGCAGTGTTCTCTGTGCTTTTTTGAAGAACTTGATCCTGCATAATGCAGGTCAAAAATGAAAGTCTGAAAACAGGCCAGAGGAACCTAATACTTTCTTTATTGTAGTGAAACTGTAGTGTTGTCAAGTTAGTTCTGTCTGATATCAAAAGTATGGCTCAAAAGAGGAATATGTATTGCAGCTACATATTCCATTAGCATGATGGGGGCTACATGACTTCTCCTGTCTCTTCAGACATGCCTTTCTGCCCACGTCCTCCTCCTCCTTAACCATACATGGCAGGCTCAGGAGAGTACTTAAAACTTTGTGTTGTTAATTTTAAAGAATTTCTTCTTGCCTTTGAGCAATCCTTCTTTGCACCTTCAGAAGGAATTTGTTGGACTAATACCAAACTTGCATTGTATTGTGGAACAGCTAATGCAGATCCTCTTCTCCAGCTTCTTCAGCTTGACAAAAGAGGAGATCTTTTAATGGAACACAAACCTGGAGATTGTTTCTAAAACACTACAGGCAAGGACAGTCCAGCGTTTCATGTTTGTTGTACTTGTTTTCTGTCAACTCTATTGCAAAGCAAAATTGAGCATTTTTTTCTGTTGCCCAAGTTTTACTAATTATTAGAGACACTAGAGCCACATCAGTGAGGTGTATCTCCATGAACTGACACAGCAGTGTGTCAGGCAGACTACAAACAACAGCCCTGACAAATGACATTTCACCATCTATGAGTGGTCTCCTCAAAATAGCATTCAGTGTCTGCTCAGTGCTCCACAGGGTGATGAGTAATAGCAATAAAACATTGCCCTTGAGAGAATTAAGAACAAAGGTACTTTTAACACAGTGTAGAAGTCAGATTAAAAAATAATTTCATGGTGCTTCTTTAAAAACTTACCAAAAATCAATGGAAAGTGAACTTAGATTATAGACAGTAAGACGCTTCCTCAGTTTCAATCCTTATAAAGCAGATTCTTCTCTTGTAGACTACCTTCTGAAACACAAAGTTGTATTATTTAGCCACTTAGTTGACTCTCATCTGCATATTGTGTAGTAGTAATTTATAAAGCATTTTCATTTTTCAGTTAGTGAAGCCAGCAAGTGTCCCTTGTATGGCACACACACCATCCACACAAAATTTCCAGGGACTTGAATGCCAGCTAACTGCACAGCTGGCATCCTGCTTCTGGTCATGCTTGGCATGAACAAAGCTTTAACATCAAATGGCTGCAGGCTTAAAACACACGCTGAGATATGTGACTCGCACCTCTGAGCTTTTTGTCACAATCATGTGGAAGTTCAAATGGTAACTATAAACCCAGGGTTTGCTTGCAGTTGATTTCCAGTAGTTGAGCCAAGTGGATGTTAGAGTGAGCAAATCAAAAAGCTTGGTCTGACGAGCAGATCTCACTCTGGTCCCATGTTAATGGGAGTGTGCGCAGCAGTAATTGTGGGACGGGTTACGATTGCAGCAGATTTACAGACACTGCTCAGGAGGAGGGGTTGTGGTTATAGCTGCTGTGTTGCAAAAGGAAATGAGAAGCTCTGAGCAGCTGTGGAATTACAGCCCTGAAGCTACAAAGATGCATGTTTTGTAGAGGTCAGTGTCCCTGCCGAGGTGAAGGTGATGCCTGGTCTGTTTATGTAGACACCAAGCATCTTTTTTGAGAAATACGACTTTAATATTTCACCTTCCCCTATAAAAGTATCCCAGGGTAACAATAACAATAAAACCCCCTCCCCCCAGTGTTTTCCTTTTAAACACATCAAGCATCAGAAAAGCTGTCATTTCAGACCAACTTCTGCCCATCCCTATGGCAACTAATGGAAGCATTTAATACTATATATACAAAATGTAATTTGCTCCCCCGCCATCTCTAGTTATACCCTTCTTTTTATGCTAAAATTGCTCCATGACGCCTACAATGTTTAGAAAATGCTTTTGAAGTGACATGCATCAGAGGTTCAACGTCACTGAAAAAAGCTCAAGTGACCAATTAAAAAAATATTGATTTTGAAAAAGCAATTGTGGAAATTAGCAAAGGCCAAAAATATCTTGTCTGAACAGTAGTATTTGTAGTCTTGGAATGCCCAGTATTAAAACTTACAATGTCTTTGGAAAAGAAGGAGGGAGAGGAGAAATCAAGCATTGATTATCAAACCAGAAAAAGTGACAGTATTTAATATTTTTGCAGGCTCCAATCCCTGTCATAGAAATAGCTTTTAAAGTTAGGAAGCAGTCTCTGGAAATCCTCCCTCTGCCTAGCCCCTTACATCTTTTGAAGTTACTTAAAGTCAGCTTGAACTTGGGGCTGAAAATATTGAAATAAAAATAATTCAAACATAGAAGTAATATGGATTTCTTTAATCTCCTTTTCAGAAGGGAGTAATGTATCCATTGATTACAGCTCTGTGTTATGAACAATTCTCTATTCTGTAACAGAGAACGTGCTTACAGTTATTTGGTTGTCCAGATCATCTGACTTGTTCTCTATTCCTTACAGCTTTTATCTATACCTGTTTCAGAGCTGAACACCGTACAGTAAAATCACTATTAAATGCAGGGATACTAGGTAATAACTTAATGCTGTTACCTCCTTTGAAATAGTCAGACATGCACAAAAAAAAAAATCTCAATTTCAAGTAGGCCAGCTTTAAAGAAATATATAAAGCTATTTTTGAAATATGTAAACATAGATCCACATATAAACTTATAAATACTTAGATAAATAAGTCAGGCAAGAAGAGAGCTATTGTGTGCTAATACACTGTCCCTGTCATTGTTACAAAAAATAACAAAACCACTTAAGTTATCAGAATGTCTCCCAGGTATCTCAAGTAGTGATTTTAAGTGTGTAAGGGATCCGCATCATTAAACTCAAGAGATAAGGTAGCTCTGCTGTGGCCTGAGTTCTTATATCCTTTCTCATAGTTCTCTGCAAACAAGAGGTCTTGCAACAATCACCAGTTGGCAAGGACAGGTATCACCCGCAGGCTACGCTGAGTATCTTCATAGAAAATAGTAGATTTAGAGAAAACATTAAAAGTTACGCAGAATTTTATGCTTCTTAAAGATGCCCAGCATGAAGAAGAAAGTGAGAGCAATTTACTTAGGATAATGCTTTTTACAGTATTTCTTTTAGAATTATAGAATCATCACAGTTGGAAAAGACCTCCAAGGTCATTGAGTCCAACCTCTGATTCAACACCACCACTTGAACTAAACCACAGCACTAAGTTCCATGTCCAGATGTTTCTTGAACATCTCCAGGAATGGTGATCCTACCACCTCCCTGGGCAGTTTCTTCCAATGCTTTGCCACCACTTTAGTGAAGAAATTGTTCCTCATGTCCAACCTGAACCTCCCCTGGTGGAGCTTAAGGCCATTTCATCTTCTCCTGTTGCTATATGCCTGGGAGAAGATACTGACACTCACCTTGCTACAACTTCCTTTCAGGCAGTTGTAGAAAGCAATAAGGTGTCCTCAAGCCTCCATTTCTCCAGGCTAAACAACCCAAGCTCCCTCAAAAAGAACGTGCAAAGGAAACAACTTCAGCAGAGGAAGTAAGTGGGCACAGCAGCATTACAAGGGTGACTAAAGCCAGACAGTGCCAGCTGCTTCCTCTAAATCATCTCTCTTTCACATTCCTTGTCCTAGTCCTTTGGCAGGCATAGACCATTGACAAATACCTGTAGCCTTCTAGTATGGTTTAATTGGATGAAGGTCTAACCAGAAACTTTTCCAGTAAAGGAGCTGCTTAGACAATGATTCAGGGATTGGGCCTTGCAAAGGCATGGTCAATTCCTTTTAACTTTAGTTTTCTATCTGGGGTAGGTAGAAAGAGTAGTGGTGGGTAGGTAGAAAGAGCAATGTGCCAAAAAGGAATAGGATAGAGTTTAGAGAAAGGAGGAGACACTTGGTATATGGAGTGAATATTGTAGCATGCTATAAAACCCTGCCTCTGTAACCCTGTGATGTAGATTTTTCCATGTAATTCTTACTTGGCTTATATTTTTCACCTGTGTAGGTACAGGAATATAAGAAGTTCAGTCCAAGATGTAAAATGCACAGATAAAACCAATCTCTGTTTTGAAACAGATCCTAAACTGAAATTCACCAACTGTGGAAAGTATTTGGTATTCACATTGTTCTAGTATTAGGATAAAAAGGGCTTCTGCCCATGAACCATGTAAGGAACACACTTTGTCACAGAGTTCTATAAAAACTTTCCACAAAATCATCCAACAATAAATAATTTCTTATCAGGACTTGACCAGGGACATAAGTGCATTTTGAATTGAGCCACCACCACTCCTCCTCCTGCTCCAGTTTCTCACCTGTGGAGATACTTCAGCTGGGAAGCTATTCTCCCCCAGCTCTGTACATAGTCAATGGCCAACAAACAAAAATTACTCCAGAGGTTACTTCAGAGTAATCCCATCTTCCATTCCTCACTTCTTTTACTAAGAGCCCACAGGACCAAAGACAATATATTCTCTTTAGAGATTCTCTTTATTGAGAATCTCTTTATAGAGTCTCTTTATTGAGAATCTTCTTTGTGGTAGTTCAACATCTGCAGCTCACAGGGAGGCTTCAGTGGGTCTCATAACAAACGAGAAGAGTTGTCTGGTGTAGAAATAACAGAGACTCAATCCTAGCATGGTTTGGGCTGGAAGGGACCTTAAAATCATCTAGTTCCAATCCCCCTGCCATGGGAAGGACAACTTCCTGTAGACCAGGGTGTCCAAAGTCCCATCCAATCTGTCCTCGATTACTTCCAGGGATGGAGCATACACAGATTCTCTGGGCAACCTGTACCAGTGCTTCACCTCCCTAAAAGCATAGCATTTCTTCCTACTATCATGTCTAAATCTACACTCTTTTGATTTGTGGTTCTCCTTTGTCCTACAACTACATGCCCTTGTAAAAATGCTCTGTACATGGTTTAGCATGAAAATAAGATATGGAGTAACTGAAGATATGGATAACTGAATTAGAGCATCTCTAATGAAAGGGACTATTTGAACGGTATCTATAGCGTATAACATCTCTAATGTGTATGATGGGCTCCTCTAGGCAAATGCTGGCACTACTGAAATCAGTCTGGGTTTTATGCCCATCTTCTGCAAGCCCCATGTGAATACTGCATATTGGGATACATTAACATTTTTTTAGGTATGCAAACTTTTGCTTCTAGGCTGTAATTTTTCTCTCAACGCCTGGAGCCTATGAGAAAACACAACTTGCTGGAAACAACTCTAAAATCCTGAGAAAGTGAGGACTGGAACATACAGATAGCGTGTGTTTAATAAAAGAGAGATGTAGTGTACTCTTCAGGAAAAAGATTACTGAAAATGGAAAAGGTTTTTGAAGGCAGTACTTAATGCAGAATTGCAGTTTAAATGGGAAAGAGTATACTGGAATAGATCAATAAACACACAGCAAACAACAACAAAAGCCCAGCTTCATAGAAATGCAAGGCAGAAGGAGACTCAAGTAATTGTCTAATCCCTGTGCACCACAGCAGAAATAACTTTACCAAGCTCATTCTTCACTGGTGTTTCTCTAACCTACAGTTTAAATCTTCCCTTGAAGGACAGCACAACCTCCTTGGTAGGTCTTCCTAGTGTTACAAGACCTTTATGATAAGAATTTCTTTTCTTAATAGCTCCCAATTGTTCTGATGCAAGTTGTAATTTTCTCCCCTTTTTTCCTCTCATGCATATCATGAATAATTGAGGAAGATGGTGTAACTAGAATGTCACGTAGAAATAATGTATTCAGTTACTTCGCCAAAGGGAGAATTCTAGTCCTCTGTAGGTGACTAGAAAGCCACCATGAGACTCTGAAATGTGAGTACACTTTAGGAACATGGTTGATCACCATCTTTATAATGAAGAAATATATTTAGAAGCTTAAAATAACTATTTGTCTGGCCCCTCAAGCACCTGCTATTCAAGTCCTGTCTGTCTTCTGCAAAGATTTTTCACTAAGTAATAATCCACTGGATTTCCCAATCCTCTGGAGGATTGTGATAAAGCCATATATTGTCATTATTGGTATAAAAAGAAAAGCCTACTTGTGTCACAAAAATCTGGTCCAAACTCCTGGCTGGAGCAGGTTGCACAAGATCATGTCCAGGCAGGTTCTGAATATCTCCAGAGACTGAGATTCAACAGCCACTCCGGGAAGCCTGTTCCAGTGCTCTATCACCTTCAAAGTAAAGAAGTTTTTTTCTCATATTGAAGTGAAACTTCCCATGTTTCCATCTGGAGTCATCTCTTCTCCCAGATAAACAGGGCCCAGCTTTCCAGTGTTTCTTCATAGAAGAGGTGCTCCAGACCCCTAAACAGCTTTACAGCTGTCCACTGGATTCACTCCAGGAGTTCCATGTCTTTCTTGTCTTGAGGACCCCAGAACTGGACACAGTACTCCAGGTGTGGCCTCACTAGGGCTGAGTAAGGTGGGAGGATCACCTCTGTTGACCTGCTGGCAATGCTTTTCCTAATATATCCCAGGATACCAATGGTCATCTTGGGCACAAGGACAGACTGCTGGCTCATGGACAGCTTGTTGTTGTCCACCAGGTTCTTCTCTGCAGAGCTGCTTTCCAGTAGATCAATCCTTAACCTGTATTGATGCATGGGGTTATTCCTCCCTAGGTGCATGATAGGACTATTGCAATTATTATTCCAAAAAGGTGTCCTTCCATTTTCATATTCATGATTTTTTTGCTCTTACAGCTCATGTGTGTTTCTGTAATAAATTAATTCCCATCATCTAGTCACAGACTTCTTGTCATCTTTTCTCTCTGAAAAAAAACCCCACTTAAATTTGTTCCTTTAAATCACATTCACCCGATGAAGTTGGTGAATGGTGGAAGAAATGGTGAGCCCAAGATCCAGCAGTAGACTCCAAAGAGATAAGATAGGACAGAAAGAGGACAAGCAATCACAGTGGAAAGATCCACCCTTCCCCCTTAGAAAAAGATTATTTACTCAAGAGTAACCAGAGAAATATCTGTTCATATTGGAGTGACTAATAAATACTATGAGCCTGTTAAATGCTAAAACTTGGCTAGTGAAATAGAGAGTGACTTGAGATTCCCCCAGCAAGGGCTGCTGCTCCCAAAAGTGGCAGCCAAAAGCCACTTTTGGGGCACTGGGTTTTCTTCTGCCACAGAAGCTGAACTTGTGTCTCCACTGTTTCTGGGGCAATTAGAGGGGCAGCAGCTGCTGCTTCTGGAAGGAACTGAAACTCCCTGGCAGCAGCAGCTCGGCAAAGCAAACAACTGAAATGGCTCTGGCAGAGAGTTCTGTATCCACTGCTGTTTTACAGGCTCCCTTCCTCCCCAGCAGTTTGCTATGCTGTGAAACTCTGCCCTGTCTAAACCTAGAGCTGGCTGGGAGAAGGAGCCCAGTCATGACCTGGGATTGAGAAGATCATATATCCAAGATGTAATTAATTGAATGTATTCCTTCCGCTGTGGTTAGAAGGGACAGCTCCATCCCAGCTGCATTTCATTCCTCTATTCATTGCAGATCTGGATTTTGCTGAGAGATTCAACTAAGCATTGTGTACATCTGCTTTAAACAATCTTCAGGAAATAAATCATTTACAATTTGCGCTATTCCATTACTATTCTTCCTCATAATTTGCCTGATTCCCTAATGTCTGCAGTCATGACTCAAAAGTCCCACTGTGTCAGGCAATGAAGAAACAATCCCTGCCTGAAAGAATTTACCATCTAATACTTTCTCATTGAAATCAGTAGCAAAAGCTGATAGAAGAGGAGCTTCCTTGCTCCATGGAAGCAAACAGGGGAATAAGAGAGAGAATGATGAAAGGACAGACCATTACCATTAGTGGGGCAGTAGGGCAGTCTTTCTGTGCCTTGCCATTGTTTCACACTGGCACAATATCTAAGTGCACCATACATTTTAGTAAGATATATCCACACCAACTCTCACCCCCTTGTCAAGGCTGTCTTCATTGTCAGTGTTCTTCTGAGATTAATTTCTTACATTTCATCCTTTCTGCAATTTTTCAGATTCTGTTGTTCCTTCATGCACAAAGACCCAACAACATGAGATTCAGGACACTAGCTTGTGATAAGGGAGAAAACAAGCAAAAAAAAAAACAAACCCAAACCATCAAGCTAAAGGCCAGCAGCATAAATGCACAGAGAGCTATTTCCTCAGTATTTCCTCAGGACATAGCTGTTCTGGCTCCAGCACACAGAATGAAACCCAAGTTACAGGTAGGACAATATATTTGAAGTCTTGATCTCTGCCACACACTCACCTCTGCTTTACAGCAGGGGTTAGCAGCTATGACATAAGTGCAATGGCACATTAGGAGGAAGCCAATGTCAGCATCTGGCTCCCAAACCAGATTCTGTTGATGTGCTGCACAGCATTTAAATTTCTTGGAATGCCACTAGAAAATACACAATCAATTTGGAAAAGAAAAACAGAAATGAGACATTTCTATGTCTGATCTATGTCTTACAGGTCACTGAATAGGCCTAGGAAATACTGGGAGAGATCCTGAAATACAGAGAGCTCATCCATGAAATAGATAAAGTGGAACAGTCCCTATCTGAAATACTTATAGCATAAAACTTCTTCAGGGAGAAGATACATACATACACAGAGATGCGCACACAAGAAAGGTATTAAAATAAAATTTAGTGATAGGAGAAACATTTTAACCTATCTGCACAGTTTATTCCTCTCCAGTGTGTTAGGGTGCAATAGCTGCCCTGACACACATGGTCTTGCTAAGGATGCAGAAGTGGTTTTTTAAACTTGGCTAGGTTTGCAAAAAAGTACTCCATCTCTAGTCATTCTCTGGCAAAGTGCAGTATATCTAATTTTGTTAAATTCCAAAACATACTGTACACCAAAGTACTTGTAGGTGTGAAGGAGAATGTCAGGGATGAGTCAAAGATTAATACCTAAATTATAAAATGTGAAATGGGAATTGCAGTCTTAAATATCACGTTAAGAACCAGGAAGTATTTACCTAGTCTAAAGCACCACTTGCATTGTAATAGGCAAAATGCTGCTTCTTTTAGTTACAAAGGAGTCTTTAATAGTCCCAGGCTTAAGCAGGAAGATGCATAGGGTGGAGTGGCAATTTGATGAGACCTTTACAAACTTCAGCAGACCTCTTATTCATTGCAGCAATCACTTCAGTCATACCTAACAGATCCACTGTTCTGCAGAAAAATGATGAGCTTAGGACGGTACGTAGAAAAATGGATGTTTGACTAGGTTATTTCCTTCAAGCATACCACTTCTTCCACTATTGCACTGCAAGACTGTCAAATAAAGTTTTCCACTTTCACCAATCTGCCCCTTCAGTTACCTCATTGTTCTGGTTTTCATCTATCGTTACAAAATTTCCTTTTGCTTTCTTAAACAAACAGACAGACATGTCTACCTTAGCACTAATCTGAACAAACCAAAAAAAAACCTCTCTATGTGATGCTGTCAATGCTTCCTTCTTTCTCATTTTTACATTTTGCCTCTTACATTCAATTGTCAACTCTGTGTCAGGATTGCTTCTTTCCTGTGTGCATGGAGTCCTAAAATCATACATGGAGCTTTTAAATGCTAGGTTAAAAACTCCCAATAAATAGAGCATAAAAGACGAGTTTTAATCAGCTTGTTATTTTCTCAGTATCACTAAGCACAATCCCTGGCAAAGGCCCAAGGGTATTTTTTTAAAAACATATTTGAAGGGACAGTAATGATGTTTCCTTTGATTCATAGGCAAACGTGTGGAAGTGGTTCTAACAACACTCAAAACCAAGTTTCAGCTGATTCTTGGAGCTTTACCAACTAACTTCTGTTTCAATAATCAGTGCCCAGTGAGTCCAGTGCCGCTCAAATCGCATGCTTCAGCAACTAATACTTTGCACTGCTCATTAGCTGGTGACAAATAGGATACAAAAATAAAACTTTGGGAAGCAGACTTAAATAGCCTTGTCAATTGGTTATTGAGAACCCTGCCAAAAAGTGACTTTATTTTTATTAAAAGAAAAATAGGTTCATCGAAGAAATAGTTCCAGAGATCAGACTTCTAACCAGTTTTTAATCAGTTAAAAATACTGAATAGCTACACACATATTTTTAGTAGAATCTACTAAATGTCACTCCCTGACATCAGCCAGCTCAGACTCACTGTACCCCAAGGTAACCATTTCTTGTTTTAGCATCTTCAACAAGTCTTAAGATGACTTTAGCTCTGTTGACTGTTTAGTCCTCTGCTTATCAGAACAAAATTACTAAACAAGGTAACCAGAAACAACAAGCATGAGAAACCTGCAGGTAAGTTACTGCCCTTGTGATTCCCCTAAATCCTTGCTACTGTCAGAATAGGTTTATGGCCAAAAGCTCAAGGCTTCCTTCATGCAGCTTTTCCTCTGTAGTTTGTTGTGTTTTCCTTCTAGCTATTTCTTATATTATGGAGACTCAGGCCCTTATTTTGCCATCTCTTGATGCAACTTGCTTCATCTAGTATGTGGTTGGGCCAGATAAATAGTCCTCTAGATACAACTCTATTTACCAAATCTCTGCTATAAAGAAAATATAGAGAATTTCTTTCTATAAAGAAAAGTGACTAAACAAATTGAATTGATACTCAGAACATGTAAATTAAACTCAGAAAGTAAATCTAACCGAATGCCTGTAAGGATGCAGACTGCTGCACTTTGAATATACTAAAATACAGAATATTTACAAGAGCCCTGGCAGAGGAAGTTGTTGCAACTCTATAAACTTCAACACCTAAAAGCTTACATAATCAGTCTGAATGTTTTGCGATGGTTTTACTGAGCAATCTAGCACATCTATCCATCACTGCCCTTGGTGTTGAATATGAAAGTCAGTCCTATAAAACCTGGTAGAACAAGCGTTGCATTATAGAACAGAATAACTGTGGCTGAGTAACCTAATGGCAGCAACAGAGTTGCTAAGGTCATTAAATTAATTTTTGGGATTCTGCTTTAAGCCTATGCCATAGTTATTGCTAAGCATCTCACAAACAAGGCAGTTCACAGTACAATTAATACAGCAAATAATGAGTAAGCACCTATATAATTACAAGAGCTCAAATTTCCTTTTTTTTTTTTTTGCAACTGTGCCAACTACAAGCTCATAAATACTGTCAAAGCCTGTCAGCCTCCTACTGAGTGGGCAATCCACAGTGAGAACTAAAGAAAATCAAGGTATTCAAAGTTTGTTCAGGTATTACAATAAATGGTGGCCACCAATATGAACAATCATGTTAAAGGAAAATTTTTCAAAATCTCTATGGCCAATATCAATCTTCTTGTTTTCAGATACAGGAAGAGGCTTGAAACCCCAAGTAGTTAGAAAGGACTGGAATGTATCGTTAGTAGTGACATTTCTACAGCAGTGTCAAGGGAATCTTGCATCTCTGAAAGAGGTCAAAGTCACTAAGATAAAAATTCCAGCCTGTGAGAAATTCTTGCACAAAGAGTAATAGAAATGACTCCTGGAGAAATTTTCTGAAATAGGAAGGCATGGTGTGAAACAATTTAGTTGATAAACTTTATGTGAAGTGTGGCTTCTAGTAAGATTTGGTGACAACAATGTGTACCTGTATCATAAAAAATGCCCATAATAAAGAACCAGAGAGAAAACCTTTAACACTCTCTGTCTGCTAGTAGGAAATTCAAGAGATCTCCATGTAGAGAACTGCAAGAGAAACTACAGGGCATTTCAGGTATAGGCTCTCACAAATATATAATTATTAGCCAGACCCATAGTGAAGTAGGGGCAGACCCACTCCAGCAAAGTAACAATTCACTCTACTTTTCTTCTTTAGCTATGACTTCTAAGAAAATTTGTTGTTCATCTACAGCAAGCACATTTGTAAATGGATCGTGTAATTTTTAGGAAAAGTGGGGGGGGAAGCAAACTGGGATTTTATACCTTTGAATTTTGCATGATTGTGTATGCCTCCTTCCTTCTCACCCCCAAAATACCAAGACTGGCAAACTGGGACAAGAATTCAGACAAGTATTCAGAGTGTCATGTGAAAACCCATTTTAGCATTAAAAAAATATTCCTTACAGCCACTAGCAAAAGGTTTGCTCTGCTGGCAACTCTCAATAGGAGTAGTTAAATTAACCATTAGGACAGGACTTCTGGACCTAACAACTGAATATCTAATTTTCCCTGCCTCTTCTTTTTGCCCATCTACTTCCTTTTTAGCATGGTCTCATCAAGTCTTCTGCTTCCTGTCAGAAATCAGAGTTCCAGAGGAGCAAGGGTTTGCTTCAAATGATTTGCCATGTTGAAAAAAAGAAGAAAGTGCTACTAAACTATTTCTAGGAATGGAAAAATTGATTTTTTGTTCACAAATAAAAACAAAAGAAAGTATTAAAAGAGAAGAAACAAAATTTCCAGTATCGCATACTCTGATGAAACAGTTCAGAAAATGCTAGATATGGTCAACCTTAAAAAAAAAAAAGCAATGAGAAATAAAAATTACAGTGAATAGATTTCCTATTAGTCACATTAGAAACTTGAAAAAATTCATAGTCTAAGTGCACCTTAGATTTTGTATTTAGTTATAGAACCTGAGCGATTTCTGGAATACCACTCTTTACTTGCTTCAAAATAACAGGAGGAACAGAAACAGAGAGAACTAAATGCATTTCCCTCCCCTGATTCTGAGCTTGGACTGCATGCTTCATAATTTTATTTTGGCCTGAAAAATATATTAATATCTGGAAACATATGCCTTCTTTGCTTTTATCATCAGCAAAGTAGGTTATCGCTAGTTTTTAGCTAACAAGTATTTTTATTGCATGAAGTGTGCTGAGACTTTATGTAAAACTTGTTCTCTTTTCCATTCTATTATCCTGGCCTGTGACAGCTCTCTACTAAGTGTCCCTGTTTCATAAGCTTCATCTTGATAACACCAACATGCAAGGTAGATTTAGATAGCCAGTGGATTCATTGACTTATTATTAAAACAGCCTATAACAACTGAAGTTTTAGGTAATTATTTAAATATTTGCCTCATTATTGTTATGGTAACAGCTAAGAACACATTCAACCACTGCACTGTTTGACAAATACAGCACTTTAAATTGAATGTTTCTTTTCTTTAAAAAGTTGCCATAAAATATGCATATGTTGTCTCTATTAACAGTATTACTCTAGCACAATTCTTCTGGTTCTCCCTTTTTTATTTTAAATTCTTGCTTGATATTACTGCAAAGCATCAATACTTTTGCAAAGGCTGATTAGCATGCAGGGACTTGATAGACATGTTGGAAGGCAGAACTAACAAATTTCCAGCATACTACTAGATTATGCATTTCTCTCTGTGCATGCAAAAAGACACGGTTGTTCACGTACCTCTGATACTTCTGTTGATACTTCTGTCAACATCTGTTCACAGAAGTGGCTATTGGCATGCAGTTATCTGAGAATCACTATGCAAATATATGCAACTGCAGTGAAAGAAGTCCCTAGAAGATTTGAACTAAGTCATTTTACCAGAATAAAAATGTTGAGGTGACTGACAGGTCTATTGTCACAGCCTTTAAGGAAACTTGCTGCCTGCTTTTTCCACTGTTAAAGCAGAATGTTGAGTACAAGAAGCATTACTGTGAACATAGCAATTCCCAATTCTGGTAACATTTTGCTTGATCCTGTTTCATTGTAGAGCAGTGATGTATGTCCTCAGGGGAATCAGGCTTGGACAATGAAGGTGATATGAAGCTAAAGTGATAATGCCATTCACCAGAAAGGACAGGCCCATTATGGGACACCAAAGAAGAATCCTAAAACAACACCCTTAATCAAAATTGGCTCTCCACTTATATTCATGATTGTATGCAAAAGACAAATGGGTGTGATCTAACTGATGCTTTCTTGGCTACTTGTTAAGGGTGCTGGTTCAGATATTTGTGATAAAGGCCCGGCCAGGATAGCTGAGGAAATGCATTACTCTCCCCTCTCTGATCAGCCTGAGCTAGACTGCTTAGAGCAAGAGGCAATGCCAAAAGTGTTGGTTGCAACAATGACCACCTCAGTTATTAT
Source organism: Molothrus ater (assembly GCF_012460135.2). Classification (NCBI taxonomy): domain Eukaryota; kingdom Metazoa; phylum Chordata; class Aves; order Passeriformes; family Icteridae; genus Molothrus; species Molothrus ater. The sequence goes on from NC_050478.2 coordinate 65,236,999, forward strand.
CCTCTTCCTGCAACTGTTCCAAGAGCCACACTTTAGCACATGAACTTGAGGCTGGACTGAAGGCTTTATTTGCTATTCTATATCATCACTTGACTTTGGAGGAGAAAGAACTGGTATTCTATATTCTAAAAGTGTTTACCTCCAAGGTTTTGGTAGCTCATACAGGTACAAAGGCAAAAAGTTGACAGACAAAAGGTTTTTAGGTCTTCCTCCCTCTTAACAGTGCATGCAAGATAAAATACAGTTTTCCCCAGCACTTCATCTTTGCCATGGCTGCAGAAGACAAAGTAAAGAGGGAAATTATACTGTTTACTTTGAGGAGAAGGGACATGTACTGAGTCCAGCAACACAGAGAATTCTGTGTCCTAAAATACTATATGACAATTGCAGACCAAAGAGTAAGCAATTCCTTAATCCTCACCTCTGCTCTATCCTTAAAAATGTGAAGGGCTGCTACTGTGGATCGTAGTTTTTCAGTTCCAATGCTAGAACAACTTGTTTAGAGATCTTGCTTGATAGTGAGTCAGCTGCTTCTACACTGCATATTGTACATACAAGCATAAGTAATCTTGCCTTCCTATCACACAACTGCCAAACAACCAGGGACTAAAGCAGTAGCTTAAGACACAAGCTTAAGCAAAGGCAGCCCCCCACTTTAAAAAGCAGATTAAGCATGTGACAGATGCTTTGTGATAATTTATGAATAGCGTACGTTGACCTCATTTTTGTGATGTTAATTGTATGACTATGTTTGCTTGATTTAATTAGAAGGCACAGACAAAGCCTGAAATGCTTAATAAACACAAGCTACCCACTGATAAACATCCTCAGGTCAGTTTGTGATAAAATCTGAATTCACAGCTGTGGAGAGCCTATTTCTGGGCTCCAGGCAAGGTGCTGGAATATCTTTGGTCAGTTTGAATGCTGAGATTAAAACAACTGCAGTGACTATGCAAAGGATCCATAAAATAATATGCTGTAAAGTCAAGTGGGTTATCACAGAGGGTCAGCTGTTGAAAAGAACTTATATCACCCTGCCCCTTTGACACCTTGGAGGAAAAAAACCCCAAAAACTGTCAGGGCAAAACACCTAAAGTCAATTTCCCTACCTGTTTTCATCTCTACCACTGATATTGTTTTAGGACGTCTGCATGCTCAGAATAAATCTGCCGGTGCCTGCAGTCTGAGAGACTCATGAAGTACCACAGCCTTTGGCTCACAGGGTATGGAAATACTAATATGCTGCAGCAAGTAGACACGAACCCTTGCATGAAGGGACTGAGCTCAGAGGCACCAGATGTAGCTAGTTCTAGTTATAAATAGCAGCTTAAAGTTTCATGATTAAAATAATCTACCCCTCACATATGGAAACTTTGAATGCATTCATAAACATGAGATAATCAACAGGAGTTCAGTTCCTCGCTGTTGACCTGGTATTGTAGAAGATCTGCCCACCGGGCAAGACCACCTGGAGAATCCTGCCCAGGGGCAGGAAGGAGAGACTCATGTTCCACAGTTCCTAACCACTAGGGAGACGACATTCTACTATAGTATCTCAGAATATTTTATCTCTTTGTGACCCAGACAGGGAGCTCTTATGATATGATGAGGTTTGACATCCCTCATAGCTGAGCTTCTGTGTGAAAAAGCCTGTGCTTGGGCAGGGGAGTGAACTCGGGCAAATAGGAAAACAGAATACATGCCCAGGTAAGTTCCTATTCAGTTTACAACTGTGAGGCACATTTTGACATGGAAACCCTGAGGTACCCTGGATCTTATAACACAGAGAAAGGAGTGGAGTACATCATATGGCAAAGGTCCTGGCTGGTTTAACGGGGTCAGTAGCTCCCCTGACAACTTTTCATATTTCTGTCATTGCTTTTTCTAACTTAACTCATCACAAGACCCTTTTGCCTGAATAGTGATGTTGAATCTCCCACAGCCAGTGAACTTCTACCCCTTGCACATATCAGAAATTTGACCTTCAGCCTTATCCAGACTTCTGTGTTCATCACCACACTAGTACATGACAAACAGCTCCATTCAACATTCCCACGCTCCACCATTACAGACTGATGCCTTACTGCTGATACTGACATGCTGCCTCTCTTGCTACTCTGCTCACTCACAGTTATCCATTTGCTGAAATAACCTTTCTAAGCCAGCATATACCCTGACATTTGAAGGAATGTTCAGGTCAGTAGGTTATGGAGGTAAAGTGCTCCTGCACTATCCAGATCGTAGCTGGACAAAATTTTTTCTTTGAAATGAGAAAGATTCTATATGGAGTTACAGAAATTTTTTTTTGGCATTTGGGTCAATTTTACCAAAATGCTTATTCTTAAAAATAGCTGTCGCTGGATCAGGAGTGTATGACATATATGCAAAAAAGGTAAAAACATAGTACTTTGATATTTTTGATAGTGGGGTTATTTTGCTTTTCAATCACAAAATAACTTATCCATTTAAAATTACTATCAAAATGTATTTAAAAATTATTCTGAAAACTCAAATGGAAAATATCCCCTTATTTCAGACCAATCAAGACAACTCTTAACCACAAGTGGTTCTTTTTAGTCCTTAAATTCTATGATTTTCTGTTTAAATATTCATCATGTTGAATTAAAATTACTTCTTCTTCTTCCTATGTCTGTCAGAAAACCTTCTTCACATTTAACTGTAATCCTGGACCCAGTTTAAGAGATTATTTAAACATGCCTTTAATTCTGAGGCTAAGTTAAATACCTGCTCAGATACTCCACAGAATAACTATGGATGCCAGGTATGCTGAACTGCTAAACCTCTCCAACCCTTTCTTCTCTTCAACTTTTCTACGTGAGACTTGTCTCCACTGCTCAATGGAAAAAAGAATGACAGCATGTTAGAAACTGAGAAGAAGCTTCATACATTCAAAGATGCTGCTCCTGATCTTTGGTTCAGCCAAGGGAGAAAATAAAGCAACAACTACCAAACTTTGGTGTTTGGAAGCAACATAAATTCTCTTGGACACCTGCAAGGTTCTTCCCCTGCCATCTTCTTAAACAGGTATTATTTTTCATCTAAAGACACAGAAACAAGGACTGCATAAAAAACAATAGAACAAACATTTAGAAATGTTTGTTCTATGGGCTATCATCCTTAGAGAAAGCATCTGATCAATTAAATTACCATTATTTCCCCATCCCCCTCCAGCCTTACTGTGTACAAATAGAATAAACAATCAAATTCACACTGAAGTCCAGGGCTTCATTTTTCTGTAGCTCAAACACATTTCAGAACAGACTAGGCTCCATTTGTATACACATATATTAACGAAAGAACACATTTCAATTAAAAACCCTCTCCATGTTTCAAGCTGCTTATGTCTTATACATACAGATACATTTCACACATCGGGGGAACAAGCACACACAACCAAGCCCAAGCAGTTAACTCCTAGCACCCTTCCTTTGTTCAGCTCCCACAAATTTCTGCTGCTGGTGGGTGTAAGTCTTTTGAACTTCTTGAAAGAAAGGGAAAAGTGTAGCTCAGTGTGTTTAACCATGTGCTTTCCAGGGCTGCAGGCAAAACTTGAGAAGGAGCAATATGAATGTGTGGTGAGCAGCTCACAGCTTTCCTTGAGGCTTTTCTGTTGTTTCCGCAACTGTTCATCAATTTCAATAGGACACACAATGGAATCACAAGTATCCATGTGCCTCAGACATCACTCAGTTTACTTTAAATAGCAACAGGAGGAACAGGAGTACTTTGAGTTTTGCTCTCTGGGTCGAAAATTGAAATGAGCTGGTTCAAACAAAATGCTGAAGGATGTGCCCACTGTCCTGCATGGAGGGAAATGCCTCCCTGTTAGAGGTGCTGGTTGTACTCCTCAAAACGTACCCTAGCTTTTAAACACAATTAAATAGTCCTCTTTTGTTAGCCTGGAAGGGCATGCCTTCTACAGCTAATGCCTTGTAACAATATTGACAGACAGTCATAACAACTATTGCATGGCCAGAGAAAGAAACTACTGCTGACCTGACTGCAGTATAGAAGTTTTCAAATATGTTATGTAGCTAGAAGTAAAAAAATAGTTTGAAGAATAAATGAAATTTAAGAAATGGGGTAGGAAAATCTAAGGAGGCCAGAGCCAAGAATATCTAAACAGGAAAAGCTCTATAAAAAAGAATACAGAAACAGATGACTACCCAGCAAAGTAGAAGAGAGCTTTAACTCATAATAACACCCAGATATAACAATAAAATAAATGCCTACCTCATTAAATCAGAGTCATAATGCACCCAAGAAATTGTACTCCTGCTTGGTCAGAAAGGAACACATTTGCCTAACCCAGAATCAAGCTACCAAACTGATGAGCAAGCAGAAGAAGCAAAATCTTCAAAAACCCTACCCACGCTGCTCCTGTAACAAGCTAGGTAAGGACAATCCACTCTGACCAGGTGAAAACCATTACCCCTTTCCTTTGGAAATCAGCACCTGGGCCACCTCCTTTAAGCTGAGGTTGTGTTGCTTCGTGGCAGATGAGAGCCTGCGAAAGGTCAGGGATTGCTGAGAGGTCAACTAAGGGAGAAAGAAAAAAACACGTGCAATTAGCATCTTCCTATTATATCCCAAGGTTGCACATTTTGTTTTCTCAAGTTGGGAAAAGAAGGGAGGTTGGGTCCTGCACTGCTCCCCGGGGAAAGGCTGCTCTGCCAGCCTGCCTCTGACTCACTGTTGTGACATCTGGTATTAAAGCTTAGGCAGTTTGAAGATCTGGAAAAGAGCATTTAAAAACCCGTTATTTCACCTGTTCATTTGATTTTTAAATAACTGTGTTAATTCTTATTTACCACATCAGGCCCCTGAATATACTGAGCATTGTTCCAAGTTATTGTAACCTTCCCTCTCAAAGTGGATTTAAGCCATTGCAGTCTATCACATAAATCCTTCTTAGTTTGTGGATTATTGACCTGATAGGCCCAAACAGCTCCATCTGTCCTTTTAAATGGGCACGAATGCTGTGAGTGTTTATTGCTTTCAATCCTATTATTTGCAAAATGCTTTCTTTCTCTGTCTCCATGTAAGTGTTTGCTTGTGCTTAGTATTCAGGGACAACATATTGTCAAGTTTTTGTCTACACCCTTTTAAATATAGGGCTTTACAAACTGCCCCCATACAGTAGCATAAGTGAATGTACTGCTACTTGAAATGGAAAATTAAGCTGTTGACTTAGAGCCAGCCTTTGAGAGTGATGTAGAAGTTGATAGACTGGAAGAACATTTGAAAGTGAAAAGGGACTCCCTTTTGAAATGCTGATGTGAATCAAGTCTGAGTTAATGAAGCTTTTATAGTCATAAAGTTACTCTCAGATATCTACTCTAAGTGGTTCTTTTGAAAGAGCTAAAACAATGCTCTAAGGGACATTTGTTGAAGTGAAAACAGGAGTAAAGTAGTTTATTACCTGTTGATATATGTCAGGATGAGAGTACATGGAGACAACCAGGCATTTTTCATTGGTCGGTATTTGTGTCAATTGGGTCAAATAATTTACCAATACTCAGTTAATCATTTTGATGTGTTGAGTCAAATATTTCTGATGGACGTTTTAAAGTGCTATGAAAAGGTTCCCTGTGCAATCATGCCTGTTCTTTCCTGTCCCAAAGGCATTCTATACACAGACTATTCCTGTTAGGCAATGCACCAAAAAGCCTGGAGACCAAATATGAAGACAAAAATCTGCAAAATGCATCTGCTGCCCTGGCCTGATGGATTTCACTGCTGCACTTTTGTCCTCTTCCTATGGGTGAGCCACTCCACCTGGCACCAGGAGGCCAGGCCATGCAGAACACATGGTTGTGGCCTCCCAGTATGCAGAATGCTTTGCCTCTGACTTGATTCTCTTTGCAACAAAGATTAGTGGGAAAGAGACAGTCTAGCAAGTCTGTTCAGAATAATACTTAAAAACCGTTGTCAACTTATTGCAAAAGTTCCATACCTTCTTGGTGATTTCTCATAGGCATTTCTTCACAGCACAGCCAACAAACTCCAACTCTCTTCTCCAACAGCTAACCCACTCTTTTTGCAGCACTCGTCTTCTTATTGGAGACAGCTGTGGCCTATTAAGGGCAGGCCTGTTCCTAATCTTTGGTGATTAGTACAGCTGCAACTCCTCAGGTGTGAGACTACCTTCTACACTATCTTTATTTTCTTACATTCTATCCCTCCACAAAAATCTTACAGAAGCTAAAAAAACCACTTTGCAGATGGTCTGTAACAGCTTTTGTATACAAAAATAGAGATGTCTTAGGTCTGACACTTGGTAGAGAGTGGTTTGTAACTGGCTTATACTCTTTTACAACATATGTATGCAAGGCACACACAGTTGTTTTTTCAGGGATGGGGAAACTCAGCAAAGTGGGAGGATATTTTTGGCAAGCAATTTTTGCAGAAAAAATGCCAGGTGCCTGCACCTTCTCAAATACAGAGCAATGCCCAAAATTTGAGTGAAGTTGTGAAACACCTTTGATCATACTGTTTTGTATAAGATGGTGTTATTTTAAGTATACTTGTGTTAATACTCAGAACTCAGTCCATTTACTGCCTTTTCCCCCCCTTTTTTTAATCTAAGTGATTTATTACTGTTTTTTAAGGCATCTGGACCCTCTGACCCTTCTGTTATTGGACCATTGACTCACTGTAGGGTTTACCAGTGACTAAATGTTGTTCTAAGCAGAGAGCTTGCATAAAACACTTCTTCCTTGAAGTGGAAATAACTGTATCCTAGGTGCTCACACTTTGTTTTGGCAAGGAGAAAAGTGGTTGCCTCTGGAGACAGTCCACCAAGCAGTTTTTGGGAGAGGGCATCAGGTTCTCTGGCTAAAGCAACTGGAAATTCTACCCTGTTATACAAATTCAAAGCAAAATTTTGAAGTGTTTAGGAAACTTTCACTTCCCTTTTAGCACCAAATAGAACTTTTATTTTTGGGGATGAGCACATTTAATCCTGCCATGATGGATACTTACCCTAATGGAAAAAGAGAGCGATCCAGATGTTCAGCAGCACCTTGGGCAACTGTTTCAGCAACATGCATGAAATGCTGATATGCTTGAAGATACGGAAGACAGTGATAAAGAGCACTTCTGCAGCATTAAAAATTAAAGCTTTGCTCTCTGAAATGTAAGCAGAATACTACCTAGCATTTTGCATTTATCATATCCATAAGCTTTAGGATGATGTCTAGAATTCCAAGTGAATATGGTTTCCTTATTGTATAGTATTAACTAGCATTGTTATCCTACAGAAATGGTAGCTGAGCATCTGATAGAAGAGCAGCTAAGAAATAAATTTGTTCATATATGTTTTATTTTCATATATAAAATATATACATATAAACACACAAACTATATGTAGCAAATTTTACCCACAGTCACACTAGGTACCAATAGATATATTCAACACTGAGACATTTCTAGGAAAAATCAGTACATGTATGTTTTTCCCAACTGAGGCTCATTGAAATACTGAGATGAAATTACCCGAACCCCTTTTTTTCAAGTGGTTTCTCTGCACCAAACTCAGGATTTCCATCAGGGAAAGGGAACTGGGCGTGCTACAGAAAGCTTAACTCCATCAGCCTGAGTGAATGTGGGGCCAGAAGGGAACCTTTTCAATGCTCACTATTTCTGTTTTAACATTTCAGTCACCAGGAGGAAGGAGAAGGCTTCGGTGTATTACTGGAAGATATTTATTTTATGAACTGTACCAATAATGTGGCTTATATTCTACTTGGCAACTAAATTGGTTTCTGAGTTTATATTTACAGTAATGAAGTTTACTAGTTAGGCTATAAAACTGAATTTACTAATCAGGCATGTGAGGATTGGTTTTGAAGAAGGTTTTTTTAGCTATTTTGGTAGCTAGAACACTGTTTTGGTGGTGACTTTAATACAGTCTTAAAAGCTGATCCAAAGAATTATGAAGGCTGAAGGAACAAAATCACTGCGGTAGTATTTTATTAAAGCAGCTCACAGTATACTGAAAGCTTGTAAACTGACCTGTTTCTGTGAAAGCCACTCTTCTGCATCTTATTTTGATAGGCTAATAAAAAAGAAGGACATTCTGTAGACACTTGCAAGCTTTGGGACCAGATTGAAATGTAAGAGGTAAGACAGTACATATTTTTTGACAGGAAACTGGTCCATACATGAGTTCATGCATTCTTCTTACGATAAAGGGTATGCCACAAAACAAATTGTTATCCATAGGTCTTTCATCTTGGAACAGAGCAATGAAAACTAAGCTGGTGGTCATAATCTCAAAGCCCACCACTAGTGGGAACACAACATAGTACAGGTCTCATTACTGCCTGGAATTCTTTTAAGCTATACTGTATTGATGTCATTTAAAGGGGAAAGAATGATGAATGCTCAATTAATTGTAAAATCAAAAACACACTGAGAAAATATCTGACTATTTTGGTATGTATATATGAATTATCTTCTTGGCTGCATAATTAATTTTAACATGAAATAGCCAGTTTTGCAATAAACTGGTTCTGCAGGATGGGCCAATTCTACTAAGACTTCATTAAAAAATTCATCCTGAGCCAAGTAGGAAGACTGAGCCCAGTGAAATCCATTGAAAGCTGTGGGATGTGATAACAGCATTTGACTCTTAAAGCAATTCAAAGTGGAAGTGACTGTGAATAAGCACTGGGGTACTTGGGTAACCCTAAGCCAAGCTGGTAAGGGGTTTCATATATTGGAATGAAGTCTGCAGCACCTAGCTCCAGAAACCTTGAGCTCAGTGAATCCTGATGGGCTGCTGGCTAGGCAGGTTTGGCAGCCTGGGATGTGCACACTTTCTCAGATCAGGGCTCTCTCTCCTCTTTTCTGTTGAATTTGGCTTTCATCACAGAGTAAGGCAACTTCTAGGGTAGCTGAAGCATGCAGCCCACCTCGGTCCTCCATGCACCACTGGAAAGGTGCAAAAACTCTGCATGGTCAGAGCTGACCCCAAATCACAGACACAAAGCTATGCTCTGGCCAGATCTCTTCTTGTACTCTGCAGGCAGAATGTGATGGAGAACGAAGCAGGCAGAGGAGTTTTAGCAAGAACTTTGTTCTTCTTTTTTTTTTCCTCCAATCAGTAGAGCCTCTGCAAGAAAACTTACCACAACTGAGTAGAGCTTTCTTTTCAAGTACTGAAAGTCAACACAATGTTCTGAAATCACAGCGAATATCACATTCCTGACAGCTTGATGGCATCTCCAGATGCTGAGATGAAATGATGCAGAGAAGCATAGATAAATGCTCATAAATATCTACACCGATACCAAATGGTCCCAAAGGAGAAAGGTGTTCTATCTTATGAAGACTTTACAGTGTTGCTCTCTACTCCCTCAAGAGATGTGTCTGCCTATGAGCACTGGGCAAATAAAAAGCACCATTTACAGAAAGGATCCTTCTTTTAGCTCTGCAGCAGCTGAAACTCCTGAGTGATCTTGTTCACCTCTTAGACACCAGAAAAACCTTTGTGGCATAAAGCTTCATGTTCATATAGCACCTCTAGGACAGCTTTTCAGGAGAGGCCTGTGTGTGGTTCCCTAATAAAATGAGTGAATAATCATTTGCAGTATACATGCAAATTGGCTTTCCAAAGCATGGAGCCACAAGACAAAGTTTATCAATCAAGGGCATCAAAGCAATTGTGAGCAGTCCCCAGAGAATTAATCCTTCAGGAATGCATGAAATCAATCTGGCAGCCTTTGAAATACACAGTCTAGTTGCTTATGTCCAAACAAATATTCACCTTCTCACCATGGAGGCATTGAGGAGTGCAGATTAAAAGGACTGTTTCAGGACTGAAACAGTCATTCTGCAGAAAGAAGCCAAGTCAAGACTGATAATTATTTTATCTGTGCTGAACAACATTGTAAGCAAATTGCACATAATTATGACAAAATACCATCAACAACATGACAGTCTCCTGTTGTTTGCTGGGGCATTTGGCACACAGCACTGCCGAGTCAAATGTTTGTTCCCTTTCTGATGATTGGTGTTTGTTTTTTTTGTCTGTTGCTTTGATTCACACTCTTGCTTCAATAAAGACTTTCTGTACTGTCATTGTGTACAGTGTTCACTGATTTACACCAGACAACTGAACTTCAGCAGCCACAGTCTCCATTCCTCACTGCAGGGACTGTTCCCTGTCAGAAGCTCTTCCCATTCTTTGGAAAGAGGAGACAAATGAGCCCAACCAGTAATATCCCTGAGGGAATGGGGTATACACCCTGGGATGAAGGACAGGTGGAGATCAATCCTTACAGGAGCGGAAGATCAGTTTGCTGTAAGGACATGCTGGCAAACTTGTGCTATCAGACTCAGCTTTCGACACTCGTGGCCTGGACTTGCTTGGGATTTTTGCACCACTGCTAAACCACATGGCCTTCTGGGGGACTGATGGCCTGTCCCTGTTTCAACCTTGCCAAGAAGACCCCTTTTGTTGCCTCTGTCAGCAGATGGCAAAAGCTCCTTGTAAGGAGGTGCCAGAGAGTGAGATGATCTCATCTCGTTTGACTAGTCTAAACCAAAGGCAGATGAACTCCAGAGGCTTTTGAAGGTTATAAAATTTAGGCAAAACACAGGGCTTCAGATTTTAAGTTGCTTGCTTTGCAAGTATCCTGCAGTAAAATAAAGCTAAAAAAAATGGACAACACAACTGCAGATGAAATCTAAAACTGACAAATGCAGTATAGTTCACAAAGAAAGTCACAAGAATGACTAAACAGAGCTAGCAGTGTTAAAGCAGCATGTTCACAATTTCCCTTGCAGGTGTAGCTCCTGCCCACAGGAGAAAAAAAAAGCTTTAAAAATATGCTGTATATACTTAGCAACTGATCCTTGAGAAGCAAGCCAGACCTTAATATCTTCCACATGTTTGGAAATAGAGGTCGTTCAATCAAGAAAGCCATCAGAAAGCAGGGGATTCATTAAGTACAAATTCTGTCTGGGCTCCTCCTTTTTCTGATCAGAAATGTTGCTCAGATGTGAGACCTGGTTGTGCCATTGGTCTTGGAACTCTACACTTTCGTGTCAGCCCATCTTGAGGAGCAGAACAAAGAATCACAGCACACACTTGCCTTAGCTCTGCAGAAGAAGTGCTGGTATGAGCAGATGTTCGGCAGGCTTCGAGTGCACTGGAGTGCAGCATTTAAGGCCTTAAACTTCTGGAGAGCGGAAGGATGAAAAAGGGAGGCAGGAGGTGGACAGGGAGCACATCTCTACTGCCTCCCTGGTGGGAGTGCCTGCTGTACGCCGGTGATGGCAGTGCGGGCATACAGACCCCTCACACACCACGCCTCTGCTTTTGAGGTCAAGCCACCGGAGATCTGAGTGGAAATAAAGGGCAACTTAAAAAACAATGCGATGCATGGAGTATTTTTCAGAGGCGGGAACAAAGGCTGCTGTTTCTCCGACAAGGCAATGAGCCCTCTAGAGGCAGCTGCAACCAGAGCACCCCTACCATGATGGTGTGCCATGGAGGAAGAGCCCACCTAGAGTCCCATCCCTCTCCAAGCCCTGCTCCCTCTCCCACAGCCCTTCCCTCTACCCCAGTCCGCCGGCGCCCACCCCTGTCTCCTGGTAGTTACTCCCACTTTAGTCAGTCGGCTGGAGAAGTCCTGGGGAAAGGAGCTGCAGCTGGGCACAGAGTCAGCAACATTTAAGGCACTATAAAAAGTTTGCAAAAAAGTTTGTCTGCTAGTACATTATGTATAGACCATTGACCAGTCCTCATCCTACATGGCACTTCTGTAAAGATGTGACAGGAACTGAGGAAAACATCTTCTCAGCTACACAGTAATCCTTTCAGAGTCAAACTGTGCTCAGAATGATCTGATCACAGCCCAGCCAGTCTTTGGTAAGAGTTGTTGATTGCAGCAAGCACATTCACCCCTCCACGCCTACAGGAATGGCCAGGGCATTGTCTCCCCCTTAGTGCTTCCTCCTGAAGAGTGAGAAGGGAATGAATAACAGCAGAAAATTACTGGGGAACAGTAGTGAGGGTACAGGATGTCAAGCAGGCTACAGGGTAGCTTCAAACATGAAAGGTGATTAATTCCTTACTGTCAACGGTTTAACTGAAATCACAGACTCCTGCATGTTCTGTCCTGGAAAGGAAAGTGGATACTGTGGGAATGCAGTGAGTTTAACCAGGCTGGTTTTCCAAGCACTTCTGAAGCTGTGAAGCTGACTCATCTCTGGCTCCTCTGTGCTGTGTGTGAAGCAGTAGGCGGGAGGCTCGATGTGCAGCCTCCCTGGAGCAGGGGCTGTGACTGGGGTCGTGACCGTATACGGGTTGTGTTTTATCACTCTTGCTTCATTTTCAACGATTTGGAACTTGTCAAAAGTAGCAGTTTAGTATATAAGAGAAGTTGTTCAGGCTTTGAAAAAACCCTCCAGGCACTTTTGTACACCTGTCTTTACAAGACAGCATAAAACCTTCCTGCAATCCCCCTGAGGAATGTGTTATGTACCAGTTGTGGGCATTCAGCTTGGTCTGGAGAAGTGCCCTGCATCTTTTCTCTGCTTTCTCTTCAAAGCTCTGAGTGATACCTATCTATCCAGCTATCAAACCACAATTCCTCCAAAAGGAGAAGCTTTCTTTTTTTTCATCCCTGTTTCCTCAAAAAAACTTACAGATTTTGCAAAACAGTTTGTCTGCTAGTACATTATGTATAGATCATTATAAGATCAGCATAAAGGGCATAACACCTTAAGGCCCTCATGACTATGTTTGTGGTATTAATTGCTGGATGATCTTGCTCCAGCAAGACACAACAGCAAAATGGTTTAGGTGATTTCTCTTCTGAAATATCTAAGTCTACTATTAGGATTTCCTATGTCCTTACTTTTCTTGACTAGATCTTAATTAAAAAGTTAACAAAATGTCATAATTTGATTAAGAGACAGTGATAATTTAAAACACGCCATTAATTTCTTTGCACCACTCTCAGGTTCATCCATCCTTCTCAGGCAGAGGAAAAAAGCAAATAAGAAGCTCCAATGTTATACAGAATTACCCCTTATTATATAAACCTCTCACAAGATATTTGTGGGATAATATGAAAAATAGCATGTATAAATCTCTTATTTACAGTTTAATTTATTGTGCACGTTATTTTTGAAGGTGTGATAGCTGGTTTAATTCAACTAAGAATATATGTTAGCGAGCCTTTACCTGGCTGCTTTTGGAGGGAATTCAAGGGAGGTGTTCTTGATTTATTTTTTTTTCCCTTTTCCAAGTGGAGGCAAGAATTAGATGCATATGTTCTCAAAAAGAATGCAAACATATAGTTTAATTTAATCTCTCTGTTAATTTTTTCCCCTAAACTAATAAGCCTTCGGAATCAGCATTTTTAAGTGACTTAAGCCTACAGATTGATGCTTGGGCTGACATGTTAGCAAGGCAGGGGAGGGACAATTTATTCTTGGAAGTTTGTGACAGAACTGATGTAAAGCCTAAAAAAGATGTTTCTTTTATAAAGATGTTGGTGCTCTATAGGCAACAGTCCACACATTTCATTCGCTTGTTATGTTGTTGGTCTCTCACGAGCTCCAAACCCCCACTGCTGTAAGCAGTAGTAACAGCAATCCCTAGCCCACTTAGCATCAGTTGCCTAAACACTTGTAATGCAGCCTAGTCCTAGACTGGAAAGCAAATAGCTGGCTGATTTTTTCCCCTTGACTTTGAACTTTTGGCTAACAAAAACCTTGGTTTTCTGCATGCATTTTTTGGTGGGGGGGGGGGGGGACAAAGTTCCAGTTTAGCCAATGCCATCTTGAAAGAACAAAAAATTTACTTTTTACTCTTGACTTTGTCTTTCAGGCTACAGAACTCTGAAGATCACAATGAAACTTTGTCTCAGCAATGAGTAGAAAATAATAACTTATGTCTTGTCAAGCCGTTCTCCTGTCTCCTTTGACAGCTCAGCCTTTGGTGGCTGCAGTGGGTCAGACTGTGGCTGTGTCATAAACCTTTTGGAACAGCCCACCAGGAGGAAAGGAACACAGACTTGGAAGCATCTCCTGTCTTCCTCTGAAAGCATCTGGGCACTTTGACCTGTCTTTGGGTACCATTTTGCAGTCAGATGAAGAGCTCTTGCCCTTCCTTTTTGTAATTAGGGAGACATTAGGTCTGATGCCTTTCTGGTAGTTGTTTGGGATTCAGGGAAGGAATTTTGTTCTTGTCATGGCTGTCTGGTCAGTGCTGAAGTTTGGTTGGTTTTCTCCTGAATCCAGATATTAGGTAAGTAAATTTATAATTCATGTTATTACAGCTGGCTGGTACCTAGGAGAAGGGACTGGTTTCCCAGCAGGCTGGCTGGGGAAAGAGGAAGAGTTGTACAGTCACAAAATGTTTTCCTTAAATGAGTTAAAATTTCCCATGTTTCAGCTTGTGTCTGCTGCCTCCTTACAGCATACAGTTCCAAAAGCCTTGTTCTGTATTTGCAGACAGCAGGTCTCCCCCTTACCCTCTCCCCTTTTGGCTGAATGTCCCCAGTTCTCTCAGCTTCTCCTACACCATGTGCTCCAGCCTCGTGGTGGCTCTCTGCTAGACTGGCTCCAGGTTGTCAATGTTCTTCCTGCACTGCAGAGGCCAAAAATGGATGTAACACTTCAGTTGTGGTCTCTCAATTGCAGAGGACAGGGAAATAATCATGTCATCATTCTTGCTAATGCAGCCTGCCATGCAGTTGGCCTTCCTTGCTGCAAAGATGCATTGCTGGTTCGTGTTCAGCTTGATGTTCACCAGGACCTCCAGGTCTTACCTGCAAAACTGCTTTCCTGTCAGAGCTCAGCCTGTCCTGTGCATGGGGGTACTTCTCACCAGGGCAGGGCTTGGTGCTTCCCTTGGTTGAACTTCACAAAGTTCACCTTGGCCCACTTCTCCAGCCTGATCTCCAGCATATTGACTGCCCTCCTCAGAGAGAACACTCATTCCCCTTAGCCAGTTCCTTAGACAGACAATACACAATACTGGTGCTGGGAGGGATCTCTGAGGTACTCTTCAAGGAAGTGGCTGCCATTTGCACTTCAGACCTATAATCACCACCCTTGGAGCCTGAGGGTTCAGAAGATTTTCCACCCAGCTTATTGTTCCCTCATTCAGTCCACCTCTCACCAATTTCAAATTTGATTTCTAGAAGAAGGTGTGGACTAAGTTAGCACTTAAAATAACCCTTTGGATTCATACAAAATATTTCTATTGGCTTGAGCAATAAATAAATAAATCGTGGTGCCAACTTATGCCAAGATCTTATTTTGTGGACTGTAAAATTGCTGCCATTTCCCACAGAGATCTGCCAAATAACCCATGGGGAAAAATATGGGGAAATAGAAAGCATTTCATATAGGCTGGCTGTTGAAAGAATACTTACATAACTCCTATGTCAGACTGAGACTCGACCTAGTAATTTTAAAAACATTAGATTCATTCAAAGGATAATGAATCCATGAGCTAATCTCTGGATGTCAAGCTATCACTATTATTTGATATACACCTGCCAAATGTGTATAAACAGAGTTGTTATTGTCTTTAGTTACTGTTTGTGGAATATTCCCTGCAGCGTATGTGCATTATTTTTTAATTTTTGGAAATACGACATCTTGTTCTTTCGATGTCATTTGTAATAATTAGTTTCATTGTTCCTTTTCTAAGAATACCTGCTGTAATTATCTCTCCATGGTAAGGTGGGGGAAAGGATGACCACAAAAATCAAGTGATATTAAGGAAAGATAAAAAACCTAAAAATTACAAAACCATAAAGAACAGTTCCTCATAACTAATTTCTTCCAGAATATTTCAGAATTATTTTTAGCTCCCTTGAGTATTACTCTTTTTGATGTCACTGTGTTATGTATAAAATCAACATTTTCAGAAAAGGGACCTGTGAATTTAGATGGCATTATTTCAGGTGCTGAAACTGAATCATTTTTCTGGAAGCTGGATTTGAAAAGGTAATGATCATTATCACTCTCTAGCGACTGTTTGCACTCCCAGATTCCAGGGACATTTTGAAAACAGTGGTTACAGATCCCTTGTGGTTCATGGAGTCCAAGCTACCAAGGTCATAAATGGAGCTGTTACCCTTTCTCCACATATTAAGCACCTACAGTGGAGCTGGGCATGTTCAGTAAACACACTTTTAAAAAGACTTTCACTCTTTGGCTGAAGTGTTTCCAGACACTGAAGGACCCAGGCTCTGAATTTCAGAGATCACTGAATGGGAATCAGAAGCTGTCCTTTTTGTGCTTGGGCTCATGGGCTATGAATAGAACAGTTCCAGATCCTCTAAGGCTTACTGTGCCTTGCAAGGGCCACATGGTGGAAGTCTCCAAACTGCTCAGCTTGTAAAGACCACTGTAGCATACTGCATCTTCCAGGCCAGGCTGCATGAGGCTCTGAGCAACCTGATCTGGTGAAAAGTGTTCCTGCTCACAGCAGGCAGGTGGAACAAGATGATCATTAAGGTTCCTTCCAACCAAAACCGTTCGGTGATCTCTGCTTGCCCACCTGATCTTCAGGCAGAGGGCATCTGTTGCCCAGTGAAGACACAGCTGAAAAAAATTAAATTGTCAAGTCT
Source organism: Molothrus ater (assembly GCF_012460135.2). Lineage (NCBI taxonomy): Eukaryota > Metazoa > Chordata > Aves > Passeriformes > Icteridae > Molothrus > Molothrus ater. Next base: position 65,253,627 of record NC_050478.2, read on the forward strand.
GGAGAAGGCCAAAAACATATGAAGAACTGGAAATGCACTAAAATCCAAACATAAAAAGGGAAGGAAAATTAGTTTAGTCATGGAGTTTCAAATTTCAAAGCCATCACCTCTACCTCACCAGCAGTGGATGGGTGAATTCCCCCCAAACTAGATGCAGAGATATGTGCTAATTTTCTACAGCAAAAAAGATAGGTGAATAGCAGACCCAGAACCTAAATATAGATGCTTCTACACTTAGTTACTATGTAATGCAGCTTGTGATGGTTGCCAGAGAAACCCATTTATGCTCTTGAATAAGGTTGTGCTCTCCCTGCTTTATCCTCTCCCACATAATGAACATTTTAAAGTGGTTTAGTACAGAATTGAACTATGGTGAATGCACTGCATACAGAGGCAGTAAGTGTTTAGATGTCAGCTGTGTATGTGTATTTTTCTATTTTGGGACACAGTAAAACAGCTCAAGGTATCTCTCTATAGTGCTGGAGAACAGCCGTGTTCCTAGCTCGGTCTGAGTTCTTCCGACTCAGATCTGGGGGTGGGTGAGGAGAGGCACTTTCACAAGACACTCAGCAAAACTTTTGCCCATCTTTTAGTTTCAGCGAGGACCAAACTTTTTAAAAGCTATGAGGTGTTGTATTCCTTCATGACTACAAATCTTTTCATAGTCGCGGGTTCTTCCCTGTCGAGGACTAAAAGCAGACAAGCCAGTGATCCACATGAACTGACAGCACCACCTATGGCCTTGGACTGTCCCCTCCTTCCAGAAGCTCAACCTAGACTGACCAGGTTGAAAGCCAGACAGCAATGTCTGTATTAAACAGTGGCACATATGCATTATGATACAGTAAGACTGCCAAGGGCATGAGGGAAATAGGCTAGTACTAGCCTTTGGATGGACAGGGCCTCTGCAGCCTGAGAGGCACCATGTGACTTTGGTAGATATAACTTCAGGACTAAAAAAATCATGAGCCTTGGAGAGTAGTCACAGATGGGTTGAATAACTTTTGTGTCTCCTCATGTGAGAAGTAGCAATCATGAATAATTCTGTTTTCCTGGTCTTGGCTTGGTCTCCTCCTCTGTACCATATACTGTCCAAAGGAACATAGCATCAGTCAACTGAATCTTCATGATCTTTTTCTGATGATTGATTTTCTTGATTTCTGCAAAGGTTGTGCTTCACCTGTGCAGTTATTTGGCCACAGGACCCAGCCTTCTCTACCTCATAGCCTTGTCTGCAAGGAATGGATTTTCATGTCGGGTTGTGAACTGAATAACATCTGTTACTCATGATCAGGACGGAGAGCAAAAATGCATTCCTCTGACACTTGCTGTTTGGAAAGTCCTTTAATTAGCCCTGTGCACTTTTATGAGGCTGAGGCCCTTAGAGACTTTTAAAAAGAAGCATGCTGAATATTTCACTTGGGATTTCCCCCATATCTCTGGAAGCAGCTCATACTTATTACTTACAGATGAATCAGGGCATTAGTTTTGTGACAAAGGTTTCAGCAAAGCACTGAGCAGGAAAGGAACGACACTGAAAGGCAACAAGACTGAAAATATGACCACAAAAAATAAAAATTATTGATCTCCAGAAATATTTGCCCCAGCTGGGGAACAGCAGAGTCATGGAAAAAATGATGTAGCTTCAGCTCACCACTGAAGTTTCTCTTTGGTAAGATGGGAAAAGTAAGTCAGAGGGGTGAGTGATGGTGAGCCACTGAGAGCACTAGGGAAAAAAAAATAAAATTTGGAAATATCCTGAAGCCAAACAAACATTGCAAAGTCCCCTAGATGATTTGTGTGCTGGGCTTAGTAACCACTCACTGCTAGGCAGGAGATGAATAGTATAGTGACAATTAGATATTAAGTAGAAGGAAAATGGCATGGATACACCATGTCCAGATAGCTAGAAATATATGAACATGAGGAATGGAGGTGGAAATAATATTTTCAGTGCTTGATACTAGGATTTTCTCCCCCCAGTAAAATTTGCCTTAATTCTTCTGAAAGGTGTCTTCAAGGATTTTTAAAATAGCCTCAGACATTTCCCTTGCTGCTGGTCTAATGCTTCCTAATTTCTTTTTCCTTGCTTAGGATCTCCTCATGACTCCTCTTATTAGTTAAATATATGAAAACCAACCTTTGGTTTTCACATATTTTATTTCTCACAGGACTCATATTTTAAAACTTGCTGACACACTGCCAATCTGGGTGCTCATTTCATACTGTTTCCTGCCTGAAATGCTTAAGACAGTATTTTTTTTTTATTCTTCCTTCACACAATAACTTCTGCAATAAGACCCTGATACTTTGTTAGAGTTGCTAGGCACTGCTGTAGCACCATTAATTATAATAAAGAACAACGCATAATCCCAGAACAGTTTCAAAATCCTTCTCACCTCAGCAAACAGATACAGAAATATGTGAAGAGGTTTATCCCTACCCAGTGCAGTTCCCTTGCTTAGGAAAATCATGCATTCAGCCTCCTTGATTACCTTGGCATTTATTGTCCAATTTCTTTCTTCAGGGTTTTAGAAGTCAGAGTCAATACTTTTCTCATAACTTTCTGACTCTCTGTGTTGTTCTCTTTCAATGTACAAAAGGTTTCCACATGCTTGCTGTGGAAATGGACATGCTTGCTGCTCTGCCTACATACCTGGGAAACACAGCAAGGAGAGAGATGCTGCTAAAGCACAAGATCCGTTAGCAAGTGTTTCCCTTGCAAGGGCACGAGAAAATGTGATTCTCTGCACGATGTTGATCACAGATTCCCAGGTCTGCCTTAGGCAAAGAGGAGAGAAATTGTATGACTCTCAGCTTTGCAGCCATAGTTTTTCTTGCTGTCACTGCAACTGGATTTAACTACTGCCAAGTTTTACACAAATCTTTTAGCAAGTGCCAGCAAAAGGTATCGGTTGCAACAGGGGCCCTAATTCTGTTTTCACAATTATGTGAAATTAAAGAGGAGCATGTCTTAGCCTGGGAAGCCTCTAAGAGCAATATCCATGGCTTTACCCTAAGCTCCAGGCAAGGAGTTCTGCGGTTTTGGGTCAGCCAATATTTGACTGTGGCATGACAGAGGGGTTATGGTCCCTGTCTCCTCTAGAAAATAAATGGGGCACTTGTTCTGTGCCCGTTAAATAACAAGCAGATATTTCTTCCCCTCTGTGCCAGCACAACCCCATGGACTGTTTCATGGACAGGGTTGGAGTACAGCTGTATGATCAGCTGGAATCGGTCCAGAGTTGCTGGTGCTGGCACTGCAGGGGATGTTGCAAGGACTCTCTCTAATGCCCAGGGAGCCACAGGGCATGTGCAGTAAGCCATGCACCCCCAGAACAGGAACAGCTCACCTTTCCCTGGCCTGTGCTGAGATAGAGTGGCCACAGGCCCCTTGGTATGGGATGTGCTAGATGCAGCTGCAGGTTTATGCCCACAAGACGTGGGTGTACGCTTGTGATAGTGTGAAGAAGGGCTGGGAAACACAACCCCTCTGCCATCAGTGCAATTACTTCAAGTTATTCTGCAAACTTTAATGACTGAAGTGGGGGAAATGAGAGAAAGAGAAGAAGGTAATAGACTTCATCACAAGAGCAGCCATGTCCCTGCAATTCTTGGGGTTCAAACAATAGATCAGACAGAAGAAAGAAAGTGTGATGCCAATCACTGTTTTCAATATCCTCCCACGTAGCAACTGCTTCTATTGAGCCTTTCTATTGTGAAAGCCCTTCTTTCACTGCAAACAGAGTGGGAGCTCTCAGTAAGCCTTGGCTCCCAGTGGAGAAGAATACTGTGCTTTGGTCAATAACAGTGAAAACTTGTTTATACCTTGAATTTGCTGGAGTGCTGCACTGGTTGGGGGCTTGGCCCTGCAGAGAGAGAGCACTGCATCTTGGATCCTTGCCATAAGAGAGATCCCATTCTTCCTCTGAACTTAATCAGCAGGTCCTTACCAGCCCTTCAGTCTTGCTGCCTGCAGGGCTGGAGGTCTCAGAGCAGATAGGCTGGTGGAGAAAAAGTGGCCACAGACCACAAGGGCCAAACACTCTTCCCTGTCACCTCAACACGAGTGAGATCCTGACTGGTTGGTTGCAGCTACCTTGTAATTTCCAAGTGACATCTGGTTGTCTCTGCCACCAAAGCTATTGGAATGAGCCTGCAACTGCACCACATCTGGACTTTGACAAAGTTTGTTCCTATAGCTGAACTTGGCTTCTTGAACTCACTTTTCAAATGAATTTTTGTTGACTTCCAAGTAGAACAAAAGAGAATTTACATTCTCTAGGAAATGTGATGAGAATGACATTACAGAAACCTGAATTTAACTTGAAAAATATGATGACAGTGTATGAGCAATTTCCAAGGGAATCCCTGTGAAAAACATGTTGCTAAAACTGACTTTTTAAAAAAATGAATTCATTAAAAGCAGAGCTAAGCAGGTCCAAATAATATGTATTGCAGATCCTTAATAGAATTTTCCAATTTTCCATAGTACTTTGGAAAGGTCTGCAGTGCAGAAGAAAAGAGAGAAGCAGAAGACCTGCTAACACTCCAGCAGAAATCTTTGCTGACAAATTGACAAATTACTACACGTACTTTCAACTGAGGAATAAAACAACAGAACAAATGTTAGCATAAGTAAAGCAACTGGAATATTAGAGACTAAAGTAATGCTTGAAGGTATACCCTTCCTCCATCTAAATGGTTGACAAAGGATTTTGAAAGATTGACGCATGTATACACATGTATAGATCAACAGCAACAACAGCTGTGCTGTAGTATCACTGCTTTGGTATTTCTTTGTGAGAATATTGGTTATAAAGCAAAATTACAAAAAAAGTAGTGCAACTGCAAATTGGATTGCTTCTGCAGTTTTCATTATTGGTCAGGAAGCTGGTAATTGAAGGATCATTAAGATGTGAAAACGTGTCTTAAAATAACTTGTTCAGCAAAGAGGCCCTTTTTATTGGATTTCTTTCTCTGAAGACCATCTCCAATATTTCTCAGAGCTGCAATATGCTGTAATGTGCAAGTCCTTCTGGCTCAGCTAGAATTTACTGAGTGAGCAAAACAGCTTCTTGATAGATTGAATTTAATGAACTTGCATGGAAAGACCTAATCACAGGGCTAAAACAGAGATCTGTGTGGCCAAAACCACCTCTGTACAGCTGCTGAAGGAATGACAGCTTGGTGGAGACACTGCAAAAATAGGATTCTCACAGTTTCAGAAGAATGAAAAGCTGCAAATAGCTGGCTTAGGGATTTGAAGGAAGGTCATTAGAGCTACCCTTTAAACTTAGTGGCAAATCCAAACAAAATCCCCTAAAAGAGAAAGCTGGAAATTTGCACCTGTCCTTATTTAAAACCAGCTTTCCAGCTTCTCTCTTCTCCCTTGGCAGAAAGTGTGGTTGAGGTGTTACTGTAGATTTTTTTTTGTTGTTGTTTTACCCTACTCTCCAGCAACTTCAGAGCTGTGAGACATCCATGAAGTCCTTATCCCATTTGCCTCTCTGTACAAGGGTCAGAGAGGCAAACCCTCTTCCAAGCCAGTTTGGGGCCATGTGGGGGAAGCACAGCATGGCACAGAGCAGCCCCACAGTGATTTGCTGTGCCCCTCTTGGGCAGGTGTGGTACCCTCCTTGAACACCAATGCACCCAGAGATGTTCATATGTGGTGCAATGATGCTGACCACTCATGGTCTCTGGATAAACAGTGTGGTGTTATACTGTGGCTGCAGTGGGATTTCACAAAGCCCTCATGCTGTGGGGTGGATGCCTCTGGGAGCAGGAGAGCACATAAAGAGGGAAGTCTGCTCTCTATAGACCTTCATGTCAGCAACGTGAGCTCAAATCTTTCCCATCCTCAGCCCAGGTAATTATGCCCTCCCACTGCTTTAAACAAAAATACATTCTTCTCTTTCAAACAGTCAGGTTTTGATAACTTTTTTTCTGCCCACCTTAGCTCATATCAATCAGGCTTTACGTAACTGTGGTATTTTAAGAAGTAACACCTACTCTGCAAAAAGAGCTATTGGCAAAGGCCAACTAAAAAGGAAAAAAGGAACATGGAATGTTACGTTCTGTCTAAGGGAAATGTTTTCACAAATAGAAATCAGAAGGAAAATCTGACCTGGAGGGAAAAAATGCCATAGAAGGAACCTTTGTACTAAGTAAGATTTAGTTTCATAGAGCCATTCCTGGCCTTAATTCTGTTTTCACTTTCAATGTACTACAGAAGAGGGCAGTATAAACCCAGTGTTTGCATGTAGTAACAAGAATACTTCTGTGGTCACATAAACAGCAATGAACCTTAAATTAATGTTTGTCCTAATACACTGGGGAAGAATTAATTCAAGAACAGAACTAGATAGTTCTGTTCTCCTGTGGTTCACTGTAGCCTGAGTCTTAAGAAAGACAGAACTGGGAGTCTTTCACTCTGCATTTTCTGTACATATCATCTATAAATCCAGCATATAATACTGCATATGAAGTATGCACATCATAAACACCAAACAAGCAAAATCAGGGTCAGACTTCAGCAAAGACTAAGGCAGGCAATTTCAGTGTAAGTGCTTTTACTAACTTCCATGGAGATAGATAGGAAGGCTGTGTGTAAGGAAGAGAATGATTCTCCAGGAGTCCTGTTTCAGTTGGTTTTGACCAAGTGGAACATCCAGCTGCAGGGGTGGGTAGAGCAGCTGGGGGACTCCCAGTGAGAGAGCTCCAGATACTGCTTTCAGATTGCAAGAGAATTTCTGCAAGTTATCACACTAACACTGACATGAAAGGACTGTATGAACAGAGAAGAATACAGGTCAGTATCAATCTGGCTTGTTGTTTAAAAATATAGGGGTGCCTAACCTTGTCTGCTAAAATTACCTCACCACCACAGCACCATAGAGCTGTAACACCTTCCACCCACAATACAAATCATGGCTGCAGTGGCAGCATCGCCGTGTCTCACCAGTGTCTGAGGAAACAAGTGCAGGCAAAGATGATACTTTTAATCAACTTGGTACTCTTAGAAAAAACAGACAAGGTCAAGGATATAATCATCTGTCAGGCCTTTGAGGAGTTAAGTTTGCAGAACACTTTGCACTTCTTCCTTTCCACAGCACTCCTTCTCTTACATAATAGTTCAGCTTCCCTTATATAATAGTAACTTTCTAAAATCTCCTTTTATTGCTGATTTTTTAAAATGGTTTGCATCTCTCAAAAGAAAAATTTTGCTGTGAACTATGACAGGAAACATCAGACAGCTTGTGGAGGTTGTGTGTGCAGAAGGAAGGAAAAGTTTCCTCCAAAAGCTGGAAGGAAGGGGATGAAATTACTATTTATACTATCACAGGCTTAAAGTTATAATTTGACATTTAAAATGTACTTACTAAGAAACTTGTATAAAATCAACTTTAAAAATCTAACAGGATACCACAGGGACTGTAGGTGGTTACAATCTAATAGACAATTTCATAGAAGCGCTTAGCAGGGACAGTGCTCTAATAAAGAGTCTATAAAAAGAAGTTTCTGTGAAAATCTATAGGATTTAGCAGCAGAAGCGGGGAGAAGGGGGGGAGGCAGGGGAACAGAGAGAGAGAAGATGTGACTTAAGTAATGTCTGCTGAAAATTGCATGTTTTACAATTTTGTGTAGGTGGACTCTAAACATTCTAATGATGCAAACGTCAGACTTGGATGTCAAGTGTCCCAAAGCATGAAATGTGGAGTTGAAGGGCTGGAGTTTCTGCCCATCTGCAGCAGAATTGTTGCTATTTATAGGCGTGCTTTTCTCAAATATCTAAAATGCTTTCATTGCTTTGCACAAACAGGCATGCCTATAGCTGAATGCAACTGAGTCATCTGAGTACTGCAGTTTTCCTTACATTAACAAGATTTAAAAATCCTACCTTTTCACTATGAAAGAAGCTAGCTAGGTAGATATCTACCTTGCCTTTTAAAAAATATTGCAACTTCTGTACAAAAGGTGTTTTTTTAATTCTTGAACTTGAAGATTTTGCCAGTTTAGTGTTGGGTTTGAAATTTTTCCAAACTCTGCCAAAATTCTCCTCCTCCTCCACTTGCAGACTCCGCTTGCTTGTGTTTTGACAGGGAGGATCATGACTGGATTTGCTGAGGAGATCCATATTCAGAAGAGGCAGTTTTTAACCCAACCACGCAGTTAACCTGAGTGCATTGTAGAAAACATGCTGGTTTAAATGCATTATGTACTTTGTCAGCTTTTTTTCATGGATGTCACTTCAACAGTCACTGCATAAGCAGTCTCCCATTGATTTAGGTTTGTTCTAGTTTGAAATCCCTGTCAAAACCAAACAGTGTCTGTAAGTAAGTAAATGTGACCATCAGCCAGGCTCATTGTAGAACAAAACATCCTGACATTCCAGTAATTACAGTACAGAGAGAGTATAATAATCTGGAATAGCTGGAATTGTGTATTATTCTCATCTTCTTAGACAAATAGGTCATAAAATTATTCAGAAGGCAGATTTGTATTATGCTTGTTACTTTTGCTGTCCCAGGAATTTTTCAGGGTGTCTAAGAATTAAAGTTCTATTATGTCACAAAATTGAGACTAAAGAGTTTAGGCACTAGGAAGTGCTGATTAAAAACGAACAAGGAACACAGGAGCAAATCTCTCTCTCTGCCTTGTCAATGCCACTTTCTATGTGCAGTATAGACTGTCACTAGGAGGCAGCTGTGCCTCAGATTACATGGTCCTTCTCATTTCTCTGCTGATTTTTCTCACAAACCTCATATCCTAGAGCCTGGGAGCTGTGAGACCAGCTTCACCAGTCTCAGAGTGACCTGTAAAGATGACTTGTCCAGATGATACACAAGATGTCTAATCTTAGCCTTGTCTGGTAGCATCTTGGCCAATTTGAGGTTAAACAGCTCCTGCCCCTTGTGCAATATTCCACTCACATGGACCAGCAGTTCTCTGGGGAACCTCACCATGCCATGCACAGTATCCACAGCACCACTCTTAATCCAAAACTGCAGCAAACTGCTTCTCTAACCTACTTCTATCAGTGTTTCCTTGCCTGTGTTTGGCAGGGCAGTGAAGCCATTGGGTGTGTTTTATACTTTACCCTGCATGATGCAGCATGAAGACCAAATTCCTCAGAGTCCTGACAGACCCCAGCCACAACAATCTCAACTAGAAACAAACTGGTCAACTTTTTCCTGCCTAAATGCTCACCGTGCTTGCCATTAATTCAAATGATTGCAAATATAAGTGGCTTAAGCTCTCCAGGAAGAACTCTCAGAAAACAAGCCAGTCCTTCAGGAAAACACAGCAGACATCCATCTCGTAGCTGGTAGATTTCCCATAGAGGCTTAAAATTGTGATGTACTGGTCATAAAGGTGACATTTTTCTAACAAGTAAGTGGAAAAACCTTACACCGTGACTTAGTTTACCAATAACTATTAACCAGCTGATGCAATTGTAAATACTCAGTATCACAGTTCACCTTCATACTACTCTCTACGTGATGATAGAGAGCGCCAAGGATCAAAGCCTGGTTGGCTGTACATATCCAGACCTCAATGTACTTAAAGGTTTTGGTGAGGTCTCTAAGAAAAGGGGCCTGGCTAGGGCGATGCTGCTGAAAGAGGAAGCACAGACACACTGAAGTTTGCACACACAATGAGACAAGGAGGGAAAGAGGGCAAAGCAGGGAAAGAGTATCTGCTGGGCAATAGGTGAGCCCACGGCACCTGGTGACACTACTAATGCAAGTAAGCACTGCACATAAAAGCAATGCAAGCAACTTGCACTTAGGTAATGCGAGTTTAGAATATATACCCAACTATGGTCCTAAACAATACACTGTGAATTGGCAGCTCTGCTTCACTGACAGTGGTCCTGGGTGAGTCAGAGGTGCAGGCCCCTGTTTCTTAATTCTTCAGATTTGATAGAAATGTGAAAAGAGAGTGCAAGCTCAAGAGGGTGATGGTAACAGCAGCAATGAACTGCTGCAACACACATTTTTTTCTTGAAATTCAGCATCGCTCAGTAGAGGGCACCAGCACCTCAGTTTAGTGCCAGACTGCCCAGCAAAGCAAGAATTCCTGGGAAAAAAGTCCCCCTGTTCATTGCTGGGAACTAGTATATAAGAAAATATAAAATTTGAATAATAACAGCAAAGTTGCTCTGGTGAAAAGAAAAAAGTTCAGGTCAAAGCTTAGGTTTCCAAGTTTGTGCGCAACAAGAAAAACTGGACACCTTCCTTGCTTCAACTGCAAATGCACTCTGCTGGAAAAATAAATTGAAGCACATAAAATAAACAAACCAAATAGATCTTTAAAAATAGATAGATTATCTAATTATAATTCAGTATACACATCTTGATGCAACAGAAAAAGTGAAGTCACTACTGAGCAATAAGTTAACAAAATATTGCTGTTGTTCAGGGCACTTTAGAAGTGAAGCAGCTCAAATTGCCTGGCCTGAATCTACAAGAATATTGCAGATCCTTGTTTCTTACAGTTATGAGACTTGCTTCCCTTAATGTCTAGAAAAAACACCTTCACACTTTTCATCAATGTCAGGGAAGTCCACCCCACAGCCCCATCCCCACGAATGTGGAGTTGCACACCATGGTGTGACTGGCAAGTCACGCAGGTACCCTGGTGTCTCCTGGTTTGGTATTTAGCACTGGGGGGATATGGGTTGTGGCATCCTATGCCACCAGGATGCCCCTGCCTGGCATGCTGCAGGAATCTCTGCCAGGCCTCAAGCCAGCCTGGCCCGTTCAATCCAGGACTCCCTGTTGGTCCAGCCTCCTAACAATGACCTCGACTTCAAGTCCTAAAAAGCCTGCACCACCCTGAAAAAACACTCAAAACAGAGTGCCCAAGAACAGGCTTTCCTGAAGTCAACAAGATAACAAGGCCATTTAATCATCCAAAACTATGTGGCCTCAGCTTTGTCCCTCAGGGATATAAACATCTCTTTTTAACCACACTTGGCAGCAATAGTCTCTCTCCTGGATTTCAGCTTTCTAAAACATTCACAGGAAAGCTGATCCTTGCATGACTTGACTGAAGACTGGATGGTACATGGGGAGCTAACATCTTGTAGTGACAGAGGTTAAACCCGTGTCTGGGACAATGTAGTTCAGTACACTTTACACTGCTGTGTCCTTTTTTGTCAAAAGGTACATTTTGGAGAGAGGAATCTCTCTATGCTCACATGTCTTGACAATAAATGATTGAGAAATAAGGAAAAAAGACAAAAAGTTTAGGGAAAAAAGATATAATTCGAAGGACACCTGAAAACAGCCTTTCAGCTTGTAAAATGAGACAGGGCAGTGCTTGTTCTACAAGTCTTGGCATGGCTGAGGTGCAAGATCTGCTTGCAGGAGACCTGTGTTGTCAGGTCCAGGTGGATGTGAACAAAACCCAGACTTCTCCGACGGAAGCTCAAGCATAAAACCCCCAAACTAACTAGATTCTTATGAGGTTAGCTGGCATTTTATGAGTACCAGTGATTGGTCATAGCCTTCTAGACAAGCATCCTGAAGCCTATATCTCTGCATGTTTAATAAGCCTGGAGGATTTTTCTCCAAAGTATGAGTACCTAGGGGGAAAGGGGCAGTAACAGCATCCCAGAGGATCCCTTGGATCCAGCTTCCCATGGCACTCATATTAATGTCCTCAAACCTAACCCCCATCAAATGCTGCTGAGGTTTCAGCCTGGACATTAGGTCTGGTCCTGGAAGCTGAACTTCAGGAAGGATAGAGATGAGGTGGTCTGGAAGCAGAGCTGAGCAAGAAGAATGACAAAAGGCTGGGAAATATAGTCTGTGAGGAGCAACCTCAGCATTGTTTACTGAATAAAAACCACTGAAGAGTACTGAAAACAGACCTAGAAACTCTGTGAAATGTGTAGAAAAATACCCATTTCAGAGGGATGCTGTAGAAGATCTCCCAAGACCCTTTTCCATGGTAACATTATACAATTCTATGACATATCAGGTTTAGAGATCAGTCTAGAGTAACAAGTGCAGCAAAGAAAACAGTCTAATAGTTTTATCTGGTTTTTGCAGTCAAGGAAATTGGAAGCAAGGACCTAATCCCTTGACTATGAGGTATTGCATTTTTCAGATGGAAAATTCTCAAAAAACCCCCTGCAACAAAACAAAGGCACGTTGTGTTTTAGCCTGGGTACCAGTAAATACATGTAAGTTGCCACTCTTATGTTTCTCAATGTATGGGATGCAATTTTCTTTGCCTCCCTCCAATGCCATCCCTGTGTCACCCAGCTACATCCCCTGATCTGTTTGCACAGCGCAAACCCAGGCTCTAGCAGCAGGACACTTTGGTGACCACACACACTGGTCTTCAGCTTGCCTTGTAACCCTTTAAAAGTGTTAGCAAAACTAACCTGAGAATCAACATGCACAGGCCAGTCCTCAGGTTATCAGGATGTTCTTGGTTTGTATTAGTCCTATCACAGGACTGAGTCACACGGGGATGTTAAAAAGAAAGAATTCAGTCAGTAAACTTCAGGAAAGAGGGAATTCATCCCACCAAAAATCAAGGCTCCGTACTCCAGCAAGACAAGCAAGCCTAGACCATGAAGAGGACAAATGCTCTACTTCTGCCCCACAGTTGAGTAGCAATGCCTAGAAGGAAGGAAAACATCAGCAAAGCCAAGGAAAACGGGCACGCTGTGGGCACACAATGCAAAAGCACAAAGTCACTCCCTTTCTCTGTGTGCCTGTTTGTTTCTGTTGTGCAGTTAATTCTTCACACTGACCTTCTAAGGACAGGCACATTAGGGAATTTCAGATGGTGCTGTAATGTCTTGGCCATTGAAAACTCTTCCTTATTTTGTCTGAAATGTTCTGTGGGTGCTTTCTTTAGCAGCTTTATTGGCTCTACTGCAGATTGTTTTTGTGCTGGCTTGCGGGAACATCAGGTAGTTTTGGGGGAAAACAATTATTTTTGTTTTTTTTTTTTAATTTAAGAATCACTAATTTAATAATAGAAACTAATTTGTCATTTTTTATATTCCTAGTGATTCCCCATTCTCTTATTTTCTCAGTCCCACTGTTCATACTGAGTCATGGTGAGCACTATACAATGGTGGAGGGAGAACATACGCTGAGAAATAGGTGAGGTGAGAATTTTGCCGCTCCTAAAACCTTTGCCAGCTACCGAAAAGAGGAAAATAACCTTCCAGGGATGTTGCAGAACTCTCCAAAAGATCCATGTGGTGCTGGTTGAGAAACTGCATGCGAACCCAGCTCCAAGGGTGAACAGCTCCCAGAGTACTGGAGGGAGGAAAATTTCCACTACTAGAGGGAGGAAAATTGCCCTCTTCCCTTGCTCTGAAAGGTTCTGCAGCATTAGTGTCCTTCCTGGGGCTTCCTTCCCCTAACTGAACAGCTGCCATGACTATCCCAGACACTTGACACTGGACATTAGGTCTGTGTTTGAGCATAAATCTGTGACCTGTAATGCCCATGTCTCAGCCTTGTGTGCAAATCATAGCACCAATTTTTCATTCAGGTGAAGGAGATCCAGGAGGATGCTAAGGACACTCTAACCCAGGAGTACTGATGTGTGCTAGCCACGACTATCACCTCTTCAGGGTCTTCTTTTCCAGTTAAATGATCTTGCTGCTCCAGCACCTAGGTCTGCTTTAGCACATATGGAGGAAATATCATGTGTTGTGTCAGGTGGGAGCTCATTAGCCCCCCTGCTATGTCTCCTCTTCTCTGTTGTGGTTTGCCAACCTTTTTTCCATGAGGCTTTGCTCTCCAAGGAAGTCTGAACCCTCCTGTGGTGGAGTTGCTGGCTGCTGTCTGACCTCTGAGCCTCTGCTTTATATACTTCAAATGTTGCTTAACCTTTCCACCTCCAGTTTTCAGAACTGTTGGAATTGCTCTACAATTTGCACTGCATTTTGTTCTTAAAAGTGGCCATTTAAGACCAGGCCTGTCCTCCTTGAAAAACAGCCAGAGTCCATACTGTTCTTGCCTGCCAGCATTCCCCAAATCTGCTGCTTATTCTTCCACCCAGACCTCATTTTTATTTCTCTTCCGTTTTAAAACTTTGTAAAACTTAAAAATAGCTCCCTGCAAGTTCAGAGAAAAAGCTCAAGCCAAAAAAAAAAAAAAAAAAAAATTTGCAACAAATCAGATAAGATGAAAACAGAAAGGGAAAGGGGGAGGGCATGCCACAAATTATATCACTGTCAACATGGAAATGCTTAAAGAATGCATATTGAGAAACAACAGGAATTAAGAGGCCACAGCTGTGTGATGAGAAGTGATAAGAAACTGCCATCCTTTAATAAGGAGTCCTAGGAGACATGCTTCAAATGCCCCTTTTCCCCAGGCCCCCCAGTCTCCAAACAAACAGTACCTGCAAAAAAAAAAACCAAACAAAAAAACCCAAAAAAACCAACAAAACCAAACCAAACCAAACAAACCTCCCTAAAAAAAACAAAAATCAAAAAAACACCCCACGCCATCATAATGAAAAAGAAACCCTTCATTTACCCTTGTTTGGGATTGAACAAGAGTTGGGGTGAATCAATGAGCAAATAAAATACATATAGTAAAGGCTTTTAAGACCATCAATGGAAAAAGGAGGAAGAAAAGAAAAGGGGGGAGGGTGCTGGTGGCAAATAACAGTATAAACTCTGCAATTGTTACTAGTCTGTCAACAAACATACTTTAGGGATTTTCTTGTTAAGCCAGAGGGATAGATACTTGCAGTAGAGGATTTCAACCTTTCAAGTTTATTTAAAGCCATCCACACACTTTGATTAAAAACACACACAAACTTTCATGTTGGAGGAATCTTAGGTAAATGTCTGTTTTAGCAGCCATTTCTTTACTTGATTTTTTTTTTTCTTTAGGTTTTTTTTGGTTTGGTTTCTGGTTTTTTGGTGGGTTTTTCTTTTTTTGTCTGCTGTGCAAACTTTTCACATAAAAGACAGAGAAAAACACTTTCACTCCTGCTGGGTCTTAAAAATACCACCCTTCTGGTTATTTATTTATTTTAAGCACTGTGCTGGGGACCTAAGCACTTTGCAGAGCAGTTTAAGTGCAAATACATCTCAACTCTACAGGATGTTTTTTCAATTGTACCTTGGTCTGATCTCTTCTGGATTGTCTACAATGTTGCCAGCTTTTACTGTGAATGGGGAAATAGTTCATGGCCTAATTAAAACCCCAGCCTCTGGGCTCTTGGGACTGTGGGTTATTTAGCTTCCCTTTAGAGAAAGGATGCCTGCACAGATATAGGGAAAAGCCTGGAAGTACCACATGAATGTACCCAAGAGCCTGGAAAGTCAGAACATTAAAAAGTATCTCAAATTCTTTATAATATTTAAAATAACACCACGGAAGAGTTATTAAATGCAGGGTTGGCAGGAATGACATTGCATAACACCCTAGAGGTTTAAGTGTTGATTGAAATCAAACAATTAACAATAAGAAACAATAATAAAAATTAAAAACAGTAGAAAAGAAATATTTGGCAAGAGATTGAAACTGTAAACATAGTAATCTGAATTTTACATTTTAAAATTAAAATTGCTTGAATTACTCTAAATACTGTAAGAAAAGAAAACCAGAGCTTTGAAAGAATGAAGCTCTTGAATTAGGTATCTCATTAGCACAGGCTGATTTTCAGACGCAACCAGCTCTATCTGTGACAGTAACAAAGTGCATTGCACTGGAAAACTGAGCCTTGTAGTTAGGGATGTTGGCACAGGCTCTGGTACCACTGTTAGCCACTTGTTATAAACAAACAAACAAACAAACAAACAAACAAACTTCCCCAGTCACACAAGCTGTGCTCAGGTTATGTAGGCAAATATTTATAATTTGATAAAGGGTTATGATCTGCTGACCTTGGTATTACTCTTGATTGCCAGTAAAGCAAAGTTCTTAAAAGCTGTTGTTATAAGCAGGGAGCCAAACTAGTCAAAAGTTTCCTGTGTAATTTATGTCAGGTTGCTCTGAGGTTGGCTTTTTTTTTTTTTTTTTTTTTAAACTTTATGTTCTCCAGAGAGCCATGCTCTGGTGGCTGGTAGGAACTACAGATCAGCCAGCAAGATCTACTTATCAGCTACAGCTTCACATGTCCCTGCACTCACTGCCTGGGAGGGTGATGGGGAAGTGTGGTGAAAAGGGTGCCCTGCAATTTTCTCACCCTGTGGACAGGACAAAGGGGATGAGCAGAGCAAAAGATCAGGCCTTTGTATGAACAGACAACCAGAAGGCAATTATGATGTTTGTCATGATTGTTTGCTCCTAATCTGCATCCACTACTATGCCCCTGAATTTATGACTTAAGATTTATATAACAACACTGGTGCACCTACTGTAGGTCAGAGTTTGCAAGCGCCTTCACAGGATCAAGCCATTAAACACTGGCTGCAGAATGCTCTGAGGGTGGGAGTGTACCATGTTTTAGCACATATATGTCCTATGTGTGTGACCTAAAATACAGGCAAAAGCAATCAAGTGAAAAAGAGAATGTCTGAGACCCAAGTTTCAAATAAAGACAGTTGCTCTGCTGCTTTCTGGAAATCACTCTCCTCATTACTCACATGTACAGAGTGCTCAGTGCTCAGAAGCATTTCTCAACCTCAGAAGTTTTGTATATTCACTCTAGGAATGCAGTCATCATCTTCCTGGGCACATGCTTCCAGTTTTCCAGGAAGAAAACCAATAGGAAATGGAGCAAGTGATCATATCTGATAAACCTGGAATCTGCTGTAATGAACAATGCTGTGGTGTCAAAATTCTTCAGTGCCTGCCAAAAGATGGCCAATGGCTAAGTAGAAATGGGGCTATACCAGAAAGGAGCTGAGCATTTCTCCTTCATACAGCAGAGCTCACTCATGACTAAACCTATACATGTGAGCGAACCCAGAAAAGTAGATTCTTTTTTTCTTTTTGAAGATTTGCTTTGTCCACCTCTTCATTGTCTGTTTTACATAGCCTGGAGGGCATGATGTGCTGTGTCCAAACTGCATGTAATGCTTTAACCAAAACTAGCTGTTAAAAAATAAAAATAAGCTCAAATCCCTGCGCTTGCTCACACTAGATGTATGCATGCCAAGATTTTTTTAAAGTGAGTAATGCTTCTTTGAAGAACCTTTGGTTTCCAGTTGTTTTACTGTGTCCCACCACTCTCTAATCCCCTTCCCAAACTGTGAGGTATCCATCCCTTAGATTTCTTAGAAGATCATATCTCCCAGCACTTGGGGGTTATCATAGTCCAGTGGTGTCCAGATCTGTAGCACCTTCTCCTCAATATATACCGACTGCTGGTGAGGCTCCTTTAAAGTGTCAGTGCCACAAAGTACTAGAATTGGGAAAGAGACAAAAGTGAAAGAATCAAATAAATTCTTCTGGACATGAAGAGCTATACAGAAGGTCTTGGAGAGGGTGGATGCGAGGAGATATGCAAAGAGTGCAGCAGACGCCAAGATCTTTCTCTCCTTAGGGAATACTGCCTGCACCAAAGAATTTTGCCAAACCAGTATGTGAAGTGCTGGTGCCTGGGATAGGTGCCTTCCTCTGCCCACCTCTTTCTCGGGGGCAGGAGCTATTAGTGATCTTGCAATGATGGCAGTGAGGCCCATCTAGAGCCCTACAAACACACTCCTGTCCAAACCAAGCTTCTCCTCTGGATGGCGTTAATTCATGTCGAGATTCAACAGGTGGAGAAAATGAGTGAAAGTGCTCACTAGAGCAGTAGGAGGGGATGTGAAAGATGTCTATCAAAGACAAGCATTTTATCCCTCAGCATCTTCTTCAAATGTTAATTTTGTGTTCCCTTAACTTCTTGAGTTTTATTTATTTAAAAACAACACTGTACTTCAGGATAGCTGACTGGCTCCTTACTGCTTGGAGGGAGAGTAGATTTTGCCTACCTGAGCAAAGTATTTTCCTTTTTCTGAGGCCAGGAGATCTTTACCTGGGAGGCAGAAACAACAAATTGAACTGGACCAAGAGCAGACAACTTAGTTTAGGACACTAAACATTTCAAGCAATTTACCTACTCTAGAGCTCAGCCATATCTTGGGAAGGGGATAAATTCTTTCTGATGATCATGATCATAGGGAAGGAGGGGGTGAACAAGAGAAAGAGCATGCTAAGGCTTTTCATCAGCTCCTGCAGGGGTTGGTTTCGGGCCCACCATGCAGTGTGCTGGGATTCTCTACACCCCAAGCCCTGACTCCTGCCAGCAAAACACCAACCCCTTGAAGGATTTCAGCAGCGTCTCCCATCTTCCTCTTCCAACACCTGCTGGATGCTCCCTCCCTCCCTCTCATGAGCATATCACATCTTGACTGCAAAGTCCTCCAAGACCTCTCCTTACTGATAAAGTCAAACCTGAATTTAAGGCACACTTTGCAGAATGACATTGTTTGCAGCCCTGTTGCATGGACCTGCACAGGCCAGCATTCATGCAATTTAAAGGGTCAGGGAATTAGGACAGAACAGACCCTGAATTAATGGCTGCTTCCCAGAACTTTCCCCTTAGCTGGCAGGGGTGGTGATTGCCCTGTATCACTGCTCTGTTCTTCTGTACAGGTTGAGCACATTCATTGTGTAGCTCGTGCCACTCCTCACTTCAAGGGGGCAGCTGGGCTGCTGTGGGAAGTGCCCAGAGCCATGTCCCAGGTCCCTGACAGCCCCTCCTAGTTTCCCCCCGGCTCTTTTGTTGGCTTTGCATGGCGGCAGGCGGCCGCGCGTGCTGCGTGACTTTCTACATGCCGGGGGATACTTCAGATGACATGATGGACATTCCTCCTTTGAACCCTGCCCAAGCCCATGCCAGAAAGGTCCATGATAGATTCGCCGTGCCATCCTGCAAAACAGGCTGAATTATAGCACCTTTTAACCACGGCCCAGGGTAAACAATACAGCCTGTACCACGGCTCATAAACAGTCCTCATTATTACAAAGGGCATTTCAAACGCGCTGTGCTACGGCTTGACCTTAAAAGCTATAGACAATCTAGCGGAGCACAGACGGTTTCATAAAGTACAATCACTTCCTGCAATTCTTGGGGCAGTGCAGCCGGAGCCGTGCAAATCCTGTTTTCCCTGCATTGTTTCCTGCATGTGAATATCATCAGTCTAATGGTGCTCGTAACCATGGCACTTGTTAAACAGGAGCAGGGAGACTTCTGATAAAGCCATCCAGGACTCCAAGGATTTGCATGGGGCCAGCAACATTGGCTGGACAAGGCAGAGTTGCTAGTATTCACTTCAGAAGATCAAATAAGAAAAGTGTGCAAAAGAGAAATGATTTAAGAACAGCTACTGGGTAAAACTGCAGTCAGACCCAGGTTTAGGTTAGCCAGGACAGTGGGAGCTCAGCGATCCCCTCCCTGCTCAGGGGGGAGCACTGCCTGTCTTTGGAGAAAGCCTTTGCTCCTGCCTGAGGATCCACATGCCTGCAAGAACACAGAGACACAGCAACATCTGCACAAGGCAAGAGCAGATCTGTGGGAGATACAGAGGTCAGGGAGGATCACACCTTTCTCCACCTTACTCACCTCTCCATTTCCCTGCATATAGGGGGAAAAAAAAAAGCATTGGACAGAGGTACGACAGCAGAAGATGTAACTGAAGGTAGTTGGCAGTTTAATCAGTTTATGCTCTGGATGAGATTATTAATGACTCTCTGATTTATTTAATATCCGTGGAGGGGTTTCATGTTTCCAGACAACACCAAGACAGTACCTGCCTGGTGTATTCAGGACTGCCAAACATTTCAAACATTATGTTTTTACAGAGAAGTATATGTAAGTGAGTGCACACAATTACACATTTGACAAACAAAAAGCTGATGGGCTGCTCAGCAGGCATCTGGCCATCATCAGACGCCTCAGTGCTTTGCAGTCTTTGCCACAACTGGGAACTAAAGCATCAGCAATACCCTGCTTCATACTTGAAGGTACCTGATCAACAAGATGTTGGAGGTGTAATTGCCCCATAAAAGGTTTAATTTACAGACTCCTGCATCCCATAATGAAACCAATAGCGCCAAGCCTGACCTCGGTGTACAAGGCAGCACCCGCAGAGACAGAACCAGGCAGAGGTTACTGCAAATCTCAAGGCAAGTAAAGGCTTGATGACGGGGAAATTTTAGATGAGTAATTAATCAAAGAGTGCTGGACATAGTTCATTGTGTTCTTTAAATACTATAGAAAAAGGTCTGTTTCCAAGTAAGGAAGGTACTTGTCTGGGGCAGCAGTACATACTTTAGTCTTGGTGCCACTGAGCAGGCAGGAATTGAATTCAAGCTTTAAAATGTAAGGCCAGGGGGATGATGATGGTCACAAAATACTTACATTCTTGAAAAGAGTAAAAAACACTAAATGGACACCCATAGAAATGGTAAGTCAGGTCTCACAGGAAGAAATTCTGGGGGACAGTACTCAAGCCTACATTTGGACAGCCACAAAGCAGTGTGAGTTGCAGAGGACAAGAGCACGTATAGTTGAAGAGAACGGGACAGCACCAACACCTTGTGGAAGATTACCACAAGAAGGAAAGGTTATCAAGAAAGTTAATGCAGAAGTGGAAGCACAGACTTTTGCTGGTGAATGAACATAGAGGAATAGCACAAGCATTTAAATACAAAATGAACAGCAACCAGGAGGTGGTATGAAAGCCTCCCAGATACCCAGAAGCAACCAGACAATGCAGGAAAACTCATCACTTCTTGGATAAAGAGGAGAAATTACAGCTAAAAGAAAGAAGACTGTTTAAATCTTTGTAAAAAGTTAACCGTGAAATTGATTTGGCAGATAATAAAGGCCAAAGCCGAAAAAAGAAAAAAAAAAAAATAATTTGCCCAAACAAGTTTTAGAAAGATAATGTTTTGAAGTCTAAGAGGTCTGATGAAAGTCACACTAGTGCAATTAAGGAACTCACCAGAGCAGAGCTATTAGTGGTTATGTACAAGAACTCTAGGTTTAAGGGGGATGTCCCAGATGGCTGGAAGATGGCAGACAGAGGACCTGTCTCTATAGAAAGGAAAAAGGAGGAGCCAGGGAATTCAAAACTAATCTGCCTAACTTTGATAAATGGAAAGATAATAGAATGAATAATTAAATAACTGAGTTATAACCCCAAGAGAACAATATGTTGACAAATATCAGCCAATGCAGAGTTTTTGACTATTTTTTAATTTTTAATAACATGGCATGTCAGACCAATTTACTTGGTAAGTAGCCCAGTAATTAAAAAAAAGGCAGGATGCCATTTTTCAACACAATGTTCTGAGAAGTAAAAGAGGAAAATATGATCTTGGTGAAATCACATTCACTTGAACATGCTACTGTGTCAAAAACTGCACTTGGAGACTAGGTGTCAATCATTCACTCTCAGGGCAGGATGACATTTAAGGAAGTCCTTCCTGCACTTATGCTAGTCTCTTCTCCCCTCACCTTATTCATCAGAGTCTGGTACTGACAGTGAGCTCTGCTCTTGCAGAACTAGCTGTAAAGCCAGAAGATGATCCAAACTGAGGATGGAGCTCAAATCTGCAGCATGAAATTCAGCAAAAGTGAGGTATTTTTGAACACCAAATAAAGCAGACCAAATAAGCAAAGAAGTGGCAGCACACCAAGAAGTGATCTTGGGGACACAGAGGACCAGAAGCTCAACGTGCATGTAGAAAACAAGGTGAATCTTTTTTTCAAGGTGTATCAGTAAGAGGGCTTGATGTGAAGCACGAGGAAACTGGCTTGCTCTGTGTGTATAAAAAATTTAAAAGAGAAAAATTAAAGACAGTGGTAGGACATCAGCTTGTCGCCCTGCTTGAAATGAGATCAATTCCCCAGTGAGTTCAGAAGGGAGCAATGGTGATGATATGTGATGTGAAAAACCCATTATACAAGCAAAGGTTGGAGAAACCATCTTTGTTCAGAAACAGGATTGGGGGAGAACAAGAGAGATGCTGTCAGTCCTGCAGCATGCAAGAAGGGAGTTACAGGAAGAAAAAAGCTTAGTTGTTCTCTGTGTTGAGGAGAGTTTTGTTTATTTTACACAAAGATATTTTGAGCTAGCAGCCTGGGGGGAATAGGAGGGGAAAAAAAGGATCAAAACCAAAACCCAAACCCCAAAATAAAACTCAAAGCTTTCTCATTTGAAAGATAGTTGGAACAAGGTAGCAGAGGAGGCTGTACAAACTGTGTCATTGGAGGACTGCTAGTGAAACAGCAGTCAGGGCCGCTGTAGATCATCTCTTGAGGTCCTTTGCAGCTCTGCTTTTGTATGATCTTGCAGAGTAATTAAGCCTCTGTTTAACATTATGCACATAAGTGACTTGCAAAATAGGCAGTGTTCCAACCTGAGCACATGTTTAATTGCTTTGCTGGTCTGAGGCCCAAGGTATTTCTGGAAGGTGTTAATTTATTCCAAAAATTCTTGCTAACAACTATTCCCCTATGCACACTGACACCTGCAAAAAAATAAAAGCAGCATTCTTCTGTTTCCAAGCTGCTGCATTCCTTTCAAACCATCCTGCCCTCCTCTGATAATACTAAGAAAATAAAAGATTCTCTGTTTGGGACCTTATTTACCAGGCAAAATTATTTCCTCATGTGGTGTAGTTACAAGAAAAACATTAAGTCACTGAAACAATAAGATGAATTATCTCAATAAAGCATTAGGGATGCAAAATATGAACATGAATGTATTTAGAATTCACTCAAAACCATACATAATACATACAGACATCACACACACTAACAGACTCCCCTGAGCCTTGAATGGATGGAAAATCTCATCTTACAGCAGCAGGACCATTGCATTTAGTTCCTAGTATATATCTATGTTTAACCTCACTGTGCCTTGTCTCTGAGGCAGCTGGCACACAGTGCCTCCACTGCCACAAACAGGAAAACAGTTCATAAAGCACAGTTAAAAGATCTTTGGGGAGCTGAGGCATTCTGAGATTTAACTGACTTTCCCAAAGCTAGACAACCTCTTCCCAGGCCTATAGAACCAAACCCCATCAGCACACAGCTGGTGACTGCATGGGGAGGTTGGGGATGCCAGGGGCAGCTCAAATACCAACAAATCCTCATTTTTCCGTTGGTGGGGATTTGTGTATGTGCGTGTGCGTGCATAATGAATTGTTGTTCAGGAGTATCAAAGCATCAGTCATGATTCTGGTCTTCCCAGTCTGTGTGAGGTGTGCAAACACACAACAAAGGAAGGAGCCCTGCCTGAAGCTTTCCAATACCAGAGTCGGATGAAAGGAAGGCAGGGAGGAACAAAAGGAAACTGTAAGCCTGGTTGCACTATTATCTCAGAATTGCTGTTGCTTATAGAGCTAAATTTTAGCTCTTGAGAGTTTGCTTGTGGAAGGGGATGAGAAATGGCCATCCATGCCTAAAGATTTTGATGGGAAAGGGAACTGCCAGGAGAAGCTCTCATACCCAGAAAGTAAATCAATGGAGTGTTTATATTGCAGGCAAAAAGCCTTGTTCCACCCTTTCACTGCAAAGCTGGCAGTGAAGGAACTTAAATCTGGTGCTAAAACAGACCACAAGATTTAACTGGATCTGGCAGGGCTTGGACATTCCAGAAAGCCCCAACAAACAAGGTGGACGTGATAGACTGGCGGGAGATCTTCAGCCACCATCACTACTGCTGAGGTTCTTCCAGACACAGATCTGTCAGAGGTTCCTGTCCTGTGTGACTTTGGCACCAGAGATGATGGTGGATGCCAACAGCCCCACACTGGGCTACGTCCTCTCCTTGGTTCTCCATCTTTCACTGGAAAATTGGGAAAAGGGAAGGGAAAGATTTACTGTAGAGAGGGTCCTTTTCCAACTGCAAGCTGGCTCCTGTGATGGCGATGAGTGGGACTCTTCACTTTATTTCCTTGGTAGAACCAAAACTGACTAATTTTCTTGAGAACATTTTAACAGCACAACTAAAATATTGTATTTGAGTTCAATTCCTAAGAAACTTTAAACTGAATTTTAAAGATTTTTTTTCTGGCTTCTTGCTGATATGACGAAATATAAGGGTTTTTTTTAGCAGTTGCCCTTTCACTGTGAACTTTCAGATATGCAGCTTCACTAATGAGATTTCTCTTTGTGAAGCTGTAATGTTTTAATTCTGATAAAATGAAAATCCCATCATTAATTTTAAATCTGCAGAGCATATGAATGACTGTTTTCCTAAAAATACACATTTCTGTCAAGTCATTCATTTTTTTATTTTGAGATACTTATGTTTTCCAGCTTTCCTGCTGACACATAAATTGGTATTTTCCCAGCAGCTCCCCTCTGAACAAAATTTCTCATGCACCATTCAGTCAGGCAGTTTCAGTTCATAAGGTCTAATCCTTTAATTGTTTCATGGGTGAAAATTCCAATAACATGCGATTAAATCTCTGGCACATATTAGTTATTATTTCCTTATCAGTAATATTTACTATTTATTCTAGAGCAAATACACTCCCAGAGCACCCAGACTACAATACATGAACCCATTGAAGGTTGTCTTGTAGACCACTTGCTAACTTTGACTTTCGAAAAGGCCACCAAAACCTTAAAATTATCTCCCTGATGAATCCTGGTTGTCCATGAGCTCTCCGGAAAATGTCATTTGCTTGAAGCTCATTACTAATCCACTGCAGGATTAGGAGAAATTTAACATTCACAGGCACTGCTTACAGGGAAGCTGAACACCAAAATATTCTTAGAATATTTTTGAAATTCTGATTATTTTTTTCCCTACTGGGGGAAAAAAAAAAAAGGAATTTCAAGAGCACCAGATCTGCCGTGATTCTTTGCGTGGTGGAGAACAGGCGAAAAGAATCTTATAACTGGAGATGGCAAGGGAGATTAAGGAAAGGAGGGGGAGTTTTCTTGGAAAAGGCAGTAGATTAAAACCAAGGCTTTCCTTAGGGACCTATTGTTTTTTGCTTGCTTTTGATGCAGAACACAGAAAGCATTTTTTTTCCTTGGGTGCAGTAAAGAACCTCTAGCCTAGGGAGGCACACCCTAGGATGGTGAGTGGGCTGGGGGAAGGAGTGCTCTTCCTCTTCCAGATTAATGACCACTTCTCAAGTGAAGTCTGAGCTGTTGGCTATTGTGCAGTGTGTACTTTTCTTTTTTTTTCCTTTCTTTTCCCATACTATTATTTTTATTTTATTTTTGGCAAAAGCTATTGAGAGAGTCTTGGTTTTATTGCACTTTGACTCGAGTGTCAACACCTTGAAATATTTCAAAAAATTGAATTCTTGCTGCCTGCCCCGTCCTATAATCAACATACATCCAGGGATGGTGATTCCCTCACTTCATCAGGCAGTCTGATCCAATGTTGGACTATGCTTTCCATTAAAAGATTTTTCCTAATATTGAATCTAAACCTCCCAGGCGTAACTTGAAGCCATTTCTGGTCCTTTAATTTGTTACCTGAGAGAAGACACCAACCTCCACCTGGCTACAACCTCCTTTCAGGCAATTGTAGAGAGTGATCAGGTCCCCCCTGAGCCTCCTTTTCTCCAAGTTAAACATCCCCAGCTCCCACAGCTACTCCTTATAGGACTTGTCCTCCAGACCCCTCCCCAGTTTTGTTGCCCTTGTCTGGACATGCTCCAGCACCTCAATGCTGCTTGTAGTGAGGGGCCCAAAACTGAACATAGCAGTTTGA
The DNA here is from genome assembly GCF_012460135.2 of Molothrus ater. Taxonomy (NCBI): domain Eukaryota; kingdom Metazoa; phylum Chordata; class Aves; order Passeriformes; family Icteridae; genus Molothrus; species Molothrus ater. Next base: position 65,279,311 of record NC_050478.2, read on the forward strand.
GGTGTGGCCTTACCAGGGCTGAGCACTAGTGAGAAGGATGATCATTGTCCTGGTCCCACTGGCCACACTGGTCCTGATCCAGGCCAGGATGCCATCGGCCTTCCTGGCCACCTGGGCACATGTTGGCTTCTGTTTGGCCACTGTTGACCTGCATCCCCAGGTCCTTTTCCTCCTGGCAGCTTTCCAGACACTCTGCCCAAGATTCAAGTGCAGAGGGTTGTTGTGACCTTACTGAACCTCACACCACTGGCCTTAGCCCATCAATCCAGCCTGTCCAGATCCTTCTATAGAGCCTTCCTGCCCTCCAGCAGATCAACACTCCTGCCTGACTTGGTGTCATCTGTGAAGTGACTGAGGGTGCACTTGATCCCCTCATCCAGATCATTGTTAAATTGTTAAACAAGGCTGACCCCCACACTGAGTCTTGGGGAATACCACTTGTGACAGCCACCAGCTGGATGCAATTCCATTCACCACCACCCTCTCGGCCCAACCATCCAGCCAGTCTTTTACCCAGCCAACAGTACATCCATCTAAGCCATGAACATCCAGAGTCTCCAGAAGAATCTTGTGAGAAACTTTGTGTCAGAGAATAAATTCCAGGTAGACAAATTCCACAGCTCTTCATTCATCTGCTAAGGGTAATGGTTGTTCTCCAGCATAAGCCATGATGAGCTGCAAGCCACCTGTTTGCAGATAGAGCCTTTCTGCCTTGCCTCCAGGACATTTTTAGGGGAAGGGCACAGTTATCTACATACACAACTCTTCATCAAAAGCTGCATCTATTCATTTTTTTGGGTTCTGAATGCCTGAATGGGAGCCCTCACCTCTGCCCCTTGCTGTGATGATGGGCTTTCATTCCTGGTATTGGGATACAGCCCCATCCAGCGAGGCTGATGGACACCCAGGGACACATGCACTCTCCTCTGAAGGATTTCTTTTTTTGTTGTTCTCCCCTTTTTTTTCCTTGTTTTGTTATTCTTACCACATAAAGGAGAAGTCCTTCAGAGAGAGCCTGCCGGAAGAGCCAAGACACATTCAAATGCTCTCTTTTCATTGTTCCCAGAAGATTAATGACACGTAGGCCAATGGGCCCATAGCCCTGTTCCCGTAGCCTGCATGCCAAGGGGGAACAAATGAAAGCATGTAACTGGAATTTCCACTCAGCTTGTCTCAACAGCACACGAAAAGCTAGGACAAATCAAATTACAGCAACAGAATACAACAAAGAAGTTGCCCTCTCAAAATAAACAAACAAGCAAATGAATAGGAGAGTGGCCCCAATTTAATTGGTGAAGTCAGGCAATGATAGCTATTTCACATCTGGGCTGTACTTTCATTTGGCTGGAGGCCTTTTCATGCCTATGCTGAACTCCAGCCGCCAATGAGGATCTGGTGGACTTTGAATGTTTTTTCAAGCTGGGCAGCCTGCTGCTGGCTTCCCTTGGCCAGCTCCCCATGGCTGCTCGCTGCTTCCATAACCCAGTCACATGAGGCCCCCACTGTCCCATCCCTGTTAAGAGCAGGTGTGCCTTGTGTTTGTCCCAAATTCCAGTGCAGTGTCCAAGGCTGGCTGGCAGATAAACTGCTGTGTGGAGGCCTGTCAGTCAGAGCCATGTGTGTCCCCCCAGGCAAGGTGGCTTCTTCATTCCAGGCTGCCAGCCAGCACAGGAGAAAGGCACTCACTCACTCTGAAGGGTATCAGCAGGTTGCATGCCTCAAAAGCAAGTGTTAAATAAATGTGCAGGTCTGGGGGTCAATGTTTTATTGTCCAACTCTATCTCCCAAAACTCTCACTGTGGTTTGTCAAGTCGCTGGTTTTGGGAGTTTGGAAAAAGAAGGATCAACAGAGACATGAAGTAGAACTAGCAGAGTAAGATGAAACTCCAAAGAACCTGGGGAATGAAGGAAGGCAGGGTGCAGTCCCTGGAGAGAACCAGGGAGCCTGACTACCCTTGTCAATGCAGCTGTGCTGGTGCCAAAGCAGATCCTCTCCTTACCAGCTGCTGAGAGGGCCCCACTAAGCCCCTGCTCCCTCCACGGCCACAGGTGAGAAGCCAGAAATGAAAAAGCAGATTTCTCTCTGGAGCTGGCAGATACTTATCACTTTGCTTCTAAAAGGATGAAATTTTGAATGCTATTTCCTCATGTTTTCTGACTAGCCCAACTCATCTTTTTCCTGGCATGCAATTCAACCTCCAGTTGGGAAACAACAAAAACAACCCCAAAACCACCAAAAACAAACTCCCCCACAGCTGAGCTCTGCTTCAGCCAAGCAGACTTAGGTAGTCCTCGGTAAGAAAAACAGTTGCTGGCACCTAAGGTGTGCCCCAGAAATCCCTCCTACGTACTGTTCCTAGGCTTTGTAACCTGACCCGATGCACCAGGAGCAGCGTTTTTGGCTCATTTTTACATTAAATAACGCTTACTAGATACAGTGAGTGAAACACACCAATCTTGGGCACAGTTAATAATTCTCCTTTCACTCCCTGCCCAAATCCAGCCAACCAGCCAGAGGTTCAGCATGCAGAAGGATGTGTTCATCCCTGGTTCCAGATAATATCACTCCTTACCCTATGTTTACAGCAGTTCAAGTTATAAGTAAATCTAGTAACAAGTCATCTTTGTCTGTATTCCAGTCTATTTTTTCAATTATTTTTTTCTTCCTTTAAACGTAACTTTTCAAACTTGCCATTTAGAACAAGCCTCTGCATTGCTAGCTGTCTTTTAAATCAAATGTAAACTAAATGATACAACAATCTTTGGGTCATATGAAAAAGTGGTAGTTAAGATGTACACTGGAAAATGGCTTTATTCACACTGCATTTGCTTAAATCTGACATACAGACCCAGAGCTACAGGAAACCAGTTTAGTTGCTTCCACTCAATTTTCTCCAGGGGAAACTGAAGAAAAAAACAAAGCAATGTCTGTTTGTCATGGCTGAGTGACATCTGTCAAAAGCCAAATGTTTTTCAGGCATGGGTGCCCACAGGCAAACATTATCAACAGCTCAATAACTGCACTGATTTTTCCAAGGTTGCATCATTGGCAGTCACTGCAGTCAGGCAGCGTCCAATGCCTGAAAATATCAAACCCACTACTTGTGTCCATTACCAAGCAGTGACGTGAGGCCCAAGAGTCAGGCAAACCATGCTTAAAATAACAGTGAGCATCATTGCCCAACTCCTACACCAACAGATCCTTTCTGGTGACCTATTTTCCCTCCTCTCTATTGCCTCTGATAAGATCGCATGGATCAAACCAGGGGCTGTTTCCCCTGTCACTGCAGTCCTGGCTATCAGAGCACACTGTCCATACCCAGCAGCTGTGCCACATGGAACACAGCACTGGTTCAATCACCACAGATGCCCAAGGTTGGGTTAGTGTAGTGGTCCCTCTGCTAGGGCTGCCTGACCCTGAATTATTGTTTTTTAAGAGGAGGAAGGCCCATGTGTTAAGAAAACATCCAGTCTTGTGTTACTCAAGAAGCTATGGCTTCTTGAGGAGGTGTTTGTTCCAAAACACAGCACGGGGAACACACGCACACCTCCCTGTGTGGGGGGTGCACACATACCACACACAGCAGGGAAACGCGCCACAGCACTTAATTGCTTTGGTACACGTGAAGTCTGAGCAAGAGGGCCAGCAAAACAGAGAGACAGCAGCAAGCATATGGATATTTTGAGATGTTATTGAGCTTCAGTTCCACTGCTGATTTCTCAGTCCCTCCACCACATGCTCCCTAAAAAAGCTGTGTTTCCAGCCCTCCACTTTCTCACAGCTCAGGGAGCTGACCCCACCAAGACAGGTCAGAGGGAGGACAATTCACCCTCGGCAGGCACCTGAATCACCATGATTTCTGTGATTTATGATCTCTCTGCCTGCTGCAGCCAGAGTCCAGAGCAAGTGAGAGAACGTCGCGCCCGTGTCCCTGTCCCCACGTGCCTTTGTTCTCCAGAAATAGCACCAAACAACGCATTGGAAGACTGCAGTCTGTGCTAAGATTTATTTAACTTTTTTCCCCTCTTCTTTCTCCTTTTTTTCCTCCTCAAAGGAGGGTTCCGGTGGTTATTGTTCTCGGGCCCTGCAAGGGCAATGCCCCAGAGGGGCTGGGCCGGAGCCTGACGTGTTCCATCCACACCCACATTCTGGGGGGAGACAGATGTCTCCTCATGGCCTGTATTTGCACAACTTACTGTACATTTCCATAGAAGGACAATGAGCATCTACCTAAGCATAAGAAGCCTCCCAGATGACAAACATGTTACATTAGCACCCAAAACAAGGGATTTGTGAAATACAGAAATTCCCTTCATGCTTCTCCTCTGAGGTTTTGCTGGGATTTTTCCCCCTGCTTTAAGCAACAAAGTCATTGTATGAGTAATATTGTCCCATACTTTTTTTTTTTTTGTTGTCTTTCATTTGTGCTTCCTATGATTTTCTTATCAGACAAGCTTCCAGAGTTCTGGAAAAGGATTTGCATACAAATTGCCTCTTCCACATGTGCGTAACCTCTTTAGTTTTCAAATGAAAAAGCCACAAAAGTTTTCATTTTCAGATGAAATGGAGGGCTACTATTAGATGCTTAAGCACATTCTAATTTTACAAGATATGAACAGTCCTACGGGCTCGAGGGGCCAGTAGACAAGCGTCTGTGTTAAAAACACAAGTTTATCTCATTACAGGCCTAGCATGAATTCTTCACCCAGGATTATCTGGGAGCAAGGTAACAGTGTCTTCATAGCTACCTCAATGGTTTGAAGATAAGAAGCAGGGAAAGTTTCTAAGCAGACCCAATCTCTTTTATTTGGCTAACAGATACAGCAGGAAAAAAAAAAAAAGCAAGAGAAAAATTTGGGGCACACTCTGTCTGATGCTACTTGCTTTTCTAAAGAGAGAAGTAGACAACGTCTTCATAGGTACAGGTTGAAGTCTGAGAGCTGAAATTGAGAGGAATACAGCTGAAAACCTTGCAGACTTCAGCTGAGTACCTTTGAAGGCAACCTCCTCCCTTTGGTACACAAGCCATTTATTTTGTTGATTAAACCCAGGTTTATTTAGGCTTTTGTTGTTGCTAGCATAAGTACAGCTACCCAGGGAGGGAGATTTATCTCACTTTACAGGAGCTATGTCAGCATTAGGCAACTGGCATGATCTGGTGTGTCTGGGCTCCCACTGCAGTCAGTGGGAAAGGATGAGCTCTTCTGGGGATGATTCAATCCATTTTATGACAGATATCAGAGACAAGAGGAATGAATCGCCCTATAGACAGACTTCGCTCTGTCGGCTGAGAATATAGGGGCTCTGGATGACTAGACCTAGACTTAAACAGCTAAAATTAGATGAGATGAATCATACCTAAAGGTGATTTTTTTTTTTTTAATGCTAGAAGAACAGATACTACCCACACAGCAAAATTAGCAAGGCAGCAGTATCTCTCAGCATAAAACCCAGACCATGTCTTTGCAGTTCAGGAATTTGAAGAGTCATCTCCCAAACATCCAGCTCTTCTTACAGACTCCCCTCCCTTCCTGGGACCTACTGTACCCACAAATGCCCTATGGAGATCTGACACCCCAAAAACCTTTCCTGACCATTCCCCATCTCCTTTGTGCCAACAAAATGGGCCCAAACCACTACAAAGGAAATGATCCTTGCTTCCTACACATTTCCAATGGGAGCCAAGGCAACTTGGAACATCAAGAAAGTAAGCTCTAATATTTAATACCTTCAGTGATTCAAAGATGAAGCTTAACATTTTATAAGGAGGCTTAATTTAAACCTCTCCCATCAAATCAGGATGAGATTCCAGTAAAATTGTATAGTTTCACTTGTAATAACCAGCACCAAAACTTGTTGGATGTGTGTGTGGGGGACCCTTGAGAAATTGCCTCTGCAGTACATACCTGTATGTTACACAATTACACTTCTTCCCAATGTAAGATGAGATATCAATAAAGGTCTCATCCTAAGCAGCCCTTCCCACACCTACTTTTTTAGGATTACATAAGAGAATTACAAATATGCTCAGCAGCAGTATGCATTCCCAGCCCTTTCTGAATCTTGATAAACTCCCGACCTCCATGACAGCCCGCAGGAATGAGACCCATAGTTGAATTATATCACGCAGGCAAAAATAGTCCCTTTTTCAGCTTTGAACTTGCTACCTTTTAGTTTCTTCCAGTGTCCTTGGACAGCAGCTAGGGCACGTTAGGAATTTTCCAGTGAAACAAATTGGAAAAGAGCAATTCAGAGTGAAAACGTCTTCAGGAAATGGTTCTGTTTGACAAACTTCTGATAAAGCACAGGCAGGATTGGGTCTCAGAGGTGTTTCCTGCTGGGTGAGCAACATAACACAGGGGAGCTGAAGGCTGCAGGGATCCCTGCTCCAGGGCAGATCATTACTGGGCTGGCCAGTACTAGGAGAGCAGAGGCCCTAGGAACCCTGGCTATACTGCATGTCTTGGAGTTTAGATAGCACTGCTCAAAGGAGGTTTAAAATTTCCTTGTATATCCTGTTTCAGTTCGGAAATTTTTGTGGAATTTTCATTTTCCAGGAATTTGCAAAATTTGTTTCCCAGTACCTGGCTCTCAAACAAAGACTGCAGCATTTCCTCCCTCATTACCCAAACCCAGCAACTTTTGACCTACTGTCATGACATTCAGTCTTTTTAATTTCTAATTTTAAGGAAGCATTTATCACCTTTTCAACTTCTTCCCTCCTCAGGGTTTGCAGACAGCCCTCAGTTATTTTGGTTTGGTATTTTTTGCTGTCCTGAAAAATTTCTCCAAATCTACAGTGTCTATATGTGAGTAAACTAGAAACTCTCAATGCCTTTATTAGGGGGACAGGGTCAATGTTTCCAAGCATGCAAATACAAGGTGGTCACCACCTGAACGTTTGCACACCAATACCCACCACCCAAGGCGTGGGCAGGGAGCGCCTCGGTGCGTAACAATGCGCAGTATTTGGCAGGACTTCAAAATCTTCCTTCCTCCCTTTTGGTATGCCTCTGGCATGTAACTGCAGCTCTCCCAAGTGCTCACCGAACGCCAAGTAAGGAAAAAGTGACTTGCTGGTTTGGAAATGCAGACCCCTTTCTTTGCAAGAAGGAGAATTTCAGGATCTGTCTTCCTGTCTGGGCTGAGAGAACAGACCTGAAGGCATATTTAGGGACACTTCCTTTAAAGGTTTGTTCCAGCCAAGTATGGGCCTATCACTACAAAATTAAACAAAAAATTCCCATGCAGAACAAACAGAAAGGGCCAATAGGTCTTGTAATGGACATTTTCCTTTGATGTCCTTTTTCTGAAACAGATTGAGATTGCACTGATGCATATTTCAGGGTAAAAAAAATAGAAAAACAATTCCCAAACACTGACATCATGAGCAAACCAGAAAAAGAAGCATGGCAAATTCATGCTTCTCATAACCTTCATTTTCTCATATTATTCTTTCTCATTCCACTGTAGGGAGTATAAAACAAAACAGAAGGTGCAGATGTGATTTTTTTTTTGTGTGAAAATTATACTAGTGAGCCTGAAGCTGCTGCATTAGTATCACACGCTGAGGTGCACAATCCATGTTATCACCCTGGAGATGGAAAGAGGTGAAAAGATTTGAAAGGCATGAGACAAACAAATAATGAACTTGGTCCAAGGGTGATGAACCTGTGAATAACAGACTTGGGCAGTTCAAGGCAACCTAGGCCTCCAAGACAGCTCTTCCAGTTGTGGCTCAAACCTTCCAAAAGCCTGGGAGATTTGAGAGCCGCAGCTTTGGTTGATAGCTCACATCTTTTCCATTTCACTGAACTTTGTGCAGCCTGACCTCTGGCAAGCCAAATAGGGTGGTGATGCTCCCTCACAGCCATGTCTCCATGAAACTCCTCTCCAAGTAGAGGCATGGGAAGCTTAACTTTGTGTGCCATTCTAGCCACCCACCCCTGACCAGTGCACGAGCTTTGTTTACTGCCTCTCTTCAACTATATATAGCCAGCCAGACCTGGAAAAACACAAATTGGGTCATCCACTCCAGTTGCTCACACCAAAAGGGTTGTTTCCTTGCTTTATTATTCCTATTGTCTTATCCTATCTGGTCTCACCTGAAGCTGTGGCTGTTTTTAAGGGGGGCCCGGCTGAAGGGATTTAGAGAATCCAGCCACCTTCAGCTACACCGGCACTCCCCTGGCACGAAGCCAGAAGCATGTGCCGACCGTGGGTGGGGTGAGAGGAAACAGTCACCGATATTGAAGCAACCACGCCGCAGGAGTGAAGAAAAGAGACGGCCCTCCTCTGCTGGGTGAATTAACTTGGTTTAATCCAGGGTAGGGGAAGTGCAGGGTGGCCACCCAAAGGTGGCGAGCGGAGGAGGAGACCCGGGCCCCTCCGGGGACCAGGTTTTACAGGGAAGGGGTGGGTACACAAGAAACCAATCACAGAACGAAAATTTGCATACATTGAAGACTGATGGGTGGTGTGGATCAATGGGGATAGGTCAGGGGAGGAGCCCAGGCCAACCAGCCAGTCACTCGACACCCTAGCTGGAAGATTCTGGAACTTGGGGCGGGGTGCCAGTGATTGGCAGAAGGCCTGGGGAGGGGATACAAGGACAAATAAGGGATAATGAGGGAAAATGAGGAGGGGAAAACCGTGATTGACATAACTGGGGGTTTGAGCCAGACCAACTTGCCAAGCTAGGAGAGGGGAGAACGGAACAAACCAAACACAAACCACAACATCTCCCCCTTTTTTGTTTTAAAAAGAAAAGGAAGGGAGAAAACAAACAGTCCCTTATAATCAGGCGGCAGTTGTCTCTTGTGCTGTTTTAACCAATCCCCACATTAGGGAGCAGGCGATGACAATTATGAATATAACTAAAACAAAATATAAGACAGACCGAACTATGGACCCGGCCCATCCTGACAGTCCCCAGCCCTTGAACAGGTTCCCCAGCCAGTCCGATGTCTCACTCTTAACCTCGTGGACGAGCTCTTTCATCTTGCGTATGGAGACCCTCCCATCTTCTGCCTTGGATGACAGATTTAAACAGCACAGGCCCTCGAATTCCTCACAGCTGTGGTGGTGGAGTAGCAGGAGGAAGTCGATGGCCGCCCGATTTTGCAAGGTCGCCTTCCTAGTTGTTTCCTCGTCTGCGAGGAGGTCAGTCAAGGCAGCCGAGGTAAAATTTGCTTGCTTTGCCACCCAACACTCCAGGCGGCCCAATTCACCCAGAGACTTCGCGATCGACACCCACGGCAAAAAGAGAGTGAGCGCGACCGATTTTGGTTTGGCCCAATGTTCAATTTTGGAGTCGCAGTCTGGGTCGAAATCACGAAGATCTCTTTTGGATATTGCCAATTTAGACTGCGATCTCTTATATTTCCAATCCCTAATTTGAGTGACGTTGGGGTTAAGCAGCGTCAGCTTGCCAAACGTACAGACGCCTCCGGCCAGACGAGGGGGGATGCCAGCCCATGCCCGGTCTCCGCAAATGAAAAATGTTCCTCGGGGCAGCGCCAGCGGTTTGGTGTCTGAGGTAGATGCAAAGGGCAACCGGATGGTGAAATTGCACCATTGCGCTGCTTGGTACTCCGGGCTAGGCGGCCCGATGAAGGAGTACCTCGAGGAACCGAAAAGGGGGGAATACTGAAACCAGATACAAGCCGATGCTCTAGCGGAGCCGACTAGATGGAGCTCTGGGGGGTCGGACTGCAGGGGGGTCAATTTCCTGAGCCCGTCCCTCCAGGCGTTCTGGGCGTCTACCATGAGGGGCGGATTGTAAGTAACATTAAAGGGGTAAGGAAACTCAAAAGGAGGGAGAGGGATCCCCACTAGGCAGGACGACATCGGGTCTTCAGCAGAGCCAAGGTCCAGGCAGATGTGCTCCTGCCCCATGGCTTGAGCGAGGGTCCTCCACACGTTCGCCTTTGGCTGGGGAACTATCCAGGGGTTCGCAGGTGGTGGTAGAGTCTCGATAAGGAGGACTGTCAGGAGGGTAATGATGGTCATCGGGTCCATGCAGGCGGGAGATCAACTAAAAAGAAACAGAAATATAAATTAAGAAGGTCTGGCTTGAGAGGGGGGGGGTCAGGACCGTGGTCAATGGTGGCTCGCCCACCAGTTCCGCCGTTTCCGCCGCCAGCACGCCTCTGCTACCTGTGGGACCGGTTCCGGTTTTGCACCCCGCTTAGGGCGGTAGGGCTTGACCCACTTTGATGGAATCCATCTCGGACCTGAGGGAGTGGACACGCAAGCGTAACCCCTACCCCAGGTCACGAGATCAAATGGCCCTTCCGTTTTCCAGGTCTCCGGATCCTTAATGAGGACCGGGGGCCTGGCCCTAGGTCGCAGCTCCTCGTGCTTCCCGAAGTGTCGCACTATGGGCGGGTTGAGATTTTCAAAGGAGCAATTTAGAAAGTTGATAGTATACAACGCCCGTGCGAGACGGATGTGAGGGGACTCCACCTTCACTGCCGAATGCTGTTGCTCCAAAACCCTTTTAAGGCTCTGGTGGGTCCTCTCCACCACGGCTTGGCCTGTCGGGGAATAGGGGATGCCGGTCTTGTGTTCTATTCCCCATTGCTGTAGGAAGCTCCGCAGTTCCTTGGATTTGTAAGCTGGGCCGTTATCTGTTTTGATTACCTTAGGGATGCCCAGGACCGCGAATGCCTGAAGCATATGCTTCCTGCAATCTGCAGCCCTCTCACCTGTGTGGGCAGAGGCAAAGACAGCACTAGAGAAAGTGTCCACAGAGACATGTACAAACTTAAAGCGGCCGAATGATGGATAATGGGTTACGTCCATCTGCCACACCTCGCAGCTGGACAAACCACGGGGGTTAGCTCCGAGAGGGACAGAAGGGAGCTGGTGGGACTGGCAGTGAGGACATGTAGCCACAATGGCCTTGGCCTGTTCGCGTGTCAGATGGAACTGCCGAACCAGGCCAGGCGCATTCTGATGGAACAACTGGTGGCTGATCTTGGCTTGACTGAAGAGATCAGGGAGCGGGGCCACTTGAACAGGGGCGGCAAGGGCATCGGCTCGCCGGTTGCCCTCCGCTATGAACCCCGGCAAATCGGTGTGTGATCTCACGTGCATGACATAAAAGGGTTGCTCTCGGTGGGAGACCAATTGAACCAATTTGGAGAGCAAGTCGTACAATTTTGGGTTTGACACCTCCTGCAGCACAGCATTTTCAGCTCTGGACACTACACCCGCTACATAGGCTGAATCCGTAACTAAATTGAAAGGTCCAGGGAACCTCTCAAAGGCTCTGACGACTGCGTCCAACTCGGCAATTTGAGGTGAACCTTCAACCTCGGTGACATCGGACTCCCACTCCCGAGTTTGGGGATTCCTCCAAGTCATGACTGACTTATGGGATCTTCCAGACGCGTCAGTAAAAATGGTCATTGCCTTTAGAGGAGTTCTGCTCTGGATCGATTTTATAGATAATACGAACTCCTGATTGAATAATTTATGGGCCGGCCGATCAACACTAATTTGGCCGGAGTAGCTATCTAGAGCGAACTGCAAAGCTGCATTCGTTTGCAGGAGGCTGTCAATTACCTTTTGTTTTAGGTGGCCCGAATTTAATTTAAGAGGAATGTATATGCACGCAAGATCAACGCCTGCCAGCTCTCTGATCCTCAGCCTAGCTTTCCGGATCAACTCTGCCACCAGTTCAGCAGGCTGTGTCATTCTCTTGGACCGATGGTGGCTGAGGAACACCCACTCAATGATTAAGAGGGGGTCACTCGAGCCCCGGTCCCTGCCTTTGGTGGCGTTGTCCCACTGAAAAATCACCCCGTGGAGGTGTGGCAGTTTGCCGCAAATAATGAATTTAAATGGCAGGCCCGGATGACAGCGGTGGGCCTGCCTAGCCGAAATGAGTCTCTGGATTTTCTCTAGTGCAATCCTCGCCTCTGGGGTAAGGGTCCTGGGAGAACTTAGCTCCTCTCCCCCTCTCAATAAATTGAAAAGGGGGGCCAGGTCTTCTGTTGGTATGCCCAGCCAAGGTCTTACCCAATTCAAAGATCCACACAGCTGGTGAACATCCGCCAAGGTTTTGATAGTTGTTACAATAGCCAATTTCTGAGGAACAATGGTCCTCTTAGTAATTTCCAGGCCCAGATACTTCCAAGGCGGCACCCTTTGAATTTTTTCCTGTTGGAGCTCGAACCCTGCAGCAACCAGCGCATCGACTGTCAGGTCAAGGGCGTGGCCAAGTATGTCAGCGGTCGGGGCACACACCAGGATGTCATCCATGTAATGGTAAATGATGGCATCATTTACCACTGCACGTATTGGGGACAGCAAGGAAGCGACGTACCATTGGCAGATCACTGGGCTGCACTTTAGGCCTTGTGGAAGGACCCGCCAATGGTAGCGCTTGCTTGGGGACTCACGGTTGATGGAAGGAACCGTGAACGCAAAACGCGGGGCATCGTCCGGGTGGAGGGGAATTTGAAAAAAGCAATCCTTTATATCAATCACAGCCAATTCCCAATTTTGTGGGAGCATCGTTGGGGAGGGCATCCCTGGTTGGAGAGGCCCCATATCTTCTATAATGTTGTTGATTTGGCGGAGGTCGTGGAGAAGCCGCCACTTGTCCTTATTGGGCTTTTTGATGACAAACACGGGAGAATTCCACGGTGACGTGGTCTCCACGATATTGCCCTTAAGTAGTTGCTCCTCAACGAGCTCCTTGAGCGCCGCCAATTTCTGTTTATTAAGCGGCCACTGCACTACCTGGACTGGCTTATCTGATTTCCAATTGAGCTTCCAGGTAGGGCGCTCATCAGTGACCGCCGCCCGAAAAACCTGGGGAGCCGCTGGAAGGTCAATTCGGGCTCCCCACTGGGCTAGGAGGTCTCTCCCCCACAGGGGCTCCGTATAATCTAAAACGAATGGGCGTATAGAAGCCAATTGCCCATCAGGCCCCGTAATTTGCACGATGCTCTTAGATTGTCTGGCCAATTGTAAACCCCCAACACCACGGACGTGTCCAGGCGCGGTTTGCAACTCCCAATGCGACGGCCACTCCCGAGAAGGAATGACCGTGACATCCGCCCCAGTGTCCAAAAGGCCTTTTAGCTGTTTGCCTTCCCCCCCTTTTGTAATATAACAATTGAGGCAAGGTCTTTCGTGCCCCAAAACCTGGGCCCATGCGATGGTCGGCGTGGTGTTTTCTGATGTTTGATATAAATCCCAGGTTATTTCAGGCACTGGGATTGCCTGAGCTACAATCTGCCCTTTAGGCAAAAAGATGGGGGGCTGGACACAGTGCAGGCCGACGGCGAACACCCCCGGGTCCGATGGTAAGAGGCCCGGGATAATGTTCACCGTCGGTGGCGTGTGCTTAGTATCACCGACCACAACATACTTGCAGCGAATCCGTCCCCAGTTACCTGGGCACTCCGGGTTGACAGCAACGAGTTGAAGGTCGGAGGTCCTCAGGTGGAGAGCCTCCGAGAGCCGCAACCTATAGGGTGCAAAAGCAGAAGCGGTCGTTAGCACAGGTCTTGTTTGAATTGGTAAAACAGAAGTCAAGTCCGGTAAGTATTGGTCACATTTAGTTGGCGGCGGTCCCTGATCTCCCTTCCCCCTACGCGATGATGATAAATGGCCCGCCTGATTTTTGTCAGCGCGCAGGGGGGCACTGCGCTCCGATTTTAGTTTTTTGGGGGGTTAGCCCCCAACTGTCCCTGCTCCCTTTTAAATTTGTAAAATTCTGCCCGTAGGGGGCAGTCCGGCATCCAATGTCCAGTCCTCCCACACAAATGGCAGGGTGCGGAGGACTTCGACGAAACAGCTGCTGCAACACCCTGCTCGGTGGAGGGCTCTTCTGCCGCGGCGACCCGGGGAGGTTGAATCCTCCTCTTTTCGCTGTCCCTGGTGGTCAGTAGCGGGACCTTACGCGCGCACACTTCCAACATATCAGCCATCTGCGGTGCCGGGTGGAGGGGCAGGCTGAGGATGGCATCCCTGCATGCCTGGTTGGCATTTGAGGACGCCACCTCCCGCAAGATGGTGCTTCTAGCTCCTTCGTCCGACACCTGATGTTCAATGGCCTTCCTCAACTTCTCCACGAAGTCAAGGAAGGCCTCGTCTGGACCCTGAAAGATTCTAGAAAAGGCAGTTGGGGGCGCGCCCCCCGGCAGCAACAAAAAGGCTTTTTCTGCGGCAGCTGCCGACGCTTTAAGAGCCTCCCGGGGAAGGGTACTCGCCTGGGAGTACCCATCTTCCCAGTCCCCGGTCCCCAGGAGCTGGTCGATGGCCAAAGGGCGACCTGTGAAATCAACTCCCGATTGGGGTTGACTCCACAGGCTTGGGAGGGCTTCAGTCACCCCCCTTCTCCAGGCGGCCTCCCACATTACCCGCTCGGATGGATTCAGCAGGCAAGTGAAAAGCCGCCGGACATCGAAGGGGGTGATCTCTGCTTCGGAGAGTGTTGCTTCCAAAACTCCCCGGAAGTATTCACTCTCCCGGCCGTACTCCTTTTGGGCTTTGACCAGCTCCCTAATTTGTGAATGACTTAATGGGACCCATTGGCGACGCACTCCCCCACCCGCTTCTGGCTGGTAAACAACCGGAGCCGCCGATGGTACCATGGCCGGCTCCGGTTCCCGGCCTTTGGCCCCCCCCCCCCCGGGCCCCGAACCGTGGGAACCGGAGGGAGGGGCGTGGGAACCGGAAGAAGGGGAGGAGGGGGCGTGGCGGGAGACTGGGCGGCCCGATGACGAGGGGCCGTCCCCGGAGGCGGGAGCAGGAGGCGGGGCACAGTGGCAAGCGGTGGGCGGGGAAAGGGGCGGGATTGTGGGAGGAACGATGGGAGGAGCTATCATGGGAAAGGGAGGCGGGGAAACGAGATGGGAGGGGTCAGATAGAGGGTGGAGCTGGGGGGAGGTCGGGAGGGAAGGGGCGGGGAAAGGGGAGTGGCCGAGAGGCAGGAAGGGGTTGGAACTTGGAAGAAAAGGATTCTGGGATGAGGATGGGGGTTTTCCCGCCATCTCGACCATGCGGTCGCCTCCATTTTGGGCCACGCCGCGGCCATCTTGTGAAACCAGAGGCGACCCGGGGCAAACTGGGGATTCAACGAACTGGGGTACATAACTCTGGGGTTTGGGGACAGGAGCAGGGGAGGCAGGACAAGTCGAGGAGCCCCCGAGAGTTTGGCCAGAACTCTCGGGGCGGGGGGACCGGGTATTCTGGAGAGGGCCAGGGGATGATGGAACTCCCTGCGCCTGGCTGGTCTGGGGGGGTGCCCCCTTCAGAATCCCGGTTTTAAGTTTGGGCGTACGGGAAGGGGTATTCGGGACAGAGGGTGAGGAAACCGAACTGGGGTGCGAAACCGAACTGGGGCAACGTTTAACTCGAACTGTGGCCTGTTCTGAGCTCCCTTCTTCTTTTAATATTTTTCTAATTTGGGCAACAAGCCTGGCCAATTGTATGAGGGAAGCGTCGCCTGGCCTGAACAACTCCGAGAGTCGAGTTTTAACCCTCCGCCAAAAGGCCGGATTTTTGATCAGGTCAGGCGAAACCTCCGGGAACTCAGAAGAGACCCATTTTATTAATTTTTCAACAACAGGTTTTTCATAAACAATTCCCCCCCCAACAAGGATTCCCTCAACTTGGATAATAAGTCTCTTTTGGGCAGTGGACAGCTTAGCACCCATAGCTAGTAGAGACTTCCCACGAAGTCAAATGTCCACTACTAAGAACTTCGAGCCCAATCTGCCACGCAAAAGGGAAAACGAAAACTAAAAGGTGACCACCCACCGGCCCCTGCCTGTAAAATCAAGGGAGGGCGGCAGAACACCCTGGGGACTGGGGAGGACGACAGGGAGAGCGGCGAAACACTCACGTGTCCGGTGGGCTATCAAAGGAAAGCGCGGCGAAGCGGGTCCTGCGGCCGGACGGCTCGGGGTGCTCGAGGTCCCGTCCGGTCCCCGGGGAGCGCTGCCTCAGAGGGCCTGCTCACCTCGGGGTGCTGCTGCGTCCAAAGGACGGAGTCCAAAATCCGTAGGGTCCTTGCGAAGATTGTAAGTCCAGGCTCTACTGGTCCCGAATCCGGCCGACCAGGAGCAGGCAATCGATGCAGAGGGGCCCCGCGTGGGCGCCAGCAACTGAAGCTGTGGCTGTTTTTAAGGGGGGCCCGGCTGAAGGGATTTAGAGAATCCAGCCACCTTCAGCTACACCGGCACTCCCCTGGCACGAAGCCAGAAGCATGTGCCGACCGTGGGTGGGGTGAGAGGAAACAGTCACCGATATTGAAGCAACCACGCCGCAGGAGTGAAGAAAAGAGACGGCCCTCCTCTGCTGGGTGAATTAACTTGGTTTAATCCAGGGTAGGGGAAGTGCAGGGTGGCCACCCAAAGGTGGCGAGCGGAGGAGGAGACCCGGGCCCCTCCGGGGACCAGGTTTTACAGGGAAGGGGTGGGTACACAAGAAACCAATCACAGAACGAAAATTTGCATACATTGAAGACTGATGGGTGGTGTGGATCAATGGGGATAGGTCAGGGGAGGAGCCCAGGCCAACCAGCCAGTCACTCGACACCCTAGCTGGAAGATTCTGGAACTTGGGGCGGGGTGCCAGTGATTGGCAGAAGGCCTGGGGAGGGGATACAAGGACAAATAAGGGATAATGAGGGAAAATGAGGAGGGGAAAACCGTGATTGACATAACTGGGGGTTTGAGCCAGACCAACTTGCCAAGCTAGGAGAGGGGAGAACGGAACAAACCAAACACAAACCACAACACTCACCCACCCATGTCATTGCCTCTGCTGGTCTGACAATCTATTCTAGGCATGCTCAAGGTTGTGAATTTTTTTCCTTCTGTCTAGCCTCATTCTTTTTCCATTTTTAATTTTAGGCTAAAATCTGTGCAGCCACTTTCTAGATAATCCAGATAACCCTCTTCCTTTCTTTCATGTAATTTCCTTTCACTTATTTATATTGCTATCATCATGTCATCACTCCCTAGCCTAACTTTTTCCAAGAGTTTTTGGCTGATGCACTCTCTCTTCCAGCACACTCATGTGCTCTCCTCCAAGGCTTTCCAATCTACTTTTCTACCATTACAATAGTTTTCGGCTGTTGTGCAGCATTTGGGAAGCAGAGTTTTCTGCTCCCACCCAGCATGTCAATACTGAAGGCTAGTAACTTTACACACTATGTTAGCATCATGGTACTCTATTAGGCCTTTAAAGCATTCTGCCCTCAGTTCAAGCCTTTTAGGCCTTTAAAGCATTTCTTTGCCCTTGTCATTTCCGTTGTGAGATCACAAAACATACAGGTCAAGACTACATCGGATACTTGCACACATCTAGGAGCTTGAAGGGCCCATGGCCTTGCTTTGTGTCAGGTCTCATCTATGGTCTGTTGTCACCACGGGGCTGAAGACCCTGTGTGATGAGAGAAATATCAAATTCTGGGGATAGAAGCAGAATATAGGCACAAGGTCCACTTTTAAATAAAAACATCATCATACAGAAGCTTATTCGAGTAGTAAAAGACAGTCAGTAGGGTTTAGATTATTTCACATGTAGCCAAAATACTGTTTGGGTGCAGACAGTTAAAAATTCACTGTTGCAAGAAGGACCATCATCTTTACAGCACATTCTATTGGAGCTTAACTCTGCCGATCACTAGCTGGTTTACAGCTGACTTACTACTAGCTCCTTGCCAGTCAGCTTCACACATTTGTATCTTAGAGTCTTTAGAGATAATGCACTGTATTTTTTTAAAGGGAAAACCAGTATGTGATTCTTGCCTAAAGGCCTGTTTTAAAAATTGTTACTTCCACAGTGTTTCCTTTTTCTAATCTTCAAATATATAATTCACATCTTTGCAAATAATAATTTCCCTTCTTCCCCCTGCCATTTGAATGTTGCCTGCCAGTGATTTGAATTTGAGCCTCGATTTTAAGGCACTACATGTTATAGTTATTAAAATACTGAGCTTGCTGCCACCACTGAGGCCCCACAATAAAGGTTTAAAAAATCATAAGTGCCAGTCAGACCATGGTTTTATTGAATATCACAGGAAGGCAAGATATGTAATTGTGATTTTATTTTTGACAGCCTACCCTCTCACCTATCCTTGCATCAAGCTACTGGAACCTGATGGGCAGGTTGTAGATGTCTCCACACTTTTCAACATCCAATATGACAAATGAGAAGAAAATCCTTTTATGTTAAAGAACAGGATTTTCTAGTGACATAGGTGAAGGTATCACTGTGCTCCTGAAAATGCTTATTTATGGAGTTTCTGAATTTAGAGAGATGCTTTAGATGGTCTTGACTGTAATCTGGTGGTATGTCACCCCCTCAAACCAAGGGGAGCAGGCTCATCCCCTGGCTAGGTCATTCCAGCTCAGTCAATGCCTTGGAGCTGACTGAAAACTGCACTTCTTTCAGTACTTTGGAACTGGCTTCACAGCCACTAGAGCTGGTGCAAAGGATGGAACAAAAGTGCAGCAAGGCACTGGAAGGGGAGAGCAAGCAGGAGCCTGGTACCATATGGAAGCAAAGAGGACAACCCTAGGTGAGCTTACAGCATCAAAAAGCAGGATTACCATAGGTGTCAAAATAAAATTGAAGGAATCAGATGCAGATCTAATTTCTCTCTCTCTACCACTTTTGCAGTGTTTAAGCAGACAGCCTCTGAATGCAATCACTCTATCAGTTTATACAATGCTAAAGTGTGGCTACTAATTACCTTATTAAAAAACAGTGGCTATTGTAGGACTAAGTCAGAACAGCAAAATTAAAGAAACCAGGCTGCTGAGAATATAATTAAAGAGTGTTTGCAAAACGCTGTGACTATTAGATAAATGGCAGGCTTGGGGACACTAATTACTACAGTAAAACTGCTTTTGGTGGTGTTTTATATAGATAATTAGCGTGATGATCCTTGAGATAGGGATTGGATATTCTGTCACCCCTATGGTCCCTAAGACTTCAGCAAAATTAAGTAATCTCTCCATAAGTATGTTTTAGTTCTTCTAGCAGCTGTGACAACTAAAGAATAAAAGTCAGTAAAAAACAAAGATTGGGACATGGTTTCCAAACATTTAGGAAGGAAAGATTTTGTCTAGTTACAGAAAAAAGCATCTTGGAAGGGTTAGCCAGCAAACAGAACTGAAAAACTTCAGCCCAGGGATACAGACACCAGGATAAGAAACATGAGGCTTTCCATGTAACTATTATTTAAGGAAAGTGGGTCAGAGAGTCAAGAAACCGATTAATGAATGGGGAATAGTATGCAAGGCAAAAAACAAATATCAGCATTTTTCTCCCTTGAAGCTGTTGATAACTTGAAGCTGTTTCAATAATGATATCCCAAACTGATGGCAATGTTTCCTCCCACCATCCCGCACTATCCTGTTGCTTTGTGTTTTGAAGGGCTGTCAGTCACATGGAAAACATGGAAGAAAGGTCAAGCAGAGAGTACAGGATACGAAGGAATGTCGCACAATCAAGTCCCGGTTTTCAAGTGCACAGAAGCCCTGCACAGGCATTTGCAGCTTGATCCTGCAAGCCTTTCCTGGCAGCAGCTGCCAGTGTTAGTGCAGGCACCTGATGGAAGCCACAAGGCTGATGTGCATCATTGGTGTTCCTGGAGACAGGAGCACAGCAGTGTCCATATGTGATTCCAGTGCAGTACATGACCAAGAGCTAACGCCTTGGTCCCCACTTTTGGAGTCTAGATAACATAAGGAAACATTTTACTATGTGATCCTCTCTTTTACCTCTTCCCCGCCCGCCCCCCCCCCCTTATTTTTCTGTGTTTATGTGTTTGGGTTTTTCTTTGTTTGTTGTTTTTAAGTGGTTTTTTAAGATGATGTCTTAGCCACTTGTCCAGAGAATGATGAGAGTGAACATTCTTGTGTTGCCTGATGGTTGTTGTTGAAGTGGAAAAGAGCAACAAAACCTCTAGGAAAGCTGAAGTTTATGTTTTAAGCCCAGTTTTCAGCCCAGGGCGAAAAGTATTCTGTGGTATTGAGCTCTCAGACACAGCAGGCCAGAACAATCTTTGTATGCCACAGGAATTCTCACATGCACCTTATAGCCATAGGAAAGGGTCACATTCAGAACCCTTAAATATCAGTATTGTGCACGTTCTTTGAATCAGCCCAGGTTCACAAGCCAAAAATTCTCAGTGCTTAAAGCCCAGAGAACAGTGCTCCACAGAAATAGGGAACAGTGCCCATGTGAAACTGTGACAGAACACTACAATCCCTGGGGAAGTAAAACCAAAACCCAAGAGAGAGCACCAGCCCAACTGCTCTTCCTTGCTGAAAATTACTAGTTTTGCTACAAAACAAGCTTCCTCTGGGTCCAGTCTTGACATCTGTGCAGATTACAGAAAGATAGTCCCTGAAGCCACACATCAAGACATGGTTTCCTCACATCACTTGCATGACACTTTTCCTCAGTTCAGAGTAAATACACAAGAGACATTCTCTTGAGCCAGAGCACTCCTTGGCCAGCATATTTAGTCTGGGCTGCACATCCAAGGATCCTGAACATTTTGTCCCTTAGGTAGCTATCTGCTATTAACATGCTGTTTGAGAGAACCCACGCCAAGAGGAGAGCAAAGCATCCAGGAGCCATGAAAGCCCCTGGATGAGTCTAACAATTTATATTAATTTTACTGTTGTCATCATCTAGGTAAAAGAATGGAAGTGACCAGCTAACAAAGGTGGGCTTCTAAAATTCAGGGAAAGCCACATTCAAAGGGCCACATTCTGCAGCAGCTCTCGCTCCTTTGAAGACAGGAGATTAGGACTGAGCCTCTTAAAGTTCATAGCTACTAAACTGTTAAGGGTCAGTGAAGAGAGTAGCTCTGTAAGTAATGTGGACTATTTAACAGACTAAAGCTGTCCAGCTGCCTCTTTTTTTTTTATTTTTTGGCTAAAGGAGTCAGAACAAAAGGGCAACCTCAGAAAGGGAAGAGACCACACACACCTGATAGATCAGAGTAACTGCCAGGAAGAAGCAAATTCCTTCTTAACAACTACTAGAAGTATCTTTTAGAATTCCAGAAGTGTAAAAACTAAAGGCTTAATGGAACCCACAAATCTGCCTGTCCTACCTTTCCTACAAACCTTCAGAACTGGTATGTTAGTCAGCATATTTAATCTTCTATTTGGTCTCATTTTTATATATATGGCCCAGATACATATGACAAAGGGTTGGACTATTTTGAGCAACAACAACAAAAAGCTTTTCATTTTTATTTCTTAATGGTTTGCAGATTTCTCAGTGGTAACAAGGTCCAACCCTTAACAACAACAACAATAAAGCACAAAAAATATGAAATCATTAATACATTTTCAAGCCACTCTAACTAGAAAGGAGATCTTGACATTGACCATAGAGCAAGTCTAAATTATTGCAAATTTTTGGCATATTTAAATTCAAGAACTTGCTTCCTTCTGCTGTGACAATATTTCATAATGGTAGAGATTACTTTGTCTAGAGGACAAGTGGGAAAAAATTTCTCTGCTTGAAAATTAAATATCCAACTTTTCTCCTTCAGAAGGAGATCTGACCACATTGATACCACTTTCTGCTGAGACTTAATGAAACACAGTGTTGTCCTGTCGGTTAAATCAACCTTTTCAAGCCAGCAATATTTCCATTTACTAACAGTAGACATAGAGTGATCAAAACTAGATGCACATATTTTGTTGCACTGAAATGACACTCAAAGTATCCTCCTCCTGCCTCTAATAGCATTTTAACCTTTGGTTTGTTTTCACGGGGATGATGCAAGAATTGCAGAATTACACTATAAGGTACAACCTGCCCCACACAATGAGAGTATCCCACAATTGCAATAACAAGCAGGAGTCACTTTGGGTGCTAGTAACAGTCTCAAAGATGACAAAAAAAAAAGAGAGTAAAGCCCTAGGGAAAGATAGAGACTGGTATTGCCCCATACCAAACTCTACCATTATTAGACCCTTACTAAACTTCCAAGATCACCCTCACCCTGACTCCTTCCAAAAATTTCTCAAATAACAATTGCCTGCCCTTATATTCTGTAATAATTACCTTCACAACTGAAGTATGGCAATGCCATCTCACTTCTTTATTCTTTTGCATAACCATGAAATTCAGTGGCATTAATGCATGAAAAATAAATTAGAAGAAAATGTAACCAAAAGGACACCTGAGTGCAGCAACACTTCTCCCTTGCTCCTAAACAGGAAGTCTTTGATACAAGGCCAGTATATAACTGTGCTGCTGCAAGTCAGCCACTTGACACCTTTCTACCTCCCTTAATCTTGAAAAACAATAAACCAAACTTTGAATTTTTTCATACTCACATAACCCCAAAGGAAGTCATTCTGGCTGCAAGCTAGGACAGAGGAATAGTCACCTGTAGCTCTTGTTGCTAACTACAAGGTAAGTGGAAGCAAAGGAACAAGAGGAAGGGGAGTAAACCATGCTCACCTGACAGGAAATGGCACGGGCTGCTCCCATTGAATCCAGTACTGAAGAGTTACCAGGTGTGAAAAGTTTCAGCAAGCACCCCCTAGTTCCAGCATTAAGGAATTTGTTAAATAACCCTTCTACCTTTGCCCAAACCACCACCTTTGAGATTGTGTAAGTTTTTACCATCTCCTCTCTCACACCCTGACCTTTCTTCTCTCTGGATTGAAGAATTTCCATCTTTTTAGTCTCGCTTCATAATCTGTCATTCAATCAACAGTATCTGAACTTGTTTTCCTTGCCTTTCTCTGGATCTTATCTAGCTCTGCCATATCCTCCTTGAGATGCAGAGCTCCACAAGGTACTCCAGGTAATGTCACCACAGCAGTTTTCTGTAGCAGGAAAATAACACTCCTTCTCTCATTATCCATACCCTTCCTTGTGATGGCCAGTGCTTTCTTTGCTGGCTCTTCTGGACCCCCCCTGCACACTGAGCAGATGATCTCCAAGAGCTGTCACTGATGATGTTGAGGTCTCTTTCCTGCAGTGGAACTACAAGAGTTTAGCCTCATAGCTTAGATTATTTCTTCAAAGGTGCATCACATTTCATTTACCTATCTAGACTTCTCCTGCCCTTTTTTTTGTACACTTACGTGGTCTTTTCAAACCTGGCATGGCATTTGTTTGTTGAGAAATGCTTACTATTGCCTGAAAACTTGCACATTTTATTGCTCACTCCCTTGTCTCCTCTTTATTCACAATGAAGACAGCACCCATTACTGGGGACTGCTCACTGCTGACTGTGATCCTCTGGCCAATGAATTTCTTCAACGGCCTTCAGGGTGGCATCTTGTAAAAGGCTTTTGAAAATTCTGGTGTTTTGAAAATTACATAAATAGGATTCCTTTCACCCTCCTGTTACCAGCACTCTCCTAAAGATTCAGAGACGGGTTCCCTTCACTAAAGGTGACTTTCCCTTTGTGGGTGTGGGGCCATCTATCACCCTCCTAGGATTGGAAGTCAGACCTCCCTGGTTTACCAGTTCTAGTCTGTAGTTCCCAATTCTAAAGACAAATTAAATTAAAGGAAACATTTTAAGTCAAGAGCATTTCCTTATCCACTTAAGAATAAAGCAGGTCTGTCCTCTATCCAATTAATATAAAGCTGCCATTAAGGCCTAGCTCAGTATATATAAAAACAGCATTTTGTCTGTTTATTCAGTAGGCTTTAGCTTGTCATAGACTGTAGAAAAAAGTGCAATGAAGTAATTTTGGAGACTTGAAAAAAAAAATTCAGACAATCCCATGGGTCTTTGGTCTTGCACTCCAAATTCTTCAGTTGTAAGGCCATTTTCTAATTCAGAACAACTTCCTTAGAGGCCATTCTTTCACTCCTTTCTGCAAGAGGGCACAAGCATCCTGCATGTTTAATTGCAAGCATACAATGTTATCTACTCCTTCTCTCTTATGTAAGTTTGCAGGAATGCTGAGAGACTTTCCGGGCTCTGAGAGGTTAGGGGTTGGAATCAGGTCCCTTGTATATCACTGAATTGACTTTTTGGGACGTGGAGTTATTGCAATTAAGATACTGGCCGGATGTGTGGGCTAAAGAGCCCGACTGATATCACAGGCATTTATTGATAATGCAACTTCTGAGGAAGAAATCTGGGGAATTGTTGTTCTTCATGTTTTCCTCTGCAAGCAAGCAAACCATATGGATTTATCAGAAACACACAATGCTTTATCTAGCAGAAGAGAAAAAAAGAATAGTGTTTATTTTACTGTGGAGGAATGTTCTCTTTCAGTTTGGAGAGCCAGTTGCCTGAGCTGGCACTGTGTACCTTTTGGCCTTCAGCAGGAGTATTGCTCTGGTTTAATTCAGTGCTATCTTTCACCTGATTACTATTTACTATTTGTGTTGTGATAATATTTCCAAGCTGCAGTCGAGGAGAAGGGCTTCATTGTGTTAGGTGCTGTACAAACACGCAACTGAAAGATAACTCTTGCCTTCAGCCATGCAACTAAGCAGCTCCTAAGCTGAGCGCTGGCACACAGGGAGGAAAACATCAGCAGCAGGCTGGGCTGAGGGCTTGGGTTTGCTTCTCTTTCCCAACTGTGCAATTTCAAGCAATTGGCTTTCCCCCATCTCATTTAACTTGTGCACTGCTGTACAGAAAGCCCAGCTGAAGGACAGTGAAGGGTGGTGGGAAGAGCTTTTTATCTCCCACTGCTATCCTCTTGTGGCACCTGATATTTAAGCAGATCATCTGCATCTGCCTTCTCCATGTGCCAATGGGCACACAGGAAGGAAACGGCGAAATACCTGAAAATTAAAGCAGAGCCCTGTCTGACAGTCACTTTGCAAAGTGTTAAGAAGACATTTCTGTAATGAGAAAATCCTTTCCCAGAAATCTTACCAGAGTCCTAAGAACATTTTTTTTGGCAACAATAGAGTAGCCTCCTGCTCCAACAATGTTTTGGGCCATTTCTTACTGGTAAAGGGCAGCGTTCAAAAGGCATTCAAAAGTGTTTGGTTTAGTCTCACCATTTACCTCATCAAAGCCTGAGGTCTCAGTGGTCTTGGAGGATGGAGCTTTTCGCCAGAAGAGGTTTGGTTGGGTCAATGTCCACCTGTCTGGGTCTGGCAGGAGGGATCCAAGTCTTTCCTCCAAGATGTTGATTGCATGACCACCCTCAAGAAATGGACTTTGAGTGAGGCCAGAGGTCTGGTAACAGTGTTACTTTCTCCTGTGCATTGGAATGAGTCATGGCTCCATAAAGCCATTCTCACTTTCCAGTGCATGAACTTAAATTCCAGGAGTCTAAAATAAGTGAACAACCATGCTCAGTGTGGGTTTCAAGCAAGCCAGGGGAGGGCAAAGGAGAAGGAAGAAGGCAGATATACTCTTTTCCAGCACTGGATTAATTTTCCAGATTTTATGTTAACACTCTCTCTCTCTCTCTCTCAGCAATATTTCAACTCTGTCTGGATTTTGATATTCCTCAAGTAGAAATTTGCTGAGTTATCCCCAGCTGCATAGCAAGGATGCACATTAGATGGTGCTGCCAAGGAAATAGGAGTGAAATAACAAACAAGGGAGAGCACAGTTCTGTGGGCTCTCCAAAGGGAGTTTGGACTCTTTCATTAAAATGCAGCAGCACCTTGCACTTCTTAAAATATTTGCCTCTCTTATGCTAAAACCTTCTACTGCAAATATCCTTACAAACAATCCTGTGGAAAAAAAATAGTTATGTGACTTAGTACCTTTGAGAACTAAAAAAAAATAATCTGTAATGTAGCACATGAAGTCCATCTTCACAGGGGCTGCGAAGGGTGTGGTGCAGGCACAGCCCGCACCACCACTACATGTAAAACTCAAGAAAGACTCTGTAAGAGCTTCTTTCTCTAGAAAGAAATAGAAATAGCTGTAAAGCTATTTCTGTTGTTTAGGGGAATATGTCAAAGTGACACCAGTTCTGGAAGACGAGGTGACAAACCAGCAATTAACGTTTGCCTTTTCACTTACATTAATGTCATTTAAGAACAGAATACATACAGTAGACAGGATAATTCTATAATTTCTTTATATAGACCCTAATAAATTGTATTCAAGGCTGTATCTGTGTTTTCTCAAAGCCCCGCTGGTCTCCCAGCTCCTGCATGTTTCTTCAACTCCCTGCTGGCTTTGTCTCTGGACTGTAAGCTCTCTTGCCAGAACTGGGTGTAGGATGGAGAGGTCTTTCTTTTGTACTTCTGAAGTGGATAGCATGTTTTTAACAGTATTCTAATCTCAATATGTATATAAAAAAATGAAAATTATTGTCTCCTAATAGGACTTTCATAAGTAGCTTATGGCACACTGCCCTTATTGTAGAAAAGTATGTCCTTGTAGATAAGAAATGTCAATTAAAATGTAACCTTTGTGGAGGACAGTTTTATATGCAAATTAAAAAAAATATAATCAGTACATTTTTGGGTTTTGTTGTTTGGGTGTTTTTTATGCACGGACATAAGTGGTAAAGGAAAAGTAATGTGCAGGAAGCTGAACCAGCATATTGTATCAGCACAGTAAAAAACATCATAATGACTATGTTATCTTATCGCAGTGGTGCATAGTTTTGTATGCAAATGTTACCTCAAATAGAGTCAACTACCTGCAATAAAGAGCATTTATTGTTGGAAATGCAAAAATAATTTCATATTCTTTTGTTATTACAATTGATTTTCAAAAGAACATCATAGGTTTGCACAGATCTATGTTAATGGACAGCTTATTCCTTGCTGCTTGTATATTGGATGTCACACAAGGCTTTCTAAAATATGACACGGAACATGGGTGAATGAGATGGAGACACAGTCACACACTTCCTCATGCCAATGCCACGGGCCAGTAACAGAGGGCAAGAGGGAGCTCCTGCAGCTGACCTGGTGACATATTTCACAGCTGGATAGCTTTACAATAATTTGATTTCTGGGCTAGCCAGGGAAACACCTTCCTAAGATTGCCACTGTCTTGGGCACTCTGGGAAATTAAACTCTGAATCTATATAGACACAGGAGAACAGAACTGAAAATTATTTTCACAGCCTTTAAACTCTAAAAGAAGTAGTATTTGCTCTTAATGTAATCTACAAAACTATAATTGAATAGCTTGTGTGGTAACAGCATGATAGTATGGCTGAAAATGAGCCCTCTATTTGTATTGGCCATATACAAGTAAAATACTTAAAGCAAGGAAAATTTTGCTCTTCCCATCACAATTCCACTTGAAAAAATTACTTCTTTAAACTCCTTCATTTATCAGAACTTCTGCATGAGATGTGCTGCTTTTCCCCTTTCTGAATTCCTGACACAATATAAATCAAACAAATTCAAGATAGCAAAGCCGGGAAAATCATTATAATCGCAAAACCATCAAAAAGGTCAACCAGAAGGAGAACAACAATAGGATTCTGGTAACTGTTTGGAAAGAAACTATTCTTGCTGCAGTGAAACTCACTGTTTTCATAACAACAAATTAAATACCAAGGTAATTCCCTGGAGCCTTCAGCAGCATGGCTGTGTGGCAGCAGCAGCAGCCACTTCAGCACAATGCAGAGTGTCATTAGGAAAACCCGCTGGCTGCTGGGCCATTGGGGCAGCTCCATGGTGTTTGAAGTTACTCTGGAGTCCAGCCTACCTTTTCAAAGCTCTGCATTGTTACTCTTCTCTTCCTCCCATTCCTGTCCATTTCCTTATTCTCCTCTCTTCCTGTCCCCTGTCAGGCAGACGTGTTTTGGAATTCATTCATAGTATGAGGCGCTGAATGTTGTCAGACTGGTGCAGGTGGCTGGTGTGCTAGCTTCAATAGCTGGAAATGAGGGAGTTACAGCTGCACCTCTTTTTCGAGATTTTATTGGCTTCTTGTTGCCTTATAAACACCCTAAAAATGTGTAATTGGTCAAGTGTAAGCTGTTCTCTTACACTCAAATGGCACAGGAGACAGGTCAGCAAGGTAAGTGTGCTGCAAACCTCCATTCTGAAAAAAGAGTGGCATTTGTATTTGTTTTGGCTGTTCAGCCTTGGAGAATGAAAAATCAAGACTGGCCTTTCTGAGACTCCTGCTACTTATCTACAAAATGTGATGTTCTATATATCAAAACATTTCAATGATGGTTGCCAAGGAACTGCAGGTATCAAAGCAACTTTCTTAATACTTTGCACTGGGAAGCTTAGATTTTCCTGACTAGTGTGCAAAAATGATTATCATTTATCAATTATGGGTGAATAGAAGGCGTCATTTACATTACTATGTCTGTCCTTGTCTGAGCAAGAGGCAGTAACATAATTTATAAACAGCCAGACTGAAACAAAAAAAAAAAAAATCACATTTACAAAAAAATCCCCTCAATTAAATGTCAGGTAAAAAACATGCTGCAGCAATGCAATCATTGGGGTGCTTGGTCACTGCCAACTGACAGGTTTAAAATAACCATTCTTATGCAATGAACAGCTATAGAAGTTTCACTGGGTAATAAATACCCATGTGACAACAATAGTCAACTTTATCCTCCAAACCTGTTCACCACATAGCCTGAGGCTTGGTTTGTCAGGTCTAAAATATGTTTGCTGTGTTGATTCATGGCATTTTCAGGTAAATTCCTGCTACCTTACATTGCAGACCAGGCCCAGTATCTCCAGTCCTTTCACTGAGGCACCTGGCTGATGTAACTTCATGATTTCATGAGATTCAAGGCACAGTGAAATGAGGAGTCAGAGAGGTGGTAAGGGAGAAGTTGTTCCTCCTCCTTCTCTGGACTCATTGGTTTCTTTCTTCCTTGCTTTTCCATACTGTAATCTCAGGCTGACTGCCCTTGTCCTGGAGTCAGGCACTGCAGGGGCACCCTGACCCACAGGTAACTCTTCTGCTAATGAAAATAAATGGAATTGAGGGGAATTTTATAAAGATTCTTGTCTTCAAAATAAGTTGTCATGCCAACATCAAAATTAGAATTCAAGAACCCAAAAAGAAGAAACTATTCTGAAAAACAGAACTTAATCTACATTAAATTTTAAACCCAGATATCTGATCTGTCTCCTATGTACTCAAGCTCTTCCCTCAGATCAGGTAGCTTCTGCATCTAGTCCAGAACTTCTGAGTTAAAGAAACTTTTAAACTTTTCTCTGGATTTCCCTAGAGATATCAAGTTATGTATCAAATGCATAAATAATTGTTCAGTGAATTTACTGTTAATAACACTTTCTACTTCAAACTGGATTTGAAAAGAAGTGCTAAAAAAAACTAGTATTAAATTTCCTACCAGTGCTTTGCCATTGGAGACCACTATCATGGTCCAATCATAATTTTCTGAGACTGCATATTTTATTCCTTTCAGTAGTAAAAGAAAATGTTGCAGACTTAAATATCTGTCAGGTTCAAGGACGCCTGTTCTGGCTCCATGTGTGTCCTATTTTGTAGCATAGCCTCTAAAATCTACTTTAGAACAGTTCTCTTTTTTCTCATGATCCTTTCAGCTACAATTGCAAACAGAAATAAGCATGAGGCAAGACTTCACTCAGTTTCACAAAGGAGAGCTGTGAATAGCTGAATATCGAGTTCTCTGGACATTTGCATGCTTCAAACGGCACACACTGGATTTTATTTCACTTGACATGAAATTGTAGGGTGGAAAAGGCTGGTGAGAATGTCACTGAGATATGGAATGCATTCACTGAAGAAGCTGAAAAAACTGCTGGGAACCCTTATCTACATTTTGGTTGCCTAGAATGCAATATAATGAAAGCAACGTTCCTGTTCATGAAGCCACTTCTGCCCTTACATTTGCTAAATTCCTACCAGAAGGAAGTTTTCTTGGAATGGTGGGGAAATAAACAATGAAGCAGAGATGCAAACAGTTGGTATTCTGTGATGTCAACAATAATGTGGATGAAAACAATCCACAGACCATTATCTTTGCATAAATGAGATGTTAGCCTTTTGGTGCAAGGCATCTTAATTTTTCCTAAGTTCTAACACATACATTTGCAGAGGTCTGCTTGCCAGTGGCCAGATCTACATAGTTACAAAAGAATGGTTTTATTTAAAAGGAAAAACAAGCTTGTTCTCTCCAGGAAAACATCCTCCTCCACTTCCAGGGATTTACAACACATTAAGGAGACCATAATCACCAGAACTCTGTTAAAAACATTTGTCTGAAATTACCAAACAGTAGGATGCACAACAGGACAGAGAGAAGCTTCTATTCCAGGCTGATCCAGATAGGGGTGGCAGAGGAAAGCAAACCAAATCTGTTCTTGTTTTCATTATTGATAAAGTGCTCTGAAACTCACCTCACCATGATTGCCAAATGAAATCTGTGGAGAAGACCCAGTGTGAAAATGGAGGGTTGAAAGTCTAGCCCTGTTGAATGCAACCACAAGATCACAACAGGCTTTTCTTTTGTCCTTTGTCTTTGCATATTACGTAGGACGCTGTTAATTCATCTTTCAAATGTTCCTTTATGGAAAACATTTACACCTGATACTAGTTTTGCTTTGTTAAAGTGAAATGCTAAACTTAGAATCACCATTTAATCATATGTTTCCTGTGCATTCCACCTGAGCACTGTTGAGGCAAGCTTTCCTTCTAATTACAGAGGTGAGCTGAAGAACCAGTGATTAAAATAAGATCAGCTTTTCCTTAAATACCATTTTACTTCAGGAGAGTGATCAAAGTCAGTAGTTGCTTTCAGAGATATGCTAATTTACAGCACACAAACTTCTTAAATGAAGAAGAGTGGCCCTCTTTTTCTTGCTTAGATTTAGAAAAAAAAAGAAAAACCCAAACCAAACTGTGCAGAGTACTGAGCAATCCTTCTATTAAAAAGCTCTGTCTTCCTGTCAGGTTAACAGGGGACTCAGCCTGAATAAGGCTAAAGCTTTTGCCAAAAAGCCTCAGGGAAGATTGTGTTCTGTCTATAATTTTGTTGTCACAATAACACCCATTGTTTTTTTTTCTTTAATTTTTTTAAAATTTGCTTTTCATTAAGGAGACGGAGATTTTTGTGACATTGTCAGTGCTTGCAAAGCACTTTTAGATCCATGGTGCAGTAATGTGTAACATCCATGTATACATAGTGCATATGCATGGGTACATATAAAGTGTTACCCATAATTATTTGTGTTTCCTCCCTGTTCCTGATGCCTTGTGAAGCATGTTTACAGCATCTGAAACCAAAACCAAGCCCAGAATAATTTGTCAGATTTACAGAGTTCTAGTAACTCTCTGATAAGAGTTATGTGTCATCTAGGAGAAGCCTGAATGAAGCACAAAGTCCAATTTCTCCTCAGGACACCTGGGCAAGCTGATGCCTGGGAAGGAGAGGAGTGCACAGCTTATCCTGCTGTGGGCTCTGCTCTGTGTGATTGCTGGAACTGGATCAAAAAGGCTCCCTCTAAGTATCTCTAACACACTTGTGGTAGCAGTGGGAAATGGGCACTCGTGAGATACCTTGTTCTTTATCTGGGAACAGGTATATCTCTGTTCAGGTATATCTCTGTGTCTGCAGAACCAGTCACACTAACCTACAGTGGAGCTTTGCTCTCTGCCAACTTGAGCACATTTCCACCATAACTGCAAGAGAGGGCAGCAGAGCCCTCCTCCAAAGCAGAATGCTGACGGAAAAGCAGCTCATTAAAATATCTGTTCAGCTGTGAAGTGTTTAGGCTTCTGATTAAATGTAAAAATATTCAGGGCATATCTGCTCTGTAGGCCACAGAAGGAGGGTGTCACCAGTTGTTTTTCTTTGATAATAAGTGATCCTATTGATGACTATTTGGAGGTATCCTGTCATTTAAAATCACAGCACCCAACAATTGTGTTCAGATCTGAAACAGACTGTTTCAGCTATCCAAAATAAATAGTAGGATGGTGGCTTGAACCATTTCTTGTTGCCAGAACACCCTGAACACACTTTTACTCAGTACAGGTGTTGAAATCACTACAGGATTATTCCTGGAGGTGGGTAATCCTTTAAAGGTTCAGAGCTTTGGGTTAGATAAAAATCTAAACATTTGGATGTTTATCTGAAACCTTATCCCAGTCATCTAAACTCCTGGAGGCTGAACACCCATCAGTTGCAGATCTACAAGTAAAAAAGTAGTAGGGTCTTGTGTTTCTACAGACTTATAGCCTGATCCTGACATCTCTGAATAAACAAAACCTCACATTGATATCAACTTGCCTTTGAGCTGGGGTATGGGGAATTGGAAGTTTCCTTCAGCTAAAAGTGACCAAAAACATTATCTGATGGGGGTAGAGGAGGAAGTTTTGGTTGCAAAATATAGGATTTTTTTTTTCCTCATGAAAGTCACTCATAGCAATTTTTTTTTTCACTGAAAATCTGTATACTTGAAAATTGTTAGAAAAGCTTTGGCAATTTTCCTTTATTTTCTCACAAAAAAAAAAAAGAAAAAAAAAGAAAAAAAAAAGAAAAAAAAAAGAGAAGGATTTTAAGTCCCTACTGGCATTTTGACTAAGGTCACCTTAACTGAGGCTGTGGGCTGTGGTGCCTCACAAGAAGCATAAGCAAGACTGTGAGTGTGAAACATGGACACTGCAGTTCACAGCAGTGGATTATGTCAGTGCAGAGATATTTTGCTTCTCTACTACAGTACCTCAAATTTTTCCATTTTGCACCAAATGTTTTGCTCCTTTCTAGCATTTCAATCAACAAAACAATTTTGGTAGGTGGAGAAAAATTAACTTATGTCTATTAAAATGTGTGAGAGCATATTTCTGAAGAGGGGGGAGGGTAAGGGCAGAGTTTGAGTAATTACTCCTATCCTTTGCTGCCATTCCCATGTTATTTTTTTGTGCCATGCATCCCAGGCTGTATGAGAGGTATATGTGTGAGGAAACTGGGCACATCCTGGATGTTTAGTGTGCCCAGACCAATTCACAGAGTTAAGACCATTGCTTTCTCCTCAAGGCTTCCTGAAACCAGCAGCGCTGCTAGCTCCCAGTTCCCACCACTACATAGAAAAAAAAGCTGCTGAAAGAAGGCAAGAAATGGAGAAAGGAGAGGAAATTCATCAGGTGAGACAGGTTCATGGCTGGAAACATGGTAGATACAGGTTCAGTTTTCTACTCCAGCACAACTTCTCTCCTTCACCTTAGAGGACTCCTTTTGTCTGTGTTTTCCCTGTTGACTGTAGAGGCTAACACATCTATCGTAAGGGGCATTTCAAAGATAAACACTAAAAAACCCCACAAAATCACTGTTTAACAGAGTAACAGGAGCTACAGGTGCTCAGGGAACAGACAAGAGTGCACTACTTTTTGGCAAACACAGGCACTTTATCAAGGTCTGGCCCACTTGTCTATGCTGCTGTTCTTTAACTGAGCCTTTTCCATGCCCCTAACACATTAGTATAGTAGAGAATTAACATTGTTTTCCAGTATTTTAGTGACTGGGAAGAGAATTCAAACACTTCCCCTTTCCTTTTCCTCCTGATATGCCAGTTACAGTCCCAAGTTCACAAGGGCAATTCTGCTCATTCCTGTACTTTTGGAACCATGTGTATAGCTGCCACACCACTTTTGTAACAACACTGTCACTTTGGGAATTAAAAAAATGCACTGATTTGTTTGTTTTGGGACTACAGTAGGGTGACAAGGTAATGGTCTTTAATTAGGAAGATGTTAGTATGACTCTTCTTTGATACAGCAATTTCAAGTTGATGTCTAGAGACAAAGTGATATTCAAAGTTTCACAGAATAATTATTTTCTCCTGTCCATGGCACAGTTGTCTCTTTTTGGCAGTGAAAAGAGCTTGCATGAAAAGGGAGGGAATTATTTACTTTGTATTATTACATTCTGGGGCTCAGGAGAATCATAATTCCACTTCTGTTGAAGAAAACTATTTTCATTCTCCTGGCATTTTTCAAGCATCATTGTGCTTTGATAACGTATTCTCTGTCAAGCCTCCCTATTTAAGCAATACACTTGTTTTCCCTGGTTAACTACCTTTTATATGTACAGATGTTATTTCTCATCAATGTTTATGCTTCAAATAAAAATGCTAATTTGGTTCATGCAGAAAGACACGACTTCCTTTTTTTTTTTTTTTTCTGAGTGGCTGTGCTGTCACCAAGATGATTTCAAGTAGGTCAGTAAAATATTTTATTTTACAAAAGGTATTTCCTTCTCAGTTCTGTTGCTTCTGAGCATTGCTCTGAAAATCCTACCCCTTGCAGGGGCTACCCAGAAATCAGGGCCTTTCTTTTGGAGTTGCAGAGGAGAGTTTTTTTGCAGGGGGTGGAGAGGGGAAAGGAATGACATAAGAGAAAATGCATCTCAGTGACTCATGAATCCAAGGCAATCTGCCCACCTGCTCCTCAGTGTGCCCTGGGTTCTCCCAGCAGTGCTGGTGTGCATTGCAGGAGTGGGAGAGGGCTGGGGAGTGTGCACCACCCCTCAGAGGCACACATTCCACAACTGCAAACACATCTGGGCTCCCCTTCTCGCTTCATTCCCTCGCCCACATCGCTCTGGGGGAAATTCTTGCAGGATGCTTCCTGTTTTTCACTTAATCCTCTCTCATCTTTAAATTCTATTAAACTGGGCACTATGAAAGCTTCCAATGATTTGTTAATTGAGAATTGTTTTCATGGAACTACTCGATACTTGCAGTAAGCATTTTCTGGCCTTGTCAACACCTGAATTTTTTGGCTGCAGTTTCTCAGCACGGTGGTAAGCACCGCTGGGTCTTGCCCACCTTATGCATCACCACAGAAGCACTGACTCAGTTCCAGACAGGTTTTAGCCTCCTGGACCTGTAAAAGTCAGTTGCACTTTTCTCAGTGAAGGTGTCATTTGAAGCTTACAGTCACCTGCCACACAGCAAGGAGCATGTACCTTGTTACTCTGCCCAGCTCTGAGGCCCCCAGCATAAGGACTGGATCTGCTGGAACAAGCCCATGGGAGGGCCACAAAGATGCTGAGAAGGCTGGAGCATCTCTCTTACGAAGGCAGACTGAGAGAGCTGGCATTGTACGAGAGGTTTGGTTTAAATGAGATATTCAAAAAATTCTTTACTTCTAGGATGGTGATGCACTGGAACAGGCTGCCCAGAGAAGCTGCATATGCCTCATCCCTGGAAGTTAAAGGCCAGGTTAGATAGAGCCCTGAGCAACCTGATCTAGTGGAAGGTGTCCCTTCCCATGGCAGGGGGGTTGGAATCTGTGAGGTCCCTTCCAGCCCAAATAATTCTGTCATTCTATGGGTAAAAACCGGTTACTCTAGAAGAACAATTCACTAGGTAGACAGGTATTGCTCTGAAATTTTGTGCTGAGCCCTGAGATGAGGATTTGTGTTCATTTCATATTTTTCTTGAGTTTTTGCAGGGGGTATCTAGAGAGCCAATTGTGTGAAAATCTATATAAACCCAGTATGTTCCCAGAAGCCATTAGGGGTACATATCACTGTGCCTCAATTTGCTATGGCAACTTGTACATGCACCTCTCACATTCCATGTACAAGCAATACAAATGAAAACTGGAAATGCCAAACATTTGCAGTGGCTGCCTTCCACAAACAATACTACCAACTCAGACACTTCCTAGAGATTATTTAAAGATGACATATTTTCCAGTTAACTCAAAAAGAAAGCAACAGCAATTAAATGTCCTGGCTGTAGATATTTCCCTGATAAGATGTGGTAAGAATTGCTCAGCCATGTGCCACAGCAACAAACAGCTTTCTGAGCTACAATCCACCCCACCTGATAGAAATTCAGATGACCCAGGTATTAAGCAGAGTATTGGCCATCATTTCACAAGTGGTCAAAGATGTACTGCACTCCTAACTTTAGTAGCAAAGCTGCTTGTGACATCATTGCTACATTTAAATGGAGCTTGTTTCTGTGGTCCATGAGGGAGAAAAAACATTTTATCCCTTGGTGGTGAATGAAGAGTAGGTAAAAGGTGCATTCCCAGGTAGGAAACGCATCAAACAGAAGACACTGCAGGGGAAACTGAAAATACAGGGGCCAAGTGGACAGAACAGAGAGTCAGGGCCAGTAACAGGGAGCTTCCAGTCTGTGTATATGCATATATATATATATATATATATATATATATATATATATATATGTATATATATACACATACACACAGAGCCCATTCTAAATACAGACAAGTTTTCTACCCTGTGCAATTCACGTGGACAGGAATCCCAGCTCAATGGATGTTATTCAAAGTATTCCACCACCCCCTGAAAAAAACAGTAGGCTTTTTTTGCTGTGTCAAGACAGGCAAACTGGTTCAAAGCACTTAAGCCAGCAAACATGTCTGCAATGCAGCCCAGCCTAAAGGCAGCAACAGACTAATCATTTAATAAGGCTGCCCCATCAGGCTTAATTTCAGCCTTTAAAATGCCTTGTGTGATTGGACCTTTGGGTGAGACACATTCATTATAGAAGTACATTATTTCTTAAATGGTAAATTCTTTGGGGCAGGAACCCTGAGTTCCTACAGGTCTCTATTTGCAGAGGCCTCATTCAAGGATCCCTCCACTATTACAGCCTCAGAAGGCACAGTGGTCAGAGTGCATTTCAGTTGTTTAAAACACTTTGGTTTTTACTGCTAAAGATGTAATCTTGCATTTCTTTCACTGACATGGTATCATACACATAGAGCAAATGGTACCAGCCAGCGAGCAAGCCCTGACTCAGACGTGTGTACTTCAGTGGTGCCAGCATCAGCCGACAATAACGTGCTGTCAGAAACCTGGATTAACCCTCAGACTAGGTGAAAAGAAAGGATTAAATGAAATCCACAGGTAATATTCCAGGCTCTGAGAATGGGAATGTGGAACAAAACATTGTATACAAACTTAAGAAATGAGATGGAATATGTAAGAAAGCGACAACACAGCAGCCTGAAGGAAAACTGCCAGGCATTGTGCAGTCCCTTACATTGAGAGTTGTGGGACAAAATATTGATGTACTGTAGAAATGTGGCTCTAACATCTTAAACTCTAATTTTTCTCATCCAAAATTTATGCATATAAACTACAAACAGAGCACCTTTGTCCTAACTCTGCAGATAGCCTGAAACCACCTGAGAGGTGTGAGTGTCTCCTAACAGGGACAACATAGGCATGTAAGGGATCAAGTCTGTTAATTACTTTGCTGCTGACAGCATTGGTAGAACCACGCAGCTGCTGCTTTTGTCCCAAAAACCCAAACTACAGCATTGCCCTCAGCTACTCCTTGCACTGCTCCTGCAATAACCTTCATCTCTCAGCTGAGGTCAGCTGTGGGATGCCAGTTGCAGAGATGGAGGTGCTGCTGGGTTTTGCCACATGAGGGAAGAAGACCTTCTTGGCTGACCTTCCTGCCAAGGCAGTGAGCAGACAGGCTACTAGGATTGCAACTTTTCCTGCAGCCAGTCAGATAAAAATTCCTCTCCTCTGATTTTGTGACATTATGTCAGAAAAGCAAGAGATAATAAGCTGGAGGAGCCCCTGGGTGAGGCACATGCAGCTGCTATGAGCCACTCTTGCCTTCCTTCTATGAGTGCCTAGGCCACCCTATGTGGGTGTTGCTATCAGCTCAGATCATAAGCTGTTTGTCTCAGAGCTGTCTTGCCAGTTCAAAAGAGAAGTCTCCTGCAGCTCTCATCCCTTGGTAGATCCACCCTGTTGTCTGCACGAGTCCCAGAAGACTCAGAGCTCAGTTCACTGTGAATTAGAAGGGCAAGAGATTTGATTTTCTTTTGGATTCCTTGCCACCAGCTATAAAAAACAAGCTGCCATTCAGCTCTTATCTGCCAAGCTCTGTATATGTGAATTTTGTTTCCTGTTATTGCAGCAACGGCAGGGATGGAGAAATGCTCTTGATTTCCTTTTTGAGAAGAATTTTCTTTTCTAAACAATTGGTATTAACCAGAACAAAACAACCAAGAAACAGCATGCTCGTTTCACAGATTCCAGTAATGTTAGAGCTCTGTACATTGTTTCAGCTCTTGCTGAGATGAAGCCTGATTACCTTAATGTTAGCCAGCCATTTAATTTGTTTTACTCAGGGACACTTTCACTAGAGGCTTCCTGACCCCTGAGGAACTGGCTCTGCTTGCAATAGCATGGGTGGGCAAAGAATGACGACAGGGTTTTTGCCTGACTTCTAGGAAAATACCTGTCTGTGTTCACAATGTGCCTGTTCACCTGCATTTTCATATGGGTGTGTGACTGTATTTGCCAGCGGAGACTTAGGTGTGTCCTCCACTTGTGGCTTCTGACCAATCTCCACCAGAGGAGCATTGGTTACAAGACTAAGTAAGGTCCTGCAAGTCAAACAAAAGAGACACTTCAGTAAAGGGCCACTCAAGGGTAAAGCTGCTGGTTGAACTTCTCAGAGAAGGCACCTGACAGTGCAACAAAAACTTCATTTGGAGCCTGATGCAAAGTGGCCACAAACCCAGGAGCTTGCAGGTAGATCCCAACAACCCCAGCAGGTTTCCCAGTGTGCCTGTGCTCTGCTGCAGCCTGGTGGAGCTGAGCAAACTGATGGTACAATCAGTACCACCTGCTTGCTCACTTGTCCCTGTGGTCAGGACCTGGCTTACCCAGGACATCACGTAACCATGCAGCCCATACAACATCTGATGTAGATCCATATGGAATATTGGTCAAAAAACGTAGGTCTGACTGAGAGAGTCACCCTAATTCAAAGGTTCTCAAAACTAGTACTTGTGAAGAAAGTCCCAATCCTGTCTTAAATGAATCTGTCAGTGCAGGGCACTGATGGACCATGGGCTACTGGGTGAGGGAAACGCACTTGCTTAAACACAAAAGCTTGAGGGCTTTCCCTTGTCTCATGAGTCTATTTGTGACAAACGAGATGAGCAGAGCCAGTAAAGAAAATACCCCTTCCTTGCACACTAGACACACTTTGGGCAGGCCCGGTCTTACGTGTCTTCCAAGACCTTGGGAGGTAGGAGTACAACATCCATGTGTTTCCTATGGTATCCTTATTGCAACTCAGCTTCCTGGTGCACATACTGTGACAGGAGCAGAGGATAGAGAAATAGAGATAAGATAGTCAGGACCATTGATATTACTCCCAAAAGACCAGATCCAGCCCTCTTGTTCCCTAAAGCAAACTGGATCAGGGTACATGAGTCACTTTCTGCAGCTACAGGTCAACGAGAGACACAGGCTGTAGGGCCAGGCTGCCCAGCAACAGGCCAGTCTTTACAGCAGGATGATGAATTATTAGAGACCTAAGTACATTGTGATGAGGTAGCATAACCATTATCTATTCTACAATGAAACAGCTTGCACTTCTCATGGAGAGCTCATCAGAACTGTAACTTTTCAGTTTAAATCTTATCGTGCTGTATGAGCAGCTGGTTTACGTTTTGCATTGTCCATTTCAAGGAATTATTCTCCTCTGTTTGTTTCTTAAAAATTAATATCTTGCATCTTGCCTTACTTTGATGGTTTGTTTTACGTTTCAGGAATGCAAAACAATTGCACAATAAATCACTGGAGGAATGTACATGGGGGTTATTTGTCATGGTTATAAATAAATGAACTTTAGCAATAGTTGATAAACAGAAGATTATGGACAATTTGGGCAGGCTCTCAAAAAGATCAGATCATGACTTTAGCCTTTTAATAACAAGCTGTACTTTATTGTCCCATAACCCACTAGAAACACTGCATGCAGGGTGGCCAGGTGACTCTCCAAGCTGGCAGCTGATTGCCAGGAATAGGCTATAAAGCCCTATTATTCTTCTAAAGAGGGCCTGTGCCACACACTGTGCCAGGAGCAGACACTCAGCACTTGTGGAGACTTTACTGTCTGTGAAAATTGTGAAGGAAGTTCATCCCATGGATGCTTAAGTTTTTGGAACTTAGCTTTAACTGTTAATATTAAATGAGAATCAAATTTGGACTTATGCCCCTTGGAATCAAGCATGAACTCAGCTCATTACAGAAGAGACTCCAAACTACAAATCATAATGTTCTCAACCACCTTAGCACCCTTCAGTTCTAAGTCTTTTTTCATTTGGTGCTACTGAAAATAAATGTCCTGCTGAATAGAAATAAGATTACCCATTTATTATGTTCCTTGAAGAAGCAAGGACAGAGAGAGAGAAAGAGAGAATATCCAGCCTTGAACTTGCCAATGAAAGTATTGGATGCTATTGAATTTTTATGGACTCTAAAAAAGTCACTGCAGTTCACATATCTTTGTAGGAACTGGCTACATCTGTGGCAATCTTTGTGCCCCCAAAAACCCAGTCAGACTTAGGTTCTCTGTTAACCATAATCCCATTTACTGCTACATTCACTTAGAGAAGTTTAGTTGAATCTTGCTTAAACTTGTACCTCGGAAAGTCTAGACTCAGTCCAGCTCAGGGAGGAAAGATGAGAGCAAAAGGATAAGCTGGGTTTTTACTAGGAAGGTTCATTCCTTAAAAATACATCTCTGAGACATATGTATCTCTCTGAATAGAGGGCCAAGGCGCAAGAATACAGCAATTAATCTGATTTCAAGCCCCAGTTTGAATATATACACATGTATTTTTGA
The DNA here is from genome assembly GCF_012460135.2 of Molothrus ater. NCBI lineage: Eukaryota > Metazoa > Chordata > Aves > Passeriformes > Icteridae > Molothrus > Molothrus ater. Next base: position 65,319,845 of record NC_050478.2, read on the forward strand.
AATGCAATGATGGAAGGAGCTGTAATTGTAACAGATGTGCCAATCTTTCAGAAGCATATTTCAAAAGGGTAATTACAGTAGTTACGAAGTAACCACCTTTATGATAATAGGATGCAATTAATTCAGACAGTTCCCTATCCATCAAGGTAAAGTGCAACAGAAAGCAAAGGGTGGGGGAAAAGGCACTTAGGTATGCATGCCTCTGTATCGGTGGGTTTGCAATTGCAATCAGACCTAGCACTGCTCTTCAGACACCAATATCCGAATTGCTGCTATCTGCCAAAAATGCTTGTGTGCAGTACACAGCTCTTATTGTCTATTGTTGTTATCTCTCCAGACATCTAGCTTGGGAATAGCTGAAGTGTCCTTTGCTTTTCTGTCTGAGGGTGTGGTGAGATGGCAAGGCTGGGCCGATACCGAGGCTTGCAGACGCCATGGGACTGGGGGGGGGATGCACCCCAGCCCACCTCCCCTCCCTGCTACCTCCTGTTGGCACTGGTGTGCAGCTGGCAGGCCAATAAACCAATTCAAGCCAGGGAACCAGCAGGAAACTAACCCCAGGAGTGGGGGAAACAACCCACAGCCAGTCTAGCAGGCTGAGTGAGCCCGTGCAGACACACACGTGCTGAAGCTGGAGCAGAGAAGGAATGAAATAGCATTGCTGGGAGGGAGAGAGACAGGGACACAGCTCCTGCACTGATGTTGCATGATGTTTGCTTTGCCCTGCTGTCTGACCTCACCCTCAGCTTCTAGGAACAGTGACCTACAGTGTCCTAGGAATTACAGTTTCTTCTTCCAGTCTTTGGTAGACCAGCATGTATGGATGTCAGTGTGCTGGAATACAGGGGGTGTACTGTGCTTGGGGAAAGCATCAGCCCTGGAGCAGGAGATTACATCTGAGGAAAGACAAGTTATATAAGGAAATTTGCCAGAAGACAGGACTACTATAGCTATGCAATCAACCAAATCCAGACTCAGCCTCAGCTTCTTGCCTTACTCTTTCTTATCCATGCCTCAGCACCTTGGGGCAAACAGAGCTGAAGGGAAGTTTAACAGAAGCAGGGATAGAAGGGGGAAAACTCTATGAAAAGTGTCAAAAATGCTTAGAGTCTGGTAGGCAGAAACCAGTGCCAGAAAGAAAGGACTCTTGTGTATAATCAGAAAGATTAATTTTCTGAATATGAAGGACATTCGGAATACAAATATGCTCCTGAGACTGAAGCCACAGTCACTCCTAAAGACTAGCTGTAGCAGCAAGGCACTACTCCCACCACAGCCCCTCTGTGATTGAGGAGACCCCCAAACTGTATTCCTGTTCCCCTCAGAAGCTCAGCACACACACTGGCCTCAGAGAAAGAGTCACACTTTCCGTGGGAGAGCTTAGACCAGGCCAAGGTCCAGCAGGCACACACAGGTCTTGGGAGAGCTGGCCCAGATCCAGGTTTGCTGAGTCCTTGGTACCAGGGAGTGTGGAGTGGGCAGGGGGGACCCCCATGCAGATTCCTGCCCATGCACATCCTTTGCACAGCCCCAGATGTCCACCAGATCCCTGGTGAAAGCTGCCGAGGAGCACTCCCGTGCTTGTACAAACAGGAAAATATGACAACTATCTGCCCAAAGGGGTTTCTGGTTCCATGACAACATACCAAACATGAAATACTCCCACCTTTCTCAGAGGGAATTTTCAAGGCAGGAGGCAGGTTGGTAGGGAGGAGAGCACCTAGGTGCTACAGAAACAACATGGGCAGGTGCAGATCATACTACTGCAGAACACCTGGCAGTTGTCAAAACTGCAGAAATGAGTCAATTGGTGTTGATACTTCATTACAGAGCATATTTTCCTTTATGATTATTAAATCTTTAATCCTTTACTGGCACATTTTTTTCTCCTCTCACATAAACGGTTTTTGGTTTCCTGGAACAGAGTGAGGCTCCTTCACACAGTCAGCACAGCCCAGAAGAGCCACGGAGAGGAGAGTAAGCACTGAGGCATCCTCTTTGCTTTGTTGTTCTCATTATGACTTGATAGACCTTGAGTTTTCATTACTAGGAGGCTCCAACAGCCTCTGTGGACAGAAAGGGAAGAGCCCAGGAGGCAGGGGGAATTCTCAGGGTGGGGTATAGGCTACAGATGCCTTCACCCTCCAGCCATCATTAGAGACACGTCACCGTGGGAAACCAGAGCCTTCCCTGGAGAATCATTGCTCAGTGCAAACCAAGCCTCTTCCTCACACTGCCCTTCAGCCAGACTGCACAGGGTTGTTGGGCCCTGTGCATTTTCATGCTCTCCTCCACACCTTCATCAGCCTTGGAACATGCTCTCTCATTGTCAGGGCTTGACTTGACCCATGGGACAACTTGAAGTGATGAGGAAGTAACCCTGTACCTGCAGCACCACTGAGGTGGTTCTTCTGCTGAGGTTTGGTCGTTGTTCCCCATCACCTCACATCCAGCTTCCCCAGCCTGCCGTGCCTTCCCAGATAGCTTGGGCACCCAGAACAATTCCCATGCTGCAATTTCACTGTGTGTGTTCTGTTGCTGTACATATTGTTGCAGCACACAGATGACATTCAGTTGTACTTAAGAATAATCCTAAAAGCAGAGCTGTTTGCTCACCCACTCCTGTATCCAGCCACGAAGGGGCACCTGCACACCTGCAGTGTTTTCCCACTGTATCATTACCCATTTAGAGCTGTTCAGGTTGCTCAGGTCAGAATAATAGAAAAGACAGGAGGAAGGCAAATAGTTTGTACAGAGGGAACAGTGAGCGGTTTCTGTGGCAGACTTGTATTATTGGATGAGAACAGGGCAACCATTTCTAGTGGAAACTGTGTCAGACTCTCTGGGTGCATATGAGGTACCTGCTTTGTATCATGCTGGAAACACAGTGGAGCTTCAAAATGGGACTAAAATTATGTTGGTGTCCTACTGCTGCAGGTTTCAAAAACGCCAGTACAACCCCATACATAACATTCTTACTCATGTGCTCTGCCTTTAAATGGTCTGTTGGACTCTCCACAGCTCTTTGTGGCTGAAAATGCCAGAAACCAACCAGCTCATCAGTGCAGGTTTCTAGCCTCCTACGTTTCTGTATATCCAGTAAACACTGAGCAAAGACAAGCTATGCTCTAGCCAAGCCCTTGTGGTTTCTCCATGGAGACTTTGTTGCCCTAAAGAGCAAAAGACTTGAAATATGTGACTAATTATGATGTCTTACCCTGTTTGCATGTGCAGGACTAGAAATGCTTTGCTGAACAGACAGGGATCCTCTTTCCTAGTCATGCAAAGCACAAAGCACAATGGGGAGCTGAGGCAACTCACAGGAGCTGTGCTCCAGGAAGGACAACAGCCACAGCTCATCAGTGGGGCAGTCTAACAAATACTGGCAAGCAAAGATTGCCCAGCTTTAATCTAGGAGAGGCCCTTGGGTTTGTTTCTGACTGGAAAGCTCACCAGATAAGTGACACTCCAGTTTGTTAGCTACTTCATCACTGTGTAAAGACCAATCTTCCTCTGCTCTGTCACGCTTTGCGTGATGTTGTTGCTGTTTTCTGGCCATGCAACACAGTCACCTCAGCTACTGGACTTACAAAGCAAATGCTTGTAGAACTCAGACTCAAAATGTACACCCTGCAAACTTACCAATCAGCAAAAGTTTTGAAAGCAAGCTTGAAAGAAATACAAGTTGGCTAGAACAGCCTGTTTAAAGTCCAGATTCAAATGAGTACTCATAGAAAGTATGTTGTAGTATACACCCAGATTTTATGACACAACAATAATAATTGTAATACCACCTAACTTTCATCTGTAGATCTCGAAGGCAGTCCACAAGATATTAAGCATCCTTAGAGCAGCTACTTTGAATAGGCACTTTTTCAGCTGCTGACAATATTTGAATTACTGAAGCAGATTAAATGATATTATTAACTAATCACCTGCCAAGCCTTTTTACGTCAAGTTGCTACCTGGAGCAAAGTATTATGCTTAATTTTGGAACAACCGACACCTATGGTTTATCAGGGCAACTGTAAGCATAAACAATAAACCCAACTGCACAAAGGTTCATTTGCATGGCCTAATTTAGTTTTTGCCAGTTGTACACAGCATTGTTTCAGCCATGCAGATGCTATTCTGCTGAAATCAGTTGACATCTAATGGAATACAAGTGACTTGGGAAAACAAAGCCTTAGCTTTCCAGAGATGATGCAAAACATATCAGAGTGGATCAGTCCAGGAATCACAAGTATAAATCAACGAGAAGTGAACACCTCAAACCTGGCAGAGCAATGAGGTCTTAAGTGGATCTGCCTGACAGAGGGAGGGGAGAGACTGAGTCCTACTCATGAGATGAGAAGTTATTTTTCTTCTTCCAAACTGCTGTTAAATTTTGTTATTGTGCAATATCATGCTCTGCTAAGTGGTAGATAGTGCATTAGATAGGCACAGTGGGTGGTAGATGTGTATTAAGATACTGCATGAAGCAATAACGTTTCCTAAACTTTCTCTGTCTTCTACCCAGCACACAATGCAAAAAGCATGAAAACTACTCACAGGTTAGTGGTGGTAGGTTTGAAGGGCCCATATTGCACTTGAAGGTATTTTGACTATGTTACAAGTAGCCAGTCTCACAGGCTGCAATGATCCAATGAAGTTGCACAATACCTGTGGAGCTATTTTTCATTAGAACTTGGGGTCAGTGTTGTTTGGACAATGCTCTCATACACATGCTGCAATTCTTGGGGTTGTCCACAGCAGGGCCAGGAGATGGAACCGATGATTCTGGTTCCCCCTTCCACCTCAGCTTATTCTATGATTCTATTTTCAAAGTGCTAATTGAACTTCAAAATGAAATTTGAGTGTTTTGCCCTCACAGTGAGGCTTAAAGCCTGAAAATGCAACCAAAAGGTGTTTTGATGGCTTAGATACTACAGCACAAATAATATGTCAAGCTGCACTAAAGAGACAAAATATCATTTTCTGTGCTTACTGTTTTCCATGCAACATACCTACATTTTATTTATCACAATTTGGAACATGAGAGAAGAGAGATTTTTGGATTTTCAGAGAACCAGGAGAATGACCTACTAAGGTTCCAGGTATGATGAGGGGTTAGTCAAGATCCACTTTTTTTGTGGGTAGCAGGTAACACCTCAAGTATTGACCCAGAGAAGGAATACAGGTATTTACTAGAAGTAAAGGAAAAGACCCTGAAAATGGAGCCTCTAGGCTGCCTGTCTGCCACAAAATACACTCACAGTCAAAAGGCTACGTGAAGTCAAGTTGATTTATCACTTTTTAATTAATTTTGAGATTACTTTAGGCACCCCAACATGTGAATATATGTTTTTCCTTGTGAGTGATAAAAGAAACAGACCTTGTAATAGAGTATAGAGCTCTCCCTCTCTCTTTCTGAAGCCTTTCACTATATTATTCCAAAAAAGAGGCAAAAGACAAGCCTTTCCTACTTATATAGCTCCTGTTTTGCCAAAGCTTGCAAAAAGGCAGCAGTACCATTTTCACATGAGCCCATTGCAATGGAATTAGGAATTATTGTATTTTGTCTCATACCTCAGCCAGAGGTGGGGCCTTTGTGTCAGTGCCAGGACAAGTCTAGCAACAATTGTCAGGTAACCTCAGACTGCAATTAAAATGAACTCTGAAATAAAGGATTTCTGAACAGAAAGTTGTAAAAGAGAGACAGGCAGAGAAGAAATGTCTGAAGTTCAAAAAAGGCGATGTCAGGCTCCTATATCTGGGGAGGAATAACCCTGGGTACCAGTGCAGGCTGGGGACAGGTGACCAAGCACTGTAACTGGCTGCCCAAGGGGGTTGTGGGGTGTCCCTTACTGGAGAGACTCCAGAACTGTCTGGATGCAATCCTGTGCCATGTGCTTTAGGATGACCCTGCTTGAGCAGGAAGGTTGGACCCAGATGACCCCTCTGAGATCCCTTCCACCCTGCCCATTCTGTGATTCTGTGAAAAGTTAAACTGATGGCAGGTACTAGCAACTATATTTTAAAAAGAGAATCAAAATCTCACCATGATACTCAGTAAGACAATGAGATTCTAGAAGACAAATTTCAGATTAAGTCTGTGATGAAATATTGGGGGGATTCATTATTTTCAAGTCATCGTTGAATGAAATAATTTCACCTTGCAGAATACTTTAGTCAAACACATAAATGATAGGGATGGAAAAGAAAAAAATTCCTAATGTTAATTTGAATGAACCAGAGGAAATGCCTATAGAAAGGAGGAAAGAATATAGTTTTATATAGTCTCTGTATCTTAGGGTTCTCTCACAGTCTTCACAGCACACAGAAATTACAGCTTTGCTCAGGCAAAACCTGCATTTTTAGCTTAGGAAGAGCCAAGTAACTGTATCAGTTCTCTGCAAATCAGAGCTGACTGTGGTCATTAGCTCCAACATGCAGATGCAGGCCTGCAGACATGCAGGTGAAACCACAAATTGAGCCATGCTATGTACAAGGCTTCCAGCCATCACTTCCATTATTGGAGCACCAGGATGACTCCCAACTTTACAACTCCCATTCCTGAGTATGTCCCCTCAAGCCTTGTGTTTCCATCCATAGCAGAAGAAAACCACCACCATCTCCTTCATCCCAGCCTATGTCAAGTAACACCCTCTGTCAATAGAAATGCACTTCCAACCTTTTTGGTTCCTCAGAGACCATGGAAAAGCTTTTGTATACATGGGAACAGCAGTGCACAGCCCACCATGGTGCTGTGCAGGGCCAGGAGTTGGACTTAATGGTCATTGTGGGTCCCTCCCAACTCATCATATTCTGTGATCAGAGAGCTGAGGGAGCAGGAGTTGCCTCTAGCAGGCTCCACTTTTTAGGCAAAGCTACTGTCTACAAACTTGACTGGTTGGTCTCCTACTAGCAGCCACACTTATCTAAGACCTACTGTGGCATGGCACAATGTGACTCACCTGGCCTGGGTGCTGCTCAGGGCCACACATGGACTATATTTACTGCTCCATCATCATTATTTTGTATCTGGAGTTAAGCATGTACCTTGTAATTAACAGCCTACTGAATTGATTTTTACCTTGCCCTCTCCAGAATAGTTTGACCAGATTGCTGGACTCTGTAATGTAGTCCTTCCTTGAATTTTACTGGGGTTGTTTGCTTTGTAACTTCTGAGGTGGTAGCTTATTTGAAAGTACTTGTGGGCACTTGAAGTATTTGCTATTTAGCCATCCAAACATTTTGATCTGAAATATGGGACCAATCATATTTTTTGTTTCCCAGGGCATCGGCTCAAGTCCCGCCCTCAGATTGCTGTGTAATCATAATCTCCTTTAGCATTTAAATACTGTCCTCATCAGCAAATTTCCATGCCCTTTCCAGAAGGAGACAGTTTTGTTGTATACATTTTTAGAACAGCACCTGTTTGGTGCACAGAAGTAGAATGAGTCCCCTTTTTGTTAGGCCAAGAACAGAGAAAAAAGAACTTTGATTTCCTCTTGCCCAGTCAGTACCCCAGTTACAAGTGCCATCAATTTCTTATACCTTAAAATTTTGTGCATAGTTATGTTTACTGGTTCCACTTTTCCAGCAAAATCAAGATGGAGCTTTGATGGCTAGTGCATGGTACTCAGGATCCACTGATTTTGTGACCACATCTGCCTGTGAGCCCAGTCTCAGAATGATTACATACCCAGTCCAGATGCATGGAAACAACTGGCTTTAGTGGAAATTGTGACTTTTCTGGATTGATCAGCTTTGCTAAGGAGCAGGCAGGACTCCTTAGCAAAGCTGATCAATCCAGAAAAGTCACAATTTTTGGAAATGATCTGTCCTTCAAATTTGAATAGTTTGTATGGTACCTGAACGAAGAAAAAAAATTGAACCCTCAGCGAAGCTCTCCAGTGCACATGGCTTCAGTGCACATGCCTCACATGCCTTTCCTGCTGAGCTATTTCTGCCTCACTGGCTCCACAACTGGAGTTCCTGTGTGCAAAACAAACTAAGGGGGACAACTGGTGTTGATTGTGGCAGAAGTTTTTTCCTCAGGTCTGTTTCTACATTAAGTCTTTTTTGGGGATTGCTTTAATGCTTCTGTTGATATTTCTATGTTTTGCTTTTCATAAAAAATATCTAAGTGACCACCAAGAGCAGAAACTTCTCAGAAAATGTGAGATGGAAAAGAAGAAAACTGTCTGTGAAAGAAAAATCATCAGAGATTTCACTTTGATCTTACTCTATTGTTTTGGTTTTGCTTCTTTTCACAAAGTTCAAGTATTTTCTCGCCTGTAGCAATGCTAACAAATGTAACATGCAAACACACCCTCCTGCTTGTTGCTGATTACTATATTAAGATAGGTGTCAGATTAAAAAACAGATGGAACAACAGAGGTCTAGTTTACAAACTTTATTTAAGCAGCTACATTAACTGAGTAATACCTCGCAGACTTCTATCACTGCTGTTAATTGTTAAAATATACAGACTGATTTTGCATCTGCTGCTGGAAGGAGTCAATAGGGCCAGCTCTGAAAAGCTTCGAAGGCTATGCCTGTGTACAAGTTTTGAGCACATCTTCCCTGGATAATTTGGTTTCTTTATGCAGTAGAGATGCCTAGCATGCAGCACCAAGCCAGGCTGGGTATGCCTTTGTACACAAGTGCAATCCAGAGAGGAGCAGATTTCACTGAGAATGTTTCTTGCCCCCAAAATGCTGATTTTGCTGGCATAAGCTTTAAATTGGAGCTGTACGAAATCCAAGGAGAATTGCTGCAAGGTAAATGATACAAGGGGGTGTAGGAGTAAATATCATGGTGGACACATTCAAATGCAGCCCACAGCATTTTCCCCTCTTGCCCCTCCTCCTTCCAGTCGCAGAGTTTAGCCCTCCTCTATGACAAATCACATTCCAAAAAATTTAATGACTGCAAGCATTTAGTGAATTATTAAAAATCACTGTAAGTCAGCAATAACTTCTTTAAGCAAGACTGAGCCCCACACCCTCTCTGTGGTGCCTTCAGTGAGGTGGCTGAGCTGGCACTGGCCTCTGGCTAACTCTCTCTCTCTTTGCTGCATGGGCCTCTGGGACCACGGAGGGTTCCCAAGGATGGGCTCCTGCAGCTGAAGGACCAGTAGAGGGCATTCAAAACACAGAGTTTCCCAAATGGTTGGGTGCCCATAGCACCCAATAAAATCAATGAACCGGTGCTATGTGGACACAGTAAGTCGGAGAACACCTACACTTCTCGATTCATGTTTGTTCAAGACCTAATGGAGGTAATATTTGTCCTGACGCTACCACAAGTGCTGTTCCTATGTAATTACTGCCAGAATTACACCACAGGAGGCTCAAATCATACAGTAACAGGTTACTTCGGGGTATGGAAATTCAGATTGGCATCTCTTGTTTGTTTTGCTTTTTGTTCAAGGTTCCAGTAGACATCAAAGTAAATGGCCCTCACCACTGTTCACATTACTCCTCCATATATGTGTGCAAACATGTTCATCCAATTCTCCTAACTCCAATGTACCACTCACAGGTCTCCTTCTTTGTTTGACAAGGTATTATTTGGCAGCCACCTTTTCTTCTGCTACCTTTACCCTGTTATCACTTCTTTCTGCAGTTTGATTACTCAGTTAAAGAGAAGGAGGTTTACTTGGTTTGCCTATTTGTTCAGATAAAGGTTTACATGGTCTATAATTTTCTTGCTCTTGAGTTACAGCTAGATTGTTGAGCCTAATTCTCCTAAAACACAGCTTTTATATAAAATAGAAGAGTATCTCACTAACTTAACAGATGTGAGGTTTAGCACACTGCCATCTTTAGATGAAAAGTAAGACTAACTAACAACTGGCTGGTAACACGGTTCTGTCAGTAGAGCACACAGTATTTATTGACAGCCACATTAAATACAGCCCCCGTATTTAGTAAGGTCATTTGTGGCAGTGCAGTCATCATCAGGACAGCATTTAAAGTCTGTATCAGTGTTGGAACCATCAGTGGGATCTGCAGTGAGTTCTTTCAGCACGGGCTGCGTTTGCTGAAGGAAAGTCTGTGACTGTGCACTGTGCCTGTGCTTCCTGCTCACAGCAAGTGCTTATTGCATCAGTCTTTTATTCATGAAGCAGTGATGTCCTGCCACAGATTTGTCAGCCAAAAATCTGAAGGGAAAAACACAATCAATGTTTGTAAAAATACAGTCTATGGTCATATTCACAGATCTTAAAGCATTATAATCACACTTTTATTGTGGTGGGGTTTCAGCCACTCATTTCCCCATTAGTTGCCATCTTTGTCTGAGATGAATTATTTTTCCTGGATAGGACTTTTCTTCTCCTCATGGATGAAGAGTTTTCTATTGAATGTGACAACTCAAATGGCTTAGTGGAAGTTTTTAGGGTTATCTGGCCCTCAGACTTAAGTTTTCCAGGAACAGCAAGGTATTTTGTTCTCTCTTGTTCTTCAGGATCATAACTGACTTACATTATAAGTTTTCCACTTATTTGGCATATTGAAATTTAATATGAGGGAGGGGAAACTAAGGGAAGAATTTCTATGCCCCTGCTTGCTCTTCAAATTGGAAGCTCCCTAAATTCTGCAGCCTTATTCTGAAAAATAACAATAATTTTCCTGTTTCTTCTATCTAAACCTCCCTATAAGCATTAGCTGGGGAGAAGTAGAGCAAAAAGGAGAGGAAGGAGCAGAGGCTAGAGGAACAGGCAATGAAATTCTATTTGACAGTGCTCCTGTGAACTTGCAGGTCACCTGCTCTATAGGCCTGCTTAAACCCCAAAAACATTTTCCTTGCTGATGTTCACATTTTTGTGATGGGATATTTCAAGAGGTATCACCTTGAGGGAAGATCTGTGACTGAGGAGGAGCTTTGTCCTGTGTACCATCTGCCCTCTCCAAGGGCAGATACTCCTTGAGTTACTCCCAGTGCAAGGCACAGAGCAAAGCTCTAGAGTCTGGGATTGCAGTGCACAAAGCTGTTTTAATTCTTTGATTTTTGTAATCCATCACAAATTGCCCCTCAAGACACTAATCTCCATTTGTGCCTCATGTCCCCATCTATAAATGCAATAGCAAGTCCTTTCTCCTGTCTGTTATTTTTCTTATGGTCACACTATGAACTGTTTGGAGGATGGACTACCCACGATGGATCCACCAGCCTAAATTATAACCAATAGTAACATAGCACCAGGAAAAAGTGTGGTTAATCCACTAAGTGAAGCTCGAGGAATTAGTTCTGAGAACATTTTTTTGGGGTCATTTCCACTGACTGATGCAAATGGACACTGATGGAATCTGCATTCCTTTCAGAGCAGCCTGAACAGCTCATCCTAGTTTTTTTTTTCTTTCCCCAAGCATTTGAAAATGTAATTTTGAAGGTCAAGGATTGCTCAGGGTGATATGGTTGGAGCTTTTTTAAGTTTCTGACTTGATTCAACAGAGCAAGATTATACTGCAGTGAAAAATCTGGTGCATGTGCCTAGTTATGTCAGGAACAGCTGGATTGTATAGTAAAATCTCTACTCTAGGCTTCCCATAATATACCCAGTTAAAAAATTAACAACTGACAAGGTTTTCCTATTTTATTTTTGGTTGTGAAGACTAATTTGAAGAAGATTGCATTGCTTTTGTGTCAGCTGTTTTACTTTTAATAGGGAACTGTCAGGATAGGAATTAGAATGAAGCAATGTCCCTTAATCTTTTACCATAATTAAGATCAGTGAACTTTAGACAAAACACATCTTCCCACTGACATCCCTGCCCAATCCTGTTTCTTTTAGTCTGCCCTCCTTATTTCCCCCTGCCCCTCACTTGGAACGACAAACCAAAGATATTGTCGACTTTAGCAGCATAAAAGGGGATGGATAACAGGGACAAATGAATTTCAACTATGTTAAAAACAAAGAATCACTGATTTTGCACAGGCTATTCTACTTCAGCTTTTCTTTTAATTTCAGTACTATTTAAGCCTTCAGATAGCACTGTTGACTGTTGGATTTATCTGCTTATTTGAATAACAGCTTCAGCAGCTTGTTTGAGATAATTCGTATGTAATCTCAGGGACAAAAATTCTCTGTTCACTGCTGAGTCAAAACTTCACTGAAGATAATGTTCTTGCTGGGAGAGTCTAAGAATACCAGCAAGATTTGCAGGAGGGGGTAATATTTGTTTCAGACTAGCTGATACATCTGAAAAAGCAAACAAGTGTCTGGGTACAAAATTCCTTCTTCAAGTCAAAAATAGAAGCTGAAAAGATAGATACAAATTTAGAACTCGTGTTCTAATTTTAACCTGGTTATTCTATTCTCTTAGTCTATGAGAAAGAAACTACATTCCCAGCTACAAAGGTACCTACAAAGCAGAGAGAGGAAGGTGCACAATTTGCTCTCAGACAATATTGATACTGAAAATAACTTTGAAACTGGGCCTGCTTTGATCAAGGGACAGGGCAGATGACCTTCAGAGGTCCCTTCCAGTCTCAATTATTCTTGGGGACCTGTGATTTTATGCTACCTCTTGCCCTAAATCTTTTAAATTACAAACTCTGAGTAAGAGTGGCATCCAGAGAGCAGGGGACTGGTCAGCTCCTTTCTCCCCTTGTGGCACAGGCCTGGGGGTGATATGGCCATTTTGCAAGTTTTCATTCAGATGCTGGCTGTTGCTGATGAATTCCTGTTGTGGAAAAGGCCAGACCCAACATGGAAAAAGGAAAAAACCCAAACTACAAGGCAGACAGGAGCAGGGGTCAGCAAGCCACAGCGAGAGGGGTGCGGGAGGGTGTTTTACATGTACCCACAAGAATGGTCCTGCACACATCCACTGACACATTTGACATTGAGGTCAATCATGTCTTTCAGCTATTTGGAGAGTGACATTGCTGCGGGTTTCGAAAGGATGATCTGCAAGTGCAGCCAAAACCATCTCATTAGAGCACCTGCCAGTCTTTATCAGTTGTCAAATAAAGCAGATGGATTTGGTCAGCAAACCTGCAGATAAAACATTAAAGGTTTTGTTGTGCTTTTCTTCTTTACTTTGGGCCCCACTTCAAAGCTAGTTTCTGCTTTAAAGTTCTGACTCAGTCCGATAAATAAAAGAAGTCTAAGTTTTCAGTTAACAATGTTTATTACAAAAAACCAACACAGCTGACCCTTGCAATTGTTAGCATAGGCAGACTTCATCTCCATTTTTTTGTTATTAAAGGAAGGGAAATGGTTTACCAGAAGTTACTACTAAATATTTCTATAAATAAAATAACAAGCATTAATGATAATCATTCAGTAACAAGAATTCTTTACCTCTTATCTTAGAAGTTTAAAACAATTATGCCTCACAGAACTAAAACAGGATGATACAAGAAAAAGGATGTAATTCCCATATGGCTGTAAAATTAGGCTGCTCCTTTTAGCATGAACTGTATGGACACAGTATACACACAGCTGTGGAAACAAGAGAGCTGCATCTCACCTGTTGGGGCAGTTGCCCAAGCCATTGCCCCCTGTACTTCAGAGTAGCCTCAAAGACTACAAGTTTATACATAACTCACTGCTGTACCTTTTCCAGAGCTGGCACTGGCCACCAATGAGGCTGGAAGCCCAGTGCCCTCCAGCAGGACAGATCACTGAGCGGCAGATACTTTCCCTGTCTCCCCTTAAGCCTCTTTGGACAGGAGGAGCAATGCTGAAGCTGGTACACCAAATCTTGGATTGTGTGGGTACAAAAATCTTAATCACTCAGGTGTTTGTGCAACACAAACATTAGAAAGAAGCACAGATACCTTCAGAGGGGATTCATTAAGAAAATGCAAATTTATCTCCTCAGCAAGCTACTCATACTTTCCTTTCAACTCTGATTATTGTTACAGAAAGCATCTCTACATATTCATTACTTTCCAGCAGCTACTTCCTAACTGATTTCACTGCTGATGGGATTGAATGTTGCTTCAGAAGTATTTCTGAAGCTGAGATTAAGAGGTGAGCATCTTTCTGAGATTATCGCCAAGGACATAGATCTCAGAGCGATGTGATGAATGGAATGGAAGGGAGGTAGGGGTCTCTGGGAGAAGTGAAGAAATAACAACACTTGTCAAAGAATATTTTAATAAGACAATTGGCATAATGTAGCAAATGCTTTCTGGTGATGAATTAGAAAACGTTTTTTCCTTTCTGGCAAAGCCCTCATTTATCACCTGGAAGCAAAACTAATTGAGTAATTCAAATGAGAATTATGAAGCAATGCTGTTAATAATCTCTTCTGTGTAATAATTCTTTGTCATGCAGACATGCAAATGATTTGCAGCTCCCAAGAGAACATGTTTGTGACTAATGAGAAGAAAACAGGCCAGATTTTACCTTCAGCAGGAAAGCCTACATCCACTGTAAAATCATCAAAGGTGGTGAAATAACATATGATTTAATGTGTAATTGAGAGTAATTCTAGCTTCAAATTATATTAGTTTATCACAATGTACTTTTCCTGATGCCTCATGAATGATATTCCTTAAATCTCACAAAGAGAAGTTCTCGTCCATTGAGGAGCTCCTGCAGCTGGTACAGTGGCAGACTGGCAACATTTTAATATTCCAAGCAAATCTGTATGGGTCAAAGCAAACCACAAAGCCTGAAATCTCTGCATCTGGCATTTCAGCTGGATTTACCTGGAAGGGAGGAGAAGGAATGTCAGGAGGGAGAGGGGAGAGGGAGGAGCAGCCCTGGCTTTCAGGTGGAATTGTAATAATTCCTTTATGGCAGGGCATTAACATAGAGCCTGTGCCAGTGAAATTAGCCCACCATTGTACTGGATAAACAGTGTCTCGTTGAGACAACAAACCTGTTGATCTTATCTGTCAAGACCTAGAGCATCATCTGGGTTTTGCTTTATCAGCTGCTCTGTCAACAGTTCCCCCATAAAGAAAAGAAATTGCAATAGCGAGAGTAAAAGCAGCCTCCAGCGCACAAGAAGCTTTTTGCTTTAGCAACCTGCCAGGCCACAAAAACGTGCCACTTTAAAGAAGAAGGCACATTGTTACTGGAGAAGATAGCCTCTGGGCAATGCTCAGCAATGGGATTACAGTGAATTCCATCTTGGACAACAATTTGATGATACAGATGGGGATGAGTTTAGTGTTTGCAACCAAAGTTTCTTACCAGAAACCTCAGAAGTTTAGTGAAACTTTGTCTTTAATTTTGCTTAGTTTTCCTTTATGCATTTGTGACTGTATCTAAATTTAATGGAGAAATATAACAAAGCAAACAAACAAAAAAACCTCAACTCACAATGCTTGGAATATTTTGCTTGAAAACTTTATCAGTGAAACCAGGGGACTTAACACTGTGTTTCCCTCCCTTGCAGCTCATTTTTCCTCTGGTGTTTCCCTTTCCTTTTCCATCAAGCTGACATGAGAAGATGGCCTTTCATTATGTGAGCAATGGGAAGTACCCCTGGATGAGCATTAGCTCCTTAGCCAACATCACCTGCCATTGTATAATATTAGCTTGGAGAACTTGATGAAGGAAAGATTTATCTGGGTGCCCAGGTGCTGATAGAAAGTGACCTAATTTCTTCCCTTGTTTGTATTCCATTTACTGCTGAGCCAAGAGGGTGCACAGAAATAGGCAAAGCAAGCCCAAGAATATGAGGAAAGCCATACCTTGGAGAAGGAAGATCCATTCGGGAGTGACTGCCTAGACATGCTCTGGTCTCTGAAAAATATTGTAAGCTTTCAAGCTCATATTAAAAGGATCAGCCTGTCCCTTTCTAAAACAATTTGTGCAACTGTGAAGCCTGTAACATCCTCGTGTCTTTAACAAGGAAAAGCGAAAAGCTACTTAAATTAAATGGCTTTGGTACAAAGAAGATCTGGCAGTGCCCAGCTTTATATTATTAACGTTTCCCAGGAGTGATGTTCCACAGTGGCAGGCTGATGTAATTACTAGAAGTGAAGTTGTAAGTACTATTGAAAAGACCAAGAGATTTGCTAGTGACTTCAAAGAGGTAAAGATTTGTGTGGATTTGCACAGGGATAGAAAATGCAATGGGTTAGAAAATCAGGTCCTCCAGTGTCTTTAATCTTTTGTGGGCTTTATCCGGACATTTTGGTTTACAGGGGATTTAAATTAAGTTGCAAGAGAGACTTC
Source organism: Molothrus ater (assembly GCF_012460135.2). Taxonomy (NCBI): domain Eukaryota; kingdom Metazoa; phylum Chordata; class Aves; order Passeriformes; family Icteridae; genus Molothrus; species Molothrus ater. Next base: position 65,335,983 of record NC_050478.2, read on the forward strand.
CTAAACTTTCTATCTGAATGTTATATTATGTGGGTTTTATACTATTAGCTTAAAAACTGACCTTTTCTAAGCTTTTTGGATTAATGGCTTGTGGACAACTAATGCTGGCATTGGCAAGGAATTTACTTTCATGATGTGGAGACAGATGATGATCTAATAGTGATTTGCCTTTATCCAGAAATTCATATATGTATTAAAAGATGAAAGAAAGGTCTTAGAATGAACCAGTAAATTATCAAAAAATGACAAAGCACACTGGATAAAGTACAGTGGAAAATGCATTTGAGAGAACTTGTAGTACAAGATATGCTACAGAGAGTCATTGTGATAGAATATGATCAGACAGACCTTTTTTGATCCTATTTTTGTTTGAGGAGTAATGGTTTTAGTGTAATTATGCAGATTTGTTCTGAATTATTTATAACAGATAGTGTGCCAGCTTTTGTGGTTTGACTTTTTAAAATTTTTCTTTCCTTAATGTAGGTCAGTCTTAAATTTAAAAAAGCAGTCAACTAAGGGATAAAAAATCACTTGTGCCTTAACATAACCTATTGTCCATATGGATATGGGGCAAAGGGATACCTTCTCTCAGACTGTGCACTGTGACAAGATGTCCCAGGGGATTCAGTGTTCTAAGGATCCTCTTTGTTGTTTTACAGCAAAGGTGGGAATGTCACTTCTGTAAGGTTGTAAGACATTTTCAAAAATGCTCAGCCCTGTGAAAATGCTATAAATTGCCTGAAACAAAGATTGCTGCAAAGATCCCTTCAAAGACAAAAAAGCATCTTTTAAAAGATTTCCAGCTTCCATTCTGACCTTGCCACTGGTCAGCTATTTTTTCCCTCTGGCCCCTAGATTCCAGCATACTTTGAAAACCCACCATTATAAGAATTTTATTCAGGTCAAACCTGGAATAAATTAAGGCATGCTTCACTAGGCAAACAGACATCCATTAAAAGAAATGTTTCCACTGTGCCTCAGTTTCCCTCTGTGTTCAATTGGAATAAAGATGCTTATTCCACAGCAACACTGCATGGTAAAAGCTCGCTTGCTTTTTAAAACCCCATGGTTTTAAAAACATGGTGGGCTGGGGATGGCTGACTACTCACCCTTGAGCAGAAGTGAAGTAGTTATAACTCCCAGTATCCTCAAAAAGGCAGGCAGAGGACTCAGTAGGAGCTGAATGAAGCAAATGTTAAGCACCAGCTATGGGAGGTGATGTCAGTCCCCTGCCTTCTGTCTCCAAGGCCTTTGCTGGACCATCTCTGTGGTCTGGAAGAGCTGTAGCCAAGGCTGAAGTTAACAGGCAGGGCCTACAGGATAATCCTACAAGATGGACTATGAATGCAGGAAAAAAGAGAATGCTTGTTCTCTCTCTTCACACCCAAAAAGATGAAAAGTACTACTTGCAACTTTCCCCCAGCTCAGGCATTTTGTAGATTACACTGTAAAATGCTTATTCTTTTTGATTAATCTTAAAAAGGAATGTATCAACTCTGTGGCTGTGTCTCTTTTCCTCATAGGTGTTGCATGAGTGAAAGGGGTTGGTGAAGGACAGGGCTGTGGTTGGGCATAGAGTGCCTCCCATTCCCTTGGTTAACTTACTTAGGCCGTGGCTGCCTGAGAAAAACACTGAGCACAGAAATAAGGCAGAGGGCACAGGAGTCAGGGGAAGAAGACCTTTCCCATTATTTGTTTGTTCCAACACAAGATTGCCCCTGCAGATGAGGGGAGCCTTGTAGGAATGCTGTTTTAGCTGAGATGGGAGAGGTTCTTTATAAGCTGGGACCAGTCTGATGGAGAGATGCCTGCTGCTGCACCTGTGTGCAGGTCCCCAGCTGCTGCTCTGCAGTCAAGGTCCCGAGTGTGTAGGGAGGTGCTGAACCAAGTTCCAAAAAGAACCTTTGGGCAGTGCTTTGCTGCAAGTGCCACCTGTTGATTGACATTCTTTTGAGAGAAACATCAGAGTTTTGCACATTTTCATGATGTCTGGATTGAGCCAAATACTTTACTGGGGGCCAAGGAAGACCATGCTGGGAGAGGAATATTGATTTCTCCTGTAGTGTGTAAGCTATGACCTGCTTCCTAGGGCCCTTTCAGACTTTTAAGTAACACTGTCCTACTGCATCATTATTTCTGGACATGGGATTCCCATGGGTCTCCTCTCTTCACATTGTTTTCACGGGCTCTCAGTCTTTTCTGTAGGTCTTAGTTTGTCAGAGGGTATTAGGAAACTATTTTGAAGCCTCTAACAGTCAGTGGCATGTGGAGGTGATGCTCTAGGGCCCTGTTGAAATTAAACATTTACTGCTTGACTTGTTTGTGATGACAGGGACCTGGCTGATCTTCTCTTCCTATGCAAACTGGCAAAGCTCTGCATTTCAGCAGCTGGGAAACCAGCCCTGTCGGCACCACTCCTCCTTTGTAGTGAGGAGCAGCTTAGCCTGAGAGCACAGAGTCTCAAAGCAGTGCTCCCTGTCCTCCAGAATAAAACTTTTTAATGAGCTCTACTGCAGGAGATCATGGAAATACTAGTGAGGGGATTGCTGAGTACATGTGTTGTCCTTATGGGTTGTGGAATCAACATTTAATGAACGTAGGCACTCCTTCCCTCTCTCCGGAGAGGTAAGTGTTGCATGGGCAGCACAAATAATAGATATAAATTTAGGCACTCAGAATAATATCTGACAAGATAGGAACATACAAATCAGCTGTTACTCACCACTCTTTCCCTAGCCCTGGTGCATGAGGCACTGGCAGTTTTCAAAGTAAGGACAGACACCCTGCAAGCCACAAGTGCCACTGCATTAATGTTAATGACAATATTTGTCTCTGCCTGGGCACAAGGGTCCCCTCCATCTACTGCAAATATTTTTGCTGTGCTGGACTCCCTAACCTAGCTATTTTAAGTTTCTGGTGCATAACAGTTAACGGAGCTGTCTCAGTTGCTTTTGTATTTTGTAACTTTTCTAACCAACTGTGGCTGCGCCTGTCTGGTATTTGACAAGCCATCAACCAGTGTGCTTAGTGCCAGTGATGTCCATGTACGAGGAATAAACACTTTTTCAGAGCCTAGCACTCACTTCAGCAAAGTTGCCTTTTCTCACCTTTCCAAAACCTCTCAGATGTGGACTCTATCCTGTTGTCTGCCGGGAAAAGAAATTCATCTCAACATATCCAGGCTCCAAAGCACAGTGAAAGAGCAGCTCAGAGGAGGAATTCATGCAGGGAATTACTTTGGGCAAGGGACTGTCTGTGATCCCCTCTGCTTTATGCAACATTTACTATACAATGGGATTTGTTTGTTCTTTCACCTGTGAATGTAGCATGTTTAGCTCTGTGTGTGCACACTAACAAATAGACTTCAAGCATTTCCCATGCACTCTGCTGATGACAAAACCACTTTGGGAATTTGCAGATCTGAGAGAAGAACTTGGAAAAATGATCTATGATGTTTCAACCACCATAAAAGACTTCCTGACAAGGTTGTATCTGACACACTACCATATATTAACCAATTTACCAAGCAGAAATTTTAAGACAAATAAAAGAATGTATTTCTCTTGCACAAGCATAATCAAGCTCTAGAGCTCTTTACCACTCTAGAATTTGTGACAGACAAAGGGATAAAATAATTCACAAGTATTTTTTTTTTTTAAACTGAAAATCAATCCTGCTATATCACTATAAATGGAATTGATTGAAAGTAGAAGTATCCCAGCATAGGAGGCAGACAGCTGTGTGCTTTTCTTGTTCTGCACACTTCCCCTGAACATTTGCTGCTGGCCACATGAGTGATTTAACTAACTGCACAAGACAAGTTCATGTCCTCATTTTACAGCCATCTTTCAGGTAAAATACAACCCAGAATGGATCCTCACTGCTTCTTGCTGTTGCTGATGTCTCACTAGTTGCCTTGAGGGTGATCCATGAGTGAAGTCAGCAGAACTGCAGTGCTATTCAGGGATGCCTTAGGATTGTGTTGGGGTTTAGGCTAAATATCAAATCAACTCAAGCAATCATGTTTTACCCATATGTACCAAGTTTCCCCTAGAAAGTTCAGCTGGAAAAAGTCCTTCCTGTTACTCTGTTAAGCAGGTAGGCAGTTTAGCTACCACATCCTGTTCAGCATAAGTCACCATGTGCACTGATAGGCAGCCAGCCTGTACCCACACGTAATCTGTGTCACTTTGGAAGCAGCACAGAAAAACCCAGGAAATCAGAGACTTTTTATCATGGGTGTAGGCAAAGAAGCTCACCTCAAATTCAGGCTGTCCCAGCTAATAACATTTGTTCCCATTGCTCTGAGGGTACCTGCGTGTCTTTCTGGATTCAGCTGTCCAAATGGAACTTGATCTGGGTGACAGCAGGGAGGTGGAGGCAAGCAGGGTGCTTTCTGCTCCTCCTCAAGGCTATTGCATCACGATTTTGAGTCAACACATTTCAGACCTCCCACAGAGAGCAGAGCTGGCTCTTTACCTGTGCAAGACCCAGCATAATAACTTCAGGTAGCTCTCCCCAAGGCAATTTGCTGAGATCATACATGACAGTCACAAATATTTCCCAGATTACCAAATCATGTGTGTTGGACAAAGAATTTGATTTTTATTTTTTATTTTAATCACTGTAAGGCAAAGGTTAGCTAAAAGACTAAAAATCATACAAATAAATATCATACAAGGTGAAACAAATAAAAATTACAAATACAAATTTTAAAAAATCATACAAAGTGATGTCTGAATCATTGACTGTGACCTCTTGCATTAAAATCCAGAAACAGAGAAGTAGAATCCCACCTTTGCTTCTTCCCTTTTATTTTTGTACCACAAGGCTCTTCTTGCAACACCAGCTAAGAAAGCAGTTTTCTGTGAACCTTCTTGAAATGAGGGAATCCGCAAAGGAGTGGTAGAAATTTCTATGTTGTGAGCCTTATGCACCACAGGGAAGAAAGAGGTATTGTTGAAAATGTCAAAATACCTGGAAAAGTAGTAGCAGAGGGACTGGCTAACTGGTATAGTTTAGAATAGGCTTGAGCTTACTCAGGGGGTGAAACAGAGAACTAGAAAACTTTTACTAGTTCCCTGATTGTATGTATAAGGTATCCACAAGGAAATTGAGGCTGACATTTTTTGGGAGGGACTGTTAGCGGTGAAAAGTCTCAGTTTCTGGCAAAGTAGCAAAAAAACCCCTCAACACATGTTCTGCTTTCTTGCAGAAAGAAAGAGCAGCTGTTTCAGCCACAAAGGTGAGGCCAACAAGGTAGCTGAGGTACCTATTGACAGATAACACTTTTCTCAGAAGCAAGACAGCAATTAGAATGACAGCATGACAGTGTGCGAGGCTCTCATATTTGCCATTCACACTGGATAATACTCCCACCTCCATTTGTTGAAACTTGTATCCTTGATCAAGAATGACTTTTTGTCATTTCTGCAAAAGAGCAAAATTCCTCTGGTGAAGAATTTGAAGTTCAAGCAGAGCCAAAATTGCTCAATGTCATTAATAGGGCCCAGACTGAGCTTTTGTGCTGAAATAGCAACAGTTTAGGGGGAAAAAATTAGGAGGTTAAAAAAGCAGTTATGAGGCCCCAGAAGGGTGCCAACTATGCAAATCCCCATTCTCCCAATTAACATCTTGTTTCGGTTCTTTCATATTTCTTCTCTGCCTCTGTTTTTCATGTGTGTATTTTCTGCAAGAATAAACCCAGCTTGGACACAGGAAGGTGAAAGCATTCTTACCATGTTTGTGGTGCAGAACACAAGCAGCCTCTTTGAGTGTGGGCCAGGTGTGAGCTTAGCTGATACTGAAATTCTGCCAGGTTTTCTATGTTCTACAGAGCAGAAACATACACACACACACTCATATATATATAAATGAATATATAAAAATATATATATGTATATATGCATGCAAATAAGTATCTATAAATGCATGCAAATGTATTTATGCATATGTTTGTGCTTAGGTACATGCTGTGTGCATCTTGACAGTGCTGGTTTCCATTTCACAGCAGCATTTCAACAAAGTAAAATTGGAGATTTTTTAGTGGAGAATCAGATCTCTGTTGCATAATAAAGGAAATAAAACCAAAAGCTATACCTCCTCACTTCCTAAACAAAAAGAGTTTTGGGTTTGAGGCTCCTGATTGGAGGAAGTTGTTAGGAGTTGTCTCCCATCACATCCCAAACCTGTGCTTGGCTGTCCTGACAATAAGCAGCCTTCCAGCTCCCCTGGTTGGCACAGTGAATTTGTCAGCTTCACTTCAGACAGCAAGAGGCAAGGAAATAGCTGGGCCTTCAACTGGCCCCAGTGTTTCAGTGGAAACACATCTGGGACATGGTCATCAAACACATTCTGGAGAAGCAGTGAAGAGAAACACATCTGAGTCTCCCTTGCTGAAGCCCTTACATTTTTGTGGTACCATCCATCTGAGCCAGCTGTGTAGAAACTTGTGGCTGTGTAAGTAAAGCTTTATTTTTTCACCCTGCTAGTGCAGACCTCTGTCAGTACACAATGTGTAAAACTGGAGTGTCATGGCGGTCACAGTTCTGGCATATGCTCTTGAAAAAAGATTTTATCAATGTAAAAAACACTCACTGCTAGAAACAAAGCAGTAGACATCTTGGTTTGTTTTGCTCAGTAAGTAGAAGGATGCTGTTTTGCCTTGGGTGATTCTCTGCACTCTGATTTTTTCCTACCAATTTCAGGTGCATCAAAACAGCATATTTCATTCTAGAAAAAGAGCTTCCTTCCTATTTTTTGAGGGTTTTGATTTTTTCTTGGTCAGTGCATGTCTTTCAGAAATGTAGTAAATGGCATCAAGGAATCCTCCTGCCTGTGAAATTAGAGCCCTTGTTGAGCTGTAAACTTGCACTGCAATAAAGTGATTTTAGTTTTTTGTATCCTACAGTTTTGCATGTAGGCTCCCTGGATTTAGAGGCTTATAAAAGAGTCCATAGGCAAGCTCATAGTCAAAGAGTCATGAAATGGGCAAGGTTGGAAGGGACCACTGGAAGTCACCTAGACCAACCTCCCTGCTTTGGCAGAGTCTCCTAGAGCATGATATTAAGGCTTGTGTCCAGATAAATTTGGACTATGTCCAGGGAAGGAGACTAGGACTTTTCACCAGTGAAGAGTTGTGCTGTTTTCCAAAAAACTGATGATCTTTACACAGCAATCTCTGCCTGTACATCCAGATGACCCCTCTTTTGGCAGGAAAGTACAATGGAAACCCAAGAGTGGCATTAGAAATAATTTCCTTACATGATACTATGTTGGGTCCCAGCTGAACTGAGAGAGTTAAACTGTTGCCCCAAGGGCTCTTTGTCAGACTGTGTTGATGATCTCAGGCAAGACAGATTTCCTACAGATTACAGAGGCATATCTGAACACTGAGTCAGTTCTTGTCCAAAAATTATGAGTAGCCTGAAGATAATGCCCTGCAGCAGCAGGCAACCTGCCACAGGACTGCCAAAGACTGGCCAGATTTTGAGCAGCACCCAGCAGGCCCAGCATTATGTGAGTCCCAGTATTTTACAGCTGGTGTCCTTAAGAGATGGCAGCTTTTATTTCTGGTTAGCTTTGGGTTTGGTGGGAGCCAGGAGCTGCTGCACACAAGCAGATAGAGCACGGTAGCTGCTGTATCTCAACCTGTGCTGTGTTGGGTGGCATTTTTCCTCTGGGTAAGACAGCACCTCCTGCAGCACATGCAGTGTCACTTGGTATGCTGGACTTCTAGCTGGGAAGGACATCTACAGTCCTGAGTATCACTTTGCAGAAGCTGACGATTTGTGTTCTTATCTGTTATCTCTCTTCATCATTTCTAGATTAAGTCTTGCACAGGAAACATGATTTATATAGCTCAATAGAATGAGTCATCAAAGTTAAATGCCCTTTTATCCTTATTTCTTAATGGATAGTCTCATCCTGGTCATTCTTTAAAAGAACAAATCTTCTAACATATCTTCAATGATAAGAAATGGCTCCTTGGTCTCTGTTGCTCAAATAGACACATTTATTTGCCTGTTGCACATTCACATGCTCATCTCCTCTTCTCTCTCTCTCTCTCTGTCTCTGTCTCTCTCTCTCTCTCTCTGTCTCATGTTCATGCATCCTCCTGGAGGTCCTGCTTTCTTATATGTACATTAGTACACAAAACACAATCAAGATAAAAGACTTGCACATCCTAATTAGCCTGGTTGATTTTTACTTGTTCTGGACCTGAAAAGGCATTGAACATCAACAGTGTGGCACTTTATCCAACAAGAGAATATCTGTTTTCATAGGTGAGCTACCCAGTACTAGCAGTCCTGACCTGCCAGGCTATGGGGTGATTTGAGATGGAAGAAAACACTCTACATTCCCAAGAATAGGCACAGATTATCTTTTCTTTAACCTTCCAGTTTGTTTCCCCTACTTGTTTGTTTGGGTTGTTTTACCCTCTACCCATTTGGTGTGTTTCTGGTTCAATGCCCCTGTAAAAGGCCAGAGGAATTAGCACTGTTGAAAGAAATCCAGAATTGCTGAATTGCCCTTGTGTTGTCTGGACTTTGTTATGGCTTCAGTTCATTAAAACCAAGAGATGGATAGCTGGAAGAGAGAAAGAGAGAAAGAGAGAGAGAGAGAGAGAGAGAAAGACGAGCTAGAGGGGAGCACTTGTGGCTGGACTCTGGTAAGTCTACCTGAGGGGCCAGACCTGTTTTCTTTTGAAAAGAACACTGTGAAAAAGTCCCAACTGTGAAATGACAGCCTAAGTAGGAAATAGACATATTCCAGGCAAGCTGGAGAAAGATAGATGCTCTGTACCCTAATTTTCCCAAGTTCCTCCTCTCTGGTTCCCATCAGTGCTGCAGCTGGATGTGTAGATGGGTGTGTTGCATCCCTGCCTCACTTCTCCAGTTCTCTGAGCTCTATCAGTTTATTCCTCCACACACTTCCCATTCCTCTGATGTCCCCAAAGAGTGACCTGGGCAGGTCCCATTGCTGGTGTGGTGGGCTACCTGCAGCTCCTACTGATTGTTGGTGTCCCTGAGGACCTGAGGACAAGGAATTTCCCACTCTATGGAATCTCTGTGTGGAATCCAGCTGCCATGTATTTGTTGACTCTATCCCAAACACGTGGACAAGGCACAAGATGAAGGATGCAGTAGGGGAGGAATTGTGCCTTCCTAAAGAAAGAGAGAGATGCAGCCAGCTGAGAAAAAGGGAGAGGCAAGATGGAATCCTTAGTTTGTCTAATTTTCTCTGAAAATTCAGTTCTTCAAAAAGCTGAATTTTACATAGCTATTTCAAATCAAGCTTACCTATTTAAGTAAAATTATCAAGGCAGCCTAGAATAGGAGTAGAGTCCTTGAGGCATGGCAGCAATACAGTGACTTTTCCCTATCAGTTCTCTAAAAACTTGCTGTTGCCACACCAGTAATTGCAACAAGGGAGATGATAATAGTAACGAGCTGTCCTATTTTTAACAACAAGCCAGGAATGAAAATTTTCTTCTTTCTCCGTTCTCAACTTTTCTTCCTCTTTTCTTCTCTTCTCCCCACATTTAACCACTTAATGACTGGAAGCAAAGAGGAAAATAAGAACAAAAGAATGTACAGGAAACTAATGACATAGGAAGGGGTCTGGGTAGACAAAGGCCTGTTTTTTCCATTTCATTAAAAAAATCAGAAAAATGTTTTGAAACCCAAATTTTGAGGCATCTTTTTTTTTTAATTAATTTCTTAGAAGATCAAATACCTAATACAAGTATTTTATTTGAAATCATGCACCGGTTCTGTTAAATAAACCACTGAAAATGAATTCTCTGCCTTGTAAATGTGTCAATATCTGCTAAACAACACACAATATGAATAAATCAATGTGGCTGAGTACTCCTGTATTTGGAGAGAAACATGCATCAATACTCTTTTGAAGTTATTTCTGTCTGATGTGTCAGAATTTACTAATCTGTTTCATAGACCCATCAAAGGACAGCAGAAACCAAACAAAATACAATTTAAAAATAGCTACTTATTAGGAAGAACAGATGGTGCATTCATATACCACAAAATTGCAAAATTTTAGAAGCCTCCAATATCAAGTCCTTGAGTTGTAACTCATTTGCACTGGAAACTTAGTTAGCAAGTCAGAAAAAAACACACTCAGAATTCTGCAGAGCTGTAAAAGAAGCAAGAGCTGACACATCAAATAAAACACGTCTATTTTTATGTCAAGTCCTGATAACAGTACATTTTTTCATTTTCAAACATAAAGAGAGAAAGAATTCAGTTCCTTCCAGGCTTGGCCAAGGCACCTGATTCACAACGGAAAATATTTTTATGTCTTATGTCAGCATTACTTTGTTCCAAAGTAAGGGCTGTGGTACTGAAATCTTTCTTTTATGATAGTGCCCATTTCTCACCAGTTCTCTCTTTCCCTTAACAGTGCTGCATGTTGGAGATGCAGCACAGAGGTGTTTCAGTTCACTCAATTTTGCGCATCACTTTTCACTTATGTCTGAATGCAAAATGACATAGTGAAGTGTGTCTTTTGAGACACAACCCAGGGAAACCATGTGGGAAGAATAAGAACTTGAAATCAGATTTTTCAAGCAAATTAGTCCAAGCCAGGCTTTCTGACTGAAATATTACCAGAAAAAAAAATGTTGATATGCATCTGAGGTGTTAGTGCAGACATTTAGGGGCCAAGGCTGAAGACTGAAATCTCCCTTTCAATTTAACTGACTATCCCTCTCACTTGTTAGTACCTGGAATTAAATGGCAAACTGAATGTGTTTGCAGAATTAGGTTCTTGAAAGTTAAATCAATAAACTTGGAAACAGACATGTAACAACACTGGAAAAATGCTGGCATTACTCAGACAAGTATGCAAGGCTTGGTACAGCAGCTGGGAAAAAGTGACATAAATTCTTAGCAATTTTCATTTCACTGGGAGCATGAACGGTGGGACAGGGTCTATCTAGCTCTGCCCATGATTTTGTACCCTAGGTTAATGAATTCTTGAAGGCTATATGAAAAGCCATCTGTGGTATTATTTTGCACAGGCCTCAGTCCCACTGATGTCAATTGGGCTTGAAGAATACAACAGGGGCTTTAGTTCCAGCATTTACTGCCAGCATGTACCTCAAGTACCTTGGACATCTCATAACACATCTGGAATCACAGTCTGTAGCTTCCGCACCATCCCTGTCTACTTTTTTCTTCTGCTCTTTCCCATGGTATCAAACATTGCAGAAGTGTCGGAGCCCAGGAAATTCCTCTGGCTGCCCTGGAGGACTTGAACCCCTGCCCAGGGGGTTCAGAGACCTTCACACAGAGCCCAAGACCCCTGTGCCTTTGATTTAGCCCTTGAAAAAAACAATTACCAACCTTATATGAAGAATTACAAGCCACAAAAGTTTAAGTAGAATGATAGTGTATTTATCACAGGGTGAAAAATAAATTTTTTTGAGGTTTTTAGAATGGGGGTTCAGGGGGCAAGATGGAGGGATTTGGGCATGTCCAGCCTTTCTCCTTCTTCTTCTTGGCCTCCATCTTCTGCTGTGATGGTGGCACTTTTAGATTGGCTTAGAGTAGAAGCTCACTGTCTATCAAAGGTGATAGGTATTGGAAAGTAATTGTAACCATTGTATACATAGTTTTTAGTATAAAAAGATATTACCACCCTGGGGGCAGGCAGAGTGCCTCTGACTGTCGGCAGGTCAGGAGAAAGAATTTTATAGATAAGATACAATAAACAAGCCTTGAGATCAAGAAATTAAGAGCTCTGACTCCTTCTTCGAGCGCTGGGCTGGGAAAAGAGACTTTCTAATGCATCTCGGGGTCACTCTGACCAGCGAGAGTGCCGAGACGGAAGCTGGGTTGGTTGGATGTGAATGCTGACCATGTCTTTTATCCCTCTAACCACCTTCTGTTGCTTTTAGTTGCCACCCCTTACGCAGGATGTGTTGGAAGCTGATGCTGGACCCGTAAAGTCACTTCTAGCCAGTGCCATCCTCACTGTCACTCTTCATTCAAGTCCACAGATGCTGCCTCAGCCTTTCCAACAAAAACTACCAACAAGGAGTAGCAGAGTTCCCTGTACCTCAGCAGAGCTTTTTGTGCCATTTCAATGCTGTGAAACACAAACAGGAGCTAACTTGAGAGCAGCACCTCTACCAGGTAAATCTGCTCATTAATCAAGGAGGAGGTAAGCTAAGCTGGCTCCATCTTTGCAGCTGGATACAGGTCTCTGGATTAGGAGACAAGTCAACAAAAGTCTGTGTGTAGTTGTTCGTAAGAGTGCAAAAGAGAGATTATTTTCCTTTCCCTTGTTTTAATCTTCAGGGAAAGGTCAAAATCAATTTAGAAGACATCTATATCTTGTTCCAGTGAAGAGAAAAACAATATTTCAGCTTACCCAAAGGAACAGTTGACACACATCTCACATATGATTGGCTATGAATATTAGAGACCCAAGGAGAACACTTTTTTTTTTGCCCGTATAGTAGGGTTTTTTTTGCATCAGGCAATACCCTCTGCTGTCAAACATTTCTGAGAAATCAGTGCAAGTCAGGGTAGCCCCATTTCACAACTTTGTTCTCTCTCTCCAATACAGAAAGCCGCTTTATTAGGTTTGACTCAGTGCCCACCTGGCTCAAAGATGACATAGCTATTCACTGATGTCACCTATGGATTTCAGGGTAGAGCACTGTGGGCTGGGACCTGTTCCTTTCTATATGTTTGATATAACATAAAGAAACTTCAGCTGACCCCTCCTGACTTTCTCAACAGTCAAACTGAGAAATAGTCTTAAACCAGCTCTGTCAAGGAATGCCAGTGCTGTCTAAATGATCCAGCTTTCTGATGGGAGTCACACATGGAATGCATTCACAAGGTTTCTTCAAACTGGGAGTGAGTACAGTGAGAACTGATCTACAGTGAGATCCTGGCATGCGCTCCAAAACTATTGAAAGCAATAGCCTCAGTGCTGTTTCTACATCCTTTTAAACGACACTAAAATTCTCTTTTCTGGTATTTCAATTCTTGAAATTTTTCCTTGAGTTAGCCTACGCTTCCCCTTTCTTTTTTTTCAGAGGAGATTTCCCAATGAAAAATTGTCCTGGAAGAGATATAAATAACATCTGGGTGTGAAAAGATTTTTCAACAGCTGACTAAGTCAGAAAAGAGCACGAAGAATTTATTTTTTTTCTTTTGTCAGTATAATAGTCGAAACTGGTAATCTTTTCCTCTTGAGTCAGCCCAGCTATGTGAGGGTAGTAGGCCAGGCTGCAGGAGCTAGCCTCATTCAACATTTCACGGGAATCAAATTCTCCTCAGCCTAGCTTCCATCCTGCTTCTTTCTTCCCTCTGATTTGCTACCTCCTCAGGATAACCTAGAGTTGATTCATGGTAATTAGGCTGTTCTAGAAACTTGGATTAAGATGATGAGCTTCTCCTCCCAAGAGCTTCCTTTATGCTATTTTCTTTACCACACCTTCAGTTTATTGTACAACTCTCATACAGTGCATCTTTTTCCTGCTTGCCTCAAGGAACATATCAGAAGTCTGTTATGTATCTATGGGGAAACAATTGGTAAATAGCTGTCCCGCTATTCTTCTGTGAGAATTTTGTATTCTCTTAAGCAAATTCGATACTGAATACATTTCCCTCTGTTTAGTATGGTTTCATCCCTCAAATGCTACTCCATGAGGATTGTCAGTAGATGCTTCCTGCATATTTTTCCCACCATCCAATTTCTGGCCTCTCCATATCAACCTGTCCTCTGAGCTCACACCCACCTCTTTTATCATTTACACATGGCATAATGTCTTGGGAACAATCTCATTTCCTTAGAGAAAATCCCCGAGACTTTTGCACTTAACCATTTCTCATAAATTAGACTGCCTGTACCTCTCCTTTGCTGCACCCTCCTTTGCTCCACCCTCATTGCATCTTATTGGATGCTAATCTGAGAATACATCTGCTTCTAAACCCTTTACTCAGCTGGGAAGCATAATATTACTTCAGGGTGAATAGCATCCTGAGAATAAATTGTTCACTATTGAACTGCCACTAAATTAAACTCTAGGCTGAGAACTTTGAACTGATCACCCTGCTCTGCTCATCTTGGTGCGTTACTGTGGCCTTCCCCATTTTGGAAGCAGTTCTTTGCTGGGAGCTTCTTGGGACCCTTAGTGTCAGAAAGGCACTTGCCACAAGAGGCTGTACGGATTGAGCCTCTTCCCTCTTATTTCCCTCTGGCACCAGTCTCACCTCTGTCTTGGTGCCTCTTCCAGATGTAGTTCCCTAGAACACATGGTGATTAGAGACATCCTCCAGCCCAAGTTTTCTAGCCTTGAGGCTTTGTGGCCTGGAGAATGGACTCCCTATGGATCACCTGCATGATACTACAGGCTCAAGGTCTGGAGAACTTCCATGTTTGGTAAGACAGTGAAATATTTGCCTGGACAAGAGCAGGATTTCACTATCTAAGTAATTTCATTCATTCAGTAACAGCTAGTTAAAGCTAATAATGTCTCAGTTATTCCTTTCCATAACTGATCCTGTGACCCAGTCCAAGGCTTCCTCAGCCTGGAGGACACCAGAGGGGAATTTCACTCTTGGGAAGCACCTCTTCTGACTGTGGTGAGGACAAACCTTGGTGACCAGGCCACAGAGAGCTTTGGAGTAACCTCAGAGAGCCTCATAACAAAACCTCATATTTGTGTACAAGCTTCCAGGGAAGAATAGAAAATGAAACATCAGCCAACACTTCCTGTAGATCCACCCTTGTGCACGTGCTTGGGTAGTGGTGTTTCATTTTTCTGGTTAGTGGTTCTCATCAGAAATGAAAAAGAAGCTGTCAAATGGTTGCACAACAGAAATATGAGCTCTGGAGTGTCCTGACTGCTCTGTAAAGAGGTCTGCTGTAAAAGCATCAGCAACCTGCTCTAATAGCCCCAGGATGAGATTTCATAGGATTCTCCATCATGTGGCGGTCATGACAAGCTCTTGCAGAACAGGTCTGGGACCAAATTCTTTACATGAGATCCTGCCTATTGGGACACTCTATTTGGGTAAACACTGACTTGCTCCTTCAGATCAGCAGAGCCAGCTTTGCACTGAACAGAACCATAAAGTAAAATCATTGATGAGTACGGTGGACTCTGGCTACTTTTGGCCACAGGCAGCTGAGGCCATAGCAGAATTTTGTACCCCAGCTCTCTGCTGTGCTGTAACCAGATGGCAGCAGGTGAAGAACATGTGTGCTGGCAGTGGGGAGCTCTGTCTCTGGCAGAGGCAGCAAATCCTCAGAAACAGACCAGCTGGGCTCCCTGTAGAGGTTGGACACTCAGAGCCATAACTGTGATTTCTATTCCACTGTCACCTTTAAGATGCTGCCATTTCCTACCATGCTGCTTACCATCCAGAAGTTCCCCACCTTGCCTTTCTGCCCTCGTTTTTAACAGGTTTCTCTTCCTGGAGAGACTACCCCAAGGGGCTGAGACTAAAATCTGGGGACTGTCCTGCTTCCTACTCAGTTTTCATCTAGACTGACCTGCTTCTCAGATGCTTTCCCTTTCCCAAGCCTCATTTCTGCAGCAATTCCTGATGTTGTCTGGGCAGGGTGCTCGGAAGAGACGGAAATGAGCATTTGCAGACACTTTGAACTGTCTCCTGAGAAAATGGAAGAAAACTAAAGGATAGCCAGACAGCGGGGATTATTGATTTTATAGCTATTTCAACAGCTTCATCAGTGGTGGCATGTAAAAAGAGCTCATCATTTATAAATTGACTCTTCCAGGGATCAAAGGCTTGTCAGGCAACAATTAGTTCTGGTAATTTATCAGATGTTTGAGCTTGTCAGGTGGAGAGAGAAGGCTAGTTCTGCATCAGCTCCCTTGCAAAGTTGTAGCTGTAGCCAGGGCCAGGTAGGATGTGCAGGTCACTCATTTGCTAAATATTTCATGTCCTTCAGTGCTCCATCAGTCTTTCTGATACCTGATCCAATTTGGTTGGGCTGTCAGCTGAAAAGGAGGCATCTCTTAGCACACTAATGTCACCCCAGCCACAGGTTCTTTGTCTCCTTAACAATGTCCCTGTCAAATCCCTGCTGAGCAACTAAATGAACTGGAATGCAGCAAAAAGAAGGAAAAAAGAAAAAAAAAAAACCCAACCAAAACCCGTGGTCTGTCTTTAATTAGCCCATAAACCATCCAGAGCTTCCCAACTGTGCTGTCCATCCAGAGAGGGAAAACTGAGGGCAAATATAATCTCTCCTTGCAGACCTCATGGTAAAAATAATTCCATGTTAACAGCAAGAGCTGATTTGAACAGATGAGAAGCTTGAGCAAAAGCAGCCATTCTGTGTAGCAGTGCCTGGTGCAGGTGTTAAGAGCAGCTGCACACTTTACAAAGCATCCTTTGCAAGGGCACCTACAGAATTTGGCTATACTGACGAGCACTCTGATAGTTTAAGTGGCAATAAAAAAGACAGATACCAAGGCAGAGAGCCCTTTGATTCTGGATTCTTCTGACAATGGGGAGTAGATCCAAAATGTGTTGTACAACATTGAAAAGACCTTCATTGCAATACCCTACATTGCATGTGCACACATTTGCTGCCTACAAGCACACATGCCAGGTTGATAAATGCCTTGGATTTCCCCTGATGTACCTGATCACGTACACCTGATAATGTATTTATACAATCACATTCTTTTAAGAACAGTACCTTTCGTATTTGCTATGTGGTGGGACTCAATCCTGAACTTTCCTATGCTGACAGCTTCATTTTGCAACTTTTTTTTCTAATCTACTTTCTGTGCATAACCACCAGTTTAGTTAATTTATAATATGGGCCACCAAAGAATATCCAGTAGAAGTGCAAACTGTTCCAGGAATTTCACATATGCAGGTTGTTTTAAAGTACATATGACTTACATCCCTTAATCACATTTCATGGTTCTTCAGACATTCAGGGAACACAGGCTGAAAAAATAGCTACTATCAGAGCTTCATACAGAAGCAGCTCACAAAAGTTGTGTTTGGTAACAGGGACAGCACAGAAATACTTGTGTAAACAAAAATAAAGGAAAGACTGTAGCTTGCTTAGAAAGTTGAACCCTGTGCATGTATAGGCACTTATAGAAACATCTTTGGAGAAAATAATTGCTGGGCAGAAAGTGGTTAGTTCAAAGAATACATTTTTTTACTGTATAGTAATATCTAGCCAACTTTCTGACTTGCCTAAAGGGTCAACACCAGAACCAGCAATCTATAATCTATTGCCAATTCAGGGCAAAGGACGGCGCTCATGAACAATTTGCTTTTCAGCCAGGTGAAAGACGTCCTTGTGCTCATGACGAAGCAGACTAAGGGTGAAGTGAAATTAAATTAACAGCTTTAATGCACATTTGGAAGCCACTGGAAAGCACATAGCTGCAAAGTGTCCAGCTGGATGTGTACCGAGAATGACATAATGGTTAGCAGAGACGCAGAAGGAAAAACAGCAGGCCAAGTCCTCAGGAAAAGCCATAAGATTTTAGAAAGATAGTGGATTAAAATTTCTGGGAAAACTAAGAAAATGTTCTTCTTATGAAAACATGGAAGAAACATGGATGTCTGCTGCAGGTGTCTGTGAATTTCATATCTGTAGGCTATTGCTGCATGACTGATACAATAAAACCTTTCAGCTGGTGAAATCAGGGCTGTTCCTCCAAACTCTCCTGAATAATGCCAGTTTAGTCCATCTACAGGGAAGCTGGGATGACTGGACAGCACTCCCAGCTGAGATGCTTTCTCAGAAAAATATGCTGTGAGGTACTGATAAGACCAGTGGGGTCATTTTGAGATGGTGCCTATGGAAAGAGCAGCTGGCACAGCAAAGCAGCCCCCATGTGGAACATGCAGCCATGTGGGACGGGAGGTTTACATTTCCAGAGGACTGATCAGGGCTGCTGGTGTGGCTTGTGACATGCAGCCACCCTTCTCCTGTCCCCAAAAGGGCACACTGGCATCGTCATTGAGCATTGCAGGCTCTGATCAGCCCAGCATTGATCCCTCCTTCCAGCAGCATGGGTTCTTTCATTCCTGCTTGCCTGGCTGCATAATTAGGTTAAATGCCTGATGGATGTGCTGGGCAGCCCATGTGCAAGGAAAGAGAGTCTCCTTTGAGGTGACATGAGAGGTACAATCATAAGGGGAAAACCCACAGGGAACTCTCAAGGCACCTCTCCAGCACATATAATGTCATGGTTCTCGTTCTGTGCTTGTTTATGGAACTCGAGGGAAATCCTCCCACAGGCAAATCCACACCTTAAAGGCCTACACATTTCTGATAAGAATAAGGCACACACCATTTGTCCAACTTCTCTGCTTTAGTTTGCTGTCTAGTTTGTGAATATCACTGCTTTATACTCCTGCTAGAAATAAGGGAAGATTAAAATACGAAACAAAAGACAATCTCTTGCAACAATAGGATTGAAAGGAAGATATGATGACAAGAGGAGAAGCTCTTGCCCATCAAAACATTCAATACATGTGACTACCTCTGCACAAGAAGTCCTTAGAGCACTCCTTTTTTTTTCATGATGGATATTTCATCAAGTCCTGGGTTAAATTGTGTTTGTGAAAAGAGATGGAGAAAGCAGAGGAGGATGTAAATCAAACCTATACGACCAAAAATACAGTGCTGCTTTCTTCTTGCCAGATTAGAAGTTGGATTTGTCTCTGGTGACTGGCACAAATGTACATTTTTCCTCTAGCTAGGAAAAAAGTTCCTTTTAGGGTTGTTTTTTTTACTTTCTTTCCTTGGAGAGAAACACAACAACAACAACAGTGTGGGCTTGAATTACAGTTGATGTAAGCCCCCAAAATAGCTGGAGAAGTCAATGAAACCACAAACTCCATGAGGCTCATCCATTTCTGAATGCAGCTTTTTTGAGCCAGAGGCAAACTGCCCTATCACTTACCAAAGTGATATTTATCTAATTTATTACTATCAAATGCTTTCAGGGAGGAAAAAACCCCATCCAAATAAAAACAAAACCCATCTAAACCCAGCCCAAGAAAACAAAGAGCCACTAAAGACCTGTGCTAGCATCAGCAAACCAGTGTCTGTTTGTCCCCAGTGTGGCAATACCAGACAGAAGGAAGCCCTTCTGGGTCAAATTCTGCTCTCATTTGCACTGCCAGAAGTGATGCCTCTAGAGCTGAGGGAATTGTTGGCTGGCTGGCTGGCTGGCCCAGTGGACTTCATGCAGAACTCAGGTCTCCTTGACCTGATCAGAGCAGAGGAGCCTGTCCCAGGCACTAAGACATACCAACTGATTGTTTAACCATATTGAGCAAAATAGGCTTCCCTACCATTTTTCACCTAGCTCAGATTTGATCAGAGATATAAAATAAAGAAAGACATGAACACTCATCCTGGCTACGGTTCTGAAATGTCGTTTGCACGATGTTTACCTCAGGAAAAACGATCTTGCCACTATCTTTGTACTTTATCTGCAGCTTTCTGTCTCTCTGCATACTTACACTTAGCACCACAGCTTCCCAGCATTCTCCTCTAATTAATCAAAAAGTCGGTCCTTTTGTCTCCTAGGTCACGAAGGAAGAACAGTACATTAAATAAAGATATTGGCTGAGGATGGAAGCTGGATTTCTACCCAAGGAGCCTAATAATAGTGCCTTGATGCAGGCCAAGTAAAAATTGATATGGTTTTATATACACAGAGGCAAACAGTTGAGTGTGAAAAGAGTAAACACCAGATAGCATTCAAACAGTGGTTTATCCAGTCATTCTGTGTTTGCAAATATAGAAATGTGTTTTGGTGGCTAAATTTATCCTAATGTAAGGAAACATGAACAAAGAGGTTGGTATTTGGTAACTTCTATAGGCAACATTAGGACATCCTGCATGATAATGTGGTACAGATTAGGGTTGCCATTTCTGGAAAAATTAGGTCAGAATTATGTAGATAAGATGGAAAGAATTTCAGTAGCATTGTAGTATTTTCCTGACTTGAAGCCTGACTCACACGTCAAAGCTTTGTTTTATTGTATACCTTGTTTTGATCTATAGTCAAAACAGCCTTTATCCAGAGAAAATGAAAATAAACCAGCTGAGAAAGAAAGAATTACAGTCAGAATTGAATAAAAATAAGTACAGCAAGCCTAATTTTGGAGAATACTTGTCTTTTCCTGTGAAACTTTCCAATTCCAGAAATGGCCATCCTGAACCCAGGAAATATCAGAGGAGGGAGATATACTTTGAAAACAGGTCAGGAATGGAGCTTTTCCTTGCTCTCAGTGTGAGATGGAATTTCAGTCATATGTCAGGTGTATTTTGGGCCACACTGGAAAGTGGTGTCCCTCTTCCCTATACACTTCCCTTTATGCCTCTCAAATTTCATCCTGGATTAGAAGAACCTCTCACTTAAAAAGGAGATAGATCATGATCATGAAAGGTTCCCTTTTTCAGGGCACTAAGATTAGTGTTAGTTAGAAGACCAAGAGCTTTGACTCTGCAGCCTTGCCTCTGCAGTCAGCACAATGTTTCCTTTGGCTTCAGGTAGAACATTTTTTTACTCAGTTCGTTTATTATAAGTAAGAATGTACTTTTACACTGCTCTGTGTTCGGTGCCATAAATCCCAGCACATATTATGCCTCTCTTTTCTCACCAGGGGCTGTAGCCTAAGTCACTGAATCTCTCTCTCTCACAGAGCTTTGAGAAGGAGCAAACCTCTGGGACAGACCCTGGTACTTGTATGTGAGCCAGAGTTAAGATAAAATGCTTCATGTTCCCTGTTGCTTGTTCAGTGAGACAAACAGACTGCTGAACTCTGCTTTTTCAGTCTAGATCATTAATGCAAACCACGGTAAGCTGCAGTTTATGCTCCAATGCCACAAGGCAAATGGGGGGCAGAGTGGCACGCAGAAGCAGCAACGCATCCCCTTCCACCCTTGCTGCACACCAGAAGGTCCCTGAAGCCAGCTGGGCAGCATGAAACAGCTCCTGCCACTCTTCTGAAAGCCTGCAAGCCCCTGCCATCAGAGCAATTTATCCCTTCGTGCTCTTTGCATTGAGGCTCAGGCTTTTTCTTTGCATGACCCTGGGGACCAAGCTGAACCCGTGGCATGCCAAAAGGCCAGAGTGCCCATCCCTACACAAAGCTGCAGCATGAGCAAGCAGCAGATGCAGCTTACTGGGAAGGAAAGGAGAATGGAAGCCAGCTTTTGACTCCAGGCATGAACAGAGTAAACCTTAGAAGGAACACGTTTATTTTTAGGATGGTCTCCCAAGAATCTCTTAAGCAGATAGCCAGGAATTTGGGCTACTAAAGCCCATCCACAGCATCATTTAGGCCAGCCACATAGAAAATCCAAATAACCAGCCTTAATAACAGCACAGACACTGCTGCAATGCTCCCCCACTCCCAGGATTGATCGTCTCCCCACAATCTTTCCTGGGAGAGAAAACAGGAGCTACTGGGATGGGGATGCTGATGTGCAGCCCCTTCACTATCAGGAGCGTCCCACACCAGCTGCTCATCTGCCACTTTGGCTGAGTGAGAGGCAGCATCTCAACTACTTGCTTGTTTATTTTCCCTGCCAAAGGCAACCACTGGTAGGGCAAGAAATGGAAAACCAGGGAGCATTAGTGAGGTCTCTTCATACCTGACAGAGGTCACTGATCCAGGCACATCCCAAGCAGTCAGTGCTGGTGATGCAGAGATCAAAGGATAGCTCTGGGGGCTGCAGCCTGCCCTGCAGAAGCACAGGGGCTCCCAGTTCCTTCCCACTGCCTGGACCAGGCACTCCTGTCAGTACAAGACTGCCAGCAATGTCATTTCCCCACTGAATTACTGCTCTAAAACATAGCAGAGCAGTGCAAACAAAACATTATTTTAGCCTGTCAATATTATGAATATTGACAAGAAATCCAGAACAATTTCAGAAATTCTCAGTCATGACTACTGCTGTGTTTGGGTCACACTCCTTGTATTGTACTTCTTTGTTAAGTTCTGTTTTTAAGAAAACCCAAACCACTCAGTTTTATCCTTGGATTAACTCCTGTGCTTTATTTTTTTCCCTACCAAATCAGAGTTTATTAAATCAATTTATTTGCTTTAAACATCTCTCTAGGTATAGCCATTTAAAGTCAATATTTTGAGACATGTAAAAAAGATAATTATTGATCTCAATTTTTCCTGGGCTTGGGCCCCATTGAGATCTCCACCCTTACCTTGCATGGAATGGGCTGAAAATTTTAGTATAGCAGGGTAATAAGTAACATTTCCTAGTTTGATACAGCCCACAAGTGTTCCAGTGTGCACATTTCCCCTTCTAGTTCATCCATATCCAAATCCTTATTGTCATATTTTAATGCTGTAGTACACCTACATCATACACGTGAGAAGACTGCTCCAGGATAAATTCATTTGACCAATTTAGAATTTGTCATGAAAATTTGATGAGCAGTCTTGCAGCTAGAACAAGTGTCATGTGCTGTCTCACATCTGGCACAAACTTTGCTGTGATGTGGCTTATCTGATAGAAAGGCAATTATGTGCACACACTTCACCTGGGTCAGCTTTGTACATGGGGCAATCTACCTCCATGACCACAGAGCCATAGACTAAGGAAAAACAAGCCAATACAGTAATTAAAAATATTTATTTCTGAAGATATTTACCTTGATAGGCATAAAGCATTTCCCAATTTCATACAGAAATACATAAAACATGCATAGACCAATATGGCCTACTTCAATGTGTATTCAACATGGTAAATATAATGAAGAACTTGTGTGAATATAAATACATGACACAAAAATAAGCACATAAGATTCAACTTGTCTGCAAATTCAACAATGTGAACAAATTCACTGCTATAAACATTCACCCAATATTAGCCTTTTGACTTAATTCAAAACAACCCTTTGTCTCAATGCATTTCCACCAAACAAGGCCCTGAATAAATCTTGCAAGAGGGTCTGGTACATCCCCACTTCAGTGCATTTTTGGTAGCATGCAAGACACAACAACCTCTATAATTAGAACTTCAGTTGACCAGATATCCTTGTTATGGGAAACTTAGTAGTGTCCTCGATAACTTTTATTTTATGTTGAAGGGTCCTTTGGTATCCAAAGCCAAAGGACTTTGACTATGCAAACAATCAGAGTGCCTAACCCACATTCAGATAACTCTGGTTGTACAAGTAAACTAGACTTCTGAAAAAAGGCAAAGGGTTGCAGCTGATTAGTAAAGGCAATAACAAGGTGTAAAAATACTCTAGCAGGAGTGCAACAAACAGTATGCGAGGTAGACATGTATATATGCAGTAAGTCCTGATTAAAGTAGAACTGTGGCTTTCATTTTTGCATTTTAATCATAAGGTAGAGTTCTTTGAAGTTTGTACACTCAGATCTTGCTTTCTGTCCTTGCTAAGCACATCTGTGAGGTCTTCCTTGTGAGATGCTTTTATTGTAGACCCCAAAAGCTGCTCAGTTGATGGGTAACATTCCAGAAGGAGTATTCAAAGGTTTCTTCAGACAGATGGCTTTTCATGTATGTTACTGCAGCTTTCCCTTCAGCCCTTCTACCCATCCACCTGAATTCCAAAATGACAAAATCCTTTGTCTTTATATCTCCAAATACAGGACTTCCTTAGCACTTTGCTCCACTGTGCAAACACTGGGACAGAGGGGCCCTTGGCCATCGAGGAATGTTGGAGTCAAGGCAGTTTTTGCGATGCTTTGTCAGCAAGCGTTGCAGAGAAGGATTCTGGTGATCTCCCCACTAGGATGCTTTCAGGCTCTCCCGGATGCTTTGCCTTTTGCTTGCCCTGTTGTGTTTGAGGTTTCGCCCTTTCTGGAGCTCAGCCTTCAGCTTTGCGATACTGAAGGAGGCTTTGATGCTGTTACCAATGGCTTCCAGCCTGCAAAACCAAGAAATGTACATTTAGCATTGTGATAATGGAGATGTATGTGTAGAGTGAAAAAACTTAGTTTTTGCTTAAATAAACCTCAGTCTAGATTTCTACCGTGGGATCCTAATAAACTGCTGTTTGCTATACCTCAGAATGAGGATAACTTAAGATACTTGAAATGTTGTATTCATAATTTCAATGCAAACATTAAATTAAAATATTCACTCAAATATAGATGCCCTAGACTTCCTTAAGTAGCCAGTCAGGAGGTCTCCAGTGGTTTTTTATGTTTCTCCTGTGTTGTTTCTTTTAGGTAAACCTGATCCTATTTCCAATGAATAGGTGCATTTTTCAAGTAAGTAAGCAAGCCCTGCTTTCAAAAAAATTATTTAAGGCTTCCAGGGCCCAAGTCTCGTTCAATATCATCAGGTTGCCTGCTCCCATAAGTCCTCTTCTACTTGTGAAAGGAGCACTAAAGAGTCTTCTTTAGTACAGGCAAACTTCTGTATTCCATACTTTTCCATAGGATTATGGCTGAGCACTGAATGCAAGCAGAGGACAGACAGCGGGCTGAGCTCAGCACCCATATCCTCACAAGCTAAAAACCCAGAGCATGAAGAAAAGCCCTCAGAATATCCTCACTGATTCCTCCATAACTGTCAGGCTGAAACCACCAGCTAAGCCCAGGATGACCCGAAGGCAGGTGAACTGTGCTCTCTATTGCCGCTCCGGGGAACTACAACGGGATGAGAAGAAACTCACCGCTTCATTTTCTTGCTGTCAACAAGCTGTCGGTTCATGCATTTGGGTCCAAAGCAACTGCCAGCTTTGATGCGGTGCTGTGAGGTTTTCTCCACGGTGGACTGAGCCCTGTTAAAAGGGAAAAGGTGCTGCTGTTAAAAAAAGCACCAAGTCTGCAGTCCACAAGGTGAGGCATCTCATCAACCACTTCTCAAGGCATGTAATAAGCAATCTTTCTGGGCCAAGCCATAGTGTGTATCATAGAAGTGGGAGCACTCAGGTAGGAGGCAAGGCTTTGGGGAAGAGCATTCGCTCAGCAAGTGCCAAAATGAGTAAGTGCACCACAATCCATCCCTTTCACATGCATTGCCTTTTAAAGAGTAGCAACAAGAGACGCACCAGAAATCTTTGCCTGCCTGGCAGAAGTTCAGACATTTCTTGTCCTTCTGGTTGGCACATTGGCATCTGCTGCTTGGTTCAGCGAGCATCTCCGGCACCATGTCCTTCAGTGATCTTCTGGGTCGAGCAGGGCCGCCGAGACCATATGGAACAGTCTTCCTATGATCAAAGAGACAACATGAAAGCCATTTAAATAATTCTGTGGCTTCAAAACACTATGGGGTATTTTGGGCAATCTTATCGACGGCATTGATTGCATGAGGAAAGGTTGTGGGATAGGGAATGCCTTGTTAGTCACAGTTTCCATGCAAATGCTTCTGATGATCCTGCAACATATTCATTAGCATGGCTACTGACAAGGATAATGACCTTTTAATTGTGATTTCACAAGGCTGTTGTGCCTCCCTGTGCAATAGAAAGCAATAAAACCTCATCTCTTTGAACTTTGGCTACTGCCAACACTGAGAGAAGCAGTAAAAGTGAAGAACAGATTCTCTCTCAGAGGAAACCCAGCAGCAGAAGAAATGTCAATGTTGCAGTGTTTGCAGCCTTAGGTGAGCCTCCGGCTCACTACTTTTTGGTGAGGAGAGTATAGAAATGGATACTGTGCATAATCCTATTAACACGTGGGATGCATTAATTTGCAGCAAAGAGCAGTGAAAGGCAGCTAGAGCCACCCAGAGTCAAAGTATTCCTTCCAACCTCCTAACTTGTCAGAAAGAAAACCACTCAAATTCAGGCTGGCAAAATCATGCCTTTGGCATTTTGTCTGATTCTGATTCATAGTGAAAAGTATCCTGCAGCCTTTGCTGAGCAGCACCCAAAGGAAATTCTGCTGCTCAGATTTTAGGTAGGCAGGTGTGCTAGGGCTATTAGGAGCTATCTGCCCGATCTGGGTGGCCCAGTCCTGCTTGCCTTCTTCTGGTGAACAGTATCGTTGCTGCATGTGCCAGAAAAGTAGGAGCAGGAAGGTAAAGCAGTAGGATAAACTGTGCAAACAACTATTCCTTCCTCCCCTTCCCATCTCTGCAGGGGGGTTGTGGCTCTTAATTTTCGCCTTCACACCTCCCTCCCTTTCTTCCTAACCACAGGAGAACCCGGCACTGGGGAACTGCCGAAACCCCTCCATTCCACTCCACTCACTCGGGGGTGTTGATCCAGATGATGTCGAGGTGGCAGAAGTAGACGCACTCCTCGTCCATCAGCGAGGAGCAGGAGCAGCGCCGGGCGCGGCGGTGCGCGGCGGCGGCGGGGGGCGGCGCGGCGTCCACCTCGGCTCCGGGGGCTGCGGGAGGGAGGGAGCGGCAGAGCTCAGCACCCGCGGCAAGGCAAGGCAAGGCACCCGCGCATCCCCTCCCGCTGCATCCCTCGGCCAGCCCTCCCCGGAGCCCCGCTGCGACCCCGCAGCCTCCCGCGGGGTCGGTCCCGGGCGGAGGGGAGCGGCAGCGGACCGGCACCTACCTGCCGGCAGCAGCCCCGGGCAGAGCACGAAGAGCAGCGAGACGATCATGTGGCAGTAATCCATAGCAGGCGGCGGAGGGCGGATGGAAGAAGTGAGGGGAAACGGGGTAAAAATCAATAAAAGGCGAGGGAAAAGCGGAGAAAGTGTGTCCCGGCGTGAGCACGGAGCGCTGTGGCGGGTGCCCTGCGTGGCGCGGCTCGGTGCGCCCCGGCGCGTCTGGCTGGCGCGGCGGTCCCCGGCGCCCTTTTATAGCGAACCCCCATGGAGCGGGTAAACAGCCCCGGCGCTATTTTATCCCGAGACAATGTTATTCTCCTATTAGTCACCGCGCGGCAACGTGCGGGCCGAGATAAGGCCGGGGCTGGAAAGGAAATCGCCTGCAAACTTCAAGAGCGGGGGGCGGCGGCGGCGGCGGCGGCGGCGGGAGGGGGGCCGGGGGCGCCCCGGGGGCGGGAGGGGCGCGCCGGGAGCCGCCAGGGGGCGCCCTGCCCGCGCCTCGCGCCTGAGGGCGGCTCCGGGATTCGGGGATTTGGGAATTCAGGAATTCAGGGATTCAGGTCTTCAGTGTTTCAGGGATTCAAGGCTCAGGGCTTCAGGGCTGCGGGGCCTCAAGGTTCACCGCTTCAAGGCTTCAGGGCTCGGGGCTCTGGGCTCCACCTGCTGCTCTTGCTACTGCCCTGGGGAGAACCCAGCTGTGGGACACACGGGTTCCTTACGCGGGATGATGGATGCCTGACTGCGCTGGACCCTGCCCTGCTCCTCCCCTCAGACCCTGTCCGGTGGGCTCTGGAGTCTCAGGAGGTTTGGGTTTGGCAGCAGCGGTGAAGCATTGGGGTATTATCTCCCTTTTCTGCCATGGTAGGGCAAGGTGCTAAAACCAGGGTGTTTTAGGTGTGAGCACGTGTTTAAAGCCAGGTAGGGAGGGAAGGAGGAAGATCTGTGCCTGCTCTTTGCCTATGGCTCTCACCGCTAATTCTAACAACGTCTTTTTTCTGGCATGTTTGTGTTTTCAGCCATCTGTCCAAGAGCAGAGTCAGTGTGGAAGCTGGACCCTTGAGGAGTGGGTGCAGCATTGCCATCACAGATATAGACATGCATGGAATCCACTGAGGTCCCAACTGAGGGAGCCAGCCCCTGTCTATAAACTTAATTAAGTGAACTCAAAGTGCCTGTGATCCGCTGTGGAGCCGTCACGCTGCAAAGCGTGCCAGTTTCACCTATGATAAATAGATAAGACTCTCTTGGTATTTGTGGTATTTCCGTGCACTGTGCTGTAATAATAGAAATGACCTTGGCTATCACAAAGAGCGGGACTGTTAAGTGCAAGTTGCATTGTGGTCTGGCAGGTGAATGGCCAGTTTTTTTAAAGTATCAAATTATACTGTGCCACTGTATCACAGCGGACAGACTGTCTGCAGCCGTGCTGAGTCAGAGTAAAGGTCCATTTAGCTGGTGTCCTCTCTGCCACAATGAATGTTAGCAGATGGCATGAGAAGGAGTACAAGAAAGGAATGCAAGTGGAGACTAATCCTTTCCTCGGTGTAACCTCCCTGCTTCTAACAGGATGAAGTGTGGGGGCTTTCCGAGCAATAATGAACATTTAGACCATTATGCTGAATAAACACCAGTGGCCCCATCCTGAGATGGTCATATCTATTTATCAAAGGTATTCTAAAAACTGTCCTGTAAATATCTGTGAGTGGAGAAAGCTGGGTTGTACAATGGTTTTTGTTCACACCTCTCCAGCGTAGGAGTTTATTTTCCAGAGCAGGGATTATATCGTCTTGTGTATTATGTCTCCTTGTGTATGTAGGGCAGGATTTACCGGAATGCCAAAGTATCTGTACATATGTGTTTGAATTGCTGCAGTCATGATAAGAATCTGCCAGCAGGGGTCACACAGCTACATAAAAAAAGTAATCACAGCCCTCCGAAGTAATGAACTTTATCGGAGTTCAAAAGTTAGGAAAGAAACTAGGTGACTTTTTTCTTTCTCGACATTAAAAAAAAAAAAAAAAAAATTTTCAAAAAGCACAAAATGTGAAGCAGCTGTGTCGGTTGAAAGATAGCAATCGTTCTGTATTGAGTACAAATATGCGAAGCCTTTCCAGGCCTGTCACTTAAAGACTGGCTTTCATGCCAGTGCTTATTTAAATTTTTTTCCTGAGATTCCTTTTCCTAAGATGTGCACTTGGAGCCAAAATGACTCACATTGGTGTAAGATATTTTCAGCCTTGTCAGAATATCTTGTTAGAAAGTATTTTGTTAGCTGACAAAAACAGCATGCATGTTTCCTCTGAGTAACAAGGCACAAACATATCGCAGGCACTTCTGAAGATGGTGTTCTTTTTACCTTTTTTTTTTAAATAACAAAAACATCTTCAGCAAATTTTCATAAGAATTCATAAATATTATTGTTGTCAGAGGTCCATTTCCTCTGATTCAGCGATTTTTGATAGCTCCACTTTCAGATCTTGAGACTAACCAGAATCGAGCTATTCTGGTTGCTATTCTCGTTGCTTGAGTAATGCAAAAACAAACTTTTGTTCCATTTGTTACCAGTGGCCTGCATGGGTCACTTCAGGCCGCTGGAATTGCCGGGCCAGGAGGTGGGTTTCCCCAGGAAAGGGTAATCCTGACCCCTACTTGGACACTGAAAACAAGATCAACTTTGTGCCATGCAGAAATACTCTTTGGGAATCAAAGAAGGAAAATTTGCTCACTTTAAAGCTGTTTAAAGTCCAACAGTAGGGGTCACAATAGGGGCCTTATAAAATCTGCTGGAGAGGACTAAACTTTGGGTAGCAGTCAGAGTTTGCAGGATGGAAGCACAAAGTCAGGTACTCCACGAGTCATCCCAGTGCACACCAAGACAGATCACCCCAAGAGCTGGGAAGTTTGCACCGTATTTGCACTGCTGCCCATGGGGACAAGGGTGGAAGCAGGAGCTGAAGCTGGCTGCTCCAGGAGCAGTCCCTTTGTAGCTGGAGCACCTTGGGCAGCCACCCCTGAGACATTGTGTTACAGAGCAAAAACTCAGCTGGCCAGCCAGGCTGTGGTTGTAACGTTCCAGCTGGAAAAGTCCATGGCACTGACTTTTCTAAAGGACATTTTGTTTAGTGTCAGAAATGTGAAATGCCTGCTTATCAGCAAAACAATAAAAGGAGACTGTAGAACTCTGCCTTTCTGTCTAGGGAACAAGGGGAGCAACATGCTGTTTTCTGCTGATTTGAAACACTATTCTCAATTAAATGAAAGTTATATAACTTGTCCCCTTACTTCCCTCACTGCCCCTCTTGCACCTTACTTTCCTCTTAGGGGCTGTCCCATCTGCCCATGCCCCATTTTTATACAAAATGAAAATTTTTTACATAACATGCAAATCAAAGAGCTGACTATGCCATGCAGAGGGGACCTTGACAGGCTTGGGAGGTGGGTCCGTGCAAACCTCAGGAAGTTCAGAAGGGCCAAGTGCAAGATCCTGAACAGGTGTCATGGCAATCCCAATCCCAAATACATGCTGAGAGATGAATGGATTGAGAGCAGCACCGAGGAGAAGGATTTGGGGTTTTTTTTCACTTAGAGGGTGGTTTGGCCCTGGAACAGGTTCCCCAGGGAAGTGATCACAGCACCAAGCCTGACAGAGCTCAGGAAGCATTTGGACAATGCTCTCAGGTGTGATTCTTGGGGTGTCCCATGCAAGGGCCAGGAGTTGGACTCGATGATTCTGATGGGAGTCTTCCAGCTCAGCATATTCTGTGATTCTGTGATTCTATGACTGGGGGCATTGGTGGATAAGAAGCTTCATGTGACCTGGCAACATATGCTCCCAGCCCCTAAATTCAGCTGTATTCTGAGCTGCATCAAAAGCAGTGTGCAGCTGGTCAAGAGAGGTGATTCTGCCCCTCTACTCTGCTCTGGTGAGAGCTCTCCTGGAATGCTGCATCCAGCTCTGGGATTCCCAGCACAGGAAGGACATGGACCTGTTGGAGCAAATACAGAGGAGGCTATGAAAATGCTTGGAGGGCTGTAGCGCCTCTCCTATGAAGACAAGCTGAGAGAGTTCTTCAGCCTGGAGAAGAGAAGGTTTCAGGGAGTCCTTAGAACAGCCCTTCAATATCTCAAGGGGGCCAAGAAAGCTGGAGAGAGACTTTTTAAAAAGGCATGTAGTGATAAAACAAGGGGGAATGGCTGTGCACTGAAAAGAGGGTGAGTTTAGAATAGGAAGAAGTTCTTTACTGTGAGGGTGGTAAGGCACTGAAACAGATTACCCAGGGAAGCTGTGGATGCTCAGTTTCTGGAGGTGTTGAAGGCCAAGTTGGATGGGACTTTGAGCAACCTGGTCTAGTGGAAGGGGGCTTGGAATGAATGATCTTAAAGGTCTCTTCCAACCCAAACCATTCTAGGATTCCATGATAATTTGAGCTCTTGGAAAATACCTTATTCTCTCTATCACTACCCAGCCCTATAATGTATTTAATTCTCCTTACAGCTGCGAGAGTCCTTGGGCTGAAGTCTATTTTCTTGCAAACCAAATTTCTTCATTTCTCCCCATGCCCAATTAGTGAGGTTTAGCAAAGGACATGGGTTCCTGTCTCACAATACACTTGTGGACTTATTAAAGTGCTGAGGAGAGGAATGATGACAGCCAGTGATCCAGCAACCTCATGTTACATGTTTGTAACATGTGGCCCAAACAGATCCTGTCTAATACCACCAATGATCATTTTCTTTCCAAAATTCACTCCATATACAAAATTGCCTTTAATCAAGGGAGGAAAGTTGCAGCTATATGACCCTTGATGGAGGAAAGCCTCTATCAGAAAGCTCTTCCAGACCATGCACGTCCTGACACCATGTGGCAGTGACTAGATACCATTTAAAATACAAAAATCAAACTCTGCTTAGAGCTGAAATAGATGAGAAAACCAACTTTACTGAGCAAGGTTCACAGTTTCTCCCAGGGCTAAAATCGTTATTGTCAGAAAAACAAGTAAGATGGTTTGCAGAGATTCAGGTTTCAGAGGATGAAACCTGTTGTGAAACCTTCCTCCCACTTATACTTTCCACAACAAAGAACTGCAAGCAACAGGAAAATATTTCCCTGGAAGTAAAGTCATCTTTAAAATGAGGGAAACATCAGGTGGGAAAAGGGAAAGGCTTAAATAGCCTGGGAACAAAGAATCCATATAACTTTTAGGTGAGACTTAACAGGAACTTCTCCCTTACATCAGTGTCCATCTCTGCTGTGATATTGTGGGAGAAAGAGTGTCCACTTCCCACTGAAGTGAACCACAGTGGCACTGGAGGCACTTGGCTGTCCCCTGTCCCAGCAAGTTGTAGCAGTTCCTCCGTTTCCATCTTTTACCCTGCATCTGCTCTTGTGCAGGGGCAGCAAGCAAACAGAATACCAGGAGCAAGGGAAAAGGTTACGCTCCGTGGGTGGAATATGGGCAGGTGACCTAAGCCCTCCCACCCAGGCCTTGTGGAGGTGACAGAGGTGCCTGGTACTGCCGAGGGTGTGTCCTGTGAGGTGCCAGGGTGGCTCAGGTGGGTGATCATTTCTGCTCTGGTAGCTCAGGACCCTGCACACAGAGGCCCCAAAGGAATTCAATCCATTGCCCTTTGCGCTACAAGCAATTTGTACGGTGGTGCTTAAGTTGAATATAATTTTTTAATTGACCCAATTCTCATGTGAGTGTCAGCATTAGTAGAAGTTAAAAGGCAAAGGCCTTATTTCTGACCCAGAAAATCTTAGAGAGCTTCTTCTCCAGAATATTCCCTAATCTGTCTTATGCCTGGTCTCTTGCAGACACATCCACCTTCAGCCATGTTAGACACAAAATGCTGGGTTGATCCCACAGGGCTGTGTTGTATTCTCATAGCTATGCTTGGACTCTTGAGTTTGCTTTAGAGAGAAAGAAATACGTCTGTGTGGTCTTCAGCTCCATTCCATCACTCAAGTTCAAAATACAGACAGCATGAACTATGTCTTCTAAAAGTGTGAAAAGATGGTAAAAGGTTACATGTATCAATAATCAGCCTCTTAAGAATGAGTTATGCAAGTAAGAGTTTAACTACATAAAGATTACCATCAATAAATACAAGAGATTAGTGCAAGGACTGCAACAGAAGGCTTTAGCAAAGAAAAGGAAATATTAAACAGAAAATGTTAGTTGTAAAAAACCAGATCTAGTTTTGTATACAACCTCTTCTGTGAATACAGCAGCATATGACAGAACACTTATTTGCAAATAACAGTTAGTGGAAAATGTGCTTTATCAGGTTTGTTTACTTACTTCTTGGCAAGTCTGGCTTGCAAGGAACTCAAACCCCATGCTTCCAATTAGAAAATCTTCTGAAGAAAATTACTAAGAGCAGTTGGTCTACCTGATACCTTGTTCCTATCAATAGGGCATTTCAGAGTTTCATGTTCTTTAATAATAGTCACTTTTCCATAACCTTGTCAAAAAATGAGTGATGCCATCCCAGTGTCCAGAGCTGGGAGTTGAAGCATGGAGGACAGTGCTTTTGCACCACCAGACAGCAGATATGGTTTCTAAATTAGATTAACATCTTGGTTCACCTGGTGTCTGAATTGCCCTCTGGAGTATGGAAAAGGGCCTAAATTTAGGACAGTGCTGACTGTCCTAAATTTAGGCACCATCTTCTTCTTAATGTCTAGAGATAGCTGGGGATGAATCCAAGTTGGTGACTTGTCCAGGATCCCCTCAGAAATTGATGAGGAGAGAAATGAGCTGAGTTCCTCGAGCCCATGTCCTGTATCCTGCCCACTACATTGTCAGCCTTTCCAGTACGTAGAGGTTTGTTTATCAAAACTTTTTTTTTTTCTATTTTGATTTCTCCATCACTTGGATTTTATGTTGCTTTGCTCAGAAAAGGTACTTGTGAGGTCTTCCTGTGGTTTGCTCAGAGGTGCTTCTTTGAATTAATTAATAAAATTGACTTTTGATGCCTAATTTTTCCACCTGTCACATGCCCTGCTCCACCTTTGAATGAGTCTCCAAAGACTCAAATCAGTAGATTTCTGAGAGCTGTCTGGCTCTACTCTTTCCTGAGTGCATAAAAGCCTTGCTGAAATGAAGGTGATTAGAGAAATGCATTGTTCCAAGAATGGTGTTGAACTTTCTTTACAGCACAGTCCTTTGGCCAAGAACATGGAGCCCCTCTATGACTGCTTTGTCCCCTCTGTTTTGAGCCTGGGGTTTGATGAGCGGGCTTGCTGGTTTCTGTCTTTTCTTTCTGAGAGAAATGAGTATGGGCTAGGAAACACCATGGGTTTAGATGTGGCCTAAGCGATGGGTGTGGGTTTGTTTTTCTCCTGTTTCAGGTACTTGCTTTGTTCCCAAACCCCTTGGCACTACACTTCTGTGCATGACTGCCAGGAAAATGGACAGGAAAGTAGTTTTATTACAAGCCAGTGCTTCTAGCACTAAATATCTGCTTGTCCATTTGGGCATATGCTTGTCTTTTCTTTTTGACCAAAGTATATTTTGCGTGTAGATGAAGTGTTGATCATCTCTCTCCAGCTGCAGTTCCTAGTCTTCATCTGTCTTGTTTCTCCCAGGAGAAGGCTGCTTTGTGAGGAAACATTGCACTAAACATTTTCAGCTTGAACAAATTACACCGAAAGCTGACAGATTAGAGAAACTCAAGACTAACTACAGTAATTAAAAAAAAATTCAGAAACTCTCCTTATTTATAAAGGGACATTAAGAGGGACACTCTCTTCTTTTACATGGGACATGTACACATTAAAATGTCTACATCTGAGGCAAAATATGGACCACACAGGTCCAGGGTTTGTTATGGCAATTACTCATTGGTGACACTGACAAGGAGATTTTGTGACCTGTCAAGGCCAAGAAAACAGGAATAGCAGCTTGAGGATAGACGATGCCCCAGCACTGAGCTAGGGTTACCTTACAGACTCCACCCCTGCCTTTAGCTGCAAGAGCGAGCCTGTTCTGAAGTGAGCATGCCACCTGCGGCATCGGCACTCCCCAGCACAGCACCAAGTGCCTGGGAAACGTGTGGGGATGAGGCACCACCGCAAGCTGAAGGGGCTCTAAATGTCTCCAGGCTCCCATGAACAGCTAAAAAACTAAGATGCCTGACAGGGCTGTATGTTGATATTTGACATATATGACAAATAGCATATAGGAATGAGGTCAGCATTTCTGGCTGCTTTCACTAAGTGTCCTTGAGGCATGTCTCTATTAGGAATTTTTCACCAGCCATTTCCATTTTGACTTCTTGTCACAGCCTGAGCTTATGCCTCCGGTGACTCCACTGCAGTCTCTCAGTGCCTGCAGCCAGTCCTCTCTGTTCTTACTGTTTCAAGGAGGTTTACTTGCTATGTCAAAAAAAGTCACTGCAGTTTCCTCAGTTTTCTCTAAGCATTTAGCATTGTAGTTGCAGGCATTCAGCTGAAATGGAGGAAGCTTCTGTAGGAGAGGTATCCCCTGGGACTTTACTCTGATGGTGCAGTGCAGTGCAGAGCAAATGCCAGTCTGTGCTCTGACAAAGTTTATGGGTGGTGAAGACTTTTCCGCCATTGCTACCAGCCGTGTATATGCAACATCCTTTGACTAATCCTGTTTCAATTAGCTGAGCTGGAGTTACTCTGTTACCATTGGCATAACTGCATGTGAGCCTTAAAAATTGCTTCCTAGTGTCAATTGACCCCAACAGTTACCATCTTTTCACTGTTTTAAATGAAGTCTTATTATTAAAGACAAACATAGTCCACCTTTCCTAACAGGATTATGATATAAAACTGTAGCATTGTATTCAATTTCAACAGGAACAATCAGCTTCTTACAATGGGTCTAGGATGAATGTTTTGAAAATAGGAACTGTATATATCACACAATATAGGTCAAAGCATCAGCTGACAGAACAGCTGAGCTTTCTTCAAATTCTTGCAGATGTATTTCCTTTTTAAGTGAAAAGCATCTTTCTGCAAAGCTAAGTTGCTTTCACACCATCTGAGACAGTGAAAGCAGTTTCATTTTAGTTTTAGGAGGGCAGAATAGTAAGGAGGGTTCAACCTGACTGCAACGAAGTTTAGCATCGTGTTTTGAACACATTTCAGTGATTAGCTATCCATATAGTTTTATTCCTAGTTTTTAAAAGGGCTTTTAAATCACACTTTTCTCTAGGACAATGAAACTTAGTTGGGAAGATATCCAGGCCAAATGCAAAGAAGAGAAAGACCTCCTTTCTCAAGAATTTTGATCCTGACACCAAGTTTTTTAACTTCGATTCAGCCACTGGTTACCAGAACAGCCTCTTTTCCCAGAAGAAGTGGAGCTGGCAGTAAATTTTGAAAATGTGTTATATTGTACAATGGAAAAGAGAAGTAAAACCCATGCTTCCTTTGACGATTCAAAGAGTTTCCCTCTTTGTATTGGGCCACATGACACAGTTCAAATCTTTGTCTGTTTCTTTGCAGCTTTCTTGTTCCACTGGCAAAGTGGAAATCAAAAGCATCAAGACAAAGTGATCCTCTCAAAACCCACTTATCTTGACAGGAAAATGGTTTAAGATCAGGCAAATAAGGAATCCTCACTTCCCTTTTCTAGAGAAATTACGCCATGTTCATTAGCAGATCTGTGTCTCATTTCCATCCACTTACTGTTGTTATGAAAATAGGAAGAAGCAGGGCACCTGAGGGCACCTACCCTTTGCTGCCATTACTATTCACAATTTTTCCACTCTTTCATTTAATAGAAATATCTGTTGTGATACTTGAATGAAATAGCATCCTGTTTTCCTTGAAGTTTGCTTGTGATTGTGTAAGATATTCCTTACAATGGGAAGGTGGGATTTCCAATACTGGTAGAAAAGAGAGACTTTTACTGGAAACAATCATCTTTGCATCTCTGAGGAAACCTTAGCATGCATTTTCAGTACATAAGGGAGGCTTGCAAGAAAGATGGGGAGAGGCTTTTTATGAAGACCTGTAGTGACAGGAAAAGCACAACAATTACATGCTGCAAGGGTAGAATTAGATTGGAGATAAGGAAGAAATTAATTATGATGAGGGTGGTGAGACATTGGAATGGGTTGCCTGGAGAACTGGTGGATGTCCCAGATCTGGAAGTGACAGGGAAGTTGGAAATGGATGGTCTTAAAGGTCTCTTTAAACCCCAAACATTCTGTGTTTCTTTGTGTTTCTGTCTTCAGCCCAGACCTTGCTTGCTGTGTCCGTGCCACCACTGCTGTGTGTGCGCTGTACAGAAATAAATGGGTGAAAGCTCAGTTGCAGTAAAGGGCTGGTTCTTGGACCTTGCAAGTGGCTCTGTGGTGTGAGAAATGCTGGGAAATCAGCAATCAGGGCCAGCACTGCCCATCTCCAAAGCTGCAGCCAGGAGGGCAGGGAGCTTGGCCCTGTGGCAGGCTGCAGTGGCAGACCTTCCCAGAAGACTTCGCAGGGTCCGTGGAACTGCAGCTCTGTCTCCTCATCCTCCTCCTGAGGAACACTTACAGCAGGTGAACTGCTGCCTTGGGATAGTGAACCTGCCAGGCATTTCCTTGTATCAAAGTACACTGTAGCCAAATGAGGCACTGATTAGTGCCTGCAATAGAAACTGCTCTGCCAACCCCCCCCTTTTTTTTTTTCCATTTTTCATTTCTTTGGTCTTATCAGCAAGGGCATGGTTTTCTCAAAGGTTATTTGACAGCCCAGAGTCATGGAGCAAACACGTTGGCCCACAGCATGAGAAAGACAGCTAAGCAATGAAGGAATTACAAAGTGCTACATCCTCTCTGCAATGTAACATTAACACTTGAGTCAGTCCCAGAGCACCATAAACCAAAAAAGTGGTATGAAAGACAAAAACATTAGGGAGTCAAGCCCTAGAACTGGGCACAAGGAAGAACACACATTCATGGAGGGCCACCCAAGAGAGACAGCTCCAACAGAAGATCCATGTAGCTGCTGGAACTGCAAGGTCCCTGCTGCAGTGCTCATTGGAGCAGGTAACCTGTGCTCAGAGATGCTGACTGCATGACCACCTCCACTGGCTTTGAGAATGTCTTTAAGCACATGCTCGGGTGTCTGCAGCATCAGGGTCGGATGTGTATCCTTTCCTGGGGTGCCAGTACATGACAAAGTGCAGGTGACAGAAGGATTTCAAACACCTCTTGAGGTATTGCATTCTGGGGAATACTGAGAAAGGAAATGCATGTTTCTGAGCTCACAGGTACATATGGTCACCCTGCTGAGACCACTTACCTCTTGTGGAGTGTGCCCCTCTCATATAAAATCCAAAGCTCAGGAGCTTCATTGAGCAGAGGACATTTCTCCTTTTTTAGGTTTGATCTTAGTCTAACGGGCTTCAGGAAATATTTTTGCTTCTCTCCATTCAGATCTGTCAGAGGTGAGGTTCTCTCACCACAAGGGTTTAATGATGTTTTTTTCATGTCTGAGGATGTTAGAAATATTGAATAGGATGCTGTTCTGTGTCTTAAAAGTGGCCATTGGCATTTCTTAGAAAGTTTCTCCCTGGTCAGGGAGACCAAGTGTAGAAAAATAGCAACTTGGAGGGCCAAATAGATCCAGGGGCTTGTCTCCAGTTCCTATTATGGACAGGTACTTCATTATAATAACGACTATCAGTGATGCAATAAACTTCATGTCACATACCCTGTGGCACAAAACAAACAAAACCACCTCTGACTTTGTAGACCTAGCAATTATTTTTCAAGTTCCTACTTGGGAGGGGCCAGTAACAGGTTTATAGAGGAAAAAGATGTTGCAAAAAGAAAAAAAAAGAACACTCTGGAAAGAAGAAAATGAGAGGGTGTTAGGAAGTTAAGACATGTGAATGTTTTCTGAAAGCACTAGTTCACCAGGTTCTGGAGAGGTAATCTGAATGCAAGGAGATAGATGAGCCCAGGTGGTTCAGTGCAGGGAATCAATACCACAACTCAGTATCAAGTTCCCAAAAGAAGTGACTTTGGAGGAAAAAGAGAAATAGATTTTCCCTGAGTAGTGACAAAATCCTAGTCTGTTCTGGCCTGAGAGGCTGCTTAGCTATTCAAGACTGAAAAGCTGTGTTGCTGTGGATGACCGCAACAAGCAATTACTGAAATCTGCTTTTGTTTAATAGCTAAAAATCGAGGCTGAGACTTTCACCAAAAAAAGGGCCTAAAACAAGTTGCTGGTAAACTGAGCACATCTTGCATGGATTATGGAGATACCCCAGTTAAACTGTCCCACTGGATTCTTTTTGCTCTGGGCTGGATTCCCCCTCCCCTAACTTTTGCCCACAGCTTTCTCTCCCTGAGGGCTTCCAGGCTTGCATTTATTGTTCAAACTAATCAACTTGTTTTGATAAAATAAAGAACAGGAAAATGGGAATGCTGGCGCTCTTAACTGTAGTGATAGGCGTCATACTGCCTTGTTATCGCTGCGGAAAAGAGCCGGGGCTGGCCGCACTCACCTCTCCAGCCTTGCGCAGCCCCAGTGCCTCTAGGTGGTGCCTGGATCTGCCGCCTGGCGCCAGGAGCCGGGAGCAGCAGCCTCGGGCTGGGCTTTGCTCAGCCGGAGATGCCACCAGTCCCATCCCACATCAGTGCCCTCCTGGTGCGGCAGATGCAGCAAAGCAGGCCCCTCTCTCTGAGAGAGGGAGACTCAGCTAGAGGTGGAGGGATCCCTGCACAGCAAATAGGAATGTCTGCAGTTCACCCAGACCTCATACATAGGCTTCATCCAGACCTGACTGAGACATGCTCTCTCAAAGCTGCATCTCAAAGAAAACCACGAGTTGTTTCTCTTTGAGGATGCTGAAGAGCCCTGTCTTCTAGAGAATTTGTGTCTGTAAGGAAATGTAACCAGGTCTATACCCTTCAGACTGAAGTGTTCGAAGAGAAAAGTGAAGTGCTCATGGGTCATCAGCAGGAGCAGGTGCCTATTTCTTTTCTGCTCTGCAGCCTATTTTGCTAACCTGAGCAGTGTGAAAAGTGTGGTGTGTTTGGCAGGAACAACTATAAGAGACACCTGTGGAGCAAAGGAGGCCATGGAGGGTATAGAGCTGTCTCCTACCCTTGACTATGAGGGCATTATGAAGGGCAATATTGTGTGAGGGCAGTACTAAGGATTGGAATTGAAAAGCCCCACTGAATTTGTAAGGTGTGGTTCTTGATGCTTCTCTTTATATCTTTGAGGTGAAGGACATTCACCAGGGAGGTTCACAGCTTTGGGGTGGTCACACAACTCTTCAAAATGCACTATGCAGCTAGGAAGCAGAACAAATTCTTAATTGGGCAAACAGGAGCTGCCTTGGAAGTCTTGCTATTTTCTTCAAAGATGCACCATCCTTTTGAGTGGAGCGACAGTGCTTCTATTTAGTATAGGGACAAAGAATTCACCCTTGGGCTTCCTGCTTGTCCCTACAGGTTTCCATTTGCTTGCATGTAAGGAGTGAGCAAAGCTGGAACAAAGGATGAGGTGGTGTCACAGAGGGATGGGCATCCACAGATGAAGGGCCATCCCATGTGCTCAGCCAGAAGCAGGACATGCCTAGCTGGAGGAGGGGGTACATCTTTGACATGCACTGCTCTCCCGAGCAGGCTGAGGGATTAGCCCCTGGATTTGTTTTTCAGATGATCCCATACTAACAGCTTTGGGTGGATTTGGTCTGGCTTCTCCACACTGAGTCCTTTGACCTTTTAATCCTCCTGAAATAACCTATTCCTTCCCTGCCGCTGTCAACTCCCAACCCCACCAGATTTCCTTTTGTTGTTTTTCTCCTTGGACATGTTTTAGGAGCTTGTTGCAGCTTTCCTAGTGGGCTGGGTAATTAGCTGGTGGCAGCTCTGGCTCCTTCCTCCCACTGGACTGTACCTGTGGCTGTGCTTATTTAAGAGTGCTGCTGGACAAGGGTGTTAGATTTCCAGGTTTTTCTGGGCTAAACCAGAAGGCTGACTTTTATGATAAATAAAAAAGCATATCTCTGATTTCTTTTCCCTTATTTTAACCTCTTTGTCCCTCATTCCAATTGGCAGGCCCAAAGGGTTATGCAGTTCTAAAAGAGGAAGAAAACAAGCCTGTGGAAAAGAAAATTACAGCTGGTAAGTGAGGCCAGATATAGTTGTGGTGTGGATGGGAAAGGGAGGAAAAGAAGAAAGCTGGAGAGAGCTCTGGGAGGAGAGGGCTGCAGAGCTGGTCACATAGCTGAGGTGAAATGTTTTAAGGACCTGGAATGTGGGGGAGGTGCAGAACCACCTAACGCCACTGCACACATGGTCACTAAAAGCTGTGTGAGAATGTCTTTTACAGGCCCAGATTCAGCTCACATTGTTTTGAGGCTTTGAAAGAAGCAACCCAGCTAATGGCATCTCCATAGGGAGGTTCAGTCAGCTTTAGCCAGAGGAGGGGTGCTTGGGGTGTTTTTTCCCTCAGATGGATAAGACACTCCGTCTCCAGCCTTGTCCTGCTGTCTCCTTGTCTTCCTCTGCCATCAGTGGCTGAAATAAGAGGATCACAAGAGGCTCTTTAAAAGCATTTCACACTGGTGCAGGAGAGGAATAATTAGTCCATAGTTATTCTTCTGGGCTTAGGTCTTTAGGCAGACAGGTCAATACACTTCTTCTGCTGTTCATCTTCAAACTGGTGTGTAGAGGAAATGCAGGAACTGCTGAGAAAATTGTGCAGTGCCCTGCAAGGCTTATCAGTATCTGAGACCCGTGGGAATTTACATTGCCTTTATATATACACTCGAGATTTTCTCTCAAGAAAGATGCTTAAGCATGTTGGAATTGGAAAAGTCCTTTACCCTCATCACTCACGATTGCCTTGTACAAAACTGAGTGAGCCCATGGTAGGCTGGCTACTAGGTGGCAAAATATGCAGGTGTTTCCTTGGCTCTGGACAAGAAAAGGCAGCATTTTGAGGACTCAGCTTTCTCCCCTTCTCTTGCAGGGAGAGTTTTTTGGAGAGGGAATGCACAGAAGGGAAATTGGAAAGCTGAGGACAGCAGCTGCTGTCAGTGTCTGATGCTGAAGAGCTGAATGCAGAGGAGGAGGGCAGCAATGCCTGATCCAACCCAATCCAGGGACATTCACCCGAGGGATCAGAGAGGAGCAGAGCTATCTTAGTAGCTCATCCCACACCTCTGCACAAGGACAGCACTGCCAGACTTGAAAATAGGTGTGGATATTTCCCCACACAGCCCAGCAAGTTTGTTCACTTTCCTTCTACAAATAAAACTCTGTCAGGGTCACAGTTTCTGAACAGTTTACACTAACTTTCCATGTGAGCAAAGCAAGTAACTAGTTCTCACACTGCTTTGCACACCTGTGAAGGATGATGGCATAGATCTATAGGCATTATACTGCAGACCTGCTGTAAGACCAAGGTTTTGGGCTTAATCAGGTGTGATTCAAAGGGAAATAAATTCCATCTGAATGTACAAGATAAAGGAAGCAACCTTTTCTCATCTGTCATGTTTCATGTTTAATTGAAAAACAAAACAAAGCACGACATGGAAAAATCTTTACAAAAATGTCCTAAGACAGGATGGTTTTTGCTTTTTCCAGGCAGTAGCATAAATAGTCTGATTCTTAAGGGGCATCTGTGTATGGAAAAAAAACAGAAACTTCTACAGCCTCTGTGCCAAATGCTGTTAAAGTAAGCATGGTAAATATAACCCTGAGCAATGATTGTATTAAAAAAAAAAAAAACAACAAATCCAAACCACTGAAATTTTTGCAAGTCTTTAAAGTCAAAACCCAAGAATGGCTGAGCTGCCGCAAGGGTCTTCAGTGGGATCCTGGAGAGTTTTTGTCAACCAATGGTTGGAAAACCAAAAAAATAGACAAGATTTTGAGTCTATTCCTTCTCCTAGGATTGTCTCACCTAGCTCACCCTCCTCCAGAGCCCAGGTGCTACACTGCATCCCCTTCAAATCCCTTGTGCATTCTGCATGCTTTGCTATGGGAAGGATGTCATCCTGCCAAAATTCCTTTCCACATGCATGGACACCTGTGCTATGTCAGACCAAAAGCCACCAACATCAGTCCAAGGCAGATTCCTAGGAAGGAGTGGGAGAATGGAGAAGGAAATAACGTGAGTCACCCCCATGAGTCACAGAAGACGTCCTGAGCCAGGGGTGGTGCTTTTGAATGTAGTAGCTCTCCATGGATTCCTATTCCACTGAGTTACCTAGTTTTCAGAAAACAGATGAGCCTTATTGTTCACAGCATCTCACAGCCAGTTCCTATGGCTCACTTGTATTTCCTGTGAAGAAGATACATCCTTTATTTCATTTTCATTCTGCTTTATGATCATTAGTTCCTGTCATGGAGGATCCTTACATCCCTCCCTCCAAACCACGCAAGGTTTTGCAGATTCCTGTCGTCACCCTGCACTCCTTCCTGCCGTACTGGGACTGGTTTCCCATTCTCCTGTGCTGGTGTAAGTCAGAAGTAGCACAGTGAAGTCTGCAGAGGCTGTACAGGAAGAGAGTATGTGTGTGTGGTTTTCTTAATGCAAGCTCTGGTGTACCCTTGCAATTTGGCCCTAAGTCTAACACAAGAGATTTCCTTATGTTACGTCTAAAGCTGTTTGGTGCCTTTAGTAACAGAGCAATAAACCAGGGATCTTTTCTCTCATGTCCAGAGGGGAAAGAAAACAGGGACTTGAATGCTAAATTCAGTTTTCAGCTTTGTCAAGATATTGTTTCTGGTTTGAAAGTTTTCTGAGCTTTGGTTTTAGAAGCGTTCAAATTTATATCCCATAAGTCCATGCTCACCCAGAAATTCAGTGAATTCAGGGGAAACAACTGATCTCTGAACAGCTGTTGGTTTGGTTTTGAGTGCTTCAGAGGATCTTATTAAAATAATAAATTTCCATAGGAACTGCTACTGCAGCGTTTTGGTTTTTTTTCTTCCCCAAGAGGAAAGTTATGCAAGGGCCTGGATGATATCAGCACATCTGGACAGCTCAGAGGCTGGGGGGGTTTAGTGGAAAGAGGAGGTAGATGATAAACAGCAAAGAAACTCACAGTTTTCTCAGCCTGGGGCAAGTGGTGGGATCCTGGAGAGAGAACTATAAACTCTGCCAGCACCAGGAGGGCCCTGCAAGGCTCCTTGCTCTCCAAAAGGGCGCTGTGTTTGGCAGCCACCACAGACAGCAAACAGCTGCTGATTGCTGCAGTGGGAAGTGCAAGGCCAAGCAAATTCGTTCACGATTCCAGCACTAAACACTCACCAATAGCTACAGTTTGTATTTTTACTCTCGGGGAACTCTGCAGGGAAGGTTTGTTCTCCCTCTTGCCTAAGTAAGAAATATTGCACAACAGGCAGGTGCTGGATGCCTTGGAGCAAGTTCAGCTCAGTCCTGCCGATAGGAAAACCATGGGATGGGCATGCAGGTGGAGGGGAGCCTGCAGCAGCTCTTGCACCTCACAGCTACCACAGTTAGATCCTTTCAGTGCCCTCAGATGCAAGCCAGGGCAGCAGCTACTTGCATTTTAGCTTAGACACTTGCAGCTCATAACCACAACTCCCATATCAGGTTCACAAGCCTTCAGGACACGACTGATGCTACTGGGAGGGCCCCTCTGGCCTGTTGCTAAAAACAGACCTGCTCATTCAAGAGAAAGTGTTGCACAGTTTAAAAAAATTGCTTTCATTTAAGATTCTGCACATATCTTCACGATATAACTGTTTTTCAACAGAGCCACCTCTTAAAAACATAATTAGAGGTCAAATATTAATGGACAATCCATGTCTTCAAATGTAATTAGAAGCACTGATGCAAAACTGCCTCTGTCCAGAAAGTTCCTGTGCTTGGCTAAACTTTCAGGGGCTGGTCATTACTCTCAGGAG
This sequence comes from Molothrus ater, assembly GCF_012460135.2. Lineage (NCBI taxonomy): Eukaryota > Metazoa > Chordata > Aves > Passeriformes > Icteridae > Molothrus > Molothrus ater. The sequence continues at coordinate 65,380,364 of NC_050478.2, forward strand.
TAGAGTTGTTTAAATCACGTTGATTCATAATCCTCAGCAAGAGAAAAATCAATGCTGGAGTGCTTTGCTTGTGTAACAACACGTTTTAGTGAGGCTGGAGTGTCTCTTCAATGAGATAATATCAGGCAGTTAAAATATTTAGAGAGAGCCTCCTGAATTCATTATGAATCAATTTTTATCCTTTTAATATTCTTGATTGCAAAGGAGTTCCTGTATAACATATGGGTCTTTTTCTCTGGCAGTTTCACCTCTTTTTTGTTCCTTGGTGCTCTCCCAGAGCAGGCTGGTGGTGGGAATTACAGCAGGAACAGGCTCTTGATGAGCTCTGCATAAACTGAGCCACATAAACTCAACATTAAAGGATCTAAACAGATAGAGAGAAGAAGAGAGCAGAAGGAAATGCCTAGTAGCCCTTGCAATGACAAAAATAAGAACTTGCTATCAGTCTTTGTCAGATGGCCTGAGTGAATGGGAGCTGGCTTCTCCCATGCCTGTGGACATGCCTGTTACAGCTTCTCTGTGGTTTTCCGGACAGCTTTCCAGGAAATAAAGTGATTTGACAGGATTTGGTTAAACAAACAATTTCATTTACTACCTTGCAAGACATGAAGAGTTTGTACCGAGTGATGATAAATCATGGTCTCTCTTCAAAAGGTTAACCACATGGGCTATGGCAGCATGTGTTAGGTCTCCTCAGTCTGGACTGTCTCTGGAAAAGCAAAGGTTTGGGGGTTTTTGCCTTTTCCCAGCAGGATAACCTGTACCTGTAGGTTGCACCCACACTCTACAGCTGTGCCTACCCCAGGTCATTTTTCCAGTGCAGTGGCATCATTCACCAGCCACATCTTCTTGCAAACTCTATCCTTCACAAATCCACCAGGAAAAGGACATAAATAGGCCTGACGACCTGTTCTGCTTTTCATAGGCCACTGTAACTGTACTCTGCCTCAGCCCAATGAACTAACCAGGGCTTAGGAGGCTTATTCTGCTCAGTTTTTTTTGGACAAATTGAGTAGATGCTGAAAATTAGTACCTGATGTATGCATGGCTTGCATGTGCAGTATTTGACTATGTCTTAGTTTGCTTATTTATAGATCATTAAATGCAAAAATAGATTAAAGCATTTGTATGCCAGAAAATATGTTTTGGATGGGCTGATAAGCATCTTTTCATATGCTATTTTAATAGCAGTAAATATGTAGACATATGCAAAAACCAAGGGTTCCAATGGAAAATGTTTCAACAACAGATGCTGAACACTACTAAAGCAGGTTTCATGCTCAAAATCATAATTAAAATTATTTAAAGTTCCTAATATACTGATAATACCATTATTCTTCTCTGAGACTTCTAGATATTTTAGTGTCACTTGAACTGCAAAAGTATCTGTTTATTTGATAATTTGTTGTATTTTCTTCTCTTCTCCCAGCTGCCCCTTTTTACACCCAGCCATATCCTCCCTCTCCTTGACCTGGGCTATCATCCTGTAGCTTTGCATTTGCTGCACAGAAACCCCCCTTGCCCTGAGCTCTCAGTGTGGCTGAGAATCCTACCAAAGGCTCTGCTTCTCCTCAGGAGGAGAGCTGTCACAGAGACATGCATCCATCAGTGTGCTGTCATAAGCAATGGTGTTAGATAAAGTGTCCAGCTGGAAGGGGAGGAATGCTGCTTTTCCCATCATAAAATGCCACCCACTCCAGGGGCTAAATTGTGTCTAAGGCCCATTTGTGCTGATGTTTTCTATCATAGCAGTGCTCTCACAGGATGCAGGTGGAGGAAGCATTTTGAGGCTTGGGGCTGTCCTACACTCACAGGCAATTCTCAGAAAAGAACCCAAACCTGGGAAATTATACACGTGCTCCTCAAAACATGATGTTTGATCCAGGATCAGTTCTTTGCACAGGGAGCAGTGTTCTTCTCTGCAGTTATCTCTAAGTGAAAGTTGTTACTCATGCAAAGCTGTCATTTCCTCGGTCAGTTTAATGCAGCAGAAGCGATGACAACTCATGCAAGCAGTCTTCCTGGCACAGAGAATTTTTTCTGAGTAAGAAATAGAGATGCATCATTTTGGGGCTCTGACCTTTGGAAACTGCTCATGTACTCCATTCTTAATGAGCAGGCTAGGGAGGTTTTCCTCACCTCTATCTTAACATAAAGAAAGTGTTTAAAACAGCCTTTTTGTTCTCAGCGAGACATAAAGAAGCATATTTTCAAATTTGTGCCCATGTTAGATTATTTATATCATTCCAATTGGTCTCCCCATGGAATTTGTTAACATGTTGTTGGCTATTTTCATCCTCCACATGAAAATGAATCTACTGGGTATCGCAGTGCTCAGATATTATGAGATTTTTTGATGAAAGACTTAAATTGCATCTGAGAAATACGAATTAGAGGGTCTAATGTCCCCCCAGAGGTTTAATTTAATACACAAAAGGAGCTGATCACTCCCTGCTGAGGTCATTACATGGGAATATTTTTTCTAGCGAACAGAGTAATTGGGACCAGTGGAGATTGTTTCCCCTGCCCCTCTCAAGAAAAAAGGATGGGTCAATTTTGGCTGCCTTCAAAGGTTCATAAGTTTTGTGAATGATCATGCCTGAGATGAATTTTGTTGTTGTTGTTGTTTCTATAAGGAACAAAGAACTCATGAGAACCCGTATTCATGCACAGGTATTTCTTGACATGGTGGCCTCTCCTTTCCCCAGTACAACATGGCACTGCAGGAAACCTCTGAGATCCAGGGCCCCAGAAACCTAGGTACCCAAACCTGAGTGCCAACGCCACCTTCCTTACACTATGAAACACTTTGGAGCGCAAAAACCCTCACAACATGTCATGGGACAATGAGAAGGAGGGTGCCCCTCCCAGAGGTTGCCCATGTCCTGGGTGCCTGAAGGAATTCATGGCCAGGGTAGCTGGCTGCTGCTGGACAACATCATGGAGCTGATCCCACCCCATCTGCTGTCCCCTTGTGACTGCTCTGTGGATATCTGAACTTAAGGGCTGGGCAGTGTAAGGCAGATCCAGTAAAGTCCCCACATACCCATTTAATTCCAGGATAAACAAACATGTGCTGAGGTCACCCCCAAGTTATGGCAGCGTGGGAGCCAGAGGGATGTCAGCAGGTCAGGCCGCAGGGTCAGGGAAGATGATCCCACTGAAGTCCCTGGTACAGTACCATTAACCTCAGAAGCTTCTGGGCAGTTAAAATTTAAACCCTTGCATAAGTGGTTTGCTGAACTGGTGCCAGAAGGATCAGTGTCTTGCAGGACTGAGCCCATTAATTCTCACTCTCTGAGAAGTAGCGGGGGGAACAGATGAGCCAGAAAACTGAACAGCTTTGGACTGTTTGATCCAACTAGAAGGGAAAATTCCAAAGTCGAGGAAACCTCATAGGCTTTGTATAAAAAGACAAAGGAACTTCAGGGTTTTCATGCCACAACCATGCCTGGGGCTGTGGCAATCACAACTTTGCATGGATGCAGGATATTTTTGCACAGCAAAATAAGCCAAGACATTTTTCATCATGCCAATTTGTAGGCACAAATTAAATTAAGTGTATCACTAGTGTGAAATTCATCCTCTTATTTCTAACTTGAGAAAAACTTTCCTAACACTAATTTTTTTTTTCTCAATCTCCTACTGAAAAACAAAGCACTCAGGAGAACAGGCATCCAGGAGACACACTCACTCCCTGAGTGCCACTAAACTTCTTTAATGGATACAGATGATAACAAGTATACTAAAAACAGTAATAAAATTATGACTCAAACAGAAGTAATGTACTTGCAAAACAAGGCTCTCCACCACACGGGTTTCTCCCAGTGGGGAGAGGCTGTGAGAACAAACAGGTGACACTTTTTAGTCACATCACTTAACTGCACGCCTGGAAAGCTCTCAGAGCTGCTGCTGATGGGGATGATGCCGTGAGACCCTCTGCAGAACATAAACACTGTGCATCAGTAAAGGCTTTCACTATTTTTCCCCAGGGTTTTAGGCAGTGGATTCTTTCAGGAGCCATTCAATTATTTCATTTTATTTCTGCTCAGTCTGTATAGGAAAGCTTAGTAAAAGGACTGTTCATTTTGACAAGATCCTCAGGGAAACCTCAAGACAAAATAGCAGTAATTTCTTCCACATATAAGTCACCAAGAAAAGTAGCAGTGGAAATAAAGGGGTAATAACAGAAAGAGGAAGATTATCTTTTAAAAGCAATTGCTTAATACCAATGCACAGTGAATATATTTAATGTCATAAATATTGGTTTACTTGGGGAAGATATGAGGAAATGTCAGGAGCAAAGAGACTCTTAGAGCTAAAATGAAATTAAAATTGGCAAGTGTAAGAGGAGAGGGGAGGGAGGGGGAAAGAGAATCCCACTGGTGGGAGTCCCATGGTCCTGATGAAGACTTGATAGCTGTAACCCAGCTGTGTGTTTCCTGCTGCTCAGGCTGCCAAAGCACCTGCTAACCTGCTGGCCTTACTGGCTTCCTTTCTCCTTAGAGGGAGACAGCTGAGGCAGAGACCTACAGATAAATACACACGTCTGTCCCTGGTGTGAACTTGCTTGCAGAGAGGAGACAAGCCATGAAGTCCTGATCCCCCCAACATGTGAGCGCTTTATTTCCTCTGCTCTGAAATGTCCAGCATTGCTGATCCCCAGGCTCTTGACCCACCCCTACCTTTCTTCCCATCCTCTGGCTCCACTCCTGACTGATGACACCTTCTTTCTTCCAAGCACAAGGACACAGGCATTTCAGGGCTCTGCCTGCCACTGGCAGTCCCTTCCTTGCAGGAGTGTCCCCATGCCCCTGCTGAGAGCTTGCTGTTTCTGCCTGGGGAACTTGACCTGCCAAGCCTGGGAGATGCTACCTTCCAGAAGGAAGAGGAAACCCAATTCAGCAGTTATCAGTATCTTTTCTGATTATAGATCTTTCCTCATGCCTCCACAACCAAGGTATAATCTATGTCCTTAAATTGATCAGGAGACCACAGTGTCCAGGCCTGCAAAACAGCATAATATTTTCTCACCTATACTTGTTCTGAACCTTCTGAGCCCTGAAACTTCAAACACACACTCAACTCTGCAGAATTTTAGTTTAGTAGCAATAAGTTGCCCCTTGGACTTCATATACACCTGGCTTTATGGTTTGTGATTGATGTGGTAACCATTCCCCCAGTCAATTACACTGCTTGCAGTGGGTCAAGCACATAAATCATGGCAGGTTTCAGGCTTGGACTTTAGGATAGAAGCTCTGCCCTAGAAAATGTGTTGAAAATACCCAGTTGGATCCAGCTCTAAGCTGAGGATATTGGTGACACTGAGTGCCTCGAGGGCAAGCATGGCTCGGTGTCCAGCACATATCCCTGCAGGTAGATTCATCCTTCCCTCACACCAGGCAACCAACCAGACACTGGGATCTTAAAAGCAAACTCCCTTCCCATAAATTCATATGTCTATAAATTTTACAGCCATGGGAGCATTAGTACTCTTCTGCTCTATCTTTTGTTTAATTGGAGCCAAAGAGGCTCATTCAATAAATTCTGTGTCAGCTCAGAAGTTGTGATTGAGCCATGGAGAAAGTTATCCAAATATTGACATAGGACTGAAAGGAATGGGGAACATTCCATATTAAACTCTTCTCATATTGGCTATGTATCCTTATTTGCCTTCTATCTTTGTAACAACTCACATGTCTCACTTAAGCTTCTAGCTTCAGGTCTTTGCTGCTTCTTTATTCTTTGCCAGATCGAATAATTTTTTCCTCTGCCCCTCCCTAAAAAAAAAACAAAAAAAAAGAAAAAAACCACACCCTTGTTTGAGATTTAATAGCTTGGTTTTCCAAGCTACCATCACTTATACTTCTCTCTGCCGTTCCATGAGCAGGGTACTATTTTGTTGCTAAAAGCTGATTTATTTCCTATTACCTACTCTTTTATTTTAGTGTAACAAGCCCAGAAGAGCTTAAAGAGAGCCTCTTGAAGGAGAGACAGCAGCCATTTAGACTGTATGGCAATTTTTGTGATGGTTGCTCCTACAGATGACCCTGGCACAAGAGATAGACATGTAGATGTTTACCTCAGCTGATGCTCTTGGTGCTTGGCCAGCAAGGCCATGTTTTTGCCATAATAACAGTGCCTTTGAAGAATTAAATTGCAGAGTTGGAATGACTTAGAGCAAATTCTGATCCCAGAGTTATAATATACTGACTGACTGGACTATCGAAGCTGTGTTTGGCCATTCCATATTTGATATTAATTCTCTTCATAGGGTTGCTCTCTCTAATTTTTTACAAGGCAGAACTCTTGGGAAAGGCAAAAATGAAAGCAATTATGAGAGAAACACATATTATAGAGAAATAAAAGCCTGAGGCATGATTGCTTTTACAGCAGGCAGCTGCAGGATCCCATACATAACCAATAGCCATACAAAGCTGCCTTCCTTGTGGTGCAGCAGATGTGGTCAGCAAAGACTTGGAGGGACACTCAGGAATTTGGTGGTATCAAACAGACCTGGGGATGTTCTTTTACAGTTGTTGTGGCCACATCCCTCAGGCTCACACTGGGTCAAGAATGCACAAATTTCTGCTCAACAGAAGAGAGAAAAGCAGGTGGAAATAGAGATGCCAGAGCTTGTCTTCCTCGCCTTATACAAACACTGTCTGAGAAAGATCCACTTCAAAATTATAGGAAAATTGGTGGGAAATGGGAACAAGGAGGTAGGAAATAGTACTCTCTTAGCTGGAGAAAGTCCTTGACAAAGAAAATTCAAGGCAGGTTACTTCCATATCCCAAAGCAGCTTCAATCCTGGGCCTGCCCATCATTGCTTTTCCCAAAATCTTGCCCCATGCACAGATGACTTAGCTCTCTGTGAACCCAAACTGAACTGGATTGATGCACTTCTAGTGCTCAAATCACTACCACAAGAATTAGAGGTCTGACTTGATGTTTATCACAAATAGATATTAAATATGAGACAGTGTAAAGTAAGCAGTCTGAGTCTAAAGCAGTCTAAAATCAGTCTCAGCACAAGAGTGATTCTTGCTACACATTGTGGCAGAAAGATCTGCTCATGTGAGCCTCTGTCCTGCTCCTTCCTCTGTGAGGCCACTGTGCTAATGAAAAATTCATCCACCCAGAGGCAGCAGCTTTCTTGCTGCCCTCTCCCCCTCCAATGGTCTGCCTCTCTCCCTAAGAGCTCCTCTCACAACCCACATGAATTTCTGGCTGCTAAGCCCAGTTTATATCCCATTTCCAATCTATGAGTGTTTTCACACTGATGGGCATCTGCTCCAGGCTTCTTGCCTTACCCAGACCCTCAACCCATCAGCTCTGGGGCAATTCCTCACCTAGCTGTTCACATCTTCCATGTGACCAGGTAACAATGGTGTTCTCCTTCCCTTATTCTTTATCCTTCCCCTCCCCTTGCATCTTTCCTGACATAGCTGACTCCATATGGTGCTTCTCAAACTGAAAATCTGGTCTCTTTAGTGTCTGGATTATCCCTGAAATGACTGGAGAAGAGGAGGCTCTACAGACTCCTTTTGGCTCACATAGAACTAAAGGACAACTTTCTCCTTTTCCTCCTGCCGATTTTTAAAATAGAGCTATTAGTTTTCTGCATTGTTATTCTGCCTGACTTAATGAGCCATTCCCCTCAAACACTTCACATTAACGTGTTTATGTATTTGCTTGCCTGGCTGGGTTCTTTAATAGCATGCCTTTGGTTCAGGTGCTCCCAGCAGAGGCTGCTCTGCCAGGCTGCAGGAGCTCTCCATTCACTGCAGCTGTGGCTCCAAATTATGCTCTGTGACTGACTGACTGCTTTTGGGGCAATTGCTCAACAGTAATAAGGAATTTGATAAATTTGATCTTTTTCAACAGAACCTATTCACACTGTGCCTTAGAGAGATGAATCAGTCTCATTCTTAGCATATGTTTTTCTGCAGTTTTAGCTGAGGGTCCTAGCAGGAGGATTATTTAAGAATAGAGTCTAGATTAAGATATCCTGCTAACTTGAATGTGGCTAGGAAGGCTGATGCAGGGAGTATCAATAGGTTTGGGGGATTACCCTAAAAGTAAACCCATTTTAATTTTAAACAAGTTTGGCAAGCCAGTGCCATCCTTGCCAGAAAAGGGATGTCTGATCTGGCTGATTGACTCTGGTGAAGCCAGTGTCCAATGTCAGGCTCGTTTCTTTGGCAGCTGTTAGAAGATCTACACCTGCAGGGCTTTTCTTCTCTCTTTTGCCCTTGTGCTGGGTAAACTTGAGTTCTGACTGATGCAGCAGACAGGCAGTGAGAGCAAGCCTATCTACCATTCCTACATTGTGGAAAGCTTCCTGTGAAATTGGATTAGCACTTAAATGTTGTGTGACAGAGCTTTACGTTCTAGGTTTTGTAAATGTTCTCAAGGAAAAAGGAAAAGAAAAATCCCTCCTCAACCTCTCTATCGTTTGGGGACAATTATAGTATTGCCAGATTAATTACAGTGTTTCTACAATGCTCTCCTCTGATTCTACTGTTATAATACAGCAGAAATCAGAGTCTGTTTTGACCTTTATTCAGAGCCTCCTGTTAAAGTGACTTTCACAACAGAGCTCAATTTGTCACATTTTATTTGTACTTTAATTTTATTATTAACAGATTAATGAAGCTGGTAATGGGTTTCCCAATGCTCCCTTTGGAAACGTGAACTGTGTCCCTTCCTTACATCAATCTGCTGTCAGCAGATGAAGTGCCTTTGCAAAATGCTATTAACTGTTACCAGAAGCAATTAGTCAAAATAGCAAGTCAGCTTCAAAAGGAGAGACTCCAGATTCCCTCAGTGTGTTAGGAAAAGCACGTTAGTAGGATTTAATCTCTCCAGCAGCCACAAGCTTTAGGCCCTGCAGTAGGTGTCTGGGTAAATGACACATAGAAATGTGAACGTATCAAACTTTAATTTGCTCCAAGGAGCAATGCCAGGTTAAAAAAAAAACAAAAACACTTTCTGGTGTCATTAGCAGCAATCCCCACAGTGCCAGAAATGCCCACGCTCTGTTGTAAGATATTGTCTCTGTGCCAGCGTTAAAAATCCACAAGTGAAATCCTGGCCTTCCCAAAGGCAGTAGGGCACTGCTTGTGACAATGCTGAGGCCAGGCTTTGTCTTCTTTGTCTTAATTTTCTGGCCCAAACAAATATTTGAAAAGTATTTCCCATCACCTTCCCAAGCATCAAATTCCAACCCCTTCTCAGAGAGCTCTCTTTTTTTATGCTGGGCCAGAAATTCACAAGACAATTGCTGGTGAGACACACATAACCTCTAGCTCCACTTCCCCCCTGGGAAGTGATGGCTTGGCATCATCATTACTCCAACATCTTTATTTTCTGGTCAGTATTCCACAAGGGGGGCAGCCCTGCACATGGCAGGGGGGTTGGAATGAGATGGCCTCTAAAGTCCAAAACAACAACTAAATAAACTATTTAGTGCAATACAACACATTCCAACCCAAGGCATGGCATGACTTGTTGGGCCTGAAAAAACTGTGTTACCATGCACGTACAGAACATGAGTGCGCTCAGTAGATGGTCCCTAGCAGGAGGAGGTAAGAGGCTGAGCCCTTTTGAGGAGCAGGGTAGCACTGGATAAAAAGGCAGCAGTCCCCATCTCCCTCCTGCCCTGGCAGGGAGGAATGTGGGGGAGGTGAAGCATCTGGTTTAATGTCCTACATGCCTAGCAAAGTCTCGAGCATGTGCTGTGGTATTCCTACTGCTTCCCAGATTGGACATACCAACAATTGCCCCCCTCCTCTTTCAAATGTTGGAAAACAATGTTATCCATCACTATTTCCAGTGCATTTCTACATGTGTATTGCATACATGGGTCTAATTAAAAGGAGAAGGTCACAAAAACAACAGAAATTCCACTGATACTGAAAATAAAAGAGAATGTCCATTTGTTCTCAGGAATGGGCAGTGAGGTTTCTGTTCCTATGGAGAAGGTTAATATTTTTCATGTCATTTGACCCTAGTTCCTTCAAACCAAGTCCCACCTCCTTTAGGTGGTTGCAGCGGCCCTGATGGCTGCCTGAGCTGCATCAAGGGCAAACTCTGGGCTCAGTTCGCATGCCTCTCACAGCCCTGCCATATGCCAGTACTCCCACACTGGGGGTTTTTCTTGGAGGCAAAGAACAACTCAGCACCGGATCTTGAGGACATTTTTCCTCAAAGAAAACATAAACAGCTGAACCCCACCCAGGGACTTGGACGAACTACAGTCTGGATAAAAACCACCACCCTTTATTTTGCCAAGACCTCATTGATTAAAAATATGCAGATCCAATGATTTTGCTGAGTGTTTGCAGAGTGTGTTCCTGCTGGGTATTCTTTCCTCCACTGCCTTCAAGTGAGTAGTCACAGTGCATAAGGTTAAAAGGGTTTCTTTTCCCCTCCAAGTGCAGAAGAATACAAGAAGAGTTAGAAGTCTAGGACAAAAAAAAAAGCCTGGCACAGTCCACTCTAAGTTGTAGGAGCAGCACATCCTATCTTCTTTGATAGGAGCTTCATGTCAACAAAAGACTGTCCTCTGGTCCCTCAGTCAGCTCTTTCCACTGATTGGTGGAAGAGCTTCTTAAAAAAACACAATGCATTCTTCAAACATTCCCATAAAATGCCCTTCTTTCTATCCAAACACATTGTCTGTCCTCTTAGATCAAGCATGGCTCTTATACTTAAACATAAGGATTAAAAGACATCCATTAAAAGGAGAGTTTAAAATTCTATTTTAAAAAAAGCTCAGAAGCTTAAAAGACTAATTATTTGTGTAATCTTAAAGATCAAACGTTGCTGAAATAAAGACTTTAACTCCTTTATGAGATAAAACCTGTGTGCAAAGATTGAAAGAGGAGAAGAGACTATTAAGATAATCTAGTTTGACCTCATGACCTCAGGTTTTGGCATTTCACTGGCACAGGACCCTTTCAGTTGTTCATTAGCCATATGGAAAATTGAATAAAACCACGGAGGATGCAGTAGACTACATAAACTTTAAAAAAACAGACCACAGGTGCTCATGTTCCTTTAATTTTTGTGTTTGTAGGCAAGGCTCAGTGCTTAAAGGGATAGTCCCAAGTCCTCTGCTGATGCAGTTGGGTGCAGGTTTTGCTGAAGCTCACGGATGTCATTTTCCATCAGATGAGAATCTGGCCTGAGAAGTTCCCAACTGTAAGGGAGAATGAAGTAAATACAAAAGTGCAAATACCTAAAAAGGGCAAATTGCAGAAATCTTTGGGTAAACTACATTCCCAAAGTCTCTCTCCATTTTTCTTCTTTTTGTCTTTCTACTTTTTATAACAAGAGCTTAGGATTGTGTTCACTGTGCCAGTTTTCAGCAGGACAGGAGGGAGAAGCTGGGACACATTTCTTTATGTGTGTCTTTTCTAATCTGTTAGAGCTGTCTGATGTCTTCATATCTAATACATTTGGGACCTTTGATCTGAGTTGGAGGATGTCTCAAGAAGGAGTGATGATTCACAGGAAAACAGGATATCCACAGGGGAGCCAGTTGCTCAGTCCAGCAGCATTAATCAGCATTAGATGTGTGAGCTCTTGCTCTGAAACACTGTAAATAAGAAAAGCGTCACAGATCATTATAGGTGTGGGAATAAACAAAGAGAGAAACACTATTTAAACCTCTAAGTGTCAAAAATGGTTTCTGAACCACCCACTTGATTTTTTGGTGGAGCAAAACTGTCTGGTGTCCAGATGAAAACATGACTTCTGTTTTGCAAAGAGGCACTGTTTCAACACTTGCTTCTGTTCTGGCACCTAGACTGTTTTTGCAAACCAGGGACACACCTAACACTGGGTAACAGGTCTGAAATACAAGAGCTGCCTTCCTGTGCCCAGACAGCCCAACAGCCTGGTTACAATGCCATGCTCTCCCTGGCTTGCTCTGTCTTGCAGCTTGGTTTATCTTTCCCTCTTTCTTCTCTCCTGGCCTCGTTTCAGCCAGCGAGTGTCTGCAGCTGGCCTGGCCAGAGCACAGGAGCTTGGAGCAGCCTCCTGGGAGGGAGGGGTCATTAACAGAGCTGTCCTTTCATCCAGGGACCTGAGGGACGTCAACATCCCTTGCTGTGTAATCCCTGGCTGATGAGGAGGGAGCTGGTGCTGCACTAGAGGACGGTGACTGCATCGTCCCTGGCACCTCTTGGTGGCAGAGAGTGCCACCACTGCGGTGTTGGTAGCTGAGTGTGGAAGAAATGGGCAGCACCATCTCCTCCTCATGCTCACGTGTTCAGGATGAAGCCCTTGTGTTTAGGTTGTACAAAGGGTGTGATGACTCTGGATACAGTGTTCCTGAAGGATAGTACTTTGTTAGATCCTGTGCAGGACAGCTGGGTGCCAGAAGGGCAGCTACTCAGGCTGGGGAATGTTTGAGCATTAGCAGAATCAGGGGATGTAGTAATGTTCTGTTCAAACAGGGAATTTTGGCTTCTTGTCAAAATTCCTTCTGATTAGACAAAAATTTCTGTCAAAAGATGCCTTTTAATCCTTCATTTTGACTTGATTTGCCTTGATCATAAGGGATAGGAAGGGTTAAGTCACAAGATAATGGCTTTCCACTCAAGTGCCTCAGGTCTGGGTAGGTCCTGTTCACAGAATCATGTTTGAGTTGAAAGGGACCTTTTAAAGGTCATCTATTCTAACCCTCCTGCAAAGATGCCAACTCTTTTGCAAAATCTGCTCCTGCACGAGGCCCAGCACTGAGCAAAATCCCTACTGGTGCACCTTGTCCTTGTGCTCCTTGGAGGTGGGTGGATGTTCTCAGTGATGCTCCCTCCATGCTGTGTCCCTCACTGCAAATTCATGTCCAGGGAGTGTCCAGGGATCACTCTTGCCTTCCACAGGCACTCTGTGAAAAATCCCTCATGAAAGTGGGGCTGCAATGGGGATGGAGAGCTGTGCCAACAAGTGGGCTCTGAACTCACTTCCATACCTAGATCTGGAGCAGGAAGATGATGGGATGGCAAAGGGCTCTTAGCAGTCAGTGATTTTAATGGAGACCTTATTATTCATGATATGAAATGGAACTGTCACCTGTGTCACATGCTCTCTCCTACAAGGAGGAATCCAGCCATGAGGTATTTAGGTACCAACAACAAAACACCTCAGACCTGAATGACCTGCAAATGGAACTTCTGAAGCCCAAAGGGATGTTGTAACTGCCTGAACTTAACAAAAAGAGGAAATGCTGGGGGCATTTGACTTTATAAACTGCCTTCAGTTGGCCCACTTCGGCACAAATGCCTCATGCATGGTAATGGATTTCAAATACACTAAAGAGCACAGCCACAAAACCAAACAAGCCTTAACATTTGACCTTATTGGGGAAAACAAGCCTACAATTACCAAAGAAAACTAAGCATGCCTAGCTAATTGACTCATCTTAGAACTCTAAGTTTTGTTTCCATGACTGAACCATTGGAATGTAAAGCCTTGCCATCTTTCAGCTAGCATGGTTTCCTTAGATCTCATGGAATATCTGAAAATCACCAGTCACCTCCTAACGTTGTGAGTAGTCTGTTCAGTATAAAGAGGAGAAATGTACAGACAAACATAAATGGCAACAACACCTTTTTTTTTTTTTTTTCCTGATTTAACATTCCTGGAACAAAACGTGAACATCAAATCAATGAATTACAGGCTGTTACACCCTTATTGCTGTATGTTCATCCACCCATGAACATTCCATATAAAATTACCTAATAATCAATTTGAAGTACTTTAAAGTAGCTTGTTGTCATCCTAAGTCAGTAACAGAATCAGCAGTCCAGTGTCTAGAATTAAGACAGGGGTCTTATCCTCAAAGATATAAGCCAGAAATGGTGTTAAGTCTTTGGTGTTTTAGGTATCATTTAAAACAACATCTGTAGGTGCTGAGACTCCTTACAGGGAACAGAAATTTCCCTAAGACATGGGAAGACAATTCTAGCCATGTTTTTTTTAGTCATCCATAATGTAACATTCACAAATAGAGAGTGGCCAGAAGTCATCTAAGACGGCTGGCACTTACTGCTCCCATGAATAACCAGGAAAGCAAGGAAAGGAGGAGATGGTCATACTGGTCTGAGAGGATATCTTTCCAAAGCAATGAAGCAGCGGCCCATCAGATAAGTCAGCTGAAGGTATCTTGAGTGAGCACTCTCACTTGTGGCTTGTTTGGTTTCCATGGCTCTTGGCAAGTCACTCATGCTAAAACTGAAGATTTTTAATTTTGTTTTGATGAAACTGTCCCAGTGTTAAACACATGTTTGAAGGGCAGTTTACGGGTTTAAACTACAGTGTTTATGAAAGTTTAGTGAGGATTATCTTGCAAAAAATGAGGACTTCTGGAGTAAGTTATATAGTGACAAATTAATTTTATATTCTGTTTAACCACATGTCAGTAAACTCAAGGCAAGAAAAAAATCTGTTAAGAAACCATACAGAATGTTTAGTTAAGTGTAAGTCATGGGATGTCTGTTTCATGGTACATCTCTGGCTTTGAGGTGGGCTATATTGTGTTCAGCCTATGTAGGTTGTCTGAGATGAAATGCATGTGATGGGCACTTGAATTTGTATGCAAAACACTGCTGTCAGACTTTCTGGCAGGGGACTGGCTGATATGGACCAACTGTGGGCTGCTCAAGCCTCAGGGCATAATTTACAGCAACCTGAAGCTCAGCAAATTACTTGAGAAAGAAAGGGACAAAGGTGTGTACAGCAGCAGTAACCAAAGCAAGGCAGAGCATCCCTGCACCTACAAAGTGCTTTATTTCAGCTGTGGTCCAGAAGCTGGGAGTTGCATCTGGAGATGTAATGCTACAGGTCAAGAGATCTGAGGCCAGGTACATTGTCTATATCTGTTTCTGGTTTAGTTTTTGACCCAAGAAGTGACAGGTAGGCCATGCTGTAGCTTATTAAAGCCCCAATGGGAAACACAGGCACATTTAATACAGTTCATGTTCCAAACCCATGATTATTGTTATTATATGGACATGCTGCCTCCAAAACCAGGTACCCACATCACCAGCAAACATCCTTTATTGCAAAGAGAAACCAAGTAAGGTCTAAGATGAAAGAGCTACAGGCCACTGGCCACCAATTCTTTTCCTAGTGAGGGCTTTTGGCAGATCACAGGGAAGCATCTGCACAGATCCCACAGAAGCTGAGTGTCTGTACTCTGGCTGTATTTGTACCCAGCCTTTAGCTGGCACCTGCTTGCACCCTCCTGCTGGGAATAGGTTGTGAGAAGATGCCAGAGTGTGCCTGGGTACACTGAAGGGCAAAACTTGTTCTGGCCCTTTGATGTTTAAACAGCTGTGCTGGATTTGCCAGAGGGTGTCCAAGAGAGATCCCTGAGTAAACAGGCCAGGTGTTATTTATTCCAATTCAGCTGTGATAATTCACACCATCTGAAGAGCAGCCTAATACTGCACTGGCAGGTTTCTGAGATGTTTGCTACTGCTTCGAACAGAAGGATCCTTGTGGCAAGGGGAATGTGATTTCCCCATCACTGCTGACTCTGGACAAGACAATAAAAGTTACAACACTATTTAAAACAAAAGGAATTAATTCAGAATGAAAATGTAATTGTTAATGCAGCAGTCACAGGCTTGTGCTCATGCAAGATACCCGTGTGTGCTGATGTATTTATAGATGTTGGTTCCAGGCACTAACAGAGGGGATGTACAGAGTTTAACCTTCTCTCAGGTCTGGTCACACTCCAAATTTGTTTCTTGTTGTTGCATAAGCTGTAGAGGCAACTCAAAGAATATCCATTTGGAAACACCCTAGAAGGAAGGGAAACAGTGTAATTTTCAGGACCACAGTCTTCTACAAAACTGTGATTTCCTACAGTCTTGATGTGAACATTAGATATATCTGCAACTACCTGCTAATAGTAGAGTTCCTGCTTCAAATGTGGCTAATCTGCTTTGCCTGGGTAAGTGATGATTCAGTATTTGTCCTCAGATCTCTTGACCTGCAGCTTTACATCCTCAGAAGCAACTCCCATCTTCTGGGAGTTCTTCTCCCATCTCATGGCTGAATCAGTGCCTACTTTCTTGGTCCTTTCTCCCTGTTGTCCTAAAATGAACTTACCAAGTGACACATCTTAATGTTCCTCTTTATGACATATCTGTTGTCATGTCATTCTTACTCTTCAAGATATGCTTCCATCTCTTGCCCTTGGCGTCTTCAAAACACCTAGAACAGAAAAGACAGATGCAGATCACCCGATTCACCAGGCTGAATTTTCTGTTAAATTGGAGACTACTTGGAATTAATCCTGAGCAGAATATGAGCACACCACAAATTGCTCATCAAGTAAATATTTAAGATGTGTATACAATAAATCTCTGGAGTTTAGTAAAATCAAGACTCAGGGGCATGTGCAACAGCAATTCCTTACCCACTGCTGCCTTATAAAACTCAGGAAAATGGTAATAAGTTGTGATGGCATTCAAAATTTTGGGGATAGTTTTACTTTGCTGTAAAGCTATCTGATTCTGTCATCTTTTTTTGCTCATGCTTTAGACAAATACGCTCAAATTAATTACAATAGTTCTACTTTACTGGTAGGTGTCCATTTCAAAGGAGCTAAAACTAATGCAAAATTTCTTGAGTTCATTAACTACAAACTGTCACCTGATTCTACTGGAAAAAGCTTCAGGCTCTTAAAGCACATGTAAGATGGCAATGTTTTGGTTCTAGCTTTGGCTGGTTGGGGTAATTTCACATAGGTAAAAACGATAATGGTACAAGACACGTTGACACCACTACTACACTTATAAAAAGAACATACAAATGCACAGTGACACTCCACACAGGGCTTGCACGTAAGACACTCACAAATCTGAAGTCCGGCGCTGCGGGGAGCCGAGGACTCTTAACTCTCATCAAGTTCAATGTGAGTTGAGAGTGCTTGGTGGTTCAGGTGCTGGGGCCCTCAGCGAGGCTCTGCACAGCTCTGTCAGAGACAGGAGTAATTTCCCCTTTCCAGTGTGTGTGCTTCTAATGGCTAGATTAGTACAATTGCCTGATAATCATGAGTAATAGAAACGGCTTTCTGCTACTGAAGTGCTCTTTCTGGAAGTTAATAAAGCTCATTCAACATCGCCTACAGTTTTACAACACGCCGTAATGGAATAATGTAATGGGTACAATGTGAGTACCATACAAAAGCCAGTGTAAAGTTAAAAATGGATCTAGGGTACTGCTGCTTTTGAATATGAGCAGTGCAAGGTATGAATTAGCTCCTTGAGATGGATACAGGAGTTAATCTGTGAACAATGCAGCCCAGCTCACATTCAAATTCGCTCCCTTTTTTTTTTCCAGATTTGCTTCCTGTCCTTTTCTTCCAGTTGTTTTATATGTGTTCATCCTTGTTAATTCCAAAAAGGTGATTGTGCTTTTAATTTACACCTTCCAGTTTCCTACTGGAATTTGGTTATTAAAGGGGTTATAAAAACTTCTGTAACAATGTGATAAAAGGACACAGCAGGAAACCAACTCTACTTAAAAATTGTAGCATGAATCCCAAGTCAATTTGAAACTTCTAGAAATGTGTAGCCCTGTAACTTGTCAAACGTGTCTCCTGCCATTGTTGGAATACCCAAACAATTCAGAGATAATTTTGCATTGTTTTCACTACGTGCAAACAGAGGAGTACTAAATTTCATTATTCTGGGATCCATCCATGTTTGTATGCCTAGTATGAAGGGTTTGTTGCTAAAACAGCACATTAACTGTATGTGTAAAGCCTCTAGTCCCTTCTTCTTTCCCTGCATGAGTAAGACAGACTTGTTTTAGGGAGAAAATGGCTTTGTCTACCTGTAAATGAAGATCTCCTGAAATGCAGTCTCCTAAGAGGTTGATGGTAATGAGTTATGCCAAACCCTCATTACAGTAGTGGCCTTTTCACCAGCTGTATGGCGGATTTTGCAATTAACACACAAAGAATTATTCCTTTCTTGTGTAACAACATTTTAATGTCAGTAAAAAGTGGTTTTATAGTTCAAGATTACAAATAAAAAAATATTTCATTATGACCCTTTTGCCATTTGTCCTCAGGCAAGTCTTCAAATTCTAGTTAGGGAAGAAACACAAGGTGGATGGATGCTCACTCTATGGAAAGCTGAGGGACTCCCTCCCCACTCTGCAATTGCCAGATGTTTTGAATGGAAGATTTTACTGCAAGTAAAGCCCGGTGAGTTACTATCTCTCCCGTGGCAGGTGAAACCACAGGGGCTTTTACCACCACCAGATCCTTTCAAGCTGAACCAGCTGGAAGGGCACAGAAGGGCACTGAAAGGAACGAGTCAAGCACCTCTCTAGCTACCGGACTGCATCAAGAAGGCACAACATAAGCAATGGTAAAGTCAGTAAACAAAATTTTACTGTAATATTTTGTAACACAGATACTGTATTTCTCTTTGAAGTGTAAAGCTACCGTCTTACACAAGAAAGATGGACAGACCCTTTTCCAAGACTAATATGGATACAATAAATATGGAGTTTTACATACTAGATCTGTACACAGAAACTTTGTCCCACAGCCATAAAAATTTACATTTAACAGTGCAACATATAATTTAATCCTTTATTTATCTGACATAGGATGTTTACTAAACACAAGCAACTACCTGGTTTTAATATACATATTTTATATATATATATTTTATATATATATATTCAACAATCTGTACAGGTTTCTAAACATAAAACTCCAAAAAGGCACAATCGTCTATACAACATGTACAAAAATGGCTGGAGCTGACAAGAAACAACAATTATTGGTCAAGAGTTCATGATTGCACGAAGATTAGTAATGGGTTTGTGTCAGAAAAATGTGCTTTAAGGAAAGGAAGGTTTGCAAAGAAACCTGCAAGTGTTATAAAAAAACCCAAAAAAACTCTAAAAATAAAAACACAATTAAAAACAAAAACTAGGTTGCTATTACAAGTCTATCCTCATCGTCACTGCTGCCATCGCTAAACTGCACCGTGTTTTGCCGCTGGGGCGGGGCGGCCGGCCTGGGTACCTGTCTGTCCGGGGTGACAGTTCGGTGGACTGGGGACTTGCTTAACGCGTTGGGATTTGCCTTGGAGCGGGGCTCTGCTGGGGCAGCCCTCTTCACCTGGAGGGCAGGGAGGTCACGCTTTGGCTTGCTGGGGTTGGCGAGGTCAGTCTTTTCAGGATCAGCTTTCCCGGGACCAGCGGGGTTGGTCAGCGGATTGGGCTCAGGCTGGCTCTTCCCGCCGTACCGCTGGCCACCAGCCACCGCCTGAGGAGAAGCATCCCGGCCGGCCTCGGCTGTGGGGAAGCCAACAGGAGCGAGCTCCAGCTGGACCTCGCCGGCTTTGGAGCCTGCGGTGGGTGCCTCAGAGGCTCCGTGCCCCTCGGCACTGGCGGGGCCGACAGAGGGGATGAGGGTCGGCAGGGCGATGTTCAGGATCTGCAGGCTGGGAAGGGGTCCCTGCGGGCTGGGGTTGGTGCCCTGCGGGGCCGCGCCGGCTGTCAGCACCTGGAGGCCCACGGCGTTGAGGGTAATTCCCGGAGGGCGCATCTGCGGGGCGATATTGGTGTTTGCCAGGCCCAGGATGTTTACTGTCTCCATGCCCAGCGGTGGCAGAGGCTGCAGGTTGGGTGTGCCGAGCCCCTGAATGCCCGGCACGCTCACCTGGCCGATGGGAATGCAGGGCACCACGCTGTTCACCTCGGCGACTCCCACGGGATTCGCAGTGGTGCCGGGGGCCGTGCCGCCTGTCTCGCCAAGGGCGCTGGTAGTTCTGTGAATCACGCTCACAGCTGGGATAGTGAGCTGCACCGGCCCCGCCTGGATGGGAACAAAGGTGGAGTAGGTGGCCAGGCCGGCAGGGACCACCTGGATGCCCCCGACGGGCACCATGCCGTAGGGAGCCTTAGCTTGCTGCTGCGAGTGCAGGGGCAGGTGGCTGAAGAGGTGAGTCTGGGGAGCTCTCGGCTCGGCAGCCGGCTTCTCCTCCGGGATTTCGCTGTAGGGTGACGGCGCTGTCGGTGTCGGCATGCTGTGGTCTGCCAGCGAGGACGGGGAGCTGATAGAGGGCGTGCCCTGGGAGAGAACCACACAGGAGTGTTAATGTGGCAGCCACCATACCCTTCAGTGACATGAAAACACGAGGGAGCTGGGAGTGCTTCCCATGCCCCCTTTTCAGAAAGAAAAACAACAAAATGGTTCATAGTATATACTGCTCAGCTTAAACAATGAACTGATTTCCTTCCTTTTTTTCCACCTCCTTCCTCACCCACTAATTGCATTTTCCTCTGCTAATTACCCTTGCTTAATTTCTCTCAAACACTGGTGCTCAAAAACATTGCTGAATATATTTTGCATGTGTGTTTTAAGTGGTGAGAAGGCTTTGGAGACCTGTTTTATGTGGAAATTACCTCAGGCAAGAAGGTTAAATAAGCATAACCTGGCATTTTTGATGCACTGGGTTCCTCTCCTGAAGGCATTACAGCCTCCAGCAGGCAGAGGCAGCATCATGGCACATTTGTCATAGGTGCTTCTAGTGAGACAGACAGGGTGTGCAATGACAGGAGATGGCTGACAACTACAGCTCCTGCAGAAGTGGAGGTGATGGGTGGATACTGGAGTGAGATGTGGGATCCACATCCCATTGCTGCCTCAGCTCACTGTGATTTATTTGGTGCACACACCTGGATTTATAATACTATTTTTATCCTCCCTTTTCTTCTCCTACAGCCTGTTACTGACCAAGGCTTGCAATTCCTTTCCTAGAACCTCCTAAAACGAGTAGTCTGAAAGTGCAATTGCAATCTCATGGTTATCTTTTTGTTTTTGGCACATTGATCGCACACACACTCTGTTGCAACCTTACTTAGTTTTTACAGTCCTAACTCTCAAAAATTCCCTAGAGCAGGCAAAAAACTCAACACCAGACAGAAATACTTTTGAAATCTGCTTGTAGAAAATGTATTGGCAAAGGGAGAATATGATTAACTGGCTATGCAGTGCCATCCCGTCTAAATGAGAAGATGGGTGTGAGAAAGAAGTCAACATCTTTCTCAGAACTGACACCTCACAAGAGATCCTGATAAACTGGTACGGATGCTTTTGAAGGAATGTACAACAGCCTTCCTGAGCTATGAGGACTCCTTTTCTCGATTGCAAGATCTGGGATCCACAACCATTCACAATAGGAACAGACTGCAGATTAACCACTAGAGACACAAGGCTGATGCTTCTTTTGGTCTAGGAAAGGAAAAGAAAATCTGGAAAGGAATTGCTTCCTCATATTACTTACATGCCTTCCTTTTTTTTTTTTTAATATATTAATGTAGACAATTATTCAAGCTATATAAATGAACACCATTCAACATTTTTAATTGCATGAATATTTACTTGAGGCTTCAGTGGTTCTATTTAATGAGGGAGTACATTCAGTTAAATGTCCTTCTGGTATCCACCGGCAACAATGGAACCTAAACTCCAAATACTAGGACCCTTCCCATTTTAAGGCAGGCATATACAGTGATCAGAGACCACTTCATTTTATTCTCTGTCACACTACAAATTCGCTCCAATTAACATTTGCCACATGAACTCACAGTTCCTACAAGCCAGGATGAACCTATGTCAAACAATACAATGCAGCAATAATTTTTACTGTTTCTCCATGTCAACAGTTTGCTATCTTAAATGGTGTAAAAAATAAATCTAGTAGAGTACATTTGTAAGTTTTCAAAGAAAAAAACAAACCACTAAGTACTTAAAACAGATTGAAATTTTTACTTTTTATGCTTTTGAAATTTTTCTGCTACTTTTTTGTAACTGCATACAGTTAGGTTTAAGCTTGGAGTCGATGATCTCAATATTTTTTCCAACCTAAATGATTAATTCTTTTTATATAATATTTCTAAATATTGCATTCATCATGGAGAAGGCAGTGCTTTGATTAAACTATTGTACAACTCATTTTTTTGAACATTGCTCTGAAAAGCTCGAATGCCTTCATGGTCTGTAGCAAGAATTAAAAATTCCAAAAAGTATCTTTAGGATCAGTCTGGTAAGTGACTTGTACCATCCCCATCGCAGTTCATTAAAGCTGCTGCTGAATGAAAAAGGCTCAGCACCTGCCACTTCTCTCTGTGATTTCATGGGCACAGTTTAAAAAAAAAACAGTTGCCAAAATTACTGAATGCTCCCACAGACCTGCACACAGACTGACCTCATCTTTCTGCACACTGCTTTGAAAATCCACATGTCTAACACGTGCATGGGCAAAATACATCCTTTTCTGATTAAAATATTCTTTCAGCTTGGACAAAAGCTGAGAGCACTGGGAACTCAGGTCTCAGTCCTGTGTTCATCTCTCCTTTTGTTATTGTGCAAGGGCAATCTTCTAGTTTCCTTGAACATCTGGTGCTCTTTCTAATTCTACTATTAAGCATATTTGGAGGATAGATAAACAACTGCACCTTTTTTTTTTAGTGATAAGGCAAAACACTTTGGGACTAGATTAATTTCCCTTTGGAATTACCAATGATTGTATCATCAGATTTCAGACTGAACTGATTGCTGAATTCTATCACTTTCCCCTGAAAACATAACAACCACTGTATGTTCATTCCACGTATTTGTTATTTCCTTCTGATTTGTAATACAATCTACCAGCTCCAAACATCAGCTGAAATGACCATATTACAATTAAACCTTTCAGGAAGATTACAATCAAATTTAAGAATTTGAAAAGCAATCCTCTGACAACATCCTTGTGTCTACAGTCCTATATATTTGTGCTTGGACTAATTTTAACTCTTCTGAAAGACTCATCACGAAGAATTCTAAGAATGAAGGGAAAGGCAAACATTTTATTCTTTGAAAAATCTCCAAGAAGGTCTTTTTAGAAGGAGGACTTAAAATCCTACTCTCTCCCTGATTTCAGACACTCCTACCTTTGTAAGAGCTGCAGTTGGTATTAAGGAGTGGCCCAAGGCTGTATGTGGATCAGGGTAATCCACAGACATCTGGCGACCTGGAGATGCAGGAGCAATGTCTGTCAGTGCCGCATCAGCACCGCAGGGACCCACTCCTCTCTCCTGGGCTTTGTCCTCATGTGCTTCCTGATGGGTGGACTCTGCTGGCGACCTGGAGGTCCTGCTGACTGACTGCACTGTGCTAAGGACGGTCATCTTGGTCAGCAGTGCTTTTGGGAGACCATCCATGGAGTCCGTGTGAGCCCCGGTGAAGCAGTCTGGAAGCCTGATGTCGTCGTCGGTGCTGGCGGCATCCTGCAGGCTGTGGCGAGAGGGCTGGTGCTGGGGGCTGGCCGTCACCGAGGGTGTTGTGGATAGCACTGATTCAGCCTGGCTGTCTTCATCATCGTCCTCATTGTCATTTTCATCTTCATCGCCACCATCAGACTCCTCCACGTCATATCCTGACCGGTCATAGCCAAATCTTTGCTTCTCACCTGCAAAAGTGGAAGAGAAGTTAAGACAATGAAGGTCCTGGGCTGACTTGGGAAGGAAGCAGGAGAGAACAACTAAAACCAGCAAAAAACCTCATGGCACATGTATTTTCCACTCACACCCCACTGCAGCAAAGCAACAGGGTAGAGTTAAATTTTGGTTTTTATTTTCCAGCTTACATATTTAACTGCACAGCTATATAATCTTTCATCTTCTGTTTCTATGTTGTTTTTAACCTTCTGGATTTGGCTGTTTTCCTTCATGCCACTTGTAACCATTTGCTCAAAGTCACCCTTCACTCTTCTGCTTGGGGAGCAGTGAGCAGATTCCTGGTTCATTAGGTTCCCAGAGCTATGAGGGGCTGGTCTGTCAACCTTAGCAGTGGGATATTCTCTGGCTGGCTCTGACTCGTAAGTGGGTGTCCTTGTACCTAATATGAATCATGGCTACAAAGGTTTTTGAAGGATGCAAACAGAAAGACTGGAAGCTGTTAGTCAAGAATCTGTCTCATTAACAGGCAAAAGAGACCAAAATTAGACCCTACTAGATTTCTTCACTTCACTAATGTTTTGAAGGGTTTATTAAAAAATTACCTGAGATGTCCTAAGAGCCAAGAAAGCATTAATTGTATCAAAACTTACCTATGAATCTTTGTTTGCATAAAGAAGCCCTCCTTACAGCCAAACCTCTGTCTAGGGGTAAATTTCTCTACAAAATACAGTTAAACTGCAGCTTTTCACCTTCTTTTGTATCTAACTTGGAAAGAGAGTTGTCTTTAGTAAAGCGACAGAAAATCCCATCTGCTATGTCTGATTCCAAGCCAGACTGTCTGGGATCATTTTATAAAAGACAAAATGCTTTAAATACATTAATATTTTGTATTTGATTAAAGGTCTGTCTCTTAAGCTGTCCAAAAAAACATATCTGCATAAAAATCATTTGGCTCTGTAAAACCAAAGATGTCTGGTTAGATAAAATCTCAGAGATAGTTTTCTAGGGAACAGCATCTTACTTACCTACAAAGCAACTTACCATCAAAATGAACAATTCTGAAAAAAATCAGGCCCTTAAAAGAATTTGAATATACTGCCTATACTTTAGGCTGCTAAGTTACCAAAACCAAAACCAACATTTTGAACTCCATATGAAATAAATGAGCTTAACTGAGCTATCTTTCAGTAAGTTACCCACCATTATAAGCCTTTAGGGTTTCAAATGAGCAATGCAATTGGGAACTAATAGCTTCTTTGGAAAAATCCCCCTGTAATGACTTTCCCCTGCTTTGCCTACACAATAATTTGTACATTAGCTAAATATGGAAACTAGATTTCCTACATTTACTACAGCAGACATGAACATGTCTGACATGTTATTAAAAATACCCCAAATCCTCCAGGTCATTGGAATGATCCTAACAAAAATATTTAGCAGAATTTTAAATAGTCTTAATTTATAATTCTCATCCACAGACAAAGCTGTTAAAAATAGAAAATACATTTTGATGGAAAAATTAATTCATTAACTTCCATTCCAAAATTATGGCAAGTATGATCGTTAAAGATATTATTAACAACAACATGTGGACTGACTAAATGTTTTTGGTATTTTTTTCTCTATAATTCTGTCATTTCTATTCTTCATATAAACAGTGTTTTTTCAGTAACTTGCAAAGCAAACATATCTAAAATGTTAGAACATCTACATATGTTTGATTTCTGAATGGAAACAACTACCTCTGCCTTCAATACCAATGACAAACTAGGAGGGTCCCAGTGCCCTGAGCTGGAGGACCATGGTTGTGAGAATGATAAACTCCCAGTCGACTCTGAAGTTGTGTGGGAACTATTGCTCCAGCTGGATGCCTAAAGTCTATGGGGTCTGATGGGATTCATCTGAGAATACTTAAAGAACTGCTGATGTCATTGCAAGGCCTCTCCTGATTTTTGAGCAGTCCTGGGAATCTGGAGAGGTCCTTGCTGATTGGAAGCTGGCTAACATTGTCCCAGTTTTCAAGAAGGGCAAGAAAGAGGACCCCAGAAACTACTGACCAGTCAGTCTCATTTCTGTGCCTGGTAAAGTTATGGAGAGGATTATCCCAGGAGGTATTGAAAAACATCTGGACGACAACAGAGCCATTGGTTACAGCCAGCACAGCTTCATGGGAGGAGAGTCCTGCTTATCAAACCAGATTTCCTGGTGTGACAAGGTAACCCATGCAGTTGACCAAGGGAAGCCAGCTGATGTAACCCTTCTGGATTTCAGTAAAGATTTTGATAGTGTCTCTCAGAATTCTCCTGGATAAAATGTCCAGCCCACAGCTGGATAAACAACACATCATGTGATGGGTGAAAAAATGGCTCACAGGTCAGGCACAAATGGTTACAGTGAGTGGGGCGACATCAGACTGGCAACCTGTCACTAGTGGGGTTCCATAGGGCCCCATCTGTGGCCCTGTGCTCTTCAAAATCTTCATAAATGAGTTGGACACAGGACTGGAAGGGACACTGAGCAAAACTGATACAAAACTGAGAGCAGTTGTTGACTCCCTTGAAGGCAGAGAGGCCCTGCAGAGAGACCGTGACAGATTAGAGATGAGCAATCCCCAACTGTATGAAATTCAGCAAGGGAAGGTGACAGATTCTGCACCTTGGATGGGACAGCCCTGGCTGTACAGACAAGACTGGTGAATGAGAGGCTGGAAAGCAGCCCCATGGAAGGGGACCTGGGGGTCCTGGTCGATGGCAAGTTGAACATGAGCCAGCAGTGCCCTGGCAGCCAGAAGGGCCAACCCTGTCCTGGGGGGCATCAGGCACAGCATGGCCAGGCAGGCAAGGGAGGGGATTGTCCTGCTCTGCTCTGAGCTGGGGCAGCCTCACCTCCAGTGCTGGGGGAAGTTTTGGAAGGCAAAATATGAAAAAGATAGCAAGCTGTTAGAAAGCATCCAAAGCATAAGAAAGATGGTGAAGGGCCTTGAGGGCAAGCCTTATAAGGAGAGACTGAGGTCACTTTGTTCAGCCTGGAGAGGAGGAGACTGAGGGGAGACTTCATCACAGGCTACAATTCCTCGTGAGGAGAAGAGGAGGGACCGACACTTCCCTCTGGTAACCAGTGAAAGGACCCAAAGGAATGGCCTGAAGTTGTGTCAGGGAAGGGACAGGTTGGATATTAAAAAAAGGTTCTTCACCCAGAGGGTGGCTGGGCACTGGAACAGGCTCACCAGGGAAGTGGTCACAGGACCAAACCTAAAAGAGTTCAAGAAGCATTTGGACAGTGCTCTTGGACACATGGTGTGACTCTTGTGGATGGTGCTGTGCAGGGCTAAGAGTTGACTGCAATGATCCTTGTGGGTCACTTCAACGCAGAATATTCTGTGATTTCCTCAATGCCTCAACAGATATTGAAGACTTCTCCATGTGTCATATCTAAAGGGTGACCTACAGCTTTCTTGCAACTCTTTAAATAATGAAGGGCACATTGCAAAGTCTTAGAGTTCACTCTGGACTCCCTCTTAAATTCAGTCTCTTTACCAATGTCACATAACTATTCTCTATGAAATCCTACTGATTCTTGCCTTTCTTTTTTCCCTCTCTCCACATGAATCACATTTTCTATGAAAGCTGATGTCAATAATGAATGATTGTTTCTACTGGTAGAGGAATTACCTGAGGTGATTAGACTGACTTGATGCATTTGTAAAGCAAGGAAAAAATATGTGCAAACAATGATTTAGAAGAAACCATCTTCTTTCAAATTAACATTTAAAAATGCTACCGATTTACTAGGAAATGCTGCTTATGTAGGAATTTTCTGCATACATCCCAGCTTTCTACAACAAAGCCATGGAAAGAGAAAGGGAAACTGTGTGTGGAACAGATTCCTTACATGCAGGACTCCATGGGATATCATTTCCCTCTATTGTTTCCCTGTTTACCTCCACCCTTTGTGCATTTGCCAGCTTCTACTTGAGTGTGGTTTTACCTGGAGCCAGAGCCTGCAGTGTAGGCGAGGTGACAGCAATGAATGTGGTTCCCTTACTCCCACACCACTTTGCAACATCAGATGAGTAAAAAATAAGATTCCTGACTTCCTTGTTCTGGCAATTCACAAAGGAATGCTTTGCTCTGGCTTTTATACGTGAGTGCACATTTGCTGAAACAAGAGGTGCCCAGGCTTTTCCAATCAGTGATCCCACTAAGCCTCGGTGGAGTTCAAGAGGACCCAATGCTGAAGTTTTAAAAGACCCGGGCAGGGTTATGGGTCTCCTCTGAAGGAGGCATCGGGCTGAGGCTGTGACCACTCTTTGTGGTGGAAGATTCTCTTCCAAGCAGTGTCTTTTTAACTAAGCAGTATTGGCTCCAATCCCATTCTGGTAATTGTACCCTGCCTACTAAAGTTCCCTGGCAGTTTTAATTGGGGAAAGATAATTCTTTACTTCCTATCTTGAACTATGCACAATCATAACCATATGCTTATGTAGCTGATATATATATATATATACACACACATACATACATATAACTAAAACTGACTCAATTTCCAGCAGGAACAAAATTACTTCTGTGTTTAACTTTGTATGAGGTTGTAAAATGGTGTACGGTATTTTCAAATGAAGGATGTATCATAAATTTAAAATCTCCTAACATATGGAGAAATGGCTTTTGGCATGAAAGTTCAGTTTCTTTTTTAAAAAAGAAAACAGGAAAAAAGTTTCACACTATTAAGTGAAGACTTATGAAAGCTACTTCTCTTTAGAATTTGTAACTCAACTCTCACCATTTTAACAGACAAACTGTTCAAGACAGCCTCAATTCTTTACAAAGAGTCTTTTTGGAAGAGTAGGTGATGCCTTTCATTCTCTGTCAACTGCTGCATCTTTCTTTTAAATTCTTAGAAAGACTCTTTCTTCTTCCTGGACTTCACACAAGTAAGTGAATTTTACAGACCTGAACTCTGCAGAAATTAGGAACAGCTGGAAGTAAAGGCTTAATAGAAACATGGACAAAACTTTTGACTGGGGATTTTGTTCACATGCCAGCTACAATTATTTTTAAGAAAACTGAAGTTTTTATCCTATGTATTGAAGAGTCTACAAATCATAGGCAAAAATACCTTGGTCCTTCATTTATTTCAGTCCTCAGTTGGTCAATTCTGTACTGTGTTTGTGGTGTTGGTGTTGAGCTTGTTGGACAAGGTTCTGTTATAGCGACATTTTACCCCAGAGCAGAAAAGAAAGAACTCTACGTTCTTTAGCACAATAGCATTAGCTGGAATTATCAGCATCCTAACATGTCCATTTGCGAAGTGCCTGGGGCTAGTAAGTCCACATATTGCTATTTCCATAGCTGGGATGCTATAAATTGGTAATTGAAATATGTCTCCTTATGTACTTGGAAGTTTTTTATTTTATTAGAGGTTTTTCCCTATAGGAATCCTTACAGTACATGGTTTTAACAACAGCCATCTAATTATCATCATACTGCAAAGTACTAAAATAAAGGTTCTTCAGAACCTCAACTTACAGCTTTTAATTTTAATTGCAGTATCATTGCCACGTGACCTGACTTACTGAGGACCTGCTACAGATACAGCAATTTCTGCACCAAATCCAGTGATGAAGTTCAAAAGCTTGTAACTTTGTCACATTTAGTTATAACTTAATAATATTTAAGTAGATTGTCACATAAAGAGAAAAATGTTCATTTTCATTCTTTCAGTGGCAGGAAGACAAGAACGGCTTGAAAATACAAGGCTGGACTGCTCAGTTTTACAGATTCCTAAGGAAATGTGCAGTTATGTAGATAACTATATGACTGCCATTAGCTCTACTTATGCAGAGTATAAGTATGCAGCTCTACTTTACTAAGTATCTATTCACTATCTATTAGTATCTAAATCTAAATTCATTACATGTATTGGCTTTTAGCACCTGAGTAATACAAAGCAGTGTTCATTGTCTCAAGTTCTGGAAGTATCTTCAGTTATGGACTAGCATTTACATAAAAGCATTTAAAAATAAGGCATCCATAATATATATTTTATATATTCTCCATCAAACTCAAGAAAAATGTAGACTATGGCAAGAAATGCAGAAATATTTTTCAGCATGTCATAATATGATCATAAATCAGAAAGTGAGGTCTGTGTGTCATCAATTCACTCCATTCTTCTAAACAATTACAACTTAGACTTGCCTTTCACCTGTTGTATTAGACTTGCAATAGTTCCTTCCACAGCCATTCACACAAATTTAAAGGGCAGTAAACAAGATAGGGTTAAACAATGCCAGCACCTGTACCCAACCCTGCTGTCCGCCTGTCACTCTAGGCCTGTTCATAGGCTTCAATTATAGGATTTCAGTCTTGCTTCAGCTACTGCCCACTGCTCTACAGGACTCACAGTGACATCTACTGGGTTAACTTCAGACTGGTGATCACCAGGGCTCCTCAAAAACGAGAATAAGAAAATCTGTGGGCTTTTGACATTCACTCCTAAGATGACAGAAAGTAATGAAGTGAAACTACACCAAAAAGTAAGAGCAACTTCTGCTTAAAGAAATTATTTACACCTAAACCTTTTAAAGTAATTTGTATATTGTAAATCAAACCTAGCACTAGGTAGTCTAATGTCAGACTGTGGGTGTAGGGCTTCAGCATGCCTAATGTACATCTAGTTGAAAAATAGACATTGATATTAACCAAAAAAAAAATTTAAATAATTATTGTAAACTACACAGAACCAGCCTTCCATTCTCTTTGTAAAAGGAGTATATTATTGCAAGGCTTTTCATTTATTTTCACTTCTTAAATGCAGATTCAGTGAAAGTAGACTGAGTCATGATTAAGCAAATGAAGAGCCATTGAAACTGACTTAAAATCTACTGTAAGTAACATATTGCTAATTAACTTAGAACTGTGGTAATAATACTGCAGAAAATGAAAGTATTTTCTTAATATGTGTGTGTGTAGATATCTATAAACATGTATCTGAAACTTACTATTATTTTTACTGGTAAAAATAATAAATATTTTGGAATAGAATTTCTGCAGAGAAACCCCTTAAATGTTCTGCCCATCTACTGATTTCATTATCGAGAAATCCTCTTGTGCAAGTTTACTCAGACATACCATACCATTCATACATTAGCTTATTACAAGTTCAAAGTTTTTAACTGTTGTAATTTGAACACATGCTATTGTTGTTTTTAAGACTAGATAGAAAAATGTTGTGTGAGCATGTGAGCAGGGCCAAAGAGGATATCCCCAGTTGCAGTCTGTCACACTAAACAGTTCACCTCCTCTGACAATTTAATTCAGATATTAACATTCCTCACATTGTAACCCTGTATTTTGGTGACAAGAACATTCCACAGAGCAGAAGATGAAAGATAAATGGATGAGGGAATCGTTTTGAATACAAAAACCCAGGCCAGAAAGTATTTACTAATACCCAAATGATGACAAGTCCAAATACAAAGAACGCTATGTTAAAAGCTCTGATCACATACAGTCTCAGACAGCTAGAGAGCATCTTTCTTTTTTCCCGAGACACCACAACACAACAAAATTTCAGCTTCTCAGATTACTGAAAAAACAGACTCTGTGTGTGTGTCTGCCTGTGCTCAGGATTGTGCCTGAGTTTGCACTCCTGGTTCAGTTTGCATCCATTTAATCTGTACTGCTGTCGGTCACAGCTGGCTTCTCATATGAATCCAAAAAATTGTATATTCAAATAACTGTGATTACCCAGACTTTAAAAAAAAAAGCTTCAAATGACTGAAACCAGCAAATTCCTTTGGTGGCTTTCTTAAATTTCTGGGTAAATTCTCTAATTCAAAGTGGAATTCTAGTGGAAGACATACAGCTTAGTTATTTTAAGCAAAGGTGCAGACATTTCTATTACCATAAGAATAATCAGTGTCCCAAATGTTCAGATAATGAATTAGGTGGAGACAGACAGATAGACAGACAGACAGGTCAGGAAACAGGCCAATTTCACACAGTCTTCAGGAAGAAGTTTTTTTTTCTGAGGTCATAATTATTTCTTATCAGATTTTCTGCACCTTCCTCTACTGCTTCTCACGTTGCCTTCCAGCTGAGGAAAGCGATGGGAATAGACAGACCACTTTTTAAGAGACAGAACATTTCTAACAACCAAACCCCAAACATTTAAGCATTTGAAGATTTGGTTTTTAAAACATCTGAAGGATATGTGGCACATCTGTGCCAGCAATGCATGCCAGAGGGAGGAGGGGTGGAAGCACCAAAGATGTAACACCACAAGTGCAGCTCCGTACTCATGGCCCATCACACTGTCCTTTGTGGGTGACGTGCTGCTGCCAGGGCTGTCCCTGAGCCCAGACCTGGCACGAGGGGTGCTGGCCCCAGTGTGAGCTCTGCTGCTTTGCCCTGGGGAAAGGGCAGCCAAAGAGGTGGTTGAAGCTGATTCAAACGCTGCCTAAAATTAGCATGTTCAGGATTTCAGAGAGGGCAACTGAACCATACAACAAAAACCACACATGTAAATACATCACACTTTTTTTTCCCCTCCTGATTCTGCCTTAAAATAGGCTGACAAAAAAGATTCTGAATTATCATGAGAAAAACCTTCATGGCTGGCCTGGTGAGCAGACAGATGAAATCACATTTTTGAAGTGCAGGGCTACTCACTGAATTTCCATGGATAATTGTAAATGCCCTGTGCTCTGCAGCAACTGGAGAGGCTGGACTGGTTTGGCTGCAGCAAATGCACCTTTATCAGGGATTTAATTACCCTGATTCTTGGATAGGTTTCTAGTGCTGAACTTTGTGCTGCACTGTTGGTTTTGCTATGGGTACCTGAGCCAGATCCTTTGGAAAAGGCAGGGTTTTATCACCAAGTGGTTATTTTGGTTTGGGGCTCCAGTTAAAGAAAGAAGTGCTACATCTTCTATTTTGGGGAAAAACAAAATAGGCATTGTAGCCATAAAATTAAATTCTATGAAGAACTTCAAGGATTATGTAACAAATCCTGTATGTGTCTGTGCTTTTTTTTTTTTTTCCAAAATAGAGTATTTCATTTATTCAATTACTGTGCTGAGCAAAGAACATATTTCAGTGCATATATAATATACTTATGCTATGGTCAAACATGCCTGTACATGATATGTAAAAAGGGAAAGCCTCTCTCTCTTTCAGTTGAACAGTCTTGAAGTCAAAGGAAAGCATTCATTCAACAAATGTTTGAAGTGGCTTCCTTTGACCCCATGTTACTGAAAATTCAGTTAACATTTGAAACATTTCCCATTGCATTATAATCACAAATGCAAATTTTAATGCATGCAATTGGGAATATCAATTTATCAATCAATAAAATGTTTTCTAGTAAGTGGAAATATCTGTTCACCTGTTGTTTACACAACTCATGAAAATGTCAAATGCTAGAGAATATTGCTTAAAAAAGTGACAATTTTTCTGTCATATGAAGACTGAAAATATTAATAAAAATTGTTCCTCTGTAAGAAAAATACAGTCATTTGCTTTACTGCTTATCTTCTGTGTTATTTATCTGGTACCTCAAATTGTGAAGGGAGACATATTTTTTGCTTATGAAAAAAGAGTTCATTGAAGAAGGCCAAAAATGGGAAAAACACAGGTTTCTTTCTACCTAGTGCACTACTGAATCACAGCAGCTGAGTCATATTCCCAGCATTATTTAGAATTAGATTCAAGATGATTCGCTTATTCTGCCAGTGGTTGTCATATGGAAGCAAGTGCATTAATCTTTCTTTTCTCTTATAGCTTAAATAAAGACCCCCACTGCTATCTTTTCTCCAAGCCTCATCCACAATCTAATAAACTATTCCACTGGAGGGAGAAAAATACACCAAGGCAAGGCAACACAATTCATCTCCCCACAGAGGAATGCGAGGGAGGGAAAAATGCCATCACTGCACTGAGACATGCCGAGATCCCAAACTGTCCTAATGCACAATCCTGCTCTCCATCTCACTGGCTCTGCTGCAGGCACACCTTTCTTATCATGACAAGCAAGTCACTCATGAACCTGGTTTGGGCCTCTTTGACTGTCCTTGATCTCATCTCCTCTTCAGTAGAATCTTCTTGGGATGTGGGAAGTGCAGAATTCAAGTTTTTTAGCAAATACATTCATTCTGAAAACATTCTCATCACTAATGAAGAAGTAGAAGAGGTGAAGATGAATAATGTTTTTAATTTCTGTATGTTTTCTATCTGCAGATTTATCCCAATTATTTGTGATGGAGGACAGAATTCTATGCTGGAAGATGATTAACCTCCTTGCAAGGCACTCAGCAACATATTTGTGATTTGTGTGGCATGTTAGTGATTTAATTTCCATGAAATATGCATCCCAAAACTTGGACCATTTCATGCACAACTATTTTCAAAGAAGTACTACACTTGACTGCATTTTTTCTAGTAAAACAGCTGTTTTTCTGGTATTTTCAATCTTGTCATATTTATCTGTGAAAGTGATAAAGTTAAACTGCATAACACTTTGTGAAAAATGCAGCAGCAATTTATCCTTAGCATATGCTTGTCATTTCTTTCAGTGAAAATTTTTCCAGTGTTTCTGGCTCCCTTGGACTAGCTCTTAAGATTTTTCTCTCTGTATCTTTTCCCTGTACAATAATTAAAAAGCTTCGGAAAAGAAAGGGTAAGAAGCTGAGATGACAAAATAGACACAATAATTCAATAAAGAAAGAAGACTTTAATTTCTTACCAAATTCTTCTTCTCCATCCTGGTCATCTATTAAGCCTACTGAGACTCCCAAATCCATGCATTTCTTGCTATGTGCCTTTGACTTCATATGTTTTGTTAAATTGCCTTAAGGAAAAAAAAAAAAAGAAAACGTTATCTGCTCTGTGAGTATACAAATGTCTACAAATATATGCTCAACGTGTCCATCTCTTCTTCAGGTACATTTATAACAACCTCATAATTTGATTTCACACTTGCTAGAACCTTGTCCCTCAATGCAAGCTGTCAAGGGCTGCAGGAGATTCACTATCCTGAATGCTACCAACTCACTGTCTACATTTAGGAAGATTTTTATTGAGATAAAATAGAAGAGGATGGAAATTCTAAATTATTATGTGTTTTATACTGGTGTAAGAGATCACTCCTTTGTTTATGGCAAAGTATAAAAAGGGGTGATTCAGTCTTCAGAGTCATACTGACAGAAAACTATCACGTGAAACTGAAGTTTGTATCTTGCAGCTCTTCCAGTATTTGATATATTCTATTTTTACTGTAAACACTTTCAATGCCAACTTAAGCAAACATGTTTATTTTATTCAAAATCAGAGCATGAACATACTTGATCTGAATCTCAAAAGTGAATGTGCAGCTGAGAGGCCCCACAGGCTGCTCTCCCCTTCTCCTTTAAAAAGAAAATATGGTAAATATCAAGAAATGGCTAAGAGTGGCTCAGATCTGTAAATTATAAAATGCATGTTACTAGAAGTAACTGCCCACCTTAAACTTCACAAAAAATGTTTCTTGGAGGTGTTTAAATAGGAAAAATTAAAGTGCAATGCTGATCTTCAATGGTTATGGAATACTTTATTTCTGCTTTGAAATGAAGGTGGTAACTCATCCCAAATGTTGAAATAATTGTTGTGAACATAATTGACTCACAAATAGCGAATTTTCCAGTCTTTGCACACTTCATGAAGCTGCTGGCTATACTGTCCTGTCACGAAGAGTGGCTTACCAAACATCAAACACACAACTGTGTGACCTGACTGCCAGCAGCAATGGCACAAGCCAGGCACAGCATATGCAGAAGAGGATGTGAATACAATTATCTGCTATGACTGAAACCAGGGAGATCTTTACATGGGCAGAACTTAATTACTTGAACTCGGCCAGCACCCCTCCTCTGCAAAAACCATAATGAGAATTTACTGGGTTTGCACTCCAGCGTTTCATCATAAAGGCAATATGATGACCCAGCCTGTCAGGATGCAGTAATGAGTTTTGACACATCTGAAGCCTATTCATCCCACTTTGTGCAGCACTGCGTTATTTCTTGGAAGTCTTCCACCCAACCACTGCATAGTCTCAAACCCACTAAAAACACAAATGTTCCTGAGGTTACAGCTTGGGGGAAATTGTTGCTAAATGATGTTCAAAGCCAAGAAAAATTTTACTGTTTTTTTTTCTGAAATTATTTTGGCTGTGAACTCCTGTCTGTTTCACTTGAGTTCTGGATGTACCACTGTTTAATATATTGCCTGCATAAACTGGGATACACTTTAGTATCTAGAGTTATAAATAGGCTTTAAAAAGTAGACATCCAACTCTGGGTCTTAGAAGGTCAAGTGGAAAGTGAACCTTTGTCCTTTAAGAGCTAAAAAAAAAATAATTTCAATATAGTAATTTATTAGAGGCCAATTTCTTTCCTAGAGCAATTGGTTGAGTGCCACTACGAGTACAATATACGTCCACCTCCTACCTCCAAAGGACACTGTAAGGGATTTAAAATTCTGTGTCCCATCTCTGTCTAGGGTGAGCAGCTAACCATCTCACTTGTCTTCACCTAACCTTCATCATATTCCCATGATTTCCCTCTTCCACTCCAATTTCTCACCCACTGTGGCATGCCAGACAGTTCATTCATATGAAAATGTGATCATATAAACAAATATACAGAATACAAAGGAAAAGCAGGAAATAAATTACAAATATTTGAAGCATTAGATAATAAAATGCCACAGAGAGGGAACCTCTTTAGTTCATGAACAGTCAACTGAGAGAAGAAAAGAATTGTACTTTAAAGTAGAAAGAAAAAAAGGGAAAAACATACCCAGTAAAGTAGCCTTACCTTTAGTTTTGAAGGAAAAGTTGCAGTAATTGCAGTGGTAAGGACGGACATCGGTGTGTGTGCGAATGTGCTTCTTCAGCATGCTGGGCTTCTTGCAACGTATTCCACACTCCTCACAGATATACTTCCCTCTCCCTCTCCCTCTCACATACACATAGTCTTCATTTGACTTGTACCTAGTAACAGTACCATGAGAGAAGGCAATCAGTTGTAATGGAAAAATAAGTCCAGCTAGAAACCCTCAGCTACCAGAATTTTTAAAATAACACATGAGATGAAAATCCATGACTGACAAAACCAATCATGCTCTTTGCCTGCTCACTCCTGCATGTATTTGTTAAATTCATATCTATATTTATCACTAGCTAGTCATAGACCTGTTTAGGAATAGAAGCTAATCTTTTTAAATAAAGGTACTGTTGATACTAAGTATTTAAAGATTTCAAATTTCCTCTTAGCAACACAGGAACATATCTTTTAAAGGTGTCAGTTCTTGGAAGCACGTTTGAGCACCGTGAGGGAGCTTTAAAAGATCATCTTGGAAGCTCTGCCTTGTGCAGAAAAGGAGTAACATTAGTTACAATGATGAGAAAGTCTTTAAAACTCCCTATCAATGTCCTCTGGACTCAGCCTATGGGGACTGTCTCTAGATAGAAAAAGTCATTCAGATTCAATTATGCCCTTCATATTTCCACTCAAGGGTGCCAAATGTTGTGTTACACTTTTGTGACCTGGTCCTTGAAATGTCTGCATCTGAGCAGAGACACAACAATATTTTACCTGGGCAGCTGGTAATGATTTAACTGCTGGCCTAGACTAGATTCAAATTGGGAACCTAATTGGGTACTAATAAAGTAACTAAAGCCCTAGAGTTGACCATTGAGACTAATCAAACATGAAGTATTTATGCTACAAAATTTTACAGGTGTTACTGGCAGTTTTCTATTTAAAAATCTGCTTTTCTATTTAAAAATTTTATAAGATTTTGCACACAGTGCAACACTGTAGCTAAAGCAACAGATATTTACATCAGGCAGCAGGTTTGAAGTATTATGGTGCAGGGAGGAGGGCTCTCAGTAAGTATTTCCATGGCACTTTTCAAATCAGAGCTCTCCAGCCTGTGTATGCCACAGCAAGCTGCCAGACAGAGATGGCACTGCAGGCTGCTCCTTAGCCCCTGGACTATTTCCTCTCCAGCTACAGTTATACAACCTTGCTGCAGAATAGGTATTATTTATCATGTAAGAGAAACATAGGAACAGAATTTACATTTCTGGCTGTATCTAGCTGCTCTTAGCACTGATTAATGCTCATTCCCTGGGAAAAAAAAATGAATCGCACAGCCTACTGTTCTTTATTTTATTACCCCTTCTCATAACTCTCATGGCTCCATGCTACTGATGACTTTCCATTTTTCTTGGAAACATAAACCAACATCCACAGACCACAATACAGCAACTGTTGTTTAAAATAAATCAATCAGGAAGCAACATCTCTGCAAAGTCTAGAATCTAGGAAAAAAATCTTCCCAATGATATCTAGTATACAAAGTACAATACTTGCCCTCCATCAAATATTTTAACTCTTCTTGGTACAGTTTTGATAAATGAGTTTTCTTTATCATGTTCAGTGCTCGATTCAGAGTTTTCCTTATTGCTGAATTCAGTTGGAGTCAATTTTTTCCTGTTTAAACCTCTCTGAAAGAAAATGAGATATGCTTATCATTAAAATTAGTGTCTTTCATATGCTATTGAAACATACAAGTTATCGTGAATAAAAGCATCATAAAAGCCACAATTCTAATAATTGTTTTTTAAAACTGTTAAGATACATGAAACAAAAAATATCTTTCGCTAAACTTCTTCTCTACTAGGCATTGCCTGTTTGTGGGCTGCTAAATCTATACAGAGATTATGGCCCTGAAGGAAACCAGGAATGCTTTGAGTCTGAAGCAGGACATTCCTTTTCCTTGTCCTGGGAAGATAAAGATTATGCTTTTTAGCTCACAAATAGCCTTCAGAGAAAGATGTGTACAATCAAACCAAAGTGCTTCCTGAACAGCAGCACCTGGACCAGCCTGTCTGCTGACCCCTATATCCAGATACAACAGCACCTCATGGCCTGCAGGAGCTGCCTTCCCATGGCACAGGCAGAGAGGAGAAGGGTGGGAAGGAGGGGTGTAGCTAAGGAGGTTATTAACAGGTAACATTTCTGAGTGCTAATGTTTTTCAAGAACTACAGCTCTTTTGCTCTGGAGACTGACAGCTCCCCATTTGATGAGGTTATTAACAGGGGTTCCAGAACCCTCCCAAAGCAAGATTCCACACTTAATTTCCTACTGCCAGACCAAATTACAAGAAGAAGCATACAGTTGTCTAGCAGAACAAGATTTTATTTCTTCATTTTGCTTGATTATTAGTCAAGGAACTTTTTTTTTGTTTGTTTTAAGGAGAATGAGTTCCTCCAACATTTGCCAATTAAAATCTACTCCTTCCAACCCTAGGATATTTATAAAATGGGCAACAATGAAGGAATGATCCAATTAGCCAGCAATTATTACAGCTATATTTATAAACTGTTCTACCCACGTAGCTGGCACATTTACCTCATTTGCTCATATTGATAAGTGAATAAAATGATGAGAGGAAAAAAAAGTCTGGCCTTATGTTTTTCACTCATTATAAAATTTAATGCTGTAAGCTTATGAATTCTTGGCAAGAGGAATGACTTCACTGGCTGGCTTAAAATGACTGATCAGTTATGCTGGTTGTTACATACATTGAAGGGTGACATCATTCTGGCACCCGGTTCTTGCCCGTTGTCCTTCATGCAGCCTCAGACACTGCCTTCACCTCTAATTCTCACAGGATAAGGAATTAACACGGATCAGAAGAAAAGCATCTTCCTATTCAATTGAAAGCCCCAGGAAGCTGCACATGCACAAGCACTACCCCAGTCCATACACCCTCACACAGCCCCCCGCATTGATTCAGGCTGCATTTTCAAACGTCTGAGCCCTTCTACCAAAGCACACATGACAACTCTGCTGCCTGTGTGCAGGAAGAAAGAAATTTCACCCTGCATGTTTCAACAGCATTCATACAAGGTGAAAGGAGATGATGGTCTGGATGAGAAATATCAGAAGTGAAGCCTGCTCCAATAATCACAACTCAGCCATTCTGCAGTTCCTATACACTACCTGGCACACAAACTGCTTTTGTGTCCACTGCAAACAAAGAGTAACAAGGTGAGATTTGTAGCTTAACAAGAAGAGAGCTGTGGAAAATACAGAATACACACAATAAACCAAACACATGAATATTTCCAGCAGCTGAAATAATGCAATCTTTTAGTGCCTGATCCTTCAATACTATATAGCATTTATTTTTTTCCAGATTTATTTTTAAGTAGTGAAAAGACAAAGGAAAAAGAAAGATTACAGAAGTTTTAGATCCACGTTGTTATCCAAACTATGATGAAACTGTTACAATAAGTTGCATATTTACAAAAGTATTTAGAATGAAAAAGCTATCATGAAACCAAGTACTTCTCATGCTCCCACCACCCAATCTTTCTTTAAACACATGTCTATGTACAGATATAAGACAGCCCAACTTATGTGTTAAAATTATTTTACCTCCTCTGCTGTACTTAAGTTTAATGGTTATTTGCTGCTTTAGGAAATTGCTCCAGTGCCTTGGACATGTAAAATGCTGATATCAGAGTAAAAGAAACACTGAGTTTCCATCACAGAAATCTACAGAAATCCCACTGACAATGAAAAAAGCAGTCTGTTTAGCTTTTTCTGAAAAATTTCAAACTGATGATGAAAATGACTTGGCCCCTCTGTACATTTTAAGAGCAACCAGTCTCTAACCAGAACAGGTTTCTAGTGTGGAAATCCTTTAATGAACCTCACCTGAAATCTCCCCAAGCACCACATGAACTGGTGGAAAGGGCAGAAAAACAGCAGTGCTGGAAAATGCTCCTCTCTACGATTACTTCTGCCTTCTGTTTTTTAAGAGACACTTGTCTCTCTACTGCCATAGAGAAAAGGGCCATGATTCATTTCTACTTTACTCATTTTGCTCCAATTTAACTCTACTGTCCTCAATTACTAATATAAAACTGAAAAAAAATTGCTCTTAGGGCTGTCCAGAGACCAGAGTTCAACAGATACTTCTGGTACCTTACAACATCTTTTGGAAAAAAAACATGCTTGCAGCCTGAATAATCAAAATTATAAATTTCAGATTAGAATATTCATTAAACATTTTTCCTACTGGCACACAGTCACTTGGGGAAAATGTTTTTAATATCTTTAACCTTTTACTAGTTTACACATAAAAATCTTCTGCATTTAACTACTTTCCAGTGGTGAGCTGGACTGTTGTGGCATATCATCCAAGAAAGGAAAGTTTTTCACAGTTAGGAGAAACTTTCCATTCTTCAGCCTACCCTTGCTCAAAAATCATCACCCTGGAATACTGCACACACTACTGATTCACTTCAGTGAGAAGAGCCAAGATCAATGTGGAGGCTTGAGAAAGATATAACACCAGTGAATTCAAGTGAGAAAAACTGGTGAAAAGTAGTAATAAATGGAACAATAAAATAAAAAGAAGATGGAGATAAAATAAGCCTTTTCCATGCAGGTGAAACCTCCTGTTACATTTTAACATGCTGCACTCATTCCAGGAGCTTCTTTCACAATAATATTTTGTGGTTTGTTTTCTGAATCACTGGAACGTGGCAACTTCACCTATTGCCTCTGAGCAGTGAATTGTGAAGAGCAAACAAAGTCCCTAGGTTCCTTTTTGTTTGCATTTTGTTCACGTGTATCTTCCTTTCCCATGGTACCTATTGTTGAAAGAGCTGCCTTTTTGGGACAGTGATTAGTAGCGGTTATGCAGCAGCACGAGGTGTCTGTAAACATGGTTTAGTTCTGGGGGCAAACCCAGAACAGTTCAGCAAGTTGCTTTATCTCTGTGAGAAGATCAGCAGTTAGAGCCCCATGAGCAGAATACACCAAATGAGTCTGGAAAGGGCTACAGGTCTGAGAGAGGAGGTGAGACATAACAGTACTGCGTTTTTATTATTATTCATAAATTGGATTGTGGTAGCACTTCAAGCTCTGTGTCAGATCAGCATTAGAATGTGCAAACCACTTGAGCAAACACAACCCCCAACACCTGCAATCCAAACCATGGTTCCCCAAGGAACTCAGGACCCTGCCAAGCTTCTAAGCAGGAAATCAACCACTTTCTTTTAGAATTATTTGCTATTTCCTTTGTTGGTTTTGTTTGTGCTGGGTTTTTTGGTTTTGTGTTTGTTGGTTTTTTTTAATGGCTTGTTAATTTCCAAAATGATCACCAACACTCAATCCTCAGACTCCAACAAAAAAAAAAAAAAAAACCAAAACAGTGGAATTACTGGGCCTGAGCTGAGGAACTTCAGTTTTTGCTTTTTTTAAATATGGCTTCTGTGAGGAAAATTCCAAGCTGGCATCAGCTATTCCATTACCAGGTCTAACTGGAGACTGGTAACACAGAGGTACACTGTAACAGCAGCAGAAACATCATTCTGGAAAACAGCTGAAATTCTGCTACTGTAATCATTAGAAGGGAAAGCAGACAAACTCCGGAAGTATTAGATCAGGTCTCTG
The DNA here is from genome assembly GCF_012460135.2 of Molothrus ater. Taxonomy (NCBI): domain Eukaryota; kingdom Metazoa; phylum Chordata; class Aves; order Passeriformes; family Icteridae; genus Molothrus; species Molothrus ater. The sequence goes on from NC_050478.2 coordinate 65,422,376, forward strand.
AAATTTTTTACTTCTGCCATGGTACACCTTGCTCATGCAATCTGAGGTGCCAATTAAACTTTAATTGGTGCTATTTGCTGCACTTTTTTCCTTAGTAATGGCTCCAAGCAAAGCCTGTAAATCAGCCCAAGCAGAGCTTAAAAACTCTTCATTTCCATCATGCTCATGTGCTTCATTCAAAACATCAGCAAGAAAGACTGAAGCAAGATTAGTAACTGTGTTTCTTTTGTGGCAGAAGCACTGCAAATGTACCTGACAGATGCCTATTACAGCATTTAAGCACTCCTGGAGTGTTTTAAAATGGTGCTGTCAAAATATTTTAAGAAAATATTATTATCCATTATTTTTGTTCTAAATAGAATTTGTTTGTACAGAAAATCTGTTTTTCAGGAGGCATACAATTGCTTTGCTATCACACAATTTCTTCTGAAAGACTGTTCCTCAAAAATAAAACAAACATGACTTGATGACCCAAGGATGTGAGACTTGCCTTAGAAAGACTTGCTCAACTACATGCAATGAAAAAAGCTAAACATTTGTTTCCTTTTTGTTTTTTTAAATTTAGCACTATTTAAGTGCAACATCTCATAAAATATATGAGGAAGCAGACTGAAAAAAAAAAAAAAGCAGTAAGAGTTTAAACCAAGGCAGCACACTAACATGGAACCAACAAGTTGATTCAACTACAGCCCCAAAACCAAAATCAGCAGCCTGTATGCATTTTCTACAGGGAACATTATGGATAAAGTTTTGAACTCCAATCTAAATGTTAGCAAGTCTCCCACTGATTTCAGGAGGACCACATTTAACTCCACTGTCCTTTTGGCCTTAAAGGTTTCAGCATATCTTCCTGAAATTCTGAAACTACTTCACTTACCACACAGTTTCTCTTGCTATTGCTTTTCTCCCCACTGACAATGTTGTATCTTAGCAAAACATTTAGACACAAACATTCCAGGGTGACCTCTGACAGCAGCAGTTTCTGTTCCTCAACACCCACACAAACAGGGGTCTTTTCCCGAGCCTGTGGAATGTCTCCTCTAGAGTGACTGCTGGCTTATGGACCCTGAATCCCAATGTCTGGGACCTTTTGCTGATGGCAGAAGAACAAATTTCAGTTACTTTTACCCCCTTGCCAAACCATTTCCATGACCTGAAGGATCATGGAAAAAGGAAGGTCTATGGCTTTGTGGATGCCCTGTTTTTGCTAGCTCCAATGTGTTTGGCACCAAAGACACAGTGTATGCAGTGCAGAGGAAGGAAAAGCATGAAACCATGCTGCACGCTTCAGAGAGCTTTACAACTTCAGTAGATGGTACAATAAAATCCACTACTGGGTCCATTATAGAGACACAGACACCTGCTGCCATAATGCAGGGCTAAGAGCCATCATCACCCGTGCAGAGTGGTGGTTCAATCACTAAGAACACCAAATCCAGTCTAAACCAAAGAGCTTTGGTCCTCTCTGTAACAAAACTGTCCAGCAAGTAAAATCTTGATCACATCTGTGCAGCCCCAAAACAGCTAAGGAAATAACAAGAGCCTATTTTGCTCTGCCACTTTGGACTCTGGAATGATGTGGTTTTTTTATGTGGGTCACAACCTTTGCCTGGATTATATTCCTCGGCACAAGATTTAATGTTATCTTTGGAGCCATATCAATCCAAGAAGTTGTCAGTGGTTTTATGGCAGTGACAATTTTGTCTAAACCTTGCTATTTTTGTCATTATTTCACACCGCTGATTAACCAAGGTGGAAGAAAGGGAAATGTTCCTCTCACAATTAGATGATCAGTGATGGTGAAAACTGTTTTCATGGTGTATCTGTGGACACCTGCTCAAGCTGAGTACTCGTTTGAAGCAGAAAATACCCTTATTGTTCTTTCCTTAGCTGAATTTTAAGGTAAAATACGTAATTATGATCTTAAATTAAGTTAGAAGTGTTTAAAAAATATTTATATCAGACTTACTTTGTTCTACCCTTTGCATGACAAAAAAATAGCCAGACACATTTCTGCCACAACACTCAACACACAGATTTAAGCCCAGGAACTAATTCCCATAAAAAATGATAAATCCTTATTCAATTAGGTTTCCTAATTGAATTACTTAAGATCTTTTTAGCAGTTTGATTCAGCATAATTAGAATAAATAAGCACATATATGGTATGTGTCAGGCATATTACATTCTCTAAAAGAAGAAGAAGCATGATTTCCAAAGCAAATCCTCTGTAAATTATCAGTATACATCAAACATAGCTTAAGTACCTTGGTCAAGCTGTTCTTCCACTTGCTTGAATAGACCAATACATCAGATCTGGGGTGAGTAGTTCTTGCTAGAGTGTACAGTGGCTTTTCAACTTTTTGTTTGGAATTGAGGAGGGAGAGAGCTACCTTTGTTGACAAACCGAGTGGATTGGGGTTGTTGGGACTAATGGTCCATGTAGAATAGGCAGAGATTTTTTGATCATTTTGCAGCAGGTGCAATGGTTTTCTCTTCATGAGGTAACACCAGGTAAAATTTGTTGTGGTCTTGAGGCTTGGAAATGACAATCTCTGCAATTCTCCTGCATTCATCACAGCCAGTGTCACTACAGGATTTGCTTGGCCTGGGCTGCTGATGTGGGTACTCTCATCACTGTTAGTTGGGGACCTTCTTTCTTGGCTGCTACTTACAGCCTTGAGAAGAGAACTGTGGCTATTCACTGGAGACAATTCAGAAGGTTTCCTAACTAGAAAAACTGGTGATGTGGAAGACTTAAGGTCTTCAGATTCTGGTGACTTTTTTAGGGTTTCTGAAACCCCAGTGTCAGATGATTGATGGTCAGGCAGGTCTGAAGTACTGGCCTTGCTGCTTTTTTCATGCTGTGTAACAACATCAGGATCCAAGAGGTGATTTTCAAGAGGCTCTGTGGTGCAAACCTGTCTTACCAAAACTGGTTTCTTTTGCTTACTAGTCGGGTCATTAGATCTAATGTTCAGTGAATGCAATGGTCTAGCATCTGTCATACAAGCAGCTCCACTCTCATCTTTAACACGTTTTTGCTGTTTTTCCATGGCAATATCTAAACTGTTTGCTGGGGAAAGCATTCGTTTGCTTGAAGCTGTAACTTCTGGCTGAGGGAAGAGTCCGCTAACTGGCACTTTTTGAATGATATTTGAAGAGCTTGACAAAGGTGAATTTCTGGTTCCACTTTCCAGTGGTGAATTTTCAAATTCAAATGAATTTGGTAAAGTCCTCTGATGATCTTTGTGAGATTTTGGCAGCTGAGTTTTGCCTTCAAGCGTTGGCACCATCACAACATTTGTTTTGCAGAGGGACTGATTTCCCTGATCCTGGGTCACTAAAATGTGAGGCAGGGGTGTAACAGTTGCGAAGCCATAGGATGGCATGCTGCTCTGAATACGGACGGGAACCACAAAAGGAGGAATCTGATGTATCTGACTGCTGCAGTTATTAGGAACAATTTGCTTTAGAGGAGGCACAGAGTATGGATTAGACAGGTCAGAGAGTTTTGTCTGCACTTCAAAGGAAGATGCATTCTGGTCCACCCCAACTTGACTCAGAGCAGTCTGAGTTGATAAAGTATTTTTTAGTAATTTAGAAGAGTATGGCTGACCTATATGTAATGTTTTAACTTGAAGTTGATACTTTGGAGCAAAACAGTCCTTTTTTTCATCAGGATGACAAGAAAGTGAGTATGTGCTTGCTTGCTCCCCTTGGGCTGATGTTTTAGTAGACGGCTGAGAAGGCTGATGAGTCAAGGATGACTGGCCTTGATTATTCAACATGTGATCTAGAGGCTGCTGAGGTGAAGACAGGCTAACAGGATTACAATTTTGAATAGTTGAATGAGGTCTGGAGTTAGTCTGTGAATGCTGAGTACTTGAAGGAAACTCCACCGACGGTTTGCCAGAGGTCTGCAGCCTGTGCAATGGCACTGTGGGCACATCTGTGGCATGAGCTGCCTGCAATGAAGAAGTCGATTTCACTTGAGGCTGTTGATTTTCAGGAGCAATATTTAAAGATATTTGTCTTACAAATGGCCCCCTTCTCCTTTCTAGCAGAGGCACGTGTCCAGCAGCTCCGTTTGCAGACGACACTTTTGGAGTGGCTACCTCTACAAGCGGGACAGGTTTTGATGGAGACATGCTTCCACAGTCGAAAGACTTGCTCCTGTAGTCCACAACCTCCATTGAGGGCTGCGTGCAGCTAATCTGCTCTGAGGCAGCACGTCTCATTTCCCGGTAATGAGGTCCAGGCACTGCCAGTGCGTGTGAGCCACCAGGAATCATGAGGAATTCTGACGACTTACTAACGGGCTCTGCTTTGGAAGGGTTCTCAGCCTTTACAGTTTCATCTTTATCAAGTGAAGTTGAGAAACTGGAGGCATGAGACAAGCTACTCTCCCGACTTAGGCTTCTAGAAAGTGTGGAGTCAACACTGGATTCAGCAGATGAATGTTCCATTTCAGCCAGCCGAATTCTCTTCTTCTTCGGCGGAAGCTTTTCTGTTGGTAATTTTGACAGCGTTTCACTGCGTTGTGGCCAGTTAAACCTTTCTGTCTTTTCTGGGTCATTGCATTGGTTCTCTTGCTCTCTGTCTGGTTCTTCTGTGACCAGTATTTCAGGAACCTGGATGTTATGCTGGCGAACGAGTCTTGATGGCTGAAGTGGCGCACTTCTCTCATTAGAAACTAATTGGCTTCCCTGAACTTCCCCTCTAGGTGGTTCTGATGACAAGGGTTGGTGACGCTGGGGAGTGCTAAGATGAGAGTGTCTGTCTTCTTGGATTACAACTGTATTCAAAGAGCGGTGCTTTGCACCCTTGTTGGGTTCTTGAGAAGAAACTGGTGATACTCTTTCAAATGACTCTGATTTCTCAAATGAGCTATTTCTGCTCAGTGAATTTGTGTGCTGTATTACTGAAATGCCAGTCCCTTGTCTTTTCAACTCCACCTTTTCTTGCACAGCTGAACTTGCCTGCTTTTCAATGAGGGAAGCCATCTTTGGCTCAGTAGTCTGATCTGTGCCACGAGCCACAAGCTGAATTTGGGAATTCTGAAGTACAAGTTTGCTTGGTTGTTGTGATCCTACCACAGTTGTGGCACTGTGTTTTGACAGACTGGAAGAATTTGCTGGCTTGCTTTGGCCTTCTGTGTTCTTCGATGGTACACTCGTATCATTTTGCTGTGGGTCGTCATCATCACCAACACTTTTCATTTTCCTTCTTTTCCTTATCTGGGGTGTCTGCTCCCAGACACCAGTTGAAGTTGTGACTCTGTAGTGTAGAATTTGAGGCTGTGTACTGTTTGGAGCAGTTTTGTGCTCAGGCTCTCGGATTGCTGCTTTAGTTTTAGGTCCATGCAACTCTGAACAATAAAATTTCTTGTGGTTTTCAAAATTTTCCAGTTTTCTATATCTGTTCCTGCAGGTTTCACATTCAAACATTGTTCCTCGCACCTGAGGGGACTTCTTTGTTTTTTCTGAATTTGATCCCTGTGCCAGAGATTTGCTCCTTTGCAGTAAGGATTCATTTGATAAATTACACCCCAGATAATTTTCTTCTACAGATCGCACAGGTCCAAGACCTTGGCTTTCACCAGTAGAAGAATCTTCTATTGCTGCCTGTCTGACCAGGGTCCGAGGATGTCCACCTTGGTTCAGTGGAGTAGCAGGTCCCGACACAAAAACGTCATCGTATAAAGAGCCAATTTTATCATCAAATGACTGGCTTCCTCGAAGAGGATGAGAGGGAGGTATGACATTAGGAGGTACTGCTGAGTAACTGGTGGTAGGCATGGAATTACTTCGTGTTATAGGTAAACAGTCAAGGGATGGTACAGAAAGAAGAAAAACTTGCTTGGATTTCTCAGTGGGTGTGAAAGGAGACTTTGGTATATCAGAGCTTGAGCTAGTTCTTCTTCCCATGGGCTTTAAATCAAACTGGAAAGAATCCTTAAATATGTAAGATTTTGGTGAATCTATGCTTCCTCTTCTTGAAAGAGATGTTCTTCTTGGTTTCACACTATCTAACTGTTTGTCATCCACAACAGCTTCATTATCAGAAATTAACTTTGAGATACGCTCCTCAAGAGTTTTTGTTGCCAAGGGAGGTCGCATTTGGCCAGAGAGAATCAGATTTTTGTCAGCACAAACAGTTTGTACCACTGATGCTACCATGCCACTTGCTCGTGGCACACAGGGCAGATTTTTATTTGGATCTTTCTCAGAGGTCAACAATCCCCTTACAAAAGGAGCTGGAGGGCTCATTGTTTGATCGGCACTTTCGGAACGAGAGAAATAACCGGAATCAGTACTACCTAAACTTCTAGGGCTCAAAAGACATTTTCCTTGCTGATCTTGAGAACCATCAGTAGCCTGTTGTCTCTGGAGTTGAGCATGCACTGGTCCTCCTGTAGATCCTGGCTGTTCCTCTAACAGGCCTGCTTCTACTTTCTGATGCTGCTTTATGTCATTCTCCTTGAATGAGGCTGTTAAATTTGACTGAAGGGTTGTGACTTTAGAATCTCCTTTTCTCTGTGCTGCAGCAAGCTCAGGTGCTGGCTCTGTCACTTTTGGACTATCGGCCCTCAATGGAGAAACATTTACAGAATGAACTACTACTTTTGGTAATGCTGCCCTTATTTGAGGTTCTGCATCATGTAATGAAGAGTCACCTGATATACAGTCTGGGTTGCTTAATGTAATAGGGCTTCCTTTCTGCAGTGTTTCTGCATTTGAAATGACTTTCACTAATTGTGCAGGTTCCAGTTCTTGATCATCTTGTCTTTCATCTGCCGTGCCTTCATCTTCACTTTCACCGCTTTCTTCCACATCAGAATGAATGCTAAGTGCTTTGTCTGAGTCATGAGATAAGAAGAGGCCACCTGAATCTGGTTGCAGGACAAGTCCAAGTTTGATAGCGTGTGCATGAGATTTTTTGTGCTTGTAGAGATTGCTTTTGGTTTTAAATGAAAACCCACATGTCACACAAGGATATGGTCGCTCTCCAGTATGGGATCGGATGTGCTTTTGGAGAACACTGGGCTTGGCACAGGCCCGATTGCAATACTCACAGACGTATTTCCCTAGCTTTTTAGGCTTCTGGTCTTTCAAGAGGTTACATATTTGTTCTACGCCATGGTTTACAACTGATGCTATCTGGGCTGAATTATACACGGGACCTATAGACAAGTGTGTTGAACTTGATGTGTTAATTGACAATGGTGAAGACGAACTAGCTACTAAGGGGTTTTGAGAAAAAACCTGAGTTACAGTGGAAGATGAGGTGTGAACGACAGATGAAGTTACTGCTATGCTGTAGATCTGCTGGAGCTTGGGGTTTTCTTGACTCTGCTGTTGCACCAGCGACCTAGTTAAACTTGGACACATAACAACCTGGTGATTTTGCTGACTGGTTTTAGTAATAAGGTCTTGTGAATGAGAAACTGATTGGCCTTGTGCTTGTCCAGTCTTGGCTGTTGTTGCTACATGCACATTGTTCAACGTACATGGGTAATAGGGAGGTCCAGCTGCAAACTCCTGCTGTGACAAAGACGACTGATTTTGGACACTTATTGTATTGGACGTGAGACTAGAAGAGGTGCTTACAGTTTTATTTGGTCTCAGTTTCTCTATCTGCATCCCATAAGGGGGGCACTCTTGTGCTAAGGTGTTCAGTTCAGGCTCCATAGCTTTTAGTAAGACATCGAATGCAGTACGCGTACATGGGGATGACGTACTGCAATCAACAAAGTTAATACATTCATTACTGTCAGTCTTTGTATTACTTGATGAGGAGTTTGAGGGAGGCTTCCTCTCTGCTGGGTTCAGGTGGTTTGCATCAGTATCCCCTGCTGCCTGTTTACACAAATCTAAGGACTGATGCATCAGTGAAAGCTTTGTCTGCATTGATGTCTCAGATTTGGTTGTTTCAACACTTATCTCACCTGCTAAGTGCTCCCCCATTTTGTTTGGTACATTGATTTCCATTTTGCACGGGCAGGTGATCCTGTGCCGTGGCATGTTCGGAGGCATCTGGAAGAGCTTTTAGCGGTGAAGGGTCTACATTTTGCTTAACCTTGGCTTCAGCAGGGTTTCTCAAAGGCGATTTTGGTATTTTTTTAAGATGGTTCTCAGAAACAATCTTTTTTCTTTTCACACCCTTAATTGTATCTTGGGTTCCTCTAGTACCAGCATCAGTGATTTCTGTGAAAACACAAAAAGAATAAAAAGAATTAAAAAAAAAATCAAATTGGATAATGGAGTATATTTTTTATTTATACCGTTTTACCATCTCTAAGTTTCAACAGTAAGCCCTGGGGCAACAGGACTGTCCATCTCTCCAGCCGCCAATACTTTCAAGCTAACAGTAAAAGTATCTTAGAGAAGATCTACTATGTTTTCATCTAAAATGAGCAATGCTTTCTAGCTGATGCTTGAAGACATTACAAAAGTAATTCACCATAGGAAGTGCTTCAAAGTAAATGTAAGAAAAGGAAGGCCACTGAAGGAATATTTCAGCAACTCCTTTTCAGACATGTAAAAGAAGCCTCTCTCTTGCACTAGTTTAAGAATTCAAATCATTATAGGAGGAAAACGAAGAACCAAGACACATATGTCATGTTTGTCACTTTTTCCATCTATATGTTCCCATAGTCAAGGAATGAACACAACTTCCTCATGGTTATATTTGTAAGTAGATTTATCATGGAAATGGCACAACCACCCACACCATCTGTCAAATACTGTATTTCAGAGCTCCAATTACTGAATTTCAATAGCATTTCAGATGAGCAGCTACTGTGGATGAATAAAATCATTCACACTTAAATGACTTCCTATTTGTGCATCATGAAACAAAATAAACTAAATTTGAATTATTTCATTACTAGCTACACTTGTTGCTGATTTTAAGCAGATATGTGTGCAGAGTTTCAGGGAGGTTGGGAATAGCAAATGAATTGGAGCATTATTCAGCAGAATTATTTTGTAGGAAGCACTACTTTTGTATTTGTAGACAGTCCAATTCCCTCTGTAACAAAAAGCACAAATAGACTGAATTTCAGTGTTGATACACAGAAGCCTTTTTTTTAGTGGATACCCAAGTTACACGTCCTTGTCTACCTCAAATGTAGAATAATCTATCAGCTAATTTGGTTTTTTTTACTTCTATCCTAACATAGTCAGAGCCACTGCCTCCACTAGCATCACTGGTAGGGCAGAGGAAGCTAAATATTAAATGGATGTAAATTCACTTTTTAAGGCTTTAACAACTCCTTCATGATGCTGTTAGCAAACCCCCTACTTGTCTGACTGCCAATATTAATAGCAAAGGAGGAATCCGATGTGACTGATGGCTCTGGGAAGGTTCAGACACACGCATTTTGGGAAGCAGCACTTAGTAAGCAGTTTTTCCTGCATAAGTAACTCAGGAACAGAGGTTTATGTGCAGTTCTACGTGAAGAACAGCCCTACGGTAACACATAAAGGGATGAAATTCTCACAGTCAAGGAGGCACAGGCAAGGAAGCACAGGCAAGGAAGAATCTCAGATTTCCCAGTACTCATCAACCCTACAGCCCCTTGGACTGGCACACACTGTACTTTTGCAGAAACACCAGCTGAATTCCATACTGTGGTGGAAAGAAAGCCAATGCATTGTGTGCATCTGACAAGAGATACTGCAGCTGATGAATCCAGAGTGAAATTCCTGTTCCATTTAGAGAAAATCCAGGCCATGCTTAAAGCTTGCCTAGCACAAGAGAATCCAAAGTGACCAGTAGGGAAAAAAAGCAAAGATGTTATGCTTTCTCCATGCCAGAGCACAACCCAACTGGGATGTGTGGTAATGCCAGATACTTGGAATTTCAAAACCTAAAATCTGCCTCAATGCCAACCTAACTATACACATATATTCAGTTAGGGTGAATGGATATTCAGATTACTCTGCAAACTGAAAGATTAAAGACTACATATCACACAATGTGCTGGTTTTGGCTGGGGTAGAGTTAACTTTCTGTACAGTGGCTAGAATGGGAATTAGGGAGTCCTGGCTGCTGGCTGAGGTGAAACCACAGCACACATAATTCATTCCAAGTATGGAATCTCTGCAGAACCTCACCCATACCTCTCCCAGCCCTACTAGAGAAAGCTTACCTAAGAAGGGTAAGAGTCTATTTTGCCACATTCAGCAGTCCCATGAAAGAGATGCTTGAATCCCTTGCCAGAACTACTGGCTCCTAGTTCTGGTAACTTTGTGCTCCTCTTGGGCATCCAGAAAGAAATTTCTGTGGTAATTGTTCATTTAACCTTCAAATGAACTTCAGATTTATTGCTGTATCATAAAAACCTATTCCTATTAGGCTGGATTTAACATATTCAAAGCCAAGCACTCTTTCATCACAACGTTTTGTACTTTCCATTGCTTCACAATTTAATAGTGACTTAAACTAATAACTTATCATTCATATTATTAAGGGTGAATTCTTTATAATTCACAGTCTACTGCGACTGTTTTTTCTTCAATAACAACAAAAACCAGTTTTATACAAACCAAAGAGAAGATAACAAGGTAATTACATAAAAGTGTGCTTTTAGCCATGGTTTGGCAATCTCTCTGAAACATGGCCACATTAATTGCACATAAGTGATTTGGTTCCTTTTATGCACACACTGTAGCTTTTGTGCTGTCACAATCACGCCTCCACACCCATCATACTGCTGGTGTTTGTACCGGAGCACTACAGGAAGAGATGGGCAGATTACACAGTTAGGAAAGTAAGAGTGCCAGGAATTGCAAACATCCAAGCAAATGTACACAAAAAAGACTAAGTTGTTTCATATTGCAGCAATTGAACAATCAAATGATGTGGTGCTTCCTGATATATCGGAATACTCAAAGCTACTGTTTCTGGGTTTCAACCATACAGTGCCAAAGAAGAAGGATACTCAACCTGCACAAAGTACTGGTGAACTGGAAACCAACACAGCTGAAAGATACAATGCGGCTTACAAAAGCCTTAATGGAAGTCAAAATGTATTTCTAATCTATCAACAAGCAATTAAAAAGATTCACTCACTTTGAATAACAAGATCAGAATTTTCCATAGTATCTTTATTGCTTTATTTTTAAAAATGCTGTTGAACACCTGCCAAAGTATAAAAATTGATTGGAAAATTGAAAAGAAAAGAAAAAAGAATAAACAAAGGCAAAAAGTATTTTTTTTCAGTCTTCACAATAATTGTGCTGCTTCTATACCCATAAAATTCCAGTCTACAGAAATCATGAGAACTAATTTATTATTTGTATTTCTGCCTCTACAGATTTTCTGATCCCAGAGATGGAGTCACAGAATTGCTTCAGTGTACCTGTCTATAAAATCTTGAAAAATGTACTTACTTCACAACGACTTTACATGGCTTAAAAAATGTTTAAGTCCTGTCTTCTACCCTACTCCTGGATAATTTAGAAATCTTTAGTATTATTCCTAATGGAAATATTCAAGTTATGTTTGCTAATAACCAAATTTTTGGCATATCTGGAGAAAAAAGGAACTACCAACAACTTTGCTTCACTTATTTTTAGTTTGTCATTCTTTTTGTATAAGTCTCTTCTTTGTATTCCCAGTTTATGTTGAAGAGATTTCACTGCACGTTTCTTAATCTACAGCTACATGACTGCACAAAGGTCAACTGCATCAGTATTTCCAGAGGCATCAACAAAACTGGCAGAAAGCATCGGTCCCCAAATGCTAAAGACTCCTCTGCCTTGCAACTTTCAGGAGTGCAATGACTTGCCAGGGCCTTCCGTGTACCCACATTCACAAACCGACACGGAACAAAAAGAGTGTAAAAACATCCTGATGTGCAAAAAAAGTATGAAGTTGATCTGCTTTTCTTTCTCTCCCAGCTATGCCATGTGCTCTGCTCACCCCCTCTGCAGTCACCCCGCCATTCTCATCATTCAGTGGTAATTTCCTGTTTCCTCTGGTGGTGAAGTGGTATTATTGAGAACTGCTGTCACCTCAATCAGATGTCAAAAAAGAACTTTTCTCATAAGCTGTATTACATCAAATAGGATTAAGTTACCCAGGCCAGGAGAAGAGGGGACAATGCCACTGTGCTCAATACCTCGGTTTTCACATTCCAGGGACACCAGAGCATCTCTTTTGTGCTTTGCATGGTTGGCTTTGTTCTCCCTGCTCTCAAGATTCTCCACGTAATTCCTTTGCTTCAGCATGAATTCTGCACTCAAAACATGACAAAAGGAAGCTGATGTTTCTAAACATGATTTTGTTCACCTACAATTTCTCTGATGTGCTTCGCTTTATGCACAGGAAATAGAACAACAGAACACAGGTGTGATGGTGCAGATAGCAATCTGCAGAGTAACTCACACAGCAAATAAGGGAAGTTATAAGTGATCTGATTTTTTGCTTTTAAAGCATTTACTGGTGAACCAGACAGTGTCTTGACAAAATGATCTCAATGGTTTTGTTTAAGTAACTTCCAGAACTGCCTGTCTCAAAGCCTACATGTTATTATAACACCCACTCTCTTTCTCTCCCTTTACTTTAAGTTCAAGCCTGTAGAGCTACAGGCTTGAACTTAAAGTAAAGAGTAAGAGGGAACCAAGGAAGGGCACCACTCCCTTCTCCCTCAGTGCCATCCTGTGAACATAGAGCAAGCAATCACTATCTATCCCTGCAGTCCAATGAGTGCCATAATTTTCATCACATGTACTCACTTCATGTTGCAGAATTTAAAAAAATCACGGTTGGCTCCCATACAAAGACCAGACTTTAAAATCCAAGTGCCTGATCTTTTAGCTCCTAATCTGTACTTTGGCTCTCAGGGCACTGCAAGTAAGACCAAGTCCCTTTCGAAAGTCTTCAACTACTAATTGATGTCTTAAATGAATGGCTAAGAGGTTACTGTGACACCCAGCAATGCTAGTGATCCAAAGATGGAAGGGTCCCCAAATGAGAGACTGTTACTAAAGACTTTATTCTGATTTAAGCTAAGCTTTACAAACACTTTAATTTTGATTTCACCAAAACTATCAAAAGCACTCATGAATCACCTCACTGGGTCTGTTTCCATGAAAAAGTAAGAATATGATTATGAAATAAAGAAATAAGAAAAAATATATTTGCTGGCAAATATAAGGCCACCAGAACTCACATTAAATGCAGCAAGGACTAACTTGCTGCATTTATGCATAAATGTTCATTTTTTAATAAGCTACCTTTTTAGCTTCATACCACTTCCTATGTGTTAAGTACAGCCATAAATACTTTCCCTAACAACAAAACCTTGATTACATAACCGACCCATACGACTATGAAAATGTTCACAGCCAACAAGTCAACACGAAGATTTGAACATGATTAACACAAGTGCCATGATTAATTTTAAGTACTAATAAAATCCTATTTTAAAGCAAAACAATTTGAACAGTCTTATTTCAATCCCTAATTTCAGGCTTAATGAAGTGGCCAGAGGGTGGTCGCTCCCTCTTTCAGAGGTCAGGAGGCAAGTGACAGAACTTGGGGCACTCCAAGCCAGCAGTGTTATTTGCAAAGCCCTGTCAGCAGGATTAATGCATATGTATGTACTTTTATTATTGAGAACACCAGTCCAAACATATCTAGAGCAGACCCTTAGAAACACTGGATTTGTATGTAAAGCACATTTTAACATGGATTAGTTAAAAAGAAGAGTAAGGAGGAGCTTTGACATTCAAAGGCTAAAGCAGTATGACAGGGATTGGATCAAGTGTTCATCTGTGCCAACATTTGTCCTTTTGTTCATACCAGCCAACAGCAGATGATTCCATAGAGCATGTATAAAGTGAGTACAGCTTCAGGATTTCACACTGTGAGCACATCATTATTTTTCTTGGTGTTTTTAACAGACAATGTTGATATGTGACCCATAAAGGTATTGTTCCGGCTGTCATGCACAGTGTCCCCAATCCTCTTTCAAGGGTCATTTCCACCAGATTTTTGTACTGGAATGACTATTTTATCAGCATAATTTCTCATTATTAACCAAAATACTAAATATCCTACTAACACAAGCTCCAGGAAAGATGCACCTGTGTTAAAATGTAGTACCTGCACCCATTTGAGTAGTGCCACTAACTTCAATGACAGCATACATTTTTGAAAAGTCAAATTAAATGTTGATGCCCTCTACCATCACACCCTGGCAAGCCCATAAAGTCAGTGTTTCTCAAGTTCATATGTTAAAAGTAATTGTTGAGAAAAATATATATTGATTGATACACACCAAGAAATCACATCCAGTTCCTCTGCCACTGTGTGAATTTTCCAAACTGAAAATTGGTATTTCATACCATCACAAAACAATTCAGTTGGGAAGTGGCCTCAGAAAATCTCTAGTCCAGCCTCCTGCTCAAATCAGGGCCAGCTATGGGATGAGACCTGAGTCCATAGGGCTTTGAACTATAAAGTACTGGAAACCTCCAAGGAGTCTACACAGCTCCTGTGAGCAATATTTTCCACTGCTTGACTGTCCTCATGAGGAACAAGCCAGTCTGCATCACTCTTGTTTCAACTTGTTCCTATTGCCTCTCATCCCCTCACCATTCTCCATCATGACGTCTGACTCCATGGTAACCACCTCCAAAACCACCTTTTCTCAAGCCTGAACGAGCCCTGGTTCCTCAGCTTCTCCTCAGAGTGCAAATGCTCCAGCCCTGATGGCTGTGGTGCCTCAACACTGAACTCACTGCAGTTTTCTGATGTTCCTCCTGCACTGGGGAGAGTGGGATGCTGCTGGTATAACCGGAGCATCTGAAAGTGGTCTAAGGGTTGCTAGTAGAGGCAGATCATTCATTCCCCTGATCTGGTCATGCTTTCATCCATGCAGCCCAGGATGCTGTGGTCTCCCCTGCAGCCAGGTGTGCTGCTGGTGGGTGCCCAGCTTGCTGCTCACCACACCCCAGAGCCTTTCCACAGAGCTGCTCTCTGGCCTGTCAGTCCCCAGCCTGGGTCTCCTCCTGCCTGGGTGCAGGGCTGTGCATTTGTACCTGTTGAACTACTCCTCTGGTTGTCCACCTAGCCAGACCTTACCAACCTCACCAGGATACAGCAATACTGTGGGAAACAGTGTCCCGTTGTCCCCAACTCTATAATATAAACAATTTTATCATAGTTATCAGAGTTTCCATTGTTATGAGATTAGAATAGATAAAGCTGAATGTCGACAAAGTACTTTTGCTCATGTTCATACCCAAGACACTGCTTGCATGTTTCCATAGGTCTTCATCTTGTTAAGTCATCATGATCAGAATACACACCAATGACACTTCTCTTGCTACACCAGGAACAGCAACCCCAGGAATCCTGCTTTTCTATTTTCCTTTTTGCTTAATTCATTTTCCCATTTGCAATTTCCATCATGGAACAAATCCCAAACTAAATTCTGTTCACATTTCATCTTACTAATGGCAAAACTAAGAGATACCTCAACAAAATCAATGCAATATAAAAACATTCTGCTCATATGGAATTTTGTGGTTTTCAACTACAGACATTCCAAGAAATACCCCTAGTGCTGGCTATCAAAAATAATCAATTGCTAAGAACTGCCAAATATAATTTAGTAATGTTTAGTACAAATGGCAAAGTTTAAACTACACAATTTATTGTTTCCACTAATTCCATATTTACAGGATTGAATTGTGAAGGTACGTTACCTATGAAGGTAACACTGAGGAAAGGAAGGAGTATTTCTTGCCTTTGAGTAATGTGTCCCTGAAATAATAGGCCTGCTTATACTTCTCCTGTGAGGGAGAGAGAAGCTGGTGTGGGAGTGAGCAAGGGGCTCCTCAGCCCCCAGGTTTCAGGACCTCCTTCACCAGTGTTTAAGTTGTAAAATTACATTGAAGCTGAAAGGGGAGAATAATGTTCTGGACTGATCGAAGCTACAATGAAGAGATACAGATATGATCCAGTAATTAATTCAAACCATAAAAGGTTCCTCCCCAAGAAACAGGAACACACATAACCTCACAAGTGAAATACAGTAACTGACATGTTTAAAAGTTCCAGCCACAAAGGTTCCAGCCACTAGCCTCTGGGCTAGTCCTCACATATGGTGAAACACCCCTGCGAGGGCAGAGCGGATTAGCTTTATAAATTGTGCAATAACATTTTATCCTAAGCAAAGGGAGACACCTTTGCCCCCAGGCACAGGGCTTGGACTTATCAGGAAGCTCTCCCATGATACAGTTTCATCTCAGATGTGAGAGCCTGCCAACCCTTGTTTGGCCTTGGGACAGGTAAAGAGGAAATGATAAGCTGCAGTCTGGGGCTGTCTTCCCGGCGGCACCTTTTCAAGTCATGGCTACTCACATCAAGCCACCCTTGACTTCTGATGAGGTGTAAAGGACATAACTGCCCTAGCTAACAGGACCAAGAAATACCTTCTTTAGAACAGTTTGGTTTCATTTAGTGCATCTATCATCTCAAGTGAAGAAAGTAACCACCAGCAGATTTTTAGCCATAAAATCAGTATGCTTGATGAGGAAGACCATGAAGATCAAACAACAATAAACATCTGACAACTGAAGTAACATGAGAACTTCAACTGAGGCATTCCAACGTCCATATGCAAACAGCAATCAAATGCAACACTTCTACACATCTGAAAACCTCTGACCAAAGTGAAATAGGATTTTTTTTCCCCAAAAAGAATTAATTTCCTGCCCAGCATGACACACATTAAATGAAACATGACATTTGATACTGATCAAGATTTCCCACCATTATGGTGTAAGAAACCATCAGAGGCTGAACCACTGAGAAGTTTCCTAAGATTTGACATTGAAAGACAGAGGAAAGCAATGCAAAAACACCAGATACTGACCACACAGGCTATGGTTAATGCCTAATTCCGCACATAAAATGGCAATGTATGAAAATTCAGCAAGGGCATATACTACAGAATTTTAAACATCCTGCAAAAAATTTAAAATATTTGCTATATTAAGTAGCCCTGTGGCATTCATATACTGGCTCTGGATTATAGCCCTTTAACAGCTCTATATTCCTGAACTGCACAGAACCCTTCATATCAATCTAAGAAAAGTAATCACATTTTAAGTGCTCTCAAGATAAAGCACATTGACTATGAGTAAGTGACAAGATAATGCTATGATAACTCACATCACCAGCAATCACAGCCTGAGAAGTTCTTTCTTGCTTGGGCACTCCAAAGACAAGCAAAAAGACATATTAATGAGCTCCCAATCAAAGCCAAAGCAGAAACCAGTTCCACCTAATTATCCATGTGAAAATAAAAGCTACTTAAATATAAATAGTTAAAGAAACTACACTGCTAGAAATTAACTAAAATATCTCAGGGACATCCAGAAACTTTCCTTGGGTATCAGGCAATGTTGTCAACAGTTTCACAACTAAAGTACCTGTTTGTAATTTAAGTATATTCAGTTGTTACTGGAAAGTCAGGGTTTGGCTAGCAAATTATTAGAACAACTTCCGCCTCTAACACCGCTGAAGAAGAAAGGCCATGAAAAAAGAATGATAGACAGGCTCATGAAACTGCAGCCAGTGTAAGGGTTTTCAGCAGAGGGCAACTGCTACATGGTCAGACGAGACACTGAATACAAAATATCCAAACATGAATCTGGGGAGAAAAAACAGAAATGAAAGGAACAAGATGTTAACTAAACCATCCCTGCACATAATGATGTTCAAACAGAACAAGCTCCTTAGTCACATTCTCTGCATTTCTTTAACGTAATCTTCCATATGAAAAGCAGGGATCAAATGGAGCAATTTCCATACTGCCTGTAGCAACTCATCAAGAATGAAGAGTAGGAAAGAGATCACACCTAACAACCTTATTTTAAGACAGAGAAAGGACTAGGAGATTTGGCATAGAGAGTAGGAAAAGTCCCATACAGCAGGTCTTTCTTTTGGGACTAAATGGTACTGTGAGTATGACAGAAGTAGAGTAATCAAGCCCATTTGACTGAAATCTAGATGTGAGAAATGTCCTAACCAAGGAATATCCAGATTGCGGTTTTGTCATGCCACAAGTGGAAATGATGATCTCCCCAGGGTAGGTTTCCTTCAGCATCAGTGGGAGCCCCCATTTCTGAGCTACTCAGAGTCCTTCCCCCAGCCTCATGTGCCCTTTATCCATAAATGTGCACAGTCTCTCTTTTTGCCCTTTCACACATCCACACATTCAAGGAGATTCCTAGGAAAGACTCCATGGAGGTCAGCCCATAAGCATATCATTACCAGAGAGTGGTACATTTCATCCAACTCATCCATTTATGTTATATTTTCCCTTCCAAAGCAGACCAAAGGAAACTAACAACTCCCCGAGCTAAGGAAGTATCAGGAAAACATGAAAAAAACCACTCATTACTCATATGCAAGGCAGACTGCAAGGAAGCTAACAAGTAAAAACCTTCAATTTCCACAACTGGCTTGCTCCCAGTTCACATCAGCTAAAATTAGCACCCTTTTGAATTCACTATGTGTGTGTGTGTAGGTATGCTCTCAAATTAGCCAGTTTGTTAGCTCAGCATCCTCCCACCACAAAAATGAGCTTGCTCTGGCCTCAGATTCTATAAAGTTGAAAGAAATCCTTCTATTCATTAAAACAGGACTAAGCTCAAAATTTTGCTGTGTCTGAAAACATAGCCCCCTAATTAACAATGTACTGTACAGTGGATTTGGAATAGATACTTTCCATTTACTATCAGGAAGATGCTTTTCCAATGATTGTTTTATAATGTTAGTTTGTAAAATGTCCCTTTGAAAATTGTACTTGCAGGTTGGAATCTCTTTTGCTGAACTGTCACTCAGAAAATATGCCACACTTGTCAGAAGAAGTCAAAATACTATCACTTTAATATCCCATTAATGTTTTAACCAAGTTCTCCTAATAGCTCAAAAGGATGAAATTTTCAATTTAAAACTGTAAATCTGTTTGTCTGCCTGTCAAAACAACACCAGTTCTTGCTATGTCTAGCACCAGCAGTGGATATACCGAGCAGATTTCATCTGCTAGTTGTCTAAACGAAATGTACTA
This sequence comes from Molothrus ater, assembly GCF_012460135.2. Taxonomy (NCBI): domain Eukaryota; kingdom Metazoa; phylum Chordata; class Aves; order Passeriformes; family Icteridae; genus Molothrus; species Molothrus ater. Next base: position 65,441,478 of record NC_050478.2, read on the forward strand.
ACAGAAGAAAACTAAAATAGAAATAACAGATACAGACATTGACTCACAATGCAGGAGGTCTACAGGAGCCAGAAAACTTCTCTGGGTTAAGCCCATATTCTAACATTGTCTCTCAGAGCACAGAACACGTAAATATCTCCATTTTTATCAGTTTGTCCTCACTGCCTAAGTGGGGACATTAAAATGTACTTAACCATTGAAGACAAGAGCAAAGAAAAACAAGGTTAAATGATATCAGAGACTATTTCTGTTTCTGCAGAAGTCAGGAGAGTTTTCTCACTGTTCTTCGTGGGCATAAACCCCTGTATTGAACGTGCCTGAAAACAGAAGGGACCTTTCAAGTTGTCACTGTTGTTATTAGCAGTATGCAATGTTCCTTCAATGTGAAAACATCAGAGATTTCAAGAATAGATGTGACTTTATGAAAATGTGAGATCTTGTACAACATGAGCTATAGACATGAATAGTTCCTGCATTAAGCCAATCATAGATGTCTGAGTTGATGTAAATATTTTAGGAAGACATTTCAGTCTTGAATGAAAGCCTTATATATTGACACACAGAGAACAATTTAAATAAACCATCTCTCAGACAGATGTATTGACATATTTAAATGCAGATACAAATACTTGATGAAATCAGGTATCAGGAAAATGAACAAGTGAATTGCTCGAAATCTCACTGCTAAGTGGTAGTTTTGAACACTTGGAAAGTAAAAGCTAGGCAGTTCTGGTGTAGGTAAAAAAAAAAAAGCTAATCCTCTCATCAGCATTAAATAACAAACACAACATTACTGTAATTTGCAATTTTGAAGATTATATACCTCCATTTAGAACTCCATTTAGAATGACTATATTTCTAGCCCATAGGGTTGGGGAAGTTAAGGATGAGAAGATGAAAAGAATCAAATGAAACTCTGGATCTTGGTTATGTACCTTGCCCAAAAAGTAAGGCAGTTTCCTACAAATACAAAATGGAAAGAAAATGTTTTGGACTAATGATACTACACTGGTACTACACAGCAGCAAAGCATCCAGAGAGCTCCTGTGCCTGCGAACCTCCTGGAAAAATTCAAAGAAACATCTGAGGAAGATGATGTCACACTAAGCTAGTATATACAAACATGTAAATTGTTTAGCATCCCATTTCCAGATTTTTGTCTGATACTTCCCCTTCTCATTCCACTTCCTATTTCCCCCAAGTGAAAGAATATGGTATTGACTGCAGCTGTCTGGCTGTGCTCAATGCCAGGCTTGATAAGCCTTTGAGCAACCCAGTCTAGTGAAAAGTGTTTCTGCCCATGGCAGGGGGTTTGGAAGAGGCTAGAATGAGATGACCTTTAAGGTCCCTTCCAACCCAAACCATTCTATGATTCTGTGATGGCCTAGGGAGCAGGGCACATCTCCAGCACATCTCCAGGAAGTGCTCCCACCTGTTTTTTTGGAGAGGTGTAGTGGCAGAAGGCAGGAATGGGAGTGCCTGTGGGGAGGGGAGAGGAGGGAAGGTACCTGGCTGCTCCTTTGGGACCAGATGGTGGCCTGGTGAGAGTCATCTCTAAGCTGGGACATGACAACATGAAAACAGCAGCAATCTTTAAGGTAAGACATATGCAATGCTTTGTTTATCTAAGCAGAATGCTGGCATATTTATAATAATTGATTTCAAACTCCCTCTATGATTTTGTCAATAACATGCATTCATGTAACAAGAGGGATGATAAAGCGGGGAGGGTTAGGAAAAACTCTCATGATACAAAATATGTCTACCATCAATCTGCAGCAGAACATATATTTGTGATCTAAAGTCTCATGCTCACATTTATAAAGACAAATCTTCTCACTCAAATCTCAGTGCTGTTCAGTTTACTAGAAAAATAACATTCCGGTTAAAAAAACAGCAGATGGGCAAACAAGGTAAAGGGCATTTAATTCTGGTTGTCTCTCCTCCATGCCAACACACTCCTTTGAAGGGACTGCAAGTGTGGGAGGGGAACATATGTGCATGTGGATTGTGCATCTCAGAGAGTACTTGGTGGTGAATGCAATCTCTCCTTTCTTTCCTCTTTCTGTGCATGACAGCTCAAAGGTCCACTCACTCCAGGGGTGCTTCCACACAGCTATACTGGGACTGGAGAAAGCAAATGGAGAGTCATGTTCTGCATGCCACCAGTGACTACAGAGCCACTCCACCAAACACTGCTTCAACCTTTAGGCTTCTGAGATGTTATAGATGGATAATGAGGCGACTGGCTCTCGCAATTAAAGGATAAGTATTGTGTGAATATTAAGAAAAGCTTTATTGATGTATAGTTATGTTATTGTCATTTAGATGGCCTCTGCTCTCCCCATAGTTCCCTTTTCCCCCCGTGTTGTTGCCATCAGACAGCAGGGGCTGTCTAGGACAGGTAGAGAGAAGGCTGCACGTGTCCCTTACCCGGGGCAGTTGGGAATGGAAAAGCTTGGCGCTTAGGGGGTGTGGCATGGCAACACCTGACCTCCAATCAAATTACAAGGAAGCAGTAACCACCGATAAATTGCAAAGAAGAGCTGGCTGGCAGACTTTGGGAGGGGCCAGGGCTGGTTGGTGCAACACCCACGGGTATAAAAGACTGAGCATCCATCTTGAAGATGAACTGGCCATGTGGTATCCATGAGGGCAGTTCTCAGCGCTGTGAATTTTTCCTTATATAGTTCTTTTGTTGTATTTTTGTAAAAGTTTAATAAACCTTTTTAAATTTTCAATGTGAACAGTTGTTTCTCACAAGAGACAGATTAGCACCCACTGAAAATGATGATGGAGGCTTCAGGCAGCTCCATGACAGAGGCTGGAAAAAAAGGTGTACTTCAACAGCACCCAGAAGTTGCTTGGACCTTGCAGGAGTCCAGACCAGGGCTTTGAATAGTTCTGTTGAGGTGGTTTCTTGTGAGCACTGACAGAACCTCCAGCCATTCGAACAATCACTGGTAAGTCAAGCAAAACTCTTGAACTGGCCAACAATGTTTCTGTATCTCAAATGTGAAGAAGCTCTACTAATATCAAAGCATACGACTCTGGAAAGAGAGCTGGTCTGGGTGAAATTCTGCTACTGTCTCAGGGACAAACTGTGGTATCTCTGAAAGGGAATGCTATCATCAAAACGGATCTGCCACAAATGGCCTCTAGAATAAGTGAGAGCAACTTAGAAATTCAATTTCACAGACTAGAAAGTGAACAGCTATGCTGAGGATCTGAAACTGATGACACAGAAGAATGAACAGCTTAGTATTTAAATTCCTGCACCTCCAGCTGAAGGCAAGAAACCGAGAAAGGTCTTTAAGCAATGTGGAAAGGATGGAATGAGAAACTACAGCAACTTGATTGATAGGCAAATGACAGATCAAAATAGGTGTTAAATAGACCTTAGCACAGACCCTTTAATTCAAGTGAGTACTCCATAATGAGTACTAACTATCAGAACTGGCAAACTGCAAGGGACCAACATAATGCACTGACCTGAAAGTTAAGTAACAGCTTATTTCTTTCTGCTATTTATGGCATTGTCTTTTCTGGGGGTGAGACTAGGTGTGCTGCTACAACAAACTGAGCCACAGTAACATGGATCCTCCTCGTTCATGCTATGGAGCACAGACCCTGAAGGAAAGGTGTAATTCAAGATGTAACTATTCCCATGCTTTGTCTGAACAAAGTCAGCTGCAATTGTTGAGGTAGCAGGTGATACAAATCCTCAAATCCACAAAAAAAAAAAAAAAAAAAGCTTTTCCTTGAAGTTAAACACAGAGATGTCTTTCTGGGAAGAAATCAGGAGAAGAGACTGGCAGATGCCTGCATACCCTTAAGAAGGTCTGGAAGTATGAGCTTAGGGTGGATTTGTTATACCATATACAGCCTGCAGAGACAATAAGTAACCTGTTTAAAATTTTACCTATTGAATAGATACAAACAGTACACTAATCTCCCCCTTTCCTGCATGTGCTAATTATGGTTGGGATAGAGTTAAATTTCTTCACAGAAGGTCATACGGAGCTGTGTTTTGGATTTGTGCTGAACACAGGGATGGTAACACAGGGATGTTTTCATTACTCCTGACCAGGGCAAGCACTATGTCAGGGCCTTTTCTGCTCCTCACATCACTCCACCAGAGAGTGGGCTGGGGGTGCACAAGGAGCTGGGAGGTGACACAGCCGGGACAGCTGACCCCAGCTGACCCAGGGATATTCCAGACCATATGGCATCAGGTTCAGCATATAAAGCTGGGAGAAAAAGCAGGAAAGGAGACAGGGACATGATGTAATTTGTCACTGGACAAATGGCAGCGGACCTCTGCTCTCCTGTAGGTGGACGAACACCTGCCTGCTGATAGGAAGTGGTAAATGAGTTATTAGTTTTGCTTTGCTTGAGTGCGTTTGCTTTACCTAAAGAACTGTCTTTATCCAGTTTTCTCACTTTTATTATTATGATTCTCTCCCCTATCCCACTGTGGGGGAGTGAGCAAGTGGCTGTGTGGGGCTTAGTTGCCAGCTGGGGTTAAACCTTGATACTGCAGAAAGTCAAACTCGATCAAACAATAGGCAGTAGCTTATTCAGAGGGATGAGTTCACACCTGACAAACAACTAGGACAGCCTGCAAGTCTAAACTCCAGTGAGGCTGATAAACACATGAATGTCTCCAGTCCATTGCAGACCACCCTACAGCCTGAGGACACAACAATAGCCATGAATGAGAAGGAGAATGAAGGAATCCATCTTCATCTTACCCAGAAATTTATCATTGACCCTTCTGGTGACACAGCAAGAAGCAGTTACCTGAAATGAGGGAGTCCAAACAGCCTGAGGGGCCCCTGGATTGGTAGGCAATACAGAGTATACATCTGTATTGCCTACCAGTGAGATCAGATGGTCCTTTTGGAAACCTTTCATCCATTTTCTGGCAAATCTTGGTGCTGCTAGAGTTTGTCACCAGCTTGAGTGTTTTGAATGTTCCCCAAACATCCAAAAGCAGAGAGAGATTTAGGTGGCAGTCAGCATAGCTGACACCAAGTATGGAGACAGCCAAGTTAGTTCACTAGACCTAAGGAACATAATGGCAGTGTTGGTGGCGCTGATGTACCTAGGACCCAGAGTGCTGGGACAGGCAAAGAACTGCTGCAGTGGTTAAAGCAGGAAACAAAATGCTTACAGCACTTCAGAGGCTGGACTGTCTCTGAGGATGACCAAATTAGATGCCTCTGTGGTAATCACAATCTGATAGAACTTGACTTGTCTGGGAGGGAGAAGACAGAGAGACATCCTTGGAATGGCTTTCTTAGGAGGATGGCCAATGGCAGATCAAAGATAAAGCAGCTGCATTCACCTGAATGTTTTCCAGCCCACAATATCCACTGAGTCCCACACCACAGAAAACTTCAACTGCATTCTCAAGGAGAGATTTTGTGTAGTTCAAGCTCACCATCCCTTCTAGATTCTAAAGAACACCATGTGAAGCAAGACCTTCTCTATCACATTAATTAAACCCTGTACATGTGTCAGAAGACAAAATTCAGCCCCAAAATAGGGGCACACCAAGGGTGTAAAAGTGTTGGGAAATAGCAGCAAAAAGAAGAGGAAGCACAGTTTCTCCTCTTGAAAATTCAGAGTGGCAGCTGGGCAGCAGAGAGAAAATGAACCTACATGAGAATTAGCCACCTTCCACACTCGCTGAGCAGGAAGCTGAGCACAACCCCTAATGAACATGCTTCTGGTCTCAAGTGGTTATTTGAATCAAGGCCATTTGAATCATTTGTGAACTATCACTTCAAAAGACAAAAAAGCAGTTGCAACTTTATACTAAATAACTGAAGTGCAAACTTGAAAATTATGTCTGCCCATTTACTGCCTCATTTGTGCTTGAGTCCTACTCCAATTTGAACTTAATTAGATTACTATAGCTAATGGCAAAATGAGGTGTTAAATACATGTATTTCTGTAGTCAATTAAATTCAACTTAAATCCCAAACATGTATAAAGTTATGACTGATCAGTGCACAAAGCTACTCAGCAGATACTCAGCACGAATAAACTTATGATAAACTCCCCACAAATACATTGTGCCACTGACAGCTCATCTGACAGAGCAACACTTAACTTATGATAAATTCCACAAAATTACATTTCTTAATCATTTCAGATAGGAAATAAACAAATCTAAAGTGATCTAGATGAACTGAAACCAAAATAAATTAACCAAGAGGAAAAATATACAGTCATACCTCACATGAATCTGTATACACAGGATTGTGATTTACAATAAGTTATGTTAATATGTGCATTTTTTTTGTTTACTTGTTTAGCTCAAAACATGTATTTTCTTTTTTTCAGCAGCCTTCAGAGTCTAAAGCTTCAAATAAAATTTTTTTTTTTACTTCATATTACCAAGAATATGATCTATTCAGGCATGTAAGAAACTAAAAAAACCCCATAGGCTCAGAGGACAGTTTTAATTTGAAAAGACTAACTTTATTACCTCAGTTATTTATGTATCAGTTTTCAATGTAAAACTTTATTTTTCAATTTCCAGCCATAAGAATTTAGGCTAGAAGCCAAAAGTTAAGTCAAATCTCTCTTTGATTCTGAGATGCTTGAAAGCTGAGTGCTACCACCACATAAACCTTTGTAACCCCATCCCTTTCAGAGTACATTGCTAAGTTTACCCTAGAGAATTTATCTTCCTTTATGCAAAGATGTTACTGGGCCACATGTGAGAACAAATGCCTAAGAGCAGAGGTTAGCCTGTCTTTAGCTTGAACATATCCATCACAAAAAATCATCCAGAGCAGTATTAATGTTATGAGACCAACAGCAACAAGAACAGACAGCTATACCTTACATGCCAAGTTTTTCACATTTGGATCACAATACCACTTATCTATGACACACTAAATAGATAGACATAAGAAATACTTACTAGAAGGTCTAGTTTGTTTAAAAATCTCTGCAAACATTTGAAGGTCTGCTATCTAGCCACTTACGTTTTATCTCTTCCACCTTTTACAAATACATAGAGCAGTCCTAATACTCATATGAGACTGTTTATAATAAACCTCTTGAAATATGAAGCCAGCTACAAGTTAGGAGAGAAAAAAGCTGAGCAAAATATGGACAAGATTTACAAAATCGTGAAAGCAGTCAATAAGGTGAGTGCAGAACTGCTATTTAACGATTCACAGTGCTTGAGCTAGGGCTGTTTCCTGTTGAAAATGGAAGGAAAATTGGAAATTGAGGAGAAAAGATAAAATCTGTATTTTTAATGTTATTGCTAGTGAACTACTGCAACTGCTGCCAGAGAATGTTGGGTGCAAGTAGCATTTAATCAACTGTACTCATAGATAACAGCTCCATGAATGTCTAGATAATAAAGGGATGAGGCAGACATCCCTAAATTCAATGTATGTGGACTTCATAAGGGGAAGACACTAAAGAAATTGGCCAGGCTAATGTGGTATCCTTTAACAGTACATCCTACTTCCTCCATGGGAGGCCAAATGCTGGGCCAGAGAGACCCTGCTGAGATCCACTTGGGTATGTCTTCTGCTCTCTGATCTTTAAAATGTTTTGAAGTTCATTGTTTTGAAAGATAATAAACCTTCCAGGACAGAGCATCAATAATTTACAACACTGTTCACAGATGTGTCACAGGCCACCACCACTGAAAGGTGAATGCCTACCCAGAAAAAGCCAAAGCACAGACACCAGACACTAGAAAATATCTCATCTGCTAAATCCAGCAGCTCAAGGAAGTGAGGCTGCTGCTGCTCCATGCCCCCAGATCCAACCAGTAGCAAGGCTGAAAACGTTTTCCCAAGAGGGATATAGATCAAACACATGCCCACCCGCCCCTCCCCCAAACATACATACATATATATGACTGGACGTACAGATATACAGATCCTGGACAGACACTCTGAGCACTCCTACCTTATCCTGCTCCTTGATCTGGCTAAGCAGGGCAAAGATCCACTAATGGAAATATTTCTATGTCTCCAAGGTGGATTTCACCAGCAGCTTGGCTCAGAAACTCAGTCTGCCCAATAGCCACCCCTAGATCCCAGACTCCTCAGTTGCTGCACCTGGACATATCCCTCAGGGTTGCAGCCCAACTCCAATTGCTGGTACAGAGCATTATACAATCCCCAGAAGCTTTTGCCCTGCATCCCCTAATGTGTCCCACACCCCCAGCCAGCAACACTGTTAGTCCAAACAGTGAACTGCAGAGCTGCTCCCCGACTCCACATGGTGACAGTTTCACTCCTGGACAAAGGCTGGGGCTCTGCAGGAACAGGCCTGAGAGGAGACTGGGCAGGATTACTCTTTCTCTGAATCCTTAATTTGTGTTTCTTCCTGCCCCTTTGCTCCTCTAAGCTGTGGAGATGACCTCTCATGCCTCTCCCATGACAGGCCCAGTAGTAACCTGGCAAAATTCTGTTTGGGCTCCCCACTCTGTGTCTGGGCATCCTCATGTATCACTGCAGTCAGTCATTCTTGAAATGCAATGAGTTTGCACCAGCTTTCTAAGCCCTAACACACAGATTAAATCTGCCACAGGTCATCTGTTTCTTAAACTAAGCAGTGATGATCAGTCTCTTTCCTCAGCATGTTGCTGGAAATCATCACATATTGCTCACCATAAACTGAGTACGGTTGTTAATGATTAGGTAAATGACATAAAGAACTAAGGGTTAGCACAGGCTGTGGTCAGCAATGTGCATGGCCCTGATGCTACAGCTTCAGCAATCTCATCAAGGTCAAGGCAGCTGCTTGAGTGGATAAAACAAAACCTTTTTGTCTCATCTGAAGTGGAACATTACAGACACAGCCCCTGATCTGCAGACAGACATGCCTGGGGCCTCATCCAGTGCCCAGCCCAACCGAGTCTTTTCACTGACACAGGAAGGCTTTGGACCAGCCTCTAGGATCACAATACTTTATTTACTTTCTATTTTATTTTTTTGGGGCTTGTTATTACCTCTCTGTTGGTCTTCTGTTCCATTAAGTTGTTTTTGTGCTTCTTCAATTTTGTCTGCAAGAAAGAGAGGTCACTATTAAAACACATATATAAAAAAGGCAAGATCGCAGTAAGTCATTTACTGAAATCAGTCTTGAAATATCTGTTTATATTTAGGAGTGATATCATTCATGTGTAACTATGTGGTACATTATGAGTAATACAACCATATAAAATTTTATCATGTTTTACCAGAGAGGCTATTGACATGTTAAATTACACGGAACCACTGAAAGAAAAGCACTGGCATCGGATCTGCAGTTAACAGCAAATCCCACTGCAGCTTCCTACCATCTATAATAATGTGTGCAGTCAGGGGACTCTTTGGAATAGGTATTATGGTGCATTACAGAGTGTTTTAATACATTTTTGAAAAATGCTGTTAGAGCAAGTCAATGTTGCATTAAACATAGTGAGAAGAACAGCAAACAGCATTTGCTAAGTGAAGCAATGGAGCCAATCCTCTCACATGGGAGCACAGGGGGTGAGTGGTAGCCCCCACCTTATTTCTTTGTGAAACAACCAGAAATTCCCAGATGCACAGAGCAGGAGCAAAAGGAGGCCCTGAGTCTTTTCTCCCAGTCTGTCTTTGCAGTTCACTTGCTGCCCCTCAGACACTGGTGTTGGAAGGAGAGCTGTGCTTCACCTGCTGTTGCACAGAAGCTCCCATGGAAAGGGGGAGTCCTTGTTCTGCATGTGTGCATGTTTGCATGTGCAGAGCAAGAAGCAAGAAAAGGTGTAACTGGACTGAATAAAAATTCAAGACCAAATCTTCTTTTGGTAGCAAACAGTCCTCTGAGTAGGTTCAGGATAAAAGGTTGCATTGGTAAGAAGTAGCAGCACTGGGAGAGGCTGAGCTCTCTTGGTGTCCTGAACATCAAACTATGGCCTGACTGACCAAGATTTGAGCTTGGAACATGGCTTTCAGATGTAAATGGTCATTTTCTAAAATACCTGTGAAAACTTTTTTCCTTGTATTAGTTTTTTTCTTCTTTTCCCCTGGTGGGGTCAGTTTTTATTGAACTAAATTGAAAGAACAGAATGTAACTGGATTAATCCTAAATCTCCCAAACTCTATTGGTCCAACTCAAGAAATGCCAGACTTCATGGCTGCCATATACAAGAGGAGTATGACAGCTCTGCAAAGCCCTCACCTCTTTCTTTACAAGCATGGAGGCTTTACTCACTCTGACTTTTACAACACAAGCTTTCAAAAAAATGGATATTTATTCAACACAATTCTCAAAAAGTGGGTTTAAATGACTTCTCTTTTATTTATCAGCTGAATCACTCAAGCATGTTGGAACCATTCATTCACAGTTGAAGTCTGGTATGGTTTCTCAATTCTTTCCTCCCCAGAACCAAATAATTACAACTGAATCAAACTCTTGCAGCTTTTAAGACTGAGTTTTGTTGATCTTGCTCTGGTTCTGCATTTCTGTTTTTCAGAACAAGTACCAGGTTTCCCTTCTCATTAAAGCTCAGTAATTTTTCTGTTGTACATGTCCTAGAGAATGGACCAGAACATCTCACAAGGGTGCTAACTGACTCCCAAAGCTTCTCATGAGAAAGAAAGACACCATGGCAATTTGAAAAGCCAAACTTCTTCCTTCTTCCCCTGGGGTTAGTGAGACATGCATACATATTTAATGGGAAGTTTTATCACATTTTCTTTTATACTGACTTACTGGCTGCTGAAGACTAACACAACTCAAAAAGAGCACAATCCTTCACCATCTCTTTACCACACCAGTTATGCAGGCTTACTTTAAACACAGAAGACTCAATATTTAATGCTTTCCTGGATTTAATATTACAGCTGAAATATTAAATGTATTCATATTTTTTTTTTTGTATAGAAAGGGATGTAAATAACCATTTCCAACGAAAAAAGGAGGAAATGTAAACAAAGCACCTTTTATATACGTGTGACTAATATTCTCAGAGGAAAATGTATCTAGCAATCTTATACGGTTTTTCCACAGACTATTGCTTTACAGGTGATAGAAATAAGCAATTTACAAAGTTGCAGGACAGTTGATAAAATATATGAACACACTGGAAAAAAAATCAACAAATTACCCACGTAAATGGAGCTGGTAGGTTTTAGCAAAAGGCAACAAGAAATCAAATCTTTGATAGTTTGGCTCTCAAATTCACTTTCCCTATGTTAGAGATATATTTAATGCACAATACATGGTGTTTCTGTTCTCAGAGTAAATGTTTTGTCAACAAAACTTACATCTAAGTACATAGACAACTGCAGTTTTATTATTAAAATTATTATCTGCATATTTCACATAAATGCTACCAGAAATATATGCATTTACATTGACAATCATCCTACTTTTTAGAGAAAAATTACTTAAGTATTTCAGAATCACGCTACATGAGAATGCTAGAAAGATTAGAGGCTTTGATCTCCTTAACTGAATACTCTGTCTCTTATTGGAAAAAAAAAAAATTAGTTCCTATCAGTAATTCCCAACCATTCCTTTGTCAGACTGTAATCCCAAACAAAGAACCACAGATAACAGAAATAATAGCTAGGTAAACAGGTGACTGGTACACAGCCAGAAAGTCTCCTACACTTCCTGCCTCTCCTGATACATTTTCCCCAAGGAGTTATTTCTGCTGTGTGTGTTTCTTCATACCTATGGCGGTATCTCTGTGCAGAACAGTTTTGAACATTCTGAACACTGAAAAATCTTGGTGTTGGTGCTGGAAAACTAAAGCAGTGATCTGGACTGTAAATGAGACATGGGTATTAACATCAGTTTGGGGCTAAATGTTTTGCTAGGGCCTACATCCTCCTAATGGCCAGCATCACACGCTACCTGCTCTGGCTATTGCACCAAGGCATGTCCAAACCATTGTACAAAATCTGTGGCAGCTGCTTCCCACCCTGCTGCATTTTACAGACTGCTGTGTTTCAGGCTGGAGGGAAGAACTGGGTTATCCCTAAGGGCCCTGGAGCAGGTGGCAGGAGCAGGCTTAGAGCCAAGTACCCCAGCAACACCAAAAGGCAGCCTCCCCAGGTCTTCTGCCAACTCGCACGTACGCCAGCAATAACTTGCTAACAAATTTATATTTTCCAGTCATCTCCTTCTCTTGTGTGCCATTAAATTAGCTGTATGTCAAACATCTTAAGGAAAATTATTTCTGACACCATACCACATTCTGTCATAATTATATTACAGGTGCTCTAATGGTACACACCTTTGAAAACGCTTTATAAGCAAAAAGACACCACACAAAAAATCATCTGTAAAGCCCAGGAGGAACTGAAAACCAAGAAGTCCTCTATTTAATTGCAAATAATATTATCCAATCCAATAATTGTTTGGTCTAATATTATTTCAGAATTAAACCTGCGTTACTGTCTAACCTGAACATTTTACAAAGGAAACATTTGCTTATCAATGAAATATTATCTACTTCTACTAGGATAAAATCATTTAACTAATGGGAATTTCTAGTACATGGTAGGTATAGCACTCTCTTCATTTCCCCTAAGAGCCAGAATAGTACATATCTTGACTACTTTACTGTAAGACCTAAGCCAATGGCCCCCAACCTTCAGCAGACAGCCTCCTGAAGTAGCACACATCTAGAAGCAAATGACAGTGACAGACACACTCTCACTGAAGATGGGATACTTCTCACCAAGCACTTACTAGTGGAGGTGCAATGAAAGAGGAAATCATCATATGCATGGCTGTAGAAAATGGAGATTTCATGTGACAGCACTGCAATGAGCCACAGAGCCAGCTCTTGGCCATCCCAGGCAGGTGCATACCACAAAAATGCAAATCACAAGTAGCATCCTGAAATGATTTTATTTATACATTATAGATATAAATTATACACACACACACCTGCATATGCGTAAAAGAAAATGAAACAATGTGTACAATGGCTTTTCTTATTCCAGCATGAAATCTTCTCACGTTATTCTCCACCACAGCTCTCCCAGCAGGTATCTGCTGTGTGGAAATACCATCAAATTCCTTGAGGTTTTAAATATGTAATGTAACTGTGCTTTTTAGGAATGCAAGGAAGGAGACTAGCGTGCAGTAAAATATGCTTCTTGTTTTACACACCTCCTGCTGTGACAGATCATTACAAGGATACCAACAGTCTGAATTAGATATGGTGGCACTGTGGTGGGGTTTCAAATGAAAAAGTAAACCAGATTTTTCAACAGCTTTACAGTCTCTATTTTTGGTCTTCACTGAGAGATAGAACCTCGGAGATTTTAATTAATTCATAAATAAAATGTAGTTTACAGGGTTTTTTCCAAAGAGATTATCCCAATAATGTATAAAACACTGAATATGTCTAGCATTCTATGTATCAGATATGCATTACAAATTTTCAGAGAGATCTTAAAGGCCTCACTTATATGGTGAGTTAAGGAAAATAAAGATTTATTAACTTCAGCAGGGAAAGCAGAAATACTGAAAGGTGTGAGGTTGGCAAAGTATAAAACCAGTAACTTATGACAGCAATTTAAGCTGGAGCACACTATATTTTCTAGTGAAGTGTTTGTGGGTTTGGTTTGTTTCATCTCTCTAGGGCTTTTTTCCAGTGACAAGTGTCCCCACAGCAGCATAATGAGATGACTGTCCTGTTGAACAAGTCACCTCGCCCCACACAATGACAGCACACAGAGGAATTAAGTCACTGAGGAAGACCTACTTTTAAGCCTCCAGGAAAGCTTACAAGGGAGTGGTTGGTGTAAGTTCATTAAGTTCTTGCAAAGCACCCTAACAGGAGGATTTTTCATGCACATATTTGCATATGTCTGTATCACTGCAAATACAGGGATTTTTTGGCTTATTATTTAAGATGTACAGTTGCTGCTCTGAAACAATAAATGTTTTGTTGCATTTGTTTTTTTAATCACAAATACTCTGTTTATGGGGAAGTGGAAAATTAGCAGATTTAGACCATTGTGGATGCTGAAAACAGGCTATGACATCAAAACTTAAAAAAATACAAGCTTATATCTTGCCTGAAAGGCTAGAGTTATATCTTCAAGTATTTAACCAAAACAACTGGAAGGAAAATATCAGCATATTTTTTTCCCCTTCAGTTAAAGACAAGAACAATTCTCAGGCCTTAGGCCTGAGTCATCCTAAAAATACCTCCTGCAAAACAGCTTCAGATGACAGCAGATTTTCTTCTCGCTTTCTCATAAATCGCACTCTCTCTTACCTTGCTGCATCAGAAGACATTTGAAAAGTAATCTAGAAAATCCCTTTGCATTTGTTTTAAGATAGACACAAAGAAAGAAGTCACTTCAATTATTTTTTCTTGCACTGATCATCTAGATCAGGAGCAGAAAGAAAATCAAAGTGACAAAATATTCTTCAGCTGAAGTACATTAATGCAATCAGTCTGTATGCACTGGGCAATATTACTGAAAACAACTGTCAATGTGTTTTTATTTGAGGGGGAGAGGGCTGTGCACAGCTTAAGAAAAATACTTAAGAAAGTACAAAATGCTGCATTTTCCACCACTATAAATTCAGAGAGCAAGTGAAAAGAAGCCGAGTCCCTGCATGAAAATCTCAGTCTTCAGACTATTGAAACCCACCAGGCTCATGTGCAAGTAACAAAGTGCTTCACATTTCACTGGATGAGAAGTGTGCCTGAAAGCATTTATTATTAAATAAATTAAAAAAACAAATTAAAAAAATACCCTGAGCACCAGACAGGTGGTGCAGAATGGCACATCTTATGAATCATAGAATGGTTTGGGTTGAAAAGAGCCCTTAGAGATCATTTAATTCCAGCCCCCCAGCCACAGGCAAAGACACTTTCCACTAAAGCCCTAGCCAGCCTGGCCTTGAACATCTCCAGGGCTCAGATTTGACACGGAGGACCCGAGCCCAGCCCCACATCCCATGTGAGCCATTTCACACCTCCCCCAGAGGAAAGACCCTCTGCTGCTGGAAGCAGCAGTGCCCATGCAGTGCAGGCAGGGCAGGAAGGGCAGCCACATGAAGCCAACGAACGACGCAAAGATGATGCAAGCTTGGCGCATTTCCCAGATGGCAGGTTCCCTTGGCACAGGAGGCAGTGTTCAATCCCAAGGCACCCTGCCTGCAGCTGTGGGTACCCACCTGGGACTGGGGAGCATGCAGAAGCGCCCACGCTCCACTGCAAGGGGGCTGTGATGCTTGTCTTTCCCTTTTGCTAGGAGGAGGAAAGGCTCTTTACAACCTGCTAAAACAAGAACGCTGTCGTCCTAATGTGTTTTGGTTAACTGAGATGAATCCCAAGACTTCCTTTAACCAGCTCATTAAGAAAAAGTAAAGAAAAAAACCCCTAACCCAAAACCCCAGTCTTGTCTGTACAAGGAGCCCATTAGGTTAATTGGGAGGCGGTGCAGCCGGTGGGATGCTGCCTCTTGGGGAGCGTGGAGGCTCGGCAGGCCCCTGCACGTCCCCACACTGCAGGAGAGCCTCCAAGCCTGAAACCCAACCAGCCAGGCCGGGGTCCTGACTGCACCCTGGGCATGGCAGCACTGTCCCTCTGTGCTGGAGGAGGGGACCCTGCACCCAGGGGTGCAAGGGCTGGCAGACACAGGCAGCTGAGGATGCCTTTGATGGCCCCAAGTTTCCACCACCGCTCTCCTGCCACAAAGTGAACACCTTCAAAGCTGGCAGGCAGCAGCAAGAAGGCATTGCATGAAACCCACTGGACTAGGCACTCTTCTCACTCAGATTTAAATCTACTTTTAATTAGAAACCACTCTTCTGTCCCCATACACTTCCTTTTTCCAGTTTAATGAGAAACACTCAAGATTAAAAGGAAGAGATCAGATGAGGAAAGACAGTCTTTTCATCTTTATAATTTCATACTGTGGGAACTTGACACTTTTTGGCATATGGTTTGTTTTGTGGTTTCTCCTTCCCAGTTGGGGCTTAGAGAATCACAGCACCACAGCTTAGTGAATTGCCAAATGATGAGCCTGATAACTGATAGCATGGATGTCCCCAGCCTATCAAAAATGCAAGGTAAAACAGATTAAATCTCAAGTTTGTCCAGTACTACTGGGTCTGAAGATTGTTTTTACAGCTGTAAGAGAGGGGGGAAA
Source organism: Molothrus ater (assembly GCF_012460135.2). NCBI lineage: Eukaryota > Metazoa > Chordata > Aves > Passeriformes > Icteridae > Molothrus > Molothrus ater. The sequence continues at coordinate 65,457,623 of NC_050478.2, forward strand.
AAAGACCTCTTAAAAATGATGCAAATTCAAAACTCTTAACAACTAGTAGGATGATGCAGCAGCAGTCATCCTATTAATAGCTATAAACTACCTTTTTAAATATCTAAAATGAGACTTTAAACAATTTAAAATGCTCCACTAGTCATTATAACCTTGACTAATGACCTGTTTGATCAGTTTTTCAGAAAAATTTGATGCATTTTCATTTTAATGTCAACTTTGAATGCTCATCACACTCCCTGCCATATATAATTATTTGCATTTAAAAATGAAGAACTCATGACAGATACTTTATATAACCCTGTTGAAAACAGAAAATGAAAATCTTCCTTTTATTATTCTTCATTTTAAGAAAAAAAGATGCTCGTATATTTGAAAATACAATCTGTAATCTCCAGTTTAAATTTGTATCAGCAATGATCTGCTGTACTGTATATACAATAAAACAGTCAATGCAAAGGCTGTATATAAATTAAATATATAAAGGCTTTTTCCTTGCCATCACATATATTACTCAAATATGGTAAGGGCTCCTGATGAGGTTGGCAAGGTGTACGTGCATAAATTACATAAGCACTTTACATATGAACCCAGACTCTGTCCCTGTGTCATTTCTTTGTTATTGGGGAGCTTTCAATCTTGTGTTTGTTTGTTTGTTTCCATGATTTGAATTTTTTATTATGAGGCTTCTACACTCATTAAAAACTGAGCACAGGAGGGGATGGGGAGGAAGAGAATTTTTGGATGACTGTCGCCTTACAGAAGGATATAGCAAACAGCGAGGCACCTGTGGGGAGAGGCACAGTAGCTGCCAAGCATAAGATTTCAGAAGTGTAGGTGAAGTATCTTCAGAAATACCTCCTGCCTGGCACCTTCTCAGCCTGCGTAAGCCAACGCACAAGGGTGGCACTTGCCAGGGCCAGCTCCTTTCCACCGGCCCCACAAAGCCAGGTGATCCTGCATCCTGTGTGTGCTTCTGAGAGCACCCAGCTGAGTCGCCACAGATAATTCCTTTACACATTGTCTCCCTCCGGTACCGAATTACAAACACAAGTACTGATTGCATTTCATTTGCATAGCTCCTAATTAGCCATCTAGCACAATAATTACCCCATCGCTATGCTGATCCTAGGGCATTGTTCTATCCCACTGCCAAATTTCAGCTGCCTACCTAGGACAGGATGATTATTATCACTAAAATCTGCATAATAATTACTTAACAGCCTCTAGGGTATTCACTGTTCACAAGTTTTGGCTTTCTGGTGTTTTTTCTATACCTAACCCAGTATCAGTGTTAGAAGTTAAAATATTAAAGCCATAGTTGCTGTAGTTCACCACCTTGTCCAAGCTGCAGCTAGGAGCACCTTCATGACTTCTGCACTGAGACAGGTTCCCTCCCTTGGCAGGTTTACTGGCCTATGAACTGTCGTCTCCAAATTGGAAAAAGGAGAGGTTTTCAATTATATATATATATGTACATGTATATGTGTGTGTATATATATATATATATATTTATATAGATATAATTTTTTTTAAGTCACACACAGAAATTAAATAAATGCCAGTGAAATAACTGAAACCATTAAAAAAAAAGCAACAAACCAAACTGACAGCTTTTCTACTCACTGGAAACATATAAAAAATAATAATATGTGGAATCCAAAAGATTTCGTTAAATTCTGTATTTTCTCAAATGCAGATCCTAAACCAAAGCAACAAACAGTGAACCAGCCACTCCCCAGACAAACAGGGGAAAAAGTTTCTATGCATCTGTCTGATACTCCAAAAGCACTTGTTCTCAGCTGCATGGCTGGTGAAGGAGGGCTTGCTCAACAGAAAAAGGCACAAAACTGGTTCAACAGGTAGAACAACACCAAGAGTTGGTGTTTCATCACCTGAGACAACAGTGTAGAGGCTTTCTGCAAGTTCTCTGAGAGGTCAAACTTCTCTGTAATTTCTTCCTCTATTTCTGGACTTCCTCAAACAATATTGAGTTTACAAGGCAGACATCAGGTAAGTAGATTCATTCAGCACAGGGAACCTACATCACCAACAACCCTGTTTAAGCAGAGATTAATTTTCTTAAGATTAGCGTATACCCTTGAAAATTATCGCTTTACCAAGATTCTAAAGTGTCTTCAGAAATGGTTTAAAATATGAGATCTTTAGTAGGACTTTGGATACTGAAGTTCTTACAATTACCTGATATTAAGATGGACAATAAATAGTACTGCTGGCTAAGGAAAAATGAAGTTTTTGATGACTAACAAGACAAGCCAGAGTCTAGCCCAACATCTTGCCTCCAACAGAAGTTGACAGCATAAGTTGAGGGAAAAGCAGAAGAGTAAGTAGCAGATTCTGAAACCAGGCAGCTCTGAAGTGAGCCGCAGGAGCTGTTCTTGAAATTCATGGGTCCCACAGATTATTCCTACATTAATTTCTCCGAGTATCATTTGAATCCATGGGAGCTTTTCATACTGAATCTATGTAAACTTTTCACATCTTTCTTCAAACTCCAAACGGCTTCATCTACTTGAGTCATTCCTTACACAAAAACTCTTCAACAGACTTATGACCTTTGGCAGCTTTTGCAGTGCTATTTTATACTCTTTGGAGGTGGAAGTGAAGAGGGGAAAAACAATTAGAAGAAAGACATCAGAGTCGATCCCACTGTTAGAGATGAGGGCACAGATGCTACCATGACAGATATGTTTTTCTGTACCTCTGCCATAGATATTCCTAATGCTTTATTTGCTTCTTGACAGCTAGCGAGTATACAGTTGACTTTGCCACACAAATACATGACCCCAAGATCTCATGCCCAAGTGCTAACAAGCAACTCAATTTAAATGAAGAGTTTAAATAATTTTCCTGTGGACATCACTTCACATTTATCTGCCCTGAATTTCATTTGTCATTTTTGCAATTTGGTTGCACAGCAACCTAATGTCATTTTGAAATCCTGTGCAATTTCATTTGCATCTTCATCTTCACCTCCCTTGATCACTTCCATCAAATCAGCAACACTGTCACTTCATTATTCCTGCTCTTTTCCTGGATCACTCAAGCGAATGGGAATCGACAGTAGCAGATTTCTATTAACTGTAAAACAGAAGGCAATGTTTGTCTGCTAAGGAGCAGGTATTGACTGCAAAATGTGTAAATATCAGACTCAGTAAATTTACACACAAGGGATTTTTCTGCTGGGCTATGTTGGGGGAGTTCACTTGGTACTGTGTCTTCTTTAAAACTTTGCCCTTATTTCCAACTGCCTTTATTTCCAACTGTCTTTAAAATCCAGCCAGCCCAAACAAACACTGTCATCCCTTCACCATGTATAGCCCAAGGTACAAAGCACCTCTGGTTCTCTGCCTCCAGCCACTCTGCCCACTCCTTCCTCACCAGCTCCTGCCTGTGCTGGAGCATCTTCATGTGATACTGCAACAACTGGAGTGACTCTGACACACAGCTTGGGCCCTTGCCGCACCGAAGGGCAGCTGCCTTCTTATGCTATGCTGTAAATCCCCTTCCAACAGGGCTGTAAAATCACACCTTCGAATTCAAAATCACTCTTTCAGCATGACTGAACATTAAACTCAAAGTTTTTCATTAACTTGACTAAGGTATCTCATTTTTTTGCTTATTTGTTTATCCAAGAACTTACTAAGTCTTAATGTCAGTCTAACATATGAACTGTCATACTAACTGTCATCAGTGAGTCTTAGTGCTCACTGAAAAAACCAAAAAAACCTAAAAATCCACAATTCGCTTGCTATACTAGACCTTGCTCTACAGACTTTGTAAGCTTATTTTTACATAGTAATTTTCTATTTTTGCCCTGAATTTCACATGCCAAATAAAATGTTACTAGCTACAGCTTTAAAGTGAAAAAACAACATCAGAAACTGGATTCATAAAATGAAAAACATCTTTGAAAAGATAGTCAATACAGGCTGATGTAGAACTAGGTGTACCTGAAACACAAAACTTTAGCAAAGGCACAAAGATATGACATTTTTAATGTTAACAGTGTGCTGCAGCCATGAACAGGGGCTTAGCCACTTTAAGAGGCTTACAAACCAAACAACCCTAGGGATTTCATGTTCTTTTCTCTGGGCAAATTATAAATTGGTGGTAATAAATATACATATGAAGCTAATATCTCAATTCAGTGACTGATTTTACTGTTTTCCTCTATCTGCTCCCATCCTCCTTCAAGACCTGAGTCAAAAAATAGGTCTAAAGTATCCCAAAGAGCACTTGGGTCTTTTCCAACCCAAGCTGTCTTCCTGACGAAGATGGCAGGAGTGAGGATAAAGTATCTCTCCAGATCATGCGCTACCTGGGTTTAGGCAGACCCTAAGCAGAGCAAGTTAGCTGTGTGGTGATTACCCTACATCACCCAAATTTTCCCAGACACACCCCAAGGAATGACTTGGGGAAGGAGGGGACCAATCAGCAGGCTTTCAGTGAGGAAATCAGGCGTGCCAGGGAGATGTTTGGTACTGAAAGGACAGTTCACATCATTATGAAGGGATAATTTCTGCTCACAACCACACAGCAGCCTGCTGAAGCTGTGCTTGGCTTTAAGCACCAAGCTGTTACCCTACAAACCACATGAGCCATTTTCAAGCTCCCCTCTGCTTCTCTTCTCAAAAAGATTTCTGCTTGGAGCAGGATTGTGCTGGTCCCAAAGTACTTGTTAAAACCTGTCTCCAGCACAACCAGCTCTGTCTCTCCTCCTCCATGCCTGCTCCAGCTGGAACCAGGAGCCAAGAGGGGAGGCTGGCCCCAGGGCTACCACTGCTGCAGCCTCCCTGCTCCTGGTCCCACCTACAGGCACCCTGCCCAGCCTGGCTCACCCATATGGACAGCAGTGCCCTTGTCCCTGACCACTGCAAGAAGTCAAAAGTGCTCAGATCATACAAATCCAGTAAAAGGGAATGGAGACAACTGAATTTATACAGAAAGGGAATAGAACAGTGAAATCTTTAATCAATCTTCCAAAGCAGAGTCCCAACCAAAATGATTTTTCTTTCTCTCTCTTCAAGGAGGGCTGAGAGTTTTTAAAATATTTGCCCTAGCTGGTAATCAGCATGAAATCTGAAAAAAAAAAACCCTGAAATGCTGTTTTTCTCCTTCCCCAAGAAAGATAATACATTCCCTCCCAGGAAATAAAAGAAAGGAGGCTGAAGTTTCTGGCATTCCTTTTTTGATAATCTTCAAGATACCCTTGGATAAGAAATCAGCTCTTGAAAAAAAAATATCCTGGAATACTGACACTGTAAATTTAACTAATTGACTTTTATACAAAAAACTAATTATTACAAGTAGCTGAGAAGGTTTTGTTCAGTGAATAAATAACAGAAAACAAATATGGCAGTGCAGATAGTTACGTGTATTATTAATATGCTATGAAGTGTGTTGAAAGATGAAGAAACAATTTATTTTATAGATGAATTCATATTTACCTCATCCCACAAGAAGTACAGTTCCTATTGCTATGGCACAGCAACCTACTATGAATTATTAAAAAAAACCCAAAAACCAACAAGTAAAATCTACACCGATTGAAAACCCAGCCCTCTTCCCCTCTTTTTCTAGGCTTAGTGGTGAAATTTTCTTTCTGTACTTGCAAGCTTAGGAAGATAATTAATGAGCTACTTCTTAAACACCTACGAAATGATGGCACTCTGCAATGTGAACATCACCCAAGTGTTTTTTCTCTGTTTTATTTAGAATTCACGCTCAATTTTGTGCTGTCTGATTGAAGATGAGGAGGCGGTGAGGAACGTGGGGGAGAAAGCCACAGCAAGCTGCTGCACACACCATCCTGATCCTGCATTTGGAAGTGAACAATTCAGCCTGGAGGGAGCTTACTTCAACAACCATGTGCCAAAGTGAACATCCAAGGATTTCAAGTCCTCAAATAATTTTTCTTTGGCCTTTAACATAATGATTTTAGATTAGTCAACCCTGTGCTACAACAAAGCAGAAAGAATTACATCCAACTTTCTTAACTAGTTTACAGTAAGATTTTTTTTGTTTTGTTGGAACAATGACTTCTGGAAAATTTGGTGTGTGGGAGAAGAGATTATCAGAATGTGACACTTGACTAAAACAATGCAAACAAAAACCCAGTAGAATGTCCCGAAACTGCTTTTTGGTTTTGTTTTTATTAAGTTTATTCGGACATTTTCTCGGTAGCACTAAAATTAATGATTCAAGAAACAGCCCCAAATTTCCTGAAATATTCAGATTTTAAAGGGCATGTCCTCCCTACCCCTATATATACTCTAATCTATTTATTTCAGTTTTAGATGTTGTACCTATTTACAGAAGTTATTTTCTCTTTTTTTTTTCCAACAGGTCAGCTAAAATAAATTCCTGCTTTTAGTTTCCATGTTTCCTGGCAGAGAAAGGCTAACTGAGACAAAAATTGTGCATGGTTAATAGGAAGAAAAGAAACATTGGAAACTTCGCTTGCATAAGGAAGGGAAGGAGGACAGAGAATAAAGCCAACTGGATGACCTCTCTTGCTCTCTGATTTCTCTTCTCTGAGGAGGTTCACAGTGACTGGTAAACCAATGAGTCTCCTGGGCCTGAGCACCTGGGGTTGTGTTGAGGGAAAAGGCTTGGCCAACTTCTCATTAAAGCTTACATCTTGAACATTTCCACCGAGCTGAGAAATCATAGTGATGGCCTGCCAAGGAACAAATGTTGCTTCCCTAAGACTAACTCTTCTCCCCTTGTAATCTTCTCCAAATTCACTTTGTTTGTTGTTAAAAACCATCACACAGAACTGCTGGAATGACTGGATTTTCTAGCACAGAAGAAACAGGAGAAAGGCTGTGCTCTGTGCTCCTCAGCCTCGCTCAGGTTTTCTCTCTTGCCAACCCCTCCTCAGCCAAGAATCACAGAGCAAGACCAAGTTCCTCCCACCTACTGCCACCAGATTCACCTGGTGCTGATATTTAGGGCTGTGAGTCATGGGCATCCTCCAAATGCACAGATCTGTTATTGCCCATGTGAACTACAGTAGGTTAAAGGCTTCTGATGGCTCTGACTTAAAGGGAGACCTCATTTTCCTCTCTTTCTTTATGGTTCTCAAAAATAGAAATAGTTTGCTCCATGTGGAGACTGATGAAAGAAGGAAAGGACATAGGAGAACAAAGGCAGCATAAAAAGATAGCACAGGGAAAAAAAGAAGAAAAATATTATTAAATACAATACAAGGCATAAAAAAGAGGATACACTGTAGAAATGATGCACTGAAATGACTTCCTTCTTTCGTTTCCTTTTTCCTGAGAAAACGGTAGATCAGTTCATATTTTGAGGAATCTACTTAGAAATCACAGCAACTAGGAAAATACTAAACACATGATTTCCCATTTCCTTTCCCTTTTAAACAAAACACTGGACAATATTTTATCAGTGATTAAATTTAATTAAAATAAATACTCTTACAGCAGATGACCCGATGCTTTCATATCTTTGGCAGTCGTTCTGTACAGCTTCTACAATTCATAAATACAAACTGAATAATCTTGGGTTAATCCTGAGACAAGACTAACCAATTTCTTATAGATTGTCAAGTATTTGGGTTTTGGTTTCATGCTGTAGAATAAATTTTAAGCACAGAATAGTTTCAGAGAAACAAATAAAAGAATAAATCAACCAACCACATCCAAAAGTCAACAACACACCCCACACCCTTTCCGTTCATATCAAGTTTACGGTTTAGGTATTTAAATACTTCAGTTTTCATTTAATCATTTTAGTAATTACTTTCCAACCATATTAAACTGAGACAGTTTTATTTTAAAGAACTTCCAGAAATTATGCTTTATTTAAATTGAATACTCAAGCACTATTCAGTAACAACTCAAGCCAAGATTCAGTAACAGAATCCAACCTTAATTGCCAATTATCAACTAGATAAAATTTTCACACCCCTAGTAGATGATCTTTATGATTTTGGTGGCTCTAATTTCATTACCTCACATGCTACAGTAAACAAAAGATTTGGAAATTATCACTCCAGATTTAGCATAAAAGCAAGGACAAACCCAGTGGCACTCATTAAATACCCCTTGAAAAATTAGGATTTAAATATGGAAAACAGACAGAGTTTTAAAATTATTACCAGTATACAGTTCTAAGCATGCAGATAGTTTAATTTCCTGGCTTAATTCCTGGCTGAACTACAGGCTGTCATATGGTACCTTGCCAGTCACCTCCTTACAGGATAGCTGGAGGAATGCAACCCAACCAGCACATTAGCAGCCTAAACTTTGGACTATGGGAAAGTGTTTGTAACCTGGAATGCTGTGTTACAACAAGAATGCTAAGGTAAAAAGCCACAGTCAAAGCACTGAAATACATAAAGAGAGAAATAGGTCAAATCCCTGTACCTTTTTAAACTACTCATAACATTCAATTTATGACCTTTTGGTCTGTGGCACTGAAGAACTGACCTGCAGGTCTTGATGATTCTCTGAAAATAACCACATAGCACATAAAGTTCATTCCTGAGCACTTTACTAGTTTATTTTTTTAATTCTTTGTAGGAAGGGTCAGTCTTCTCAGATAAAATATTAGGCTGCTTCAGGAAAAATACAGACAATACAACTGTATCAGAAATAGAAAAAGTTCAAAGAGCAATACAAATACTTACAAGCCTGCAGATGACTCCCAGTGAGAAGAGTCTGAAGGTTTACAGCAGCTTAATTTACAGAGGTGAGGAATATTTGAAATAAGGGTATATTAAACAATCAACGATACAGGGAAGGTCAAACTGAGCATTAGTGGAATAGAAGACCAAAGTGAAGCTTTGTACCTTTCACTTCTTATGTCAAGTTGTAGGTCTTACGAGTTGAACTTCTCACCAATTTATCTCAGCTCCCATTTCCTCCCTGCTTTCAGGCAGATATTTAACATGCATGTGTTTGAGATTTAGCTTTCCCACTGCAAATGAATTCATTGATCAAGGCTGTTTGAGAAACACTTTAAAGCACAATGAGATATGAGCTCCCGGGCTTTTATCCTGGAATACTGAAGCTGTGTACTGGGGAATCTCAGCACTTTCTTTACTAAGAAGAAGACATCCTAGGTAAGGACAAACAGATAACACTCTCAGTAAAGATCAAATATGACTTTCAGAACACCACCCAGCTACTAACTGCACTGCCTAAAGATTAAAAAATCCACAAAACAAAATACCATCCACAGCCAGTTCTTGCAAACTGGTCCACAGCCAGTTCTTGCAAAATTGCCCACTGAACGCCTTGTTATTCTCTCTTAGAAACACTTTACAGGAGTCACTTTGAGACAGGATCCTGACAAATCACTCTGAATTTCTTTTAAAGAACTGAGGAAAGAGTTAAAAGTAATTCTGGTTCCTTTAGAAACTGACATCCTTTGTTTTGCTTGAGATGAAATACCATTACATGCATGCAATACTCTTTAAACTTGCCACTGTTCCAACAATAACTAAAGCTATTCTAAGAAACTACCACCCAAAAGGAGATCACCACAGAACTACAGTAAGTTTGCTGCTGCAAAGCTGGACTATACTTGTAACATTACCAAAAATGCTCAGCCAAGCCTAGCTGGGAGTGACCTCAGTGTAACCACCAAAACATGACAGTGACTGCTGCTCACCAACTCTATCATAACCACAACAGCAAGAGGAGGTTTCTATTTTCAACAGCATCTTGCAGCAAAAGGTATTTTCAGCAAACTTGATGCTCAACCCAATAACTAACTTCTTGTGTAGAAACTAACATTTTACACAAGAAAATTAAAATACTGCTAAAATTTAATGATTAAGGTAAACCCATGTGGTTTTACCATGCATTTTTATGGTTGCATCTCACCCAAATTGCAAACGTGTAGACTGATGAATTCACATACTCTTGTTTGCTGATACAAACACTTCAGCTGTAGTCAGAAGCACACCTCATCACTGACACTTCAGTATTTCTTTTAAACAATACAGACTTTTAAACTTGTAAGCTGTTTCAAGTTGGCACCACTTTATTTCAAACCATCTCAATTAATATAATTCAAGCATGGAAAGGAATTTTTGTTTTGCAATACTTTAGCTTTCACAAACCCATTCCCAGGCCCATCCACGCTGAGTCACCTCCCACGCTCTCCCCTCCACCTGACAGCCACCCATGGCCCACAAGAACACAAACCGCCTGTTTTGACATCTGTCCTTCCCAAAATGAAACTCAAAGGACCACTTTGAACCAACCCAGAGAAAACACTTAAAACAATGTTTTGAAACATACTGATGTTCCAGTAATAGCTATGCTTATACAGTTTACAATGCTACATGTGACAATATATGACATGACTTCTAAGTCTTGATCTGTCTTAACAATTTAGAGATTGTTCTGACTAAAATTAAAAACACTGATAGGCAAAACGAAGCTCAATATTTTGCAAACTAAGCTGCCATGTCTCCCTCTACATATGCCTATGAATGTACACATTTTAAGAATGCATAATTAACTGTAAGAAAATAGTTCTCAGAAACCAGAAAGCTAAAGTATTTATATCAAAAGCTGAATCTTTCTCACTCTATCTGCACAAATAAACCCACTGAAGCTGCCAGCTTTGTCAAAGTGAGCAAGATTAGGTTCTAAACATAAATCAATTTAAGCAGTCAGAAATCTACAAGAAGTACTAAAATTGCTTTCAAATTCCTAGCAGATTCTTACAAAATAAAAGTCATTGACATGTCTCTGAAAACAAAGTTTCCAGTCTCTGGAAACAAAGTTAAGTATTTTCTAAGACAGATTCCTATCACATTTCTATTAGGGACATTTAAAAACTGATTACAATGCTGGTATTTCTACATAGCATTTGTAGGGTGGTTTGTGGATGGGGAGTGGGGAGGTGGTGGTGGTGAAAGAGGACACTGATCTTACAACTACAATGTCATTTAAAATCCCAAGTATGCATCCACACTGGTCAGTCAGATTTGCGTTGCTCTGATTTGGTTTAATTTTGTTGGAGTTGGTTTTTTTGGTTTTGTTTGGGTTTTTTTTCTGGTTGCTTTTTTTTGCTTCCAAATTTTGCTATGTATTTATAGGCATAGAAGTCAGTAAAGTGACTTGATTTGTGAGAGGCACTACAATCAGATAGATCTAAGATAAAAATAAAACTCATTATCTTTAAGGTTGCTCTCAAAAGTCAGCTATCACACTGGCATCACAAGAAATTAATTCATCAGTATATTTTTGACAAGCACAGTTTTTTCCTCCGAAAGGTCATTTTTCTAAATTAAGCTAAGTATTAAATATCTTTGCTGTTCTGTCACACATCTCAAACTTAACTCCTGAAATGTTTTCACAGTAAAATCAAATTACATTTGAAATAAACATATGCAATAAAGTTTCACATGCATTTAAATTTGACATTTGTACCGTAAGCAATGTAAGCAAACACTAAGGCCTGTTTGTACGTTTTATAAACTACATTAATGGAAAATGTGCTTACTTGGTAAATACAGTATAGCCTAGTTTTGCCCAGAAAGCGCCCTTGTTTTAGAACTCCCCTAAATGCACACCGTTAAGCATGAGAAGCAGATCTGGAAATCAATGCTGTTCATATCACAGTCTGCTAGTGAAGGATTAGGACCATATTTACTGAGCATGTGCCAGAATCATAAAATAGTTTGGGTTGGAAGGGACCTTCAGAGGTCATCTAAAGCAATCCCCTGCAATGAGGAGGGACATCTTAACGAGATCATCTTGCTCAGAGCCTCATCCAACCTAGCCTTGACTGTTTCCAGAGATGGGGCACCTAATACCTCTCTGGGTAACCTGTTCCAATGTCTCACCACCCTCAGAGTAGAGAATTTCCTCTTTATATCTAATATAAATCCACCCTCTTTCAGTTTAAAGTCATTACCCCTTGTCCTATCACTAATGCTCTTGTATAAAGTCCCTCCCCATCTGTGTGGGCTTTCCTTACTGAACTAGGGAACCCAGACTGATATCCTGACCCTGTGCCCTGCTGCATGCCACCTTTACATCCTCCCATATCTTTCCCCTCTCTAATCAAACAGCTCTGGAATGGAATCCACCAGAGCTGCTGTCCAGGACTTTGCTTCTGACTCCTACCCTGCCTCCAGAAGGTGCTTTGCTGGGCTCTTCCAACCAGCAGGAACGAAGCCTTGGGACGAGCTATGGAAAATACCCACCTCTCCCCTTCCGCGTTAGGAAAGGAAACCTACCCACAACACCGAGAAGAAAAAGCAGCTCCGCAGGATAAAAAACGGGAATCCTCTGGTGCCAAGCACACATGCCAAAGACAACTTCTCTTTGTGAATAAACACAGCACAAAGAACAAAGGTTCTCCTCCCCTTTTGCACCTACTGGAGGTTCCTCTGTGATGAGTGGATTTTCTGCAGCGTCTGCCTTCCTGGCAGGCGAGGGTTACAGAGTGTCTTCACTTATGTAAGTGCGTTTCTTGAGTACACAATTACCCAACACACCCAAGGCACTCCAAAGCTTTTTTTTTTTTTTTCCTTTTTAAAGAAAAATCAGTTCCTTTCCAGCTGGAACATTTTTGTTTTTTTCAAACCTAGGTCTGTAAGCAAAGCCATAGGAGCGCTCTGAATGTGGTGCACAGAGACCCTCACTATCCCAGTAAAAAATACATTAATTTCTTGGCAGCACAACTCTATCCCTGTGTACTGAAATGTAGGCTGAGCTCCAGACTTGCAAGAGACGTCGACATTCACAAGAACCTCCTCCATTTTCACCTGTGCACCTATTTTCCTCCTACAGAAGGTCATCAAGTATCTGCTGAACATTCCTTCCAAAGCCACAGAAGACACCTACACCAGCAAGCCCCATCACCAGGAACAAACACCCCTTCTACCATCTCACAGCAGAAAATACTTGACTGTGTTCTTCCTAAATTAAACACTTCAACTCATTTTGAAAGAGCAGGATATGAAAAAACAAGAGAGTATTTGCCCAGGAAAAGGCAATGGGGCCTTCTGTGGGGAGATACCTACAATTGTTCAGCTGCAATAACATGTAGAAAAATCTAACTCTGCATTTGAAAGGCCATCAGTGAAATCAAATACAGACCTGTCAGGCAGCACTGAATAGACCACAAGAGCCTTATTACCAGGATTCGTACCTACCACAGTTTTCTTAAAATACCTTCTGCCTCCTGAACAAGTCTTCAGCTAAAGGCCATTCAAAAACCATGGAAAGCTTCCCTTTGGGCACACATTCAGGAAAAGACACAGCAGGAACATTCTGTGTAGGTACCAGTCACATCCATCATCACTAGGTCTCTGTGCCAGGCAGAATGCGACAGAAATCTCTGATCACATGTTGGTAGAAATAGGCCTTTTTTACTGACATCCTGAACAGTTGAAAGCATGAAGGAATCCAAATCATTCCAATGCTGATGTAAGATTTTAATCACTCTCGTGGGTTTTTAATCACACAGGCCTGAAGGAGACATGGGGAAATCACTGGTGTTCATACCACAGTCTGCTAGTGCAAGATTAGGACCATATTTACCGAACAGTTTGCCCAGCACATATAAAAGGGGAAAAATACTTAGTCCCTTTCTCCCAAGAAGTTTAACTTATCCATACTCTTAAAAAATACTGTATCTATTTCACAAACATTGCAGATTCCCCAAACCCATATCTCTGCTCAAGACCCTACACATCCTGACAAAGTCGCTGTATCTGTTCAGGTCATGTTCACTCTTTCCCTAAACACTATTTTTGATAATTTTATCCAAAGCAAAATGGTGGAACTCCACAACTATAGTGGGCTTGTAGGTACTGTTGAATTTGCTTGCTTCATTGCTATGTTATACCTGATGACAGCTCAGAGGTCTGGAACAATACTTTAGGAGAAAGGAAGATGAGAAACATACCCAACCTGCAGCCTGCTCCTTGCCATGCTCCCACAGTCACCCAGGGGTTTGGGAGAGTGCATCAGTAAGAAAAGATCCTCAGGTGGCCCCCAGGGCTGGTGGCGATGCCTGGGCAGCTGCACATCACCACCAGAACTGCTGCTGAGATGGAAGCAGAGATGAGCATTCCCACACCTGGCATCACCTCGGCTACAGGAAGGGTCAGAAACATTTTTCCAGACCCCCAAGATACTGATGGAGCTGTGAATGTATCATGTTGAAAGGATGTTGACAAATATTTGTCCTTGTCATTAGTTGGAGTAGAAGAAAAAGGTTAAGTTGTCTGAGAGAAATGAAATGTTTTAATAAAGACAAGGACAAATATGAAGTTGTCAGGATGCAAAAAGGCAACCTTCATAAAACTGCCCATGTTTTAATCTATGCAACCAATAAAGTCACAGTAAAAATAACCATGCTACACTCTGCTTGAGTGCTGTTGACATAAGATCTATGGGAGAGAAAATAAAAAGTAAATAACCAATCAGTCTGCTGCTGATTCAGTTTCACTGCCGATTGCTGAAGATACACAGCAGGAAATGCGTATCTTCATTTACCTTCACATACCTTCTGTCTCATACAGATCAACAAGACTTAGAGGAAACCTAAATTTTATTTCCAATATTTCATTTCTAGCTCAGATTTGAGATGGTTGGCCATGTTAATTTTTTGCTTTATATCATATCTAATTAATATTTAAGAAGTAAAATTTGAAAACAAACAATGCAACAGTAAAGCTTCCTCAAGGCATAATGCCAAGGAAAACCTGAAGGCTGCAGTAAACTATGCTAGCAAAACCATTTTGGGAATATCTTGTACAGGCCAATAAGAAACTCTGTGCTGTGTAATCGAAGGGGCTTTAAGTATTATACTGCAAATCCTGTGTAACAAGAAGCAGATCAAATATATCAATCCATACAGTCTCATCTGAAATTTCCCCTATAAAAACTAGGTTCTAAGAAAACAGGTTGACAATAAATGTCAACTGGAGACTAAAATGCATTATATGGCACATTATCCTCACAGTTATCCCCAAAACAAGTAATGTATATCCATAAAATCAGAGCAAAATAAATTGAAACACATCATGGTTGGGAAACACACTCTTAAGGCACATGGAGACCTCCTAAATCCAGTCAATACTGGGACTCTTACTAAGATATTCCAGCATTTTGAAATCCTAGATTCAATTTTCTCTAATGATGTACTGGCCATTTCTCATGTTCTAGTACTACCAAAGGACACATCATTTATCTATAGTATATGGTGGCTGACACCTATCTTTCCCTAAAACTGTAAGCTCCCATGGAGATGACAAAATGATGCTGCCAGAGGCAATCTGACAAAAAAAATTGTGACAAAAAAATTCACTACCAAAATTTAAGGTATTTGTGGAAAGGATGAGCTTCAGCAAGTTTTACAATACAAATATTTTCTGGAATGAACAGTTTCATCTTTCCTAAAAAAACACAACAAAAAATCTCAAAAACATTTGTCCAAAGCTTTCTTTCAAGTCTTTTAATAATTTAAACTAGAAGCTAAGCAGACTTTGAAAATTCAAATTCAGTGCTAAGTCTGTAAAATTCATAGCAATTAATCCCTCATTTAATGCAGATAATTTCAGAAAAACGGAAAAACTATGGAAATATGACAAGTTTTGAGTTTTCTAACATTTTAGTTTTTGTTGGTTTTCTCCCATTAAGTACAAGTTATAAAGGAAAACAAAGTCACTCTATAAAAATAATGTCAACACTGTCCTAAGAATCTAATTTCAATGAGCTTTAATTGTAGATGTTTGAGTACAGTACAAATCTACTCTGAAGGTCATCTGACAAACTCCCAATGAACGGCATGGCACACACTTATTAGGAGTGGATTGAACATCTATTGCTTATTCCAATCTGTGAGTAAATTTACTACTGTTTAGGGAACTCCTTCTGAAAACACAGCTGTTTTAAGCAATTTCAATAGGGATATGTTTTGCTTTTTGCACTAAGAACATCGTAGCCATTGTAAAGTGACATTTATGGATGTCAAAATGCAGGGCTTTTTCTTTGTTATACATCCACCCGTCCCTTGCAGGCACACACAGGTGAATATCTCACACAGAATAAATTAGAATTAGATGAAGTTGAAATGCATCCCCCAACCCCATGCTTCAGTCTCAGGTGAGAATTTGACTCTTCACCAAAATTCAGTCAGTGCTCAGGCTGACTATAAAGTTCCCAAGGATTTTAAGAGAAGCAGAAATTGGTCTTTCAATTTTTTTAGGAAACCAAAACTTCCTGGCACAACCCCACAACATCCACCTATCTGTGGGAACTCCCTTGTTATTACTTCCATTCCCCTGTGGCAAGAGACTGCAAACCAGCCAAATCTCACACAAAGGTTCACTTCTCCATTGCACCTGTGGAATCCCCAGGGTATAGATGAAAGTCAGGACTGACTGCCTTGGAAAATGTCCAGGCACAGAGCAGTAAAAACTGCAGGCAGCAAGTCACCTACCAGAAGCTCAAAATTCCCTCTTTTAAGGTAAGAGGGAAAAGGGAAGGGGATTCTTGTTTTTGACCACATAGCTCACTGATGGGAAGGCAGAAGAGAATGCGTGGGATGATGATGGACAGGTGAGGGAATTTCGTAGTGAGGGGAAGTCTGGTCTCTGGGTTTAGGAACTTGTCATGGGATATGTGAGTTTGGTACACAACCTTCCTGTGTACTTCGTAGTTTTAGTCCATGAAACAAGATTTCCACACTCCAAGAATTAATTGGAAAGATAATTATATTCCTAAGGAACATAGTGGCTGCACACATGAAGACTTACACAGATATTTAGATACTTTATTGCCAACTACTTACATAGAGACACTCTAGAGTTAACCCCTTGCCTGCCCTCCTGAGCCTATCTTCTCATTTACCTGTGCCCTTTCCAATGATACACAAAAATGTAAAGGCAGCTTTTTTCACTATTTTATAGAATCATGGAATGTTTTGGGTTGGAAGGGACCTTAAAGATGATCTAGTTCCCATGCCCCGGCAATGGGCAGGGACACCTTCCACTGGACCAGGTTGCTCAAAGCCTCATCCAACCTGGCCTTGAACACTGCCAGAGATGGGGCATCCACAGCTTCTCTGGGCAATCTGTGCCAGTGCCTCATCAGGTACAATTATTTCATCCAAGAGTGGCCACATACTCCTCCTGCCCTTACACATTCTGACAGGAAATACTAACTAGTTAGACCAGAGACTTCCAAAACAGCTAATGAATCAAAGTGCTGAACCAGAGCTCTCTTAAACCAGCCTGGTTTTCAGCAGGGGGCTTTCTGAAAATCAGACCTTATCAGATTGTCTCAGAGTGGGCCCACACAAAGCTACTGCTAAAACTTTTGCAAAAACACAACTGTTTTGTATGTGTCTCCTAAATACAGTGTAAACCAATTACTGTGTACAGACAATGCAAAACTGGGGTATTGAGAAAGTACCCTCTTCTTCCAACTTGTAGTAATTAATTTCAAAATCAACAATCTTCATAATACAGTTGAGAATTTTCAAAAGGCCTTTGTGACGGGTTTTAACTAATTCATTTTCCCATAGAAACTGGTAATCTCCTGCCAATTAAAACAGCATTCAGCTAACTCAACTCTCAGGTGTTCCCAACAATCACACTCATAACTCCTAGGTGAGGTAACAACCCATTTCAATATGTTAGAAAATGATCTTTAAAGATAAAACTTATTATTAAGTCATAAAGCCCTGATATTTATCTTGCAATGATGATAAAGACATATAATAAGGCATGAATGTTCAACCAGAATGAATACTGTGCTCAGTATGAAGTGGTTTACAATCATATACTCTATAATATATAAAACCCAAACAAGTAAAGACCGAAACAGTGTGGTAAATCTGTAGAGGGTCTCAAATGGACACTTAGACCACACCAAAAGATATCCATGTGGTTCTTTAAAGACAGCTCTGCCTCCCACTTGACACATCCCCTCTGGCTGAGCTAGCTTCATTAAGATTCAAAAGCCTTATCCCTGCTTCTCACTCTCACTGTACTACCCACCTCCTGGATGAAAGACAACTTGTGAATTTTTAGGCTCACTTTTGGTAAAATATACTACAAAAATGTGCACCATCAGATTTAATATCACAAAAAAACTTGCAAATATGGGAAGATTTAGCTTGGTGTTCTTCTGAAATCTCCCTCTAAATAAATTCCATGGTTGAGGTCTTGGCACCTCCTAAATGTCTTTCCACAACATGCAGGACTGGATGAAGCAACGTTAACAGCTGATCCTACAGTATGTGCTGTGTCCTGTCATCTATCATCTCCAGGGCCATCAGCACTGCTGGGGGTTGTAATCAAATTATGGTCCATAACAGACAAATGAGCAAAAATTCTTCTTAATTTAAAATGTCATTAATTCCATTAAAACTATATTGACTGTAGTAAGGGTCTGCCATTTTTAAACAGTGCAAAAACGTGTAATTCCCTGTGACAAGCATACATATACCAAAATAAAGAGATAGACTAGTTCCATATCAGGGAAGCGAAAATATCTGAAAGACTTACCTACAAAACATCGATTAACACAAATCATAAATCCAGGGAATTTCAGAAAGGCTACAGAAGTGACACAGATGACATGGCATGTTTCCCTTCCTTCAAGGAGGAATTACTTACTGAAACCCTACACTGTCAAAGGTAGCAGTGAAAGTAGCAGCAATTAATGCTCTCAGCTGCATTTTCCCAGCCTATCCAAAATAATTTTATGGCCAGGCTTCATCCATCTTAATTTCTTTATAATTTTGCCAAGGTAACTGCGATTAACTTATCAAGTTTCAGGCTGAACTACTTTGGGGTCAGGGGAGATGGGAGGAAAAGAAAAGTTAATGCCAAGTCATGTGTTTCCCTCAGACACCTAAATAAATAACTTGCTGGTGATGCAGAACAACACTGCATTTAAAATAAACAGGAGTCAACTCCTATAGCTGAAACAACCAAAACATAAAATTACTTTATCTCTTGGAAAGTAGCAGTCAGTATGAGCAGTCATACGCAAAAACCAGCTGAATTACGCATAAAATCCCTTCCTGTACTCTTTTACTTCTAGAAATGAGGCAGAAGAAGTATTTCCAGCTTCTGAAAAGTCAAGGTGTAAGCTAGTTTGGGGGCAACTGAAGATGTCTAAATGCAAGTAAAGTTCTCATATTCAAACACTTCCAGTTCTCTGAGCAAACAACAATTGCTCATGCCCAGAGAGCACAGAGCCAATTTTGCAGGCTGCTTCAACAGGTACCAGGCCTACTCTGCTAAATAAACGCTCCAGCAACAAAACTATCTAGCAAATTCCCCATGGGAAGTTTCAAAACCAGAAGGCACCAGAAATGGCTCCAGGCATATCTTCCACCCTCCAGGCACCCCTGCTTCCCAGGCAGGGAGCTCAGAAACTGATTCTCAGCTCCTTCCTGCACCACCTGGAGTGAGCTGAACTGCTGAATAACCCTGCTGCAATAAACCCCAGCATCTGGCTCTCTGTGCTGCTCCTGTGCTCCCACAGTTCAGTACTGCTCTAAGATTTGGCTTTTTGTGATGCCAGCTCTGACTTCTGCTTTTTTAGAACATCAGCATGCGTGCACACAGATAGCACCCAGGCTCTGCTAGCTAAAGCAATGATGCTCTACTCAAATGTCTTCATACAATAAATGCTTAGCTTCTGGAAAACTGGCTTGGTTAAGATTTTGTTGGTTTCCAAGTATAACTGGGAGGTAAAGACCTTGTCAGAGTTGTAAAACCCAGTGGTAAAGCTACACTACAGCTTTGCCTATTCATACAGCAGTGTCCTCACTTCAATGGTTCAGAGTTCTCATAGTCCATTTTCTGTTTTTTTCATAGAAATAATATCTGCAAAAGTGAAATGCCTTTTCCTCCATAATGGCCTTGAAGCTAATAACTATTTTAGACCAATTCCAGTACAGTCAGAAGCTGTTATTGGCTGTTTATGTAACAGTGAATTAACCCCCACTGACACCTTTCAGGAATTGAGAACCATAGCGCACAAAATGTACTTTGCGAGAGCTTGTTAATATATAGTAAGTGCAAAAGCCGTCTCAATTCAGAAGACTGGCTTTCAAAGCAAACATGCTTAACCTGCAGTTTCAGCCATGGAAGAAATTACTCAATTAATTGCAGGCAACAAAAACAACAGGGTTATAACTAATATACAGTATATGCTCTGTGGGTGTAACGCAAGCTCATTTCCCAGTAGTATTCTCTCTTACATTTCTTACCCCACTGCTGGAAAACTGTTTAAGAATGTTAAATTCACTTAAGGCTTTTGCCCCACACACATCTCTTTTCTGGCAATGGAATATTATTATTAACACAGGTAGGGGCTGCTCTCTTAAGAAACATGTTTTACAACACAGTAAATTTGGAGACCAGTATTTTTCATACTCAATTCTAGACCAGACATCATCTTTTCCAAATTTAAAATCAAACATCGGAATTTATCAAGTTTTTTCCTGCTCTAATGACATCCTTACAGCGACCAAGAAGACACCACGGCAAAAGGGTTAAATAAATCCTCACCTGCTTCTAGGAATTCTAGCAGGCAAAGAGTAGTGAGAAGATCAAAAGCACAAGAAGACCCCACCAGAGTTGACTGCTCCCACTCTGACACTGAGGAAGAGACAGTGTAAAATACTAACAATGATTAAAGATAAGGGAAAGGAAACTTACCCAAGCAGACACTGATGCCTTCTCCTGTCATTCCTTCCATTCATGTAAAAGACATCTGTCAATGATTTGATCTAGGCTTGGTATCAGCATAGGGCTGGTACTTGGACTTGCTGCTTAGAGATTCTCAGGGTGTGTTTATGTTCACATCTTACGATTAAAATGCTGACAACTAAATGTGATAATAAAATATGCAGATGAAGATTAAAAGAATCCCCTTCCAGCACCTGCCAGGCAGTTCTCAGCAGGCACTAGGAATGTTCATAAAGAGGGATGCCTCCCGT
The DNA here is from genome assembly GCF_012460135.2 of Molothrus ater. Taxonomy (NCBI): domain Eukaryota; kingdom Metazoa; phylum Chordata; class Aves; order Passeriformes; family Icteridae; genus Molothrus; species Molothrus ater. The sequence goes on from NC_050478.2 coordinate 65,478,611, forward strand.
TTCCATCGAGGCCAATTTCTCAAACCCACCTCCCTCAAGCCCTGCAGTATTTTTCTCATCCTGCCCCCCATACGAACGCATCTAATCCTCTTACCCCGAGAGCCACCCCCGCTCCCACCCTCCCAGCTTTATTTTATTTAAAACGATGCCTGCAACAGCCCGGAGCTGCCCGCCGGGTCACCCCCCCGGGACACCTGGGCGACCCTGCCACATCACGTTAGGCGCCGCGAAGTGACGGGTTAAGACGTAATCTGTCCCTCTCCCCCGGCTTACGGATCCCAGGAATCCTCCCCCGCTATCTCGCCATGGCAACGGCACCACCGGCAGGGCGGCGGGGCCGCCGCTTACGCAAGAGCCGCGCAAGGCCGGGCCCCGCGCAAGGCCGGGCCCCCGCGGCGGCCTCGGGGCGGCCCGGCCGGGGCTGCGGCCTGCGGCTCCTGCCGGCGCGGGGGGCGGCGCGCTCGCCTGGGGGGTTTCTCCCCACCTTTTTTTTTTGTTTCTTACTCTTCCCCTCCCCTTTTTCCCCCTCCTTTTTCGTTCTCTTCTTTTTTCTCGCTTCTTTCTTCTCCCTTCTTTCTTTTTCCTTTCCCCGTGATACTTTTTTTCTTCCTCCCCTTTTCTCCTTCGTTTCCCTCCTTGCCCTTTTTTCTTTATTCCATTTTCCGTTTTACTTCCCTCATTTTAATTTTCTTTTCTTCTTGTTCTTATTTACTTTTTTTGTATCCCTTTACACCCCTATGTACTCTTTTCTTTCCCCCTTTTTTCTTCCCATTTTTCACCTTTTTTATTTTGTTTTCCCCTCTTTCTTCTTGTTTCTTCCTTCCCCCACCCTTTTTATTTTTTTCTCCTTTCCCCTCCCCTCATATTTTTGTAGGGTTGGTGTGGGGTTGTTTCCTCTCCTGCTTTGTTTTTTCTTTTCATTTTTTTTCCTTGCATTTCCGACAGCCAACCAAGCAAGAACCAGCTGGTACAGATTTAACCCTCTGCAATCCCATCTCCCACCACGGAAAACTGACCACAGCCAAGCCGTTGGACAACCTGCCAGTTCCCATTCCTACTTCCCGGGGAACGGGCGCAGCAGAAAGGGCTTGCGCCTTTGAGTTCTTCAAATTAATAACCCTGGGAAGGGCAGAGAGCCGGCAGATGAAAGCCAAGGTACGGACTTTGATCGTGCAATCGGAGCCATGCGGGCAGGCTCCCGAACCATGTGGAGCACCCCTGAAGGTCAGCCTGGGCTGATCAGATTGCAGCAAGAGAGCCATGGAAAGCAGGGCAAACGGAGGTGGAAAAATCTATACACCCAAATATCTGCCAAGAGATGAAAGAAAAGTTTGCCTCTGATGCTGGGATTTATGAATAAGGTAAATGAAGCTGTAATCTAACACTTGAGAAGATGCTTAGGTCTTCCTTCAGGAAAACACTTAAGCATGTGCTTAAATCCATTACTATTCAGGGCAGCCCTTAAGCGTTTGCTGAAGGTTAAGCACAACCTTCTTACAGGGAGCCCTTAAGTACTGTGCTGATTAAGGTGGGTTTTTTCCCTTCTAAATCTGAGCCACTGTGAACCACAAAATTAACTGCCCTCATTATATTTTAATATTGTCTCTGTCTTCTTCCAAATTAAACCAGAGAATGCAAACAGAAGGTAGTACTTATTTGACATTAAGAGAATAAAGTCCAACATTACATTCTGTCGTGTTTTATTTTTCTTTAAGATCAGCTGGCTGCACAACACCATGCATCCCTATGAATGAATACCTTTCATGAGGAAGAAAGAGCACATGGAAAAGTGATTGCTCTGCTACTCCTAAACTCTGGAATTCTCTTGATCTGCTGTTAGAAGCCAGAGAAGATCACACAGAGTACTGCATACATACGTACATATGCTTTATCCAGTGATCTCTTTTGAAGCAAACCTGAAAAAGGCTGTAGATGATGTGCACATTTCAGCTATTAAAGGTCATGGATAAGACAGCTATTTATCAGTTCAAGTAAGGTCAGTGTTACATCCACGGGCAGAGAGCTCTGCCTGTTGCACAAATGACACTGCCTGGCCTTAATGCCCTGAGAAACTTTTGACAAGCTAAGCATATGTAACAATCCCAAGCCTTACATACAACTGCTGCAGTTCATAAATGTTCAACAGGAGGGTATCATATCTGAAATGGGTTCCATTTCTGTATCACAGTGCATTTCCTCTCCTCTAAGCACTCCACTGGTGATTTCTGAGAAAGTAATTGTATCCCCTCATGGAGAAGGAAAGCTCACAAACTAGTGAATTGGTGGTTGTGGCTCTTCCCAAGAACCATTCTACTTTGCTGCTATTTAGGAATATTCTACCCCACATACTAAACTATTGGTTCATTCACTTTCTTTATACATACAGAAAAAGGGAGCTTGGAAAACAACATGTGCCAGTTTTAGACTTCTACTGGAGCTAAAATCAGGGTCTTGGTTGAATTCCATAACACACAGTTTTGGAGGAAAACACTGTTAGGTAACTTCTTTTTCCCTTTCTGAGAGACCACCTTGGTAGAATAGTGTGTGAGAAGCAGTGAAATCTTTTGCAGGTCTTGAAACAGATGGCAAAGTAGGAGGGCAGAAGGCTATCTTAAGGTCAGGGTATTTCCCATCCTTATTAGGTATATCCAAATGCTACAGGCAGGCAGGAACACTTCTGCTACATTCACCTCCAAAAAACTTCTTCTCACCTGAAGTAATTTGCCCTCCTAAATCCTGAACTAAAGGCAGTACCTTCTTCCTGGAAGCCTTGTTATTATAAACAAATATGGACAAAGAAATGAAGAATAATCTCAAATGTCTGTCCCTAAATAACCAATCTACCTTTCAAGAACTAAAGGTCTCACCATGCTCCTATACTTGGCATGGAAGGTGGTCAAAAGAGATGAAGTTTGAAACCCAGATACCACAACTTTCCTGATGTGCCTCACTCAGCCCTTCAAACAGGAGAGCAAACTCAGGAAGTAGTAGGTTGCATCTTAGAACCATTTAGTCATTTAGGTTAGAAATACCTCTAAGATCATCGAGTCCAACTGCTAACACAGTGCTGACAAGTCCACCACGAACTATGTCCGTAAGTGCCATGTATACACATCTTAAATACCTCCAGGGATGGTGACTCAACCACTTCCCTAGGCAGCCAGATTGAATGCTGAAGAATCCTTTTGTTCTTTCATTCTAAATCCAACTGAATATTAAATTGTCATAGAAACATTAAGAGAAGGCCCCGATCGTGCTGCAAAAAAGTCCCAGAAGTGCATTCGGCTGTCCATGGATAGTGAAATTAACCATGAACTTTACAGTGACTCCTTGGATGAATGCTGTAGGATTTCTTTTTAATTATAAGAACACAAATGGGGAAAATTAGATGTTAAAGTCTTTCTCACTGTTCTCACAGCTTAAATACCTATGGGCACTAAATCAACATAAGTACGATGATGAAATTAGTAAGTAAACAACTACAACCTTCACTGCTGCAGAAAGAAGCTTGAAACCAAAGATCAATATGAGTGATCCCAACTCCAAATTTGTAACCCAAATCTAGAAAAAAATGTCTCCTTATGTGAGATCATAGTGGGGCCCAAATGGCTTCAAGAAAAAGCATACATGAACCACCCTCCCCTGTGAAGGCTCAAAATTGGATGCTCGAGTTAACCACCCGCAAGTTTTCCCACAGAAGCAGGACCTTGAACAGAGTGTTACTGCTGGCACCAGATTCCCTGCAATGACCTGGGAGCATGTGATTACCACATAAGCTTCTCTTTCCTCCCCCAAAAACAAGCACAAAAAATAAAGGATGCTAACAGTCAGTGTCATTAGGCATTGGAGATCATTGCACCTGTAACTCCCTACATTTACTTCCCTCTTGGAGAATTATTTTACCAGTCTACTAAATAACGTTAGCTAGCAATGAAACAAGAACAGGTAACAAACTGAGGATCTCAATTTTCTACAGCTGAACTCCCAGTCTCTATCACTGGAGTAAAAGTCCAAGTGATGAAATAAACCTTGAACTTTGTTGCTTTACTCATCATTTTTTGAAACAAAAGAGCACCTTGTCCCAGACACCGCAATTTAGCAACTTCATCTGTATACGTGTCAGAAAGAGGGAGCAGAAAGCTCCAGCCAGCTAGTATCCAAACAAGAGCATTCCCCTGATCAACATCACTGACTGGAATTGCACTTGGAAAGGATGCACACCAGTGCAGTTACTGTCACACCCTCAGGACTCAGTTCCAGGTAGGAAGCTGTGCTCCCAACCCAGTGGTCTCAAAAAGTGGCAGCAACCAATCATCTAGGTACAAAATGAGTGGGAGAATGAAAAGGAGGGACTATTTACCACCAACAGGTTCAGCAGAGCTCAGCCTGCATCATCCTGTTAGCTGTCCCAGAAGCAAGTGAGCAGGAAGGATGACAGAGAAGAGCTTTGAACTGGAACACACTGGCAGAGGAAAGGGTGGGGGAGTCGTAAGGACCGTAGCCTTCTCAGCTTCCAAAGGCTTCCAAAGTCCCCAAAGGAGTAGTGGGTACCTTGTGCATGTGTACTGGTTCTCCCTCTAATCTCAGCCACCTCAATTGTTCCTGAGCACGAAACTCCATTTCATTGGAAAAAAAAGGATAATAGAATCTGTGTATTCCTGATGTAAAACATTCTGCTGCAACCCAAAAAAACAAAAGAGAACTATTTAACTAAGTATTTTCCCATTTTTTGTCTAAGGTAATTCCAAATAAAGAGCAGGGGAAGGGAAATTCACTATGTTATCCAGGTTCATCCTAAATCAGATTGCAAGATATACTAGAAAAAGATAGCATTTCACTTTAAATATGATTGAATAAGAATTCCTACCTGGGCTTGTAATTATCTTAACTAGACTTTCCAATGGTTTTGTCCTATTACACTCTGATTTAAACAAGTATAACACAATTTTGAATCATATTTAAACAAGGTACCTCAACCAATTTAAACTATATTTAGACCACAGTATTTTTACTGCTAAAGAAACCTAACAGAGGAACAACATGCTTAGAACATCTGTCGCAGTGATTGAAAGAAGTCTATGACAGGAATAGCAAACAGTTATTTTCTTTCCTGAGATGATGTCAATCTGTTGAAGCCAAGTATCAGTAAGTAGATTGTTTCTAAGAGGTACCTCACTCTGGCCTGTCTTCTCCAAAACAAAGATGATTAAAATATCCCCTTGCTGCATAACCTTGTCTGCTTGCTTATTATTAGCTGCTATTTCTGTATCAGGGGGAAACACTCTTTGTCAAAGCTAGTAAGCATGTTACAGCACTATGTGAAAAAAAAATCATTTGTTCAAGTCTAAAAACCTCCACCTAATGAAATTCAAATTTTAACACACGACTATTATTTACTATTATTTACATTTAGATTATCAACTGTATGATGCAACACAATCCCTAAGATACAGACCTCTAAGCAAGGCTGTCTGTCACACAGCATGTTCTGTAGTGATGATCAGACACAACTTTGCAGTTACTTCATGGAAGATGATGACAGAATGGCTCTCACTCCATGCTAATACTGGTTCTCCAGGATGGATTTCAATGTGGTGGTCAAAATCAGTGTTCTTTCCTACAACAAGTGTCCTTCCTGCCCAGACCATGAAGAGGTGGTGAATGAAGCTGAAGAAGGAAGGAGGCACTGCGAGTAGTGATTTGGCTCCCTCTGAGCACAAAGGTATAGGAAATGGGAATGTTCATGGAATGACTCACAGGATTCATTACAAGTTCTTGGTGTATCACCGTCATGGGTCCAACTGTGGGGACCCAGCAAACAGTACCTCTTCTGACTGTCATCAGGCTGAGGTTTCAACCCCATTGCCCAGTAGCAGCCACACACATTGCTCCCCTGAGCTAGGATCTACTGGGCCCTTAAATCAGGCACAAAATACGTGATCAAGAGTGGCCGGTTACCCCACATTACCCATCTGACTGACACTAGAAGCACACAGCTAGGGCAGGCACGTCTCTCCTGAGCTCTGATACAATAAGCCTGGAGGCTCAGTTGGAAGAAGATGGGTCTGGTAGGCTGCCAACATGAGAGCATGGATGCCTTTAATAACCACCAACAGCTCTGCGTGACATGAGGCAATGCAGCCTGTGACGGGCCCAAGGCGGCCGCGTTTGCACAGCCTGGGTGTTTCCCTTGTGCTTGGTGCTAAACTTGGTTTGGGAGAGGCAACCACCACCATTACTAGTGTTCTCAGATCAGCCTGGAAAAGGGATTCTCATCAGGTCACAGGCCTGCCATGAACCTGCTGGATATGGCAGCACAGCCACAGCTGAGAACACCAGTGGTTTTCTATAAAAAAAAGAAAAAAAAAGAAAAAAAAAAGAAAAAAAAGAAAAAAAAGAAAAAAAAAAGAAAAAAAAAAGATATAGTTTAGGAAATGTTGTGATAGGAATTAAAAAAGCAGCCAAACAGTTTCTGACCAGTGAATACAGATATAAAAGCTTTCTGAGAAACTGAAGTATCAAATAGCTAAGACAGAACCAAGTATCAGCACTCAGAAGAAATTACTGAAAATTACTGTAAGAAGGGTGTGGAATGCCAAAGGCTGCTGATTATTTGAAGAAAAAGAAATCAAGCAAGGACAGGGATACTTACATATTCAATAGAATAGTTTAATATAAAATATAGACTTGAAAGCACACTTTATCCCTCTGCGTAGTGTTTTCTTTTAGCTATAGGACTGTCTACTTCAAAAGGGATTGCTACAAAGGAATCATTGTTAACTTTCAACTTAACTTTCAGCATCAAAAGTATTTTGTGTACCAATCAAAAAAAAAATCACAATTCAGCCACACTAGAGAGCTCATTTTGGGTTCTTCCACAAAAAAATTCAGGAAAAGATGGTGGCTTACTCCAAGACTTGCCTTATTGCACCCAGCTCCATGCATGGCTCAAACCCTACTGTACCTTTATGGAAACTGATGGACACAGATCCCACCTTCCTGAGAGCAGAGATTTGATTTCACTTTGCATCCACTGCTCCTTCCTTTGAGCTCTCCAGGGGCATGTCAGCTCTTTGCTCCTCTCTTCCTTAAATTTCAACTAAGGGACTTCAGCAAAAGCTATCTATTTTAAACTGGTGGTGTAGAGACCTTTCTAGAGCAATAGAAAGGTAGGACAGAATTTTCTGTGTAGGTAACAGACAGGCAGGGCTCCTTTTTGACTATTCATTTTAATGCTGCCATGGTTTTGTTGTAGTATTAATTATGCAGGAGAGTGCCCACAGCTTTGTATAAGCATCTTTTTGAATTATTTAGAACGAAATAACATAGAAACAGTAGTTACTCAGCATTTCTGCAAATTGAGCAACTCAAATTTAAGCACTGATCACAGAACATGCTAAACAGCAACTGAGGTAGTCACCAATGTGCAAGCCTCGAAAGATGAAGCACAGGTCAAGTCTACAGGTGATTGTCCCATTTGTAGTAGTGCACATGCTCAAGGACAGAAGAAAAGTAGGATTATTAAGTGCACTACTTTGTGGATTCAGGTGGTTAGCTACTTAAAAACACAAAACAAAACAAAAAAGCAACCCCAACCCCCTCACCCAGACCACATTATGGGTGGAAGATGCACTAAATTGAACAATATAATTAATTTTTTGCCATTCTGGTTCAAAGTAGCCCAAGGTAAAAGACCCAAAGGGATGTAAAGTTCTCAGAGTCCCCTATGATTTCAACCCAGTCCTTGGCGAAGACAGTAATAGCTGGATCAGAAACTATAAAGGAATAGAGCTGATATTTGACAACATGGTTTTGCAGCCACCATGGAGCATCCTTCCCTCCTGGCTCCCAAACCCACCCCAGCCTCTGGCCCTTGCACAGGCCTGTGAAACCATCTCCTTTCCTGCTGAGGATGGAAGCAGCGTGGGGCAGCAGTTTTTAGAGAGTTCCCATCAGGCTAACGAGGAAATGTTGAAACGAAGCAGGGTGCAGTCATAGCTGTGTGACTCTCTGAAAGAAAGCATTTAGAAACAGATTCATAAACAAGGGGATTGTGGCTGTCAGTAGGGGCTTAAGACCCATAATCGGGATCAGGCAACACAACGCAAAGCGCGGCATTCGCCACAGCACTTACTACACTTCTGTCCTTCTTCCAGCAACTTCTGCTGACTCAGGAGCACAAGCTGCTGACATCCCTCCAGGGAGGGCCTCTCACACACTCCTTTACACACACACAATGTGAATGTGGAAAGGGGTATGAAAGAACAAGTATATGTCAAAGAACTTAAAAAAAAAAAAAAGGTCCGTGCTCTAACCACCTCTCTTTTAAAAAAATACTCTCATTAAGTGCTACACTGAATGAAAGCAGCTGAACAAACAATCTTGGGATTACTGGAAAAAATACAGTGCTGAAACTTTGCAGGATTTTAGCCCACTACAAAAACACATAGTTTTTTTGTCCAATCTGGAAGACAAACTGTTTCAATGAGTGAGGATTTCCCCTCTTTCCAGGAAGAAAAAACTCACTGTGCATGTGTAGAACATTCTAAATAACCAAAGCAATCATGGGACTTGGCTCTGCATAGGTCCCCACTCCAGACACTGCAAGGCAACACTGCTCTTCCATACATGGGATTTTAAAAAAATCACACAAAAATCTAAAGTACCACTTGAAACATACAAAAAAAACCTAGTATTGTTACAAGAAAATGCATACACAGGAACTCAGCTGAATACATCTAATACAAAAATCACTTGAACTGAATTTTTTTTTCATAAGGAAGATGAAAAGGTAACACAGAAAAGCAGCTTGGGCTGCAAAGTGACAGACTTCAGCAGGCACCAGAGCAAGAAGGCAAATGTTAGTGTTAATACTATTAAGAACACTGTCTTGCATATACAAGCAAAACATTTCTTTGGCAGTCTCCTAGCCTGAAACACTTTATAACCTTGATACCCAAACTGAACTTCAGCACATTTTATGCCAAAATCCCTTTGGCATCTGCTTTAGTAACTGTCAAAAAAAATATTCCGTGTCTTGTCCTTTTTTTTTCCAGTGAAATGTTTATTCTGGTATTTAATCAGGTAGTTTTCCTTTAAGCCATTGTTAGCCCTTTTTCGATTTCACTGTCCCAGGCCAGCCTCACAACCAGGTTTCTATCTTTCAGCCCAACTTGCACTGTCCCAGATAGGCAAGAGTTCTGTGAAAGAGAGCTAGAGGTTACAGCACACAATAAGCTAGATAAGCATCAACAATATCAGACTCTTGCAAAAAAGCAAATATTGTGCTGGAACAGACAGCAAGAGAGGTCTGTGAAGAAAGCCTGTTGCTGTACTCACCATCACTAGATGTCAACAGGAACATTTTGGTCAAGTTTCACTGCTGCTCTCCATGAGATATGTGGACAAGTCAGAAGATATTCAGAGAAGAGTAGAAAGATGATAAATTAAATATCTAATCTAAACAAAAGGAAGCTGAAGGCAGAGAAGGTAACAGTCTTCAATTGTTCAGAAGGAAGATGCAAAGAGGAAATGAATGTACTTTCAAATTTAAAGAGGAAAGACTTTACCAAGACAGTGACAAAAGCTTTCTGACAGAAAGAAGAAAAGCACATTAATAGATTTCATACATATATATGTTTATATATACATATGTATACATATACATCATATATATATATATATATACATATATATATAATCTTTTTATTGGGATGAGAATATATATGTTCTGTCCCTGGTAGTCCTGGGTGAATGTCAAGTACAGCATGCCCATCAAGAGCAAGTCTAAGGCAGAATAATGAAAGATGAGGTAGCCATGTGGAGTACTGCAAGTCACCTGAACTGCACAAAAACCCCAGCATCCTTCCAATCAGCTACAGAGAAAATAAAATCAGGGGATTGCAGTTAGCTGCTAAGAGATCCAGAAATAAGAAAGGGAAAAAGTCTAATGCAACACTACCTTTCACTTCTTTATACTTTACCAGCACAACACATACTATTTGAGGACATCAGCCTTTCTGGCATGGCACCCTGCCTCTATATAAAGTACATAGCTTTTTCCTCTCTTATGTGTAATTTGTCTGCACAGATTACTAGTGGTTTGAAGATAAAACCTATTTTACTTATTTACATCTTCCTTCAGAAAAGCAGCAATCTTGCTCATTTGATTATAAGTACTAACCAGCTGTTAGCTGTCCAAACAAGTTGCATCTCCCACCTCACTGTGATTTAGCTACAGCTACAAGTTTGGGTTCAGTCAAAGAAGTTCTTTTTCCCTGCTAATATGAACCTAATCCCACTCTCTGGCAGTTGAAAGCCATTACCCTATGTCAAAGATCCCATTAAAAACATTCTAGATTGGGGCACTTTGGTGAAAATCGACAGGACTGAAGTCTGGGTGAAGATCTCAGGTACCACACATACACGTTCCTTTGGCTTTTCCTTTTACCACAACACAGAAATTGGCACTATATTAAGAACTGAAGCTCTCTGAGAAAAAAATCCAGGCAGAGCAGAACACCTCGGTAACAACAGTACTGATATTACTAACACATGCTTGCCTTAGCACAGCCTTGTCCACAGCACACACATTACTAAGTTTCAGCAACTTGTTTTGGAGTCACATCTCATGCAAAGCAACTGTTGAGTTTAACTCCTTTTAACCAAAAAATTAACTGCTTTAACTGCTTTTGACAAAAAATTTATCAGAACCATTACTGGGCAGACACTTATGTGGTGTAGCCAGGACTAAGGGTGCTTATCTGAAAAGCATATTTTTCTCCCCTGCACATGCAGGGGATTGTTGGAACACTAGGTTTTGTATCTCTCTCTCTCTCTCTCTCTCTCTCTATATATATATATATATGTATATATGTATATCTATGTATGTGTATATATATATATATATATATATATATATATATATATATATCTCAAACACACACACACATGTTCTCTGAACTTCAAGGAAAATAAAAAGAAGTTTATTTTATACTTCTACTCACCCTTCTTTTTTGCTGAAGCAGCCAAAGCCTCATGCAAGGGCATGGCAGACCTGGCTTCACTGACAGGGTACGAACAGCTGGCCTGAGTGAGGTCCATGTGGGCCACAGATGTCATGCTGCACTCATTTGGAAAGTACACAGCAGCCACTCCTCAACTCATTTTGAAATCACAGAATGGTTGGGGTTGGAAGGGACTAGTCCAACCCCCCTGCTACAGCAAGTTCACCTACAGCAAATGAGAAAGGCCACTTCCTGGTTTGTATAAAGTTCATCAGAAAACCACCGTTTCCCACAGCAGTTAACTAAAAAAAAACTTAGATGGGCATGCACGTGCAAGGCTGTTTTCTTAAACGTTTCATGGACTAAACCCTGTCAGAAGGGTGGACATTCTACAACAGCTGCTTTACCAAAACCAGGTAACTAATATGGAAGTTACCTCCTTTTTCCTAAAAACCAAGTGCACTAGTATCAGCAAGCTATTTGGAAAGTGAGGACCAAAATTAAAGAAAAAGAAAAACAAAACAAAGCCATGGTTCATATGAGGGAAAGTGCTGCCCATTTAACAACTTTCACTGATTCCACCAGAACTTACTGTATTAATACAGGCACCTGAAAGGTAATTGAAAAAAAATGGGCTTTAAATTCTGTTTTTGAAGACAGTGTGCTTGGTTACACAACATGTTATGACCAAGTTTCTTCTACTTGGAGCATTAGGCAGTTATAAAAGACTCTAATGACATCATAAACCTTGCCAGTGTTTGATAATTTCTTAAGGGATTTGATAGAGGAAGCAGAAAGTTACAGAAATCTCAGTTTTACTTCTTAGGTTCCTAACCTCAGCAGAGCAGTCATGTGGAAGAAACTAATGTGAGTCACCAGATGAAAGAAGGCAAGTAAATACATTTTAAGTTACTTTAAAATTAAAATAAAATCTAATAAAATAAGTCAGCTTCAGGAAGCTCTGGCAGAAGACTGAGCATCGAAGGGTAACAACACTACTAAGCTTTAGTGTTTTGTAATAAAACCTCTAATTTCATGCTGTGTTCAAGCCAGCAGTTACTACCTGAATGAGCTTCCAAATTCAGTGGTTTGGGCAGCAAGGGCTCCATGCACCTGTGGCAATCTGCTGTTGAAAAATGCAGAAAGATCTGCTCTATCCCAGCCATGGTCCACTCCCCACCTGCCCCCAAGGTGACCCCTCAGCCAGGGATGATGCACTCACTACCTGCAAGGAGGGGTTTTCCCCACACACTGCAGTCCTTCCCCAAGCCTCTCCAGCATCACATACATCCCATCACTTGCACACAAGACACATATCTTGAAGGCTCGAAAATTCTGCGTGGCCTCTTTTCCTTTAGGAACAACAGAGTCACTGTTTACTAGAGAATGACTTAACTGTGCTGCTTTAGCAGGATGCTGCTGGCCCTACTTCCTTTGGAAGTAAAGGATGAATCCTTCCTTAGGAGTTAGGAAGGATGAAGCTATTACTCATCTAGTGACAGCAACTAGTCATTTCTGCTATATAGCATGTCCTGCCCTACCAGGGAAAACATAAATATGTACTGAAGAACCAAGTTCTGCCCCCAGAGTTACAGTAATTTAATTCCAGTGGGGAAGAAGCAGGCCCAAGAAAAACTCAGAAGGGGATTTTTTCCTTCACCTTTTCTCACACATGAAATATATGCATGGATAGCAAGATCCCTGGTTTGTTGTTCTGGTATTTGTTTTCCATTAAGCAGTATGAAACTTGCTTTAGCAAATATGTTTTGTGGGTTGTCATCCATAGCTTGTTAACCACTATATTCATTTAAGGACTACACATATGCTTTTTCAAATACAGACATAAGGGGAAGTGAAAATCATGCCAGAGAGCATTGGTTAGTTCCCAGGAAAGACAGCATCTAGAATTTGGCAGCCTTTAGACATGAGAAAAGTACAAACACAGTCAGACGAAAAAATTTTAAGTCATTTGTGTGGACCTTTTTTTTTTTATCTTGATGATCCCAACTTCTACAATTATTCATAGCCTAAATTAGTCTTATTTCTGAATGCAAAATACATACCATGGTTTCCTCATGTATTGTACTAAAAAATGACATTTGCAAAACACCTTCCCACAGTTCCGAGTCCTCCCAGAACCTTATTTTTGGTGGACATTTGACAAAAAATACTGTTGTAATTTACCATATTGCTACCAAACCTCTTACAGAAGGTCAGTAGGGTTGTTAAACAGAAAATAATGAGTTTTCACTGGCTCACCAATAAAGCAGAGAAGGAAAGTGATCACACCAGATCACCAGAACACACTGAGACCTGGTCACTACCACCCAGCAGAAAGTGGCACAGCGATCCCCAAGGTTATCCCCAAATTATTTGAATTACCTTCACACATGAAGCAACAGAGGTCTTGGATCCTCCCAAGAGCCACAGTCAGCAAAGCCTTCTGCACTTCATGAAGCCTGGCTCCCTGCTTGGACAGGGATCAGCCTCCCTACATGGCACCTGCCTTGGGTGCAAGTCCAAAAAAAATCCTTATTCTCCAGCATGGTGTCCCTGGGTGGCAGCTACCATCAGTGAGCAAGGAATCTGTACCTTACATTCATGCACAGCAAATAATGAGCTCTACAAAACCCCTGTGCTAGCAATGAGACTTGCTAATTGGGAAAACACACCCATTCCAAGCCATCTGTTTGGCTTACTGTTTTGTTATAGCCAAGATGGAAGAATCTTATCTTAAGGTTGCAGCATTTTTCTTTCAAATAAAAAGATACTGTTGGTTCTGTTAAATAAGCCAAAATAAAAGGAACAAAACAAAACAAAATGAAAATAAAAAAAACGAACAACCAAAGAATACCCTCAAAAAGCCCCCAAATTCCCATCATCAGCAGAAGTATCTAAGTGCAGATAACAAGAGGAAGGTGATGTCAAACATCCCCTGCAAACACTCCCTCCAGAGAGCTGTTCCCCCTGCAGTACTAAATTCCAGCCTGTCCTAGGAGCTGTCTGGCTCCCTTCCTCACCAGTGCTTCACTCCCAAAGTGTGGAGTTAGTCATAAGCAGATCTGTGTTGAAGAACATCACAGGGCAGGGGAGACAGGCACTGGAGTGAGGCTGAAGGCAGAGCCTCCCCTCAACCACAACTGCTCTCTGCTGCTGCTGCTGCTCTCACTGTGAGGAAGAGATGGCCACCACTTGGTGGTCATCCATGCACTGCCCTCTCTTTTCTTCTCAGGGAATGGCCCTGTGCCCACTTTGGCTTGTTTGTCAATCCACTTGGTAAGAGACAATGTTTACAGAGAAGTCTGGGTGCTGGAACATGACAGTGATGAGGGCACAGGTTTGGTAGCCATCACCAAAGGTCAATTTGTTCTCTACTGATGCATCTACTTCTTAACACTTGAGAGGTACCCAAGGCTGAGCCTAAGGTATTTAATACATTGCAATTGCAAAGGATATCTGTAGAAAGGATATTTTTATCACCATTTAAGAAGAAAAAGCTATTCATATTGACATTATAAGGAAGCCTTTTTGGGTTACAAAAAACCCCAAGCAAAACCTTCAATTATGTTCAACGTTTTAAATTCAAAATTAGGAGTTTATTCTGCAAACTGTGATTGCACTGTGAAAGGGGAATAAAACCATTCTGTGTGCTTCCTTAAGGTTTAAGAAAGTAATTAAATACTTCACATTTTTAATATTTTATTCACCTCAGCTCCTGAAAAATATTTAGACACATAGGGAGCCCATTCAAAATTTTGATCTAGTTTACTTGAAAACTATTTAAAGGAAATATTAACTGATACATACATTGCTGAATCCCTCTGCCAACACTTGCTGATTATCCCAGCAGTTTTCCCTGCTACTGCTATATGAAAGAAACAGCCAGCTAATTCATTAACCAGGAGGTGCTGATTACATACATATTGTTAGCAAAAGCAAAAACTATACTTTTTTCCCCTTCTCTCAGTTACAGTAATTTTAGGTGCTTGCAAAACAAGCAGTGAGAAAACATTCAGCCTGAAACCCAATACTTAAATAATACTTGGGCATTGCCTCCTTAGGAACCCAAATAAGACACAGAGAGCATTTGTACAACCCTAGCTAAGCACAGCTAGGAGCTATTCTCAATTAATTATTCTATTTAAAAAATAGGTAAATTTCAACAGACAGAGAACACTTGGTTTTGTTCCAGAACTGGAATATTCCCTAACTGTACATTTATACATTCTTTAAATTTAATTTAATTTCAAATGCATTAAAAAAACCAACAAAACAAAACAAAACAAAACTTTTTTTTGCATGGTCCAACTACAGATGATGTGGTTATACATATAAAGAATGGATGCTGCCTTCTAATAAAATGATTCAACTGGTTATTTTCAATTTTACAGTCCAGTGAAAGAAGGCCCCAAAACCATGAAAAATTACTTAGAATTTTTATCAGCACTTCCTGCCCATATATATTTATGAATACCAAAATTTGTAGTTACAATAGACCCTCCAGTTATTTTCAGTAATTCATCACCGTAATGGCCAGAGCCCCCAAAAATTACTAACTGTAGAACAGGCTAGTAGCCCAAGACTATTCAGAAGTATCACCCTGCAAGCCCAAGTCTGTCATGGATTTAATGCATCAGGTTTTGTCCCCAAGTAAAAGTAGTAGTTCATGTTAATGTCATACATAATCACAATAAAGTGTTACTGCTCTAGAAGACAAAGTGCTACCTGATACAATAAAGTGCTTCTAGTGCATGATATAAGTGAATTATTATAAGGTAAAACATAGGAATTTTAAGGATGCTCTTCAGCATCAAGACCTGTTCCCAAATAAGATTTAAGGATATGATAGGGTCAGCATCTTGGTTGCCACATAACTGAAAACAAAACAGGAAAAAAGGAGCTTAAAAAAAAATCAACAGAAACACGATCTGAAATTTTATTTCTTTAACTCTAGGTAAGATTTCCCTTTAGGAAGTGAGATTATAAAGGCAAAAGGCACCTGTACAGAGCCAGATTCTCAGATTTTTGTAGCTATAAAACACCTTGGCCAAAATCGTAGAGAAACAGGTTGAATAGAATGTATAGCAACAGTCTCTGTGTAATTTGGTTTATGCTTTACATTTTTTGTTTGTGCTAACTCAGTAATCAATTAAACCACCACCTGGCTGAAACAAAACTAGTTTTTGCCTGAAGCTCCTCCAGCATCTCTAGTCACTTCGCAAGGTCACACTGAGGAGTAGTGATATCAAATGCTAGGAAAAGCAAGACTTTTTGCCAAGCAGGCAATGTCCAGTGCCTCCCTGGCACAGGGCAGACAAAACAAAGGCAAAGACAATCCGTGACTCTGGGAAATGTCTGATTTCACTTATTTAGCCCTCCAAAAGAAAATACCAGGACCCATTACTTTAATTGAGGAGAATTTTATGTAGCATCTTACTTCATCAGATAATGTTTGGGATGGCAAGGCAGTATTTTCACCATCGCCAACTTCTGATGTATTTCAGCAGTTCTTTTCCTTCTTTCCATGATAAGCCAAAACATTTTACTTAATAATATTATTTTGCATAATCTTGGGCAGAATACTAACTACAAAAGGCAGGTGGATTTACCTTCAGGAAGCCCAATAGCTAATGGCAGTAACTTTTCAAAGTCAATGACAAATATTTTATGTGTTTTATAGTTCCTGCAGCATAAGGTTGGTAACTCATGCAGTATTTTCAGAAAAAGCTTTCCCTTACCAGTCTGGTCAAAAATCACATTGATTGGCATTAGGTTCACAAAGGGTAAAACTGAGTATTTTTTGTACAAGAAGGATGTCTAGTGCAGTAGCTCAATATTGCTTCTAACACTTGTCGTGTGATGGTTGCTGAGGGATTGGGTCGCAATACCTTAATTCAATGAGCTTCTGAAGGCGTGCCCCAGGCCCTGACTGCAATAAGGTACCTTTATTCCCTTCTCAATATCTCGCACAACAGCTGGATATCCATGCCCAATATTATTCTGTGCAATGTCCTGTGTTATACCACAAATGGCTTACGTAACACAGCTAAACCAAACTGCTCTGAGGGCAGCGATGAATGGGGACTCTGTTGTTGCAGCCCTTGCCAACTGCGTGCATCGCTCTCGGTTCCGCTAGCGCCGAGCGGGGACAAAGGCTATATTCTCTCCTTTATGGCAGCACAGCACAGTGATGATGCTGTAAATTAAAGAAAGCACAACATGCTGACAACAGACTCATTACTACCTTCTTACTCTCAGTTCCAATACATAAATATAGCACAGAGTTCCTCACATTGTGCTGAAAATAATGGGAAAGGGGAATAAATGTGGGACAGCCTTTGCACAGCTCAAAAACATAGATCCCACTTCCTCCATCTGGATCTAATTTTGTTGGGTGTTTTTGCACCAACCATCTATCCTCATTCTTACCTTTTCTTCTAGATATTTTCAGAGCATATCGGTAATTTAAAAAACAATCTTCTCTGGAACAGGAAAATCTATACTCCTATGAGAAACTCCACCACAGCGTGTTGCAATGTCTTATCTCTATCTTTACTTCAGGCAAACAGAAAAAAATAAGTTTGAAGAAACATCTAAGAAAATTTCTTTCATAACTAGATGTAGACATTTCCCACAGAGGTAAGTAAATTACACAGTTCTGATTCCTTCATAACCCCTTGTTCTACCCCTGTTCCCTGTCCACTTCTCCTTTCCCCCCTATATGTATATATATCTGACCTGGGCTGTCTGGCTGCTAGGTGTGAGCTCAATATCATCAGAATATTGAAGGTAACCTAAATGGAGACTTCAGAAAATGCATATCTAATAATAAAACTGTCTGCAGAAAACTGGGAATTCCAGAGAATATTACAAGCCTAGAAGGATTAAGTATGCATACAGAAAAACCTGATTCAATTCTGATGTCTCCAGAGAAAACATTTCTGTATCAATACTATGCTTGCCTTAGGAACAACAAAATGCTCATCAGCATACTTATTATCTCTAAAATAAACCCAAAGCAATGCAAACCATCCCCCCCAAAAAAACCCAAACAAACAAACAAAAAGCCCACAACAAACCATGCACAAATGTTTGGCAATTTTAGGAAGTTTTATCAGGATTACACCCAGTACCATTACAGTACCATTAAGAACTACAGTGATCAAAGACTAAAGGGTACCTGACCATGCCCAACACAGCCACCAGTGCCTCTGGCTGAACAGCCTCAGTTATACCTAGCCTAGACAAGCCAATGGTTAAAAAAAAAAAAAAACCCAAAAAAACCCTGGAAGTGTTCATAATATGACATTTCATGGAGATGACTACATTACAATTTCCATAATGTTTAGAAATCAGATTCAAAATTGGAGAAACAGTGAATGTAATCCTCCTGCCAGGAATAAAAAACAAAAAAAAAATACCCTGAAAGTTCTCAGGTTAACAGCATCCCTGAAACAAATTCCTCTGTACATTTGGGATATATTCTCATGCAAACAGAAATACAAATTAAAACAGTCACTAACAGGAAACATGTTTTCCTTTTTCTGTGTTTCCAAAGGAAGCAGAGAATTTGGTGCAAATGTTACCCTTTTCTCAAAGGTGGATTTCTACAGAAGTTAAGGCAAGCAAAAAGTCACTATGTGAAAGCTTCACAACACAGAGGAAACATGCAGCCCATCACAGTCTATGACAATAATTAAAATACTCTGCAAAAAAAAACCCTGTAAATAAGCTAAGGAAGAGTTCAACCATTATTAACAGCTTAGACTTTAAATACAGGCTGAAAAATACAGCTACTCATGGGGACATGTTGGGCTAAAACAGCTGCTGGTGTAAGTAGTGCCCAATGCTAGTTTTAAACCAGATTTGTTGGAGTAGAAATTACAGTCCTGAGCTGAGTCTGTGACACAGTGACTGACCTGAGTGCCAAAGGGCAGTGCTGACAGGTCTACAAAGATCTTTTGTTCACTTTCAGGGGTGAAACTGTATCAGCTGTGGCAAAAATCAAGACAAAACCCCAAAAGGGCTGCTGACCTCTCCCACATTGCTTCCAATTACATATTGTACTTTAAACCATTCTTACAGAGATACTGGAGAAATCAATCCAGTGACAGCCTGACCCTAATTGACTTCTTTGCCAAATAAATAAGTAAATGTGAGTAAAGCCTGAGCAGCTTGTACCTGCTGCATGCAGCCACAACAAACAGGTTCCCTATACCACTCACCTGCTTCTGCAGGGATTTAATCGGGAGAGGATGTACTTTGACATGAAATTCCACAATCACTGAACCAGGATTTTCCCCAGGGAACATAGTGTATGGCAGGAGCAGGAAAAGGAAAAATTAAGGATTTTGATGTTGCACAAACATGCCTATTTACCTACTGGACATGAGCACTGAGAAACACCCAGACTTGTAAGCTTACTAACTTCCATGCAGAACTTAACACTTCAAATTAGCAACCACTCAAAAATATGCTATGTTTAAATATCCCAAAACCAAAGCATTTTGGGTTCCCTTATACAAGATTTTCTACTATTTTAGAAGACACATTGTCTGCCCTGTAAAGTTCCTCTACTCCCTTTGGTTTTTCCCTTTTGAATTTCCCTTTTACTTACTGAGAATGTTTTGAGGTAGGTTTTTTGGGGGGGTTTCTTTTTAAATATTTACTGAAACATTCCATCAGAAAAGGGCAGCACTAATACAAAATTATTTCTTTAAATCAAGTCATACATTTCAATACCATGTAATTACCTTGATAAGAAGTCTGGCAACTTCTGATTACATGCCTTAACTTGCTCCTTTGTGTTCTCTAAGATATTTTGAAGTCATTAACTGGAAGTTACAGTATCCTCTCTGGTACACAAAAGGAACCTTCATCCTGCACCCACAGTCATTTTGTGTCATTAATCTGTTGTATGATTCAAACACATCTGGATTTCTGGTAAGAGCTTATGACCAGTAATAAAAACTATATATAACCTAACTCAGTTTGGACTCCTGGATTCAACTGTCAGCAGAAGCTCTCCCCTTGGTTGTAGCTGTATTGCTCAACATGCAGTGTGCAGGAATTGTTTGTGGAAACATTTGGTATTTTTAGGCCTGGCCTCTCAATGGGAATTCCACACTGAAAATAAAGGTATCATTTATACACTCAAACCCCTTACTGAATCCTCTGTTACAAATTTACATATAGGGGGTGGAGGGTGAATTGCTCAGTTATAAGCTGGAATTTACAAATGTTTTTAAGCACCTGCTGAAAATAACAACGAATTACGCTCTTGACATGAGTACATGCTTTTCATTTTCTGCAGAGAAAAAGACTCAGCCTGATACAGGACAAGAGTACATGTAAAATGCATCAATATTGAATGAAAACCCACAAATCTGCTTTTCTGATTTCTAGTTCTTGTCCTAGTTGCTCAAATATGTTCTTTTAATCTAATTTTTAATGTAAGATACTCTACATATAATTTCTATTGAGAAAAAAGAAAAGAAGAGCAAACAGTTCTAAAAATATTTCCATGGCCATTAATCATGAATAGAAAGGGATAATCAGGAAGAAGTAAAGATGACTAAGCTGGAATATTGGAATATTTACCCCTGTCTTTCTCTCAGCTGCATGCTCCGCCATTAGTGTCAGATAAGGAGAGTTATGGACAAAGCTTTTCTTTGAAAATGTATTTATTCACTTAACTGCAAACTACTTTTCTTTGGTGACTGTATGGAGGATTTTGACCCTGAGCCTGGAAGCATTTCTGTACTTCAGTACCACAAGAGTGCAGTTATTAGGAAGGGGATGAAGCAACCACCATTACTTGGAAGGGAATTTCTGTAGCAATGCCTCAGCTCCAGTTTCTGAAGAAAATGGGTGGGGCAATTGGATTTGCTTCTGGAAAAAATCTCATGTTTTTTTCCAATGAGCTTTTTACTTAGAAGGCTGCATTGTTATCTTAATGAATATTTAGAATAGCTAGCAAGAGCTCCAAAAGAAGCTAAGCAATGTGTGGATCCAGCAGTTTTGCCAAGGGACCAAAGAAGCAACTTACCAGGAGTGAGACATCCCTTCCTCCATGTGTTGGCAGACTCCTGGATGATTTGCACACGACAAAAAAATTGACATGACACAAAAAGCAGCAGTGTGGCTTCATACACCCACACTGCAGCATCATTAGCCCTCTACAACTTCTAAACACTAAGTAAGCAGATCTGCAGTTCTAACATTGGGATTTGCATATGAAGCAGAAGGAACAAACCAGGCTTTTTAAAATTCATTTGCCAAACACATTTTTCTTACTTGGCCACATATGAGGGATAAACCCATGTCAATTTTCACCAATGCAGCATTGCACCAAGGTCCTCAGCACTCCTGAGCACACAGTGGTGGAGAATAAGTTTTCCTCCCTCTGGGCAGCCAAAAGTCTATTCCCTCTATCTTCCCATGAGGATCTCATTCCCATGATTCATGTTTTATGGTTCCTAGGCTAGTGCAGTTCCACAGGCATGAAGTCAGCTGCTTCACGGAGGTTGCATACAGATGAGAATTCCACAGCCCATACATAACTGGGGCCAAGCTCCATTGAACCTGCTGGTGATTCAAAATCAAGAGTACGTGTCCTAGTCCACTGCACAGGCTGGCTCTACACAGTTCTTCACGTTCAGCAGCATACCTGCCATATTCACTGCAACAGCCCAGCCAAACAGAAGACACAAACACAGTTGCAGGGACACAGAGAAGGACTTGGCCACTACTGAAGGAAATTAACTCTCAGCGGCAAGATATCCAGATGTTAATTACGTCTCAGGATGAATGAAAGTCTAACTGTGTCTTCAGGCACTTCATTTCAGTAATCATTCACCACAGAGAGCTTCCCTCAGATAGAATTCATAAAAGGAAAATGCAGACTGGGCAGCTGGTGATGCTGCTCAGTCGTGTCCCACTGGCAGTGTAAAGGCAAGAGCCCCTGCACAAACACATCTATATTTCATTAATCTATACCCTGTAGTAGTATTTGTGACAATACAAATTATGACAATTTGTATTGTCACAAATACATGAGTGGGTGGTTCTTGTAAAGAGAACCACAGAGCTCAAACATTTTAGGAAAGGATCTGTTGGAAAACACTGGGTCAGCAGCAACCACTGCTACCCAGGCCAACCAGGAAAGACCCAACTTCATTTCCCAGCATGACCCTAACTGACCATTCCAAGGTGCCTACACCCCTTGGTTAAGCTGTCTCTTAGTTCTTCTGCACCTCTGCTTCTTTGCTTCGTGGTAGCTGTAACAGCAATATCTTATTTTCAAAGGTCTGTTGAAAGAAATGCAGCTAAAATTATGGAAACCCTAATGACAGTTGGTGAAAAATGTGAAAAGCAGAAGGGGAGGATAAAAAAAAAGAAAATTATGAAAAAAATAAGCCAGTAATATCAGTTATAGACTTGCTCACCATGAGAGGAGGGCGATTGTTCCATTTGTTGCTTGCATATGTTTACTTTCTAATTCTTCCCAGTCCTCCAAACCTCTGCCAGCTCAACAACAGAAGTCCTTCTGTGTAAACAGAAGTCTTTGCTCTACAAGCCCAGGTAGAAGACTAATAAGAAACCTTGCAGAGGGTATCAAACCTAATGCAACAGAAATACAGCAGGTGGAGGGGAGAAAAGGTTTGTGTCATCAGAAGGCCCAGAAAGGGTATTGAGTTTGCTTTGGAAGAAGGAAGAGTCAAGTCATCCTATGCAGGAATTCTCTGTCCAACTCATGAGCACAGTACATTGTCTTTCCTTTCAGGTAGTCACATTAAGAGGAGCCATGGCTTTTCAGAAGTGTCCCACCTTCCTGATGTTATTCCTGTGTCAATATCCCCTTTCAAAGTTAAATCACTCTACCTAAAATTTCTTTGTGAACAGCTCAATCCTTGTGCAAGATGTCAGTTTTTAAAGAGGAATCATTTAAAAGGTAAAGGGCAAGAAGCAAACAACATAAAAACAGAGTCACGAGAAAGCAAAGGAGGGGAAGAAGGGAGGGAAAGGATTCCGTTTTGCCTCTCTACAGAAATTGTTTTGATACAGTATCCCTGTTGCATGAATTTTCCATATGCCTGTGTCAGATCTACTATTTCAAGCCACAGAGCTGTCAGATGCTCATTTTTTATGGCATGCTTACGTGGCAGGCCAACCTTTCTGTTGAATCAGGCAGTTTTTCACGAAGTTGGGATCTTCTTTAACCCAGAAAGATGTGCATGCTCCTTTGGACACAAAGTAACAGCTTTGCAGTTGAAGTGATTTGGCAAAGCAAACCACCATCTCTGGTAGCTAACAACTGCCATCAGAATCAGTGCTTTTGCATGGAAAAAAAAACACATTATGAGCAACAGAGAAACTATTCTCCACACATATATGAAGCAATGGAAATGTAGATTTAGATGATCAGATGCTATCATAGTTTGGCAATTCTTAAAATAATCGAGAAAAAACTTACCAACTTTTGTACCAGCTCAACTTGCTTTGTGTTTAACAAAATGAGGAGCAAGAGAAATTTAGTTCATGAACAAAAAGTCTCAATACTTAATTTAAAACTTAGTTTTGTAACTTAAATGACACAAAAACTTCTTCCTTTAGTCATATATGATTATGAAACTCCATAATCCCACAATGGAAGTGAAAATATCAGTCATATCAATATCACTTTAAAAGTGCACATTCTTCACCTTACATCCCCAGCATTTAGCATCTGAAAGATAATCTCCATTCTCCATGCCTCATATTTTGCTAAAATAAAATTGCATATTTAAATACAGCCTAAATGCTAATCAGGATATAAACATTTAAATAACAGAATGCAGATCCGTTAATCAAAAGTGATTACCAGCTTGCTTTCCATTTACTGGGGGCTCTTCTGTAAAATACCGCCTTAGTTACTGTTGCCAAAATTGTGTTTTTAAAGCCTCTTGGAGAAAAAGCTGATTACTTACAACATGGGCTCAAGAGACACATTTTAGGACAATGTTTCCTAGAAATGTGAGACTGCAATGTACTTGCAGGTAACCACTACATAAATGTGCGTTTGCATTAACCCTCTTCTGTTATCTTAACACCAGGCTTTGTCTCCTGTCTCCCTTTTCCTCATAACATAAGATTTTAAAATATTTCATATTTCTGAATGCCCTTGCAGAACTACATGGTTAGCCAGAAACTTTCAGCTCTGGAAAAACACTGATGACTACATCCTTTTCAGGCCAATAGTTCCCACTTGTAGGAAATTAATATTCAGATTCTCACCTGTTTCCAAGTTCTTTTTAACAGTTTCTATAAATTAATACATCCAACTACAGAAGGCCAATGCTGGTGAGCTAGGACCATCACTGGCCATGCTGTGCAAATTGATTTTGCAGTCAAACTGAAAATCAGAAATTCACAAGCAGCATCTATTATATTTTACCACTTGACTGCAGACAATACTAAGGTCCACAGGAAAATATATTCTAGTGCCTTCAATCTACCTTTTACCCCTGAGGCTACTAAGTGACACAAGAAAGGAGTCTGCCAGGCATGTGGGGCACATCAGCCAGCTTAGCACACTCAAGTTTCCTTTGACTAAAGAGATCTACTGGAAAATCTCATCAGTGTTTTGCTAAAGCATGGACATTGAACATTCAAAAGAAAAGCTGCTAGAATGTCAATCTCCTACAAATGGGAAAACAGGGAGAACTGCCAATCACCCTCTCCTTCCCCTTCCCCAAAAATGAAAAAAAGAACTAAAATTACTGTAAAAGTTGGGAAAATATTTCAATATTAACCCGTTTGGGGTTTTTTTTGCACTTTCAAGCAGTCCTAAATGTGTTTATACAGATCTATGAGAAATGCACCCATATGCACACTTTCTCTTTCATCTTGGAGACACTGTTTGTAGAAACACTGCCTAAAATAATGGGGTCAGTTTTCAGATATACTGAAAATCCATTACTTGTCCTTGCTTCCCAAGCACATTACATACATGTATCCCATCCTTCAAACTTGGCTTCTCCACACCCAACTTCTTGTTCTGCTTTTTCAAAGCACTATACAGATGTTACTCCTGAAGAACATGCTTAAACTGTATTTTTTTGTATCTACAACTTTGTTCAAGGAGCAAACCTAAATGTGTGAGATTCTCAGTACCAAAGGTTTTTCAGGTTTTGAAACAGAAGGAAAAACCTGGCAGGAATAAGATCACACTATTAATTTTTCTGTTTCCTAGATGCCCATTAGACTTTGTCATACTTGCATTAGCACGCAGAATCATAGAAAAGAAAAAAAGCACAGAAGAAGAAGAAAAAAAGAAGCTGTTAAAAAAATAAATTCTTAAAGGAGAATATGCTCTTTATTTATTTTTGAAAAGGCATGGTAAAAGTCAGTCATAAGATACTGGGGAAACATTAATAATTAAAATGTGTTTAAAATGTGTTTTTTGCCAAGCCCACATCCCACCTGGGTGCCTATGAAAATGTCCCACGAGCTCTGGGATGTGCCCCATTTGTGTGTGATGCCCTCTCACTCTAGGATAGGATTTTAGCCAATTAATGAGTCTAAGAGAGAGAAGATTGACAGAGAAGCAGACCCACATTTTAGAGCCAAACAAGACAAACTGGCATGCTTTCTTCCACTGCAGCAATGGATTTCATGTACATGAACAGGGATGGCAGCCAGGTTCTGCAGCAATTCTGGTACCAGACCTTGCTGAAAGGGCACTAAGGACCAATTGCATTTCATAAGTCTGACAAAAGGAAAACCATATGGTATGAGAACAGCAATTTCTCCTGATATCTCCAAAAGTTACATCACCATTTCAGAATTTTAAGAAAGAAAAGGAAAAAAAGCTCGTAAGGAAAACACTATTCTGAACATACTAATGGATGCATATATCTGGATATAGCACACACAGGCAGTGTTCTAAAATAAATGTAATATTTTATTGTCACAGAAATGTATGTTGTTTAAAATAAAGAAAAAAAACCACCAGGGGAGGACAAAATTAAATGTTCCATAAACTGTTAACACAAAAAAGGGTACTATCACACCTCCTAACAAATACATGCAATACTTGAGAAAAATGCAGCAAGTCCTCACTGTGAACTACATAAAGATATGTTTGAAAATGACTAAATCATTCTTGCAATAAAGTTTAGTATTTTCACAGTTTCTAATCTGTCTCTTGGCCACAAAAGCACTGCCCTTACACTCTTTTACAATTCCAGGCATTAAACTATGCCATGTACATATCTTGCTCTGCCTCTTGACAGTGGAGAATTACAGGAACACTTGGGTATATTAGGTATTCTTCTAATAAAATTATACTAATATAGTATTTGAAACACTATTAATACATACACCATTGTGTTTTCTCCATGGACCTGTGACAGAAATGCTTATTTCTGTAAGAAATCCTAAAGCAGGGAGGAAAGTAAAATCCATACATCTACTGAGTATGAGACAGACACTTCACTTCAAAAAGCATGGTGGCTAGAGATTCCTTACAGTAATGGAACACAAAACCACCACAGCAATTATATTTTAAGTGCCACTTCCATACACTTTTTTTTCTTTTTCCTGGCTCTGTATTCTGTCTGCATTGCAACCTTTAGGGTAAGAACAAGCCTGCAATCTCCCATCTGACTTAACAGAGCTCAGTAGTTAAAAACAATGCCATTTAATATTAACTTACCCTACTTCCCAGCCCTCAAAATTAGGCCAAAAATCAGAGGAAATCATGCGGTGTGCTCTGGATATTCCATGACTACCACTGCTGGCAGGGAGTAAGCCACATATTTCATAGGTAACTAGGAACACACACACAGTTGTTTTGTAGCGACACTACACCACGGGCTCCTGCTGAACCGCTGCTTTTCCTCCCTGCAGCTCATTCCAAACCTTTCCCAGTTTCAGCACAGGAGGTCTATCCTGGAATTTACAAAGGGCACTTGCTGAGAACTTATCTTTAAAACACACAGGAATTCAGCAGGAAGAAAGTTCATGGGTATTTAAAATATGAACATGCATTCTCTACTTTCTGTTGGTAATCAAAGATGTTAAGTCCAGTATACTGAACTGGCCACATGCAAGTGATAAAGATTAAATTTTCAATTACAGATACTTTTTCAACTTTGCCTTAGCAAAAATCCTCCTTCTGCTTTTCAAAACCTGTGGATCCTGACAAAGAGATTTCTTCTTCAGCCCTCCACTAAAGGTCGTACAGGAATTGCTAAGCCATCATAGTCCCTGAGCAGCCTCATTCTGAGAGAAGCTTTAAAGGCATTTATAAAGCTCTTAAAAACAAACAGCACTGCCTCACCTACTGAACTAGAGCTTCCCTACTTCCCCCATAAATGCTTTACTGAAGGCTCCAAAAATCTGCCATGGTGTTTTCCACCTTCCTTCCTCTAAATGTAAATATTCTGAGTTGTGATACATTTAAACAAGTGGTGGGAAAGACTGCACTTTGCCCAACACATGTGATTTGGAAACCTAAAGTCCAGTTAATTCATCTGTTTTAACACAGCAAGGAAAATCTTACTTTTCCAACTAAGAGCCCCAGTTTCTCTCTCCATAATCTCGTAAGCCATTTCTGAACTCAAATGCCTAACACAGAACTCCAACATACCAAAGAATGAACCAGCCTAGGAACTCTGTACTGGTATAACCAGCTCTCTAAAAATGTGTGGCTCTAGGAAGTCTCCTTTATGTTTTCCAGCATAAATATTTACAGCAGTTTGCAATTTGAAATCAAAATATCTGATTGTAAGAAGAAACTCAGAATACACACCATGAAAGGGAACAATTCCTGCATTAAAAACCAAAACAAAACAAGATAACTCTCAAAACAGTCTTTTGCAAAGTTTCCTGAATACATTAAGGTGGGCAATGAGTGATTGTTTTGAAGGTAGCAACAGACTGTGGTTAGAAAAAAAACAGTTTTCATTTTCTCAACAATTTTTCAAAGGGTTAGGTCAAACAGATGCTCCCACCTAACATACAGGCAACTGTGTTACTGAGCTCCCTGCCCAAGGTCCTGCATGCCTGTCTGCCCAGCTGAAGACTGGGAATTCTTTCCACAGATAAGAATCCTCACCTGGAGCAGCAGTAAAGTACTTGGAACACAAGCCCTTTCAATCATAGTAATGCTGGCTTTATTATTCATTATTTGTTACTTATTCCTCTGGTATTTTTATTAAGGAAAATTAATTAGAACAAGTATTTTTAAATGGTAACAATGTTCTTGGATAGTTTATTGGGCTGGATATAAGACATGGCAGTAACACTACCACAACTGCAAAGCCCAGTGGTCTGAAGACTTCAAAGTTTGAAAATACTGACAAGAGTCAACAGACAACTTGCATAGTTCTGAAGCCCAAAAAAGTCATATGTGAAAACACCAGACCACAAGCCTTTGCCTTTTTCAAAACAGCCATTTAAGGTGTAGTTGACCATAAATCTGCAAGAAGGCTCTCTTAACCAAGGTTCTCTGGAATTTTGCTATTTACATGTTTCTTTCAGATGGTTACATATTAGTGGTGGCTGTTGGGTTTTTCATTTGTTTGTTCTGGTTTTTTACACCCAAACACCCATCTGCCATTTAAAGTTACCTTACATACACACAGCAACCCAAATATTGATTCTGAGATGCGAGGATTTAAAAAAAAACCCAGAAAACCAAACAAAAAGCCATATTCTCCTAAATGTCCATAAGAAAGCTTGGTTCTTAGAAAATGTAATTGCTTTTGGTCTAAAAAGACTGGTCTTAGTTTCATCCCAAGGTCAACTGCCTGCTGTAATAGAAATACTTGCAAGAACAACTGCTGAAATCTTACTTTTTGTTTCTCTTTCCACAGCTACCATTTTCTTCATGACCTTCCTAACATGCTGGAGTTCGTGCTTCAGCAAATGTCAAATTCTGTAGCATTTCTTACTCCACGCTCAATTAGCAATAAGGAAGATACAGATGTAAAGGTGATGCAGATTTAAAGATGTGCACTGTTTCCACTTCACTGAATTCTGAAAGAAATCTAAACTGGCTTATACATAGCTTTCAAGACCCAGTTCACTGTTACTTTTTTGTTTCCATAGGAATTCAATTTTTTTGACATTACCCTTGACCATCCCTTTCTAGCTCAATACCAGTATCTAACTGCAATTATAATGGTTTTCTATTCCATAAAAATACAATTTGTTGTTTCCTGAAAGCAAAAGAGCAGAACTAAGCTCCTTCCTCCATTCTTTTATTTTTTATCAACATTGTAGCAGGTATTTCTTTGCAATCCTGTTAGCTGGAATACCATTCTTACACCTTCTTCCTTCATGTTATTTTAACTCCCTCTGAGAGCACCTATTTTCACCATGGTCTATATCCAGTAGATTCTCTTTGTATTATTCCAATTCTCTTTTCGCAATATTTAGCATGAATATGCAAAAATCTATACATATTCAGAGCTGTCAGTGCCAGCTACAATCAAGTTTAGTTTTCTGGGCCTCCTTATTAATTTGATAAACCTTAGCTGATTTTTTTTCATTCTGAATGAAAGTTCTATGCCACATTTTAGAGACAGTGTTTTATTTTATTTTTCATTAAGGTGTCAGCTGAGACCAGTTCAGTTTCCTGCTGGCTTACCAGTACAATATAATTCCTTAAGTCATCCATTAAGAACCTGCATCACTTGTGAAGCTTGGAAATTCGTCAGTAGAAGGAGGGTTCTGGAAAGCAAAGCAAAGAAAGCAGAAAGAGGGAACACACCTTTTGTTATCCTCATGAAAATCTACACCTGCTTTTGGGCAATTAAAGAAGCTTAAAAAAGCCCGCTGCTCACAGATGGCAAATAGAGGCCTACAACATAGTTTCACCATGAGTTCAAGCAAGAGGCTCAGGGCAACTCCTGCCTCTGCACTGTCTCTCCCTGTCTGCCACTGCCACCAGCTCCAGCAAGGGTGTACAGCATCAGGGAACAACCAACCCAGCCCAAAAAGCCAACTCAGATGATGCTGAGGCATAACTCGCTCTGGGCGCCACTACTTCCATGGTGGGGCCAGCAAACAGACAAGCGAGAAGGGCAACAAGCATCTGAGGTGGGCAGGAGGCAGGACCACTACACCCATTCCTCTTCCAGCAGCAATGGCTTTAACCAGTCTCAAAACCAACTGAGAAATGACATTAAAGGAGTTCCTCTCTAGAGACCTTTCCTGCCAGTGAGTATTCCCTCCTGGCTTCAGGGGCTTTCTCGGCAACAGTGTGAAACTCTGACACATGATGAGGAACACTCACTGATGGGAGAGATTCCTTTCTCCAGAGCCCTGTGCCAGGTCCAGGCAGGGCACACCAGCACAGGCTGCCCAACTCACACAACAGAAACCTGCGCTGCAGCTTGAGGTCCTAAAATGTCGATGACTCACAGAACAACTTTGTGGTTAGATATGGTGGAATGTCTTGGGCTTTTAGTTTGCTATTTCGGAAGCTAGGAAGTAAGCTTTAAGAATACCTTCTAAATGTTAAGAACTGTGAGGTGAAGCAGCAAGAAGTTGGAAGATGCCAAAAGCAAGGGTGTTTATGCAAACGAAGCCAGTTGCAAACTGAGCTGTGCTCACTGCTTGGCTCTGTTTACTACCAGTTTCTTCATCATCTTTTCCGTTATTTAGCCACCAAGTGTCTGCTTCACAACACCAACAACTTCATCTTCTGAGTCATTAAAAGCTGATGTGGAACTGGTATATTCAGTTTACAGCAGAAAACAGAGGCATAGAAAGATTAAGAGACAGAGAGAAATTAAAAGATATGCCAAAATTGCTGGCTAATTTTGATCTTCCGTTTACATCACCTAGACATTGATTTTTTTTTTTAATGTACTTTTGCAGTATTTTGCACCAAGCTGTCACTATAGTCAAACAACTGTTGTTGCATAAACTCAGAACTTGTGCCTCGGTATCTCAAGGCAAAGTGCAGCACTCACCATTAGTGGGTGGCTGCAAAGGTTTGGTGTAACAGAATCTCTCAGTCTCAACACAAGAAACTTACTGGTAGATGCAGAAATTCAACAGAGCTGTCTCAAGGCAACAGTGACCAGTGTTTCCCACCCTACTGTTCCCTCCCCTCTTGCAATCCACTCTCAACAGGCTTTTGTCCATCAACTGTGGCTACTGACAAAAGATCCCAACCATCCTGGCAGTGAATAGGTCTACAGTCTGCTGAAAACACAAGATCAAATTTGGGAACATGGCACAATGAGACAGAAGCAATAGAGGTGATTGGAAAAGGTGGCAAATTGCAGCTTTAAACATAGCCTTTCTTACACCATGGAGTATGTGGGACAGTTTATTGCATTTAGACATCATTCACATTACAATAAAATTTAAGGTCTGCAGGCACATTGATATCTAATTTACAAGATGCTGGACGATACACACCATAAGACACAGACTAAAGATCCTACACCTTTAACCAGTAAAACAAAAAAAAAGCAAAAAAAGAAACATTATCCTTCCACATTCCAAAAGAGAAACTCAAGACACACAGGAAGAGAGTACTTCTGTGGTCAACAGGAGATCTGTCTATTCACTGCATTACAGGTGGATCTGCTGGTACTCCAATGGGAGATAAATCAATAGAGACATGCATTCTCTCTACCTTCATGAGAGATGTCTGGAGCACGGATTTGGCTTGTAGAAGAAATTATACAAAACTATCTGACATACAGAAACAAAAACTGCTGCCAAATCACGGGATATTTTCTGTAGCAAAGTCACCAAGTCAAAACTCTTCTTGTTCCACCTGTGTCTCACTCTTGCTCCAGAAACTTAGGCAAGACACATATGCAACACCTTTACAGATGCCCACAAGTAAGCTACAAGGTGCAGACCACCAGCACTTCTGGTATACTAATACTGCACCAGCAGCCCCTCTGGAACATCCTAAATTAGGGCATCACTTTTGTCTCAGAAACAATACAAAGACCCAAAAGTCAAGTGTGCTTTTACACTTCTTTTGACTCAAGCAAGCACAAATTCTAGAAGAAAGCCTTGAAAAAGCTCAATATTTTTATTAAGGCATTTGATGAAAATCATGAATAAAGTACAGCATACAAATCTATTCATAACTTAGACTACAAAACCAACACTAATAAGGAGTATCAATCTGTCAGCTTTCAACACAGACAGACCTATTTCAGCACTAAAAGCACATTACAATCTTAAAACAACACAGAAAGACTTTGTTAACTCACACTTGAGAAGCAGAAGATGCCCAGCTCTTCTGGACATTTTAAAGCCATTACATACACAGCTTTCCAGCAAACTTAAGCATGACTTTTAGATTATTGCAAAGGTATCAACCTATTCAGCAAAGTTACTTATATTATACTTGCATTTCCTTATCAAATGCAAAGCACTAGAAGATTTGGAACGGCTGTTGAACATTATGGGCCTGTCTGCCATTGTTTCCAAAGAGAAATACTTGATTGAGAAGGAAAAACAGCAACAACTTGTCTTCTGAAAAAATAACAGAAAGCTTATCAAGAAAGAGACAAAAATCAAAATATTTGTTACAGTTTTGTTTTGGTGAATCACAGCACTGTGCTAAACAGGGTACACATAACAAAACTTTTCATTTTAAACTCTGCAATTGGGTACTTCTAAGTAAACAAAAACATGAGCCATTTTTCCTTCTATATCCTCAGAACCATCTGATAACAAACCAAGCCCACTCAGCCCTGCTAAAAGCATGATTCTCTAATGTAACTGTACTTCTGGGAATATATTACAGATTCCATGAAATGTTTTGTTACACGTGTGGATCAATTGGCCATGTAAATACAGAGAGCAGCCACATGCAAAGGAGTCTTTTTGTTAGTTTTAGTGAGCTAAAACAGTAAAGAAAAATAAGAAAATGAGACCTCTGGGTGTCTGAGCAAGACAGGTATTTTCCTCTTTTGCAAATATTTCCCTTTTTGTTTTCTGAAGGAGGAATGATGATGCTTTTGATTAGCAACACCATACACACCCTTAATATTTAAAAGACTAGGACAACATCAGGAACACCTGCTTACGAACTCAGCTCCAGTCACATCACTAATGGACAACCCATACCAGGCTTTTCCCACCCATACCTTTGGCCTTCACCTCTGAAACCACTAAACACTCTCCAGAACTTCCATGCACCCAATCCACAGCTTTCTTTGAGACATAGAAAACTGTAATTTCTCTCAAATTTTAGCCACTCAGCCCCATTGCTGGGGATGACAACTTGTAAGTTGGTCAGGAGACTCAGCCTGATACTGTGTATGACTCCTCTTACCAAAGCAGCCCACTGGTGATGGCAACGTGTTTCACATTAGGGACGCATTTGCAGTGAGGAGCAGGGAAGGCTGATATGACAAAACAATCTAATGAAACAAGGGCAGCACAGCACATGTCTTATTGGTACCTTCAGATTCAACATGCTCTTCAGATGCAAACAGGCATCAAAGCCATGTCACTAATACACTCATGAAAACAAATGGTCAACTAACTAGATTCGGTTTTATTTGCAAAATAATGTTTCCCATACCCCATCTTGCTTATATAGGTTTCTTTTCCTGTTGTAAAATCAGGTCAGTATAGCACTATATTCCATCATCTAGAAGCAGACAGTGAAATCTTCAGAATATAAGGATCTTCACTGATCCTAACACTTTAGGGCAGCAGCTTTTCTGCCAAAGGCTGTCAAATTTCACAGAATATACAAAATGAGCAAAATCAAGCCATGATAGAAAACAAAGAGCCCTAAGGTTTCCTAACAAAATCTTAAATTTAGCTCTCTATATTAAACAATGTTACTTTATTTTCCCCAGACAATAAGGTTGCTTACAGTAAACACAGCCAATATTAAAACCTTCAAAACTTATTCCTACATTGCAGCAAGCCTCAAATTAACTAATGGGAGTGTGTGGGGGGGATTTCTATGGTGGTTTTTCTCCTGTGTGTCTTCTTGGCAGGAAGGGAGAGAAGGATTGTGTTGGGGTTTTTTTAAGGGAAAATACTTCAGGTTCTT
This sequence comes from Molothrus ater, assembly GCF_012460135.2. Classification (NCBI taxonomy): domain Eukaryota; kingdom Metazoa; phylum Chordata; class Aves; order Passeriformes; family Icteridae; genus Molothrus; species Molothrus ater. Next base: position 65,512,658 of record NC_050478.2, read on the forward strand.
GAACGTGGTTATTTATTCTCCAGGCTGATTTGGACTGCAAGTGCAACCCAAATAACTCATCTAATGCACAACAGCATAGAGAGAGTCTCAAGGGTTGTTCTACAGTGATCTCCAAAAAAGTTAAACATTTATGGGCTCTGAGCAAGTCTAGTTAAAGCTGTTGGCAACTTGATTGCTATGGGGCAATGAGAGGAGCTGGCAGCAGGGAGGGAGAAGCCAGGTAAGGCCATGGAGTGTTCTTTGTACATAGTACAAAAGGTGACAATCAGGTTTAGACAACGTAAAAATAGCTTTTAACCTAAAAACCTGTAAAAACACAGGTTACTTAATCTTACATCTTTGTCTTTCAAATGTTACAGAACATATTGTTTTGATTGCCAAGTTTGCTGAGTTTCACCTTCGACCATATACATTTATGCTTTTTTGCACACTTAGTTGTCATCAATACCAATTACCATGGATTAAACCATATGCTAAACCACCCTTTTTTTAAAGTTTTAATGGTTAATTAATAGCATCAATTTAAGATGTGTCTAACTTTGCATACGCACAAATAAGCTGTCAGAAAACAGACCTGTGAAACCTTTCAGTTTCCCCAAGTTCCAGCACAAACTGAGAGTCTGTGAGAGATTTTGTGTTCAAAGCAAGTATTTTCTGCAATGCTCTCAGGGACTGATAAGGAGACTACAGAAAGTGAAATCCAGTTTTCTTCATTATCTAGACTAGAAATGGAAATTGTGTACAACTAATGAGAAGTAAACTGATTTTTCAAATCACTTCACCTCTAACAACCCATGACAGTAGCAATATCTGCTCACAAGGTGCTGAAGTTTACAGCAACCTGTGTAGTTTTGACAATCATTGAGCTGTTCCAACATAATTTCTAACTATGGGCTTGCTGTATACACTGCTATTTCCCTTCCCAACATTTAACCCATCTCAATTCATTCAAGAACTCCATTAGTTGTAGAAAAATAGGAACTGATGAAAACTGCTGTAACGGGGTTGATAAAAGCTAAATGACTGGAGAAATTATGCAAGGAAAAAAAGGCAACTAATTTCTTACACAATTAAAGAGTTTAATTAGATTATTTATTTAAGTGAATAGAGAGCTTTACAATAGATTTAACTCCTATTAAGTTTCAAGCAATACAGGAGTAGATATCAGAGTACTAAAATTAGATCAGTCTCATATTTGATCAGAAAACATAAGCTCAGTTATGTCAGCAACTTGGTAAGCAGCAATATTGAAAACTCAGCTCTGATTTATTACTTCACATCCTGTAAGAAGGAGAAATGTAAAATCCCTGATCTCTGAAAGAGGTTTATCCATCATATCAAAATGCTACTCAGCACTTCCTGAATAAAGACACTACAAAAATGTCTTCTCCAGCAGAGACTGTTAGTGGTAGCAATGACAACAGTCTGCAAACATGAGGTCTCAGATACAGCTGTATGCACAAGCCCTTGAGAGACTCTCAACTGTAAACTAACTGAGACACATAAGAATGTTTGCTGTGTTTTGACATAAAAAAGTTAAAACCAGAATCAAATGCTGTTCCTGCCCCTAAAGCTTTATGTTGATTTTTGTGGTTTTGTAATGGCTTTTTTCCTCTGAAGGGATGCTTCCATACTGCAACTGTAAAATTAAGCTGAAAAAAGCTGATGACAGCTACATGTAAGGGTGCAGGTGGAAGCATGTTCTTCCAAAAGCTGGGCAAAAGGGCGGGGATGGAAGCATGTTCTCCCTCAACACGGATGTCTGCTCTTCAACCAACCTGCATTTTTCCTCTCATTTAATTCCTCTAGGGCCACTTCTACCAAGGCAGTAACAAATACCCATAGGATCAGATTCCTCACATTCACATGGGATTGGTAAAGTGCACTGGGATTTTGTTCAAGGAAATGCCAGGACATGTAAGCTTGCCAGTTTGCAGAGCAGCTTTCTCACCTGCTTGCCCCTTAGAGCCAAGCTACCATGTGGCTGTGCAAAGGCAGGAGAGCAAGGAGACCAAGGTCAAACCTAGCAATGCTCAAGGTAGCATGCGTGACAGGTGACAGATAAATAGTGAGAAGCCATGCATGGGAGGAGGTTTTGATCCCCTCAAAAGCAAGCTAAACTGGCAACTACTAAAGAAAAACAACTACCGGCTGCAGGACATCAAGTTCTGCCATGTCACACCCATTTCCCACCTCCCCCTGTATTTCAACTGTAAATTCTCTGATAAGGAAACTGCTTCTTCCTTTGCATTTTCAAAGTTCATGCTGGCTATTGCTGTAAGCTGGAGAACATCAAGAATGCTGTCAAGTACACAGACTGCAGGAATAAGGACATGTTCCAGTTATTTCTCTGTGAAAATTAGAGCGGTCTCACAGACAACTCCTAAAACTTGCTTACAAGTTACTTTTGGAACAAAACCAACTTCTTAAATACATATTCCTTTAACCTCATAATTGAAACTGCAACCAAGTTTCCCAAGAGCTTTTCCTTCTCAACTGAGAGCTACATACCTCTCAGATTTCTGGGATGTATCTGCTTTGTCCGAGGCATTTTCCTCTAATCTCATGCACCGCTTTCTTCTCTCAGAAACAGAAAGTACAGCAAGCAGAGAGATGGCAGCTCCATAAACTTGTCAAAGGCCTCAGTTAATCCATATGCTAAAAAAACAGAGAGAAAGTTATGAGATGAAGGCATCAATAAGAAAAACAAAGATACCGATCTGATCCCTTTCATCTTCAAATGACTATGGAAATTAGTAAGAAATATTTCTGCACCTATGATTTGCTAAAGAATCTTTCCTTTCTGACAGCCTAGGAGCCACCCTGGCAGTCACACTCTGACCACCAGAGTTACACTGCTGCGACGGAATTCTCTTCACAGCAGGCTTGACTCCCTCCACTCTCCACTCTCACACACAAGATTTCCTTACCGGCTCAACCCACGTTTCCAGAGCAAAGTCACAGACCCCCGGTCCATTAAGTAATTTCTTCACGGCGCAACAACAGAGTAACAGCCCAAGCTGGTGCCTCAGAGGAGGGATCCTCAAGGATCCCCCGGGCTGTTACGCCCTCCCAGACTTATGCGTGCCAGCGTCGGGGGTCTTCCAGCTGAGTCCCGGGTTCCCGCTGCGTCCCTGTCCCCCGGCAGGGCGACAGATCCTGGTGCCCTTTGTTGTGCAAAGCGTCGGCACCACTTCCCGGCCTCTTGCCCCGGGCTCCCGCCACCCAGAGCTCAACCTGCAGCTCCCAGGGCGGCTGCACAACCTGCACTGAACGGATTCCTCAACAGGTTTTATGGAGGCAAGCGTTCCAGTATCTTAAGAGAACCACGTGAGGCTGAAACTCCTTTTAGGATTACTCAGGAAGCATGAGAAAACGAAAACACTTTTCCAGATTTGTCAGCTGTTTTCTAGCCAGAAAACATCTTCCAATAACCCTCGTCTCATGCAAATAAATCCAAAAAATTAAACAAAATTTGGCATCTGGCTTTCAGATACACATCTTCAGCTTCGGATGGGGGAAGTACAGAGGGGAGGGCAAACACACAAAGCATCATCCGATTTGTAACATTACCTACAGAATCCTTACATGCAGCATGTAAGTTTGGAAGAATTCCCGATGGGATAGTTCTGCTGAAATATCAGTGTACAGTTGAGGATCACACTAGCTCTTGACCTACCTGCACTTTCTTACTTTTCAAACATTCTTAGGAATTGCTAACAGTTCAATGAGCGTTTCGTTCAGTTTCTGATACAGGATGTGAAATCTCTCAAAGACCTATGGAAAACTACTTACACACAAGAACCTAAAGAAGAAAATGACTGGTGTAATTACACTCTTCCATCTAAACAAAATTTAAAAATAACAAGTTTCTGCTTCTTTATAAAATAATTCTATTTCATGTCAACAGATTTTTCTTTTTATTAAACATTAGGAATAATTTTTTTTAAAACTGTATGAACTTTGGAATGGCCCCTAATATAGGCAAATTGATTAAGGACAGCTCTTTGAAGGAGGAAGGATGTAGAGTTCCTAGCATTTGTTGTAAGTATTAATTTAGGGGCACTTACATTGTTTTTCAAGGCAACCATGTTCTTGAGAAAATTTAATTCAAACCCAATTAAAATAGACTACTTGCAACCACCCCTTCAGTCTACATACTGTTAAGGAATATAATCATTAATTTTTAATGTTTCTTTTGTCTGTTGCTGCATAAAAAGACCCAAACAGGAGAAAAAAAATTACTGCAACTGACACAAAGGAAAGCTGGAAAATGTTATTCTGACTAAATGATTCTTCACTAGGGTATTACCGCACGTTGAAGGAAAAAGACGGAAAAAACCCAAAACAGAGCACAGTGCCTGTCAAACTGTTAACTCATACCAGTTTATCTGCAAGCATAACAGAAATACTTAGAAATTAAATAAAACCTTATGGTAACAGGTCCATTTTCCAGGTCTTAGGCACGAACTGGAAATGGAGAAAAGTGGCTGGATGGCTTGAAGCGACCAGCACTCCCTGAGGCCCCGGTCCTCCCCTTTCCTCTGCCTCGACTGGGAAAGTCCCTGGGGCTGGGCTGAGGTTTTTAAAGACGCTAATAAACACCGTCACTTCTTTACACAAGTTATTCCAAGCGAGAGTTTGAAATCCCCCGGTGTCTCCATAAATCGGGAGCCCCTTCCCGACGCTTCCCTGCAGCACAAATGTCATCCTACTGACGCTTTAATGCCACCAAGCTTCCCCGCTCTCCAGCAGGACCCTCTCCTTCGGGGAAGAGATAACCGTGTGAGAGCCACGGCGGAAACACCGGGCAGGACCCACGCCAAAAGTCATTCCCTCTCTCGCTTGAACGAGGGAAAAAAAAATAACCAAAAAAAAGGGGAGAGGGAGAAACGGGCCTTTGCAATCGCAGCGGTCACATCCCCCCGTACCCACCCAAAAATGGGGGAGCGGGGCGGGAGGCAGCCCACCGCAGGGCCCGGGGAGCCGCGGGTATGTGCGAGCGGGACTGCGAGGGGAAGGGAAGGGGAAGGGAGGGAGGCAAAAAATCCATGAATGAATAAAGAGGGAGGAGCCTGGGAAAACCCCTCTGCAACGCCGCACCGAACAAAGCGCTGCACACATGCCGCGGGGGGGTGGGGGGGAAGGGGGACAGAGGGACGGGGGGCGGCCGCGGTCCGGCACCCAGCGGGGACGGCGGCGGGGCCGAGAGGAGCCGGGCCGGGGCTCCGCGCCTCCCAGTGCCCCCGAAACCCCGGCTGCAGACCCGGGGCGGAGAGGGGGGGACGCCCGGACAAACCCACGGGGAGCCGGGGCGCACCGGCACCCCCGGGGGCAGCGCGGGTGCAGCCGGAGCGCGGAGTCCCCGCGCGTCCCGGAGGGGCCGCGGCGGAGCGCGGTGGGCTGAGGGGGGGATCGGGGCCTGCGGTCCTCCCCGTCCCCGCCCGCCCGCCCGCCCGTTTCCCCCCCGCCGCCGGTGGAGGACACATTGTGTTGTGGCTGCCGCAGCTCCACGCCGAAGGGGGCGGCGGGGGGCGGCCGTCCCGCCCCGCACCCTCGTCCCCGCAGCGCCTCCCGAGCCCCCTCCCGCCCCCCGCGGGGCCCGCTGCAAACCTGGCGGAGGGGCCGGCGCGGCGGCTGATGGCGGCGGCAGCGGCGGGGAGCGCGGCGACCCCTGCGCGGCGGCGGCGGCGGCGGCGGGAGGGAGAGGGAGGGAGGGAGGGAGAAAGAGCGGGGGGAGCGGGGGGGGCCGGGAGCCTCCTTCACTTGACAACCTCAAACACAAACATGACCCAGCGCCGCCGCCGCCACAGCCGCCACCGCGCCCGCACACACACGCACACACAGAGCCCGGCAGCGGCACCCACCCCTCCTCCATGCACCGTCCCCCCGGGCCGGCCAAGGCGCCGCCCCCCGGCACGGCCCCGCTCCGCAGCCCCTCGGCCCCCGGCCGCGCCCGCCCCCCGCGGCAGCAGACCCCTCCTCCGGGAACCCCATCCCCCACGTCCCACTCGGGAGCCCCCATCGCGGCCCTGCCCCTCGGCCGTGGGGCGGTGGACGGGGGGGGGACACAATGCGGGGGAACGGGGGGCGGGGGAGTGGGAGCCTCCCCTGGCAGGCGGGAGAGGCGGGGCGGGCCCGGCGGGGGAGGGAGAGAGGGCGGGAGGGAGGACGGGCGGGCTCGGCGCATCCGCCGGGGTCCCCTCGGGGAGAGCCGCGTTCCCCGCCGGGCCCGCCCCGCCCCGCCCCTCCCCCCGGCGCCCCGGTCACCGTCGGGGGGAGCGCGGGGGGTGTTTTACCTTCTCTCACTTTCTATTGCAGGAAGCGCGGCCGGAGCAGTGACGTCACCGGGTCTCCCGGTCCCGCCCCCTCCCCGGGTCGGGGGAGGGGTCACCGAGGGGGTTTCCTCGCGGCCCGGTGGGGGAGGCACGGCCGGGGGGCCGCCGCTGCTGCTGCCCCGCCGCCTCCTCCCCCTCTTCTTTCTCCTCCTCCTCCTTCTCACCGGTGGGACTGCCCGGGCGCCACCGCCCCGGCCCCTGCTCCTGCCCTGAGGCAGGGGGGCACCTCGCCGCCGCGGCTCCCGGGGGTCTCCTCAGAGGGGGTCCCCGCTCGGCGCGGCACGAGGCAGCGCCTCCCCCCGACGGCCGAAGCCGCCGCCGCCGCTCGGGGCGCTGCACGGTGCGCGTCGCGCTCCCCCCTGGCAGGGCCCGGCCCCCGGGGCACCGGCACGGCCGGGCGCGCACACACACACACACACGGACGGACACGCAGAGAGACGGGGCTGACGCGGAGATCCCGGAGGTTCCTCCCTGCCGCCCGCCCGGACGGGCTTCCCCGCACCCCCGCCCGCCCGGCCCGCCGCGCCCCGGCGCCGCCGGGGAAACTCACCGCCGCGCCGCGCATCCCGCCGCGGCTACAACTTTCCATCCCGGGCGGCAGCCGGCGGCGGCAGCGAGCCCCTCCGCCGCTGGAAGTGGGCGGGGGAGGAAATACGAGGAGGAGGCGCGTCGTGCTCTCCGCCGCGGCGCCCCTTTTTTGGCCCGGGACGCGGGTTTTGCCGGTGGGGGCTGTGCTGCCGCGGTTGGTTTCCTGCATCAGCTGCGGGGGTGTGTGTGCACAGCACACACGTGTGTGTCTGTCTGTGTGTGCGCTCTCCGTGCCGGGTCACCCTGCCCGGCCGAGGGCTGCCCTCCCTTCTCCCGCACCACTGGCAAGCGAGCGCTGGGCCGCCCTCCAAAAGGCGAGGGGGCCCGAGCTGGGCTTTGGGTACTGAGGAGAGGAATTTGGCATTTCTTTTTTTCCTTCTTTTTTTTTTTTTTTTTTTTTCACCCAAACTCCCCGACAGAGCAGTGTTGGCAGCTTTTCATTGCCACTTGGGTTTTCAATCGGGTTTTGCTTTTGAATCCAGTACGTGATGTCTTTAGCAAATAAACCCAAATAAATGTGTCTTGCATCACCTCCGTGTTCTCCCTCCTCCCGTGCCTGCACTCCCCTGGCAGTCTGTGTGCTCAGCTGTGAGCACCTTGGCCCCTCTATGTCCTTCCCTTTGGAGTTCAGTGTCCAGACCAGATCCTGCCTTAAGCGAACATAACCCCATTCCCAGAGTTTTCAAGGTTTTTACAGGGAGTTCCTTCAACCTACATTTAATCATGTTTGTAAGACAGATGAGTATTTTAGTCCCCATTTCACAGGAGAGAAACCAAGGCAGGAAGATGCAGAGTAGCTCGCTGCATGCTGTGGACTGACATGACACCACTTCTGCCTGAGCTTTTGGCCACAGGCGCTGTCTCTGGGCTATTTTTCCTCTTGAGTTCACTTAAATTATACCTTGAGAACACTTCCAGCTTACAGTGGTGGCAGGTTCTCTGCTGTGGGTAACCTGTCCTATGTCCTGCCCAGAGGCAACACGGGAGGCAAATGTAAGTGAAATCCCTGGCTAGTTTGCAACTGGTGGTTAGGGCAAGAGATAGTATTCATCGCTGAACTGGAGATTCATGGAAAAATCAGACCCTCAAAGAGTATCTTCAGGAGAAATGTGTTCTTCTGCTCCTATTGGACAAGCAAAAGATGATTCTTTATTGTCAGAGACAGTGCTTGTCTTCTCCCTTGTCTGTTCCCCCCCTCCCCCACCTTGTTCTTCCTTTGTCTGGCTTTTAGACTTGGGACTCTGACTTGCTAAAGAACAGAGTTACTGTTATCCTAAACACATCAGCATGAATATGATCCTACAGGTGCCATAAGCTTAAATTAGTGTACCAAGTCTGACCAGTCACAAGCCCAGGACCATGCAACTTCTGAAGCTAGGTCTGAGCCTCTACCTGTTCCGCTCAGCTGTCCCTTGAAGTCTGTCCTGCAGGCCTCTGGGACACATAGCATCTAGATCCTTCTTTGCTACTCATTGTCTGAAAGCCTCACATCCTGATCACCAGAGTCTTCAAGAGAAAGCATCAGATACTGGCCCTTCCTCACAAGATGCCTTAGGAAGAAGGAGCCATCACAGCTGCTGCTGGTGCCAAAGGGAATTTTTTCACAAGGACCTGAGTAAGTTCAAAATAGATGCTCCAGCCTGCAAGTTGAAATGAGACCATAGCAAACCCCCTGCAGCCTGCAGGAAAGGTTTGTTCTGCTAGAAGTAGTCAAACTTCCTCCCACCCATCAGTGAAAATCCAGCCCTCTCACCACACCTATGTGCACAGGAATATAATAAGTGCCCTTCCTCTGCAGACAAGCACAACTGTCTTAACAAGAAAGACTCAATGAGGTGTCAAAGAGGAGACAGGTCCTCAGGGATGTGTATCATATGGTGGCAGCTGATCCTCCCTTGAACATAAAACCAGTCATCCCAAAGTCAGTTTGGGTCAGAGGACAAAACCAAGAACTGAAAGTCTGGCCCCTTGGGGTTATTTCCAGGGCCATCTGAAAAAACAGCCAAAGAGGCAGCTGTGAGCTGGGAAATCTCCTCAGCTTGTTCCCCTACAGGGAACACAGCTAAGGGCCAAAGGACTGCCTTGAGCACAGTTCAGTGTCGTTCCAGCAGGCTGCCCCCTGGCCAGGTAAAAAATGCAATCCTAAGGGCTTTGAAAAGGCAGCATACCAAGCTGTTTATCCCAGGCAGACCACTTCATCTTTTTTTGTCTGTTTTTCCATCAGTAAAAAGGAAGTGCTTACCCACTCAGTAAAGCACTTTGGGAAAAATACTGTAGATGATTGCTAGTAGGAGGCACAGAGTAATCTTCTCAAACCTGCAAATGAGGGAAATTCTTTAAAACTTTTCAGTGAGATTTAAAACACCACATCAATATGCATATAGGAAAAAAAAAAAACCCACACCACCTTCACTGCAGAATTTAGATACTTTTAAAATTTCACCTAAAAGGAGTCCTGCAGGATATATATCCTCTTTAAATGACTGTGTGTATAGCTGAACAGGGAAGATTATTGAGGTTTTCTTCTCTCTAAAACTCCACTGTATTTTCAGGAGGACACCTATTTTTAAACATCCTCTAGTTTTACTCTTGAAACCTCATTCAGAAACTGGTTTTCTGTAATGGCTCACAGGTATTTTATGTATAAATATATACACATACAAACATTCGGCTCTTGAGAAACCACGATACATTAGGTAGTCTTGAATAATTCATTGTTAAGCACCCCATGATAAATCTCTAGTTGAACACTATGTGATTTTGATAGAATTCTTGGGATAAATTGAATATGAAGCACTGTGGTAAATTTAACTATGCTGAGCGTCAAATGTGAAAACTTTACATTGTACATTACATCCTGACATGCAACTGAGGATCATTATTATTAAGGCTTCGGGGAATTTTCAAGGGAACTTCTGAAGTTCTGAAAAGAAAAAGAACAAGACTGAGTGCTGTTCTCTATAGAAGTTGAGATTTTCTCAGAGAAGGGAAATTCCATAAGTAGTCAGTATTGAATTAACATAAAGGTTTCACTAAAAGAACTGCTGTCTATTAGCTTATGCTCTGAGGCTTCTCATTGAGCACTACATATAAAAGTCAGAGGATCTTGGCTTACCTGGTACCAGCGTGTGCTTAGAGCTTTTCTAGGGCTTGCCACTCCTGCAGCGGGCCTGGAGAGATAGGGCAGCAACCGCTGATGTGAGGGGAGGTCATTTTCCCCTTTTCTGTAGCAGTAGCTGTCACCCCAGATACTCACAGCTCTCCCTTGTCAGCAGCAGCCAGACGCTTTCCTGGAGGTAGGCAAAGGCAAGAGCACAGGGACCTGGTCATGCACTGCTCCTCACAGCCTGCAGCTCCAAACAAGAAGCTGGTCTTCATTGGGACACTTCGCATGGCAATATCCTTCATCTCCCCCTTCTCAGGATGTCCTGAGGATGAGTTGCTTTTCATTGTCCCATAAGTGGGCTCAGTTCTTTCTGATTTGGAGAAACTGGCATTAAATAATGCAAACTGTTCCATCGAAGAATTTTGGCACAATCTTCCTTTTTATTTATGCAAATACACTGCAGCTCTGTGTGGTGGTACCTGGTACCTGGTAATCATGTGGCCAGGAAAAGGTACAAATCTGTCCAGCTTCAGATTAATCACGTGATATAGGGCACAGTTCACTGACAGAGCTTCACCTTTTTTCCAGGTATTATTAACCAAACATTTCAATGAACTTCAACATCACTGATACCATATCTACTTATTCATATCATGTTCATCTAAATTATATCAGAGCATCTCAGACAAGAATACCTGTGTTTAAGAGGCCATGCTAAAATCTCTTTTGGTGGCTTTTTGTCCTTTTCCCTCTTTGGAAGAGTCCCAGCTGCTGGGGTGCTTCCCCAGGGGTAATCATAGGACAGCTCATGGAGGCAGGGGAAGAAATCCTAATTTAACCCTACTTTTACCACCACCACCACCACCACCACAGCCTGACATCAGCCTTCTTTCCTCCTAGCACATGAGGCCTCATGTGGCTGGTCACAGGACAGAGATCAGGCAAGAGACCAGCCACAGAGCAAAGGAGAAGAGCACCTTCTGACAGAGGCCCTGTGAGGTGTCCTTCAGTACTGCAAGCCCTGGTGACACCAGTGCCAGCCCACACCTCATGCAGCATCCTTCCTGCAGAGACACCTGCACAGGCCAAGAGACAGGGAGGCACCCTCAGCACTTCCCAGGCTGGCCCCACTCCCTGTCTGGCCAAACCATTCATGATGGCGTACCAAAGTCTAAGGAGGAAAACAAAAAATAATTAAAATTGTACTCGTTGAACCACTGTTGCCTTTTTGTCCAAGAGGAAGCCCCAGTGGCAGGCAGATGGTGTGGCCCTGCTGCTGACCTGCCCTTAGCACGATAAGGAGCAGGCTGGACCACTGGCAAGCTGTGAATTCCTCGTACTCAGCACACCACACTTCCAGCAGGGTTTTGTGGGATGTGACATTAGGCACTTCCAGGAGGGAGATAATTGCCAAACAGAATTATGAGCTCCAGAATAGACGATTTGGGAGAAAGCAAAGGCTCATCTGAAGTACATGGTATGATACCATTTGGGTTATATTAAAGGGCTGGGCCAGCACAGACTCCCCACCTCCTCCCAGAGATGGAGCTCACCCAAGGCCCTGAGCAGAGTCTTGCGTCCAAACATGAGGCAAGTTTGAGCTTGGGCCGGTGCTCTGAAGTTAGTGTAGATGTACCCATGAAAAGCAAGTCCCAGAGCTTTTGGCTTTCCACTGAACATTGCTTCTGTCTTTTCACAAAGAGCTGCTTCTCTATAGGTCAGCAGGCTCTGCACTTTCACAGCCCTTTTAGTCCCTTCCACCCTGGTATTTTTGCTTCTGATTTAGACAGGTTTCTGAACTTTTTCATGAAGTTGCTCATATTTTCCACTGCATCTCCTTTTTACCTCACCCCACCAGTTCACTCTGATCTTTCTTTCTCAGTTGCTCTAGGTTCTGAACTGTTCATTTAAATATGATGTGGCTTGCCAGCATTTTTTCCTAAGCCTTTTATTTTATCAGTTAAAGAAACAGGAGACACATGAGGCACTTAACACAAGTGCACCTTGCCAAGATGCCTCCAGTGGTATGCTCTTTCTTTAGATTTGACCACAAACATTTTAACATATCTGAATGATTAAAAAGCATTCCAACCCATGCTTTCTTCCCCAAGTATTTTTGCCATTCAGTGGCCCTCTAGTATTGTTTGCGACAGACATGTGTGGGAGAGTTCTTTTAAATATCACTTTTTGAGCACGTTAAATTAGCTAAGCAGCTCAAAGGTTGCAGGGTTAAAAGGAAATAAGCAAAACAGAGTTATTTTCTGTGGAAATGTTTTTCCTTGCCTCCTTCCCAGTACAGTTACGAACAGAAGAAATCCACAAAGGAGAAAATAATCCCCATTCTATTGAAAATTCTCAAATATATTAAAATTTATTTGATGACTGGAATGTTTACTTTGTAGGCATATTGCAGATCACTAGGTACAGATCAACAACAAAGCTTCAAGTTCCTTTAGCCTTTATATTCCTCAGAACTGTGAAGTGGCGTTCAAATAGTACACAGAATATTTGCAGTGGTGCATCACAAACCACACAGCTCACCTTTGTAAGCCATGCTCTATCATTTAAAGATGTTCAGTCATCCTTAAATCCAAATGGCTACAACAATAATTAAACATATGGCTTTGCTTTGAATTATTGTGGTTCTATGTAATTTCCCTGTTTATGGGGTCTCCTGAAAAATCGTTTTCTCTAGTTGTGGCCAGTGATTTTATAAATCTTTTTAGTCTAAGGCTAAGAAGGTCAAGCTCCAGTGCTGAGGAGTGTAGATAATTTTAAAAACACACTGTAGGAAACAAATGCAAGTTGAAAACACAGCTCTTGGGATCTTGCAGCTGTACCAAAATTTCACAAGGTCAACACTGTAAAAGCCATGGATCTCATTTTCCAAAAGTCCTATCACAGCAGTATGACTGCATCCTTTACCCATTTTCACACACTGATAAACAATTACCCACATGGGCGTACAAGACAGAGGAATGACAGATGAAGGAGAACTAGAGTGATATGAATAAGAAACATGGGTCAAAGCTGGCTTCTCACTGCAGTTAGGACAGAAGTAATTTGGGCTTGGTTTTTCATGGATTAGCTGATGGCAGCTGATGGCTGCAACACCCACTCCTGTTTGCCCCTGACCCAAGCTGTTGCTCCAGTCTGGCTTGGCAGCCTCCACACCGACTTCTTCAGCTCCAGCTGCACATTGCGCTCCTTCTAGAAAGTTGTGCCATGGCTTCATCACATTCCAGTTGAAGCTCCTTTTCATCAAAAAGGAGTAAGACATTTCACAACTGACTCTATCTTCTGTTTAAACACTTGAAAGGCAACATCAAAACATGTTCTAGGGTGCAGCAGCAGGTCTCAAAGCTGTTTGTCTGTTGGCTTAAGAAGTGGTACAACAGAAACAGCACACTATTTCCTTCAGAGGTGAATCATTTCCCAGCCTTGTCTTTATAGCAAGTGGTAAGGCCTTTTTTAAGTCACAAAAATGTGGTTTATATATTATTTTGACCAAACTGTGGAACAAACATTCGGGTGAATTAAATGTGTGTACATTTGTGGAAAGTAGAATCTGACACTGATGCACTGTTAAGCTTGCAGATAAGCTCATGGAAACACAAGAAAAAGCAGAAGTTAAGATATTGAATACTCCACTGGCTTAAATTGTCAAAGTTCCTTCAAGATACTTAGATCATATTATTGCCATAGAAATGCTACAGGAGGAGCAGCCAGTCAGCCCATAAGCCCCAAAAACGGTGTGCACTCACTTCTTAAAAGTACTGGGTTTGTCTGCTTGTCCAGAAGAAATCCAGCATGGAGGCCAGGCCAGTTAAGATAAAGAAAACCAAGCCACATGAGGCAGATGCTGGACACAGATAGGAGACAAGCCTGTGAAGAACAGCTCAGCTCCCCAAAGGCTTCAGGCACCAGAGTGCAGTGAGGGGTAAGAGTACACAGCACAGCTGTGAGTCCCTCTATGGAGAGGCATTTCCTTTGTGGAGTAATTTTTCCTGCGCCTATCTTCAGGAAAGAATTTGTGTGTCTGTTAAGTCCCACTAATGCACTCTCAGAAAACCAGAGCATGTGCTTAAGGGGTTCTTGTATCAAGTTTTACAGGCATCATTTGAGCATATGTATTATCCCCTTGGCTTAGTGGGACCATGCATTCCTGGAGTCCCTGATGATCTTACTGTAGCCTCCACAGTAAACTCAAATGAAAAAGGAAAGTGAATTTTACTAAATCAAGAAAGTTCAAAATTGAAACATTACTGAACAACTCCTCCCCCATCTAAGGCTCCATTTTGGGGTATCTGATCCTGTGAACAGCTTGCACAACAAGGCACCGAGGTCAACAGGGCTAACAAACCACAGGTTGTGCTTTCTGTTGAGTCAGAGGCTTTGCTGGCAAACACTCAAAGCCAATTCTGCAATGATCCACCATGCATGTTCTTATTATCAAGAGAGTAGTGCCATTCTGGTGTAATGTTTTAGAGATCTTTCTCTGCTAAAAAACATATCCGTGCATTACTTTTTGTTGTCTCTTAAACAGAAATACACAAAGCTGTAAAAACACTTCTAATTATGTTTAAAAACCAATCACATTAAAACCAAAGCTGATGCCAAGAACATATTATTCACACAAACCAAGAGATGCAGAAACACTTCACTCCACTGCTGGGGACTGCAGGATAAAGTAAACAGGATAATTTAATTTGGTTTATGGAGGCCAAAGTCATGGCACCTACCTTTGTATCTCCCCTTTTTGTCCCACAGGCTGCATATAAGCTTTTTAATATACCCTTTCCACTACATATTCTTTTTAACTTCTTCATTCTCTACTCCAATTCCCAGGGCCTGTCTTCCCACTCTGTTTTGTCTCCTTATCCAGTTGTTCTCCACACTACTTCTCTCCCAGTTTCAAAGCATCTTTTTCTACCCAGACTGTGTGAGGAGACACTGTGTTCCATCTTTTTTTTTTCCCAATCTGGATGTATCTTGAGAAGTTGCAGGTTAGGAAAGGAAGGATTGAAGCTTCCTTCACTCATTTCTCTATCATCCTCCCTCCTCCTCCCTGTGGGCTGACCATTTGGTAGATATCTGTTAAGCATCTCCCAGTGGAAGCACAGAGAAGACATGGAAATACAAATAGTGGTTTCTTGTTTTCAAATTTGGGACCTGCTGCCCAGCTCTGTTGCTACTGAGGCCAAAAACATTCCTTGATATTGTGGAGTTGGTTGAATGCAGTGACAAAAGTGATCAAAAGGTGATTCTGGAATCTTACTGCAGAATCTCAGTCCCCTTGCCCTGTAAAACACACGTGGATCAGTCTGAGAGATAAGAATTACCGAGTGTGACCTGAACACTGAGCTCCGGAAACACAAGAAGCATGCCAGTGCACATTTCTTACCTAGACAAGCAAGGCTTTGCAGTGAAGTGAAACACTGAATAGAGGATTATCTATATTTGTGGGCAAAGTCCTCTAGCTAAATCTGAACCACAGATCTTCACATCTGAAAATAAAACCATTATCTAGATTTTCCTCCCGTGGTGCAGATAATATAGCAATGCTGCCAGAGACTTCTATTCCATATCACTGCCTTCTGCTGTATATTCTGCTGCTTTCTTGCTTCCAGGGGAAGAGTAGACAGTTAACAACAGTTCCTTCCTCCTTAGGCAAAAAGATGGCTTCAGTTACAGCACTTCTGTAGAGTGGGTAGGAGCCACCACCTTCTGTCACTGTGACAGCACAGTACCTCACCTCTGTGCACTCACACACACACTTGACGAAAGCAGAAGAGAGAGCATCAAATCCAGGTCTTTTCTCCAAGGGATGGCAAGCCAGGAACTGAGCTGACCCCATAGCCTTCCCCTCAGCCTCAAGGGAGCCAAGCAGGATGGGCTGAGAGATAGCAACCGAGAGTCCAGACCGTAAGGCAAAAGCATGCTGACAGGGCAGATCCAAGATCAAACCAGGAAGGCAGAATCAGGAAGCCAGTTCATAAGTCAGGTCCAGTGATAGTAGGGCCATGATGATGAGACAGTGCCCAGTTTAGTCTGGGAAACCAGTCCAGACAATGAGTTCCAGAGAAAAGGTGTCCATAGCAAGCCCTAGACAGGCTGAGTTGGAGACCAAAATGCCCCCCAACAACTCAAGCAGAGGCTGACAGTCCCCAGCTGAACTAAAAAGGGGCTCTGTTCCCTTTTAAGGTGGTTGGGTGGAGGTCCCAGCTGGGGCTGGCCAGGTTTATTGAGAACTGTTAAGTGTTCTCAGCACCCTGATGGAGAGAATGAGCAAAAGAAACTGCCAAACATACATATGTGTGTATATAAATGTGTGTGTGTGTATATATATATATATATATATATACACACAACCTGTATGTCAACCTATATGTCACTATGTTAATTCTCTGTTTCTTAAATCCCCTCTCCATTTCCAAACATCTGGCTTCTGATTTTAGAACCTCTAAGGCTTGGAATAGACCTTGACTCTAAAAATCTATCTGATGTCACAAAGCAAGCAAAAGATTAGGAAGTTAAAGAAAGACACAGCTGCAATAAAGGGATTGCAAGTACTTTAAGGTAAAAGTTTCAAGCTCCAGATAATATGGCCTGCATTCCAATTTGCTTCCAGACTACTTTAAAATCTATTCAAGGACTTCCTAGTTTGCTTGTCTACAAATAATTATAAATCTCGAAAGAGTTGTTCTCCACTTCCAACATCCTCTACATCCTTTCTTTTTTTTTTTAAATTTGCAATAATGCATTGTACTTCTACTACTACCCTTTGTGCTCACTTTTAGACTGTTTTCCCCAAATTGATTCTCCCTTTGATCTTTCCATTCCATAAGGATAATAACTTTTCCAAGATCCTCTCTATTTTTTATGGTCTTTAGTGGCACCTGTACTTCTTCCTCAGTTAAAAATCAACTGAAAAATTAGTGCTGTTTGCCTTGTCCTGCTCTCTAGTAGATACTAGTGAGTATCTGACACATCAGTCAGGTTATTCCAAGCAGTGTGCAGACAGACTTAAAGGCAAACATACACAGGGCTGGACTTGCAAGTGCTGGATTTCCTGGAACAAGATTATATTCTAATTATCCTGCAGTAAGACATTTCAGGGCTGTTGAAAAAAAGTGTACAAAATATGAAATGATGATTCTTATTAATATCTTACTTTACCTCATGTCTCAGCTTAATTTAGTTTTCTCAGTGTTTACAGTCTGATTTTATGTGATAATTATTTCTGGCCAAATTATCTGAAACAATTTTTAAAACATTTAGTTTTGCAAATGTTCCTGTACAAATGCAAATCCCTTAATAGAGTTCAGTTATTATGTTCATTCTTCCCTCTTCATTGCAAGTTTGTGTAATTAGGTTTTAATTTAGTTTATGTTGGAATTTTTTAATATTTAAAATCCTGTCCATGTGCTACCATTACCTCAAATGGACCATGTTGAAGTCAGATGGATTTCCAGGCTGTGGATAGATGTCTTCATCTTGCATTACTTTTTCAGCTGTGATTGTGTGTGTCCAAGTCCCACCTGAAGTTCACAGCTCCTTCTCTGCGTGGACACTCCTTGAGCTGCTCCACTGCACATGGGCTAGTTCAGACTGCCTTCTTCAGTGGTTTGACATAACTGAGTTCATTCTGTAAAGAAGCAAATGGTGTATGTAAACACATTTCCACCTGCTGGTTGATCAGTGGGAATGGAGACCTCTGTGCTTGAACAGTCACCAGTACCTCTCAGAGGCACTATCTTCAACCAGCAGAGACAGCCCCACAGTAAACATGTGCTTATGACCTGGCTTAGCTAAAACCTGGAAAACAAGAATGCTGCAAAAGCTGCATTACCTTTGGAAAGAGACGGGGGATGACCAAGAACAGTGCATGGTACTGCAGTGCAGTGCAGTGCAGGACACCATGAGCGACTGCACGGGCCATTTCCCACTGGCTTGTTCTGGAAAATGCAGGTGTGGAGCCAGCATACAGCAAACCCTCCCAGATTGCACAGATGACTCAACAGAATGTCAAAACCATCTCTATGGAAGAGTTATTCAAGGATGATTCATGACCACTGTCAGGAGGAGATTATCCAGGGAGAGGACAAGGACAGCTTCAGCTTCTGAAATTGCTTCAGAGAAAATGCATCTGATTCACACTAAACTCTGGCCACCACAAGTGCCCATCATGCCCTGATCTCTAGAGACTGGCAGCTGCTTAACGTGTCCTAATGGAGGAGGTCTGAAATATTCTAGAAACTACAGAGCAGCCCATAAGTCTTGAACCAACAGTTTCACACAAGGAAGATTTGGGCAGGGACTGAAGCTGCCTGCATCCAGGAACACTCTCACGTGCTGCAGAGATGCAGTGAGGGCTCCTCTTCTCACCTAATGAGCGTGTTCTTATCAGAAGAGGAGCCTCACATCTGAGAGAGTAAGATGAGGACAGTGAAAAGAGAAAACCAAACTTGATAGAAAGAGCATTGCACATGCACATTTGAGTCCAGGCAGCTTCTTGCACCCTTTTCCATCTCTGTAATTATGGAGGGGCTGCCAGGATCCAGCCTTCAATAAAAGGCATCTGTTCCTGAAGTGAAAACCAGCACTTGGTTGCTAACAGCACACAGTAACTCTACACATCAGTGCAGAGCAGGAAATGAAAAACGCCTTTTCTAACTATGTTATAATGGCAATTTTAGGTAGATGGAACATTAGCAGCAGATGCCAAGCTGGAAGCTCGCCACACCATTGGCTTTTCAGCAGCAGCTTTGGTCTTTGGAAGCTTTTCATAGGCTGACAATGCTTCAGAAGAGTCTACTTTTGTCTGGGATTACAAAAATCAATTGCATCACTTGTACATAGCATGAATGGTTACCATGTGGACAGCCTCTTCAACCAACTGGCATTTATTCTAGGTTATCACATCAAGAGTGCCACAGGAAGCTTTCTCCACCTTTGTGGTGCAGTTTGTCAGAAGATGATTTCCATTTTTAAACTCAGTTTTTCTCATTCAAAGAAGAATAGATTATTTTTCTCCCAACAGGCAAAATTAGTTCCCTCAGGAAAGGTTTGTGTGGAAAAGTGGTAAAGTGTCTTTTAAGGCATTTCAAGGTTTGTGCACAACACTCATGTCACTGTAGTGGTGCACCTCTTGTCTTTTAAATTTCTATTAAATGGGTCTTGAGCTCTAACTACCTTTCAATCCTTCTTCTAGTGCAGAAAACTGTACCAGGTGGTGGGAATGTTAGTTCTGCCAATGTCAAGCCTCCTTGCCATTGGTAAATCCTTTTCAATCAAAACAGATGCATTTCATACATGAATATCACTCAAGGTACACTAGAGCACAGGGGCAGGTTTCCCAGCTCAGCCCACATGCCTTCACTACAGTCTTTTGGAATAGCAAAGACAAACCAAAATGTCCTGAAAACCATCTGGTTTCACTCTGGGGGAATTGCCTAACTTGCTAATATGAAGTCAGCAGAGCACCTTATATGTCCTTTTAACTTCTCAGAGGATGACATGAGGATTTAGACTCAGGCATCCTCACCACTAGTCGATGCTTGGTTGCTGCCCTCAGCCTATTTGCTTCTCTTTTCAAGCTGCTCTTGGGACCACTGGTTGGCACAAATCAAAGAAGCTTTCAGACTCCACCTTCAGTTAGGAAACTTGCTTTGTCCACTTCTGGCCTAAGATTTAGGCTATGGGCATGGTTTAAACAACATCTCCTTTTTCAACTCCCCCCACCACCACCCCCCAGCCCAGTTATGCCATGTATCTAATGCAGAGACTTGGGACACACTACTTAGCAACTCTGTGGTGAATCAAACATGTTACACAATGATTTGATTAAAGGAATCATTCCTTTTCAACTGAGACACCGTTATGTCATGGATCTGCACAAAACACTTTCCAAATGATCTTTCGTCCAGCAGTCCAGAACAGCTGTTAATATTTAAGGAGCACCAGAAGTTAGTAAGTGTCTCTGAAATACCTATGGGATTTAAATGTTCTCTGTGAGGTCTACTTGATAGACTCATTGTAATTTTGACTGGGCCATAGGACTGATTCATCTGCCCCTTGAGTATTTCCTAGTGCACAGCAAAGAAAAGGTAGCAGAAATATATTTCCATACGTATGCATGGCACACATATACCTTATGTAACATGTATTTCCATGTGTACTGACATATAAAAATGTGCTCAGAATACATTTCACACTGTAAAGTTCACCACTTAGCAGTTGGGAAACACCATAAGAAATGTCACCTGTGCAGCATAGCTTAGTCCTGTGCAGTGAGTACTGGAGCCCAGCATCGTGTTGTGCTCCTTTGCTGTGCGTGAAGGCCAACCCATGCTCTGTGTGTTGTTGAGGGTGGGACCCCAGTGAAATAGGATCAGATGTGTTTTGATCACAGCTCATCCCAAGAAAGAGTCACTGCCCTGGTGCTACCACCAGCTGCTCATCACCCCTTCTCTACCAGGGACATAATCACACTTTCTGATCTGCCAGCACAGCTCCATCTGTAGTCATTTCCTAACTCAAATTCTGTCAAATGATCCAGTTTTTTGGGGAGGCAGCACGGGGGTGTGTGTGCTTTTAAATGGCAGTCAAAGCAGTGCCCACGCTGAGGCAGATCGTTTTTGCAAAGCCGAGGAACAGTGAGATGTGCTCTTCTACCAGCAGACCTGAGAGGTCAGTAACCTGTGAGACAGGATCTGCTGCAGCCAGAAAATTGTGTGTGATTGCACCATTAATGAGCTCCTGTTCAATATTCCTTTTTACCATCTTGCTCAAGGCATGGTACCAAACCTTAGTAATGGTGCCACTCAAACCTTGTGGTGGAGACAGAATTACTAATATCCATAACACCCGCCACTCTAATATCACAAATACCCATTTGTTCATTAATTTTAAATGCCCAGTTTGATTTTTTTCTTTCAGAAGCTTTAGCATTATACAGCACTTTACTTGACAAGGGAACAACTTACGCTGACTTTTGCTGCAAACATAAGCAGCAGCACCTGAAATCTGGAATGCAGTACATAAGAAACACACTTGCTTAAATAAGCTGTCAAACTGTCAAAGTTTGATTAACATCTTATAGGAATTAGAGCAGAACCAAGATACAGCTCTGACAATCTCTAGTCTCTATCCTCAGTTCTTTGTCTCATGCAATACCCAATTGACAATTTCTACATAGAGTAAGGAACGGAACCCTGGGTATGTCCCAGAGCAGATCCATCCTGTGTCTTCAGCAAAGAAGTGTCCTGAGGGGAAAAGTATGTATGATGATGCAGTTAAAATTATAGGTCTCAGGGCTGACAGCATTTTGCAGCCTTAATTCTAGCATTGCCCAAAAAGTAAGGACATGATATTTTTAAACATTAACAGGAAAAAAAAAGGCCATTATTTCCTAAGTTTACAGAAACATACTGAAAGCACACGCGTGTGCTTCTGTTTTCTCTCAGTACCCCAGCACACAAGAGCCTTCATACTGTCCTTGAAGGCATCACCTACTTTAACTAAAGGACAATTTTCATTAGTGTTTGACCATTGCCTGGTGTATCTGACAGGTTCTCACCTGCCATGCACGTTTGTGTATGTGAGTGTGTACACCACAAACACACACACACTTTGCCAGTGGGTTTCAGCGCTGTTTGCTGTCACTGTATGAACCAAAGAAATATATGCTGCAAGAGACACACAGAGTCATAGAATCACAGAATTGCTTGGTATGAAAGGACCATACAGATTATCTGGCTCCAACCCCGTTTCTAAGGGCAGGGACACCTTTCACTGGACCAGGTTGATCAGAGCCCCATCCAGCCTGGCCTTGAACACTTGCAGGAATGGGGCAGCCACTACTTCTCTGGACAACCTGTTCCAGTGCCCCACCACCCTCACAGTCAAGAATTTTTCCCTAATATCAGATCTTTCAATCTGAATCCATTCTCCCTTGTCCTGTCACTACATGCCCTTGTAAAAAGTCCCTCTCCATCTTTCTTATAGTTTCCCTTCAAGTACCGGAAGGCCACAATTAGGTCATCCTGAACCCTTCTCTTTTCCAGACTGAGTAAACACACCTCTCTCAACCTTTCCTCATAGGAGAGGTACTCCAACCCTCTAATCATCCTGGTGACCTCCTCTGGACTCGCTCCAGCAGGTCCATGTCCTTCCTTTGCTGGGGACGCCAGAGCTGGATGCCAGTGCTCCTGGTGGGGTCTCAGAAGAGCGAGCAGAGGAGCAGAATCCCTTCCCTTGCCCTTCTGGCCACACTGCTTTGGATGCAGCCCAGGACATACTTGGCTTTCTGGGCTGGAAGCATACATTGTCGGCTCATGTCCAGCCTCTCATCCACCTGCACCCCAAAATCCTCCTCAGCGAGGCTGCTCTTGACCTGTTCATCCCCCAGCTTATCAGGGGTTGTCCCACCTCATATGCAGGACTTTGCTCTTTATCTTGTTAAACATCATGAGATTTCCCTGGGCCACTTCTCGAGCATGTCCAGGTCCCTCTGGATGGCATCCCATCCTCTAGGCATGTCAACTGCACCACTCAGCTTGGTGTCATCTGCAAGTTGGCTGAGCATGCACTCAGTCCCTTTGTCTGTGTCTTTAATGAAGTTATGAAATACCTCTGGTCCCAGGCCCCTGAGGGACAGCATTTATCACTGATGTCCATTGAGACACACACTCTTCTGCTTTTCCTTCCCAAGCTTGACTGACTCTGTCACACCCCACTCTCATGTTTCTGCTTTGCTTCTTTTCCTTTGGCTCTCCTCAGCCCTATCCATTTCTCCTTGTCAGCTGAATCCCTTCCTTCCTTTGTCTGAGCTGTGAATCCCTATCTGAGGCTCTTTGCTAAACTGCACTTTGCCCTACCTGAGTCTCTTCCTCCCCTCAGTCCTTCTGCTTCACAAGCATCCCCTTGCTCTACAGTCTTCCTGTCCCTGATGAATGCTCTGCCTTTGCTGCCTTGCCCAGACAGTCCCAGCTCTACCCCAAAGCTTCCTCCTAAAAAGTTTCTTAGCCCACCAGGGTACCTCTTTAGACCCTTCATCCAGCTCCAGTCTTCTGCCTTTTCTTATCCTGACTACTTTCCCCTGTCCCACTGTCATTCTGATTTTCCAAATAGTCTCACATTGTTGAACCAGTTCTGACTCTACGCTCCCAGCTCCCATACTCATCCTCTTTTTCCATTTCCTTTTCAAGCTTTTCATCTTCCTTTTAGCTTCCTCTGTCTCATTATCACTTACAGCCTGCTTCCCAGACTCCTCTTCCACAACTTCTCCTCTCTTGGAGCTACCAACTGCTTGGCTGGTAGCATGTGGATGGATTATCAAAGATGGAAAGAAGGGGACTCAGTCTAGTTTTGTCCCTTCAACCCAAGGCCTGAGTTGGAGCTGCTGCTGGCTCTGTCCTTACAGACACCTTGACATGATCTCAGACACTTTAAGTACCTTTGCATGTCAGCTGCACAAATAGTCTCTTGATTGCTTACAACCTGAGAGCTTAAACTCCAGTCCTCAGGGAACAGCAGGCCAGACCTTGGGGTCAGAGACCTGGCACTTACACCACTATAAAAATAGCCAGAACTATCTTTATCCTTCTAATACATTACTATAAAACCTATATTGAGTACCAGGATCAGTTACCTGCCTGTACTTACATTAGACATTACAAAATATGCCAATTTTGTAATGACCAATTAGACTAATTAGACCAAAAAAAACCTGCCCCAAGAAAGTAACCAGGAAAAAACCCCTCCAAACCTAGATGGAAGTGCTATTGCCTTAGTATAATTTACTTGTTCTGGACATACTCTGGGAATGCTGATAGCTTGCTCTGCAAGGCCATTTACACCATGCTCTGAAAATCCCCCGAAGTTCCCTCCTGAGCAGGTGCCAAGGACCTGGAAGTATGCAATCGTGAGCTCCTACCAGAGAGATCTCATACACTTCCATCATTTGGGATGGAACACACACTGCACTGATCCACTGCATTCACCTTCCCTCCACCACTCCTGCTGAGCTAGCAGAACAATCCAGGTAACTTAGGACTTCCCAGCCAGTGAGGTATGTTCCTGTCGAAGGTGAGGCTCAGTACGGTGCAAGGGGCCAAGTGAATAAGCTCTGCTGGTGTCTGTGGCCTTGTTCTTGGGAGCTAGCAGTCAGAAAATACAGCAGGAGCATGGGACCCGGGACACAGGAGAGCAGCAAAGACTCTGTCTGGCAAGATGAAATGGGAAATTTCAGCTGATGTGGGAAAAGGTGGAAGCTATCTGCTGGGGACAAGGGCCAGGAGGAAAAGTGCTAAGAGGCTGGCTCCAAAAGCGTTGGTAACCACTGGCATAGAGACACTGGCAGCTTGCAGTAATTAATGTATTCCATTACCTCATGATTTTATGCTTCAGATGCAGATTAATAGCACTCATTCAAAGAAAGAATGACATCATCTGCATAAAATCCTTTCCAGTGTCATTCAGTACTCTCTTGCTCTCTGATTATTGCTGGTCTACTGGATAGTGATGGTGTTTCAGATTTTGTTTTACAATTAAAAAATGTAAGTCCCTCAATCCTCTATTCAAGCCCATTTTGTAAGAATCTTAATGGAGAAAGGGACATTATATCTAAATATTTTTTCTGTCTCCTCCACCTCCTCATTCCTACAGCAAACTTTCTGCAGAGGTTTAGTGTGTCTTTGCGAACCGAAAGGAGGTTGTAGTGAGTGGGAGTCAGCTGTGTCACAAGTACCAACCAAAAGGACAATAGAAAATGGCCTCAAGTTGTGTCAGAGGACGTTTAGATTGGATATCAAGACCTTGCCCAGGGAAGTGGTTGAGTCACCATCCCTGGAGATATTTAAAAGAAGTGTAGATGTGGCACCTGAGGGCATGGTTTAGTGGTGGACTCACTAGTGGTGGGTAAATGGTTGAACTCAATGATCTTAAAGGTTTTTTCCAACTTAAATGATTCTATGATTCAGCCTTCATCCCAGCAGGGTCATCTGGGGGCAGTTTGCATACTTGTGGTATTTTTTTTTGAGGAAAAACAGTCACTAGACTCCTACACACCATTCTGCGTAGGCAGCACAATCTAGCTCTGCAATTTTTTGATGCCATTGCCTTATTAAAAATAAATAATATCTAAAGATAACAAGGTAAAGGAAATAAGCCAGACAATATTCCTTTGGACAGAAAGTCTCTCATATGCCCATATGATACAACCTGATATCAAAGTACTACTTGAATTTCAGAGAATTTTCACAAAGCTTCCATTAAACACCAATTGAGTTCATATGTATGTGGCAGAAGGAGAAAATACCCAAGAGTGCATATAAAAATAATTGAGTGAAACAAATTCTAAATACTTTACTGCTTTACTTGTTTATCAATTTTTCAATAAATTTCTAATCTGAAACCTGCAATTAAGATGTTGTGCTATTGGAAACAATAGGCTGGGTTTACATATAGCTGTCAATTCCCACAGAAGGTGCTGGGAAACATTCTGTAAAACTCTGTCTACACTATGCAAAAAGGTAATCATAGCTGCAACTAAGCAAGCAACATAATAATAATTTCTGAAGTCATCTGCTTGAATTTTCAAATGAATTCACCATGAGCAGGCTTGAGTTCAAATAACATTTCTTTTCCAGCAGCTTTCTCTCAGTTCCATAGCCCAGACCCTTGTGGAAAGGATACTTCCAGGACCTTAGAGCTGGGAAGATTTTCTTGTGTCTGATTATTGTTCCCTTCTGTGGCTTGCAGAACACATTGCATCTGAATTCGTATAAATAACAAAGCCCTTTCTTTAAAAGGAAGAGCCAAGGAAGGAAGGGGTAAGGTAATTCTTTCCATTAATTCCTCTAAAAAGATACTGTCTGTTAAGAAACACCTTGCTGCCAGCTTGAACTTTTCTTAACTAACCTAGTCTTTTCATGCCAGTGATCTTCCCACTGTTTACCCAGTATTTATACACCACTCCCATAATCTCTCACAGCTTAGGTTTTGACAAGGTAAACAAGCTAAACTCTTCTGGTATTGTCCAGAAATTTTCTAGATAGTCCAACACAGAAAGTTTCTAGATGGCCCAACAAACAAACAAACAAACAAAAAAAGCAAGCCCCCAACCTAAACAAAACCAAAACAAACTCACCAACTGAACAAACAAAAAAAATCACAAAAGCAGACCTGTATCCATGCCTACATATGGAGGTTTCCATCAAATGTCTGTCACCTTGCAAATATCATATAAAATCTCAGTACTGTTCTATATTTTTGCAAGAAAACAGACTAGCCCAATGCTCCAGAGGGAGGGAAAGGACTGTATTGTTTAGACCCTGGCTGAACATCCATATAACCCAGTGCATCTTAGGCCTGTTTTTCAGAAATGTTAAACAGCATCGACCCTCCTCGACTTCAGGTGGAGTTGAAGATGCTCAGATAAGGCCCTTAAAATCACAGTTTGGCTCTTGAGGTAGGTGTAGAATGAGTCTGTGTTCACACAATAGTCTGATACAGCATCTCATGTCCTCAGGTACATTTACAGCTGAGAATGGTGGCAAGCTCTCACACTCTTAGAAACCCTTTTTGCTCTTCCAATTGCTTCAACTTGGCCCTCTCATTCTCCAAGTGAATCACAAGTGGTCAAAAACTCTCTGAAGGAAGTGTTCTCTGCCCATTGGAGAAAGCTCATGCGTCCGCACAAAATCCTCTGAAGAGACTGATTACAGAAACTGTCCAATTGTTGATGTTATGTGACCCTCTTGCTTTCAGAGATCTTTCCTGGGACTTGTGCTTGGGTAATGGGTAGATGGATGAAATCTGCATACTGTAGGTGAAAGAGAGGTGAAGCTCTGTCTTTGGTAAGGGATTAGATGGATCACTGGCACTTTTAACAGATTTAGACAGTGCTATAGATATGGTAAAGATATGCAATAGATATGATGAAGAAAATAGTGCAAAGAGCCATCATTTTTAGTATTTGTTATTAATGTTGGAAGAAAGAAGGGGTTAGGGCTCACAAAAGGGAGAGGAAAACTATCAGCCCATGTTGTAGGGTCAGGACCAGAGACAAGAGGCTCTGCATTTCTGAGAGCAAGACCCCAGAAACCTCTCAAAAATGTTCATCATGATTAGAAAACTGAGGCATAGTATGGCACACAGACATGTTATTGTTTTGCCTAGATCTGTATTTCTCTTGTGCTGCCTAAAATAGTGTTGAGGGAGCTGTAAGGGGGAGGATTGGGATGTGGTTGGAAACCTCATGCAAATGCTGCAGTATTCACTTCAGCTATCATGTGTCCCTGAGGAGGTGGCCTGCCAGAATATCCACAGAGCTGGTGCTCTGGGAAAGAGTTTGATTAAGCCATCAGGGAGTCTCTGAGACCTGAGACCAGTCCCAGGGTCTGCATCAGTGGGAACAAACCATTACACGGAGGTCAAGTTCACTCTGACTAAAGATCTGAGTTGGCACCAAAGGCAAATCAACTACAAAGCTTTTGCTCATAAACTTGGCACTCAGCTCCAAAACTCCTGCTGAATACCAAGGCTGACTGAATTTCAAGGTCCCAGTTCTCATAAGGGGATGCTCAGAGAGGGTCTGCACTTTGGGAACCCTTTGAGAAATCCAAAGTCGCGAAGCAAAGACATGCAGCAGACTGGACCAAGTCACACAAGGAGGAGGGAGGGAAGGCCTACAACACCAAGCTCTCCAGAGATCACCATGTGGAATGCTGGGGAATGATGAATTGAATCACCAATTTGCAGCCTTGCAGCTGTCTGGGAAAATGGGAGATGCTGTGATTTTCAGGCTCACTGGTCCCAGTCCTGCCAGTCACATGGAAAGACCTCGGATGAGAAACTGAGGGTTTCCAGCACCCTCCCTTGTTCATCAGCCTGCCAGAAATGCAGTGACCCAAGGGTCTTCCCTTTCATGGAAAAATGTTGAAATTTAGGTTTCATTCCAATTTGAAACAAAACCAGATTTTGCAATATCAAAATCCTCCACAAAACGAAATGACTTTTCATAGCACAGCTTTACCGATTGATGCAGACTGCATGTAACTGAGAAGAGCCTGATAAGTGGGTGTTTCAATCAGAATTTCCTGGTCTGTCACTTCCAAGAAGACAATCCACTACAGAACTGATGGCTGCAGTTTTGCAGGAAAGTGGTGAGAAAGCAGATTAGGGCACAGCATCAGTGAATGTCACACGGTGTCTGGGTGCTGCTGCTGGTGTGACAGCTTCTCAGGAAAGGTCCATTCACACACTGCACCTTCCCTTTTTGGTGCTGCTGACATGCCTAGACCATGGTGAGAGTCTTTTCCTCGTGGACACAGGCACAGTTACCTGGCTCTCCTGGCTTAGAGGTGTTCACACTGCAGGTAGCAAAGCTACAGCAATTGGGGTTAGCTGAGCTCACCAGTAAAAGTAACTGATTTAAGGAGAATAAACAGGAAAATAAACTGGGGATGGAGGAGCTCTGTAGATGAGGGAACGCTGCATCAGATGTTTTTGCAGAGAAATGACTTCTGTTTATCACCATTAAAGTCACACACATGGCTTCAGTTTTTACAGCAGTTGCCCAACTTACCTGCTGTGTATGGATGATAAGATACTCAACTGTGAGGAGGATTCAATTATTCTACTCCACAGTTAGTTTGGTAAATTCGCTTGATAGTCTGGTCTGAGCGACACAGCATTATTAATATCTGCAGGAGGCACAGGAGAATGCTGCAGAGTAATATTTCTGAAATGAAGGCTCTAAGACATGATTGAGACAATAAAACTTCTCCCTTGTACAAGATGATTACTTTAAACTCACTTCTCTTTAAATATCAAAAAGCTGGTGCCACAAAGATGGGTTAAAATACTTATTTTTACTATTTCTTTTACTGGAAGAAGATTAGAAAAGAATAAGCACAGACTTTAAATGATGCTTATCAGAAAATACAGCTTACAAAACAAAGAAACAGACTTGTATTGCTTTTTTCATCTCTTCACCTCTGGAACAAATCCTGAGTTTAGCTGCATGTATATGTTGTCCTTTCTGTTGTAGGTGTTGCTTTTTTGCTGGCTTTTTTCATGTTATTAATTTCTTTACCTCCAGCAGTTACAACAAAGTGGACAGCCTTCTTCCCCAAAAGAAGAGCAGAAATGGGTCCCCCTTGAAGGAATTCCCCACCTAAGGAAACTGAGGCACAACCTGTTCCTTCAAGCTACCCAAAAACAGGGAGCACAGATTTCCCATGGGTTTTATTTAAGCCATTTAAATTGTTTAAATAATAAAATAAATTAATAACATTATTCTTGAGACACCCAAAGACAAGATGTCCCAGATTGTCTAAATTCTGTCTGTCTGTAGGTGTGTTTATAAGCATGGCAGCCACATTCTCCATCCCCCTCCAAATTCTGATTTTCTGGATGCAGTTTTACAATGAAAACCCCAACTCTGCAGCCCATACTTACAGCAAGCACTTGCATTAGACCTGGACCTCTGTACTGTGGCACCCAGCTTGCATCAGTATGGCCAAGGCAAGGGAAAATATGCTCCCAGCAAGGTTTCCTGCAGACAGAAGGAGAAATCTGTATTGAACAAAGTAAGCAAGAAAGTATGTTCACTACTTAAAAATCAATATTCTCTGGGAACTTCAACTCCTCCTTAAGGTATCTAATTACTTTTGAGCCTCCATTCGTAGTGACATGTAGTGTTGAAGGGGGGAAAGCTAATGGGAACTGTTTGTCTTCCTTTATCCTGCAGAAATATCAGGTTTAAGAGTTGTATTTGTTGCAAGCACACTCTTTCCTTCGGGAAACATTACATATTTAATCCACTTAGTATCTTGCTACCAAGACAGGTGCTGTTTGGAGCAATATGTACCTTTTCAGTGCAGTCTGGGATCTCAGTTTACCAATAAATAAATTTAAAAAAATCAAGAGAGTGTTTCTCTTTGGCCAGGGTTGTAAGGCACACAAAATCCAGGCCTGGTTGTTGCACAACCTCCTCTTCTACTCTACCAGAATACACAACCATTGGAAAAAAAAAGAAAAGAAAAAAAAAAAGAAAAAAAAGAAGCACAGTGATTAACACAGTGAGCTCATTTGAAAAATATCTGAAAAGTTTCTAGGAGCATTTCCACTGACCTGCTCTTCATACCAGACATCTTTTGTTCCCCTCCTCTTTAGGCTGCAAGCTGTCTGTGACTACTTACATGTGAGCAATAGTTTACACTGGAACAGTAACATTTCTCTGGGGACTTTCAGGTGTATGCATAAGGTGTGGAGGTCTTTAGTTTGTCCAAAGAGGAGCTCTTCCAGGACAGGCCAATTGCTTTAATCAAGGAGAAGGAAATGCAGCTACCCATTCTCTTTTAATGTTTTCCCCCTTTTCTATTATTTTGTTTCAAATTAACTTTACACTGAATGCTAAGCAAAATAAACATCTCCCATGGAATTTTAATGAATGAAAGAGTAAATTCCAGAACTTTACAAAATAGGTAAATAAACTGAGAATCCTGTCTGGTGTGCTGGTGGAATGTGGAGTAGCCCAGATGAAATTATTGAAGTAATTACACATAAAGGAATAAGTATGAATTAAAAATTCATTCACAGTGCTAGAAAGGATCAAAGAAGAGGAATGATCAGGTAGGAGTAAGGGTGATGGTACACAGACTTTGTCA
This sequence comes from Molothrus ater, assembly GCF_012460135.2. Taxonomy (NCBI): domain Eukaryota; kingdom Metazoa; phylum Chordata; class Aves; order Passeriformes; family Icteridae; genus Molothrus; species Molothrus ater. The sequence goes on from NC_050478.2 coordinate 65,543,368, forward strand.
TAGTAGCATAAGAATGAAACATAGACAAAGGGAATCAGCCACCCTCACTCACACACAGGGCTGCTGCAATACTGGAGAGTATGTTGTTACTTGGGTGAAATACTCGGCATTGCCTTATGGGGTGTGCATGCCTGCAAAGTTCAAATATTCTGTGTGAGACCTATCTGGCCTGGAGGGAAATTCCTGCTGCCCCTATATTTAACTTGCATTACAGAAGGCCAATAAAATTCCCCTTGGAGTTAACTGTCTCAGTAACAAGTGCCCAAAATTAGCAGGCAGCTTTTTTTTTTTTAAGAGTCTAGAGCAATCCAAAGAAATTTTGCTAGATTAAATAATGTTTACCCTATGCTAAAGTGGGATGCCTCTTGAGAAGAGCCTGTCTTGTGGCAGGGAAGGGGATGTGAAGGGCATCTGGACCCTCACAAGTGACCGCCCCCTCTGGATCAAGCAGTGTGGCCAGGCAAGGGCAGGTGCCATGCTGGCAGTGGTCTGGGACATGCTTCCAACTGCACCACTTCCTGCAACGAGGGGAAGGTGCTCGTGCCTGTGTCTTGTCTCTCTAGCAGCATCCCTGGACACCCTAACCCACCCAAGAATGGGCTGAATGGGGCTCTGAGCAACCTTATCCAGTGGATGGTGTCCCTACCCATGGCAGGGGGTTTGAACTAGATGTCTTTAAGGTCCCCTCCAGCCCAAAGATTCTGTGATTCCATGAAGAGGCTTCACACCAGGCACATGCCAAGAGGTGGCTGTGCCTGGCTGGGGCAGGGTGAGGGTGGAGATGTGCAGCAGCAGGAAGGTATCAGCAGCACTTGCAGGGCAACAGCAGCAGCTAAATCTCAACACCAGCCTTGGGAGCAGAGCTGAAGCTTCCCCACTGCCACTTATGAGGACAGCCTGCAGCTCTTCCTTGTCACCTCTTCTGCCCCCTCCTTCAGAGGCAAGTGATGTGCTCACCAGTTCCTTTGGCAGTTGTGGAGCTGCTGGAGGTGACAGTACAGGAGAGGATGTTTTGTGCTCCCAGCTTTTGCTGTGCTGCACCTCAGCTACACTGACACCACCAAACTACAAAACTGATGACAGGGACTTATGGAGACCATCCGGTCCGACCTCCCTTCTCAAAGTAGGGACAACTATGAGCAGTTTTTGGGGGCCATTTTTAGTTGGGTTTGGAAGGATGGAGATTTCACAACCTCCCTGGATACCTATCCCAGTGTTCCACTTTTGGAGTGAAGGCTTAAACCTGTATTTCAGTGTGTGCCCATTCTCCCTTGACCTGTCACTGGGCACCACTGAAAAGAGCATTTACATCACTTTACACTGAAGAGAGTCACTTCACATCTTTCCTTCAGATATTTTTACACACAAGGCCCATCTCGAGCCTTCTCTTCTCTGCATGAAACAGTCTCATCTTTTTGAGGACAGAATACAGCTGCAGGGCATGGCCATACAACCACACTGATCAGTCAACAGCTTATGGACAATCCCCCTTTTTATACCTTTGCCCTGCTATTTTCCCACTTTTGTTCCTGCTAAAATCATCTAACTTCCTCCCTTGTACCCCCTATCACATAACCTAACATACTAATATTGTTGTAGAAGGCTCTCAGATTGATTGAGCACACTTCCTCTTCTGAAGTCCATGATGGCTCCTAGCCACCTACTTGTTCTTCATATGCTTGGAAGCTATCTCCTGGATGAGTTTTCCTATCGTCTTCCTGGGGATCCAAGTGAGGCTGACTGGCCTGTAATTCCCCAGATCCTCCTTCCTGAAGACAGGGAGGGTATTTTATTTTTTCTTCCACTCCTGAAGTACCTCTCCCAAAAGTTAGGGCCTTTTAAAGGTTATCAAGAGCAGTCTCACAGCCAGCTCCCTCAGTGCCTGTGAGGGTACCCTGACAGCTCCCATGGGCTCAAGCATGTCCAGTTTGTTTAAACGTTCCCTAACCCAGTCCCCTTGCACTGAGAGCACATCTCCCTTGCCCTGGGCTTTCCCTCTGGTCTCAGGGCCCCTGGATTGCTGAAGTCCAGTCTTACAGTAAAATCTAATGGGAAGAGGCATTGACCTTTTTTATGCCCTTTGCCACCAAGTCTCCTGCCCTTCTGCCCCATACAGCACCAGGCCCATATTTTCCCTAGTTTTCCTTTTCCTATGAATGTGCCCAGGGAAGCTGTTCTTGTTAAGTTTTACTGCCCCTTAAAGAGTCAACTTCATATGGGCTGACTTTTCTTTCCCCAGTCATGCACTCTCAGTGTCTGTGTATTCCTCCTGAATCACCTGCACCTGCTCCCACTTTTTCCATGCTTCCTTCTTGCATTTTAATTTGGTAAGGAGCTCCTTGTTCATCCATGCCCACCTCCTGCTTCCTTTGCTTGATATCCTGCTCATTGAGATGGACCATTCTGGTGCTGGGAACAGATGACCTCTGAAAATCAATCAGCTCTCCTGGACCACTCTTCTCTCCAGGGGTGTTTCCTGTAGGATTCTTCCAAGCAGATCAAAGTCCAAAGCCTGCTCTCCTGAAGACCAGGGTTGTAATGTTGCTTTGAGCCTTGTTTCCTCCCCTCAGGATCCTCAACTCCAGCATATCAAATGCTGAAGAGCAGACAAGCACCTTGTTCCCAGCTTGGGTTCTGGAATAAGATGTGTATGAAAAGCCAATTCTTCATGTGCTTGAACGAGGAAAAAGATTGAGTCTAAAAATAATAATAATAAAAATGATAGATCTTCCTTTGGAAATGTTGGCTGAAACATTTGTTGTTGTCTCTTTTTTTGTTCCCAAATGGCTTTTATGAGAATATTTCTTAGTGCTTTTACATAACATTTTATATTGTGTTAAATCACTGACCAGATTTCTTTGAAGAGAATTCTTGAGGGGCTTTTGCAATGCTAGGAAAAGAAGAAAAAAAGGAAAGCATATCCTTTTATTTCTTTCCAATTGGAAAAAATCAACCCAAATCAACAGGGAAATGGTTTAATTTCAGGCTCCTAGAGAGATACTAGAAACACTGACAAGGAGGAGAAAAAATAATTTTAAAAGGTACAGCTGATAGTTCATGTTCATTCTGAATGTTTTGCATTGTTTTCCTTGTCTACTAAAATGGTGTCAACAATTCTTTTAAAGATGCAGATTTAAAATCTCCAGCTCAATCAGATCCATAGTCTTTGTTTGCAAAGAAGAAAAGGCCAGTGTTCCTGAGAGGCAACACAGCATGATGAATTCAGACTGCTACCACTGCCCTGCTTTTTGACAGACACAGCTGAACCAGAGAATTTTTTATTTCTTTTGATGAGTGTAAGAATAATCTCATTAAGGTTTTTCCGTTCACTGTTTATGGTTTTTAAACTAGATACATCTAATGGCAAGTTACTTAAACTGGACTTCATATAAAATTTGTGCAAAATAATCTGATATTAGATAAAGAATGTACACCATAAATATGGCCACAAAAGTCTGTAAAAGTACATGAAGCAGTTAGTGTGGCTAAAGGTTTACAGAGGTTGCTGGCAAACGTGGCAAGTTTTGGAATCTGTAAACACTGGTGGAAGGAGGTTTCATCTCAAATTGTAAAACTTGGATGTTAACTATCATCAGGCAGATTTTCCATTCTGTCTTGTAGCCTTTGGGAGCAACAGTGTGGAAGGTGGAAGATGGAAGAATACTATTGCCCTTTCCAAGGGCGTGGGTGTGATGGACATTAAATCACCAATTTGTGTGTGGTGCTCATTTTGGCACCCCCAGGAAAATCATCTCTGTCTGCTCTGGCCCCTGACTGACCATTTTCATTTCCTGCTTTCCAAGACTCCTGTACAAATAATTTTCATTTTAAGACCAGAATGAAAATAATTTAAGAAAGACTTAGTACTCAATATCTTTACAGAAATAAATAGCTTTTCTTTTCTTAAGAAAGCTCAACAGCTTCTCTATGGGGGAATTACTGAGTGCCAAACTTTCTTCTGATCATTGCCTCAGTTTGGCATCTTCACTTGAATGTCTCACAAGCTGAATACTGGTCCATAACAAACACTCTCGACTGGGTTTCTAATTGAAACCATTAGCATTTTTTGAGTTCTGTAATAAAAAAATAAATATAATACAAATCAGGCTGAAAATTTGGGGGATTTTTGATATCTAAAAGTAACTTCTAAACTTGAGAGAAAGAGTTGTTGTTATTCACTGTATAAGCCCCTGGAGCACATTCCAGCACAGATAAACGAAGTCTCTGCTGCATTAAACATAGATAGCAAAACAAAAAGAAGTCTGCTTACAAATCCAGGGAGATTTTTGTGCATAAAAGCAAAGCTGCTGAACTTCTAATAGGATTAAAAATTGGAAAAATATGCAATTACAACCTAGTATTTCATAAAAAACAACTTGAAATTATTCCACTCTTTTTAAAATACTGGTGCCTATTAAAACACAGACATATTCATGTGGCTTTCAAATGCATTCCAGTAGAGTGTAAACTGACAAGTCACACAATAGTCAGAAGCAAAAAATGATGTCGCATTCTAAGCACTCATTAAATGCAGAAATATGCACTGAGCATGTAAATGTTGTATAGATTCTCGGGGAAGTTTATAATTCATGTTCAAAACTAAGATTCATATTAAATACCTAGCTTCAAATCTCCTTGGACAGTGTCTCTCCATAGATTTCTAAAAGTGTACATTTATGGAGTAAACAGAATATTTAATGGCTGCCAGCAGTATATCAGATTTGTTATGCTTATGGCAGCTGTGGTCATCAAATATTCATGCTGATGGTTCTTATGCAATGCTGACAGCTTTCTAACTTGTGAAATAAGTAATGGGTGAGTGGGAATTGATGAGATAAGTAGACTGCTTTATCTAAGAAGAGTGACCAAGCTTTTCTGTGGCAGAAAGAAGATTAAGAATTGCATTCTCAGAGGAAGAAGGAAAATCCGAAGGTGTATTTCTTTAGATTACAAACCAGACACATCTCTTGATCTTGCCATATGTTTTCTTATTCTTCTCACTCTAACTGTCCTTTTCAGCCCCTGGGATTTATTTGTTGGTGTCAGGGTCAAGTAGTGGAAAAATGGCTCATGAGTTTCTGCTACCAGACAGGCTGAGCTGAGGTACTGGGTTGTTTCAGTCAAGCTGGAGGAAGAATGATAACATATACATAAACCAGTCCCATATTTCTTACTCAGGCAGTTTGCCCTTGCTTCAGTGAGGGCAAATAAAGGGTTTTACCTCTTTAAGGAACATAGGGGATGGTCCATTAGAGGTTTTGTTGTTGAGGTTTTTTGTTGTTTTAATGGACTACAGTCCTCAGTGTTGGCTCATCTTTATTACATTGTCTCAGTACTGCTACTAAACTGTGTACTTCAGTTTGATAATTTGGCCTAATTGCATTGGAAAAAAGCTTCAGGTTAACCAATTATCCTGTACCATAAGCTAAGATCAGATCATAGGAAATTTCAAGCATGGATGTTCCTCACTCTCTTAATAAATTTTTATTTTGTATGATAGTCATTACTGTGCAGTAGTTACACATCCTTCATATTATCTGATCTCAGCATCCGGCCTTCAGGCATCCAACTCCTGGGATATCTCTGTTATAAGTCAAAGAAAGAAAAAGTATCTCCACAACAGTCTGGAGAAATAACTCATGTCCAGTACATTTTATGATCAATGACAGTGACTTAATCACCAGTTATGGTTTTCTAGAATTAAACCACTAATATTATCTTTAATTCTTTCGGTATGAGTTTCCTTACCTATGAGACAACACTTGAAATAACTTTGGTTCTCATGTGTCTACCTTGTTAGTTGTTTCAAGTACTAAGTTAAAGAATTGCCATAAAAATAGTTCAGAAAGTCCATGTACAGTGTGATGTGAGTTTAAGCAAAACTATATATGCAACTTAAAAGTCTGTTTTTCAACCACGAGATAAAATGTTCCAGAACATATGCCAAATCTAATGCTCTTTACAATGAAAAACAAAAAACCCTTCCCTCATACTTAAATCAAGCAGAACTCTATCTGCACTCCCAAAACCAACTTTCCTCAAACAATGCAAAGGCACCTGGGTAAGACCAACATTCTATTGCAGACCTTGAAAGATAGGAACATTACTGAAAGGATAAAAGCCTTAAACCTTGGTGCTACCCTCAGATTTATCATAAAGTGTGAGCAACTTGAAACTGAGTCTTGCAAATTTGACTTGGGCAGTGCCTTAGAACAGACTGAGCAATAAAAATAAGGGGTATAGTCAGAATGTCTACTTTTTGTCTCATGGAGTTTTCCTCAAAGCATAAACTATGGTTTAGTGAGGATGTGCAGTATTAAAAGTTTGCACTGAATTTCTTTTGCTGAAAGTTGTATTGACACGATACAAATGGGGTTACAGGACACACAAGAATTTTTGTAGTAGATAACTAAGGGATAACTAAGTCTTCCTGCTAGAGGAATTTCTTTCTAGTGTTCTAGCAGTCCAATGTTCCCTCACTTCCTGAAGAAGGACAAACTGTGTTCTTGCCCAAACTAAGCTGTTTTATTCTCCTCTTCCAGAAATATTTGTGCTGTATCTTTTTAGGCAAGGGGCAGCTCCAATTCATTTTGATGTCCCAGGTGAAGTCATATTCGTCACTCACATTATTCTAACATGACTTTAGTTTTTAAAATTGTTCACTATTTACAAAAGGCTGTTACAAACATGTAAGACGTAGAGAAAATGAAAACTACAGTCATCTACTTCTCTATGTTCTCTTCCAAGTACAGATTTGTTTAAAAAAAGATATTCCATCCATCTTTTGACATGTTCTAGGCTCTCTTGGGCTTCCTTTCACCAAACACCAAACCTAGAGGAAGCTTCTACCTCAACTCTGTTCTAATTTTCTGCAGCCTTTGTGTAAACAGTCTCTCACTACAGTTCCATATTCCCCTTGTGCCTTTTCTGCCCCAGACCAGTTGAGGTTGGCAAGTGTAGATCAGCAAAAGTTCAAAAACAGAGGGTGAAAGAAAAATACACTGAAAAGCCTTGTTTTCAGGCTTTTCAGCCCACTGGGGCTTTTTCCATGTTTTTCCCCCTCTGTAGGACCTAAACTTTTAAAATATTTCTTTGCTTTTAATCTTATTTTTAAAATCATTCTTATAAAATACTGTGTTTAATGGCTAGCAGTTCTGTTTGAAACCAGATTTATACTTTATCAGTGTACTATAACATCCATGAATAGACTATGACCACTATTTTTATTCTTTAAGACATCTAAGCATTCTCCACAAGCTCCTGTCTTCCACAGGGTAGACTAAGTCCACCTGCTGAACTGTATGCCTTTCCCCTCATCTTCTATGTGCAAAATCTATATGGATGGAAAGTTCAGCAGCTTCCAAATTAGCTTTTACAGTGGGAATTTGTATTGGCTAAAATTGGTTCCTGGTGAAACAACAGCTGTCCAGCACACATGCATCTTTTTCCAGTGAGGTTTCTGCTTTCTCCTTCAGGTGGTTTATGGGTTTTATATAATAACTCATGTGTGAAAATACTTGACTGGCAGTAAAATGTGATGGAGAATTTATCATTGCAGAGTCTATTCCTGCATCTAATTCACAGGTCTGTAATTAGGGTTGTGAAAATGAGCAAATCTTCTCACATAAGACTTTGCTTTTTATTCCTGTGCTTAGCCTAAAGGTATGGAAAAATACTTTGCATTGTCCTACACAATATTTTTATTTCTTTTCCTAGAAAGGCTCAGAAAATTTGCACAAAATACACAGTTGTTTAACCAAAGTCTTCTGGAAGTTCTGCAAACCCTTCTGAAGTCTGTAAATGTGAGTTATAATAAAGACAGGAAAATACATGTGATATAAGGTAACACAAAAAAGGTACGGCAACTTTTGCAATATTGAAATTGATTCACTTCTCACCAAATTAACTTATTCAACTGAAATTAATAGAGTTACACAGCTATCCTAGTGGTGCTAGCAAGACAAGGATTCAAAATCCAACTGTTCCTCTACTTTCTCACAACAGAATGAATCAGGAGAACACCACTGGAGGCAGAAGAGCAAAACTAGAGAGGAGAAGCTGTCCCATTAGGGGTGAAGAACAAGAAAAGAGCATGTGCATGACCTCTAAGGCAATGACCACCTCCTCTTCCCCACACACATAGTGCCTTGTACATAGCATCCTTCATGAAGAGTTTTGCAGGGTTGGTAGAACAGATGGGAATAGCAACAAGAAAGTGGCAGCAGCCTTTGGGACACGTTCCTGTGCAGAGCCATTTAAGCCCCTAGCAGTCAATGTTTAGTTGGGTACCAACAATTTGCTGGCTCAGATCCTTAGCACAAAGCAGCTGGCAACCTTTGAGTCTTGAAGGAAGCAAGCACAGCCAAACTAAAATAGCTTGGATACTCAGTGATGTGCAGTAATGCTTCTCAATAAACAATTCCATTTGGCTAAGAGGAAAATGAATACTAATAAACCAGCTGAAGCACAATAATATAAATTATTTCTAAGATGCTGAGGAAAATCCAGAAGTGTTTTACTAGGAGAGACAGACCATGTGGATGGAAGGACTGTATTACACGCAGTGGCTTTGCTCTTCTGATGATGAATTACATCCATCCCATTCTTTCCTTTCCTTCCTCTCTAACTCTGTTAGGACAATGATACTTCAACACAAGGAAATAAACCTTTAATTAATAGTCTGTGAAGGAATTAACTTATCTGTAGCACAGTCAGTCTCAGTATGATTTCTCATTGTGATCATTCACTATTCTGTCTTCTACCTCAATACTCCTGTCTTCAGGAATATTCCTATTCTTCATTTTCAACTTTTGTGTTAATTTTTAAAAACGACATGAAATAAATACTACTATATGTCTGAGTGACAATTACACTACTTACTAGGTCAAGCCATTGTGGATGCTGAATGCCTTCTCTGTGTGAACACACCACAATTGTATTTCAGAGGTACTGATGATATTTTATCTTTCTTCCTTCCTCTCCCCTCCCATGGTTTACTGTTAAATTATTTTTCTCCTTTTTGCTGTTTTATATCCTAGCCAAGTATAAGTTTTAGAAAATTTCTCTAAAAGTAAGATATTGAAAAACCAGTTGCACACATGCCAGTTTGTAGCCAAAGAATACAAGATGACAACCATTGTATCACACATATTACCTGTGTTTTCATATGGCTTCTAATAGATTAAGAAAAAAGAAGACAAATCTTAGATTTTCACTTATGACAGCTCTCTTTGGTAGAAATAGATCAAAATTGAGAGAATCAATTATTGCAATCTATTGAGGTAAAAGGTATTTACCCACCGTAGCTAAAATATTTAGCATTTCTATGTATGGATTCTGCAAAGTGCTGAGCATAAGGCCTCTGTAATCCCAAAGTTATGGAGATGCTCAGTCCTGAACCTACAGCTGGTTCTATGGCAGTCAGAGACTGAAGCAGCCAGAGGAGAGGGACTGGGGGTGCAACCTGAGCCCTCCAGTTCCTTCCTGCAGTTGGGTGGAGGGAGAGACATCACCAGACTCACACAGCAGTGACCAGCTTCCTACCTGCTCTGCAGATGGGGAGCAAATCCTCTTCTGGGTGAGAGCAGGGAAAATGGCCACTTTTCCTACCTTTCCCACAAAACTGTCTTTCTGAAACAGCTGACAACCTGCCATTCCAGGGAAAAGAGTGAGACATCTGCCTGTAGTAATATCATCTTGAATTGTGAATTAATCAAGTCTCAGAAGTTGAGCTTAGGTGTTACAAGCTTCTCTGGGGAGCTCAAATTTACCTGAAAGAATTCAAAGAGTTTTAAACAAAATTATAGCTACAATTTAGCAAAGGAAACGTGTATAGTTCTGTTTCTTATCGCTGGAGTGCTGTAAAATTGAAGCGAATTTTCAATGTAATTCATTCAGAATGATTCTTGTTGAGTAATTATCTTCAATAAAGATCTGTCAATACAGTTTCAAGCCATTGTCATTTTATATCAAATATAAATTAGACAGTATAATGAATTCAGGTGCACCTAAACTCAATGTCAAATGAAATTCTTCTATTATAATCAAGTGAAATAATTGCTCTAAGAAGATAAAAACAAAACCATTTAATACAATAAGAGTAAAACTCCTTCCTTCTGCATTAACTTAGCATAGATGACTTTGCAAAATCATCTGGGGTATACAGTTCAGTTAAATTCTATCTAATTAAGTTTTCAGGATTTTTTTGGAAAGAAAGGGTCATTATGTTGGTTGGTATAAAATAGCATATATTTAAAATAGATAATATCATGTCTCTTTAAACTGGGTGAAGATTTGCCATATAAACACTGATTTAAGCTTGTCAAGGTGTTTAGATAAAGGTTGTGTAGCCAGAATCACTGAAAGGGTGTGCTGCCCAAGGGGCTAATTTAGCAATCCTAATATTTTCTGAGACACAGAGACAGCTGTTTAAATACTTTTTGGTTAGGGCATCACCAGCTGATGCATGGCCTGACACATCTGAGCAAGAAAGAGTGTCAGTTCAGCAGCTTTTATGACTGGACCTGGGAAACAAGGCTGTGCTGGATCAGAGGTTAGGTCACAGTTCCCATCAAGACTGAGTATCTTTTTCCAACAAGAACATTTTTCTGACCTACTCCGGGGTTTATAGTGAGTGGACACAAAGCAGCAGAAGCTCATTGTCCCCCATCCTGTCCTCGTGGCACAGCCATCATGTTGTTATTTTAACAACCTTCAAAGTGTTAAAAGTAGTGAATATTTTTTAAGGAGAAAGAATCTGTGCTTTCAAGTCCATGCAGTCCATGCATTGTTATTCTGCTGTCTTTATTCTATCTCTAACTCTGAATGTTTCTCCAAGCCAGGCTGCCACAGATATTATTTAAATTTGTCCTGCATAACCACAACAACTCAACACTTTTTGTTTCTGAATACAAAATTAAGTTTAAAACCACTGCTTTTATACATATATAGTTGATAAAATGAGAAAACCCAAAGATAGTTGGAGAAAAGGGGACACGTTTAAAGGCTCTTTCTTTACAAGCACAGCAGCAAACTGAAACATGGATGATCCAAAACAGAAAAGCCAGCAGCATCAAGCAGTGCCACACCAGAGATCTGAAACCAGCATTCAGCTCTTGTAAAACGGAACAGAAGCTACTGAGAGAGTCCTCTCCTGACTCTGAGTAATGGGGAGTGGTGACAATGGGGTCCTGAAGGACAAATGGCTGTTGAAATGGCTTCTATTTTATTTCAGGTTACTAATAACTTTTCTAAAATCCTCCACAAAATGTGGTCTTGTCCAGTGTCAGTACAGCTTATGTGCATAAAATAGGACAATGCATATGATGGGAGGAGTGTCTGTCTAGTAAACACAGCTCATCTCTCCAAATGGATTTAATAACAAAACTTTGAATGGCCAAATCAATCCTAAATGGGAGACTGGGACTGCAGGATGCTGAGAGCTCTTAACCTCCAACTATATCCATGGGGATGTCCAGAGCCTTGTTGGGTCAGGCCTCTGCTCCACCTGCATTTGGGGATCATTGAGGTGGATGCCAACAAAACCCTTAAGCATTTTGTATGAGTCTGCACAAGCACGTGCTGTTAGGTCAGCTCCTTAATGCTTGGCACCTGACATTAAGACTAAATTATGCTGCAATTTACAATTATTTATTTTCCTGACTGTTTAAATCCATGCTTTCTGGTTGCTGTAAAACCCTGCTTTGCTTTGCAGTGCTCCTTGGCTTTGGTTGCTCTATTATTAGTGATAGACTTGTGCAGTAAATCAGCTCAGACAGATGGACTGCAGAGTTACTCTTACATTTACCCTCTGCCTGACAAGGAGCCCGCAGGAGTCACATACAAGTACCCAGTAAAGCTGGTTACCCACAGTTCAAAGTAAGGAATCACCTGTAGTCCACTATTTACTTGCACTTGTGCCATGATAAACTGTGTCCCAATGGAGAAAAAAGGAATCCCATTTTGAGAGACACTGGAGTAAATACTGATTAAACCCTGTTTTCTTGCCCACATTTGATAGAGTGGGGTAGTTAGAATTGCTACTTAGTTTGCTGCTTCTTTTACTTGCATTACTCATTACATTTCTCCTACACCCAGACAGGGCAATCTGGAAAGATTTGTTTCTCTGAAACAGTTAAGTGACCATCTATGAACATTAAAACACAAATTTATTTATGCTTTTGCAGACTGCAATATAAGGCAGCATTTTTATAATCACAGGAGAGTGAAACAATGGAATTCCATTAACTTTCAGCTGGGCACAAAGGAGGTTACACTCCATATTGCCTTTAACCTGTTTTTATGAAACAGAAATCTGCAGCTGTATTGGCATTCAATAGCACAAAGGTAGGTAGAATAAAAGCTCTTGAAATTATTTTCCTCAATGTAAATTTTGGAGCTGGTTGAACAGCATGGGGAAAAAAAAAAGGTAAAAAAGAATATGTAACAAAACCTAGAGTATTTGTCTACTAATGTATAATCTGGTTAAAATGTTCTTACCTTTTGTGAAAGCAGAAGTGATCTAGTGAAAGAAATTGTTACAGTAAACAGAACTAGAGCAATTTGAATTTAACTTGGGTGAAATCAGTAGCAGGGCCTGAGAGCAGTGTGTACTTTTATCAAAGCACATGCCACACACGCTGGACTCACAAATGAGCATCTGTCACTTCTGGTGCTGAGCCACAGGGCTGAGCTTGGCCACACCAGCACTGTGGTCCCTCATGACATCTGTTCATCAGCAGACATCATCCCCTTCCAGCAAACACTGTCCTCTCTACCTCTCTTTCCCATCTCTCAAACACTGCACAGAGGGAAGGAGTGCTCTTGCTCCCTGTTTGCATGTGGACTTGGAGCATTTGGACACTTTATAGGCCACCTGCACTGTCCCTGGGGACCTGAGGAAGCATCACCAAGGAGCCACAGCCATCAGCCTACAGGGTGACCATGTGACCACCAGATTCTTTCTGCTTTCCCCTGAGAAGCCTGGATACTGGGACATTACCTGAAATACTGAAAGTCCATTTTTCTCCACAAAAACTAAATACACTTGCATAGTTACTCCTAGGCAAATAACTATCCCATATAGTGCGATGACTGCTCTGGCAGATTGATAGGCAGAACATGTTCCCTTTCTGATTATAATCTACCTCCATTTCTCCTGCCAAGCTGGAGAATGGGGAAGGCATGTGAGCTTGGATTTGGGTTGTTTTCTGATTGCAGATAGGTTATTTAAGGGTTACATGGCCCTCTTTGGGCATAGCTGGTGTCAGGGGCAGGCAGCCCTCAAGTCAGAAATCAGTCATGCACTGCAGTTCTTGACTGCCTGCAGGGTGCTGCCCTGACCGAAGAAGTCTTGCAAGCAGAAAGCAGAAGCCAATTTCTATTGCCAGCTTCTCTGGAAAAAAACTGCCTTAGAGGTGACAAGAAGGTTGTCTTCTGAACTTTGAGCAAAACTGACACATTTAGAGGATGAACACATGAATGTCTTACACAGCACCGTCTGGCAATCCCCAAGCAATGATTTCACCTATCCTGCATCACGAGGGCACACTCCTTTTGCCCTCAAACTCAGGGTCAGACACGTGGAGAGGGGAGGATTGTGATCAATAACTGTCAGAGATGCATATGTCCTTCAGGACCCTTTGGAACATCTAAGAACACAAGGAGTGCAGAGGCCACTGGCTGCCTATCTGAAATCTCCCAGCGCTGGGCTCTGCCCCCATAGTTACTGTAACACATCTTGCAGTTTGTGCTTGAACCTGGCAGAGAAGCCAAGAGCTTTAAATGGCAGCTGTTTTTCTCCATGGAGCCCCTTCCTGTGGGGCATCCCACTGCTACAGGGTCACCAGCTCAGTTGTACTTTGCTGGGAGCCTCCCATGTGATGGCAGAGGACCCCAGGACCGAATTACGAAATTAAGCGTGCTGATTTTTTTATTAGAGAGTAGCTTCACTTTCCTGCCCCTAGAACTTCTTTCACTTCTCATCTCTGTAGAAAGCTGTGTTCTGTCAGGCTGTACAAGCTCTTGACTTGCATTTTTCTGAAGAGTGGCCACAGCCACTAGATCATGCTCTCTGCAGGAGGAAATAAAATGTGCCACCGTAGCAGTGGTGTGTGCTGGGCAGAAACTGCTCAGATGGGCTGAGCAGGTAAGAGCTCACACATGTGCACAGACCTGCCAATGTGCTTTAAAAAAAGGCAAACACAACGGGAGGCCCCTGTGCCACATTCACCAGATGGTCTCACACCTGCCAGTATCTTCTGCTGGTCTCACTGGGGTAACCACAAAGCTTTCTTTTCCTCCCCCATGCCATTGTATCTGTGGAAAAACAGCTGCCACCTTACAAGATGTCCCCAGAACTCAGCCTCCTGCAAGTCTGTGGGCCTCAGTGTAAGCTGGTGACAGCCCCATGTGACAAAGGGCAGTGTCAGAGCAGGGCAGGATGTCTCAACAGGCATGGCAGTGTGTGTTTGCACAGATGTTCCATGCAGGGCATGATCCTCCACTCTTTGCTGCTGCAGTAGTGCAACAGGTTGGAGTCAGCCTCTCCGGCTCCCCATGCTGATACACGTGTTAAGTTCATTATCCTGTTTGCAGCTCTTTTTCAGGATAACTGAGATGTGAATGTTTGAGCTGTGTCAACAGCACACACTGTTAGACCTCCAAGGAAATTAAGACCCCAAAATGATTGCAAATGGAAAACCTTTTTTTTTTTCCTTTTTAATTAGTAATCCAACCAACCATTTAATAGAGAGCAAAATAATCACAGAGGGGTGAAGGCAAGGTATGTAAACTAGATTTCTGCTTGACTGGACCTGCTCTCTCAGGGTGCAATTGGTAACACTTGTCTGCTTTAATAAATCTGCACCTACCTGAACACATAGGAAAAGCTGGGGGAAAATGTCATTGTTGGCTTCTACAAAGATGTTTCTAATACTCATATTTGCTTCCAATTGTTCCTCAAAGGCCAACTTCAATCCCACTCAACTTCAATTTCACATTATTTTGAGAAAATTAAGAATATGTTTTCCAATGGATATTTCCACTCCTATTACTGAGGTTTGAGATCCTCATTAAAAGCCATTAAATCTTGAGGAATAATTAGACTGTTTCTTGTTAGATGAGGTCTGTGCCAGTAGGGCTTCTTAGCTCCATTTATTTACAAAAAAAAAAGAGTAAGCTTTTACAAAACATCCAATCCTGAAAGATACTCTTACATCTGCATATCTGAGTTACATTCCACATTATATTTTAGCCCATACATTGAACCCTTGAGTCCTCCTTATTTTAAGAAACAGACTTCAAATTCATGCATCTGTATCTAAAAATCTGCACTCTTCCTTTGCACTGAATTTTTGTTCCATGTTTTTTTTTTTCCCCAAGCTAACCCAGCAGGCGGTATTCTTGCTGAATATTTAACCTGAATATCTAATCTGTGCCAGCTCCTCTGCAATGGCTTTTGTGTTTGTTTTTTTTTTTTTTTTTCCCAATTTTGCTTGTCAAGAGAGCTCATTGTTAGAAGGGATGTCCCGGGCATTACCTGCGTGTGGAGGGAGGGAGCTGGCATGTCCCTGGTGCTTCACCTCCTCGGGGTGAGCCAGGTGTTACCTGCTGCCAGATCCCAGCCTCCCCTGGCATGCCGGGCTGTGCTGGAGGAATCCCGGGTTTCACTTCACTGTCCTCTGCCGCCTCTCACAACAGCAGCCACACGCCTCATTGCAGGGAGGTTTCCCAGCCAAGGGCAGTGGCAGCTGCGGAAACACGAGGCAGCTTCCCCACATCCCGGGCTGGGTTCAGACCTCCCCGTGCTCGAGGGTGACCTGCCACATGCAGCAGATCAGGCACCGGCTGCTTTAACTTCAGCCATTCCCACAGCCTCCGGCAGAGGCTTTCTTGCCTTTGTCTTCCCTCTTTCCCAGCGCTTAGGAAGAGGGAAGACTCTACCCTGTCAGAGATGACACGTAGGAGGGTGAGATTCAGAGATAGTTGGCAGAGAATTACCACTTAGGCTAATCTGGTGAAAGGTATTTTTTAAAGCAACGAAGAAAAAAGGAGGATAAAGTACACTGCTTTATACTGTGGGGTGCCTTTGGACAGAGATCTGTAAAGAGTCCCAAGGTACAGGGTTGTTCCAGTTCACAAAATGAGAAAGCAAAGCTTCTCCCTTCCAGATTCATCATGAACTCCAGGAAGGGAAGATTATAAATGCTGGACAAACGCTGGAAATAAAAACATAAATCTACCACAGAGAGCGCACTATTCAAACAGTGTTACTCACAGCCTGCACCCCTGAATAGCCCCACCACTGCTATTTATAACACCACAAGCACCCTTGGAGCTATGGAAAATCCAAACACTACTGGGACAAGCATTTTCCCACCCGTGAGAACAGAGAACCTGTTTGTGCCACGGCAGTGACTCAGGAGTGGCTGGGGCTGCTCCATCCATTGCCGGTTTGCAGGGCGGTGGTGGGACACAGACCTTGTGTGCACCCAGCTGCAGCTTTGTGAAGCCCAGCGTGTCGTATATGTTGCAGACTTGCAGAGCAGTTTTAGGCTAAGCACTAGAAAGTCATCACGTTTCTTTTTCCGGATGTATTTAATTACAAATTAAAAAAAAAAATATATCATGGAAGAATTTGTGAATAGAAACATGTCCAGAAAACTGTTTCTGCTGTCTGAGGCTCTGCTGTTGTATTTGCAACAGGAACTTTTAGAGGTTTGTCCCTTTCCCTAAGAAAAATTCAGGCTCCTTGCACCCTGAGGTCACATGTCCTTGAATTTTCCCAAACAATGTCTTGTGGCTTTGCTAAGAATCTTTTCTGGCCATTTCAAATTCATTATTTCACTTGCTCTTGTCAAGAACTCTCATGCACGTCTTATCCGTTAGTAAGCCTCAGTAACACCCTTGGCACTGGAAGTATTCAATAAGGAAGCCTGCTTTGGTGTGAAGGGATGCACAATGACGTATGAAGTGTAGCCCTTCCAAAAACGTCTTTTCTCTTCCTCTGAACTCTAGATTATGCCATTCATCTGAACTTGTCTGGAAGATATCTGATGCTTGAGGATGAGAGAATTTATCTGGCTCAGTACCTTGACTAATGTCTCTTGGAAAGTTTCAGCTGTTGCAGAAAATGAAGAGAATGGTGGTGTACAACTATGACTTTTTTTTTTCCTTCTGGGACCCAAAGCTGGGATTTTGTTTGGTACATGGAGATTTTGTTTTAAAAAGATATTGCATCTAAGGAGAAATGAAATTTCTGCTCCAATCTTAACGTAAAATTAAAATGTGTAATGTTTATTCCTTGAGAGCACCTTGACAGCATAGAACTTCCATCATCACATTCCAGAGTAAATATATAGATATGCCTATCTGCCAGGGACAGTGACTTAGAAAACTAATCTTCAACTGCAGAAACCACAGCCTCCGGCTCTTGCCCCTTGGGGCCAAATCTAGTAAAGAGAAAAAGGCAAATGTCACATTTCCCTGCCAGTGAAGTTTCTGACCACCCAGAAGGCTATTCAGCCCAGGGAGAAGCAAGCAGTTTTTTATGCAGCTTCTATAACATTTCCTTCCAACCCTATTTAGACATAAACCAGGCCTGTACAGGCAACAAATAGACTCTACAGGGGCTGTTATTCTGCATTTTAGAATCATGGTAAGAGGTCTCACAACACTGCCCATGGTGACAGGCATTACAGAAACCCACCATAAGAGGCAATACTTGTCCTGGGGAGCACCAGAGCCTAGAGAGAGGAAAAGAAAAGCTCATCTCAGTGGGAAGTATGCCTGCGATGACCCAGCCCAGCAGCCAAAGAGCAGAAGAGCAGACAGATCAGACAGGGAATCACAGAATCATTTAGTTTCACAAACACCTTTAAGATCATAGAGTCCAAGCCTAATGCTGATAAGTCCATTGCTAAATCATCTCCCATACCAGTGATCCCCGTGTGCTTTCAACATTTTATCCTGGATCTAATTGTCTGTGACCATTTACAAACAGCACTGAGATGGACAGGGTAGGGGCAAGGTAAAGTGAAACTCTGATTCTCTGGTTTTCTTTGGCAGGCCTCTTCTCCTACACATTATGTGGGTGTTTATCTGATTTTCTAATCTAGACCTGGTTTAAAGCTTATCATCCTCAACACAAAGGACAGCAGCTCTCACCCTGGCAGGAAGGGGCACTCCAGCACTCTTGCTTCAACTTCCCTCTCCAAATCAGGCAGATTGGGGATTTTAACATGGGCTTTCCCCAGTGATTTCTGAACCACAAGGCTGCTGCCTACTCTGGTTAAAGATTCAGCATTTCCTGGTGGAGCTGCTCCACTCTGTGCCAAATAATTTAGTGTGAACAAATGTGGTTTGGTCACTCCTGTTAAGCTTTAAGGGAAATAGGACTAGGGAAGCGTTTTCATAAAGACAGTCATGACCTACATCACATCATGTCATGAGTGGAAATTGCAAATTTCCTCCACACAGAAAGAAGGAACTGAAGTGGAAAGTGCAAACCCTGGACAACCCCTGTTGGTCCAACCACAGAGTGAAACAGAAACAAACACAACTAAAGGAGGAAGCAATGTGACCAGCAAAGTGTCACATCAGCACTGCTCCTCTGGAAACCTCCTCGCCCAGGTCTGCCTGCCCATGGGTGGGAGAAGACTGAATGAGGCAAGGAGAGAAAATGTCTCTTCACTCTGCTTGTCCTCAGCTCAGCAGGGTTTCTGAAAAATCCCTTGTGTGCTCTGGATGTGCAGATCTATTGGCATCCATTACCTTGCTCAAGGAAAACTCTCTTAGCTATTTGAGATCCGAGCAAATTTCTCACGGATGCAGAGCAAATTAACAATATAGGGATGGCCTAGGCATGGGGAAAAATGCAGAGGTTTGAGAGCCACCCCCTCACACACCCCAGTTCAACATAATCTGGCTTCTTGAAGATCTGTGTCTTGTACTTGATTTCAAACTCCCAGGGAAGCTTTTCCTGTGGTTGGGACATTCATAAAGTCTCTCTCTCTCATGTGGGTGTTCCAGCAGTTAACACCATCTGCAATCATGTTGCAGACATTGCCTATGCTGGAGTACACTTTTTTCTTTATTTTCTTTTTTTTTTTTTTTTTTTTTTTTTTAATGGAGACTCTAATTTTCACATGACTGATTGAATTTAATGACATCTCAGACATTTCCCCCTCTGAAAAATGTGCCTAAAAATGACCAAAAGATTCAAACATTGAGAGATTCAAGCCAGGCAGCCAAAGTGATTGCATAAGACTTGCTTCCTTAGAAAAGCCATGCTAGAAAACAATGAAATTCAAAGTAGCTGGTTTTCTGTTCTCTTAATTCTCTAATTCTAACAAACTAGTGTGCCAGTAGGACTGGAAAATTTTCCATTCACAGAAGTCGCATATCTGTGTCTATAACGTCCTAGAGATTTGCTGAAATTTGTGGGTGCCCAATCCTCTACAGAGGTGTGGAAATCAACCCTTTGTTCAGCAAAATATTCCCTTGTTTGCCAGTGTCTTTTGATGAGAAAAAGTAATGAAAATTCTGTTGACTATTGTCACAGACCACTTGAAAAACAGATACAAATCTATGCAAAATTGAACGGACTCTCTTCTCAAGGAAAAAAAAAATAAAGCAAGAAAAATGTTGATTGATGGTGATCATCAACTCACATAGCTGAGGAGTGAGCAAAACCACCTCACTTACAGGCTGGCACTGTAAAAAGGAGGAAGATGACAAGGCAAGGGAAAGGACCATGCTCCACATCCTCGGAAGCTGGACCTGCTTCCTCTGAAGAAGCTCAGACAAATGCCACAGAAACACCTGGGAGAGTGGCACTGTGTTGATTTCTTAGTGGATCAGTACTCCAGGGTTGGACAGCCTGGCTGGGATTTCCTACAGCTCCTACAGCCTTACCACCCCAGGGCCACCCCTCTGAGTCAGTTGAGATGCACATGTGCTGCTGGCAAGAAGGACATAGCTGCAACCCCAGAACAGCCCAAGGTGGCAGATAATGCCAGCCTCTCTCCCTGGGGGCTGGGAACATCGACATTTGGGAGGAGGAGGAAGAAGAGGAAGAGGAGGAAGTTGGTGTCCGTGACATATCTCACACATATGGCAGAACCACAGCAGCTGAGAAGGCTCCTAAGCCAGGAAACAGGATTAGAGATAACTGAGAGAACTTTTTCCTGTGTCCTGGGGGTCCATAAACCTGCCTGTGGGTGAGTTTTCTGCCTGGGAGCATGCCTTGTCCCTTGACCAAACCTGGGCTAACAGCCCATCATTTCCAACACTACCCAGCTTTGTGTTGAGGAGCAACTTGTGGCTTAAAAAGTGACTTTGTCATCCTATATATAAATAACAGACACAGCACAAGCTGCATCATGTCTAACTGGAAGACAATCATAACTTCTCCGGATTTATTGTTGACTGTGAACACACTAACATGAAAATACTATTTTAAAAGTCTGAACGCGGTACATGTTTTCTCCGTCTGTGTTCTTAAATTGATAAAATACATCTGCTCTGAAGAGCCATTACAGCTTATCACAGAAACTTGGATCTAATTTATTGCCAGCAAAAAGCTTTCTTCAAGCCTCTTTCTTTTTCAGATGCTCTACCATAAAACATGATAATTCACATTAAGAATGCATTTAAACATTGCTGAAATGACAACTTGTCCTGAATAAAAGGTAGCATTCAGGGTGATGGTTAGGATAAAACATAGCCAAGATTGGAATTACAAGCTTTAGTGATTTGGAATGCATCAAGTCTTGCCTAATAACCCTTATATAGCCAAAGTGGCCTACAGCCTGCTGAAAATCATCTTCCTTAAATCAGCTTCCTTTTGAGTCCTCTAAATCGCCTGCCAGATGTTTGAGAAATCCAGATCCATTGCTTTCACCCAGTACACTCTCTTTACCCTTTTTTGTGGCTTTGGGAATGCAGTCATCAGGCAAAACTTGCTGCTTCTCAGAGGTTTTAAAATCAAATTAAATCAAATCAAGCAGAGGGGTGTGCAGTACCAAACATAATTGCTGACTGTGGCCACAGGCTGAGGACAGGCACAGTGATGGACAATCTGAGCCCTCCTCCTCTGCAGGGTCTAGCAGATACCACAGTACCTTCAGGGACAGTCAGGGGGAAGAGCTTACAGAAGGAGCCTGAAGGGTCAGTAGGGTGTGCATGAAGCAGTTCTGCTTGTGAGAGGTCCCTGTGCAGGAGAGGATGCTAGCACAGCCCATGATGTTCCATAATTATCACCCAAATTCCTCCTCATTCTCGCCAGATTTTCATAACTTTGTTATGCATTCTGCACCAGCCCTTGGCTCTTGTGCTCTCCTTCCCCCTCTGGATAGCAGGGTGAGCACAGAGCAGGTGCTGGGGAGAGGTGATGCAAACATGCCCCTGGCATTCCCAAGCAGTTCATGCTTCTGTAAGCAAACTGTGTCCCAGAAGCCGTGCTCCTTTTGCTCCTTCATCAAGGATGCTCTCCAGATCCTCCATGTTTCTGTAGTGGCTCTGCTGGATTTGGATAGGGAGAGCTGCAGTTGCCTGCTTGAGTTGGTGCTTGTTCACCTGCTCAGGTCTTCTCCTCGAGTCCTGTCTCAGTGCTCACAACATGAGTCTAAAGGCACTGTGGGTGGCACTATGGGGTAGAAACTCTCTTCTCCCAAAGAGAAAGTGTAAAGCCAGACTTTATCTTCTGGCACAAGGACAGATCCAGCTTCTAGATGATCTCAGGGATTTCCAGGCAACTGGCAGTTTTTTGCAGCCTTGTTTTAGACACTGTTCCCTACTTGCATATGGAAATGAACTGCTTTTCCCAGGAAACAAGTGGTGCTGAAATGTTGCCCCACCAAGCCCTAGCCCTAACTCTAACCCTTTGTTGTTCCTGTCCAAAGCTCCCCTATTGAAGGCCCAGTGGGTGGTGGGGCAGGGCAACCCATTGTGCATGAGACCACTGGGCCTCACCTGGTGGCTGGGGAGACGCTGGGCAGAGTCACACCCCTGCTCCAAGCTCTACTCTCTGAGCGTTCAGCAACCTCCCTCCCTAGCGCTCATTAACTCAGCAAAGCAACCATGCTGCTCTGGCCACTCTAAGATCTTGTAGGGCAGCAATATTGTCTGTTTCTACTGCTGTTTTAGTTTCATTAAATGCCCCCTAAAAGCTGCTGTTTTGAGCATTGCTTTATTAACTCACTGGAAACACGGAGTCTCCCCATTGCCCCTGCTCAGTGCCACTGGCAGATGCACTTCTGTGCAAAATTCATCTGCTGACATTGGTGCTTTCCTGAGCATCACCAGCAGAGCACAGCTGCACACGAGCCAGGAGGTGCAGAAGGCAAATGAATGTTTCACATTAAAAGTGCAATGTCATAGATTAGTAGAAAGAAGGAAAAAACCCCCAAACCACCACATAGGTAACTCTGCTCCCTCAAAAGGACCAAGTTCACTGGCAGATTTAGTAGTTTGAAAGCTAGCAATGCTCTTGCATTATTGCTTGAACAACGTGGCCAGATCTTCCTCCCTCTGAGCAGAACTCAGACTTTCCTGGAGACATCTCTGCAGCCATGGGTAAATCCTATTTTTTTGGCAGTACTTAAGCATTACTGGGGATCTCTTTTCATGCACTCAGCTATCCATGTAAAAACACATCAAGGTCTCCAGTGCCAAGCACGTAGCAAAAGCTGTGGACATCTACATTAGATGCTTTGGAAATGCCACCATGGAGTATGCTCCTCCAGACACTGACTCCAGCTATTTGCTTGCCATTAGAAAAGGGCCTGCTCAGTCCAACACCCACAAATCAAGAGTGTTGTGCAGTAATACAGCATTGTTCACTTTCTTTTCTCAAAGAAAAAATAAAAGAAATCAGATTTCATCGCTTCATTATGTGTTACAGTTGTTTAAATGAAAGACTTTGCTTCGAATTTTCCTACAGTCATTTTCTGTCTTATTTTTGTTATGCTTTCAAATAACGTTCACTTGGGCATTCACTTGGGAAACACAAGAAGAGGAAAATGTTGAAAAGCTATTGATCTGCCAGGTGGAAAACTCTACATTTCATTTCCAGGACTTTTTTTTTTTCAGCTTGAGAAACAACATATTATCTGTTCAGTAAAATTCTGGAATCATAAAATTGTTTTATAACAAGAACAATCACAAAGACAATTTGTTCTTTGAATTTATTTTGAAGCCTGCACATCTATTGTATGCCATGCTTATATGTATAAGTCAGTTGTGAATGCAGTTTTGGGTCTTGTTCACAAAGCTGATTACAACCAGAAAAGAAAAAACTGCTAGCAATGCTAAAATTTGTCCCTATGGAAAAAAGCATCTCTAAAATTACTTCTTATGTGCCATGGAAGATGCCAAATTACAGTACCTCCCTTTCCATTAGTCACTCCACAACATTGTTCCTAGTTGCCACATCTTGCTCTTCCCCAGCAAGAAAGCAAAGAGGGCCACCAGACTCCCTGCTATCCTTAAGTGATAGATTGAAAACATTTCCTTTTTGTTCTGTCTTTTAGGAAGACGAGAAGTGGACCATGCATTTAGAGAAGAGTTTGAGATGCTGCAATTCTAAATTTCCACAAAAATACTCATTGGCAGAGCTGTGAGAACCAAGAAGGCTCTGCTTAGTGGGGCTTCAACTCCCTGTGCTACATATATTTTCTACAACTAGTTCTAAGCTTATCATGTCACTTCTCCCCAAAATAAGGTGTCTGTCCTGCACTGTCTTTGGCAAAATCTATACTTGAATATCCCCTGGTCCTTCAGCAAACACAGAAGCAGCAGCAGGTACTCATTAATTGCCTACCTCAGCCATTGCTATTGTCAGACCTAAGTGGGGGTGGGACATCACAGGTTTCTCTAACTTAATGAACACTGCCTGCACTGCAAGGGTCAGAGAAACCCTAGACAAACATCTCCTGATGTTGAAAAAGAGCCTTTAAAAAAAAAAAAATAGGTCAGAATCCTGTTCTTCCTGTATTTGCTCCAGAGCGGGTGAAGTTGTAGAGAAAGAACAGCTTTTAAAGGCACAAAGTGGATTCTGGCATGTTTCCCCTTTTGTATTCCAAGCTTCAAGTTGGAAAAGGCTGCATTGAGGGTGGGGTTTTTTGTTAGTTTAGTTGTGCTGCTAGACATACATTTAATCTGTTTCCCTGATATTCCTGTTATGAGAAGTGGCAGCCAGATTTAGGGAGACATTCATCAATAGAGAAAGCATACATGCAATTGCAGCAGCATGGTCTAAAACAAAGGAAATTCACTTTTCATTACCCTGAGGCATTGAAAGGCTCTGCCATTCTTAGTATTCTCTCTCTCTTTCTAATATTAAGTTATTGGGAACTGGCACCCATCCTTTCCCCATGAAGACATGGGAAGTTTGCAAGCTTTAAGTGAAAGATCTGGAGGTGGATCACATCAGCCTGGTTGGGGTGAGAAGAGACCTGTGGGGATAATCTGGCCAAACTCCCCTGCTCAAGTGAGGTCACCCAGAGGTGGTTGCTCAGAACCATGTCCAGAAGACTTTTGAATATCTCTGAAGATGGATATCTGTGCACTTAGAAGCATTTTTTTACCTCATGTAAATGCACAAAAGTGCCTTATCTTACCCAAACTGTCCTTCCACAAGAACTAAATCTCACAGATCATGGATAGGTTCCCACGTAAAGGAAAACAGAGCAAGCCTACATGGTCAGGGTGGGCATTAATTTCTCTCATGACACAAATAAATTCTTTCACTTCTTGTGAGAGAAACAAACTCACTTTCTCTTTTCTCTGCTTTTTACCTTTTTTGCCTCTCCAAACACCCACACTTTTCCTGTGGCACTGGGCCATCAAAGGGAATTACCAAGATGGAGGGAGCCCTTTACAAAGATGTCCAATAACCACAGAGAGAACTTTCTAATCATCTTGCCCCATCACGAGGGGCAGTAGGGGTGACAGATCTGGAATTTTTACATGGGTCAGATGAGTGGTTTTGTGGACAAAGGAGTGACTAAGAAAGTTTCAGTTCAGCCACCTTCCTGCTCTTTCCGTGGGGAAATACAAGCCCATGTAAGAACGAAGAAGTGGTTAAGTATGGGGTTATCTGACCAGATCTCTCACCAATCTTCCACACTTGGGGATTCCTTCAGCCACCAGTACATACATTTCTGAATTTTGATAACAAGAATATTCAGAGCTGCACTAGTATATGTTAACATTGGGACTGCTTCTTTGGGAGTCATGCTGGGGGTTTTAGTGTGGGTTTTGCTGTTCTTGGGGGGCTTTTGTTTGTTTGTGTTTTTCTTTGCCTGATTTTTGTTTTGTTTTGGTTGGTTGTTGTTTTGGTGGGAGTTTATTTTGGTGGGTTTTTGTTGTTTTTTTGAATTGCAGCTTGCTAACTTGTGGACTTTACTGACTTGTGGTGGTAACAAGCTTTTCAAACAATTGTCCCTTATTTAAGGATCTTTTTTCACCATATGCTCAACAAAGTACTCTTTAGAAGCTGGCACAGATTCCCCAGAACTTTCCAGTTTTCCTGTAAGGTGTTATAATATCCCTGCTCCAGCACGAGTGGAAATAATTAGGAGACATCTCTCTGGGCTTCAGCAGGCTGAGAATGAAGCATCCAATTTGCTCTCTGAGACTTTTGTAAAATCATACACAATAAGTTGCCCTGAGGTGTGAGTCTTACTCAAGAAGGTGTCTGGGGCAGTTGGGGCTGAGGCCTCCTTCCCTTATCACTAGCAGGGAGATCTACAGTACTGCTTCACTGTAGTGACTGCACTTTTAAAACAATCTTGTCTTGTATTGCAGGTTTGCTTATCCCAATTGCTATCCTAACTTAATTCTTCATTAGAAGGATGGTGTGACTTTAACAGCCCATATATTTAGGCTAATAATTAATATTCTTGCCTAGACTGAGAATTGAAGATACCCTATTAATGAAAAAAAATCAGCATGATACATTTGGCTTGTGTCAGCTTACATTTTTCATTTGCCTCATATCTCAGCTTTGGTAATCAAGTTGATTTTATTTTTATTTACACTTAAGTGTCACTGCCCAATTCAATTGCAAAGGATGAAATAGGGAGGGGACAGAATCCTGTATGAAAACCAGCGGTTGATATTGGAATTAAAAAAAAAAAAAAGGAAGAGAGAGAGAGAGAGAAACATCTTCTGCATTTCTTTGCCTATCATTGCCTAATTTGTGGCAAATCCCAGACACATTCCTAAGGATGCAGATGATGACAGTGTCAGAAGACTCCTTGTTCTGGAGGTCACAGGAAGTCAGTGGCAATTGGAGAACCCAAGTTTCCCCTACAGAGATACTGCTAGTGTTTTTTGTATTTCTCCATAACAAGGTGAAATTTAAGCTGACAAAACTGCTTCAAAATCAATGCCTTGGAAAAGATATTGCATATGTTTTCACTTCTACCACATACATTTGATTGTTGTGTCAGGGTTTTTTTCATACTTTTTCCACAAACACAAAAAATGCCAAAACATGAAATTCTCTATTAACTGTGCAGTCTATCCTGTAAGCAGACTACAAATCACAGCATTACTCTTGTCCTTAACCCTATAAAGTGCATTAGAAATCTGAATCATGCTGTTTCAAAAAGCTCATACCCTAGAGATGGGGTTCAGCTGTGACACATTGATATCACACATAAAATATCTCTGCTACACGATGGCACCCAGCCAAGGGGGTATGAGACCACAGCCCCACTCAGATGCCCAGTAAAGCCAGGAGGGAATCACAACAAGGCACAGGCACAGAATTTGCCTGTCTCTACTGGCAACAAATACTATTGACACGCAAACCTCAGGAGTGCTAAAATGCTTCACTCCAAGGAAAGGCCAGGACATCCCAGGGAAGCAGTCAGCCAGACACTGATAAATCATCCCATTTACACAAGGCAGTGAGAGCACCTCAGCCACACTTTAAAGAACACGACTTTTAGCCCAGCTCACACAGCCCTGGGGCAGCACTGTACTGTTTGCATCTTTTTCCTGAAGTCAACAAAGAAGCTGTGGATACCCCATCCACAGTTGCATCCAACACTTACTCCCAAGTATTCAAGTCCAGGTTGTATGGGGTTTGGAGTAATCTGTCTCATGGAAGGTGACCCTGACTGTGACAGGGGAGTGAAACTAGGTAATCTTTAAGGTCCCTGTCCAACATAAACTATCCTGTGATTCTATGTCTTACACAGTGTTTTCATATTCTCTCTTGCTCCATCATTCACTGCTTGATTTGGTTTCATATGCTGATGAACTCCTGCATTTTACTGTCTCTCACCTACCAACGCACTTTGGTTTCTTTAATCAGGCCATTGCCTGATTCAGCAAGCCAGCTAGTTCCACTTGAGTAACCATCAGCTTCGTATACCAAAGGCTGTTTGTTTTATTCCTGCAATTTCAATTTTCACTAGCTCTGCCTGCCTCCCCAGGCTGCAGTTGGCAGCAACAGGAGGAGATGCAGGACACAAGCAGAACAAACAGTCTGTGGCAACACAGGTCTAAGGAAGCAGCTCTGCAGTACAGCAGCAGACAGCAGCTCCCAACGTCTTCACTTTGAAGGGAGACAGCTTCCCCATAAATGCTACCCAGCAGAAACTCAGTTGCACATCAATTGCTATTGATGCAAAATTAAGACCTGAAGATCTTGGAATCAAATTCAGAATTGAATAAACTATTCATAAGAAATTACCTCTCTCTTCCACTGTGTGCATTTTGTTCACCAGCATTTCCTAACTTTCAGACATGTGTCGTCTGAGATAATTCATCAAATAACTTAATCTACATGACAAAAATTATGCACATAATTTGGGAGCAGACTCCACAAACACTTAATATTCAAAATTCAAGCTGTGGTGATTAGTCTTGATTGAACACACAAATCAGCCAGTATCTTACTGTATTTGAATGATTAACTCATAGTTTTTGGAAAAAAACTCCACACTTATGATTATGATGAATTCAGAATCTGCTTTTTTAGGACTACTCTGATATTTGCTTGTGATTTTGCCACCCCCTCCTTTTTTTTTTTTTGGTTTGAATTCTATAACTCTCTCACCATTTAATCCATTTGCAGACAGTAAACAGAAAAGGAGGATGTATTCCAGAAATGTATTCCAGGATGCATTCTGGTAGAAATTTGGAATTGAGTTTTTGTAAAAGCTTTCTGCAACACTTGCTCTGACCTCTGATTTTTCCAGCAAATAATGAATTCATGCTGATGAACAGTGTGCAACTTGACGATACCAAGTCAAAAGTGCTTTCGAATTATTTTTCTTCTCCCTGCTCCATCTTTCTTTCCTAGGATCAGATCAGTACATATGAAAGACCATAATCTGGATGCCTTCCATTCAACTATTTTCAGAGGAACATCTTGAAAGTTTCCTTTCTCCTTCTTAAGATGAAAAGTTCTTTTCAACTCCATTGGCACTTCGGTGCCAGAAATGAGATCAAAATGAAGGGTTTCTTATTTCTTTCCCTCAGTGAACACCTGGAAGAACACCAGAGGCTATCTGATATTCTGAATATCTGCCATTTTTCTCCTGGTAGCAGATGGTCTCTTCATCCTTGGACACTGCTGTCATGTACTACACTTAAAAGCTCAGAGTCAAGGTAGAGTGCTTTAGAACAACAAAAAAAAAACAATTACTAGAACATAAACATCAGTATAAATACCTCATTTGTAATCAGTTTTATTCCATTGTTACAGCAAAATGCACATTTCACCTCCATGCGGGAGATGACTGAAGCAGTAAGTATACAGCAAAGCAAAACCACCATTGGAAGAGCACAACTTCCCTTGGAAAACAGCCTTAGAGCAAAATCAGAGAAGCACAAAATCCTGCCAAGACGTCAAGTTTTGCTGACAGTTTGTTTTGGAAATAACATCAAAAAATAAATGTTGTCAATACCAAAAAGGAATCTGATAGCAGTATTTACAGTTTCAGTGTGCTAAAATAAAGTTGTTTAACTTAATTCCAAAGCCACCTTTGCTTCAAATTTCAGTCAGTTGTGGTACCTGACTTAATACCTATACCCTCAAGAAAAACAGTGGGATGGAAATGCTCCAGTTACACTGAAGCATGCTGAGAGGAAGATTTGAGTTTTATTATTGTAAAAATTTTGGGCAAGAATAGTGCAATTTAGGAATGTTAGTTTGATTAACATAAAGTCACAGCTGGAAAAAAATTCAGAAGGGATAGTTAAAGAAAACCTCAATCCTGCACTCAGCTCCTGGTGTGGCAGCAAGGGGAAAGTTGTCCAGATGCTGCAGATGTTCACCTTCTGCCTGGCAGGGAAGATCTAAGGATCTTTTGGGGTTTGCAGTCTCTATACAAGGGGGAAGGAGATGCTCAGCATCCTACTGCCAGTGATGGAGCAACCACAGGGCAGGGACTTCTGCAATAGAAACCTTAAGAGGGCAGAAAGGGTAGCAAGAGATTTGGTGGGTGTATGGAAAAGGGAAGAGCAAACAGGGCCAGCTGCTTCTGGATATGGGGCAAAGGTGTTTTCTTGAGGTTTCTGCAGGAGGGATTTCCCCAGCAGCTATTTATTGCCATTTCTGACTTTAAAAGACAAGACTTCGGGAAATACAGCACAGGGTAGATGGTACTGAGAAATACCCATCCCTCCATCTCCCATTTCTTCTTTAGATGAGGAAACCAACTGAAGCCTGCTTCTGCTCCTCTAAGCAGCTGCATCACACACATACACAGACTTTATGTGCATATTTCTTTCTATGTATCTTTTCACATGCCCAGGAGGAGGACAGGGCATGGGGAATGATTACATTTACAGAGGTAGAAAGCCTAGATTGGTTTCCTGGGAAGAGCAAGGTGAGGTCAGACAAGGTGCAAATTGGCAGAGCTATGCCTTTTAATGCTACAGGGTATTTTTGGCAGAAGGGGAACCCCAGTTTCAAAGTGAGCCTTATCCTACAAATAGGAGCTATCTCGTGATGGGGAGCCCATCTCCCATGTGCATGTAGGGAAGTGAGAGTCACAGCACTCCCCAAAAAAGTGATGCCTCCAAAGCCTGGAGAGGAGCAAGGAGAAGAAGGAGCCCTACTCCACCTTGAGGGTTCCTACAAAACACTGCAAGATAGGGTGTGGATGAGACCCTGTGCTGCCACCATCCCCCTGAATTAAAGGATGATACCCTGCAGTCTTGCTGCAGCATCCTTTTGGTATACTCAATCCCACACTAGCAACTTTTCACCTCCTTCAGGGAGATGGGGCTACGTTGTGGCCAAGGATGAGGGTGCTCTTTCCCACGCCAAAGCCAGACCCTTTCTCCCAGAACAGAGTAATTTCATACACCGAGAGACCAGATGGCAAAGCTCAAATGTCATATTAGCTTGTTTCTGAAAAAAAGCCACAGCCCAGGACAAGACTGGCAAAGCAGAGGGAGCACAGCACATGAGCACACACGCCCACTCACCAAAACACAGCTGGCTGGGGTTATTTTTAGACCCAATTTGACAGGGTCCCTTTAAATTTCGCTGGCTTTTGTCAGTTTGTATCACAGAGCGAACGTTGTTTAAACAGAACACATTATTTTTGGCCCGTGAATCACAGGACCCGCTCAGCAGCCTTTTCATGCAAACCACTGAGAGGCCTCTGTTTTTCTCTGCACCAGATTATTGCAAAAATACCCTTAATCACCAGGTACGGGGATTGGCTTCAAAGTTTTGCAAATTAGGAGTCAGCTATCAAATAGCTTCCTAGGGGCTGTAAACCACACAAATCCCATTGCCATTAATGAGGGCTTATGCCACTAAATGATATTTTCTGTACATGCACACATATATATACCAACACATACACACAGGGAGTGTACAGCACGCCTGGTTGGTTTGCTCCTGTAGGAGGCACATGGGATTTCCCTGATGTAACATCCTTGGTAAACCTAACTGGCAGGCAAGCGGGGAGATCTCCCGGGGACCCCTCACTCATCCCTCTGGGAGCCAGCACCCTGGGAGCAGCGGCGGTAATTGCTCAGCTGCGGTTCTAAGGGAGATGCTGGCAGAGGAGCTGTGGGAGTGTTACGAGGGGGGGTGAAACACCAGGGGACTTTTAAGTGTGGCAGGGAAGGAAAAAAAAAAAAGCAAAGGGAAAAAAAGCAAAGGCAGTTTGTTTTAAAGGTCCCAAAGACCTTTGTAAATACATGTGCCTCGTGCCTAAGCACTGCCAGCGGTGACAGGGATCTTCCTGGTTCCTCCGTGGCGGGAGGAGGAAGAAGAACATCCCCATCCCTGAGCTCAGCGCCTACGTAGGCTCGTGGTTCCCCGGTCCCGCTGGGCTGCGGGCAGCCCTCCTGCAGCCCTGGAGCACCACCAGCGCCCTGAGTCACACGCTGCCGGGCCGGCGCCTCGGCCAGCGGACCGCAGCCTGCGCAATGCTCGGGGAAAGCAAAACAAAAACAAGGCACACGCTCCCCCGCCCCGCTGCCACCCCGGGATGGGTTTGGAATGATTCGCAGCTGCTGCACAGAACTGTCAGCTCTCGGATGCATCAGTCCCGTCTCAGCGCCGAGGGGACGGCACGGCAGGGCACGGGAAAAGCGAAGCCCCGAGGAGGGCACAGCTCTGAGAAACCCAGTCCTCCGCTGGGCCATCCCAGTGGTTACTGCCTTCCCGCAGCTTGTGCACATTCAAACCCACTCTTTTAGCATGGCAGGATTATCCAAATCATGACATGCATGTGAAAATGAAAGGAATGCAAGTGTTCAGTTTGTTTGTTTTGTTTAGTTTGTTTTTTTTTAAACTCAGATCTGCAGATTCTTTTCTGCTCTGAATTAAAAAAAAAAAGGGGAAGGAAAATTAAAAAAAAAAAAAAAAAAAACAAAAACCAAGAAAAACCGCATAGCTTCCATGTCCCAAGTTGAAATGAAATTATGCAGCGTTTGCTCTTTTGCACTGGGGATTTCCAGGACCTTCCTTCCTGCAGGAGGAGCGGCCCCCGAGCGCCGCTGGGCTGCCCGGCACAGCTGGGGCCTGTGTCAGGGCCCCGGGCGAAGGGCACGGCACCAGTGGGCGGGCTCCAAAATAAACTCAGCTGCGGCCACATTTCCTCCTCACGGCCGTTCTGTGACAAGGCAGGAGCCTTGCCCAACCCTGTCTAGCCCCCTTTTTCTTAACCGAGGCAAACGCTGCTGCAGTTTGTCCAAAAGGGGTAAGGAGAAGGCGGTGGGGAGGGATGGAGCAGAGCCCAAAAAAGCAACGAGGCTGTGAGGGACAAAAGGCAGGATTAAAACAACAACATTCATTTCCAGGATAAAAATGGTAACTCCTGAGAAAAGATGGCTTAGAAAGTCTCCAGGCAGATGGAAAGTCTCAAAACTTTCCATTTCTTTATTTAAAAAAAAGAAAGGAAAGAAAACAGAAGGAGAAGCCCCACCAATGGTCTCAGTTTTAAAGACCACTTTCCCAGTGTGGCAGCAGCAGTTGTTGCATTCACTGGGTGCACAGCCCTGTGGAGCAGGCACTGAACATCACACCCCAGTAACATGTCTGAGCCCAACTCCTCGTCCATTTCAATTTACACCATCATTCCAGCATCCCAAATTCATCCATTCCTGAAGGGCCCAGGAGGTATCTGTGGTGGGAAGCTCAGGACAGGGGGCCTGAGGTTGCAGGTGAGGCACTGGCCCTACCCCACACAGGTCACTTCACCTTTCCTCACTGTACCCACAACAAACAGTGAGCAAAACAAATGCATTCAAGTCTCAGGGGAAAGTCTGGGACAGGTAAGGGACAAGGGCTCAAAGCAACAGCAAAAAGAGGACTGTGAACACAAGGTTGGATAGATGGTTCTTTTCCCCTAGCAAACATTTCCATTTTGTTCACCCCCTGATGACATTGTCTCCTTTGTGCAGTACTCTTGGAATCTTGGCCCTCTTCAGCATCTTCTTTGAAAGACATATCATCATCTTGGATTTGTGGATAACTTATCCACTTAAAAAAATACACATTACATACAATTACAGCTGTAGCTTAATAGGAATTGTATTCTCTCCAAAATAAGCACTCTGGGCCAGTGAGCTTCAAGTGACTTTCAAACAAGGTTTACCAAAACAGAAACAAAAGTGAAAGATGATACCTACTTTCTGTCTTCCTACCTCCCAAATAAAACAGTTTTGTCCCCAGTGGAAGGTTCCACCAGAAACAAAGGAAAGATAGGATTACATGGAGTCTCCCACATTTGCAAGGGTGGGGGGGGGGGGGGGGGCTATTGAGAGAGGAAAAGACTGATTACTATCTGCTGTTTCTTCTCAACAGTTGAGAAACAAGGGAAATTAGTTAGTTTTGACACTGGGGCACTGGGGACACACAGATCTCAGCAGGTTCCAGGGAGCAGTATCAAGAGAGCTTTTCCTGAGGTCCTTGGGACAAAAAAAAAAAAAAAAGGCAAATGAGGGCAAAGGAGTTAAAGGAGTTAACACTTTACTGTAGGGCAAGCACACTAGTATCACCTAATTTTGAGGGCAGGTCAGGTTCTGGGATTGGGGACAAGGCTGATATGTCTGTGCTTTGTCATTTTAATTTATGTCTAATTCCAGCTCCAAATCCTTAGCAGCACACTGGAAATATACTGGATTTACTCAAGCTCTCAATTCACCCTGTTTTGGGTAGGGGCTTAACCAAAGAAAAAGCAACCTGCAGGGGATATGTGAGTTTTGACTGAAGAGTGGTTGTCAATCACGAGGGTCTCATACAGGAGTCCAGTGCAGACAGACCCTTCCTTCCATCATGGCATCTGATAGAAATGGAGCAGCCCATGGAAGGCCATTCAGCATGTCATCCACATGCCTGGACATTATATATTAAAATAAACACAGGGACTCCAGAAAGACAGAATGCTCCTCCCTGCTTCACCCAGCCTTAGCAGTACATCTTCCTTTAAGGAATCAATATTCAAAGGTAACAAGGCCATTCTGAACTGCTCCTGACCTAACTACCTACTTGCACAGATGATCTTCTACGTTTGAAAAGCAGAATACTTTGTAAAAAGTTATGATCCAGCTTCCTGGAGATTGTTTGCTCTTTCCTCTTTCCATTAGACTGCTTTCTCCCTTGCCCTCCTTCTTTCTTCCTGTAGTTCTCATTATATTTTTGAATCCTTGACTTCACCTTTTCTTGCCAGCCACACTTCTCTCAGTGACCCAAATTCAAATCTAAACATTGAGGCTCATTGAAAGAGAAGGTGCACTCAGTGAAACCAATTACAACAAACAGACAGCCTATTTCTCCACTGCAAAAAGACACTTTAAGTAAGTTTTAAGAGTCCATGCATATCTCACAGGATTGCATGGCTAATTTCAGATTTGCAACAGCAATCCTCAAACTCATCAGTTAAAGATGCCCAGAACACTGCACTACTGAGTCAGTTCAGAACGCATTTAAATCTATGTTCTCCTACATGTTTCTTTATGTATTTCTGGCATTATTTAATATTTTCCTCTATATATTTAGAAAAAAACACCAAAGAGTAAATAAGATATCCATTTGCTGCTGACTGTATGTATTCAAAGTCCCAACATTGAAATGCAAGGCTCTGGTTGTAGATTGAAAAATCTGTTATCTTCTCTCTCCTGTAAGCTGGAACCACTACTGGAGTGGCTTCTGCAAGTCCTGCATAGCCATGAATTTTGTGGAGTCAGTTGGAAGTCACAAAAACTAGTTCTGTGGAAGAATCAGCTTTGGGGCAGCTTAGCTTTATTTATTTTTTTTTTTAATTATCCCTGTAGATGACATTTTTACTAATCTGTAGCAAAGTCCTCACATGCCCTGACTTTTGCGTTGTTGGGAAACAAGCTTACGTTCCACAAAGGTGCAAGCCACCTCTGTTGCAGCTCAGATCTGCTCAGTATTTTACACTTCACTTTCACTCTGCTCAACATCTCTGGAACTGGCTTCTGGCAGAGCAATGCAAAGCTGCACCAGCAAATCCCTCTGCCAGCTGTGGGTCCCAAACCTGCAAAAGCTGTCCTGGGAAGGAGCCCTTCCAGTCCTTTGCAGGGCCTCTCCTAATTGACTTTCGCTGTGCTCATGGAAACCATCTCCAGCATAATCCAACCTTCACTACCTCCATGGATGATGCCCTGTTTTGCCTGTGTGCACACAGCCCATCAGGATGCATTTCAGGGCTCCATGGAAGGACACTCAGGCATGTGGCAGGAGGGAAGTTCAACAGAAGGCCTCATCTGGATAGCCAGGGGAGCAGGGCTGCAGAGTGCAGCACTTTCTACCTCCCACACAGTACAGATGCAGCCCAGGTGGCTCAGAGTTTTTATTACTGCACTGATGGAGAAGCTCGAAGGAATGTAGAATTGGACAGTCTGGAAGTCATTATCCCACGGTGCTGTCTTTAGAGTAGCTATTCTGCCTTGGACAAGCTCCCTGAAAATGTGCACAGGCTAACTCTTATGCAATAATAAATGAAATAGAGCTTTACATAAAAATAGCAATTGCCAGGGTGTATAGATTTGTCT
The DNA here is from genome assembly GCF_012460135.2 of Molothrus ater. NCBI lineage: Eukaryota > Metazoa > Chordata > Aves > Passeriformes > Icteridae > Molothrus > Molothrus ater. The sequence goes on from NC_050478.2 coordinate 65,578,876, forward strand.
TTGAGGGAAATATGCATTTGCTGAATTACAAGAACTGTTGTGGAAAGCAAAGATGCTATGCTCAAGGTTGTTACTAAATATCTGCAAAGAACCAGAGGCCCAGCTTCATTTAGCACAGACCTTCCTTGTGCTGTGCAGTCAGCAATATTCACACGTGATACTTGACCTTCCTGAACTGCATATTTTACAGCACGATTTTTTTTAAAAAAAAGCAAAAATAAAAGCAAAAAAGACACTTCAAAGCATCTCCAGCATGTGCTGCTGGCATGTGCTACATCCTAGCTACAGCTAGTGGGATTGAACCAGACACTGTCAGCAGACAGTAGTTTGATCCATTCACTGGGGTCCCAGCAAAGCCTTTCTTCTGGAAGAGCATCACTTTGCTTCAGCTCTCACACCAAGCTGGCTAGCAGATTACAAAGCTTATAACCTTTTACATGTTAAGAGTGTATTTTTTCTATTTTCCAGTCACATACAGAGCAAAAGTTCTTTCCCCTTTGAGTGTCCTAAAACATATTATATTTTGAGTTCAGAAATTTACATCTCAATGGAGAGGAAAGACAAAGAAAAGGGTAAAAGAGCAAAATATGTGAAACTGGGAAGGCTCATCCTTTTAATGTGGCAGCCTGTGTTCCTCCCACTGTTGTGTGAACTGCAAGTCCCTTCCTTTAACCAACTAGGTCTGCTGTTTGGTTATTCCTCAGCTGTCATTCTCCTCTGTTTTGCTCCTGGCTTCATCATGAAGCAATACAATACTGCCCAGTTTCCCATCACTGAGCCCACTTAGCTGACACCACTACCTTTCCTTCCAGCCAGAGTAGTCTGAACCAGGTTCTCTTAGTCCACAATGACTACAGCATTTAGTGAGAAGAGTGGTGGCATCTGGAATCATACTTTTTGTGCGAGTGCACCAGCAGGCATGAGGAAAGGAGCACAGACTGCTGACATACATGGCTGTGAGAGCTTCTGCCACTCAAGTCAGTGGCACAACACCGAGCTAAAACCGAGGGCACTGTCAAGCTCTGGGCTCTCAGTATCAGCACAGCATCACCTACTGTTCCCCCTGTGCTTTCTGCATACGTGCTGGGCTAAACTCCAGGGATTAATTTACCACCCACTGAGCAGTTTTGCAGAAGAGGAAGGGATCAAAGATTAGTTCAACAACATGAAGTTGTCACTAATGACGCAGAGGCCGATATTTCCTCTTGGCAGCCTGGAGTGCTGAGAAGGCTGGTGCTGGCACCTCCTTAGGTGACACCAGCACTGCTCTCCGTGCCAGAGTAGCACCACTGGAAGGCAGCACTGCCCAGACCCATATACTTGTGGCTGCCAGAAAAGCTGCAGGTGTGGTATCCCAGGAAAATGCCAGCTCAGCTTGCATGAGGCTGGTGCTAATGGTACTCAGGGAAAGCCTCATCCAGATCTGAGGTACTTCCGATTATTTTTACACTATTATCCTCCCCCCACCATATATTTTCCTTCCTTGATCACCAGCAGATGACTGAAAGGAGTCACCACAAGTCTGACTCCTGCTCTCAGACACCTGCAGCAGCACCACTTAGCATCAGTCCATGTTAGCATGGGGCAAAATTTGTGAAGAAACAAAACTCTCTCAACTCCTAACTGTTCTTTGTTTTTTTACCAGCTTCCATTTAATGTATTGGAACCAGCACATCTGCACTGCTTGTCTAGAAACTCAGGTTTCCTTTTTCAAAGCAAGGGAGGTGACACCCTCCTTCCTCAAAGGGTCTTGGAACGCACACAGAGAAAGCAGTAGAGCACATCACCGCTGAATGCTACAATAAAACACCAGCAGAAAGCTCCTGAAGAAAACAAGCAGGCAGCTCTGTCCTGCACTCTGTAGATGAACTCAAGCTCACTGCCAAACACAAGCAGTTCTCTTGCTGTGTGAACAGTAAACAGTAGAATTAGCTGATAACCAGCATCTTGAATTTGGCAAAGGCCCACTTTTTTTCCACCCCCACTTTTAGGAAGCAAGAATGCATGAAAACTCCAAGGCTTCGAGATGGAAAGTGAACAGCAAACACTGCCTCCCTTCACCAGATGATCCCAAAAACATAAAGGTGTACAAACTGCCTATGTTTTCACTAAGCGGCTAAAGCACATGACTGAGAAGGTTCAGATCCTGCAAATACATTTAGTGTTAATGAAGCACAGCATGATTTCAGAGGGCAGGGAAAAGGAGGCAGCACAAGAGTTTCATACCAAATGGCCTTATTCCAGTCTCAAATTCCCCACAAATACATCTGATTATCTGACCAGTAATTAAATGAAATGTTGCAAAAACTGGAGGCACTTCTCCTCAGCACTGAAAATAGCTGTAAGGAAAGGAAATGTATGAATGCACATCATGTAATGGAACTGACAGTGGGAGAAGGAAACTTTAGGTGTATGAAAAAGTGGATTTTGTGGAGAATATTTTTTGTCTTTTTTTCCTCCCTCTTCCCCTCACTCAAGTTCATTTCTACACCGGATAACTCCTGAAGGATAACACTTTGTTATGGGAGACAGCCAGTCTTATGAACAGCTATGGCAAAGTGCCCTGTGGGAAGCTATCACTAAATCAATCCAGTCTGTGAAATTGTGACACGCTAAATCAAGTAAAGAGGCCCTGGCTGCAGATGCAAAGGTAAGCCACAGCTGCTACAGAAGCACAGGGCTCCCCACTGCCTCTCACTCCCCTGCAGAGGGCAAGCTGAAGCTGTGCCCAAAGCACAGCCTGCAGAGCAAGAGAAAGGCTCAGAAGCAGAAAGAAAGTGCTTGTACTGCCACCTCCCTCACATGTAGCACTGCTAGAGCACAGGTTACTGCAGGCAGGTGCTGTGGGCCGGAACTTGGTCATGCCTGGCACAGCTCTTTGGGCAATACACGTCACCTTAAGGAGGTAGGAGAAGCCACCCAGGGAGGACGGCCTGTGAAAATTAGGAGCTACAGTGAGTGTGGATACATGTGATAACTAAGAGGAAGCTGGAGGGAGTGGATTGACATCCTCAGAAAGGTGCTGGTGTTAGGAAATATCTTTATGTGGGGGTTACCAGGGTCCTGGTGAGCAGGATAAGAAGAAATGAAGCAGAGGCAGCAGGCCACTTCAGCTTGGGAAAGCAGGGCAGGGCTTGCCCCTTCCCCATCCCAACTTCACCAAAGAAACAAGAAAATTCAGAGAACTTCCTGGGGTAAAGGGTCTGAACAATAGGGGCAATTTGCCAGCTCTTCACAGTTGCAGGAATACTCATACATTGCTGGGGAAGAACAACAGCTAAGACACTGAGATATCATTGGTATCACACACAGCTTCCGCTGCAGGATTTGCTTTTTTGTTTGAGAAGGGGGAGATGAAGAGCAGCATTGATTTGGTAAACCCAACATTTGCCTGCTGACAGTGCCCAGCTAGAGGCTGATTGCCATGGCAATGCCTCCCTGGAGAGCTGAGCAGGGGGTTTAGGCTGTGCCTGAGCCGGAATAGCCCTCTGAGTAACCCCTGCTCCAGCAAGGGCCTACTAACAGCTGACTGCTCCGTACGCAAGTAGGATTCAGAGCCACAAGCCTGTGTCAGACACTGCTGATATTTTTTATGAAAACCACAGCACTGGCTCTTATGTAGGAAACCCACTCTCTGTACCCATTGCTTGAACAGCAGTTGGACCAGCCCACTGGTTCAAACTTCATTATTTTGCTAGCATCATTAAAACAGTGCAACCTTTGTTTTATCCTGTCTTTGACAGACTGAAAAAATTACTTTGTTCTTCAGTGCCTGGTAGGAACTGGAGCAGGAACTGGACATGGATTTGGCGTACAAAGGATATTAGTGTCCCAAGGGAGAGGAGATCCTTGTACTTGCCACTCTGGCCAGGTTGCAAGGTCCCAGCATCTAGCAGGGTTTAGGAAATTCTTGGCATTTACACATGTTTTGTAACCCACTGAGTCATCCATCTAGATTATACCAGTGGTGGGAAGCAAACCAGAACCTCTTCAACATCTCTTGCAGAATTATGTTTTTTCCTCCAACATGATTCAGAGTTATGTGGACTTAATGGGAAAAATCATTAATTTACATTTCAGCAGAAGATTTTCATGTGACCAGAACACTGTTTCACTGCTCTGGATTACCCTTCTCCATGCACATGGCAGGGATAAGCAGTTCCATGCTCTGCTCTGCATTTGTTGCAATCTAAGTACCAAAGGTTGTGAAAACAGATTTTGGTACTATACTAATACTCAGTATAGTTCTTATTACCTAATAGATAATCCAATATTATCTAAGATAAAGTTGCACATAAATGACACCAAGTCAGAAGCACTTAGTGGAGTCAGCGCTAGATCTCTATTGCCTTGCATGTGGAATAATTACTTATGGTTATAAATAGACCACATTAAGAGTAACATGATATGCAGTATGTTATCAAACACACATCTATTTACAAGACAAGTTCTTGACCACCCTCTAGAAAGGCCAAAGCAAAAAAAAAAAAAAAAAAAAAAGCATATCTTAGCTTGCCCAACAAAATTTTCTAGGACAGAGTCTGAGAATCAGTTATACTATGTGCATGCAGGATAAATACCCTGGCATTTTTCCCTAGTACACTGTGGTGTGGTTTTTTTCACTCTGAACTTCAGGTTGTTTTTGCACAATATTTCTAAATAGTCATATATTAATTTTGCCTCTCTGACAGAAAAGGGAAAAGGTAAACTTAGGAAGTAACTTATATATCCCTTTAAAAAAAAAAGTATATAAGTTCTTGGAAGCTGTGGAAAATAAGTGAAAACCATGCCTTTTATCTCTAAACAATATTAACCTTGCCAAGAAAGAACACACTCTTGGGGTTTTGTGGTAAGGTAAACAATTACTAATTTCCCCTATAAGTAGGAGATAATGAGATAGGCAAGCATTTTTCTGATAAAATGTTCCTTAATTTCAACATATCTACTTTTAGAATCCAAGTTGTTAGCTGAAAAGATTTTGTTTTGATTGATGTCATAATTCTCATTCATTTAAAAGAGTCAGAAATGTCAAATCATTGTTATACAGGAAGTTTTGGGCTTGGATCAAAGTGACATTTCATTTAGCAGTCTGAATAAACACACAGTTTAAAAGCCAACTCAATGAGAGGGAGACACTATGAAATCTAAGCACTAAATACTTCCAACACTCTGAAACCTAAGCACTAAATACTTCCAACTACTGAATCCAATTTCTACTTGTACACAAGTAATCTCTTTGGGACTGAGAAATCCCTCTGAATTTTAGCTTTTTGGAACAACCTTTTAATTCAATTCAGAACAAAGATATTGAGATGAGGTAAGCCATTTCTTCTTCCTTCTCCTTAAAAATACATATTAAAAATATTAATCTTACACAAGAGAGAGAGGAGAGGTGCATGCAGGAGGATGCATAAGCTGTCTAAGAACCATAAAATTTTCCTGCTTGCCACACACATTAGGTAGATGCTGCAGCAGTGCTTATTCTCAAATTTGTACTGAAATCTTTCAGGATATTTTTAATCAATCTCCATTACTTGTTGCTATCACTGCTGCATTGCTGGGCAAAGCCCTCAGCTTTTATTAGAAGTTAAAATATTTTTACACTTGTTACTCGTACCGCTGTGAAGAAAAGTTAACTCAACCAGAACTCCCAGAAGCTACCAAAGCCCAAGACAAATAAAACCAGAGGGAATTAAGTCTTGTGAATTACACCAACCATATCACTTTGCCTCAGGTTTTGATGATGCCTGGAGCAGACTATGCCAAGCTGGCAATTTTGTCAATTATGTTTCATTTCATACATTGGGGCTGTCATAGAAAGAATTGTTATCATAGATGTCCCTGGGGACATTGAGCTCAGGCAGCCTCACACTACATGCTAAAAAGCTTTCTCAGACAGAGCTTGTCAGGAAAAAAAATCTTCCACACAGAGCCCTGCCCTACCTGCAGCTGAGCCAGAAGGAGGGAAGAAGAGCCCCCAGACACATTCACATTCTGCACAGAGGATGCTGCACAAGAGCAGCCCCGGGCCCCCCTTGCAACGGATGCTGACCCTAATGCAAACCAGCTGACAACAGCAGTACATTAAAAACAACCAAACTAGGAAATCGACATGTGAAATAGCAGAACTGTGTCAAGGACAGAAACATGCATCAAAAAACTAGAAGAAATATGTACTTGCCCAACTCCTTGTTTTCTTTTCACCTTATAAAATCACTCTGGCAGAAGCAAGACCCCCTGCTGTACCAGTCTCTTATTCTTAGATGGTGCCTAGAAAGGAGAACTAAGCACAAAGATGGGGTTTTTAAAGTCCCCAAATCTTTCCTAGGCTTTTGCATGGCTTTGAATCTGTTCCTGTCATCTGATCCTAACTGCTGTCACCTGCCAGTAATTTCCTGCCTTGCTCTTGCTTGTTTTGCCATCACTGGATGCTGCCATGGCAGAGAGGAAGCCTTGCCAGTGCAAAAATACTGAAGAAGATTTGAAAGGCACCTATCTGGTCTCTAAACAAATTTTCAGAAGTGAGGAAGCAAGAATATTTGTTTCTATCAGCTGCTTCATTAGCGCAGGTTGAGGTGGTAATTAAACACTATTATGATAATGATGGACTTAACTGGGGGCTGCTCGATGGCCTGGAAATACCATGCCCATCAGGGAAGACACAGAATTATATTGCCACTTCACACTGTTTGCTGTCACCTCTGTACCTGAACCATACTAATAAAATGAGTGAGTCAAACCCATTTCAGTGCAGCCAAGCAAGCTGGCCTAAGTCACTCTCATAGAATTGGGAATGAGCAGAGGACATTTTGTGGACATAAACTGGATTTATGCCTCCGGTTACTTGTTCTATCCTTCAGCTGAACCATGTTAATGAACTAACTGGGAGCTCCTAGTTTGCTTCAGCACAAAGTCAGCTATTGCTGCACAAATCAGATGAGCCCCTGAAGTGGACTGGGAGCATTGTCAGAGTGTGTGAATGTGGCTCAGCTCCAGGGGAGAAGCAGATGCAAGCTGGGGTGTGGTACCAAGCAGATGGAAAACGGTGTTTCCCTAAACAGTCCCACTAGATCTGCAGCAGCACATCTGCTGCACCTCAGTGTGTGCCTGCTTCCTTTTTCCACTCACTGCAAAAAGATTTGGACTGAATCCCCTCTTCCACTGAACCTTCAGTTGATGTTCAGACCCATGGAGAGGTGACATAAGATATGACCTTTCCTGTGTATTTGCTTGCCACATCACACTGGCTGTGAAATAAGAAAGACTCCATGGAGTGTTGGATTTCAGATCCTATTTGGTGCTCATGCTTTCTTTGCAATGTTTCTGCATCCAAATTGTATCCCTTAGCTAGGCTGAAGGGAATGTATCTTCCTTCTTGTATATGGGAAAACAAAGCAGATGGTCTCAGTCTGAGGGACAGATGTCCAAATCAGAAAACTGTCACCGCACTTGACACCTTCCCAGTCATACTGGCCAAAATCCTCCAGAAAAGAAAAAACACACCTTGCCATTTTGCATACATTTACATTCATTTGCATGCATTCAGGCACCTACTGAGCAGAATGCTCAGCCTTCCCATTTCTTAAGTTGCACTCAACCTCAGAAAGACTGGTGTGAAGATTACTTGTTAAAAGAGATGACTGCCTGGTGACTTTGGTATGCAAGCTATTAATAAAAAGGACCCTTCTGTGCCAGTGTCCTATTCTCTTCCTGCCTTTTGTCACAGGGATGAGTCTAGGCACAGAAGAGCAACTCATAATGGCACTGCCCCTACCCAGAAATTCTGTAAAGGCAAATGAAAACCCTTTTCTGCTAAATTTTCTAGGACATGAGCAAAACATTTGACACTGTCCCACATGACATCATCCTTGCTGCTAAACTGGATAGACACAAATTTGACAGAGGTACCACTCAGTGGATAAGGAATTGACTGAATAGTTGCACTGAAAGAGCTGTGGTCAACAGCTCAATGTTCAAGTGGAAAGCAGTGGAAGTGGCATTCCGAAAGCATCAAGACCAGTACTACTTTCCATCTCTGTCAGTGACAGGGACAGTGGGATTGAGTGCACCCTCAGCAAGTTTGCTGCCAAGCTGTGTGGTGCAGTCAGCATGCTGGAGGGAAGGGATGGCATCCAGAGGGACCTGGACAGGCTGGAGAGGGGGCCTGTGTGAACCACATGAAATTCAACCAGGCCAAGTGCAAGGTCCTGCATCTGGGTCAGGGCAATCCCAAGCACAAATACAGGCTGGGGAAGAATGGATTGAGAGCAGCCCCAAAAGAATGTCTGGGAGTTGTTAATGAGAAGCTCAGCATGGCCTGGAAATGTTAATTTACAGCCCAGAAAGCCAAATGTATCCTGGGTTGCATAAAAAGTAGTGTGGCAGGTCAAAGAAGTGATTCTGCCCCCCTATGCCACCCTCATGAGACCCCACCTGTAGTAGTCCCATTCAGCTCTGTTTGTAAAGAAGGACATGGACCTGTTGTGGCAAGTCCAGAGAAAGCCACAGAGATGCTCAGAGGGCTAGAGCACCTCTCCTATGAAGACAGGCGGAGAGAGCTGGAGTTGTTCAGCCTGGAGAAGAGAAGGCTCCAGGGAGACCTTAGAGCAGCCTTCCAGTGCCTAAAGGGGGTTCTGCAAGAGAGCTGGAGAGAGACTTACAAGGGCATTTTGTGACAGGACAAGGGGGAATGGCTTTAAACTGACAGAGGATGGGTTTAACTTAAATATTAGGAAGAAATTCTTCACTGGTGGTGAGGTACTGGAACAGGCTGCCCAGAGAAGCTATGGATGCCCCATCTCTTCAAGTGTTCAAGGCCAGGTTGGAGGGGCTTTGAGCAACCTGCTCTGTTGGAAGATGTCCCTTCCTATGACAGGGGAACTGGAACTAGATGATCTATAAGGTCCCTTCCTACCCAAATAATTCTAGGATTCTGTGATTCTATGAAAAGACTGGTGATGGTCAGAGTACAAAAAATACATAATCTCATCCTGTTTTCCTTTTTTTTTTCCTGGCAGGGAGTTTTCTCTTCCAACCTCAAACAACCACAGAAGGCTCTACGTCTTTATTTTTCATAAGTGAGGCAGCAATAATTCACTGGGATTGTGGTGGCTGGTATGCCTTAGGGATCTGGATGTGGGCAATCTGAATTAGGGGAGAAGTCAATGAACCACAGGAGAATACTGAAGTGCCTTAGTGCGAGGCCTGTTTCCCAACATGCAGGCATATTACTGTCTGAGTTCATAGGAAATTATCCCACATGGAGCCTTGCATCTAGTAGGAGGGGGAAAAAAGCCAGATAAAAACAGACCAAACCAAAACACAGCAGATTGCTCAATGCCGTCTGTAAACCAGTTAAAAGGGGAGGAAAAAGAGATCTCTTAATGCAGTCTGCTTGGCCAAAGCTGAGCCCTGCTCATGAGGCAGTGTCTGCAGGGGCAGGAAGAGCATGCTGCTTCCCCATCCTGAATGAGGAAGGTCCAGCTGTGGCCTGGGGCGTGATACCTGCTCCCATCAAGGCCCCTGTGAAACACTCAGGTGGCAATTACTGCTGAGAGCGCAGCAGTTATGAAGACTCTAGGAAATGCTGTGTGTGTTTTCCAGTGCTAGTTATGATTGCTTGGTGAGGCAGGAGGAGAAGGAAAAGCAACAATTCTCATGGAAATTTTTTGTTTCCTTCATTTTAGGGTCATTTTGTATTGGTTCTTCTCTTCTTCTCAGCCCTGATGATGCGATGATGTTGTGCCAGGGAGGAGGGGCTGTCTGAAGGTGAATGGCAGCAAATAAAGAAGCAGAGAGGGAAGACAGGCTGCTCAGCACTTCCTGTTTGTCACCCAAGGCCTTTGCCCTATTGTCTCCATCCCTGCCAGAGCTTCAGAGTGACTCAGGGTTTGTCCAACCTGCCATGCACTGCTGTGATGAATTTCAGCTGCTGGGAGCAGCATAAAGGTGGCAGAGCCTTTTCCCACAAAAAAAAGTTAACAGCCAGAGAGATTTTCAGCCCCAAGGACCTTTGCCTATGAATCCTGTCAGCTTCCTTACCACCTCCATAGCTTATCAACAAATCAAGTAGGTTTTTCTTTCACAGGCCATTACATTTCCCACTTCTTTCTTTGGCACAAGGCAAAAACAGTCACAGAGGCATCCCAAGCTGAGCTGGAGACATGGCTGCACACACAGCTACAAGTGAGGAAATGCCACTTGTTTTCACTCTCTACTCGACACATGACAGTCTGTTACACAAAATCAGCAGCAAAACTCCCCCCCACTTTTGCAAAAGAATAACCCAACCCAAAACTTATGTAACTCTGCAACTAATCTTTGGTAATCTTGAGCAAGGCATTTAAATCCAGGGACTAAGCCTATTCTTCTCATCCCCCTCAACCCCCAGCCTATCTGTAAAGTAAAAAGGGAAACAAATAGAAGCAAAGTTCACAGCCTTGTGATTTTTCCTTTTGACCAGAGCAAAGTGGCATCGTGTCCCAAGGCTGCTCTGAAGTTAACCCTCCTGCCTTGCCTTATCCCATGCACTGAGCACCTTAAGAGAAAAGCTGCTTTCAGAGCAGCTGTCAGTTGCTTTTGGCTGAAGCATGGAAATCTCTACTCTTGCCACGTACCACTGCCTTGCTTTTGTCTGGTACTTTTTTGTTGCCTACTCCATCACACACGTGAAAACAGAGGAGCGGCCATCTGAAGTGTTCCTTTATGGTGGGCAGTGGAAATATTTGACAGTCCTCAATCTGGTAAGCAAATCCTGTTGTACAGTGATACCAATATGTCTGTTTGTTTGTCTGCCATCTGCGCCTCAAGACATATGCAGCTGGTGTATTTGCTGCTGTTAAACTGCTTACTTTGGTGGTTTTTGCCCCAAAGGAAACTAAAGAGGGATCTGTGCTTGTACTGTGAAATGTATTCACAGGTTTCATGCAGAAAGAATATTGACTGGTGAGATGCCTGGTTTTCAGAAAGTACTTCAAAGCTAGCTGCCTTCTTGCAAAAGAGGCATTGTCAGTGAGGAGAAGAACAGAAAAGTGGGGGTATGTCCTGCCAGGACACATACAAGTTTGGTGCCTGTTTTCTAAACTTTGATTCAAAACATTTCAACACTGCTTGGAGTTTTACTTCAATTTTTAAAATAGGCTTTTATGTCCTTTAAATTACAGGAAAAGTGAAACAAAGCAAAGCACGTGCTAATTTAGCCATTCAGAGTACCTGCTTCATTTGACAATCAGTTGAGAACACAAGGGAAAGAAATTCCAGCCTGTAGAGAGAGCTGCTTGTGATGTTATTACATGAGTTTCAGCAGTGCTTTTAACTGGTTGCACATTTCCTAAAAGCACACAGAAAAAGAGAGACTGTAATGTGTTCTGGTTCTTCTAATGTGCTGTCATTTCACAGGATAGAAATTCAAAGTGAAAGTACATGAGATACCCAGGGGAGAAGGCTTGTTCAGAGTCCAAGGTGTTCATCAGCAGCTTGGGGAAGTAGTGCTGGTGGGGTGAAAAGACCAGGCTTGTGGAGAGGTTTCCTATGAGGGAAAAATTTCAGGCACACTTGCTAATTTGAAGGATGACCACAGGGACCTACACAGCCTTTCATCCATTCTGTGTTACCATCAGAGTTAAATTCCAGTGGGAGGTCTGGTCTGGGGCATGTTTGTCTCTACTTTTAGCCTTCAGAAGGAGACATCCTATGTTGAAGTTCAGTGGAAGCCTAAAGGCTCCCCAGCTCCAAGTGGGGCTTTTGGAGACCTTCAGGGAGGTGGGGAATTTGGTTTTCCTCTATCCTCAACCATTCTGTGACTCTGTGAAACATTTGCAACCAAGAAGCAGTGAATGGCAAGTGAAGTGACTACAACAACCCAGGGATTCTGGTAGCCCCAGCCCTCTCCTCAGTGGCCAAGCCAGCTTTGGGAGGATGAGGACACATATATATCACTGCAGTTGGGTGGCATCACTGCTAATTGCGATGGTGCCTGTTTATCAGTATTGCCATTTTGGGGGAATAGCTGAGCCCACTAAAATACCACCCATACTTTCAGGCAAAACAGCATCTCCACTCCCATCCCCTGACACCATTATAATGAGATTTACCACCCAGCTCTAAAGCATGAGATCAAAAGGACAAAGCAAGTAACCAATCTCCCAGTATTCTGGGATGAAGAAATACTCACTGAAATTGTCATCCAGATTCCCTTAGTGACCAGCAGTGGACGATAAGGGAAAGGCTGCACAAGGCAAGAGCATGTACAAGCATGAACTGAAGTTTCCATAGTTTTACTGTCCCACTAGCATAGCCAGCCAAAAAATAAATCTAGGCTAAGGTAGCAAATATCTATTCAAAGCCTTCCTTTCATCTATCTAAAGGAAAAACATGCCTGTTCATACTTCTGATACTTTCCCTTTCCTCTGTGCCATGAGGCAAGTGTGCCTTGTGTGAAAGAGCAGTTCATTTTGTTGGTGTAAACCTGCTTCCTTGACAGCTGAGCTGGATGCCTCATTATTTCTGTGTTGTAATTTAATCATCCATCCCTGTTCACGTTTTCTTTCCACAAATTAGAATGGCATTAGATGATCCTCTTAGTTACTGTTTTCTGCAGGCTGGAAGTCCAAACTGTTTTCATTTCTCTTCACAAAGGGTTGCTTCTCATTAAAGCATCCATGTCACCCTTTGCAGCAGTTTTTCAAGTTTCAGGAGGGAGTAGGTGGAGCAGGCCACAGAGGTCAAGTTATGAGCATATATGGGCTTATACAGTGGCCTAAAGGTGTTTCCTTGTTTGTAGTTTAATTCTTCTTGGCTGCTCCTAACTCTCTATTTGTCTTTTTTGATCACTGGTAGGCAAGTAGACAGCAAGTTGAGAGAGCAATCCACACTGAGACTAATATTTCTTTACTGGATGGTGACAGCTAATATAGAACTCACTGTTGAAAAATATATAGAATTGAAGCTGCTTTTTAATTTTTTCTAAAATGCTTGACATTGCACTTATCAACTGATTTTTGCCTACTATTTGATCACTCAGGCACTAAGTATCCTGAGATTCTTTGGCAATTTTACAGTCAGGTCACTTTGACAGGGAAAAAGCCCACATCAGATTCACGAAAGTGTACCATCTCAGTATTTGCTCCCTTTGCCAGCTCATTTACAGATGTGCTGAACAGCTCAGGTTTTATTAGATCTCCATGAGAGAGGGCTCTTGCTCCACTTCCCCAGTCCTTTGACTCCCAAATTTTAACCACTCATTGATCTGATCCCAATGCTGAAATGGAGATGCCAGCCAAAAGGGAAATGGTTTGGGCTGAAGATATTGCCTATCTCATGCAGAAAATGTGGCAATGGGAAAGGGTGTGCAAAATTACTCCTTCATGGATGGTAGTCCTTCTTCTTCAGAGATTTATTTATTTCAAGAAAGGATTGCCAAAAAATGAAGAGGCATTAGGGAAAGAAATGGTGTCACCCTCCTTCTCCTGCTGAACTGGGTAGCATTTTTTGGTAAAGCAGCAGCAAAAAGGTGGCAAAATGTTCTTGAGCTGCTGTATAAGAGAGGAAATGGGTGAGAAGACAACATGTCCTACATGCTGTGGTGCTCTCTGTGGGGCTCCACTGGACTTAAAGGACTCATCCCATGGTCTGGCATTAAGCCACTCCCTGTTGTTGCTGAGGATCATGGAGGAACAAGAGGTGCCTGTCAATCACACTTGTCCATTGGGTGCACATGCAACACACTGAATTTTGGTCAGTCTGGACACAGCCCTGGAAAACACCTGGGGATGTTGGGAGTTATGGTTGTGGGGAAGAAGAGCTGGCAAAAGCTTCACACTGGGCTGTTCTGGTTCAGTGAGTCTGCTGTGCTGGGCAGGCCTGGGCAGTGCCTTGGAGGCTTCCCCAGAGCCAGGAACACAGAGACTGCCTTTGTCCAGCTCTTCTGCCTGTATCCTGCCAGACTGGGATTGCCTGCCTTCTGGCACTGGCTGTCAGAATCACTTGGAAATTTTCCCTCCAAAATTTCTCTTATTTCTTTGGAATAGCATTTAAAAATTTCTTTCTGTGGAAAGCTGCTCTGGCTGCCTCACTGTAATCTGAAATATAAATACTGGGAAAACTAACATTTTCTGAGGATGGAAATGCTGCTTGTCTCCCAGTTTTGCTGGAGAGACGCTGAAAGAATTCCTTCTAGATATGACCCTCTTTTAGCACCTCATTCAATTCCTTGCTAGTCATGTGGCTATCCCAAGAGAGCTACATCTCTGACATTGCTTCAGATCCATCTTCTTAATGATCATAGCAATCAAGATTCAGTAAGGAAATATTTTTGTAGGGGGAAAAAAGGATAAGTGTGCTTTGTATCAAAAAGGTTTATTGACCCATTATTGAAGAAGCAGAAATGACAGATAAAACCAATTTTGTATTAATTGACACAAAACAGTGCAAGCAGAATCATTCATTGCCTGAAATATCTGAGCTCATAAAAATCTGCTCACTGCTTACAATCCATTAGTAAATCACTGCATAATGAGCACACTGCACTTTTAAAAACTATTACTTGTATTCCTGCCCCACTTTATTCCTTATACTTTTGTCTTTCATAATGGAAATACTTTTCAATTGTCCTGAAAGCTGCTTTGTATTTATTTCAGAATAGGCCCAGTATTTAGTAAAGATATTTTCCAAGACACTATCATGTGAATGGATGTGTCTACACTAAATATTGACTTTTATGTCTAAAAACTTGCTCAGAATATTGGATTTATCCCTCCCTAAAGGGCAGAGCTGGGAGCCCGATTTATTTGTACTAGTTGGAGATTTCAATATACACATATGGCAAGATCTTATACACAAAAGTAAATCATGTCAGGTTAGTTAAACAGAAACACCCTTTTGATCACTGCACAGATAAAAATTGAGCTTTGTCTTTTTCACTGTGAGTCTCAGTTTGGAAAATTGATCTGGCCAAATTAAATGTTTCTACAGCACCCAGCACCATGGAACTCTGCAGGGTCTAGAGGAGAAAGCAGCCTCTCTCCAGCAGGGATAATCATATCCATATTCTCCTCTTTGGGTTAATCATTAGCTTTCTGAATGCTTCCAGTCTTCCCTTCTGTTCGTGCGGGAACACTTTAGGGAATCCTTTCTATTTACAGCCAGTGGATTTATATTCCATGAGTGCCTGCAATAGATTTGTGAGTGCCAGCACTGCTGCTTGGGAAATTCACAGGACATCTGGAATAATTTGATGTTTTCACTTTTTTTTTTTTTATGTCAACATTTTCCCTTTAATGGAGGGCTACATGATTTGGATGCACCTTTCCAGTGGGTTTGGAGCTTGGATTTTAATCTACTGGGGGTGTACAATGCCTGACTGTGCAGTATTAGGGATGATCCTAGCTAAGTTTAGTTTTCTGGTTTGAAAATTACTTGTATAACCTTCCATTGCTCTTGGAAATACAGGGTGATCACTAAATTGTCTGCAACACCTTTGAAACTATGGTGATGAACAAGAGTAGAGTTACAGCAGCACAAATCCGAGCTCCGGAGGCTGAGTTCAAACTTCTTCAGGAGTTGTTCTTCCCCATGTTTAGCTGGAGAAATGGGTCAGGTTACACATTCAGATAAGAATTTTCCATACAGAAGATAACATTGTCCTCCCCTGTGTATAACAGAATATTTACCAGGCTGAGAATGTGGCTGTTTTGGGACTGTTTCTTTTCAGTAATGTTTATTTTAGTTAATTTTGAAGCGGGGAAAGAAGCAGCCTATCCCTGTCCCATGATTAATGTAAGGCTGACCATGAACAAGATAATAATAGCCCCATCCTCTGGGAACCAGGCTTCTCCCTAATTGCTTTATTGGCAATTAGTCACCATGTGTCACTGGACTGTCACCACCCTCACATTCATTTTTCATGCCTTTTACAGAAAGTTACTGCTGACTCTACAGGGTGTAGCAAGAGCTTCTGGTTATTACCAGGCTTTTCTTAGCTCTTCGAGGACTCGGTATTGGTGTCCTGGTGAGACCAAGAACTGGGACAGATTTGGGCTGAACCTGTGTTTGTGTACACTGCACCCCAGCATGGACTTTACTGAACCAGACCCATGACTTGGAGGGCTGAATCGCTACTGACTGAAAAAGTGCCTGCTAATTGTGATAATAGGGAGGGGAAAATCACACTCAAAAGAGCTGCTTTGGGTGCCTCAGAACTGAACAAAAACCTCTGTGGGTTCTGATGAAGCTGCTTGGTTTCGTTTTTAATGTCTGTTTACCCTAGGCCTCAGAATTGAACAGAAACCTCTGTGGGTTCTGATGAAGCTGCTTGGGTTTGGGTTTTTTTTATGTAAAGATATGTCTCTTCACTCTAGGCCTTGATAGGAAACATGTGGCTTTGCAGCTGAGCTGGGTGATGCACAGCCTCTGATACCTGGTCCTGTGTGACCCTAGGCCAGTTACCCAGCCCGTGTCAGCACCTCCCTACCTCTGCTGCTGTGGGTCTGCACAGGGAGAGGGGCAATCCAACAGTGGTACTTACTGTCCTGGCTCTCTGGGCTGTGGAAAGGATAGGGAAGGAAGACTGTATCTTTTCCCTGTGCTGGGAAGAAACAAAATGTTTGGGGATGATTGCGGATAAGTGCAAACTATAGTAATTTTGTTGCCCAGGAAGACTCAGTCTCTGGAAACTAAAGCTTGCAGAAGCCCTTGTTTGACAACAGGCGTGGTGAAATCATAGTCTCCTCCTCCCCTCATATATTTTGATAATAAAGGAATTTCTGATGGAAAAACGTTGCACTAATTCTGTCCCCTCCCAAGCATCACCCTTTTCAGCTTCTTCAGAAACTGATGAAATAACCAGCCACAACTTCAGAGACTTTGCTCTAAATAAATATCTGAGTCAGAGTAAGATCATGGCAAAAGAGATCTCATCCTGACAGCTGTAACCCTCTTTTCATTTAAGCATCACTAGCTGATCCAGTGTTTGCAGTAAGATGCATTTCCCACATTACATTGCTCTGGGACAACCTAGCCTTAAAAAGAAGTGGTCACCCCATGAGTTAAGTGAACTGAACTGATTTGGTGCTAAATGCAAGACAGTGGGAGAAGTATTTTTCTGCAAGGTTCTATTCTGCCTTTGTGTGTCTGACAAATCTGGTTCATCTTGATCTGCTGTGTAGTATTCGGAGAGAAAATGAAGCAATTAGAAAAGCAATATTGGTTTAAACCACAGTAATATGACAATTTTACACACTATTTGGAGAACTCTGTTTTGTCGCTGTGCATGTATCTAATTCTTTACCAAATCCTCCTAGTGTCCTCCCCAAAAAATCCCACCTTCACTACCTAGAAATGATTTTTAGTAAAACTTCATTTTTAGTTGGTGACTCTGGATCTTTGCTTCTAAGCACTTGAAATCCTTTCTTGAATCCCTTTGAGTTCAGCAAAAGAGGTTCTGTTTTTTTTAACTTCTGCACCTAATTCTCACCTTAGATGATTTTGAGCTACTTGACACTGAGACCAATTGCAGTGTGAGTCCTAGAAAGAAGAACCTGTGTAGGCTAAATAGTGGAAAAGCTCTCTAGCAATTGCTTTACAGGAAAAATGTCCTGGCATAATTTGTTCTCTCCTGCTCAGATATATCCAGTGGTCAACCATTTACATAGGAAGTGTGATGGAGCTGGCTTTCAACCTGTCCCTTCACTCATCTGAATTACGTCACACATCTCTGTTTAATCTATTAACTGGGATACTGTAGAAGTTATCTCCTGACCAACTTTATTTAATCAGTTTGGGTTAGTAAAAGAGATTTAGGCAACAGCTATTTCCCTCACACAGGCTTGCAGCTCATGAACAAAACAGCTCCCTGAAGAGCACAAACGGATTTCATTGAGGAACATGCTAATAAAAGCTGGATGAGTTTCCCTCATTAGGTGTAATTACTTTAGGTTTTGCAGGCTGTCTTCTATGGGGTGTCCTTCCTGGCTGATGTGTTGAGACTAATTAAGAAACTGCGATGTGCTAAGTGCATAATTTCCAGCAGAGACCTTCTTTTCAGTGTCCTGGCTTTCCCAGTGTCCACAGTAAGTACCTTTTGTCTCTTTATGTGAAAATAACGTTTGCATAAATGATTAGGGGTGTATAGTACCAAAAGTATGTGTATGAAATAGATAAGAACTAAGGGCTTTCTTTTGCCATTGAATTTGGAATGTATTTGGACCATTTAGAAGAAGAAACAATGCTGAGCCTGTCGTGGTTGAGAGCAAAGCCTCTTGCACAAACCTGAGGGTTGCTGTCCTCAAGTGGACACAGATTGACCCCAAAGGGTGAATGAGGTGTAACCTCTCTGTTAATCTCATGGTCCAAATAGCTGTGGATTTATCAACTTACGGCTTTTCTCTAAAGGGCAGCACAGGTCAGGAGGACACAAGAGGGTACCTAAGAGGCAGAAAAACCTCACATCTTCTTTGATGCCAGAGTAACTTTAAATAAGCACTGGAGAGAAACAGATTCATGGAAAAAATAATTATAGTCACAGCCTACGTCAGATTCATCATGGATCACCTACTCCCTCACAGACAATGCTGTTTATCAAAATGCCGTGGGTTGGACAGGAACTGATGGGTTATTTATACATGTAGGTACTCTCTGTGAGAGTGATGCCTGCAGCCACCACTGAATCTCAGAGGGCTGAGAAACACTGCTTAAACATGGTCCACAAGCAGCTCAGCTAGCTGGTCCATAAAAAAGCCCTGCCAGGGATGGAGTCAGGGTGTTCATTATGCTGCTCTCATATCCTGCTAGGCATCCTCACCATGCCTGCAGGACTGTGGCATAGTCTCACTCTTCCAGCATCTCACATCCCTGATTTCTAGCCCCAAGCACAAAGTCTGCTCAAATACAAAGCCAGGCCAAAATTGCAAATCAGTTCCCAGGTATCAGTAACTGATACCAGGGACCATTTCCTTCAGTTAGGTTGTCCCATTATAATTCCTGATCTACTGGGGGGAAAATGGATGCCCACAGTGTGCATCTTTCACCTGCAGTTTAGGAATTAGACCTAGGAGATGTGAAGGTAAAGGGTAAGTTTATGTGAACTGCCTTATCACGATCTGGTTTTACTTTCTTACTGAGCAAAACAAAGGCTTAACAGACAGTCCCTTGAGGAGAACTACTTGACCATCAAAAGTTCCCATCTGCAAAGGGAAAGGGAAAGAGGAAAAAACCAGCAGCTAATCTCAGATTCCACAGAAAATGTCAGTGTTGGCAGTTTATAAAGCAGGGGTTTTTTTTTCTCTCAGTATCAACATAGAACACTGCATCTCTGAGTAAATGTGCCATAACGTGAGTTTATCTGGCAGTGTCATAATTTTTCATGTAAAAAAGCATGGAGATATTTTTCCTTCTCAGAAATGAAAGCACTAACCAAATCCTATCAGTTATGTTTGTCTTCCATTTGTAAATTTCTTTCATTTTGCATTTTGGTTCCAGTTTGTGTGTATATCCTTTTGGACACTGTATACCTACAACCGAGAGCTGGTTTACCCCAAAAGCCTTGATGGAGTCATCCCACTCTGGTTAAATCATGCTATGGTGAGTAAGAAACACCTCAGCCTCTTGCAGAGAAAACAGAGACCACTGCATTGTACCGTTTTCCAGAAGGGCTTCACAGCTTTTCCGTTCTCACCTCCTGCTTATCTGAATCTGATGTTGAGCTGTACGCAGCAATCAGATGCATGTGCTTGAAGCTGCCTCAAGAAGCCTTTTAGCACACAAGGAGCGTCAGTTCATCGGTGCTTGTCAAACCTCTAAAGTCAATGAAATGATGTGTAGTCATAAGGAAAGAAAATCTCACTTATTGTAGCTCAAAAAAGAAATTGTGTCTGCTAACAGAAGTCTCTGAAATACAAAATGGCTGTGAATGTAACAAAGCAGCCCTTAATTTTTAAAAAAGGTGAAATAACAAAAGAGAATCTGACAGCTCTACAGCTAATAAGCTAATGTGTGCACAGTTTTGAATAGCTGGATTGCAATGATTGTTTACAGATTTTCTATAAATACTTTCCAGATTTCTCCTTCATTTGCTCTGGCCATTTTTATGATGTGTTGAATAATCACATATTTCTCATCAGTCAAGTGAAAGGAGGCTGACAGTAACATGGAAAACTGTGGGTGGATTGCAAGGTCAGGGAGGCCTCGTGGGACGAATGGGAAGTGGGAGAGAAGGGAGAGGTTCAGCTCTAGGCTGAATCAGAGAAGCCAAAAAGTATGAAATAATCACATAGAAGACTCATTTCTCTCCAGACTTCATTTCTTAAGAACAGTGCTTTGCCATCCACTGCAGTGGATTTACCCAGTGAGTGTTGAAGGTAAATCTGGGAGGGTTTGGGGTGTCTGGCTGAGGACAGCTCAAGGTTTGAGCAGCCCCTTGATTTAGACAGGTGCATTCAGAGTCGTGTGACTGGAATCCAAACACACAGAGGCATGTCCGCATTGCTGATATCCGAGTGGTGAACCACAGCCATCATGCACTTTTAACCTCATCACCTGCTCTCTGTCCACCAATTCATTTCCACCAGGACCTTTCTGTGGCTGTCCAAACCTCTGCACAGGTGCAAAAGGGTTCTGCTCTTTCTGAAAACCATCATCCACCAAAATGAAAGATTCTTCATGTCCTCTGCATCATGCTGGTTTCAGGTCCAGGATTTAGTATGGGGAACTGGTTTAAAATCCTCACAGTGGTGGAGGTGCTGAGCAAGGGGGGAGGGGGGAGTAGCACAAAGTGAAGCTCAGAGAAGATAGGCTTTGCTGCTTGTTTTAATCCTGGCTCACAGCTGAGAATTTGCCCTTTCCATTTCCACATTTGTTTATGACATCGGAAGGTTGAGAGGTTTTAGGGCATACATTTTTATTTCATGTGCAAGAAGTCTTTGCAGGAACCCCTCAAATATATCAGCTATAACATCTTCTTACCTTACCTACATCTACATTTCATAACAGAGTCATTTTGACTACAATAAAAAGCTTTTCTGTATCAGAAGTGTCAAAAACAGATGTTAAAAAAGGAAAAACAATTCTTCCTGAAAATTATTTTGAAGAGAAACTTCACATAAAGCAAACCTCTATCACAACCTGATATTTTATTTCTGAAGCTCTTAATACACTGCAGACACCTTGTGCTTGACAGTTCCTGGGTAGGAAATTTTCCTTCCAGTCACTATCAAGCATAAAACATCTGCCACCAGACTGATCCCTGCTATTGACAATCGTTGTGTTTTAGAACACCTTCCAACAGGTGCCTTCAGGCTTAGCTGAGGCAATTTCTTCTTCTAACACAAATATCTGCTGGAGACACTAAGGAGATCCAGGGACACTTTAAGGGACAATCTCCAAGTTCTGATTGCCAAGCAGACACTTTTTCTTTGGGTTCCTTTCCTTACATATTGCTGTTAGATTATGGCTCTGAGAGTACAGGCATTTCATGGCAGATTGAAGCAGCATGTAGCTGGCTTTGGAGGAGAAAAACATGGGTGTATCAGTAGTAACCATCAGTGCCATATCATTTGCAGTGGGAGTACTTTTTTTAAATCTCAGTCTATTTTAATGTTGTACATAGGGAAAGCATATGTTGTTATGTAACTGGAGAGTGAGCCTAAAAAATAACCATGCAAACCCACTTCAGGAATATTGAGCTCCTTGGCTTTGTAGTGATGCTGCAGCACCTTCCTTGCAGAAATGAATAATAATTTTTTTCCTCACATGAACTGCTCCTACAGTGGGAAAGGGTTGTTGTTGCCCACCTGCTAGCCCAGAGTTGCAGAGTGAGCACTATAATTTAGCCATGTTTTTGCACTCTGAACAGAAACATTTTGTTTTGCAGATGGGATGGTTAATGTAGAAAGCAATTTTGCTCATAGTTGAAGGAGACCAAATATTCCAGACTATCTAGGTTTCTCTCTTTGCTTTTCTACTGAGTTTAACCCAAAAGTTGGGCCTCTGTTTCCACTTCTGTTTGCCTGGGATAATTATGTTTTACCATCTTTAAACCTTGACCTTCAGGGATGAAAAAAATCCACTCTACTTATGTCTCAAGCACAATTATTTTATTTGAACAAGATTTTTGAAGTGGAAGATGGCTGAGACAAAAGATATGCTGGCCAATTCATCAAGTGAATTTGTTTATTTCTTTCCCAGTCATCCTTTTCAAGCAACATCTGGATACTCTCCAGAAGGAGACTAACTGCTGGAGACAGCTTGGATTAAACCATGTGCATGTATTATTCAACTTAATGGCAGTATTGGGGAACACTACATTTTGAAAGGTCTGACAGAATTGAATGCTAAATAAAGTGGGCCACTGGTGGGTCAGAAGAGATAACTCAAAAACATTTTTGATCTATAACAAAAGATACATATAAATGTGGAGCAGATGTGTTCACAAAAATAGAAATGGTACAATTGTGTTTTGTAAAAGAAGATTTATATTTTCAGTCTGTTGGCACAGTTTTCTTTATTTTCAGACTGCAGCTAAGTTGAGTTTGGCCACCTCTTTTTCTAATTTACCCTGTAGCTGTGTTACCCTTTCACCTTTACAAAAACCAGCATTTTAGTTCCACGGGCACTCTACTGACATATGGTTATGAATTGTGCATGTTCAGAAGATATTGTAAGCTATAAAGCTGAGAATAGACAAGGAAGGAAGGTAAATGGAGGCTCAGAAGAAACATCTCTTACCTGGCAGACTTTCAGCAAAGATGACAACAGATTCCCCATTGCCTGAGCTTCTGAAGCTCCTTTGCACTTTGCCCTGTTGTGGCTAAGCTGTACCTGAAAATAAAAAATGAAAATGTAAGGGAGTGAGAGAACAAGCAAGGTACATACAAGTAATTTTCCTTCACTGAAGCAGGCCACCGATGCCTTGACAGTAGGAGTACCAGCAGGACTCACTATGTCCCCTCTCATCTTGGATCTTCTTGGTATAATATACAAGCTGCTTGTGATTGCCTACCTAGCTCTACCTCACCTTCCCCAGTGCGGACACATCTACATCAACGGAAATGGTATTTTGGATCAGTGTGATTTACATCCATCTGGAAAAAATGTAAGTTATGTGAACATAAGTTACTCTTACCCTCATGTGAGGGTATCTGTGTGAAGGATTACATCTTACTACAGCTATTTCAGGAAGCTGCTGCATCACTAACCGAAAAAGGGGGTGCAAATTCAGTTCGTAGGGCAGAACCCTCTTGTCCAGGCCACTCTAACTTGACTCCTACTCCAGGTGTGTACACAAGAACAACCTCAGGTTCATCTTTGGCCATCTTAAACGATTCTCTTTGCAAGCATTATTTAATGCTTAATAATTCTTGCATATTTACACAAGGGAGAAACATTTCCATTTGTTTGCATTTCACAGTATCTCAATTTTAAGCTGTCTGGCAACTATGGACATTCACAGGCTGCCAATTACATTCAGCTTTTGGCAAAAGAAGAAGAATGCGTGTGTGAGGAATATGGCACACAAAATTAATCACCGCACACATTTAAGAGCAAAGATGCTTAGCTTTTCCCAGCACTACACAGATTTTTTTGAAGTTTCCATTTTTGTTGACATAAGCCCATTTCCTCAGGGAGAAAGTATGTGTTTCACAGACAAATGTTACGGCAGGGAATCCTCCTGGGCTGCTGCTACCCCAGCGTGCACAGGTGCAGTCTCCGTAACCCTCCCTGCACAGGAACAGCTGGAGAAAAATATTCCACAGCAAAGGATGTGTCACTTCAGTCTCATGTCAGCCTCCAGCTGCAGTGCAACATCAGTTTCTTAGACTACATATCTAATGTCAGGGAGAAAGGCAATTAAAATTCTGGCATTGACATTGAGACAAAACATTTGCTAGTAAGCAATAGGATATTCAGCCAGGGCCTTATTCCCAAAAATGCATGTGTGCAGGCAAGAAAATATCTCTGAAGCTCTTTTACCTTTGATCATACAATTGGTCTAATGTTTCATCCATTTTTCACTATAATGTTCCCAAACTACCTACACATCTGAGAAAAAAAAAATTATGTTGCTTTACAGGTGAGAATGAATGGATCTGGAAAGGGCAGAAACAGGTAGTAGCTGATGGTTCAGAGAGGAATGCTGCTGGAATTAAATTGAACAGTATCTTCCTCACTAATCTGCTACACACCTGCTCAATAACAGGACTCCCCGTGCCTCCTGCTCTATCCATAAAATAAATCCGTGGTTCCCTGAAAATGCACTAATGGTTGGAAACACAAAAGACATGTAGCGACCCTAAGAGAATTATATCTTCAACTAAACATGGCAAGGTGCTAGTTAAAGAAATAAAATGAACAATAAAGCTTAAGCCCCTTCCACCCTGAAAAATGAAGAGAGGTTAAGGGAAGAAGAAAAATGTATAGGGAAAGATTGCAAAAGAAAATTTTGAAGGAGGCATTTGAACACAGACAAAATAATAGCAAAATAAATCAAAAGAGGGAATTAGTTCCAAAATTAAGCCAAGAAAGTAGAGACCATACAGAGATTTGGAAAATTATGAGTATAAAAACTAAACAGAGGTTATGGTGACAGGAAGCCCTTTAGTTTTATTATGCTCAGATAACACAGGCTGTAATTGTTCATGAAAGCATCCAACTGAAGGAAATTTCCATAGACAAGGGGACATTTTCCAACAAAGAGCTGAGTATCTGAGTAAACACCTCAAGGGACAACCAATGAACACTGGCTTATGAGCCTCATAAGGCAACACCAAAGTGGGTTTTTCCTCTTACTTTGCAGTAACATACCAATGGGGAAGAGAGAAGCACGAGTATTGGCCACGACTGCTTGTCAGCACACAGGCTCTGTGGGGAATTGGTCTGAAAGGAGAAACACAGGCAGTTTTTCAAAAGCACTTGATGGTCTCCAACTGTGCCCAGTGGAGTTTAGTTTGGCCAGTGGTAACTGTTTGTGAAAAGACCCTCCCTAAAGTCTCACATGTTAATGGAAAGCAGACATGGAGGGTATGTAAATGCAGACGAATTAGAAACAAACAGCTCTGGTCAAGCAAGGCATCATTTCCTTTGCTCCGGAGTCAAACAAGGTCACACCGAGTCAACTGCGACACGCGTCAGGAGCACCAGTGATCTCAGCAGCTCTGGGGAGACTTTTCATGAGCTGCCTAGGCTGGAGGCTGCAGCTGAGCACAAACTCTACCCAACCCTGCCTTCTCAGCCCCAGGAAGCTTGCTCTTACTTGAATTTTCAACGGCAAAATGAGGATATAGCATTAAATAAATACATTAATTATTCAAAATACGGGAAGTAAAAATTCCATATGGTCTTAGCAAACACTGGAA
This sequence comes from Molothrus ater, assembly GCF_012460135.2. NCBI lineage: Eukaryota > Metazoa > Chordata > Aves > Passeriformes > Icteridae > Molothrus > Molothrus ater. The sequence goes on from NC_050478.2 coordinate 65,604,219, forward strand.
ATAATATTCAGAGAGGACTTAAATTCATGAACCTGAAGTGTATCCTGGGAAACATTCAACACAGGGTAGGAAACAAAAAGTAAAGAAGCAGGGGAATGTTCTTGTCTGCAGGAGAAAAGTTAACGTGCCAATATTTGAGATAAAGCTCAGAATATGTTTAAGAAACATTCTTCCCCCTGTATTCATATGCCAGAGTTTGTACAAGCAACAAAAATAAATTTGTAATTTTATAACTAGTTCAGTTTCACCTGAGTTTTTCAGGAAAGAAGCAAAGAAACTAAAACCAAATGGAAAATCACAGTGACTGCCAAAAAGAGACACAAAGGATTTTAAAATGGAATGTTTAGAAGCAGAACTTAGGCTACAAGTGTGATTAGTTAGCTAAATGTCTCTGATAATTTTGAAAGTCCCATCACTTTTATCTCTTCGCTCTAGGAAGAAATTAAAAAAATTCTGCTCTTGCAAAATTTGTAGGCTGAAAGCTTTCCTCAACAAACAGAGGTTGTTAGACAAATAAATACATTAATATTTCAAAGAACATAAAAAATAAGTAGTAGAGGTTCCTTGCCAAGAGTAGGGAAAAGCTCTCTGATTCAGTTTGGTTCATTGATAGCCTGATCAGTACACACAGCTATTGTTTTAGCCTGTTTTCCTTATCTTGGAGTGAAATAGGTGGGTTTTTTTCCTCTCCCTCTGTGATAATTATTTTTGACAGTTTCATTGTTTATATGTGAAACTGAGAAACTGTTAATTGAAATAAAAAATGAGTCACTGTTTCCAGCAAGTTTTGCCAATGTTTTGATCTGTGTCAATCTGAGCTTAATCATTAAGTTTTCTTTAAAGGAAGAGGCAAAACTGTATATTTTAATTTGGCCCCATACAAATACTGTGCTCCTCAGACATACGTCAGTTTAAGAATATGAAACGCTGCTAAGTAGGATTGAAAGTATATTTAATGACTATGCACCAGAGACCTACAGTTAAAAATAATGCAGATGAAAAAATACATCTTTTTTTTCATCCTTCTTTTATTTTTTATTTTTTTTTTTAGAAAAGGATATGAGAAGCCTTTATAGCCTTTCAGCAGATCTGATTAACCATGATATATGCTCTATCACTAATGATGTTGCCAAAGTCAACGTCTCTGGGCTGTGAGAGGGAAATCATGTGGAAAGCCAATTGTGTGTTGTAGGCGAAGGGCAGGCTCTGCGCCCTGTAGCCATCCACACATTCCCCTGGTGTCTGCTCTACAAACACTCATCTGCTGTCATAAACTTGCTTGGGTATTCCATACGAATTCCTCTGTGATTTTACTGTTAATGCACAAATTTGGCTTGGCAGAAATAGGCTCTGGGATAGCAGAAGTGTGAGGAAAGATTTTCCCACATGTTTACGAGCCTGGGGTGTACATGAGAAGGAATTGGGGGGCAGAGGGATAAATGAAAATAAAAACGCCTTTATATCCACAAAGGAAAAATAATATTTTTTTTAATTGTCCTGGGGGTGCTTGAGGAAGCTGAGAACTGTTGTAGAAATCTGTTTCAAGAAGGCATTTTCACAGCAAATTTAAATGACTCTACAAAACCCCCCCACATCTAGTTAATATACTTGCAAAATATATTTTAAAAGATGCAATTATTTGAACAGAAACACAGCACACAGTCATGGGCCAGTGACATCACTGGACTTGGGAAGAGAGAAGCTTGCAGCTTTTCTATGCCACAACAAATTTCTTTCTTTGTTTTTGGGGTTTTTTTTTTGCATTTGTTTTTCCAAATCAGTATAGCTCCAAGAACTTTAGGAAACTATTTGCAAAACAAGAGGCAGATAGTCCAACTCCTGAATGCTCTTGCTGTCCTTAGACATGGAAAAGCTCTTAAAAGCAATGGAAAGATCATTGAATCAGGAATAGCAGAAATTTCAACCTACCCCTTCCACTAAACTCCTGGCTATTCCCAAAAGCAGGCAAATTTTCCAGTTTTGCCAGTAACTTTCAAGCTTCTATTGATTTATAAGCTCCCGAGTGTTTTCTCTAACTCCTATATAAGTGGAGAAGCCTGACAAAAATGAGCAGTAAAGCACATCAGCCTTTTGTAAACCAGCACAGACTACAAAGCAGATCTCCCAGCAATCTTTTGCAGGCACTACCGGCCCGCTGCTCAGCAGCAGTGCCGATGCACGGCGTGTTTGAGCAGCAGGCTGCCCCTCACCACCCCCAGCCTCTCCCTGTGACTGTGTCCTGCTGTCCACACGTTGTCTGTGTGCTGCTGGAGCATATGTGCTTCCCAGCAGGAAGCTGCATCTCTCTTGTGGAACACTGAGACACTCACCCCAGGTCAGGGACACGATGGACATGGAACACTCGCTCATCACAGCCATCACTGCACCAATCTCTTAGGCCTTTGAAACTTCCCTTTGAAACTTCTCATTTTCTTCTCCTCTCTAGATGCAACAACACATTCAGTGCATTCACAGTTTCTATGCCTGCCTTTAGGCTGCTTCACTGTTCATACTTTCTGGCTCTTTGTGCTGCTCTTTCCTGGGCATGCTCCAAAATACCTGTCAAAATGAGGTGCTCTAAATCAGCATGCCCGCCAAAGGCTTAGGCTAAAACCTAAAAATGAGGACAAGGTGCAGGTTTTCCACCACTGCTGCCTTGCCATGGGCATTTTGGGATTTGTTCAAGGACAAACTATTGTTCAGCTATGGAAAAGAAACTCTTATAACTGTTTTTCAAAGCAGCTTAACACATAGATTTCTGACTAAAAGAAGTTACAGGGATTACATATGAAAACTGTGTGCACTGAAGATATTTTTCTGGTTAAATGAATTCAGGAATCACTTGTACTGATACAAAACTTCTGCAATCAACCAAGCAGGTTGTAGAGCTGAAGAATATCTTTGTGAAACAGAACAGAAGAAGAGAACAGTGCCAATGACTGAAAAGGACTGGAACATAAATGAAATATTTTCTATCTCTTTTCTCTGAAAAATTAATAACTGAGATGGAATGGTTATTTTGATAGAAGGATAGCCAGGTATGAATTGCAGCTCCTGGTTTTGGTAGGAGGGCTGAGGAAGGACACTCAGCTTCCAGGGAGTGGTTACTTGGAAGCAGCAGACAAAAGTGGACATCCATCTCTTAAACAAATAGCTAAATGCATGCATGCTGTTTATAGCTCACTGTGCATTTAAAGAAATTAAGGTGTATTTTTCACAAGCTCTAGCATAAATACAAGGCAATAAAACTTTGACACTATTATCAAATCAGATACTGGCCACAGTTTCTGAAAAACATGTACATTAAAAATGTTAGAACCATTTATCTGGGACAAGAGAAATCTTCATACGATACACCCAGTAGGTTATGCCTTTAGGGAGAAAGACAAAAAAAATCCTGAGTTTGACATTTTTTCTATTTAAAACTCTATCTATCTTTCTCTGTTGCCCTCCTTCCATACCTCCCCCATCCACCTATGAAACTATTTACTTAATTACCAGGAAATTAAGCAACTAATCAGCTACAGTTGTTACTACAGTTTTTCTCCTGATGCATTTCATTGACTAGTTTTGCTTTGCTGCTCCCCAACATTGTTTAAGCCATCTGTCCTCGGTATTGCAATACAAAGTTATTGTTTGCTTGCACAAGGAATACAAAATTTTCAGTGGGGAAATTTCACCCAGGCAAATTATTTTCTAAAATTGTTTCAAATCAGTCAAAAATTTGAGGCATTAGCATCCCATGAATCCCTTCATTGCCCATTTAACATCTGAGCCCAGAAGGCTTTCTGCTGTGCTCTCAGCATCCCCATGGTGAGGAGTATCCCTCTTGGAGGCAGCTCCTCACCACAAAACAGTCAGTGCCACCAAACTGTCTGCCCAGAGCTGAAAATCCTCCATGCTCAGACAGCATTAAAGTCCTTGAAGCTGAAACTGCAATTTAAATTCTTCAACATGAAAAAAAAAAAAAAAAGAAAAAGAAGAAAAACACATTTCTCCATCAATTTAATTCCTTTCTGATTCTGGGATAAACTTGCTTGAAGTTTCTTCATCACCTTCAATCACAGCTAACTGAAGTCTCCTGTATGTTTACAGCCCCATTTTTCCATTTACAAAGGGAAGCACAACACACTGGGATTGCACTGGAGCAAGTAATAAATGATACTATATAAAGTACAATAATGACTAGAAGAGAATATGAAGGCAATTCAGCAATTGCTCAGTGAGTTCAAGGAGCACTCTTCTGACATCCTCAACTGCACATAATGATAGAGCTCAATATCTTTTGTACTGTAATAGGAATTATAAAACAATTCTTGCATTACAAAATGCAAAAAGAGTTCACCTATTATAAAGATAGACCACGCTACAGGCAAGACTCATTTTTATATCTTATTAACAAGAAAATTTTTTTGCTTATTACTCTGGGGGTACTTCATTGTAAAAAATGAAGTATGCACATTTGTATATAATTATTCTCAGTATTGTTAAATAATTCCTTGCTTCTGAGCAGGTGCCTGAACTTTATGATCAGCAATGACTGAAGGCAAGGCACTATGATCTGTCAGTGACAGAGTCTCTTTTTTCCTCAGCACACGGCTGTATTGCCATTTGCTCTCCTGGAAATCCTTGCCTTGCCGCATCGTTACCCAGCAAAGAAGAAGGGATTGATCCTACTGGGATTTGTCGCTTTTCTGTATATCAGTTGGTAAGAATTTAAGTATTTTTTCTCCAAGTAATCTACTTTTTAAAATGAAGCCAGTTGCTGTACTTTTGACCAAAAGTTCCCACCCAGACACAAGGAGGACAGCAGTCTTTTCTGTGGAGAAATCATTTAAACTTCAGCTGAGACCCATGAAAACTATTTCCAAATGTAAACAAGGCAGGTTTCTTCAAACACAGTATAGGTCTTGAGACCTTACACAGTGTCTCCTGCTCTTGTAAGGCCTCTTAAAGGAAAGTGACTAAAGTGCCATAAATTCAGGGATAATTTGAGTAATTTCTTCTGGACTGGAGTTTTTATTTCTATTGGTACCATCAAATTTACCTCCACTCACTGTCCTGCTAGCTGCAAAACCAGAAAATCCCAAAAGGTCTGGGGGTCACGGGAGCAGGAGAGGAGTAAAACTCAGTTCAGTGTTTGGCAGGGACACGTGCCTGGTTTTAGAAACTTGAGACAGAAAATGATATGCAGAGCCAGGTGCAAACTGGTGGGTAGTGAGGAGACATCTGCCCACCACCACCTCCCACTCCACCAGTGGACACTGCCCACATTTCCAGCAATGCACCCATTGATCCCCAGCCTGTTGGAGAATGATACTGAGAAAATAAACTATATCTAATCAGCACCTCTCACCATTCATAGCCATCTGTCCACCTGCTGTGTGTGTGTCATGCACCTGTGGAGTGGGTTTGCTCATTGTATCCTGGCTGCAGTGCTGGGATATGGAGGCACTGCCACCCCATGTAACTATGGGCAGCTGCCAAAACCTCAAAGCTCTCAGAGGATGCTTTGTATTGAGACCCAACTCAGGAAGGGGGCTGTATAATTTCAGGGTATTATACAACTTTCCAGAGCTGAGGAAACATCCTGGCTTTAGGGGGAACAATATAGAGCATGTGTATAACAACAAGAGGATACTGGTCAGCGAGGAAGGGACTTGTCCTCATGCAAAGACTTCCGAGAAGTCACTGGAATTATGAGGAAACCCATCCTTCCCATTCCTACTCACCAATTTTCACTCTCATCTAGAGACCATCTTCAGCCCAGTGAGTGAAAATCTGAAATAGAAAATAAACCGTTCAGATGAAACACTGGAGTGACTTGAAGCCCATCAGAGTGGCTGTGGAAACGGAGGACTTCGCTGATACATTACATAAGCAAATTAGGAGCCATTTATTCTAATCCTGCCCAGAGCCTAATAGGATTACGACCATGGCTTCCTAAATTCCTTTTCTATGTTCTGATTCACCCCATTGCTTAATGCCAGCTTTGTTTTGCTTGTCTTATGACAACATTTGGGTTTTACTGTCTTTGAGACGAGACTGCTCTTACAGCCATGTGAGCCGTGCTTTCCCCTAAAATCCCTACCAGCTGAGCAATTTCATCCCTCAGGAGACGTGGCTCATATCAGGTCCTGAATCCACACCAAAGAATGAAGATCAACACAAGCATCAACACATTGGAGCCCTCCAAACCTTTTCTATGAATTGGTGCTGCGTCGTGTTGCCAGAGTCCTGAGAGGAAGGTGGTCCCTTAGAGAGCTTGTTCCCTATGTGCCAGGGCCCTGATGAGAGGATAAAAGATATTAGGATGTTAATAGAGTTTTCAAATCAGCAAGGAACCTCCTGCCTGCTTTCTTTTTGCTTCTACTTCGTGGCTCCCTGCAAACCACAGACAACAGCTTTCAACCAATAGAAAAATTTTCTGGCCTGTGCACTGAAATCTCAACACATGTACATATTTTACTGTTGGTGCTACAACCTGGTGATTTAATAGCTCCATTTGGGCACCATATGTTTCACAAGCAACAGAGTCCTTCCTCCAAGCCTCTCCTTGGACTGTCACTGCCATTGCTGCAGCGCCAATGGGCTGAGAAGTGACTGGTCCCTCCACGGCAGCAGAGAAACTGAGCAGCCAGTTCCACCTCGCAGCAGAGAGGGTGTCACTGTGGCTTTGAACAGTCATTTATTTGGGTTTGAAAATACAGGTTGGAGTGCTTCAAATGAGACACACCAGCTGGCCAAATTGCATGAAGATAACTTAGTTCCTTGTTATATAAAAGAAAGGTGGTTGTCACTCTCTGTTTTACTGTTGGAGGTACGATATGAAAAGAGGAGTCCTGTGCAGTGAAGAGCACATGCTGACATTTGCACTCCACTTAGCACTTGGAATTCAGTGTTTCTGCTCAGCCTCTCAGGGGCCTTTTCTGCAGGCTTTTTTTTCTTTTTTTTTTCTTTTTAAATTACTTAGGTGTTTCACAGCTCTGTTTGTTAGATGAAAAAATATTGAATCATAAAAATGAATCCCTACATTTAAATATTTCCATGCTCAGTCCAGACATCTCTACTATCAATTCCCTCCATTGCTCCACTCTATCCCTCAGGTGAAGATAGTAAATCTTTATTTACAGGCAAGACAAAACCACCTTTTTATGCCCCACTTCTTCCTTTTTTTACTAGAGAAAGGAAGAAGCATCCTTTCAGCCTTTTTTTTTTTCCTCCTTAGCATTCTCCCATTCCTCAGTGTCATGACACAGTTTCAGGATAGTGTGGCAGCCCATTTTTCACTTCTCTTTGAGGCATGATGCTCAGTAGCATGCTGGGTGACATCAGAAAAAATTGCAATTGTGTTCCTATGTTAGCACTGGTGGTGGAAAGTATGGCATAATACTCAGATATGTTTTTTTAAATGAAGAATTAAAGTTTTTAGGACCATTTGGACCCAAAAGTTTGTTTTAGGGAAGTATTATCCTTGTTAAAATGGCACATCCTGATAACAATCAATGCAGACATACCCTATTTCTTTACATACTTTAAATTCTTTACATAATCAATACAAATATAAATAATTTTATTCACAAAAAATATTCACAAAAAAGCATTTTTCCTATACTTAAGATATATAAAGACCACTTTTATATTCTTTAGTTCAGGCATTCTCTATTAACTACTCATATGAGCCATAAACAATGAACATATTACCAGCAAACTGACAGCCACTACAAGATATTTTCTGAGAGAATAAAAAAGGCAGAAAGAGAGGGCACAATTAGAAGAAAAGAAACCCTATAAAGCCGGCATATTAATCTTCTTTCTTTTCCAAACCATGCTTTGCAAACAGTTCTGGCACAAAAGGGTGAAGCAGCCACATCTGTTTCCCACCTAGCCATTCTTCTTCTTTTCCTTCTCTTACAAAAGAAAAGCTGCTGGAGAATTCCCCTTGCTCTCTCACCTCTTGAAAACTTCTTTGCACTCCTCAAAACAGTGGTCAACAGCAGAAGGATTGAGACAGGGAGGAACAGCTCTGTGTCCCCACAGACTCTAGGGATCTGGATAGGGGCTGAAAGGCTGTTGTATCTAAAGAGCAAACATATGTGATAGCTTATTTGAATAAGCTTCGCTAGCATAGCCAAGTGCACATCCCTGTTCCTGAGCATTTTGCTATTTTACTGTGCTTTTACTGCTGTTAATAGCAAAATTCCACCAGGGTGACAGAAAAATATTGTGTGCATTTCAACCTGCACTGAAACCCATCTAATTTAGCACTGGCTCAAGTGTGCTTCACAGCAAATAGCCCAAGTGCCGAGGAGATGTATTGACAGCTGAGCTAATTTTCTCTGTATCAAGCCTGTTTTGATAACTCAGCCCCTCAGGAGCTGGAAATTTTGAAGTGGTTCTTCTAATTGAATGGTCCTAACCTAAGGTCAATTCTCTCCTTCCTTCCCTAGGGTCCTGTGGATTTATTCTGTAACAGGAGAGTGGGTATATCCTCTCTTTGCTTTGTTCAACCCCCCTGGACTAGCAGCCTTTTTTGCCGGTAGCCTTGCCATCATTGTCGCCTTCTACAACTTTGGAGAGTTCCTCAACCGCATGATATGGGGTCAGTCCAAGTTTTCTTCCTTACTTCTATGCATATGACAAAAATACCCCTGAAATGAACTGCTGTGATTGCCCAGGCAGGCAGGAAGAGGAAGGGGGCATGAGTACACTGGGGAAGTTGTTGGGATGGTGGCACTTGGGTGTCAAATAGTCATTGTTGTGTCCCACCCGCCTGCTAACAAATAGAGAACAGATTGGAGCAAGGATCCCAACCCTGCCAGACAAAGGTTGGACCAGCTTCCTCTAATTTGGGTCAAGAAGCACCTCTAATCAGCATAATCACTGGATTTTGAATTTCTGTTCAAAGAAGGGTCCAGAGAAGCCACATGTCTTAGGCTAAAACTCTTACAACTGCATCACATGCTGTTTGTCAGACTAGGGATTAGCAGCGTTTACTGCAAATTTACAGGAATGCATTCATGTATCCAAGGAAAAGCACTGCAGCAGCAGCAGCAGCTCCATGACTAAAACAGCACTTTGGAAACTTTTATAAACCGTTGAAAATTTTTCCCTTCTGCTTTAGTAGTGGTATGACCAGTAGTGACCTAAAAAAAGTGAAAAGCAGCTTCCTTGGACATAATGGGCAGTTGGAGGGGGGAAAAAAAACGCAGTTTAGGAAAGCATATTTAACAAGTGGAAGAAAGAGAGAACTGAGGAAGCACCTTTGAGGGTTTGGCATGGGATACTATTGTTATTATTGTTGTTATTATTATTTCTGTCATTATTATTCATTCTGGTTTCCTCTCCTTTTTCATTCAAGATTGAATTTTTGAGGATGAAAGTGTTTCTGTCAGGAAAATGTGTGTATTTTATTTAGGACAAATGTGGGAACATTAGCAATTTCTTAAACTAGCTTTCTGATTAAAGAAAAAGCACTGCAAAAACACCTCTGAAAATAAATAAGACAACCTCCCTCTGTTCTCAGGGAACATTTGATGCATGATCCATTTTGCAAAGTCTCACATGCCTGTCAAGCCAACGTAGAGTGTCTGTAGTTAGTCTCTCACCACCCGTACTCAGCTACCTAAAAGCAGCAGATTGGCTTTCAAATGTGCTGAATAACCACCTTCACTGCTTGCTACCTTTGCAAACAAGATGCTCGTTCTACATGCCCATGTTTGGAGATTTTGGCCACATTCTGTTCTGCAAAATCATCATATGAGATGAGGATTGCTGGTAAATGAAAACAGATCTGCAGCCTTTCTGCACTAGCTCTGGTTTAAGAGGCATCATATATAAATAGTAACTACTGCTAATCAAAGACCACACCATCACCACATGATGGCATGAGTCTTTATATGAGATATCTGATATATTTATGTATCAGATTTTTTTTATCACTGAGTACATATTAGTAATTTTAGGGCTAGGATATGCCTGCTGCATAAGCTGGAGATAATCAGAATAAAAATAATTTGATTTCCAATGTGTTAACTGATTGGACAAAATATTGTGCCAAGCAGAGATCAAATTAACTGCAAAAATTAGATGCATATTCAACAGCTGACTAAAGAAACTTGGGCAAGCACTCAACTTTACTGTGCACACAGAGGGGCTAAAAAGCACCCCAGTTGTGGTAGCATGAATGTAACCTCAGAGTATGTATATAAACAATACACAATATTCACAATATTGATATCTGGTGTGCTCTTGTGATCCCTGGAGGCCTCATCTGTGTGGTGGGTCTGCCTTTCCATGCATAGTTGCTTTTTTTCAAAGGAGCCACAAAATCCTGGCCTTAACAATTACATGGTGTTTTCATCCACGTGCAAGACACTCCCCTTGAGTTACAGTTCCCCATGTTGGTGCCAAGTGTTTTAACTGATCCACATCCCAGCTGTGTCCACCCAAGAGAAGAGTAGGACTTCCTTAAGCTGGTATCAATAATGAAGTCCCAATAAGCCTTGAAACATAGCCACAGGGAAGCTATTCCAAATTACAGTGTGCCAGAGTTTTAATATATTCCTGACTGAGACAAATTTTTGGTTCAGCATTGCCAGAGAAAAAAGAGCTGCAAACTGAATGAAAATGTGATTCCAACATACCTTTGTTCCCACAGCAAAAATGGCTCCATGTACTTTTTTTCATCCTACCCTTTCCTCTCTCTCCTTCCCATCACAATAAGGCAGAGGATGCAGTGGAAATGATCCTGCAGAAAACAAAAAAACCAGCCAAACAAACAAAAAACACACCCCCTTCCCCCACCCTGCTCCCACCCAAGGCAAAACAATCAGTGGTGGTAGAGGACAGACCTCTTCATCTTTCCATACTCTCCACTCTGCCCACCTTCTTTCTCCCTCAAAAGATAAAGCACACGGAAGGGCACATTTGATCTCTCTTTTGCTCATTCCCCGAAGGCAGTTTGGGTTACAGGTTAATACAAATATCTACTAGGTTCCTATAGGCACATCTGAAATCACCTTGTGTAATAACACCTGAAGCCACCAAAAAATTAGACCTGATGCTGGTGGGATCTGACAAGGCAGAGCTCTCTGGCTGGGCTGCTGGCACCAGGATTCTCCCCAGTGGAAAAAAATCCGAGGCTGTTGCTTCTTTTTATTTCTTTCCCACTCAAATGAAGAACAGTTCCCCAGAGGTGTTTATTCAAAGGTGCAAGAAGCATTAACAAACAGCTCCACCAGGAAGGCAAAGCCTGGCTCCCTCCTGGACTTGCATCCTGTGTCAGACCATAGGCTGCTAATGAAGCTTGTTCCACAGCAAACCATGCTTCATATGGGCTCTTCCACACTCCAGGCCATTATTATTTTTCCTAAAACCAGATACATAAGTATTTACTCTTTTTCACACTTAAAGGTATATTTAGTTCCAACTTATTCCAAAGTCTGTAGATGGCAGTTTCCAGGTTCAAGCAAGTAAATGTTAAATCTACGTCCTGTGCTTGACCGAAAAGGTGCAGAATCATTTCCGAGAGCTGGAAAATCTAGGCTGTAGAATAATATAACCTTATTTTTCCTTTTCAGGATGCCAGACCCTAAATTCTTTTTATTATTTATAGACAAACTGTTTCATACAGCATTGGAGGTTTTAAAAATGTATTATCTCTCATGCGCCTCTCCTCTCCCTCCCCTTGCACAGTTGGATTGGTGGTAACTAAGGCAACCCAGCTGCACAGCCTGAGAGGCACAGAAAATAGTACCAGTAATGACTTCTTTTTGTTTTAAATCCCAGAGTTTCTAGAGTACAAGACAATGTTGAGCAATAGAGAAACTCCAAAGAGGATAATTTGAAACAATGAGCTGATTCTTTTACTGCCATAAATTTACCTCAGCCAAGAACTTGGCTGCAGGGTCTGAGTACCAAAGATGAACCGTGTGATCCTTTCTCCCCTTCCTGATGGGTGGAAAACATCACACAGGCAACTGATCTCATGTTTCTTCGACCAGTCAAACTAGAATCCTCAAAAATAAAGCAAAGCAGTGCTTGCTTGGGGTTTGCTCTGTTTGGGACAATCAGATCCTTGGGAGAAATTTGAATCAAAGTTCTCCACATCAGACAGAGCAACCTTTCAAGTGAGGTGTCTTATCTAGAACTCACATTTGAAGATGGAGCACATTCATTTGTCTTCCATCTAACACATCTGAAAAAAAAACCAAAATAACATTCATCAGCTGCTTCATTTCAATACTCTAAAATGCAGCTGGAGAGGAGCTATAGCTAGCAACAGCTACTTGCTCCACCAGCAATTGAAAAGCCTCCTGATGCTTTTGCCTCTATTTGCAAGATTTTGTGGGCCCAAGGGCTCTCCCAGAGAAATGCTTATCCCCACATGGTGGAACTGTCCTTTGGGAGAGAAACAGGGGAGGAAAGGAGGCTGATTGTTGGAGTGGGTAACAGCTCCAAGAGACCTGCCTAGGCGCTTGCTGTCTCCACTAGAAGGGGAAGCTTTTGCCAGCAGCTGGCTGAGGAACACTGTTAGGCGAAAAACAAAAATTAAAGATATTATATTGCAAGGGGTAAGGCAGCTCAACAGGAATAAGAGCTGTTGCTTTGAGGAAAAAGAGAAAACTTATGGTGGAATACCTTTCTCATGCTCAGTGCATAGATGGATGCACTCTTCCAGATCTTCTATGAGCTCTTAAATATCTTGGGAAGACATTGCTGAAACCTATTTACCTAAGGCTGAAATAAAGTTAAACAACATTCTTCCCTCTAGCCTGTTTTTCCTCTTTTTTTTTTTGGAGTTCTTTTGCATTCAGCGCATTTTCCAGAATCATATAACATGTTTTCACAACTGATTATTTTCCCTAAGTTTTATTTTTGTATTTATGGGCTTTTGAAACCAAGCTCCCTTAATACCCTGTAGCCTTGGGAAATCCAGCCTATGTGACAGCTCACAAATCTGTGCAATACAAAGCAATACCATAATAAGATTGAATTCTTGATGCTGTCATTATTCCAAGCAGCTGTTGAGATTGCAGAAACCTGAATGGCAAATGAAGGGATGCAAAGGGCAACTGTGTGGGGCATGAAGCCATGCTGGTACAGGCTTATCAACAGCAGGTTTTGTATGAATGCTAAAATGCTGATGTTCTGCACATAGTTACTACTCCAGACACAGGTTCTACCCTTTGTTATTACAGTATCCAGGGGGATTTTTAAACTGAGATTCTTTTCCAGAGTATTTGTTGTATCATGCAAAGAATAAGAGTCCAGAGTCTATCTATTCCTTTCAGTGACCAAATGATGTTTATATCCATAATTTTGCTATATTGCCAATGATTAATGGAACTCAGATTTTACAGGATTTAAATCCCATAGTTTGAAAACTAAATATGAGTATTTACTTTTGACTCATCCATTCATCCTAGTTGTACCACAAACCTGTGATGGCACATTTATGTCCTTCATATTTGTCACTCCCCAAAGCTGCAGTTTATCCCTCAGGCAGAGATGACTGACTGTGTAAAGGAAACTTGCACTATTTGTCACAGGTCCTATTTTTGGTGATAAGTCTATCTGGCTATCCACTGGAGGCAGACTGGATCAGAACCTCTCACAAACCAGAGCTTACAAATTCATCAGTGGAGGCCAGACATTAAGAAGTGCTGGTTAACATGCTGGTCCTGGCCTGCCAGGCTATTTTCTTTCTTTGTGGTTTGGGGTTTTTTTTTTCCCCTCACCCATAAATATCAATTTGGTCAGTACACACCAATACAATACAGCAATTAGTGTTTCAGAGCCTCTGAAACACTAGGAAAGATCATTTAAAGCAGAGTTTCCTATGAGTGAATGATCATCGGACAGGAAGAAGAGAGGCTGAGACAGTGTGTTAGAAAAGGTACCCATAAACAGTTGATTATTGGGTGCCCCACAGCAGCAAAATAACTGGTGCTTCAGAAAGCTGTGGGATTTCAGTAGGTCCTGTGCTGTCCTGACCAGCCATGTGAGAATCCTCCAGCTTTTCACATGCTCTTACAACAAGCTAGGTTGGCTTGGTGGCAGACACTTTCTCCCACTGGCAAAGCACAATTATTCTCAATGGGTGTGGTCCACGGCAGATTTCAAATAATTCCTCAGTCATTGAGTAATCTGTTACTTGCTGGGGACATCCCAGGCTCATTTGACTTCCGCAGCACTTTAGCATGAGCAGCTGGTCCAAGACATGCAGTTCACTCCCACTCCCAGATGGGTAGAGTTCCCCAGGGATGTTGGGAGGCTGGGGCCTGTTTCACATCCTCCTCATCCCTGATGTGTGAAGGACTACTCTGTTGTGCCTTCCCCCTCAGATCCCAAATGTCTTCTCCTCTGTCTCCAAACAGGAGATTCAATAGTAATACTGGACCACAAGTGGAAAGGCAAGTGAATCCTCCTCTTGAAGCCAAACAATCCCTCCATGAATTCTGAAGCCATGAAGTAGAGGAAAATAAACGTAGCTGTGATAAATCCTTTCTCCAATTCATTGCAGCTTCTGGTGAAGCCATTATGACATCAGACATATGGAAAACTGGTGGAAAATATGAAATGTTTGCCTCTTTCACGATAACTCTGCAACTGCTATGAATAAGAAAATTGTGTTCATCTGTTTACACAGATTTCTCTTCTCTTGCACAACGTACGTGAGGATGTGTCCATGGTTAAAAGTTGTCACTGATAAATGCACTCCCTCATGAGCCTCACACCACTCTGTAAAAGACCTGTGAATGCAAGCCAGCTCTTGTTTGGATTGCCCTTCATCAAGTCTGGAAAAAATTAAGAGGAGAGATAATTTTAACAGTGCTGTGACTTCTAAGCTAGCTAGATAACAAATTGGGCTAACAAGCACTGTAATTAGAAATGTCTGCTCAGAAAGTTCACCAAGAAGCCGAGTTCTTCTAATGAGAAACTTTCTGTAATATTAATATGCTTATATTATGCTTAATATCTTCCCTCCATTTTAACAGGAAATCCGAAGGCAACACTTTCTTCCTTTTTCTTGGTTTCAGTTAATCTCGCAGCAAAAGTAACCTAATTATACTGACTGTATGATTGCTTTGACAGAAAGCATGTTAATTTAAAGCACTGTTTAACATAAAGCTGCCTGCCATATAATTACACTCCATTCACATGTTTACTAATTTTCCTCAATATAGTTGATTTCTGTTATTAGCCTCAACATTTTGTTAACATCCAAAACACTGGAGATCTGCTTTGCAAACTCCAATAAACATGCAAAACCGAGAGTAGCACAAGTGTTCCTTAATGGTCAATGTGAAAAAGAAAAATCTCTCTTATTATTCCTGCATTCAAAGAGGATTTGAAACTAGTTGCAGTACTTAAATGTCTAAATCCATCCTCATTGCCAAAACCCCTTGCTTAGAGCTACTGTGCACGCCATTCACCAGGGTGTTATTTTCACCTTTCAAATGCCACTGGTGCTCAGTAAAAACAAAACACATTGTAGGCTGACTGTGAGCAATAAAAAGATAATGTGTATACATAAGATTGTTCTTCTCATATGTTAAGCACCTGATAAAAATTCTAATCTGGGAAGTTAACATGCTAGGCCTAGACTGTAAACTAAGTGAACTCAATGAGATGCGTGCATGCATTCAGTAATTCCCAGCCTATCTAGATAACTGGCTCCAGCTAAATTTGCAAGGGGAATGTAAGCAATTACACATGCCCACACACAAACACACTCCTCCCTCAATTTTTGTTGAAGCTGAAAGATGCTGGTGAGAGGAAATATATTGGAGAGACAGACAGAAGAAAAACACAGAGGGAATTAGGGAAGAAGAGAAAGTTATGGTAACTGCCTGTACAGGTTTGCTGGGTGTTTTTGTCTCTACCTCTCTTCTTTTTAAAATCATTTGTTTTGTACTGATACTCCAGTACAGTTTAATTGTCAGAAACTCAAAACAAAGCCTGGGCCCCAGCACAGATAGATAAGTCTTTCCACTTCCAACCAGAGAAGCCAAATGACAGACCTTGCCCTCAGCTCCTGCTCATACCAGTGGTACCTTTGGGATCTGATGTGGTGACTGAGCTGCTGGACTACAGGGCTTTGAGGAGAATCATGGGGAAGGTTGTTTATTTCTTTGAAAAGGGCTCAGAAGAGGCACTTCTTTCTGCTACATCCTGTATGGAGAAAAGCTGGATTCCAGTCATGCACTTTGAGAAATCAATGAGGAATTCCTGTCCCCAAAATACAACTGCTGGGATCTTGGATTTGCTTTGTTCCTTTCTCTCATATCCACAAAGCTCTGAAAGGAGGAAAATGTGTCATTGCTGACAAACCAACATTTTCCCTGTGATTTTTCAAAAGGCTTTACCGAGACACCCTGTGTAAGGATCTGGCCTTGATGACATTTACACCAGATTTCTCTTTCGAGTCCATCAGTCTCTCCCATTTCATTTTAAGCATGCGAAGCCAGTCAGAACTGTTTATTTATAGCCATAGATGTTCATGGCTGTATAAATTAGCTGTTATTACCGAAGGAGGTGCCCGCCCACTCGCCCAGAGCAGCTGCACAGGAGCCCTTTCATGCTGCTCCATGGAACGCAGCCCCAACGGGCAGGGAAACAACGCTGTCCCAGGCAGACAAAGGGACCACGGCTCAAACCCCTGGGCAAAAAAACAGCAATTAATTTTTTCCACAGTGCAATCTGCAGCATGACAACCACAATTACCTAATACTGTTTAGACCTGCCACTTGCATTTGGCAGAGAGAGAGAGAAAATGAAGGATTAAATTCACCAGCGGGGAAAAAAAAAACCCACCCAGACTAGAACCTACCCCTGGACTTTTGTTTTATAAGATTAAGTGATATTTGTTTAGAGGGGTGAGGGGAAGGGACAGTGGGGGGATGGAAATGCAAAACTGGTTTTTATTTGAGACAGAGCACCATCAGAAAATAAGGACCCATCCCATACACAGAAACACTGAGCTGTTTCCAGCAGAAACAGCTGGAAAGTAATACCCACCACCACGAGGAGCTTTCATCTTAACTCACACCTTTGTAACAGTTTACTTCCACAAAAAGCATAGGCAAGTGCTAATTTATTCCCTCCCCAGTTTCCCACACAAATTTCTTGGTTTGGGTCTCTGCCAGAGCTTCAGGGTCACAATGTGACCTCAACAACATAATTTAAGATTGTTCCAAGCCTTCAGTGGAACTACTGAGGATTTACTTTGATGGATATGGAGCCAGGATCTGGCATGCAGAAAATATGCATTTACATTCTACCAAAGTGTCTAAAATAGTTGCCCAGGGATGCTGAAATTCAATTTGAGACCTTGTATTCACTTGGCAGAGCACATAATTAAATATTTTGTGCCACAAAATTAACCAGAGTCTCAGGGGTATGGGTAAGAGACAGCTTAGAATCAACCATGAGAGCCAAACTAAGACCTACTTCCCAGGCAAGTTATTCAGTAAATATTGGGAAAAAAATCATTGCAGTGATAGATGGGTTCATAATAATTTTTCTTAGTATTTAATCTTGCTGATTATTTGTAATTACCTCTTACCTCAGAGGAAGAGGCTATCGGCAGTGCGGATTCATTTAAATAACACCAATATCAAGAATTGCTCTTGAACTAAAGCTCCTGCTTTACAGCTAAAAATTGTTCTTGAATTAACCATTTGGAAAGAAGCATCAGGTAAAAACCAAATACAATTAGAATAGGCCAGACCTCAGAACAAGTGGTTAAAAGCCCTAAAGCAGAATTTTTGCCTTTTGAGGTCTCCAGAGACCCTACACTGCAAGGAGTTCGATGTTCCTGAAAAGCAAACCAAATTCCTTTAGTGTTTGATGTCACAACCTTCATTTTAGATTTCAGATATGGTGAGTCTAAAAACAAGGGTTTGAGTTAAACCCCCAGGATATGGCCCAATAATAGTTGTGAACTATAAAATTTAATGGTAATACTTGGTATTTCAAATGTCACTTTCTATCAAATGCTCTCAAAACGTAAACATAAAGCTGCCTGCCTTGTTTACGAAGCTTTAAGCAAAGCTTCAAGTTCCTTTCACCTTGAGAGGGTAATTTCCCTCAGTACCTGGAGAACAACACACATATAAGAGAATAATGCTTTATTTTACACCTAAGATGAGCAGAATTACCTCCTCCAAGGATGCAGGACAATATGGTTTCACTGTTGGTATGGACTAGGTTCCTTAGGCAGAGGAGAAAGATATATACCAACATATATATATACCAAAATATATACCAACATAAGACTGCTTCTTGAGATGTTAGTTCAAGATTAGATGCTTTTTGAGATGTTAGTTCAAGTTTTTGGTGTGGAAATCCCCAGTGGGTGTGCAAAAGCATCAGTGCTCAAGGGGGAAAATGAAGACACGTGATGAAAGGAGCTCCACGGTTAAACATTTCTTTCCATCAGCTGTGGACAGAGAGAAGCACAAGTGAGCTTCAAAGTGTGCTTCAAACAGGGAAGAACCACACTTTCAATCATAGAGGTATCAAGGCTGGAAAAGACCTTTAAGATCATTAAATTCAAACATTGACCCAGCACTGCCAAGTCCACCACTAAACCATGTCCCAAAATGCCACATCCACGCGTCTTTTCAACACCTCTAGGGACGGCGGTTCCACGACTTCTGTGGGCAGCCAGCTCCAGCACCTCCAGCCCTCCATGTCCTTGCTGTAGCGCGGTGCCCAGAAGCGGACACAGCACCGGAGGCGCGGCCTCACCGGTGCCGAGCACCCGCCGCACTCAGCACAGCAGCGGCAGGGCCAGAACCAGCGCGGCAGAGCCCGGCAGCTCCGCTCCGCTGCGGCCGCTCCGTGAGGGGAAATTCCCGGCAGCTCCGCTCCACCGGCGGTGCCGGCACTGCGGCCGCTCCGTGAGGGGCAATTCCCGGAGGAAAGCGCGGCAGGGAGGGAGCGCAGCCCTCATCCCGAGGCGCCACAGCGGCCCCTGGCGGCGGCGCGGCGCCAGCGCCTGCCCGCCCCCTCAGCGCTGAGGGGCCCGGACGGGAGCGGAGATCCCGGGGCGACTCCCGGGACAGCTCTGCCAGCCTCCAGCGCCGGGAAGGGCCCTTTCCCACCGCGGAAAGCTGCCACGCCCTCCCCACAGCAGCTCCTTGCATCGCCCATGGGTGGGCGATTTCAGCGTTTCAGGGGCGCAGCAGCCTCAGCGTTCTAAGCTGAGTAATTCCCTTAAACTGAATAATTCCATCAGGACACGCCTGATGGATGCTCAGGGATGCAGCAGCGTTCAGCTCTGGAGCACGGGGGCAGCGCATCTGCGAGCCCAAAGCAGCCCCAGGCCAAAAGCAAATCCCGCGGTGTCCCAGCGCGGCGCCTCACAGGCAGCCAACACCACCTTATTAAGTCAAAATCACAGGAAGAGGGAGAACAAATAGAATGTCATTTTGATCAACAAATGTAACAATTATGTGCAAGAGGAAAAAACCCAAAAGTTAATAAAACGCATTGTTTTTGTCCATAGGTTCAGTTTTGTGGATGCTTTGCACTTTTTTCATTTTTTCCCCCTCTTTACCACCCCCTCCCTCCCTTTTTTTTCTCCTTTTTTAAAAAACAGATGTTGCCAAATGTTTTTGAATCACACATACTTCAAAATGCCTCACAATCATTTGTGGAACCACCCCCAGGCTCTAAACCCTTATATCACTAATGCAGCCTCCTTGTTGCTAGCTTGCCAAACAATAGCCATTGTTCCTGAAGGGTCTAGCCAAAAATAATATGATGTGCAACTGCCTTCCCACTGTTGTCCTTGCAAAACTACTTAAAAGTTCCAGAGATGCCTTTACGGATGGTGTACAGTACAAATAAACCCAAAAGGAGCAGAACAATTGGAAAAGCTTGTAGGAACATTGGAAGTGCGTGGAGTATAAATAAAAAAATGGTGGGGGGTGGAAGAGAGAAAAGCATTGTGAGAAAGATTTTATATTAAATGATAGTAAAGTGTTATGCAGCTGTTTTTGTGTTGTTGCAGAAGTGAAACCACAAATATTTTAGTATTCATATCACTACAACTTGCATATAACTCATGAGTTTGGTAGCTGTGCAATTGCACCTTAAATGATTCTTTTATGCAGCTCTGATTTTGGAACGAATCACTTTGAATGAAGATTTGGGAGGGAATATAAAATGGCTACCATTCCTGCTTGGGGAAATACATTATCTGAATAAGAAATATCTGGAAATCATAGGGGTCACAGACCCACAGCTATATATAGCCTGTAGCTTATGGGCAGTCTGGTCTGTATTGAATTCAAAACTTAAGCATTGAGGCGGAAGGAAAAAAAAAGAAAAAGAGTTATTTTGAACTGCCATCATAAAAGTTGAATTTATTTCTTATGTGTAGTTCATTACATACCAGTGAAGGATCAGCTTGACCTTTCTGCTATTAGTAGTCCAGGCCATGAAAGAAGCTCCTTCATGAACCAATGAAACTTCATACTGTTGTTCTCTGTGCGGTACATCTCTGGATATAAAGATCACGCATCTTCCGTCAGCAATACATTTGTTGATAAAGAAAGCCCTGCAAGGCAGGTCAAATCCACAGGCACACTGTGTGTGGTGTGAGAATCGACTCTCAAGTGTTCCTTCGCATTTCTACTTCTAATCATTGATCTATTTAGTCATCCTAAGTCCCAGTCCTAGACTCTCATACAAATTCAGAGCTGAACTTTGACCACAGTCCTGAATCAGAAGTATAGAAAAAAACTGAGGAAGTGAAAAAAAAAGTCACCACAACTACTTCAGAGGAAAGCTAATTGAAAAAAAAAAAAACCCCACAATATTCTGGCAAATATCAAAGCTGATATTTCTACATAATGTAACTTAATTATGAGGTATTTACTAATCACATCATATTTATTGTTAACAAATTGTTGCAAGTGCCTACTACAATGGACCTCTGTTTAGCCATTACTGGATGCTTGACAAATGATCTGCAGTGTTAGAAGGTCACAGGAGAGTAGTAGAGAAGCACTGGGAGGGGGAAAAAAGGGAAGGAAAAAAAACCCAAACCCCAACTATACAGCAAGACGAGACTGTGGGAGAATCTCAGATATGCTCTTTAAGTATAGTCATCCCTTATAAGGAAGAAATTCATTTCCAACATCAAGCACAGCCTGTGGGCAAAGTCTATGCCACTCAGATGTACCCCCAGCGTGTGTCCCTGATGACGTGTCCGTGTAGTCATCATGCAGGTATGTCCCACTCAATGTACAGCTGCAGCGTCTTCCTCCCCGGGGGATACAGGCGTCTATATGTCCAGAGAAACAACACGTGGGCCCAGGTCTGACCCCTAACCTCCACATGCTGCAAGCTGCTTCCAGAGCTGAGGGAAAGGAAATGACCCAGAGGAAACAATGCAAGACATCATTCCATGAGTGCACTCTTGTGGTCAGCTGGGAAAACAAAACATCAAACCAAGAAACGAAACAGTCATGACAGAAATTAGGTTGATCTGGTCATTACACTGACAGAAAAAATGCCTTTCCTTTTAGTGGTTGTGGTGCCTTTTAGGAGTTTCTGCTTTGCTTTGCAGAATTGCTGGGGTTTGGAGTTTCCCGATTATCAGAGCCCTCCCAAAGCACTCCTACACTCTCTGTCTGTGTATGTGAGTGCTGTCTCCTATTCTCCAATGTGAAAGGCATTTGTAACAAATTGATAAGACAGAATTTTCCCATTCAGTCACTATCAGGCAAGCAGAGCACTGCATGGTGTGTTAGAAATTAAAATTGTACTCTAACTTGAACTAGCCCTTCGGTTTCTCCCCCTTCCTCATCCCAGGGTCAGAGCCAGATAGAGAAACATCTCCCAGTATACAGCACTCACATTCCTGAAGCAAATGCCAGATGCAGTCCTGTGTCCTGGGTTTGGTCCACTTGCCCACCTATGTTAACTGTTGGGGAATTTCAAGGAAGCAGGAAAAACAGCAGCTGAAGGAATGAAAAACCAGCCACTGCATCCAACATTGGCAGCAAACACACAAAATCTGTGTGCTATGTCTTCCTTGTGTGTTGCCCCATAGGCTTTGAGGAGCAATCAGTAAAGCCTGATTTCCCTCATACAGATGGAAAA
Source organism: Molothrus ater (assembly GCF_012460135.2). Classification (NCBI taxonomy): domain Eukaryota; kingdom Metazoa; phylum Chordata; class Aves; order Passeriformes; family Icteridae; genus Molothrus; species Molothrus ater. The sequence goes on from NC_050478.2 coordinate 65,626,344, forward strand.
TATCTGCGACCTGAGCTTGTAATGAAAACCATGCTTAGACAGGGGTTTCTATAGGAGGGGTTTTCTATGGGAATGAGGCAAGGGGCAAAGTAGAATTCCCCTTTTGTTAACATACCATCCCATAAAACTCCTAAAATGTCCTAAGCATTGAAGAAGAGATTTAGCTTTGGGCAAGAAGTATTGTCACAGAATAATTTAATAATTAATGGAGAGGTTCTTTAATTTAACTCCTGTTACAGTGAGGTTCTCCTTGGTGTTGGGAACAGCCAGGGCTTTCCAAGGGTGGGCAGCATGAGGCAGCAGGCTATATCTGTCAACAAGGCACTGTGCGGGCCAGCTTAAAAACCTCTCTTCCTGCCATTGTTATTCTTGAAACCCTGGAATTTCATCCAAATGGATTTGACCCCTTGCAAAACAGCCTGTGCATACTTCCCTGATTAGGGTATTCCTGTTAGATGAAAAGGAGGGGGTGGAAGTGGAAGAAGAGTGGCTTTTTCCACCTCTGCCCAAGCAACACAAGTGTCCTGCTGCATGCTGGACTCCAGGATGGGCACATGGCTTTGAGGAAAAACAGCTTGTCCATTGTCCAATGGGGCAGCAGGTCTGTGCACCTCAGGTGTGTCCCACAAGCAGCACCTCCTAAAGGGGGGAGAAAATAACTCAGAGGAGTTGAGTTCTTCACCCAGCTTGCATTTGCTTGTGGAAGAAAGTTGTTAGTCATTTGGACCCAAGCTTTAGGAAAGGTCTTTTATTATGGCAAATTCAAGTCTGAAATGCATTGTCCTTTCCCATGGTGCAGCTCTCAGTCTGCCCTAATGCTTTGCCATGCTGGCAAGTAGTTCTCAAACCTCTCCATCTATTTCCCCCCTCATTTTTGTACCAGTCTATGACCTGCTAAATTCTCTGTACCTGACTAGATGATCTCAAAATTTCATATAACTCAGAATAATCACTGATTAGTATTACCATCTGCTTCCAGCTCTCCCACTTTGTTTTTCTCCGTTCTATTTCCCCAACCTTCCTACAAAAGGAACTTCACGGTTTCTTCCTTGACAGGGTTGCTGATGTCCAGAACAGGCCACTGCTACTGCTTCAGCTCTATCACTCAGCATATCCCTCTGCCCATACATGAAGGTGTTCAATAATCAAACTGGATTTTTTGGAAATAGAAGAGCACTTAAAGAAAAACTACCTTCAGAACACCTGAAACTAAAAGGTCTGGGCAGAACATTCCAGACTTCATCAGAAGAGGATCTGGGTCTTCTCACTTCTGGCACAAGACTTCATTCCCTTTGTCTTCACTAGGCTTTGGATCAATGCACGCAAAAAATATTTCCACTGGGCTTTAACTTTGGCCATTCACCAGCTATGCACTCCTGTACAGCCCTGTGCTGTTATTGTGGTACTAATTAGCAAAGGTTACACAGCCATATCTATTGTTTCAGCAAAGTTTGGGCCACAAAGTTCACATGATCATACTGAGCTGAAAATAGGTTATCAAGCAATCAAGCTAAGCACATTACTTGCAATTACAGCTCCTTATTTGTTTTATTCCCATACACTCACCTTGTCCTGCCTTCCCTTCTCCCTACTGCCAGCATACCACTTGGAGCAGTGCTGCAGCTTTGCTGTGAGCAGTGATCCTGCATCGTGTAGGCAGCTGAATTAAACCCTATTGCTGTACCCATCTAAAGTGACATTGGGACAGGGGAGACACGGGTATGCCTTGGCAGCTACATGGCAGTAAATGATATTACAGCAAAGACACACCACTGGAAAGGACAAAGCACATTGAGTTAAACCTCAAGCCAGGCTGTTCGTAGCCAGTGGATGCAAATGATTGACTGAGAGTTCTCCCTGTGCCAAAACAATTATGAGAGATAAAAAGGGATTTGGACATTGATCCCCTTTCACTCTCAGCCAGAATCCAAAGAAACAAGTATCATGCACACTCAGGTATTTTGAAACAAAAGTGTACACAGAAGATTGAAATTGTGCAACCAACTCTGTTCTTAGCATCACTGTCAGTACTTGTGTAAAGTACTATGGCTATATATGGCTGTTTTCTTATTTACATTTCACCCATCTTGGACTGTTGTTGAATGAGACCATTTTACTTTTATATTCAGCCTGTCATGTTTTTGGTTCTAAGGAGCTAGCATGAGGTAGTTATGCTTGGATCACCTTGCATGCTAATATTCAAAATTTGCAAAAAGCTTAAAATAGATTGTTTATTGAATTAGTTCAATACCTGGAAACTATTCTATGGATAGTGTTACCTGTTTAAGCCTGACTTGGCTCAGTTTAATTGTGCCTCTTAGAAATTCAGGTTACTGATAAGTGTGGTCTGCCACCACACTCTGCTTTTTACTGACTTTAAATGCCATGCTGAAAAACTGTGACATTAGGGTACTTCGACCTGGAGTTCTTTTTGTTTGTATTCTGCCCAGAGACCCCTTAAACCCTATGCTGTTCTCAGAAGCAAAATGATGTCTAGAATCTCTTTTTCTGCCTTTTGTGCTCTATTTATGAAAAATCAGATTTCCTCATAATTAAGTGACACTAGAGCAGTGGACTCTAAACCAAGATGACACCCCTATTCATGGAAGGAAAATTAGGGGCTTCCAATGTGGCTATTGCACTCCATAGAAACAGCCTGGTACTACAGCCTCTTCCCAGAGACCACCTTTTGTTCTTTAACTTCTCCCACTAGTTTATTCCTCAACAGCTTCTCCGTATAGAGGAACTTTGAATAGCTCTTCTTGAGCTCTCTAGCTTGAGAGAAAAGGTTGCCAGCTATCCTCAAATCTAGCAGTGATCCCTCCACCAAAACTTGTTTAAAGCAAGGGTTATTTGTGGGGCACACAGGTCTGTTGTGAGCCAAATACTTTGTGCCTGTCATTGAGTGGTTACCTCCTTTCTCATAAATACAACCACAGAAAAATCACATTCAGTTTAATTAAATAGTAAGATTTATCCTTTTCTCAAGAATTAGAGGTGTTTAAAATATGGTGGTGAAAACAAACTTTTCTAGATCTCAGAGCAAATGAAACAAAGTCCTCAAAGACAACTATTCTTGGAATACCCCAAAAGGAACATTAAGGGAAAAGATGCAGGCAATTCTTTGATAAGAGGCTAGAGGTCAGATCAGATATGGCAAGCAGAAAATTTTTGTTCTTTCTCAAACAATAAGGGGAGAGATCTGTTCAGGATTCCTCAAAAAACTGTGCAAGAACTGACTTACAAATAACATGGTAATTCTGAATGGTAATTCTGCTCTTCTCAAACATCTGTTTTGTTTTTCCAAGTAATGCATTGTTAAGCACAGTATTGATTAGCTTTGATTTAATGCAGGTTCTCCTGTGACTACTTATCCATAACAATGAAGATTTTTCCTCCCTAAATGGAAATAAGAAGAAATGACATTTTAGAGCAGTAGATATCAAACCGCGTGGTGGCTTTTACCTGGAATATTAGAGTTCAGAAATTAAAATAAAAAATACTGTTCATTCTTAATAAATCAAAATTTAAATATTCCCTTTATTATACCTACTTTTTTATTTCCCTTCCAAACTTCCACATTAATAAAGGCTGTAGCCATAATAAAGTCTGGAAAGCTAATGGAGACATAAAGTACCTTCAGAACCACTTTGGCGTGGTAAATATCAACCATATTTCATTTGACTCCATGTAAGAGAAACATCTAGTTGTCCTTTCCCAAGCAAATTTTCGTGGTTCTTTAAGAACACAGAACTGTTTGCATTTTGTTAAAACTGGTGCCACTTATGGAAAGAAATGAGGGCTTTCTAATACAGTGATTTCTAATACAATTCATCTGTCCCTGCAGGAAATTCATATTGCGATGAAAAATGAGCAGCATAGCTTAGTTGTACACTGGAGACTTTTTGCTAACCATTTCATTCCCAAGTTCTGAAAAGGCTTGCAATTAAATCTGGCAGGCACAAGAAATTACATAACATGAGGCTCACACAACACAGAGTTCCTGAGAAAGGCCAGAACAGCAGACACTCCCATCCCAGGCCTCTGCTGCTTCTCAAGGAACAGTGGCAAGAACACCTAATTGCACAAGTGCCATTTGTTTAATTAATCTAGTTCAGGCTGCCCTCATGTGAGGCATCCAGCCACTGGATGGCTGAGCAGGACACAACAGGTGACACAGGAGGTAGGATGCCATCAGACAGTGCCAGACAGATTGTGCAAGGGCACTTTGCTGAAATAAAGGTGAAAGATCATGCCCACCTTCTGCCCCTTCTGGCAATGGCCGTGAGTCCCGTTCCATGTCTGTTCAGCTGACTCACTTATACACATGTAGAGAGCAGAGAGGAGCAGTGATGTAAAGCCTTGGTTGGCATTTTGGAAAGGTCTTTGGTTGAGTTTGTTCCCCCTGCCTCATCCCAGGAATAGTATTTCTATTTCTGTCTCTGCCACTTCTCCATCTCTAATGGCATCTTTAATGTCAGACAGAGTAGGAAAGAAGTATAGCAGAGTGAGATTTGGAAGCTACTACAAACCAAACCCTTTTGCTAAATCTGTCTCTGCATTCCCAATTTCTCTAAGTACAGGTTGAGACCAATATGAAGTTGAAGAGGCATCTAAAAGCCCCATGTTACTTCACAGTCTTTGAGCCAGGTTTTCTATTATTTTCTTTCTTTTTGTGTGAAAGGATTCAATGAACCTAAAAGAGCATTTTATTAGAAATTTTTAAAGTGTTTAAAAAACTACAGTGGTGCAAGGACAGCAGTTGGAACTCTGTGTAGTGGATACAAAAATATTTTAACACCAGAGCTGGTGTTGTAGACTTACTTTCTATTCCACAACTTGCTCCTGCTTTCTTCCTTTTTGGTCTCCTATGTGTTGTACATATTCATGGCAGTCTTCCAGTGGTGAGGTTGCACTGAGAGTGCAGACAGCAACCCTCACCTGCAACAGAAAATGAACTTTTATTTATGCCATGAATATCCTATGCCATTTGTAAATGCCAACTTGTTTGGTTGTGGGTTTGGGTTTTGTTTTTTTTTCCTAAGATATATGCATTTTGGAAAACATGCTTGCTTCCTCAAAATGCTAAGCAGCTTCACAATGTCTCATAGGAATGAAATATAACTAATAGTCATCTTTTAAAAAGTGACAACTGGCACATGAGTAGCAACTGTGCCTCATGCAGCATAATTACTGGTATTTCAAAAGGTGACTTTGTAAGCAGGGATGTTTATAAGGCACCCTGCTGTCTGCGTGCTATTCGAAAGTTGCTGTGGATTTGCGTGATTTTCTTTTACATTTTTGTTTGTTTTGAGCTTTTATCTTTTCTGTAAAAGCAACACTTTGACATTAAAGCAGAGTTTGGCAGGCAATTTAACTCTCAAGTAACAAAACTGTGGTCTCATATAGTGTCTGATTTTAGAATAGAACATGGAGAATAGAAATGAAACATGGAGATAAATTCTGAAAATTATTTTAAAAGACCTACTTCTAAAATACTGTGTCTCTATGTGAAAAAACAGCCATGTAAGAAAAAAGAATAAAATGAACTTCTACCAAAAAATTTTTTACTGAAATTTCCTCAAGTGATGCATTTAAGTTACCTGCTTTCACCTCAAACAGGTTCAAAGAATCATGGGCTAAGCCAGGTTAGAAGGAGCCTAAGGAGATCATCCAGTCCAGCCTCCTGACAAAGCAGAATCAGCTGTGAACATGGGGGTTTTAAAAAACAAATATCCCAATTCTTTTTGTTTATATCCTAACCACCACTTAGGACTGGAAGGCAGCCTCCTCCTCATCAAGCTTTTGAAAACAATTACACAGGAATTTCTTTTTCTTCTTTAGGTACAAGGGTATTTATTTTACTATGACAGAACATGAAGCCTTTTCCATCGTGCAGTGAACAAGGCAGGGAAAGAAAAGCCTCTCTTGGTAAATAAATACATCAGCACATACAAGCAAGGATTCGGGGAGACAATGGAAATGTGGACATCTGACTTGTACCGGTTAACTCCAGGGAAAAGAAGTAAAAAACACTATTGCCTTGGATATCTATAGTTACAGCTTTGCCATATGGAATTACAGTGATGTAAGCCCAGACCAAGCAAGCTCATAATCAGGCTTTTCAATCTAGTCAAAGGAGGTGTTGGGGAGAGGTAATGTTGACAAGTAACTAAAGTATAACTGAGGTAGTATTGTGAACAAGAAGTAGCAGAAGTCAGAAAAAAATATTGCTGCCCCCTTACCCAAACCTCCCTCAAAACAATAATTTTACTTTCAGGTCTGACTTTGATGCTGTTGTTCACATGTAGCGAACTTGAGTTTAAGCCCAGGGCAGCTTAAGGGTTTCCAGGAAAGAAAGTGGCTCAACAACAGAGTAATAAAAAGGTAAGGAAGTCCACATCATGTGCTGAATCCTGAATGTCTGCACAAGGAGTGAGCTAATGTGCAATGTGACGAAGTAGGAAGCTGCTAATGACAGACAAGCTCCAAACTGGATTGTTCCTGGGGATTCCCAGGTGCATATCAGATGAAAAAATAATAGCAGCAAGGAAAATGCAAGAAAACATAAAAAAAAAAAAAAAAGTATTCTTATGAACTCTTGGTTGTGTAACCGTCTCCATAGCCTCATCTTGAGTCACTTTTCCAAAGCTTTGGAAGTCAAGTCAATTGTAAATACACCTCCTAAAGAAACAGAATTGCATTGGCAGGGAGAAAGATGTGGTGATCCAAAGGGTCTTTTCTCTCTCTAATTACCATGACCTCAGCTGGACATGCCCAAAATCTTTTAGAGAGGAATGTGTGTTAACACTTCCATGAGGACATGGCCCCCTGGGGAGATGAATGTGTAATTGGTCCAGCAAAGAAACATCATCTAACTAGTCAGGAATGAAAAGTTATTGTACACTGAGCCAGTATTAGTCCAGTTGAGAAATTTCTTGTCTTTTTTTTTCCTTTTCATCAACAGTTTCCCAGTGTGATCCATTTCAACTAGGCTTTCTATCCCACTAAGCAAAGAATCTCCCAGATTTCAAATATTTTTAAATTTCAGATGAACATTTTAATTCAGCATTTTATCATATTTTTTAACTTTATCATTATCAGATAAACAAAATTTGGTTTTGGGAAGAAATTGCAACGTGTTTCAGATAATCTCTTCACTGAATATGCCTCCCCTCTAAAAATCAGTGTCTATAGTAATAACTAGAAATGACTGTACTGTTATTGTTAATGCTACTTGAATGAAAAAGAACTTTTCAGGAAATCTTATGACTATTTCTATGCTGGAAAGTTTTTAGCTAAAAAACCCCAGGTTTTAGAAAAAATATTTATATTTTTGTTAAGTTTTCAAACAACAAAGATTTTCTTTTAAATTGTTACAGAACTTTCAGCAACATTACATGCAAGTTTTTTATTTACATCTTTCTATTCAACAGGTACATTAAAGTGTCATAAGAGATTAAAAAAAAAAAAACAACAAATTTCAATCATAACCATCTATTTCCTGTGACGGAAAAGGAATTACTGACATTTTAATGTCGTTTTTTTTTTAGTAAGAAGAGGCACAGCTGGTCTGTTTTGATAGCAAGACCTGAGAACTTATCTGAACAAGTATTACTAATGACTAAAGTGGTGATAGTTGACTGCAATTTAGGTTCAGTATTCCCAGAAGAACTTATTGTGTAATCAATTTGAACCTACATGGTTAAATCAAATCAAAGGATTAACATAAAAAACAGCACAGGAGCATATAACCATGTCAGATCTAGGCACACTTCATCTCTGGCTTTCAGTGTTTGAGGCAAAGACCTGGGAATAACATCAAGAGTGGAACTATTGAGAAAACTGGGGAGGCTTCAGCTTGACATGGGGCAGCAACAGGGTGCCCTCTAAGTCTGAAATCAGGGAAAGATGTTGTATTTTAGGGTCTTTCCCACCACAAAATCTGCCCACCACAACTTGCTGAGACTGAGAGGATTGGAAAAGCACATACCTGTGGACGTATGCCTCTGGCTCTTGATACCAGTTTTGTCAGTGCTGAAGATAAATATTTGAAGATAAAAACTTACACATTTTTATTTTTCTTTGTTAAAACAATAAGGGAAAAACCTCCTGCTTCTTGCTCCACAGTGGTGTGACTTTGTTTGGTCAGTGATAGCATTCAGACTGCCTTAAGGGCTTTGACGGGAAAAGGCTAAACCATATTTAAAATAAGGCTTGAAAGAGGCATGAACTGCCACCCAATCTCTGAGGGAAGTGGAGATCTTTTTATTATTATCATCATCATCATCATCATTACTTTGTTATTGTCTTGAGATTAGCCTTAAAAACAAGAGCTATTTTTGAAACTGAAACATGGGTGAAAAATGCTTGGGTACTGAGCCAAGGTTTCCTAGGGCACTGTTCCTTAGCTGGGTTTTTAAACACTGTAGAAAACACTTCAAAAAGTTTATTGTTTTTAACTTTTTTTTTTTTTTAAGTAATATACACAGTACAATGCTCCTTGATAAGGCTGAACCAGACCTGGAAGATGCTCGAATGCAGCTGGAGGCAGGCAGGGCACCCCCTGCTCCAGCACTGGGAGGTGCTCACCTTTGGGGCACTCAGGGGAGACACAGCCATGCCAGAGGAACCTGTTTCTGTGTCTCTGAAATCCCTTTGTCCTCCTGGTGGGTGAAAGGGCTGCAGTCAGAAACTTAACCATGCTCTTTGAGGGTCACTAATTAGCAGGGCCATTAACCCCACATGTGGAGCCCAGCTAGGACTGCAATAGATGAGAAAAACTGCTCCTTTACTCCTTATGGACTGGCTTTCCATAAGAGCAATGCTCTCCTAGAATGCAGCTTGGCTGTGTTTGTTAAAAATACCAAACTGCATGTACTGCACATGACAGATGCACATCAGCAAGGAACTTGAGTGTGTGCCCCACTTTTAACTCGTTGAAAACAACCTGTGTGCAGCTGAATATGCATTTACCCATCCTGCTAAATTGGAAAGGGTAAGATCTACAAGAGACTGCTACAATATAAATCAGGCACATAATGCTCTGTTTTCTCAGTTACGAACGTGCTGTTAAAACTTGGAATGACAGTTTAAGGAATGTAAGATGAAATGAATGTTTTTCTGTATTGTTATGAAAATTCTCATCGATTAAAAAGAAATGTTTTCCAATTGACATTTTTCCTGAGGTAGTCAAGGAAAGAAGAACTTTTCTAGTCAGCAAAGTGTGATTTTTAGAAGGTCATTACTTGGTGGAGAGGAGATAGTGGGTACCTGTTTCCAAAAATGTGACAGCTTCACTGTGTCCTCAACTAAGATAATTGATTAAGTGCATATTGGATTAAAAATTATGTTCTAGGGGGATCCTGTCAACTGTACAAATGCCTTAATGTCTGCAATATTACCATGTGAGAGCTGCAAGATGGTTTGGCAATGAATTCCTAAAAAGGGATTATTTATTGTTTTCCTCTCAAAACTGAGTTCTTAAAAAAAAAAAAAAGGCAGAATCAAAGAAAACTTGGCATCTGCCCAGCTGTATGTTGGAAATAACTTATGAATTAGCACTTTGTAAAGCACAAGCTCAGCCCGTGTTTTGGAGGGGTTTTCTGCGTTGCCCTTTGTTTGTCACTGGGCTGCTCTGCACCTGTTTCATACTGTACATATTTGGAATTTTTCTGTATTCTTTGTCATTTCAAAGACAGGAACATAAACAGCTCAGCTTTTCCTGAGATGACTGTGTCTGTGTCTGTGTGTATATATGCATCACTGAAACTTCCTAGACTCAAATGCTGTTTTCTCTTGCCAGACTCGCCTGTGGGTCTTCCTGAACAGCAGGCACTTTTTCAATAGCAACTTGGAGATACTGAGGGAGAATAGAAGGTCATTTTCTAAGACAGGATGCCAAGAGGACAGGAATTGAATGGTGCTGGCTGGCCACTAGACGCCTTGCAAATCAAGAATGCAGCGTGGTCCCCAGGGAAATGGTTCATGAGCCTGGAGTATATGATAAACCTGCAACCAAAGCCTTCTCAGGCAAGTGCGATAACAATGTGTCACATTCCAGAGGAGTCAAAAACAAAGGTTGCAAAAGTCCTTGCAAAGCAGCACTCCCTCAAGACAACTGTGCTTTCAAGGAAAAGGAAAGATTTGGCAGGTTCTGTCACTTCTGGCTATTTTCTGAAAACAACACCGAACGGTTTGGGGTCAGTCTGTCTTGAAGCCTCTGTATAAGTGACAGCAGAAAAGAGATGTAAGAATCTCTAACCTTTAAGAGGTTATAAAATTGATATGCATATGCAGCCACACACTGAAAATAAAGTAAATACCACAATAAGGAGATGGTAAACAGATATTTCCACAGTACATTACAAATAATTACCTGTTTTAATGTAGTGTTAGCCATCAGCTAGACTAACTCATCTCTTTAATTGCTTTCTTACCTTTCTCATTTGCATATTGTGCTGCTTTCATAAATAAGTAGTCACTTCATTGCTGCTCATAAATTGAGAGTAAACAGCTCAGGATATGTACTCCTTTTGTTTGCCATTGTTCAGGGACCAGTCTGTGCAAACAGATTATGAAATAACTGAGCAGAGGAGATGTTATTTACTATTAATTACTGATGTTGGCTGCCTGGCCAAGTCCCATGGTCTGCAGGAGAGGGGGACAAGGGATGGGAGACCAAATAAATCACTCTTGCTAAGGTGATAGACAAAATCCTGACATGTGTGTCTGAAACACAAGATTCCACAGGTAGAGCATAACTTATGGCGTCCTGAGAATCAAGGAAGGAAAGATCAAGTGTGCCCCAGAATTCAGAAAGTAGCTACACTGTTCTTTTGTGAATCAGATCAAGCTTACTGCCTCACCCTGCTTTCAACTTTGAGGTTTGCTGCTCCTCTTTCAGATCTGAAGGTTATCTGAGCTCATATGCTCCTTTGTTCCAGATATTCCTGCCAACAGCAGTACAAACAACACAGATCTTTGTGGTGTTGCTTCGTAAAAATTCTTTGATATCATCAAAGATCCCTTCTCCCTAGCAGAGTATCACAGTGCACCTCACAACACACCACTTCAGCAGTGGGATAAAAGCCTTTGTGCCAAGCTCTAGAGCCAGAGATCATTAGCTGAATTGCAAAGAAAAAAAAAAAGTAGAAAACCTGGAAGAAAAAAATTTAAAATAGCAAAACTGAAGGCTGGAAAGACTGCCAAGATCACAGCTGAGCTGTCTGTAGCAAGGCTGTGTTTTTCACATGGATCCCCAAAAGCTGTTAAGTCAGGCTAAGGTAGGCACTGACTCCTTATTCTCAAAGGCACCCAGAATTTATGCATAGGTGAATATGAAACACATCCACATCAGAAAACAACGACAAAGAGAGCCTCTAGAACAGGATCTGCTGTGCAAGATTGTAACACCATGCAGCCAGGAAACTAACAGTGTTCAAAACCAGGTAGATGTCCTTTATAATACCTTCTATTTCTGGCACTGTTCCTTAAGGCATTTTTCTGCCTGTCTTACTGTTTATGTAATGCTCTATTTCTGACTACAATTACATGACAACCTCTAACAGCCCTCAGAAGGAACTGTCAGACCACCATATTAAAAAAAAATAAATAAAGGCTAACCAGTCATTCACATCTTGCAAGGACCAAAAATTATCCTCAAGCACTCCAGCAGCTTCTAACTAAGAATAGAGAAAGTATCAGCTGGATCATAGAGAGTGCTAATAAGCTCTTTAACAAGTGCAATTTGCCTTCATAACTGTCTCCTGAAGAAAAATCCAAAGGTTGCCATTAATTTTGCTTTCTCTTCTCAGAAGTGCATTAAGGACAATTAGCTCTTTGCTTCACTGGTAATCTACACAGTGAAAAAGCTTTCCCTTTCTCCTCTGCCCCCATCTGTGCTTCTGAGGAAACACAGAGCCTTAGAAATAAAGGAAAGCTGCAAAGTCATTCACAGACCTCTCCTTCCTACCACATAATGTCTGCTGACAGTAGTCTGCCCACTCTGGATTGACAGAAAAAGTTATCCATCAACTGGCCAGAGCATTACAGGGATTTGGGAAGCCAGGACATTTTGTTGTTTCTGCAGCTAGAGAAAATGCAGTCTTTGTGAGTGCAACAGAGTGCAACCTGTGCAACAATCACAGGTCTCCTTTCCTCCATCCCATCCCTATCCTAGGCAGTCATCCAGTTTTCCAACAAAGCTCCAATCTCCAGGTGATATTATTTCCCAAAGTCTCACACATACCAGAGATTAGTATGAATCTCAGGTTGGGATTTGCAGCCTGAATTTTCCCCATCTCTATAAATTGTTCACATTTAATCTTCCAGTTTAGACTCACCTGCAGGGATTAATACATTTGGGAAAAACAAGAATAGCAAATTAGAACAGCGATTCAAAGCCTGCCAACTAAAAATAGATCAGTTTTCTATGCAGATATCACTTACAGCTGAACATATGTATTCATCACACATCTATATAAGTCCTGGCTCTTATTTTCTGTTTCCTCATACTTAAAAACCTCCTACACAATTATTTCCTATATGATTCTTTCCTTCCTACCAAGCCCAGCCACTGCCCTTCCTGGTAGTGCGCCAGTTCTGTTATTGTTCAGAGGTGAAAAACAAGACCTATCCCAGGAACTCACTCTGGCAAAGCTTAACCCAAAATGATTAATTCCAGAAGAGGGACATAGCCCAGTGCAGGGGCCTCTGAGCAGGGCTGGTGGTGCTGCTATGACACAGAGAGCCATATGCATGGCTTTGCTGTCCATTTGCTTCGCAGTGACAGGGGGGACAGTCCTGCAAGGACAGAAAGCTGATCATACTCAAGGAGACCACAAGTTACACTTAGGATTAACTTCCTGGCAAAGTAATAATGAGGTTGCCATGAGGATGCTCTGGGGTTTGAGAATGAAATGGGGGGCAAGCCATTAAGTTGTGAAGAGAAGCAGTGCTTCCCTCCCACGTAGCCCGAACACACAGCTAATGATTTTATCCATTTATACCATTTGAGGAACAATTTGATTTGGCATCTGGGCTGCCCAGGGGCAACCTGCAGCTTCTGCAAAGCCACCTACAAAATGAAGCTGAATAATGAAGTTCTGAATATTTGTAACCACTGGAGACCTGCTCCCCCAAGGATTACTGGCATTCCATAAAATTTCACTGTTGAAATTTCACACTTCTCTTTCCAGTTTACAAGATCAACTCACTGGTACTTTGTTTTATTACGTTCTTTTTTTCCCTGAGAAAATAAGCAGACACTATATGGAAGGGAATTAGCCTTCATTCAAAACATGTTTTGCAGAAGATTGGATTTCATTCAGTGCAAACCAGAAGACAGACAGTGATCTTATTTATGAGGTCTGGATCTATTGTCCAGGTGTAATTAGCTGATTATTACACTTCCCATTTCTGTTATTGTAGATCCTTAATTCTTTTTGTAATGTGATGTTCTTTGATGTTTTTCAGAGCAAGCAAAAGACATTTCTATTTGTCCTAATTGTTCAGGAAATTAAAACTGCCAATATTTTTTCAGCTAATTAGTGTGAAATACTTTGTTTGCTACTCCCAGAACAGACCTGTAACATCTTTGTTGCTCTCTCTAAATCACCAACTGCTCATTTGCTTCCTTTCACCATCCTCCTTCACTCAGCAACTTTTTCCACAGGACATTTCCTCTCACCAGTTGTTCATTTGCCCATAACAAAACATATCCTAATGGAGACATTGAGCTTTTTTTCTCTCCAGATATGACATAGCATACCGCTGTTGACAGCAGAAGTCACTTCTGCAAGAATAGAGGCAGCAGCTTCACATAGGAAAAGAGGAGTAGGGGTGTGCAACAGGCCACTGCACTGCAGGCATGGGTAGGTAGGATGCAGAAGAACTACTTCTTCATGTTCATTGTATTCTTTAAATATTGTGATTGCGGGGGGAAAAGAAAAAAGGGAAAAGTTTAGGGCTTTGTCATTGCTGCTTTAGCTGGTAATTAGTGAGATCAATTTTTCTAAGTCATAAGGGTCTTTAGATATCTCTGTCAGCACCATATAGGACCCATCAATTAACTCTTTCACATGACACACAAGTTTTAGAGGCCTGTTTTAACACTTGTCTACACCTGATCTAGGCTAAGCACTCCCATGTAACTTTCTGTAGAACCATCTTACCTTAGAATTAATTACTCTTCCATCTTAACTTCAGATTGTGGAAGTCTTCCATAGGAAGCCAGGCCCTACACATCTTACCTTGCAAGCCTCTGTGGTTTTTGAAGTGTTTGAGATTGTGCCTATCCATAGTCAACTTGTTTCTGTAGCCATTACATCTGGTACACCTCATCCTTCTTCAGATCCCAAACTGCTGTCACAAGGCTAAGGATTTAAAACTAAATTGACCCCTTCTTTTGACATTGGGTCGATGCCCCTGTGAAGTGTGCTGCAATGCAGAATCATGAGTGAAATTCATTTCCTAATGTATGGTTTGCTTTTACTGCTGCTTCAGTGAAACATGGAGTGCTTACTTACAAAGGTCAGTGGCATGAAACAGCTATCAAAAGTTTTCCTATGAAAATAAATCAGAGCATGCTTAAAATAACAGTAATTCTCCTGAAGGGTTGACAAATACTATTTGGTACTGAGACAGGGAACACTCTCTCTATCCATAAATCAAGATGTCACAGAAAAAAGCAACAGGACTTCTTCATATTCTCCTTTCCTACACCTTCACCCTTTTTCTCATGATATCATTGCCCCAGGAACATGATGAACCCTTAAAAGGAAGAAAATCATTCTACTGCCATGCCTCTTCACTACATGTCATCCTTCAGATTGTACTAATAGCTTGTTCTGGTGGCATTTGCAATATGAACAGCCATCTGCAAAGCCTGAAATCCTCAATATACTTCTAAATATATCCTCCATAATTGAAAAGTTTTGAAATGTCCATGTCTGGGTTTGGGGACTTGTTTGGTTTGGCTTTTTTTTGTTTTTGTTTGTTTGGGGTTTTTTCCTTTGGTTTGGTTTCTTTTTATTCTGTCCTTTGGCTTAGGAAAAATACCTGAGATTTTAAGATATGCATATTGACAAAAGCAAATTTAAAGCCCTGTATATGCGCTAACTAAAGCTGTGTTAGTGCTCATCTAGCTAAGGAATATTCCTAACTCAAGCTATTATCCTAGAATCGCCATTCTCTAAAATAACTCTGGGTCTCAGAATAAAAGATGGGACTACCCCAGTACACTTTTCCCTCTTTCTCCACTGCAACACTAAGTCCTCATGGCAGGAAAGCAAATGAACAACAATATCCTGTAAGATAGACACATTTGCAATAATATTGCTCATCTTCAGCTTGAAATTCCTTACTGCTCCCTGGCAGATTGCCTTTCCTAGAGAACAAGAAGGAGAGGAGATTTTACTGTTGTACACCCATATGTTTCCTCTCACTCCTAAAATCTAAGAGGCACATTCTCTGTACTGGTGTCCTTTTGTCTGGCATAAATCAATTATTTCTTTTCTCTTATATAACTAAGATGAGTCATAAATGCATAGAGTCAGACAGGTACTGCATGTCCTGAAAGCACCTGGAAAAAGATACCCAGGAGTAGGGAGAAAACAGTAATTTTGCTTGCCCACAATATAATAATGGGTTTTTTTTCTTTTAATTGATTTTTTACATAGATTTTAAAGAGATAGTTATAGGCTGCATAATTTCTGTCCCAAGCTGCATGAACATAAAGTTCTCTTTCCATAGCTCATTTAAGGAATCCAGCCAAAAGTAAACCTAGGTGAAAAGGAATATCTGACAGTACTTTTGCATAGCATCATATTTGATATATGATACCAACTATCCCAGGCAGTTCAAGAAAAATAATTTTGGATATCTTGCAACAAGTTTTATTGGAACTGGGGACAGAGGGGAGAGTAATGCAGGAGCATGCAAAAGCAGCTGTAGTTTCAGATCAGAACATAAATGAAAACATTAAAAAAGGTGTCATCTTAAACAAAAAATGGGAAGTCAGACAGATAACTCCAGGAAGAATTAAAAGCTATTTGAAAGAAAATTATACTCACTGAAAAAGAGGCCTATGATCAGCATAGCTGCTAGCAAACCACAGCATGAATAAGACCTGGCAGACTACTGAAAATTACTGAAAAACCCTTTAAGTGCTCTGTTAGGAGCAACTAAATATGATTGTGCGTGTTGCAGGACTGATACACACTGGGAATGACTCCTTCACCCCAGCTTGTGCTACTCTAATAAATATATGTACAAATGAGCATGTAGGGCATACCTAGAGGATTATTGCTTTGTATAAAACATCTCAGCTGACTATGGCAATGAAAAAAATGGATCCCGTATTTTTACGTACTCTCATGTTCACTATAAGGGGCGAGTCACTGGAGGCCAGGGGGACCAGTAGGGAGCAGGAACCAGTGCAGGTAGGTAGCAGACTTTTAGAAGAGTCCTGCTGCAAAAACCACATCAAGAACCTATGAAAGAGAAGGCAAGCGAGTAGCAGCTGTTAGTGAGTAGGAACTATTGAGGAAGAAGCTAGCCTTAAAGATATTCACGCCTGGAACTTATGGCTACCACTGGCCACTGCCTACACACCACCCCCTGTGCTGGTTACACAATAGCAGAAACTGTGCAGGCAGTGGGGAGATTTCACACAATATTCGCTGCCACAGAAAGGAACACCCAAAATTTACACCATATTTGGTTTTTGTAGGGCTCTTTTTTATTGTATTTGTGGGGTGCCCCAATGAAGGAAGGAATGATGAATCTGACTCTATGTTCTCAGAAGGCTAATTTATTATTTTATTATACAATATTATATTAAAGAATATTATACTAAACTATACTAAAGAATACAGAAAGGATACTTACAGAAGGCTAAAAAGATAATGAAAACTCATGACTCTTTCCAGAGTCCCAACACAGCTTGGCACTGATTGCCTAATGAGTGACAACAATTCACATGAGACCAATGAAACAATCACCTTTGGGTAAACAATCTCCAAACACATTCCAGATGAGCAAAACACAGGACAAGCAAATGAGATAAGAATTGTTTTCCTTTTTCTCTGAGGCTTCTCATCTTTCCAGGAGAAAAATCCTGTGTGAAGGAATTTTTCAGAGAATGTGAATGTCACACTTTTTCACTACAGAATAACAATAAATGTTATGACACTCCACCCTGTCCCCCCAACCTGTGCATGCTCTGGTGCTGAGCTCTCAGCATTTATTTTTCTATAACCATAGGAGCCAAGCAATTCAACCATGGCCACATTAAATTCCATGTTTGTGAAACTGAGCCTGGAAAGGGAAATTTCCTGGCAAATACAGAAGAGAAGCTGGAAAGATCAATTGATATAACCTGTTTGTGACCCATCTGTTATTCATAGGAAGCAATTGGGCAGGCAGTGTTACAATCACAAATACTTTCACACAGATGCAGCACTATCTGCTCCTGCTCTTTTTGGCATGGGGCTATTAGATGTTCAGTCCTAACTCCCTGATTTAGGTATAGGATGAAATTGGTAGGTTGAACCTTTACAAACCAAGGGAGACCAGTGTCAAACCCTTGAAGGAAGATCAGAGCAAGGAACACTTAAGAAACCTGAGACTAGGCTGTACCTTGCAGACCTGTGGTATAAGATTTGTAAGAGCCATTTTATCAAAGAGCAGATATACTTTTAAAAGCCTCAGATGAACATTTTTACAGGTGAATAGGGTTCATTGTTTAGTTAACACTGAGACTTCACTAAAGGAGGTTGTCCCCTTCTCTCACCTGGAGAGAGAAGTCAGGGAAAGAAGCTCTTGACCAGCCCCAGCAGTACATGCTCACCCTGACTGCTCTGCTGAGGAGCACTGGCTGGTCAGAGGGTTAGGCTGGACTCCCTACTCTCAGAAGATGGATATCCATGCTCGTTCCTCCTGTGCTTCCCAAACTCAGTCTGATCTTTGAGTATGGACTTGTTTTGCAATAGGCCAGATTATTTAGCCTTTTGTTTGCTTGTTTTGTTTTTAAATTAAGGCGTGATGTCTTCAAAACTCATAGCTCTACGAGTTTCAGGTTCAAAACTGGAACTATGTGAACTCAAGGGCTCTTCTTCCACTTGTAAGTTCGTGTTTTGACATGGAACAATGATCCCTCATGCAATCTCTGGCATTAAAAAACCTGCTTGCTTTACTCTTTCTGTTTAATTACTGAAGTAATAAATCTCTCCTTTACAGTTTATTTAAAGTACCTTCCAAGCATATGATCCACACACTGCATTGTTTGTGCTTAGAGACCCCTCAGCAAAAGCAAGAGCATTCAACTATTGAATTGCAAAATTGCTGGAAAACTCACTCTTCAGACTTATGGTAAAAGGCAGAATATTGCTGTTGTTGGCATTGTTGAAAGTTTACAACAGGGACTCACCATTTATTTTTTCAACTGGAAGTTTCCACGGGATATCTAAAAGATGTTTATAGCTTAGATTTAACAGATTTCACCATGTTGAAAGAATTAGTTGGATGGCTTCAGTTAGAAGAAGCATTCCAAAGACTGTTTAACCTACTTGAAAAAGAAAAGGGGGAAAAAACCCCAACAAACAATCCCCCACAGCTTTTAAATTTGGAGATATGAAGTCTTCTTTATCTTATTAACTTACTTGAAATCTATACTCAGAACCTGACAAAGTCAAACATAAAGAGCTGACTCTCACTGATCCCAAAAGGAGTTAATTTGAAATTAAGAGGATTGTCATAGGCTGAAGTTCTTATTTTCCCCTTGATTGGCTCCAAGATAATACACTATTATAAAATACATAAAAATAATCATAAATCTTCAATATGAAGATGGGTGGCTCAGCTCTGGGCATATGCAATCACTGTGATTGGGACTGTTTAGGCAGATAACTGGAGGTATGGGGGGTTTAATGTTTATATGAAGAATTTCAGGCACTTTCCCTCTCAACTGTAAAGCTGTTGGAGTTGAAGCTCACTACAGAACTGTTTGGAATCTTTCCCACGGGATGTGAAATCCTGTGAAATAGCTCTATTTCCAGTGGGAACTGGGGAGTTTCTCTTGCAGTTAACTGAGATTTTAATGTGACTTTGACAATCTGACTGTTTTCAGGCTGATCTTCCTCAGACATGCCAGTCAAGGCATTAGTTGACCAAGATCCTCTCTGTCTGCAAAGTAATTACTCTGGCTGCCAAACCCTTCGGAAGTGCTTTGCAAAGATTTAAATGCCAGACCCTGTCTTGGCACTGAAGTGCTTCTTCCTGAAGTATCTCATATCTCCATCTGACCAACTAGAAAGCCAAGCAAGACTTCACTTTCCAAAACACACTGTGAAATGAGAACGCTTAATGCAATGGCCGTGCACTGAGAGAGGCAAGCCTGAAGCTGGCCTATGGGAATCTGAGTCCCAGCTTGCACGAGTGAACACAGATGGCAAAACTGTCACATTCAGCTCCTGAAACACTCCCAGTTTTACGGGCCCACTTTGTCAGCCTGCAGAGCTGCACTGCATGGAAAGAAAGGAGGTGTTCCAAAGAAAGCACCTGCTGTGGCAAGCCAGATAGAAGTATAGCCTCAAGAAGAGATTCCCTTCTGTTCCAGTTTGTTGCACACTCCCACTTTTACTGTTTCCTTACTACGTCTCACCAGGCAAAATCTTGTGCCTTGAATTCCTGAGCCAACTGACTATTGCTCTGTTCCTTTATTTGGAAAAACACCCACCACCATCACCACCAAAACCCCATTTCTGCTTTGAGTCAGGTAAAGAATAATTTAACACTGAAGTGTTCAAGATCTAGATTTTCTCATCTGCTCCTGTAGTTTTTAGTTTGAATTTTAGAAATATTCATGTCATATAGCACAATGTTAAACATGTGACCAGGAATAAATAATAAATAATACCTTGAATACCAGACATCATAAACAAAGATAACATTATGAAGAAAACTGTGAGAATGAACAGTTTCAGTCTGTCCTCAGCTTTTAAATGTTAAGATTACTTACCTTTATAGACATAATATTCAGAAGCAGCATTAAAACAGGATTGTTGCTTTGGTCATTATCTAGAAGTGCAGCGTGGGAGGAAAGAGGAAAGGAGGGAGAGAAATCATGAATAGGCCAAGATTACCACCTAGTGACAGAACTTCTGCTTTGCAGGGGGTTTGCTTAAATATTAGGCAAATTCCTGGTGCTGGAGAAACAACCCATCCAACTTTTATACAATAACAGTCCTCTAAAGGAGGATTATACATTGCTTCAAGATTACAAAAAAATTCATAGCATATGATCTGGTAGAGTGAAGTACGTAGCACTTCATTGGTTCTTTTTGTTTGCTCATTTTAAAAACTATCAGAAAAATATTTTCTTGTGTTTGTGGAAAAAACAATGTGTTTAAGCACTTATTCTACTATTCCCCAAAGTAACAATTTAGATTAAAATAACTTAAATATTATTTGAACCTGAACAGGTTTTTAATTAATTATTTTGTTATTAGTTAATAGAGGCATGAGTTTTCTGAACTGGTGGCATCCCAAAAAACACAGAATAAGGATTACATAAAAGAGGAAGTGGTCCTTCTGCATGAGGGAAACAGCCCTGGGTGTTTACCTTTGTGCAGCACTTGACTCTGAAGGAGAGCTGGGTCAAGTAAGAAGGTGAATCTGCTTTTAATTCTTCCAGCACATTTTTCGTTTCTTTCATATCTCACTGTTTTCCTTCCCTTCCTGTACAGAACTGCCATAATTAAAAATGCTAAACTTGAGGCATGATCTTTGATGTGGATGTCTACCTTTCTATATTCAGAATAATAAAACTCTCCTAGCCTTCCAGGTGAAGCTCATGCTGCATCCCTTCTTGTTATTGCAGCATCCTTTTCCCCCATTCTGAGAAATACACCTTTTCTTCCTCCCTTTCACACTCCATAAAGATCCTCACCATAATTCAGTGCATCCTGGTCTTGCCCACCCTGCCTCTTGCTCTGCTTCCCCACCCTAGCTAAATTCCATGGTTTTATTTCAAGGTGTTCCGAAGCATGTGCCACCGCAGCCACCTAATGGACTGTCAGGGCATTTTCACCCACATCCAGTGAGCCTGTCATGTCACAGTCTGCCAGTGACTGACTTCTCAAGCACTGTTATGCTTTGTCCCTAATCACTCAAGTTACTTTGCTATATGATAACACCCCCAATTTCGACTTTTTAAGAAACAATTTTCTAAATCCTATCATTTTAGCACACTGAACAATGCTATGGCCTCGTACTTCCCATCCTTCCTTTAGATGACAGTTTGCTACAGTCTCACACTTAGTTACAGCTCTGTAGGGCAGGTCCTGTGCATGCATGCCAGCACAAAGGGGGCAACAGTCATGGACCAAGGCTCTAGGCTGTCCAGTGCTAGGAGCAGGGCTGCACACCTCTGCCAGGGTGGTTAGGGAACAACAAATAACCTCTAATGAGGGAGGGTACTTGGAACTGTACTAAAAGCAGAAGCTGTACCCAGCAAGGTTTGGAAATGGAAAGGCATCCATTGGCTGTAACTGCTCCAACACTGAAGAGAGAACAAATAGTGCAGGCATTAGAAACATTCTTTTTTGAGGCACCATTATTTTTTATTTTTTTTTTTAGATAGCACCAGGGACAGTTTAGACAGCTGTAAAGTAAAATGCAACCACAGTACAAAGGTGCTGCTCAGCTGATAATCAGGCACTGTGCAAAGTGGCAGCTTTGTCTGGTTCTGAAACAGTTGTGTTGGGATAAATTCCATGTTAAATAGGAAGCTATAGGCTCAGACTACTGATTACTCTGGCTCCCCTTCCACTGATAACATTTCAAGCTGCTATTCTACAATAATAATTTCAGTCAGCTTTTAACAATTTTAAAAACCCCTGATAGTGCCAGTATCTGTCATGCCTGGAATGTCAGTAATCAGTGTTGTTCTAATATCCATCAGCAGAGTTGAGCTGATACATGCCATAACTTATTTGAACAAAAGGAACATACTTGAAATAAAAATCGTGTCCTCATGCTCTCTGAAAAATTTAAACTCATATCCTATTTTACAGTTGAACAAGCTTCACCTACACTGTACTTCTGTGCCCAAGCTTACTAGGAATACTTGAAAAATAACAAATACTTCTAAAAGAAAAGGGAGACCCCACCACCACTTACAAAGTATGGCCAGGAAGAGAAGCTGAAGTAAATATGGATATATATATATTTACATGTCTATATTTACATATATGTTTGCAGACATATTATATATGTTAAAATATATGGAACACTTTAACACAGTTTTATTCTGGTTGCACCATCCCACCAGGCTAATTACTTTTGGCATTCTAAAGTTGACATATTATTTCTCTCGTGTGTCAGGAAGAGTGAAACTGATTTAAAAACCTTTCTGTGAGCCAATGTAAGATGTAATGCTAAACAGCATTCCCTGAAACTAAGCTTCTCAGAAAACAAGAAAATCTGTTCTTTGGGAGAGTATGTGTCTTATGAAGAAGCACATCTAACTTTTTAAGAAGGGGAAAAAAATCAGTTTTGAATGAGCCATTGTGGGGTACTGGAAATAGCATTTGGACACTGCTCTTCCTGGGATGAGGGCTCTGGATGGGCACAGAGATGACTTACCTTGGAGCAGCTCTCGTGCTCTCAGCTCCTGCTGTCCCCTGGCTCCCTCTGGGGACACAGCCCAGATGTCACAGATGTTGCCTCAGAGGTCCCAGGCAGGCAGCCAGGGAGCAGGATGGCAGTGGAACATCCCTGCTGTGTGCAGAGGCAGATCCAGAGGGTACCCAGCTGTTCTGCAGAGGCAGGCACCCCACCCCATGCAGGGCGCAAAATCAAAGTAGCTGCTTGCTTCTGGCAGTTCTCTTAAAGCTGAGACTTTGGCACAGCATTGCTTTGTGCCTTACACAACTTCCTCAGAGTTTAAAATCAGAAGATTCAGGTGTTTTGAATCCTTCCCTCTAGATTGATTTCCCTTTTTGTGCTTCCATGACTCATAGTAAAAGCTCATCTTGAAAGCAATTTAAATTACACATTAAAAAATCCCAAAACCAAAATTTCAAATGCACCAAAAAAAGGACCAAAATCAACAAAAAACTTCACTACCCACCACAAATTTGAGACATAGCAAACTAGTTTTATCCTCTCTAAAGCCCCTTAAGCACTTCATAAGTCAGCTCCTGCAATGCCATCTCTAGAAAGAGTACTTTCAGCCTCCATGGGAAGACCCACAGATTTACCAATGAATGTTTTCAGACAGATTATTTAAGAAAATATAAAGCAAATCAAACTTTTTCCCTTTAAAATAAGCAATATTTTAATAAGCTTACACTACAGTCTGTCAAAATAGCATCTCCAAGAGATAATGGCTAATCATGGTGAATTAGACTTCCTTAAAAATGAAGTACATGGGACAAAAGCAGGAATAACTAGCAGCAGGACCACAGGACTAGCCTCACCAGGACCACAAAAAAAAACCCTATAAAAACATTTACATCATGTTGACAAAGCATATTTTTCCCAAACAGCTTTCTCTTGTGAGCTGGCTTAACCTGAGGAACTATATCAATCTGGTTCTCATTTCTGCAACCAATTTGTTTTCTAAACTTCATACAGCCAGTTGCATAAACAAATCTTTATTATAACCACAGAAGCAGCTGCCTCAGTTTCTTCTGTAACCACCTATTTACAGATGATTCATTTGCTCAGGCATTTTTTTTCCCACATGCTAAAGTTTGACTGTAAGAAACAGAGGCCATAGGTTATAAAGCTGTGTGTGGAAACAATGGAGAAATGAAGGTATTGCTCACAACACATTTCAGTCTGGTGCTCACACAGGTACCAGTGGGTTTTTTTTTTCTATCTATAACTCACAATTCAGACAATTGCAGGGACACATCACTGTGGTCTACAGGAAGGTACATAATTTATTTACTATTTTTAGCTTTATTTTATGTGTACATCTGTACATTTCAACCAGATTCACAAAATGTAAAACTTGTGTTGTCAGAGTATTTCATACAGAAGTTGACACATAGCTTCATGATTACTTAGAAGAACATGCAATAAGCTACAGAAAGTTTATGAAAATATTTTAATAGAAAATTTTAGTTAAATAAATGAGTGCGAGAAATCATGTTTAACTTGCAAATTCTGTTCATAAGCTGCTATGAGACATTTCCTACTACCAAAAATAAAAGAAATATAAATAATTAACTAAAGATTCTTTAAATCTTACAATTGGACAACTGTTCCACTGTGTCTGCATTCTAAAGAATGGAAGTGGAAATTGTGCAGAAGAATGTTTTACTTTAAATAGTTGTCCAACTGTTATTGCTGTTTTTCAAAGAACCTGAAAGCATGCAATGAAAACTTCAAACTAAACAGACAGCTGAATGTACATATTTAGGTTGTTAACACAATTAAAATGCAAAAGAACTACAAAAGTTTCTCAAAATGTTGTGGTTTGTTTGTTTTAGGGTTTTTTTTTTTAATATGTACATAGAGAACTGTACACAAACAGGGAAATAAAAAAGTTGCTTAAAAAATGAAATAGAGTAGTATACAGTATTTACAGCTTATATGCCATCCCTTTTTTAACTGGGGCTAAACTATTACAGGAGCATGCAGTACATCCACTTGAAACAAGTACCTTTTGCACACTACAACAGAGTCCTGTACAAAACATAAATCAACTAAATGTTAAGTCACTCTTCTCCATCACAGTTGTTGCTATCTTTGAGCTTCATAACTTTGCCTAGGTCACAACCCTTTAGCTTAGGTAACTTCATAAAATGAAGATATGAACACCTATTTCTAATACAAGTTTGAAGAATGCATTCTATCAAGAAGACAGTTTATGGTGAGACACCAACAATGTTCTATTGTTTAAGTCATGCTGGATGAAAAGCTGTACTGAAGGAGCACAAGTCTGTCAGTGGACGAATGGATATTTTCTACCTTTGTCATTTTTAAAGATTTTCAAATTCCCATTTTCTTCTCCTCCCATTTGTTCAGCCAAATCCAAATGGTTATGATACTTGTATTTGTAAAGCTTATAGTACAACTGTTAAAGTTATGAATACAGATGCTAAATACTTTTTCTAAGTGTAAAATCGTTATTTATTCTTAGTGGCTTCTGTAAGCACTTATGAAGATTCTATATATTGTCACAGTCAAAAGTTTAGTTCTATAGATACCTGATTATCCTCTAAAACACCCAAAATATTAAGGACCTTCAGAACTTCATTATCTGTATAAAATTTAGGCACATTTCAAACAAGTAAAACTTCTAGCCAAGTAATTTTAAAAGGTTTTAGATTTTTAGCTCCCATATAACTTATATTGGTGGATAATCCAAAATGGATTTTACAGCGTTGATACTAAATTTCTCAAGTAAGCCTAGAGAGTTAAGTCTCAAATCAAAAGGAATGCCATTTTTATCAATCAAGTATTGTTTATTTCACTGAAGATGTCTCTTCAGTATTTACTTTGTCTTAGAGTTGGTGTTTTGGTCCACAGAAGAAGCACAAAAGGACATATTATCCATTCCCTTCAACAGCTATCAAATCCTGCTAGGATTCATGCAGTAGCTTCCTAAAGTCTTCAGTAACTACAAGATGAGCAATCAGAAGTGACAAAATGTGTGTTCCTGTAAGAAAATATTTCTTTAGATCATTTTTTAGGACACAATTGTTTTTATACCTGCTACACTGGGAGAATACCCCAAGCAGTAATCTTCACATCTTCACAGGCTTTGAGATGTCCCTGTGATTCCATTTAGAATTAATGCACAGCCTGAATTTCATGTGTAATTTCAGGCACAATTGTGGGAAACAGCAGAAACAGCATGCTTCAGGATATAATATGTCACAATTTTAGGATATCAAATGTATGTACTCAGGTTGAATTCTACTTTCTATGATAACTTCATTTCCCCAAAATTATGTGCAGCTTCACACACAAATTAATGAACCCAGATGAAGATTTCACTGCTGTAACAGAGAATACTTTTCCCACTGACTTTAAAGGTTGTGATGGTGGTGACCAATGTCTCCACCAAATATCTGACCATTAGCCCAAGACAAATGTTCAGCTCTGTTAAATTCATCTCTACTCAAACAACATTTATTACTTCAGCTGAGGATTAGAACAGTCTTTCCACCTTGGGCTGCTCCCAATCTAAAGACCAAAAAAAAGTTATGATTCAAAAGGTATCCCATCAATATGCTGATGCAATTGTAAGTAAAATTTTGGTAACTCTGAAAAAAAAAGTTATGCTTTAGCATTTTTGTGTATGTAATACTCCAGCATAATTTATGAACAACATTCAGAATTTCATTTTGTCTCAAATTGCTTGGAATTAGATTGGTTATTAGGATGACAACTGTGACCTATCTCCATGTTTTTCCCCTTAATTGAAATACACATATGATAAAAACCCTATTTCTAGAAAGAGAACAGCAACTGAAAAGCATTCTCAGGTTCACAATTGCATTTCTGGGCCTTATGAGAATCACAGACTTTCTGGGGAGGGAGGCTAAGTGATTAATCCACAATTCACTACACCAGGCAATACTGCTGTGTCTCTGGAATTATACACATGTGATGTTGGATGGCTGTGTACAAAAACATCCAGTTTAATATGGTCATGATATAAACACTTAGATTTAATGCAGGCAATGCATTATTAAAATATGCCTAGTGCATGAAATACATAAATTAAAACAAAAAGACCCAGTTCTTATAGTTATTAGAGCTCAGACTCCATTACAGTTCCTCATTATATATGTGCTCCCCACAACAGAACTCAAATACAAATTGTAAGCTAAATAAATATAAATGTACAATATGTTGAGACGGCGACACTATTTTATTTATCAAAATCAAAACAGTGTACTTCAAAAATAGAAAGCTACTTTACACAAGTTTAGACAAGCTTTCCATCCATGTTGAATGTTCAAAACTGGTAAAATTATTGGTTTCTTAAAAAAAAAATGTCAACAGCAAGTCATGGCTAGCCACAGCACACAGCTTAGTTTCATAAATTCAAAATTACCCAGAAATTTAAAGACAATAATTCTTGGAAGCTTTTTTCCCTGAAATCCAGCTGCAGGTTTTGAATCAAAACAGAATTTTTTGATCTGGGGAATAAGTCAAGCCAATCAGAGTAGCGCCAAATGCTCCTCAGCTGCTTCCCAAGATGTAAACCCAAAGAGCAACCTCCTCTAGTATATGCCTACAGAGATTGTGGAAGCTCAGTTGAATGCCTGAGTCAAGGTCAGAGAGGTCATCTCCAAGGGGAATCTCCAAGTAGGCATCTGCTACTGACCTCCAAACCAAGGAAATAACACCATTTAAACACTATTTGGGTCGCCTAAGAAAGCTTCGGGTCAACAGAACCTGGTTCTGTGTGTGATTTTGGCTGCCTAGACACTTGTTGGAAGAACAATACAGCATCCCACATGTTATCCATTACATGTTCCTGGAGTATGTAGAGGACATATTTGGAATAAAGATGGTTAGATGTGCCAATCAAGGATGGGGCACTGCTGGACTTGCTACTTACAAGCCAAGGAAACCTGCTTTGTAAAATTCCAATCAGGGACAGCCTCGGCTGCCATGGTCACAGTACTGGGATCCTGCTGAGCATGCTGAAGGTCAGTGTTAAAACAAACATTTTAGATTTAGAAGAGCAAACTTCACTATGCTCATAGCCCATGGGAAGCGTTGCTATGGAGGATAAAGTACTGGGAGTTCTTCACCAACAGTTTCCTGGAAACACTAAACCAATTCATCCCCTTTAAGGTCAGGAAAGAGGCAGAGCAAGAGACCTCCTTGGTTTAACTGTGAACCTCTGAATTTGCTCAAATCAAGAAGAGAAGTGTACCAGAGATGGAAAAGCAGAAAAATACACACTGAGAACTAAAAGGACATTGATAGGATGTACAGCAAACTTTAGGAAGTTCAACAAGGACAAGGGTAAGATCTTGCACCTGCCAAAACACAATGCAGGAGTGCAGCACAGGCTGGGATGGACCTGTCTGAGGAGCAGCTCTGTGGAAAGGGATCTGGGGGTCCTGGTGAACAAGCAGCTCCATGTGAGTGAGCAGTGTGCAGTTATGGCAAAGGAAGCCAACAGGATCATTGACGTGATGGACTGGATGAACAAGGGCATCGCCAGCAGCAGAGAAAATCACCATTATCTCACTCAGCCACTTGACAGGCCACACCTGCAATACTGGCTTCTCTGTGTTCAGCTTTGGTCCCTGACATGCAAAAAACACACAAAACCATGGATGGGCTGGAAAGGGTCCACAGAAATGCCACGGGGATAATCAAAGGTCTGGGAAGCCTGACATATGAGGAAAGGCAAAGAACTGGGTTGACTCTTGAAGAAAGAAGGCTTAATGGAGCCTTTATCACCATATTCCAATTTTCAAAGGGTGGCTACAAAGAAGAGACTCCCTTTTTACAAGCAGTCACATAGAAAAGATGTAGGGTAATGTGTACAAATTACTTTGTGATATTCCAGTTGGACACTGGAATAATGCCATTGGAACAAAATCACAGGGAAGCGACACTTGAAAGACTTGGCTGGACACTTGAAAGACTTGGCTGCTCAGGGTGCTGGGCTACCTTGTCTAGACCATGCTATTGACAGGAAAGGTTGGACCAGACCATGGTTGAGGTCCCCTCCAACCTGGTATTTCACAAGTCTATGATCATACTGATAAATCAAAAGTGTGTGGAATGTTTAAATCTTTGATAGCAGCAGCTTCTAAAAAAACCAGTAGCTTTTCCACATTAAATAATATATTCAGTACTCCCCTTCTTCCAAATATTAAACTGTGTCGATGCATTATTTGTTCTGCAGAATGTGCACTTTGATACAATGCAGAGACAGGCAGAGCTGATTGAAGATAGTGCTAAAACATCCTGTGTGGACAACACTGCATTGTCCAAGGGTGAACCAGGGTACCATCAGTGCCATTCACGCACAAGATGCCTTTGTAGCTTCATTAAGAGGGGATGGGGGAGGGGAGGCTAGCTAAAGTAATTCTATTTTCTATTGGAAAAGCTATTTCAGTTGTTAGCAAGTGTCAGGTATAAAACACACTCCACAAAGCCACCATTCATTCATTCATTCATTCAAATATATATATACACACAGACACACACACACAAACACTGACTAAAGCACCTTATGCTTAACAACACTGTTTCTAGGGATATGGAATGAAAGTTCCAAGTTTTGCAGACATAAGGCCACTTACACTTTCTTTCACTGCTAGAGTTATTAAGCAGTACGTTCATGCTGTGATCAAAGAACACTTCACAGACAAACTTTTCATCATTATAAACTCCTCACAAGAAACAGCTGAAAACAAACTTCTATCAAATAAAGCCTTGTCCCTGTTAGGCCACTTAAACATTACATTATCTGCCTGTCCCCTCTTGCCAGGCAATAATGCCATACAATGCAGAGAGAGCTAAGCACACAACAACATTTTAAAAGTGAATACAAGTACCTATGCAATAAAAATTATTTGGAGAAAGGTAGCTTAAAACCTGCAAAGATGCCTCCTTGTCCAAGGAGGAGAGTTACAATGGCAACAACTTCATTGGCACAGTAATTAAAATGTATTCATCAATACAAGCACATGTATCTCAGCAGCTGGCAGCAGCCTGCTGTAGTACAACTTAGTGAAAGACAGCCAGCCATTGGCCAGTGGCAGCATAATAGCCTGCTACAAAAATTAAGAATTGAGACGTCCAAGGAAATTTGGAACCTTAGAATAAATTTCAGTATGAGCTAAAGGCATGAGAAAATCTAAATTACTGAACACAGTGAGTGTTTCGTGATGTGTTTGGTTTTGATCCAGACAAGTATTTCCAGGTTGTCAAATAAAATGCTTTAAACTCTGTTGAACAAGACACTGTATCAAGTAACCATATTAATTAGAAATAGAAATCAAAACAGAACAAGAATGAAGATGTGACAATTTTTTTTAAATCCTCTCACCTAAACATATATGTAACAAGGCACATTAGGAAAAATATCTTCAATCACTTTATTATTCAATTTGACTTAATACTTGAAACCAGTTTTCTCACAATTTAAGACAATGGGGGGAAGTTTCAATTGCTTGTTACAGATGTCATAATTTCATTGTATATTAAAGTGCAATGGTCACGTGCCAAAAATTATAAGCAAAAAAGTAAAAGACAAAAGACAAAAAAGCAAACCACAGGAAAGTTTTTGAAGACATTCAAAAATAGTGACAGTATATGTCTTCAGCCACATTTTTGAAGCAATTAAAAGTAAAAATAACACTGAAAATATTTATAAACTTATACTTTAACTTGTTCACTACAAAGCCCATAACCTTGTATGTTTTCCAAACAAGACTTTGATTCTTTTAAAGAAAACAAATACTATTAGCATTCCTAGTACTTTAAAGAAATGTGGAATAAGATAAAGGCAGACATGTTAGTTCATTATATTTTAAAGTACTAAGCAATGACTGGATTGCAAGTTATATTTTAAACATATTCTTTTAGGTGTGCAGTAGATGCCAGTGTTTGTGACAGTCCTGAAAGTCTTTTTGACATCATAACAGCAAAACCTTTGAGTGATTTATTCCCCGTCATCATTAAGAGACAACTGCTGAAAAGCATTAAGCTGAAAAAAGATGTAAAAGATTCCTCATTTTTCACAGAACTTTATGCCCTTTAAATTTTCCATTTCATAAATAATTAGTCATTAGACTTAAAATTTCTCTTTACTCCAAACACTCACATTTATGACATTTCACATGCACAACACCACTCAGTCCCTTTTAAACTAGAAAAGCACAAACCACTAAAAGCTAAGTATTTGAAAGTTCCAGGTATCTTGAACTTTCCAAAGATACAAAGTGTTCAGAAACAAGGTAGTAAATACATTAGTGCTGCCCCACTTACAAATTTTTGGAGTACGGTAACTATTTTATTACACTTAATATTTTTGTTCAGTAGAAAACCAAGATATCATATTGTTAACCCTTTCCATTTTCCTCATAAGTTTCCTCTGAGAGTTTGCTGTATTTATGTTTTCCTTACAGAATACATGTAGGGGTAAGGGTCCTACCAGTGCTTAATTAAATATAGAGAGTGTATTTGCAATGAATACCCTTTTTCTGAGGTTTGCAGAAGGGCTGGTAGCCATGTGTATGCTTAAGACAAAGTAATTTCAAGGAAAACATCAGTTTAAGATTTGTTTGTGCATACACAATAGCTTGTACTTAATAACCTTCATATAGTCACCTTGAACTCATGATTTCTGACAGGCTAACCTCACGAAGAAATGTGCCAAGGAACAAAACTGCCACGAGCCATTCTTCACATAGTGCTAATTATATCAGGGTTGTTAAAGCTGTGGTTCTTAAACCCCATCAAAATTAATCTACATTTTGAAACAGATCTAACAGTTGTTTTGAATGCTGAACAAGAATATTCAGCATTCAGAGAGATTCTTCTAACACACAAAAGTCAGTTATCTTGCTATTTCACCTGAATTCAAGGAGAATTGTGCACATTCACAGTATTCTTCTACATTCCAGAGCTTACCCAGCCACCCGCTCAGAATTAAACCCCAAGTTTGGCACACAGAGCAACTTTCAGGACGGTCCCTCTGTTTCATTCCAAGGTGTTAAGGACAGTGATGCCACCACCAAGCAGGGACCTGCCTGGCAGCTGCTCGAGGTGCTCCATCTCTGCTTGGATCACACAGGGATCCCCCCTGGCCCGTGATGGAGGCACGTTAAGGCGCAGTGCAGGAGTGCAGCAGTTCCAACGCTAGAGGACAGCCTGCTCATTTGACTGAGCCTCGAGATTTGTAGTGCACTTTCCACATAGCTTCCTTCCTCTTGCACCAGAATACGAGTTCATAAGCTGATGAATCCACTGTCAGGAAGCTCTCTTCAGATTAAAGATGTTTTTCTCCCCCCTTTCTACATGAGTTTCAAAGCGTTGCAAGAATTCTTGAAAATGAGATAATTAAAGTCAGAACTGTCTGTCCAACGCCAAAGACAAGAGCTTCTAGGGGAGCCATATTCTTTCCTGCTACTCTGTAAATTCCAGCTACTGCAGCACCTAAGGATTACAAGGAAAACAATGATCAAATCACAGAAAAAGCCAAGGTTAAAATATGTGACAAATTATCGACTCTGTCTATGTGTCAGCTATATTTATAGAACATTACCAAACACTGCATTACTTCATGGCATTACACAATCACCAGCCTTGCTTGTATTTTTATAGTTATATATATCCTTCAGGAATGATTTTCCCAATTGAACCAGATCAAATTTTCCATCATCAGTTCAAGAAAATCAAATCTTGTTGTTTCCCTGTACACATCTTCAATTTTTTTTACATTTTTTTTGCCTTGTACCAGTTGAAAAGGTAGCAAGACAGACCTCTAAAAATTGACCAGAGAGTGGTTTAATACTGCTTGTATAGGCAGGGAGAAGACAAGAATAATAAAGGTGCTAGTGTCAACAAAACAGTTGCAAACACACATTCACCAGCTTCATTTAATATTTCAGCTGAATAAACTAGTCATACTAAATGAGTTTATTTTAACTTAAACTACTGAATTGTTAACAATTGTTTAGCAAATCCAGCAAAACATGAAAAAGGTTGCGATGTTTACCATATATGTGCATGAGAGGAAATTTCTAACCAATACAATTAGATTTTGAGCTATAGCACATAGAAAAAATTCCAAACTCAACAGATCATTTTTCTTGTACATTTGTGTGCTAATTCACATTTGAAATATAATATCAAGAGGCCACGATCAACCTAAACCAAACCCAAAACTTAATTGTAGACCTTCAGTATGCATTGTCTCAGATGCTATCAAGTCATAATTAAATGACAGAGATCACAGAGACTCTTTCAGGCTCAAAGAGAACTGAAAAGTCATCAGAATTTTTTAAAATAATAAGCAAGAGTTAAACAAAAAATGGGATTTTTTTTTTGGTTTTGCATAGTCACTAACAGGAATACTCTGCTGGAGTGATCAAAAATCCATTAGAGACACAGAAACACATTGAGTCACAACAGATTTTCTGAAAGCACAACCAGCATCTGAATCATTTGACATCTTCAAAAAGTAACACTTCAGTTTCACAATTGCTTTAGGAAGAGGAGAATTCACTCATGACTGTGGCCATAACAGTACTTACAAACACTATTAATCATACGGTTAGGCAATTTGTTGGTTAATTTTTTTATTGGTTTTTTTTTTTTAACATATTCTGTAAAGTATATTTTGTCTGAAATATCTCACCAGAAGGCTAGCCTTATGGTACTTCACTCAGCTTAGGGTTTTTCTTTCATAAGCTTTTCCATTTGTTCCTTGGCTAGCTGCTGTCAAAACCTGAAAGAGATCCTTTAGACTGAGCCCACTACTGACATGAAAATTATTTTTCAGGTTGGGCTCTCGAAGCAAATTCAAATTGGCCAAAGAAGTATACCAGAATTGTCACTACTAGATCAATAACAGAAATTTTGGGCTTTAAGAAAACACTGAGATACTCTGGGAAGTATCCAGAATAAAACAATAAAAATTTGGTAGTTTGCTAATTATGTATTATTACACAAATAACAGTGTGCAGTACAACCTGTAATGCATAACCCAGCACAGATGGTATGGAGCCAAAAGTATGTACAGCTGGCTGCCAATGAGGGAAATGAGAATTTGTCACCAAAAAGGAGTGTTCTGGGGAAGAGGAGGAAGGACAGGCCCTTCTGGATCAAATACAGCTAAAATCCTTGCCTTAAGCTGCCTGGTATTTATATATTCTTGTTTGGCTTGGTGGGTTTTTCTTGGTTGTTGTTTCGTGGGTTTGTTGGTTTGTTTTTAGTATGGTTTTAGGGTTTTTTTTGTTGTTGTTGTGTTTTTCTTTTTCTGTATTCCCTTCTGATTTTTCAATACCTTTTAAAATTTTTATTTAATACCTAATTTTATTTTAATTTTTTTATTTCCATGACTTTTCAAAGCTAAGAAACAGAGGAGTCTTCCTGCTTTTCTATATGCTGCTAAAAAGGTTCCAGAACATCAGAAAGTTTGACAGACCTCCCTGAGCAAAATTAAATATACATTGTGCAATAGTCTATGCTGCCTTCATTCTCCTACACAAACAATGCAGAAGACTGGAAATGCAAAGTGGAAATTGAAGTCAGTTTGCTATTTCAATTTCTTAAGCACTGGACCAGGCACATTCAAATAGCTGATATTTCAACTTGCATCTCTCAGTTTGCAGCATATAAATAGCTATTAAAAATCCTCTTTAATAGTTGATCACCATAATTTGCCTTCAAAAGCTCCCCACAGAATTTCTATCAGTATGAAATAACTGAGTTCTGGCCAGAAACAAAAAATACTTCAAGGTAAAAGTACTTGCTTAAGCAAGTTGCAATGCTCTGTGCAAAACCTTTGGGAACAGCATAACAAGTCTACAGTCTAAGCTTGGAGAAGTCAGATGAATCTGCACACAAACAGGATTGCCTACGTGCCAAATGTTTTGACCTGCAAAACTGGGTGCCAAAAATACAACTGTGTTGCTCCTCTTTTTATGCAAAGATAAAGATAAAAGACACGAAGTATTTTCATTTGAGAGACACTGATCCTGAAACCTCCCCACCACAGAAAGCTGTGAAAGTCTCTGCTTGGATCTTTCAACACCACATTTCCTATCTCAGTTCTTCAGAAATGCTCCTGCATGGCTGACCTTGTAACAGACCACAGCCATTTTAATCCTAAAACAAAAATCAGCATTAACATATAATACAAGGCACTCAACTAGTTCCAACTTATCTTAGCAAAAAAAAAAAAAAAAAAATTAAAAAAAAAAAATCCAACCTCCCCCCAAAACCCAACAAAAAATAGCTATACTGAACCATACTGTGTTAACTGGTGGAAATTCTAAGCTGAGAAATCTGTAGCAATTAAAACAACATTTTGAGGAAAATCTCAGTGAAACTTCTCATGACATTTGCATTTTTATTTAGCCTTGAAAAACAATAGTCAGGAAGGTCTTTCAGCAGCAATAAGAAATAATCTGACACAAATCCTCTATGAATGAGTAGTGATACCACTATTCTGATAACCTGGGCAGAACACAGGAAAACCAAAGTGAAAGGTGGGAAGTTTTGCCTTCAGACCATATGGTGGTTGCTAGTGTAGGTAAGGTTCCTTACCCTCAGCGACCTTTCAAGTTAGGCAATCTTTTCTGCAACACTGAAGATTTTGGGGCAGAAACTACTTCTCAATTAACACAGGCACCATTCAACACATGGTTTTTAATGCTGAAAACTCCTTACCAGCACTGTTGCAGGCAAGCATGTGCTTCTTTCCTGAAAAAATAGCATTCACTATTTTTCCCCCCACAAGAGAAAACTCAGCATGCTCCTACTCGCTTGGGAAAGCTACTGTAGTCTATTTATAAATTTGATAAACAGAGCCAGATATGATAAAACCCAAGAATGATTAAAGTGTCCTAGAGGTTTTATGGCCCATGTTTCAGTGCTGACATAGATAACAGAATTTCTTGGGAAAGATGGAAAAGCAGCATCTGATACCAATAACTCTAGACAAAGACAGATGAGCAGCATTTCCTCGAAACATTGTTAGCAACAAACTTGTGTCATATTTGGTCAGGTGTAAGCCTTCCACATTTCACTATATAACACACTCCTACTTTCTGCAATGTTTTAAACATGAGTGTGGTTTTTAACTACAGCTCTTCGAACCTTTGGGCTTTAACAGAAAAAAATTGCCGCATCTATCTGAGGATACAATGTTAAGAAATAATGAAAAAATGTATTTTGAGTGGTAGCCATTCATGTAATTCCATAAGAAACTCTGTAACACATGCCCTTGCCAAACAGTATTTCACCTAGAACATCAGCAAAGCTTAATTTTTCTTTTTTGGGAGGTGAGGGGAAGCCACTCTATTGCAAAAATCCTTAATAAAAAATTAACAATTAGCTAGGAAAAGCAGGTTTGTTTTTTTTTTTTTTTTAAGTTAGATGTAAAATAAGAAAGGAAAAAAACCCAAAACAACAAAAAAGCCCCAAACAAGAACAAAAGGCAGACTTACTGGTTATCATTGCTCCAGTTACAGAACCCAGAAATCCAATGCTGACCACAATGACAGATATCAGCCTCCCCTGCCTATGCCTCTGCAGCATCACAAACATTAATACTCCCACAGCACCATGGACAAAGAGAGAGGAGAAGAGAGCCCAGAGGAAAACCCAGTACCACATCTCTGAAAGAAAGCAGTCAAATAAAGGGTTAATGTTTTTGACACAAGAACTTCATAAGTAAGAAACTTTAAAACATTGCAAACAATCAACAGTAGGAGAAAATAAATACTGATTTCCATCTTAAAAGTGATACATGTGATACCATCAGCACATGCTCAAGACTCTCCTCATTTCAGCAATCTGTCATAAAGGACTAGCTGAATTACATTAAAAATTATGAAAAGGATTCTGGCAAAAATCTTAATTCAGTTTTTTTTTACAAGTAGCCATAATTCCTTTAATGGCTTCTTTAAATAGTGTTGACCGCAATTTCATAGTGGGCATTGTAACTGCTTCTGTCAAATGAAATATTCTCTGACACAAAGACTGAAGGAGGAAAAGTCAAGAACTGGTTTGGGGTTCGTTTGGGTTCTGAGTTTTTATTTTGGGGCAGGTGTGGATATTTAGTTGTTTCCCAACCCCCCACCCTCACAAATAAGAGACAGCACCAGGTAACATTAGATGGGAAAACTGAGATTAAAGACTTTAGCTTATCTACACCCAGGAGCTGTAATAGAGTGTTCCATCAAATTAGCTTCAAAGGTGCAAATAAAAACATTATCATTTTAACATGAAATTTTAACACATCTAACTCCTCACTTCTAATTCCTTAGTACAGAACTTCAGAGAGAGGCAGTGACTATTATTTGAATTACTAAAAAGGGCGTCAGATCATGAGAATGTTTGGAGCACAAACATTTCTTTGAAGAATGGCAGATGTGATGAGCACCTTCAAAGAAAAGAGCTGGAACTCTGGAACCATCAATGGAGCTACACAATAACTCAAGAACCTTTCTCACTTGGTGTCAACTTTCTAAAAACATTCTACAAATCAAAAGGGTGAGTAAATAAAAGAAAATAATCCCTTTTGTTTTAAGTGAGCTACAGTGGGTACGTATCATTACAGAACTTAGTAAATTAGGGTACATATTCCATAATCCCATGACGCTGTCATTAATTCAGTTTTTGCTGCAGTTCCCCTCAAAAATAGAACAAAACAAAAAACCCCAGTTTCCTTACAAAAGCAAGATACTTATTGCTTATGAGCCAAGCCTGTATTAATGTAGCTTGACTCATATAAACTATTTGAGGAGAAAATACAACCCAATTAGCTAACTTTAAAAATACTGAGCAGCACAAAACATACTGTGAAAAGATGCTGAGAAAAAAAATGTTGCTACACAATAACCACAGCCCTGGGAGTCCATTGTCAGTAGGATATGTATATAGATAGCATAGATAGAGAGTTTAAGCTTTTTTATTTAGCACTACTTTGGGAGTTGCTCAACCCTTCCCCTTTCACACAATGAAACACTATGTCTGCCCAAGGACGTACAGCTCCTCTAAATCATGAAAGCCAAAAGACTCCTTTAAAAGAACAGCAAGGAAAGTGGCTGGCAAATCCACATCCAATGAATTCTTCAACTGTAGTTCAAGATGCAGCTTTCCTTCTGAGTGCCTGGGTACATGTGTCACATCTTGAGGGTGGCTCAGAGCAGCTCTCATCAGATCCTCCATCCCTTCACCCCTGGCCCCAAGATGTGTGTCAAAAATCTTGGCAAAAGGATAATGACCACTACTGTTCCTCTAAATTAATGTCTCATCATTCTCAGAAGCTACTGTGACAGAACGGTAGCAGGAGTGTCAAGCAGTCACTCCACAAACCTCTCTACTAAAATAAGGAAAGACTGGCTGACCTAATCTGTGGGAGGGGAACCTCTCCTGCTGTCCTACCAGGCCTGGTCCATTACTAGCACAGCCTGGGTATTTCCATTGTTTTATTCAAGTGGCAGCACATAAACAAAAGGATTAGCCAAAGATCTACCAATATAGAATGTGGCAGCCCTGTCGGACCTACAGTTGGACAACAGGAGGATTTATTAACCCATCTGCACCAAGAAAGTCTGTGGGAATCTGACACTGTCATACCCCGTAATTTCTACAGGATTTGTTAGGCACTACATCACCTTTTAGGAAACTGGTGTTTGTAGGCATTGTCAACCTTTATCAGGTAGAAAAGGCAAATGACTTCCAGTCTTAGGAAAAGTCACTAGGATGACTGTATTTTTAGAAGAAAATGAAAGCTTATGGAAGCTAACTACTCCCCTGTAACTAAGAAACCAAAAATATTTACAAACTCTTACACAACAAAATAGCTCCACAGTGAGCGACGATCTTCGGTCTTATTTACATTCCTAATAAGGCTCAAGGAAAATTAACATCACCCCTCACTTTATATTTAGGGCAGGAGGTTTGAGAATAGAACCAGCATCAAAATGTCCTGTTGGCTAAAGAAATATAAACTTCAGTTCTTTGCTACACACTTTCTCCTCCTACTCCTTAAAAGCAGCAGGCATATTGTAAAGGAAATTAGAGAGCATCCAGAAATATTCCTTCTTTGACACAAAAGCAGCTGGAGCTTTGTTAAACTATGACCTCCCTTCATTAAAACATCATGAATGCTTAAAACATCATGTAGGAGCTGAAACAGGACAAATCACTTCCAAGCGTGTTCCCTAGAAAGGCCAGAAGCTATCCTTTCTTATCCTCCTTTATTTACTCTTTCTATGCCTGCTAGCTCAACCCAGTCATTTATTTACTTCTGCTTGTAGGGTGAGTGATGAAGCCAACCACGTAAGTTATTTAACAGGGATGAACAAGGTAAGGAGAGAGAGACAACCCTTCAAGCAAATCAGGAGACCTTAAGCTCCATTCACCTAGAGGACAATGCAGACACTCTTACCCTGATATGGTGAGGGCAGAGAATTATTCATGTTCTGTAAAATTCAATATCATCTAACTCCTGAACCATGAAGAGAGATGACGCTCAAAAACAGTGGAGGAACACTGAAGGAACAGTTAGAGGAACACTGAAAGACACAAAGAATGGGTTGGGAATAACACTGAGAGGTGCCACCAAAGAATAGAGAATGTGGACCTCTGAAAACAAATGGCCAAGACTTCACTTGTTCAAAAATGACTGAGTAGTTTGATTGCTGAATTGACTTGCACCATCTCTAAGGAAGAGGAAGTGAGACTGAAGTGTGTCAGGCTATTTATGTCCTATACACTGACTGATCCTTTAAGTAGCATAAATTTATGCATTGCTAACCTGACAAAAAAAGCACAGTCCAATTTCAGTCTTTGTGCAGCTATTCTAATTAGCTGGCTCTTTTGACAACATCAGCTACTGTTATAGAGGTAATGATTTACCTATATCTGTCAGAGAGATTCAAATACTCACCTAGCCTCAGTTTATTTAGTCGTGCTCTCAAAGAGATATGAATAGTATAAAATTAAAAAAAACCCCAACCAACAAAATTCTTGCAACTTCTTTTGCTTGACCCTAAAAAAACTTCAGAGTTTACTTTTAGAGTATCCAAATTACTTGAAGTCACCAAAACACAACATACATCTATCAAAACTCCACAGTGCCTAGAGAAATACAGGAACTAGGGAAGGCCCAGTAGTTTACAAGCATAGTCACATTCAGTACATTGCAAAGATGTCACAGCTCTTCCAATAGGAACAACTGAGATACATTTTTCATGTTTAAAATTCTTAGTGCTTAAACTGAAAAGAAGATTTAAGACAGTGTTTATGCTCCTTTCCTCTGGTTTGCCACAGTTGGGGATTTTTTTCCTACCAGAAAAGCTGCAAATTCAAATACCTTGTAATTAATGCCCAATCACACCAGTTTTAGAGCATTTTGTTAATTTTGATATTTATACATATCAGATAGATATCATGCATACAATATGCTTATGCACTACAGATACACATTATATATATATATTAGTGTAGGCATACACAACATTAAAGATTAGGAAAAGTCTTATTAAAGCATGTCATTGCTTAGAATAACATTCATATCACTTCCATCTTATCAAAACTTGAAGTTGCACTCCATCACCAGTTTCATCTTACTCAAGTAGATAAATGATTTTCAAATATTATCTATATAATGTATCAATATGCTGTCCTACTGCCACTCAGCTTCAATAAACATGGAGTACCTCCTTAGTCCTTCATCTTCAGCACTTTTCCTCTAGTTCTAAGCTTGTTTTGCCAGATGAATAATGATTGCCTACAACATGTCATAAATCAAAATTGATTACTCCAAAGCAAAGTGTCTCTCTCTTTCTATTCTAAGCCCAGTACCCAGCCTACTACTATTAGTTACAGAGGTAGTTAAGCAATAAGCACCTGTACTAAGAATACAAAAATATAGATTTAAGTCAACAAGGTAGCACACATCAAATTTAGAATTAGAAAAACCAGTAATGTTAGATTCCTGTAGCTTATCAACTCAAAGCACTCAGATGAAGTGACAGCTGTAATAACTGCAAATGTAACTCAGCTCTTCACATGCTATATTTTTTTCTTCAGCACCAGGTCCTGTCCTTAATTATTGTATTAACTGGTACTTTCAAAGTTATTAACAATACAGTCAAATTGTTCCTTGGAGATGTTAAGATTTTTGCTGCACTGAGTGGGGAAAAAAAGCACTTTGCTGAGGATCATTTAAATCTCAAATTACAGACTAGTCTTCTCAAGTAACAGCATAGGGGCAAAGAAAATCCAGACAATCTGGGACAAATTAGCACAAAATGGAGCTTAGGAGCTTCTATTAGTAGAAATATTGCCAAGTCCTTTATTGTGGAAACAGCCTTTAAACAATTTTTATTTTACTAGATACTAATAATGGGATTTTTTTCTCCTTTTTCAGTTCAATTTCAGCTGCTATCTGATCTGTTCTAGTAAACCCTAGACTCTAAAACACAACCAGCTCATATAAAGGAGGTGTTCTGGGGATATTCTGGAGGATGTAACAAAGAGCGAGGTAAAAGCCACCCCACCTCTCCCATGACTCCAAAAGCCTTACTCGCACCTCCCAGGAGAGGTCAGGAAGAGAGGAAGCAAGCACCCCATGGTGATGGGCCTATGCTCAGCTAAAAGGAACAACACCAGCAGCTTTAGCTGTTACAGGGTGTGATGTGTATGTGGCAGCAATGAACTTGTCTGTGGTCTCCTGGGTATTTGAGGCCACGAACGAAAGACAGGATTTCCTTTTTTTATGCTGAACCTGATTCACATATATGGTATAAAAATAATCTTTCAGTTTCTCATGGGCAGGAAAAAGAACCCACCAAAACTAAACTATTAGGGTATGAAGCATTCCTGGCTTAGGCTGGAGTTCATATCAGGACCCTGTTGAAAAATTCAGAAAATTAACACATTTTTAAGAAGGAAGCTGATAACATTTTGCAACACGTTTGTGAAAACATAGTCAATATGGTTTATCTAAAGGAGATAAATCTTCACTCATGCAACTTGAAAGTCCAGTCCAGATCACAACGTTAAGTCCAAAAGCAGACATGAGGCAGTCTTGACTATTCATGGAACATGGCATATTAATGATTTTCTTTTCCCAATATTCTGGAGAAGTTTCTCCTTATACCTAAGAGAGGTGCAAAAGGGAATGGATTAAGTAGTCAAAGAAGATAAACTCATTCACAAACCTATTTTCTTGGCAGGGAAAAGAACGGGATTTCTGGTCTTGAACAAAGTTTACTTCGATAAGGAGTGAGGAAGGGCTCGTAACTAGCTCAGCTTTTTGATAATATCAATGATTATATCAATATATATTCTAACCTGTGGAAAAGATTTTAAAGTCCAGAGGAAGTTTTGGACTGTTGACAGTCCATGAGAACATTCAGGTCAACAGGTTATGGCTGTAAAAGCAGCCATCATTTAAGCACAAAATTAGAAACTGCAACTACAACTGGCAGTGACACATTCTCCAACAACACTACAATGGATAAAAACTTATTTTTCATATTTTTAAGTTAAAAAGAAAATACATTCCACATTAAAAATACCTTATGCAAGCCCTTATCTTTTTGAAAAGCACTGAGAAACAAACTGATTTTAACTCTCAGCACTGAATTTCATAGAAATGCCTATGCTGCACAATGATCTAACAAGAAAAACTTTATATAGGATGTCTGGCACAAAGCAAAGTGAAATCCATTGTGAACTTTTTCCTTTAAGAGTACAAGCTTTTAAAGTAGGTATGTTAAAGTAACTACTCAGGAAGTGAGAAGTATTTAGTGTGTCACCACACTAATGCCTGGAAACTCTAATTATCAGACACACACTACAAAGTTCAGAGATCAGATAAATATGAAAAGGTTAATCTTCTTTATTACACTAAGATGCATCCTGAAAGTTAAAAGAGCAATAAAGATAATCACTTTCTGTTTGCTACAGCTTCAACTTCAGCTACACTTCTATTTTCATCCCACTTCTATTTCCATCACACTTCTTCCACCTCTAAAAGATTAAAAAAGAAAACAGAATATATCTATTAACTATTAATATAGAGTGCAAAAATAATATTCTTTCATAAATATTAGAATATTAGAATAATACTCTTTCATAAATATTAGAATATTTCCATAACTGTTTAAAACCTACCCCTACTCAACATTTTCCACTAATCTGTCACCACCTAATACACCCCCCCTACAACCGAGCAAAAAGAATTTACTCAGTTACATCTCTGCTATTGACAGCCAGTCCCTGTTTGTTCAGAGCTGGAAGCTTATGCTTTTCTTTACACAAGGACAGAATAAGAGAAGATACCCCTCTCCACTGTATGCCTTGGGTCTTGGACAGTAGTCCACACCCATTCTTCAGCCTGAGACTGAGCAGAAAAAAGCCAGTTCTTGCCAAAAGCCAGCCAAAGCTCCCCTCTCCTAACAGAGGGTGAAGGACCTGACTCTACTTTGGTTCACAGAATTTTTTTGTCACAGCTCAGTCTGTAAGAATCCCAGATGCTTAAGATTACAACTACTTGTCAGAAAACAGCTGTCACCTCATTCACTCCCACAGGTCTCATTATCCACAGGTATACTCAGGGGTAGTGGGGGAAGTCTCTGATTCTCCACATTCAACTCTGTGGTTTTCTAGTTGGTTTTTTATAGCTCTCTGTCAAATGCCAATGAGCATATATCCACAAGGGGAAAAAATAAAATAAAAAACCAACCACTTCCACAAACATACTCCAGCCTTCCATACGTATTTATACACTCACACACTTTCTACAACCCTTCACTCACGCACAGGTACTCATCACTTCACTCGCA
Organism: Molothrus ater; assembly: GCF_012460135.2. NCBI lineage: Eukaryota > Metazoa > Chordata > Aves > Passeriformes > Icteridae > Molothrus > Molothrus ater. The sequence goes on from NC_050478.2 coordinate 65,669,882, forward strand.
TACACACACCCTATGCCATTAGCCTTATTTTATTATACACGGAAATAAAGAAGTGAGGGAGCACATCCCACACGCTCATGTCCTTTGCATCGCAGACACCGGGCACACACCCCAGCCCAACCAGCACTTCACACAGACCCCGCCCGATTCCCTGGACCCCACAGCAGGCGCACACACACACACACACACACACACACACATACACCCGATGTACCTGCTCACAGAACACGCATGCAGGCACCCGGAGACACTCGGGAACACCAACACCAGCCCCCCCTCCGCGCAACACACAGAGAGACCACCGCCACGGCCACGGCCACCCCACGCCCTCCATTGTGCTGCGGCCCCGGAGCGCACCCCGCAGCCGCCCGGCCCGCCGTGCCCCGTTACCCGTGAGGCTGCGGAGGACGGTGCCGTGAGCCCACAGGCTCAGCACTTGCTGCACCGACAGGTTGATCATGGAGTTGTCCCCCGCTTCCACCTTCATGGTGCCGCCGCCGGGCGGGGTCCGGCAGCCGCCGGGCCGCGGGGCGGGAGGGAGACGGCGGCGGCGGCGAGGAGCGGCAGGGCGGGGAGGCGGCCGAGGGAGCTCCGCGCCGCGGAGGAGACATCGAGGACGGAGTGGGGGAGGCGGCGGCCGGGGGGAGCCGGGCGATCTCGGGGGAGGAGGGGAGCCGGCCGCTGGCGCTTCCCTGCCGCTCAGGGGCAGGGCCGGGCGGCGGAACCCATCACCATCACCATCATCATCACCATCATCATCATCATCATCTCCGCCTCCTCCATCAGCAGCGGCCGCCGCCGCCTCGCCGGCGGCATCGTCACCCCGGTCACCGGCATCACCTGGAGCGAGGGCGGGGCGGCCGCAGGCCGTCCCTAGGCGGGCGGCTCCATGCGGGAGCAGCAGCGGCGGCAGCGGGCGGCTCCCGGCGCCAGAGGCTGCCGGAGGGGAGGGCAGGGGAGGGGAGGGAGCGGCGGGAACGGGAGCTGGAGCGGGGCAGCGGGAGCGGGAGGGCGGCCCCGCGCAGGCGCGGCGGGAGGAGCCGGGAGGCGCGGGCTCCTCCCACCAAGCGGAGAACCAGCATCGGAATCACGATTTGACTCAAAGAGGGCGGGAAAGACTGGGGATGTCGTGGACCCCCGAAGAAACTTGCCTTAGCAAGAAGTGTCTCAAATAAAATCTGCATACACCTATGGGTAGATTTAAAGGGGGAAATGAAGTGATAACATTCCATAGTGTTAAAGTTGGTAGGTAAGTTGATCCTGCTGAGTGCGTTTAAACATCGGAGAAGAGCAAAGTGCAGAATCTGAATTCTGATAAGAGCAGTGTCTTCACCTCCCTGCTCACAGCCATAGCACACGGAGCCCCAGAGGGCGCAGGCGGACGCAGCTCCGCGGCTGCCTCGGCGGGGTCTGGGGACACAGCCCCGGCGGAGCTGGACGGCACAGGGACAAGGGAGCGGGGCGCACAGGGGGAGCGCCGCTCGGGAGTGCCGGGGCTGCCGGAGCGCAGGTGACAGCACGCGTCGCAGCGGAGGAGCTGTCATCCCGCTGCTGTCCTCCCGAGCTGCCATCCCGAGCTGCCATCCCGAGGCATCATCCAGGCAACGCTGCGTGACGTCGCTGCCTGTCCCTTTGAACCTCGCAGCTCCGCCGTCACTGCGGCCGCAGATTAAAGCCACCGAAAGTTAGGAAACGTCAGAAATCGTGAGCGAATCTTTATTCTGTGCTTTTGCTTTCTTTATGTAATAAAGGAACAGACCCTTTAAGCTGAATGCGTCTTCTTTCGAAGCACGGCATGCACGGTGCTTACCGATGTGAAAGCCAGCAATCATCACGCGTCCATTCTTAAATATGCATCCCTAGGCCACATTTAGTGCCAGCACTTCCTCGCTGGCATTTCTTCAACAGTGCTTGCTACAGTACCTCGTAAACATCATTTTATGTCAGCATCCTTTGATGGAAAAGGTTGGAGAGGTAAAACAATTCATAATAAAATTTGCAATTTATACATAAGGAGCCACAACAGATAAATCAACTCATATCCTGCTTGATGCCAATGACCCATTTTTTTTGGATAGATTTTTGCAGGATGTCTGGTTCAGGGGTGTGCTTCCAAAGCCTTTTGCAGCTGACAGTACTTGGCATTTCTGCAAGTAGGTATCAAGCCAGGCCATGAGAAACTCACATGGGAACAGCTCTCTAGGGGGCTCTGGGTTTCACTGGTTAAGCATGGGATCACTGATGGAGAAAGAAGCTGCTGGGCCAGGTCCCTGTTCCATGATCAAGGGAAGGTCCTCTCTCTTCCTCTTGTAACCCCACCACTTCATAGCTGTGTAAGTCAGGCCCTACAGAAAACAGTTCCCTTCATTATACAGTAGTGATTTATTTTTAGGGCAGAATTATTCCATACTTGGAGTAGGGCTCAGTGAGAAAATAGCATACAATTTAAGTTTGAATGTGAAACATACAATGAATTATTTAGTAACAGTTTTTCTGGTGTGTTCTTTTTAACTTCTGCATGCCAAACATTGAGAAAACAAACATTTTTAAATGTTCTTAAATAAAATCCCCACCCCTAAATTTATTTTTGTTGCAGACCAATGTCCCAAGAACCAGGTGCACTCTACAGGACACTGTGGTGTAATCAAACTTACAGTAAAAAGGAAGACTACTTTTGGTGACCATTTTATCTCATAAATCTCCTATGCTAACCTCCTGACAGATGTTGGCAAGACTATCTGATAGGCCACAGACATGCATGGAAACATGCTTGTATCTGTAAACAGTGCTGCATTGGTGCCTGGTGACCTTTCCACCTGCACATGGATGATTTTCTTGTGTTCCACACAAGGAAGAATGCATGGGGAATACTGCCTTTAAAACACTAGCAAGTGTCCAGAACTTGCTAGAACACCTTCCTCAAGGTTTTACAGTAGAAGTACAGGCAGCACATTCATGTAGAGGTTGAGTGAGTATCTCTGTAGTTCACAGATTCTTGCAATATTTCCACAGGTTCATCCTTCAACTTTTGCAGATGCTCTCTCCTCCCAGGGAGGGCTGATCATTCTGCAGCAGTGCAGGGACAGCAGGAACACAGAGCTGCTCCTCTAAGTCCTAGGAGAGCAAACCAGAGAGATCCACCAAAACCATAGTCCAGCTTCCACTAAAACTCCATCTAAGAGGCAAAAAATGGTTGTCAAACCTCATGCATGCAACATCTAAATTAACTGAGCATTTTCTATCAAACACTTCAAACACACTTGGACAGTGTACAAGTGATAAAGGGATGGAGACTCATCTTAAAAACGCCCATAATTTATATAATTTATTCAACTTAATCCTCAGCCCATCCAGCAGGTGAGCTGGATAAAAATTTGAATACAAATTCATCATGTGTGAACAAGGCTAACTGGGTCATTCAGGAAAATAGGAAAATATTGCTAAAGTACTGACTTTAAAGAAAATTTAAAAAAGAGTCATACATGGCAGTGACATTTCCCAGTAGCACAAAACTAGGAGGATGTCATTCTGGAGAAATAGAGTCCCTGAATGAAGCAGCAGAAACAGTCAAAATTCACTCTTCCAAGCTGTAGCTTCATAGGAGCAGGGAATTGCAGCCAACTCTGTCCTCAGCAAGACCTCCCACATGGGTGGTGCTGCCACAGAAGTCCCGAGTGCAGCAGCTCCCTGCAGGGATTATTATCAGCTCTGTAGGCAGCAATGTACAGAGCAACAGTGGTGATGGCAAAGGGGTTCCCAGCAGGGCTTAGGCTGCTGCTGAAACTGTGACTCAGGGGAAGGATAAAACACAAGGCAGGCAAAGGTGGTGAGGGCTGCAAACATCTCAGGGAGGAGAAACCACAATGGGCAGCCCTGTCCTGATAAGTAAAACAAGAGAGAAAAAGAAGAAGAAAGAAGGAAGAAGAAGAAAGAAGGAAGAAGAAGAAGAAAGAAGGAAGAAGAAAGAAGAAAGAAAGAGGAGGACATAATCTCAGATAAGGTAGCTCCATTCCATAAATTATTAATGGTTAAAAAAAGAGAGGTAGTCCTTTTCCAAGGGCATGGTAAGACCATTTCCACTGCTGTGGCACGCTAAACATGGGGAGGACGGGCACAGCAGAGAAAATGGGGATGGATCAGGGAAGGTGACTGTGCCAGAGAGGAAGACTTGCTAGTAGGATGGCAGAGGGAGGGCTGGCAGGCTGGTTATGTATGACCAGCTCTGATAACCCTCTGCAGAGCAGGGATCAGGAGAAGGCTTGGAACTGCAGGGAAAGCAGCAGGGTAGGGGAGAGAACCTGACAAAGAAACCTTCACAATTTGTGTAGAAATCCCAGGTTTCCGCTCCTGTGTGGTATTCCAGAGGCAGGGACACAACTCACAAGGTCTGCCTGACAGCCAGCCCTGAGCCATCACAAACGCCTGAGAGACTCCAGGCCTCCTTAGACATCCAAACCCACCAGTGAAAGGGTCCATGGGGAGCACCTGAAAGCTTAAACAGGGACTGATCTTCATCCCAGATGAGCTCATTTTCCTTCCCCCATTCCCCTATTCCCTCACAGCAGCTGGGAGGTTTGGGAGAGTGCAAAGCACTGCAAGGAGCCAGCTGTAAACTCTGACTTCAGCCACAGGAAATTAGTTTTACAGGTGGAAAAGTAGGGTCAGCTTAGTTTCTCTGCCCTGCAAAAGATCAGAATACATCTACATAAGTTGCTATTAACTTCTGGTATTGTTTTCAGAAGCTGAAGAAATAATGATAAATTTCATTGGAGAGCCCTTGGCTGAATAATTTTCCACTTGGAAAGGTAATGCTGTTCAAAATGAACTGATTTCTTAAGTCACATCTCTTTAGAGAAAGAGACAAGACTGAATATGTTCTATTGCCATGCTCTGAAGCAAATATTTAGTTTTCCATAGTGAATACAGCTTTTCATCATAGTAAATGTTCAAAATCCAAATAGCAACCCCTCTTGGTCCCCTGAAGAACAGAATTCTCACTTGAGATTTTCTAGCCAGAGCTGGCCATGTAGATTGACTGGCAGTGCAGTTAAAGATCTGTTTTAACTGAATGGAAAACCCCAGCACTGCTCATTATGCAGACACTTTTCCCCATTTCAAAGGGGTTTTTTGGCCTTTCACCCAAGTCACTGACAAGCTGTTACAAATACAGAAAATAAATTAATACCTCTGATGTTAGCAACAGATTTCTTCCTATTGTCCCCTTTCTAGACCACCAATTTATGCACAGCAGTTACTACTCAATCAGGAGTAGTAACAGCTGGCCTGCAAGCAAAGCTGAGTTAGAAGAAATAACAATTGATGATTTTCAAGTGTATCCAAAGCAAGGAAGAAGACAGGGCCATCAGCATGGAAACAGATTAGAAAAGAGACATGAAAATTTTTCTAAGCTAGACTACATGCTTAAGTAGATGTGTGTACGGGCCTTATTAAATTTCTGTAAAACTTATTTGCCAATTATATTGACATTAATTGCTTTGCACCAATGAATATAATAAGTTATTGTGATGTAATTAATGACTAAAGATCACGCTTTGTTAAGAGTATAAAAGCTGGAGAACATGCAGAATAAAAAACTTTTTTCTTCTTGGACCCTGATCACGTGTGTGTATGTCACATCCGACCTAACAGTGACACTTGCCCACTTTCTAGACCACCAATTTATGCAGTTAACAGCAGTTACTACTCAATCAGGAGAATTTGCAGTCACAGCTACTTGTGGCTGGAGAAGTGGGTCTTTCAGACATCCTTGGTCTCCTAATCTCAGCTCTCAGAAGGCTGAAACACGATCTCAGCCGCTAACCTCGGTGACGGATGAAGATGCCTGGACAGCCATGTAGGAGAGGAAGGAAGTAATACCATGGGCTAAATACCGCAGCTCTCTCCAGCATGAAAGCAGCGTCACAGGTTGCTCTAAGCCATCAGAAATCATCCGGAGCCGGCTCCCAGGGCGGCAGAGGGAGGCAGAGGTGCGCGGGAGACTTTCCGCACGCCCCGGCAGATGGAGCGCTGCGGTGCCGGGACTGCTCCGCACAGCCGGCTGCGCTCTGCCGCCGCCGGAGCCACCGCCGGAGCGCTCCCGGGCTGGGCTGGCAGTGCTGCTGCAAGAAAATACCTGGGGGTACTTAGAAACTGCAGTTAGATTTTTTTTTTTTAATTAAAATTTTGGAGGAAAAAAAAAAAAGAGTCTGCTTAGTCTGTTTAGAGAATATCCCTCTGTAAAATACATTGATTTTTGAGCCAATAGTTTGCATGTATTAAAATGCCTGAAGGATTGAACCCACCATGAAATAGAAAAGTCCCACTGACTACTCTAAAAAGATTTGCCATAAGTAAAATTACCTAGACTTGGATCTAATTTTTTTTTAGTATTTAAATCTGCACTGCTTAAAAGATTAACTCACCTGTTTGCTTTATACAATACCATCATTCAGAAATATAAAGCTTTCTCCTACTCTCTCTCTGCACACACTCACAGAGGTGCACACACATGTGTATGCATTCACACACACGTAGCAGTTTAAGGTAAGGACTACTGTTAATATCAACTATGCTATTACTTAGAAAAGAATTTTATTGCTCTTAATGAACCCCTTCCCAGGAATCCTTTCCTGTGACTAAGAATGTTATCAGGGTTCTTGTGAAATCTAAATTATTGTTTGTGATTTCCTTTATAAGTTGACTCAAAGCAGGCACTTATCTGTTAAAACTGTCATTAGGAGACATTTGGAACAGTCTAGCAGGGACAACCATCTTTCAAGACATGGATGAAACCAGTTTCACTGTTCATCTGAAGATAAAGTAAAAGTGAGGAACAACTTTTTCTCCTTCTTCTCTTCACTGACATGTTCAAAAAGGTGGTTTGGCTAAAATGTAGAAAACTTGCTTCCAGCAAGACTTATTTCTTTCAGAATAGCCCTCTGTCCTCCAATTATTTTTTAAATAACATACCAGACTCTCACAGCCCATGTCAACAATTTGATGCATGGTAGCCACATCAGGTTTCTCATATGCTTAGGTCATTAGCTAGCAAGAACATTGTCAAGCTATTATTTTTTGAAATATCCTATTTTTAGATTGTTTTGGAGTTGCTGGAAGTTTGATAGAGAAACCTGTTCCTTCATTAAACTAATTCTTGTTTAACCCTCACATATGCATGCCACAGTCCAGATAGTACATAGACATTTATCTTCTACACACAGCCCTGAGCTCTGGCTCATCTGATTTGCAATACATTTGCATTTTTTCTCTGATTTAGAACTGAAGAAAACTCAGATTCAAAATATCTGAGTTCAGTTGAAATACCTGTTACTTCAAGCTTCACAATTAAAGAATTAAAGCCATATCTGCTCATATCGTCACACTGAGCTCCTCCCCTCCCCTTGTTTTCCTCTCAATTGATGCATCCTTGAGCAGGCAGGACAGGACACATCAGCACCACAGAGCAGGACATTTCCTCAAAACTTCTAGTTTTCCCCCCTTTAGCAGTGCTTTTCTATACCACAAACCTGCAAAACCACAAATATTTCAGTTCCTAAGCAGGTCCTTCTCCTGCTGACCCAGCATGCTCTAAAGTAACCTGGAAATGCCCAATTGATTTCAGTGGGCTCCAGTGCTGAATGGGGGAATTATCTGATCTTATCGCGTCTTCTTTTCATCTGCCAACTATAATTATGTTTAACAGAACTGTTACAGGTGTTTCTAAAGATTCAGCTGCCTTAGGGCAGAAACAATTCTGTTCTGCCAGTAAGGGCCATGTATTTTTGTTCCTCTTTAGTATAGGCCAGTTCTAACAAGTCTTACCCACTTATTTGATTATCCCAGTACGTTTGCAGCACTCTCCATTTCATCAGTACAGTCTACTTCAGATAATGTCTTTGAGGGCACCTCAACAACACCTTTGTTGTCAACATTTTTTAAAGTCTGCTGGTTCTTTCAGCCCTACCAAAATCCCATGAAATTCAGAATCTGGCTCTTGGTTTAAATTTATGGGTTAATTAGAAATTTTTGGCACCACCACAAGCATATATGAGTTCTGACCGTTGTGAGATTCCCATTTGAATTCCTGGAATTTTCAAACTATTTTAACAAGTCTTTGACTTCCTGTCATCCCCTTTAGATTTTCCTCTCCTAGTTCATAGTTCAAGCTGATCATATAAATATGTCACGGAACTATGCTTTCAAAAATACCTGCCTCTGCAGTGCTGAGCAAAACTCAAGACAGACATAAAGAGAAAAAAAAATCAGCTCATTCCTACAACAAGGGAATCCCATTGCTGGAAAAGAAAACCAAAATCATGTGAAGCTATTGATAATTGTAACAGTTTTGGATCAGGTCTTGATACTTCATAAAATTCTGCAGGTATGATCCAACAGGACACCAAAGATTTTCTTCTTGTTTGTACTGCCTTGAATACTGCCTGCCCCTTCAATAACATTATTCCTAAAGAAAAGAAAGAGTCAGCAGCATCACTGAGGTGCACAACCAAGAATCAGGAGACACAGCATCTCTTTCTAGACCAGCCTCATGCTGACAGGTGAGTCATAGGGCCAGATTCACTCCAGGCAGTATCACACCCTGTGAACAGCCCTCTTGTCGCCAGTGGCCTTGGGTAGTGCTCAAAACACAAAGAAGTCTCCTAATTCCATTTGTAACCCCTTTGGTGTTTGGTTTCTACAATTGGAAAAATGAGGTAACCTTACTTGTGGGGTTTAATTAATGGACAGTTTAAAATGCACTGAAAAATTCAGACAGACAGAAATCAGAAGTATAAGGTATTTGCAGAGATAAATACTTCCAAGGTGGCTTTGTTGTTGTTCTGGCTACCTGCCCACAGAGCTTTGCATGCAATTTAATACCACCAGGAGGAGAAATATTTGATTTTATAGAGTTGTTAGCTCTAGCTGATCAAAAAGCTTAAGTGGGGAGGGGGGAACAAAAAGGTGAAGTACTTTATTGCCAGTTTGTCAGATGCACTCTTCCAGTTCCCTCTAAAAGGGGCTGTCATGATACTCAGTAGTCTTAAGAAGAGGGTGAAAGAGTCAGGTGAGGACGGGAAGTGCACTCACTCACAGGATGAACTTGGTCACTATGTCTGGGCTACAGTGCCCTCTTTGATCTAATCTAAGAAATCTCCTTCTTCCAGGACAGGAAAGTTTTGCCACTTTAGTTGTGCAGAGCACAGATAGCTGATAGAGACTTGAACTGAGAGGGCCACACAGTGCAGCATCCTCTTGCCCCCCTGGGTCTGGAAGCAGCCTGGCCACATTTGGACGGAGCTGTGCCCAACAGGAGGAGCTCTGCCTTCTGCATTTCATCCTCCTGCACTCACAGTTCAAGGATTAACTCAGGCTGAACTACATGAAAGTGATGTGCACCTGCCTGCATGGGAGCGCCTTAGGTCAGGGGGTTTTGCAAACAAGCGTACTCAGTGCAGGCCAGGCTCCCTGTGCAAAGCCCTAATTAGAGGTGTAGATCACAATCGGTGTAAGGATGCCCAAGGCTGCACTGACCCTGAAAATGACCATCCTCCCACTCTTCCCTCAGGTCCTCCCCCAAAACAGCACTGACAAAGCCATGCAGAGATTATTCTGAGACTAGAATAACAAACTGAGTGGTCTGAAAACAAATACACCTGTAGGAACAAAAACAAACGAGCAGTTAAAGTGGCAGCACTCTGAAAATGTTTGGAGATGGAACTGTACATGAGTATGTCCTAATTCCTTGCTTCCTGTGGCAGTAGTGAAAGAGAAAGAAGTAAAACAAACTTACTACTGCTAGGAAAGGTGGGATCTGACCCAAAGCAGCAACAAATGCAATGGTAATATTCCCAGCTTACACAATGTTAGTGTTTGACTACACCAACTGCTATGACCTTGCTCTAAAAATAATTCAAGTCCTGGTAAGAGGACAAAAATAATTTCACAAACATTTTCCTCACCTTATGCTCGCTTGGTAAGTATCAGAATCAGTACAGCAGAATTTGTGCATTCAGGTAGTAGTTATCACAGAAATTATAACACAAGATAAATGCATAATGTGAACATACTTCCCAAAGACATCAGAATTTAAATAGGTTTTCTTGTCATATGCACTGAATAATGCACCCACTTTTAAACAATCGACAACTCAAGGAAAACAACACAAAAAATCAGAAAGAATCTCACAAAAGGGAAAAGGGCCACAGCTAATTTAAGAAGGTGCTTTCTACTGCTATTTTACCTGTCCTTACTCTGACATCAGGAAAAAAAAGTTGACTGGTTTCAGATAGCCATTAGCTGTCCTGTCCTTAGATAATCTCTGAGAGCTGAGGGGGCAGGAATTAACATACACAAATACAGCACACTTGAAAAATATTAACTAAAGCTGGGAATAAACTATTCTCTAATGGAGGTCTCAGACCTGATTAACAAAGAGAAAAATTGAAGCAGATACTTTCCAAGGGAAATGTATACAACAGAACTATTCCAGGCTTTTATGACTTGATTTTTTAAACTGGCCAAGAAGAGATTTAATTTTGTTTACTTAAACAACTTAGAAAAGAAAAACGTCCCAGTGCTCTAGCACTTTGTCAGACAGATTCCAGAGCAGAGGATTAGCTAACTGTTTGGTCTCACAGTGTGCACACACACGTACCACCTCACATCTGAAAGGGGAACTTGGTCAGTTTGCAAAACAAGGAGAAATGCATGTTGGCCCAAGTTCTCTGTTTCTGTCAGCCTCTCTGGTGAAGCAGCACAGTGGGTGAGGACATCAGGGAAAAGGTTTTAAACGTCGATTTCCACTTCTCACTACAAAAGAAAATTTAGCCTTTCTGTTTCTACTCATTCATGTAGGAGCAAACAAATGCAGCTTCTGTAAAACCCATGACAGTGCTGCAAGTGCTAACAGCATCAGAGTTACAAATGTGTTAGTAACTAAATCCTCCTAACGAGGGGCTGAACCCCTGGGACAGCACGAACCCTGGCACGTAGCCTCCCAGACAGACTGTCTGTCTGGGGAGGAAGTTGGAGAGAGAGGCTGCAACCTCCTTGCAGCCAGAGCTACCAGAGGAGACCAGAGCTGCTCAGGATCTGGGTGGTGCTGGCTGAGGAGAGCTGTGCTGCCAGGTTGTGGTGGTTCAGCACTGCCCACCAGCAGTGCCCTTCTGCCAGACCCCCTTGGAGGGCTGCGCAAGACTCACAGCTGCCCTCCCTTCACCCACTCTCCTTTCCAGCCTGCAGGGCACTGTACTGGGAATGTGATACCTGCAAGGCTTGCTCAGGGAAAGGTGCTCACTGAAGGTGTACCTTAAGGATGCTATTTCCCTTCCTTGCTGTTTGGATAGAATCCTCCCTGCAACTCCCCTCTCACCTTCAGCTCTTCTGCTTCTACATGTTCAGAGGCAACTCAATCTGTCCAGCAGCATCTATAAGCATGCAGAGGATCTTAGAGCCTAGATGACAACCCTTGCTTTAAAGCAAAGTTAAAGCATCTTTTAGTTGAAAAATTCCTAGCCGATTCCTAGAGCTTTATAGTGGAAGGTGCTTTGATCACTGACTCTTTTCTATTACTCTTATTTTGAACAATGCAAGTGCAATCTGGTTTTTGTGCCAGGGGCTTGCTGATTATATTAAATTTTGATAGTGCAGTTTTGAAAGGATTTCTAGTAAAAAATCACTGCTAGTAAAGACATAAGTGCAAAATTAGGACATCACTCACATTTCCAGACTGACCTGAGATCTCGTTGGCAAGACCGGATGCCTCACAGTGGTGAATTGCACCTAATGCCCTTCTGTAATGTGCCACAATGTGGCAAAAGCTGATCACATTCAGACTCATTTTTTAAGAACGAAATGTTAGGCAGATCTTAAAAGACCCAGAAAAGAGAGGAAGGCAAAGGTAAACAGTCTGGTGTGTGTTTTGTCTTTCACCACAGACCTCATGGCTGCTATAAGATGCTGGAAGAAGTTTTGTAGCCTCTGGTGCATGAGATGAATTTGGTTTGGTCAGGTGATTGCAGGGATGGGATTTAGCAGAGCAGACAACCCTTTTGATTCTACCCTCCATGAGAGTCTTTTTGCTAAGCAGAACGTTATCCTGATGTTGGATCCCATGGTTTGCAATGTCAGCGTTACCTCTGCTCACTCTGATCTTCATGAAATGAACCATTACTACAATGAAAATACAAAAAGTTCCAAAAGAATGTGTGGTGTAAGGTCCGATTCTGACCCCCCATTTACTTTACTCTGTTACAGGCTTCAGTATTGATAGTGATGCCATTTGTGAAAAAAGACATTGTCCAAAAGAGCTTCCCCTGCCAAGGCATTAAAGAGGAGATACTGATCCTTAGTGCTTAAACATTTGATTCAATACAAACTTTCCATTCTAGGATGCTATTTGGAAAAGTCCAACAACAAGAAAACCTAACAAAAGGTCAGGGGGTGCTGTACAATCACTTGGACAAATAAGTTACAGTAGCTGTTATTATTTACTGCAGAACACAGCTGGATATGGTCTTCTATTTCAGGTAGATGGTACTAAATTTTACATAAAAGTGTCATCAGCTTTAAATGTAGCCAGGTAAGGAATGCAAAGAGGTCAGTTTCAGGGAGGCATATTTGGAGAGTGTAGTCATATTCAGGTTCAGTTTTTACCAGGTTTTTGCAATGAGGCATGATAATATAAACCTAAAGATTGAAATTCCACACCAGAGTGAGTAGTCCAAAAACACACTGCTCTGACAGTGTTCCAAAAAGTCAAAGCTTAGATGGTGCATAAGTACTGCCTGGGCTTTAATCAGGCTATCCATTTAAGGCTGAAATGTCACTCTTGATGAAATCAGAAACAGCCAAAAAAGCACATTTCTCAAATCACTCAATTTATCATACCGCTTTCTGTCACAGTGCCCACTGCGTTTCACAATCAATCAGGCTTCTTTCAATGTGCTCAGGATCATGGAGGTCTCAGTGACAAATTAAAAATTTGCCTTTGAGATAACACCAGATGTGCATCACATGTGAAGAGTGAGCTCTTTGTGTAATTAACACCACAATTATTATCACCAACATATTAGCTGTAGTCCAAAACATGTCTTCATGTGACTCACATAATAATACCAGAAGCCTAGCAAAAGCCTGTAAATGACTATAACCTGTTGCTTTCCATGTTTTAATGCCAATCCCCTGAATCTACTCTGACTTCCTTTCTGGTTCCTATACTACATCACTGGGCAGAGCCATTTGCTCCCTTTACTTCTAACCTCCATAACATTCATCTGCAACTCATTTTCACTCCTCTGCTGACTCAGCCATAGGCTGAAGTGGAAGCAAAATAATTCAAATATCAAGGCATTATACATACATATATCTATCTATATCTATATCTATATCTATATCTATATCTATATCTATATCTATATCTATATCTATATATCACACACACACATATACACATATATATATATATTTTTTATTTTTTTTTAGCTGGAGGTGTATAGCAAGTCAGAGACACACATACTTGTCTCTGTGCATCCTTTATTCCTAGTCATAAGGAAAAGATCCTCCATAGGCTTTGGCTGGAAGACAATTTTATTTTACTTTTTGATTTAGTTAGTGAAGACAACAAGGGGATTGAGCTTATGAGAATCTCTTTGGGTACAGTAACCAAACATTGACAGGCATGTGAGTAATTCAGCATTGACTTTGTGGCCAGCATAGCAAATGACACTGGAGAATTAATGTTTCATTGCCCAAGAGCCCACTTATAAATGCAGCTGTAATTAACCACTGCCTGCTGTGATGCCCAGCAGTAGTGATGAAGGAGATGTAATATGCATTTAGTGCTGTTTAGTTTTCAAAGCAGTATTTTAGCTGGGAATGCTACTCTGTAAGTTCCCTGGGAGCCATCAGCTGAATCTGATTTCACAGACAAGAAACACGAGAGCCTAGAAACATTTGATCTACCGGATATTGCTGGCACTGCTTACTGCTGCCTTCGAAGAACACAGACACAGACCTCTGTCACGTACCTTTCCTCAGGGCACAAATCGCTTTCTGCCTCGCTCAGGAGGAGGTTGCTCTTAGGAAAATGCACGTATACCTTACTTTTATTCAGGAGGCCACCAAAGGCTTTGCATGTTCTTTGGCAATTATGTAAGATATAATCTGCAATCCTCCCCCACTCTCCATTTATACCTCAGAACAATTAGAATATTTATTAGCGAACAGGTGTTGGTTAATTGACGCAGTATCTGTGACAAGGCACTGAAGTTGTAAAAGATTATTCTGTGCACAGAAACTAGGAACTGAGGACAGTTGGGCAGGTTTTCTTCCTGCAGGACAATGAAATTTTGCTGAATATTTATATGTCTAAACATTCATGTCTGAAAAAAGGAAAGAGAAGGGACAAACATGGGTCACAAAGATCTTAGCGGGAAGGCAGGAAGCAGAGGTTTTAGATATCCCAATGTGATGTTTTTCACTTCTGAAAATGTGGCAAAAAGCATCAAAATAGTGTTCTGGAAAGTAAAGCGATCTTTCAAAAATTAATAACACATCTGTAAGCAGAAATCAAAGGTCCATGCCCTCCTAAGGGCTTCTACTCCAAGTTCCTAGAGCTACTTCCCATTTCTTTGAATGGCCTATGACTGCACTATCAGCTACTGCTTTTGTGTGTCTGTATCCAGAAAAACCAGTCAGGTTCTTCAATACAGCATCTGCTACTGCACACAGAAGTGGTCAGGGGCCTTCTTCATGCTCTGCTAGGGGAAGTATCCAGCATGCAGCACCATAGATGGTTGCACCGAGGGAGAGAGAGGCTGGGACATGTCAGCACAGACACAGGAGCAAGAGATCAGTAGTCTACTTAAATGAGACTTGCTGATACAGAAAATGCTTCAGGTAACTGGATCCTAAATTTTCACATTTATAGGAAAGAAAATGAAAAAATAAAATCCTTGTTTAGGTTCAAGGGGAAACTCTATGCTCAGATATCTAGACTCATTTCTCTAGATTTTCCCTTCCTTCATCCCTGTTCCTATAAAGGCCCCTCTCTGCCACTGATGGTTAGGAACCTCTCATATGCTGCTCAGCAGAAAAGTGGAAAAAATGTTTTAGAATTACTTCATTAACTGTTTTATTAACCAGCACTTCAGTTATGCTCTATGATGTACCAGCATAATTGCTGGGTGTTAAGGATGTTGTGCATTTCAGCTTGTTTCTTTTACACTGTGATTGTTGTGGATCATCATATTCCAGGCAAACAATTATTAATTGTTTGTTCACTGTTTTAACCCAGCTGAATTCAAAGAAGGCTGAAAGAGTGGACTCCATTACATATTCATGAGAAGAAGGCTTTTAAGTTTACTGGCTTGTGTTCACCACCACCACCTCCCTCTTTTGACTAAGTCACTGGTAAAATACGAGCAAGGTGCATGTTGACACCTTTACACCAGGTAGAGAAGGCCTTGCTTCTATCCTATATATATTTGTTCCAAGCACTGCCATGGTCTGTGCCTCTTGTCAGTGCCTGAACTGCACTGGAGCTACTTTGGAAACTGGATTTAACCTGAGTGCAGCTCATGGTGTCTGGTCCAGAGGAGGTATCTAAGGGAGTACCTGTAAAACATCTACTCAAAAAATAAGCTGTATGGAGGTAAAAGCAAAAGAGCACCAAATGACTGGTTTTAGTTTTCCTAGTCTTTGCTTCTGATGGATAGCTGTAGTTTTCAACTATGTTTTGCGTTGATGCAAGAAGAAATACCCTTTGCTAGCCTAAGGAATAGCTAGAAGACATAAATCATGTTTAAAGCTACATCACACACTTCCTTAGTCTAGGCCACCAGCACCTGCCACTTTTTATATTAAAAGAGGCAAAGGAACCTAACTAAGCTGACCATAAAACATGAGTGGAGCTGAGAGGGAGGGAGTGTTAAACCAGCCTACATCTGTGATTTCCATCATGGACAGTGTCACTCAACACATACAGGGAAAAGAAACTAGGGATGAAAGCAGGCCACCGTGAAGTTTGAAGAACTCCAGAATGCAGCAGGGTGGCCAGGACAGAAAAGGCTTCTCTGTCCTGGCACCCTGTTCTTACTCTTGCCATCAAAGTATAAATGTGCATCCAAAAGCATTCACATAGAAGGGATTGGTGAAAGAGATGGGGCTAATAGAAAACCATGCAAAAAAATACAAAGCACATTTGGTGGGAAAGGTGGTACATCACACATCTTCTTCCCAGGGGAGGGAAAAATGAAGAGCCTAACCCTCCCTCAGGCACTTATTTTCAGTATTCTTTGCACTCACCTGTGTTCTTAAAAATCCTGTGCAGGCTGTGTTGGCTGGCAAATGGGAGCCTGGGAAAGCATCAGCTCTCATCTTTCTTATGGCAGCCAGAGTCCTTTCTGCTGCCCTGTTCTTAATAAAACATCAGGAGAATTAGAGTCATCATTCTTAGCATCCTGAAACTGTTATGATGTCAAGTTCCCCCTACTTCATGGTTATAAATTCACTATTCTATTACCTTTTTTTTTTGCTACTTCATTGTCTGGACTCCATTGTGACATTGTGCTCTTTCAAATGAGCACTGCTAGGAGGATTTTAATCTGAGGAGTAAGCATATTCTTCAGGGTATTTCCAGACTTCAAAGTGTAAGAGGATGACGCACGGCACAACTGACTCTTGTTGAAGGTTAAAGCAAGGTGCCAAATGAAGGCTACAGAGAGGTAAACTATTTAGTTTTAACCCAACTCTACTTCTTGCTCCATTCTGCTGCTCTGTGTGTCATACTTGATTGTGGTATATCCCTGCTATTTCTGCTGGAAGCTGATGGCTCTCACTAGGAAGTGATAAAGGAGATTATTTCTGGAAAGTGTATTGCAAAGAATAATTAACTCTGATTTGCAGATGTCTGTGCATTACTTGAGATCTTCTCTTGCATTATTTAAACAATAAGGTTGCTGGGGGTTTATGCTAGCTTGGAGAAACTGAATTTTTTTTAAATTACCTGCTAATTATGAGAGGTTTCAATCCAGCCAGAAGGCTTTGTTCAAACATTACCTGTTGCATGTGAGGTGTGACAGTTTGCACCAACAGAACTCAGCTCTACTAGGAGAGACTTCAGAAGATTACAGCTTTGGAGTGCAAAGCCTCAGCCAAAGCCACTTCTGCAAATCATGCAACCCTTGATTTCAGAACTGGCAGAAAATGTTCTTCCCCCTTCATAGGCAGCAACTGTTATTACACATTGTACCATTTAACATCTTCTAGCAAATCTTGATCAAGCTGTCTTGGAATTTTGTAGCTCTGCTGCCTTAGAGTTATATAATGCAGGCTGATATTGGGTTACACTAATGTGGGTGATCCAGCTCTCCCAATTTTTTTAAGTAATCAGAAATATATCAGAAAGCTTACAAAACTTTTCAGATATATGCCAACACAGAGAAGAAATTATGTTGCTTTAGATAGAAGCCCGCTTGTATGGCAGTCTTTAAGACTCCTTTTGCCACTCTTTTCCTAACACTTTTACTTTTCTGTTTGTTTCCTCCACCCCCAATTCCACTGCTGAAATCAAAAAATTAAGTGATAACCACTGTAGGCATCCCCCTTTCCTAACTCCCATCAAGGCAGAATGTAAAGACCTTGCACACCAAAACATGCTGGAAACACTCAGATTTAACAGGTGAAACTTCTCCCAGAGGCACAACATTTTCATGGTGATGGGTCTCCATTTTAACCTAGTGGGATTGCTGCAAAGAAACCCTTAATGGCAGGATTTTCCTGGGGCTTCCTTTTCTCAAAGGAAGAAAGAGCCAATTCAGTTGAAAAAAAACCCCAAAAAAACAAAATCCAAACTTTCCCAGTGCAGGTCACAGAGCATGGATACCCAAAGCTCTGTTACTTCATAATTCAGGTTTATCCCACAGTGGACCAGAGATGAAGTCTCCATGAAATGCACAGGAATTTCTCCCACAAGCTGAGGTGGCTTCTGCAGCATCAAGCACTGAATTCACAGGAACGTTATCAGAACAGCAATTAAGATATCAGTGTCTTGGGGAACACAGTGAAAAGAATGACTTCCCAGCTGACATTATTGAATGTGTACAATGTAAGCCTTCTCAAACCACTGGGAGCCATTCAAAATTGCTTTGCTAAAATAAAGTTTCATCAACCCTTACACACTTTCCCCCCACACTTCAAAAACTTCTGTCAGTTGCAGTAGCTCATGAATTTTGTTGGAAGTAAAGCCAGAAGCTTTTCCTTGTAAGGCACTTTACCTAAGGCAGAGTAGCCTTAGGGCATCATCAGACACTTTACCTCTAAAGGAAAGACTTCAGGAGCTGGGTAGCTCTAACTCAATACCAACAGCACAAAAAGGTCAAACCCAAGCATTACTGTTCCCTTTGGGAGAAAAGCACACAGCATGGCTCTGTTTCCCAGTCAAGGCAACTGTTTGCCACCCTCAAGGATGCTCTCTCAGGACAGGACAACACACCACGCCTCCTCACAGAAGGCACCACCACAGTGCAGGAACTGTAACCAGCTCCCTTTGCAGAGTCCTCTTCTGTTCTGCCAAGGTGACCGAGGCAGGTGATTTGATCTGGAAAGTGTCCTCCTTACTTTGAAGTCAAGGGAGAGGATTTTTCTAAGTCATGATGTTTTTCTTTCTTCAGTCCAGTCTTGACTTACGAGTCATTAAAAGTTACCTTGATTTGAAGCAGGAACTTTTCCAATGTCTTTGATTTTCTCCCTCAAAAGCCTGCTCTGTTCCTTCAGGCTTGCACATAGCCTCAGAGGGCCTTCTGTTTTCAGTAGGGTTCACACTGGCTGAGCACATGAAAAGCAGCCTTGATGGTGGGTGGCTTTCTGCTGTGAAGTGTGACACTGACCTCCACCTTCCCCTGGCACTCACACCTGCTCCATATAATTCACATCATGCTCCTAAAAATGAGTTCAGAAAACCCTTTGATACAAGTTCATCAAGGTCTCACTCAGCCAGGGGAGTACATGTAATTTACTCACAAGGGGCCAGTGTGCTTAGCACAATGGGCTGCAGCTTTGCACCAGTGGGTTTCAGCTGAGAAGCAAATAGGTGTGACAAACTGGGCACAATGTGCCCACCACATCAAACACAGGCAGCTCCTGAACGATAAACAGGTCATGGGAACCTTATAAAGCTCTCTTTTTGTGCCTTACTGAACGCAAGATACACATAGTCAGAGAATGTTGGTGCATTTTGGCCAAAAAGAATCACAAAATTAAATAAAATAACTAAAAACTAATAAAAATAAAATAACTAAAAACCAGTAAAACACACTCACACACAAAACAGAAACAACAAAACAACAACAAACAGGAAAAGAAGGGTTCTGGACTGATCCTTCTTCCAATAAAGTCAGTAGGAGTTTTGTTGCGTGTATCAAAGCTCTCAACAGTCTTCCTTCCCCCCACGTCATTATATATCATATATAATGATATATTTGATCAAAATATCATTAAGAGAAAGCAGGTTGGTTTGTGTAGAAAGGTGAAAGAAGACATGCCAAAATGAAAGAGAGAAAGAAGGTGTTAAATTGTCCCAGAAGTTGTTTCACCAACCTAATATCAATTTACAATGAATACTGAAGCAGGATAACAGGAGTCTGACCCTTATGTTCTAGGAACACAAAAAAAGACAATTACATAGATATTTAAAGACACCTGAAGTGTCAGCTGAAACTGATACCAGTAGTAATTTGAAAAAGGGTACAATTTTTTCAGAATCTGGTGTAAGATGGCAGATTTCTGTAGGTTTTCCAGAGGATTCAATGCCCTGTGAACCATAAATTAGCAATCATAACCATGACTCACCTCTTATATTTGCAATATAGGCTGCCTCTAGACTTGTTCCCCATCCTAAAAGATGTTCTCCTTGTTCAATTAGTGGATGTGGGTCACTACATAGTCTCATCTAGTGCGCAATTGAGAATTTTTTCTAACTGTTTATGTCTAAAAAGACTCAAATTAAAACAAGCAAATCTTATCCTTGGAGTTCTTCGCTTTCAAGCTTCCACTGTTTCTTTAATAAATTAGCTATGATTCCTTAGGAGCTGGGGAAAAGGGACAAGGGACTCCCACCACCCCATTCATTAAATGATTGTTGAATATTTTTACCACTTTTGTGCCTTTTGTTTTAATGGATGTACCTCTGTCCAGTGCCTTTGCTCACTTAATTTAAAAACCTTTCCACCAATTCTGAGTCGCATTTCTCACCTCTCCCAGCAGCTTCCAAATTCAGATTTCAAGGGGATCACAGAATTTTCTCCTCATATTTTTCTTCTGACTCCTCTTTCTCCCTTCTACTAGCAGTGCCTCAGCTCTTCAGTCTGGACTTTTTCTAAATAAATGAACCTATTTCTAAAACTGACCCCACAGCATCTCCTCAGCGGAGAATGTGGCCTCCCCTGCCACAGAGAACATTTGGCCAAAAAGCAGATTTGGTGAAATTTATCATTGTTCCTCAACTCAACCAAAGACAGAATGCAGAATTTGGGGCAGCCTTTGCAGTAGCTGGTGCCATTTGCTAACCCTGCCTGCAATTACAGGAGTCAATAAGAAATGAGCTGGTTGTACCTGGGCAGTTTTCCACTGACGTAAGGGAACACACACAGCTGGCTGAAAGGAGCCCCTTCTCTTTGGTGGACATTCAGTAATGGATTTGCTGCACCTAAAGCAAAGTTTTATTTCAACACTTTTTTTTAAAAAGCAGCAACCAGTTGTCCACAACCCAGTGGTCTGTGTAATTGAGTTCATGACATATCACAATGTTTACTAAGAAAGTGGCAGATGGCAATTATTTGGGCCTTTCTTTCTTTCTTTCTTTCTTTCTTTCTTTCTTTCTTTCTTTCTTTCTTTCTTTCTTTCTTTCTTTCTTTCTTTCTTTCTTTCTAAAAAAAAGCACATATGTATATGACGACTATGCTCAGAGTATTCCTGTTGAAAACAACTTTTATTTACTAAAGGATATTAAAACTTGTTTAAAAAACATATCCTCCACGAGAAGAGTGGCAGACAGAGTTAACAAGCTCACGTGCTGTTTTATTTGAAACACTGAGTAATAAGAGGTTGTGTGTTTTAAAAAATGTATTCCCGACATAATTTGTAATCTTTTCCTGGGGAGAGGACATAAACACACTGAGGAAGGTGGCATGGCTCTGAGGAGAGGGCATTTCTCCAATGCAGAAGAGCTAGGCTTGCAAAAAGGAAAGGTTGGTTCTTCATAAAAAACTGCTGCTGAATCTCAAAGTGAGAGAGAAATAAGGGCAGCCACACCATACAGGTTTTATGCTCATTTCCATCAAACCAGCAAATACAGAGGAGGCAGGTCACAGCTGCAAATACCCATGAAAGATGGAGATTTTGAGGCCACACTAAGGTATTTGAAAGGACAAACTCCCGAGAAGGAAGTAACTGTCTTAGTAAACCCAGAGTGAAATTGCAGTTTGCCCTATGCTTGCCCTGGCTCTGCAGGTTACTTAGAGTGCCTTGCTTGAGGGACTGTATTTTCTTAGCAGGTCGAACTAAAAATGCCAAAGCCACCTTTCTAGTGGCCAAGATGTGGTCAAGATCTTCTAAACAGTGTTTTGCCACGTACATGTGACACACTGTGTAAATCACAGGGACCTTAGGCTTGCAGACCCCTCTTGTTCCCTCATGATGCAGATGGCTCTGCTCTTTGCCAGTCACTGGTTCATCTCTTTCTTCCTTCAGCCTCACCGGACAGAAGCATTTAAACCCTTTCAGGTTGTTTCCAGTTCTCCCAGCCCAGATTCTTCTTCCCTGTCTCACAGCAGCTGGGGAATGTAGGCAGACTCCCCAATGATGTCTGAAGCAAGTACAGCACACTGGTCTTGGTGACTACCAAGGGTTTCAGCAGCTGTTGTCAGTGACTGCTTGTCCACAGATATGCAAGAATGGTGCAGGTTTGGAGAAATTATCTGTACTCCAGAGGCAGATGGTTTAACAATAGTGGTCAGAAAAAATTATATTTAAAAAAACAGTGGAAAAGCATATATTAATTAATAACTACTTGAGTAAGACTTGAAGAAGAAACTGCTAGAAGTTGATTAGTATGACCCTTTAGGTAGCAAGACATTAATGGAATGTTTTCTACCTTGAGGATTCAAAATTAAATTACTATTCCAGGCTGGGCTACATCTTGCAACACAGGATCAGCATTTCCTGCCATGAAATCAGTGCAAGTAATTCAGAAAGCTGGAAGCAGAGAAGATGGCAATGAGAAGATTGGCCTTTTATTTTCCTTTAAATGATGCAGATGTAACAAAGTGTGACACTGTGTTTATGAAAACACCCCATCTGACCCCACACCTGGGTATGGGCAGGCAACAAGGGTATTTCCTTTCTGTCATGAGGCTGGTGCTTACTGCCAATGCTGGTCTGCAGCAGAACACGGCTGTCTCAAAACACTGATCAGCTAAATCTCAAGGACCTTTAGAGTCTGTGCACTCTGTACATAGAAAGGACTCCGACATCGCATCTGAATTAATACAAGCTTTTATGAAGATTCACTAAGCTTTGTTCCTTTCTAAATTCACTGAATACTAGAGCTAGATAAATAAACCTCACAATCCTTGGAGTAAGACCTGTGGCCTGCAGCGAGTGTTTAGCCACCACCCAGGCAGAGTCAGTCTTCCATGGTTGTCTCTACCCTGATAATTACACATGTAATTACTCTGAACCAGGAAGAGCTGTTACAAAGAGAGGACCAGGTCAGGATACGCTCTAGTTGGCTGCTTAGGATGTTCCCTGGGGAAGTGAAAGCTACGAATTCAAATGTCCTTGAGCAGTAAAGAAATACCAATGGTTTTGTCTCCCTTTTCAGAAATGGGTGGCTAAAAAGCTGCCACCACCATTTCATGCAGCTCTGCCCAGGCAGAGCTCTGTGATAATTGCTAGAGGCTTGGAGTCAGGTTTTAAGGTCCCCTAGGGCAGCACAGAGGTTTTGGGGATGTTTTTAGTCAGAAGTATTCCAAACTGACATTAGGCACCTGAATCCTTTTGGAGAAAAGCCCTTTGCCTACCACTTTAGTCACACCTGTTTCCCACAGGTAAGACAGATGCTGCTAAAGCAGGGCCTGAATAAAACCCAAAACATGTTAATTTCCTTGATTTGACTTGTAGAAAACATAAAATGGAGAGAACCTGCCCTGCCTGCATTTCTTTTTTGAAACAGCTCTTCATCCATCAGCATTCTGTGCTCCAGTTAGCAAAATTCTATTTTCCAATTTTGCAGACTAGCAATCACTTGAATTGCCAAAAAAAGTTTTTTGTTCCAATGGATGACTCTGAGACAAAGGCTGTGCTGTGCCCACCTGGGTTGCTAGTGAGCAGCAAGTGGGTGCCAAGCACATGACAGAAGCAGTGATTTGCTGGCAGAAGCATAAACACAGCAGGAGAGATTGGGGTACTCTTGATATAAAATAAAAAAATAAAAGTACAAGCATTTTTGATATTACTCTTAAGGAAAAAAGTGACAGTGGGAGTTGACAGGGAACAGACTGCCTGCCCAAACACTTCAGCAGCATCGAAGGAGAAGAAAACCAGAAGCTGGAAAAGCACCCAGCCTGTATCTGACATGGCCAATGACAACTATTCATCATGTTTCAAACTTGAGCTTCTGGGTTCTTGCTCTTTGCCACCATCTCAGGAACTCCTTCAGTGAAGCCTCGGTGGCTTTTCACAGCTGCCAGGACAGCATGAGGATGTGTGGCTGACAGGACTGCAGGATCTTTCTGCAGGAGCTGTGAGTGAGGTGCCAGCCCTGCTGCAGCACTCCCTGCCCATGCCTGGGGCAGTAAGTGTGCAGTTACTCACCTGCTCTTATTTGGAGACCAAAGGCCACTGTATTGACCCACCCCTGGCAGGTGTTACCTTGGTGTTTGCTGTTGGAGGAGACTCAGGAGAAGAGACAGGGACAGGGGTGGAATTGGTGCTTAAGAAGTTGAAAAGAATTTAAAAAAAAACCCAAACCCTCCCCCCCTCCAAAAACAAGAAAAAACCCCCATCTTGCTCCACCTAAGTTCAGCTATTCATCAATTTACAGAAATGGAAAGAATAACATTGAAATTATTTACCAAAAAGTCTAGCGTGCTCTTTCACTATTACAAAAATAAAGTATTTTAGATGTCGCTGTATAAAAATAGCCCATGACATCAGCTCTGTTTTGCCTCAGCTCCAGAAAAAGCTGTGGACTACATCGGATGTGTTTGGGGTTGGAGGTCTTTTTAGGTTGCCTATTGGGGACTCTTGGGAATAAAATTGGTCCTAAATCTGTCTCATTCATTCAGGGAACAAAATTCACTACAGGGGAAAGGGAGAAAGCAGAAGCAGCTAATTTCTCTCACAGCACCATGCTTTAGACACTTTCCCTGCATCGCCAAACAGAGAGAGGAGCAGCAGCTCCTCTGGAAGAGCTAATTCATGTTTTCCCTCAGCTGACCTTTAAAAGAGCCCAGAAAGACTAAACAAAGCTGGAAGAATCCAGATTCTGAGGCTAAACAGCAAAAACTTTCCAAGGAGCCCCAAGAGCCACATGTTGCCAGCACCCCCACTGAGACAGCAGTGCCAGTTGCAAATATCCTGTGCCAGCTTTTGTATCTCTCCTCCTCCTCCTCTTCCTCACCTTCACCTTTCTGTGAAAGGTCTGTCAAACTGTGTGTGACCTTTAAGGGGGCTCTTTTCTGTCACATTCCTGAGCCTTAAGAGATTCAGATTTTCAAATTTTTATCTACAGCTGCAGTAATGAGGAACTCGGACAACAAATTCTAAAGCCATGAAATAACCAGACTGAATAAAACTTGCAGCTATGTTTTCTTTTAAAAAAATAAAAAGTACTGAGTCGTTACATTACATGATTTGCAATGTAATTGATAGCAAACAGCACAAGCCTGTTTCATTAGTGAGCGAACAATAACAGTAATAAAAAGACATCTTGTTAAAGCACTAATCTCCCATTAAGGGACAGCTGTGAGGTTTCATGGAAAATGTCACTCTGGGTACCAGTAGAAATCACAGCGTGTTCACGTGCAAGGTTTGAAATCAATTTATCAGAAAGCATGAGCAGGTTGCAACTGCATTTCTGTTCCCTGCAGGAGGCTTCAAAATAGTAAGGGATATCCTGGAAATTCTGTGGTTTTTTCAGATTCTAGGTTAGAAATGTTATTAAAATAGGAGCCATAGGAGAAAGGCAAATTACTAAGGAAAGAGCTGCCATGAGTTTGCACATTATTGTACCAAGGAAGAGACCATAAACCAGATGCTTTCAGTTTATTTTTATTACAGTTACCTTTTGCATGCAGTCCTTAGCTCATGAGTTTACGTGCTGGGTACCCTGTCTGCACCAGCAGTACCTGTGCGTGCACAGCAGATAACAGCTCCTCCTGTCCTGCTCTGTTATCAGGCCAGAAGTCCCACCACTGCCTGCCCTGACTCACACACCCATGGAGCCCCGGCGTGGGGAGGTGGAGCTGTGGCCCCAGCACTCTGAGCTGTGGGTTGGGTGTTTAGCTCTGTTTGCCATGTCTGATATCTAAATGGTGAAAGGCTTGGTGGTGCGTGACTCAGTGCTGCGAGCAGCTAAGTGGTGTCAAGCACAGCAAACAGCCTCAGAACAGCCTGTTTAGTAAACCAGTCAGCAAATACCTACAGATGAGGGAAGAGCTTAAAGAAGTCTGGAATTCCCTGGGAATGAATCACAAACACTAAAACCTGCCAAATTTAGCACGCAGTGTTTTCCAAGCTGAAGGAGTGTACCAACGTGAAACACTCAAAGATTGCAAAGGCAACTCAGCCCTGGCTCTTTCACAGATAGATCCCAAAGCACTTTGCCAAGTAGGTCGATATCATTACACTCCCTTTTTAAGGAGGGTGACAGAGGCTGGCCTGAGGTGGGGCAGCCTGCAAGCAAGAAGTGTGGCCAAGGGCAGAACAAAAGTCTCCTTTGTCACTCACCAGTGACCTTCCAGTCTAAAAATACAGATATTCTCTTTTGTTGGGTGGGGAGGGAAGGAGGTTGTTTCAACTTCAGATTTGTGCTTTGAATTCATTATGCTTTAAATTTATTTAGTCTAATTTCTCAGATTTTAATTTTTCCCCCTTATCCAATATATACTAAAAACCCAACAACTTTGTAAAAGCATCCATTTAAACCAAAACTAGTCCCACTGTGATTAGTTCTTAGGTCCATGAGTCAGGGAGCCAACACTTGATATTTAAACAGCCCTATCCTCCCTGTTACCAAAATTCTGAATATAATTAATATGATTCATATTGCTGACACAACAGCATGGAGCACAGGGGTTAGCAGAAGCCAGAGGAGACATTGGAAGAATCCATCTGTTCACATTCCCCAGTGAAAGGCTGGTTTGTGAGCTTACAGGTTAATGGAAGCATAATAACATGCAGCAGAGCCATGAGGGAGAAAGCAGGAGCTGTGATGGGACAAATGATCACAGCCTTGGCTCCAGAAAATATCCTATATCCTGCCCCACAGTTAACCCCTCTTCTTCCATTCAGGCCTCTTATCTGGGGCAGACTCCTCCAAGACCACTGTCACTGAGGAAAACAGAGAAAAATGCTATTGAGCAAGATGAAAGGCGAAGGATGGGTCTATTGTATTTGTCCTCCGCAGCTGCAGAAAGCAGGAACACAGAATAATTAAACTCCACGTGATCTGCACGTAAAATGTTTAAATGTGACTGCTTTGTTTCTCTGAGTCCTTATTACAGAATCCACTGGTGGTGATGGTGAGAGATTGCCATGCACAAGCAAGGTGCTCCATTATCTCCACGTGCCTTTGAAACAGGTCTTTCTCAGGAAAGAAAGACCTATGCTGCTCCAACAGGTGTTACCTCATGTGATCCCCAAAGTTTTCTCATTTAGTTTATTGTTTCCATCTCTTCCAGTCTGGATTCTTACATTAGACAAATTTCCCATCAAGCCCTGATAATGCAATAGAAAATTCTCACTGTGCTGCCTCTAGGAGAGCTTTTGATTTGCTCTCAGCCTTATGAGTACTTTTACTCTGAGTTTCCTGGGGAGCAATATCAACTACATCTAGTCCAGCATTAGCTACATTATGTGATTCCTTCCTTTACAAAGATTAAGAGGAATACTTTTTTTTAATTGGAAACCGAAGTCCATGTAGAGGGAGTCTCTGAAAGATCCTTGCTTCTCTAACCATGCTCACATGAACAGCACCACAGCTTGCTCACAGAGTGAAAACATGTTTTTCTGCCCCATCAAGCCCATCTTGCTCACAAGCAAGGGAGAGGAGAAATGATCTAGTGTACTCTGCATGCTTTGTGTACCCACTAGCCAAGAGCTGCCTGAAAATAACTAGTGAAGTCCTTCCTTCAGTCATCTTCAATGAGGCTAAGCATATTTGTGCAGTATAGAAATGAGTGGTCTTTTACACACAGTTTAATACACAAAGTAGGGGAGACACAGGTTTTGTACAGTGAAAGTCACATTTATGCTCTTAGAAAAGCTGGCTGTTTTTCCAGAGAAAATTGTTAACATTAGAAAAAAAGACAACACTTCCTCCTTCAAATTACAATGCACAGTTGTGGGGTTTGATACACCTGGCCATTATCAGTTGTCTCAACTGTATTTATCTAAACTCTGTTTATAATCCTAAACAGAGTTTATGATTGTATACAATATATAACACACATTGTAGCACACCAATAAAACGAGATATGAGTCACACCTTAGACAATGCAGAGTTCAAGGACCTCACATTCATCTGTTGCTTTTATTGCTAGCTGTGGTGAAATAGGCCAGTTACTTCAGCCCTCCATCAGGAATGGAAAAACACCAGCATGGCAATCCATATGCTAGTAATCATCAGCTTTTGGGGTAAGACCATACAAAAAGGGGGCAAAACAGTCCAGGTAAGGGCCACTACTGCTTTTCCCTAATGCTTTCATTCTGCACTCCAAATGTTGTAAGAATGAATCCCTAAATTTACAGACTCCCTCAACCTGTGCATGGCTCCCTTCCAGCTGGGGAAACACATGAATGCAGCAGCTGGAGACTTGAGAAGGCTCAAACAAATAGGCTAACTAGGGAATGTTTAAACTCCTTTTTTTACAGCTTGAAGCAAGCCCTTGCTAAGGGCCTGAAACCAGGAACTGTAGAACTTTTAAGAGCTTATTTTGTACCATATTCAGCCCAGAGTATTTACTCTCTGTCACAGAACACAGGAAGGAGAGAATCTTCTGCTGGACTGACAAGGAACCTTACCACTCCATTAATTTCCAAAGGTTCTGTTGTGGTTGTTCCTTTAGGCCACCCCAGACAATGGGGCTCTCAACAATACCTGCAGATAGGACACAAAGCTGTCTCCCTGCTGGGCTGCTGGGCATTGCCACCCCCTGCACAAGTTCCCTGCAACTTTGTGGGCAGCTGTGCAGTGCTGCCAGCCTCTGGAAACCACCTCCTTTTTCAGTGCCTAGCAAAGGGTTTCCTTTGAAAATTATGGTCACCATCATTATCTGGCAGTTTAAGAAAAGGTGCACTAAATGTTTCCCTAAAGTCAGAAAGTTCCTTGTTGCTCTCTGATCTGACAACTATTAAAAGCTGTGCTCTGCAACAACCCAGGGCAGGGAAGTAGCATTTTCCTGTCCTCCAGAGCTTAGAAGTACAGGCATGCCCAGCCCAGTGACACACTAAGCAAACATGGAATATCTGGCTCTTGTTGGAGGGCTTAAAAATATGTGTTTCTCACAGGGCTCCCCTGTCCTCTCCACAAGCTGGGGGCTGCTTTGGAGGAGATAAACACACAACACAGCTTCGAGGTGTTCCTGAAATCCACCTCCTGCCCCTTCCCACCCTGAGTCACTCAGAAAAGTGCTTTGAAAATCTGGATTCAAGCTACAGGAGGTCAGTGTTTGTCCAGCACACAGGACATACCTAGGAGCTTGGCCTGCTGTATTTCCTTGTCATACTGCAAAGAAAATGGGATCCCTCTGTTTTCCCAAGACTCACATCTCCTACAGACTCAGTGGCTCTTCATGACTACTCAGCCAGGAGAGCAGGGCAGGTTCAGCTGCTCTCCCCCAGGCTGTGGGGATGGGGAGCAGTGCAGGTACTTGGACCTATGTCAGAGCTTTTGATACCACAGAAATACTCCAAATCTCTGACCAAAGGACAACCAGCTAGCAGTATCAACAACAGAATAATCCCTGAGCACACTAATGCCAATTTAAAAGGGCAACATCTAAGTTTGTGTCAAGCTGTTATGAAATCCAAAGGGGAGAGCAGAATTTCCCTGTGAGCAAAGCAATGGATTAGCTCTTAGGGGTTTGTCCCATGTGGAGTCAGAACTGATATCCTATTCTATTATGTTATGAACATGTTGGATCTAAAAATGGAATAACTTAATGTTATCAGAAATATCTTCTTCATCTCCCTCTGCAAGGGCTGATAAACACTGTGGTGACTTGCTATCACTGCTTTTGTACATATCTTTTAGAAAGGACAATGACAAATTGGATTTTGACTTCCTCCTCCTATTTGTTTAGATTCAACTTAATAGTTGCTACAGTTTCATGTAATGGAGTCCACAAATGCAGTCTCTCACTGAATTTGTAGATTGTCTGTAAGGGGCTGAAAAGAACAATAAATCTGAGGGTGTTCCTTATTCAGAATGATTTCCCTAAACACTTTTAACAGGAGTCCTCAAGTTGTACATAGTTTGTAATCACATTGATGTCAGTATTCAAAGTACAAGGCAGACTGGCTAAGTCTGAATAGCCTGATGGATCACATGGAATTGTTTTTTGAAAAAAACATTTATACATCTCAGGTGCATGTTGCAAAGGAAAGCCCCATTAAGAATAGAAGGTCATAACAGCTGTACAAAAATTACAAGGATGGAAAAGAATAAAATAGAGAACAGAGTAACACAGGTCTATGAAATGCATTTGAATCTACAGTTCCTCTTACCCTTTCCATTTCAGGGGGGAAAAATGCACTCATTGTGTCAATAAATCTGCACATTTAGAGGCATTTTAGTGCATGCCCAAATGTAAGTCTATGCTAATAGAACATCATTTGGCTTACAAAACTGAGGACTTAAAAGTTAAGAAATGGCAACAGGAGGATTTCTTCTGCAATCTGAGATATCTCCTCTCACATATGCAGGCATGCACACACCTCAGTATGAGACTGCTTGTAGCCACAGCTCTCCCAGGCCTAGCAGGTATACAGAATCTGTCACATGTTCTCTCAAAGTACAAGGCCTGCAGCAGGACTCACACTTTGCTATCTGCTGGGGACAGGATGGAGTACATCCTAACCAAGAAAAATGCTTACAGGTAGCAGCAATATTTTTCATTAGCCCAATTAGGATATTTAGGAAAAGGAGAAAATCTTCTAGGCAGATAAGTGCTTTTACAGGTCAGAAACAGAATCAGCAAATTCCCAATAAAGCTGCAGGCATTTGCTCTGGGGAACAAAAAAAAGGAAAAAACAACAAAACAACCAAAAATTTCCATCTCCAACCCCAGGATCTGAGCTCCATGGAGGCAATGGCCTCCATGGCCTCAGCAGACAATACAAACCCCTGTAGATGGGTGCTTGTCTGTCACAAGGGTTGAGACCTGCTTTTCCCCAGTCTATATTTCCTATCCTGGAGGGGCCCTTCCTCCCTGGCAATCACTGACTGTGGCTGCAGAGGTAGGGCAAAACCAGGCTTCCCAACTGCTCTGGGGGACAGAAGAATAATGGCACAGGCCATAGAATGATGGAGGCAGCACAGGCAGGAGCTAATCCCTCTACACCCCTGACAAGTCAGGGTAGCTCCACCACCCAGCCCACAAAGTAGATTATATTTACCAGGGTCTGAGTCTCCCCTCCCCACCTAAATCACCTGCAGCCAGCCTGAGGCATCACTGTGCTCCAGCTGCCCATCAGCATTTTGGCCCCTGCTCTCACAGATCTGTCTTCGAAGAAAAGTTATTTCTCTTGTATGCTTCCTCATGGTGTTGGCTGAAAGGTCTAAGGAATGCAGGAGCTGCATTATGGAAAAAAAAAACAAACAAAAAAAAACAAAAACAAAAAAACCCCAAAACCAAGAGATAAATAGAAGGCATAAATAGGAACATTATGAAAGCAGTAGGCCAGATACACCAAGATTCCAAGGTGGGTCTGTTAGCAATTTGGAATGCATTTCTCATTTAGGACAGCTGGTACCAAGAGCTGCAGATCGTACATGAATCATCAGGTATTTACTGGAGAGTAAGGGGGGCAGTGGCTGACCTGGCAGCCTTGCTGATGTTTTTCTGAAATTGGAATATGCACATAGCAATTCTTTTCTCCTTATCTAGTCCTCAAAACTTCTTGTAAGTATGCATGCCTGCAAGTCACCCCAGGTTAGCTGTGTCAGAATAACAACCGATCATTCCACATGCACAGGCCTGGCTTTTTGGAATTCTCTTGAAGGTTGAAAGCCACTAAGTTGACATGTTTTTCTCCATGTGATTCTCCTGGTATGGCTTTGTGGTGGCCTGATGTCATACCTAACCACAAAAGACCATGATCTAATATACCATAACTGTTAAAAATATATAGTGTCCAACAAATTGGTTTCCAAACCTCACAGGGAAAATATTTATGTCATAAAATCTTCTCAGCTTTTCAAAGAGAAGGGCCTTGAAAGATGGCACTTAAAATACCATATGGTATACTTGGTGAGTAGGAACATTAAATGGGTGAATTTGCTTTTTTCATTATTATTATTTTACAAAAACATTTGATACTTCTATAGAATATAGATAATATTCTAGAGACATGAAAGAACGTTCCTTTCAAAGTCCAGGTCTCTTTTATACCACACTGGCAGTTCAGCAGTTTGAAATTGCTGGAGCAGTATAAAGCAGCCTCTGAGTGAGAATCTGGTTTGGGCAGCAGGGAATTGCAGTTTAACAAATCAATCATTTGCAGGCTGGAATTGAAGAAAATACTTTTAGGAAAGAATATGCAACTCATCTGTGGCAAAATGATGTCAGCAAAGGTTAGGCAGCAGAAGATGTTTTTAGGACGTTGTGACAGGCAGGAGACTGTGAAGACACAAAAATAGATTAAAAAAAAAGAGAAACCCTTCAAGACAGACTTCAGTGTTGCCATTTATTGCTGTTTTGTTTCCAGCAGCTGAGATTCTGTGCAGTTTTACAAACACGTTGTTTGTGTTTAGAGCTAAATGGGTTTATCTTGAAATGCAGCCCTTTTCCTGAGGGCTTGTGGCCTGTACAGCTTTCTTT
Source organism: Molothrus ater (assembly GCF_012460135.2). Taxonomy (NCBI): domain Eukaryota; kingdom Metazoa; phylum Chordata; class Aves; order Passeriformes; family Icteridae; genus Molothrus; species Molothrus ater. The sequence continues at coordinate 65,702,203 of NC_050478.2, forward strand.
CTGCCTTTTTTTCCCCTTTGCCCAGCTATGGCTTCATTCCCACATTTGACTAAGGTGGAAGCTTAGTCCCTAAGAGGCAGGGAAAGGGCTGGAATTTTCCAGGTCACTTGCAGGACTCCAGCCTTCTCCCAGGCATGGGGCGCAACCTCTGAGCAGGAAAGGTGCTTACAGCTGCTCTCTGCTCTCCAAGACAAGTTTAATAATGTCACTGTCTCAATTAATTCATCCTCTGCAGAGCAAGAAATACAATTGCTGCTACCACAGGCAATCCTCAATGCATGCATTTCCATTTCTCCCTCCTTGCAGTGAGTCAAGGAAAAGGTGTTGTTCATTTCTCTCCTCACTGACATCTCACAGGCTTTGCCAGCATGATGGTCCTGTAGTGCCATGATTGTGGCACCTCAATGATCCCAAATCCAGAGATGAAGGCATGGGGGCATCAGGCTTTCCTGGCTGCAGCTCAGGCTTGGCCAGATTTTCCTGGGGGGGGAAGGCATTCCAAGTGGTCCCTTACTCTGGTCTGATGCCAGGCTCCACATCTGGGCTGATGCAGACATAGATTTGGATCAGAGCTGCATGTTTTGGGACAGCTCCAGTGCCCTGGGCTCTACCTCAGGTCTGGCAGGCGGAAGCTTGGGCTGCAGAAGCTGGGAAATCAGTCTAAAAATACGTATTTCAGTAAAAGTTTGTTTTTCAGCTCTGTTTTTCTGCCTTACACGCTAGAAATGTTGGGCAAGTGGTTTTTGGTACCAAGAACTGCCTTTTCATTAGAAAAGAATGTCCCCACCAACCACATCCCCATGTAAGGAAAAAGCAGCAACTTACTGGTAAAGCTGTTAAGTGGGAAGGCAGAATTACATTCTCTGCTGAACCTTGCTGTCATTTTAGTGAAGTTCCATGGTTTCAGCAGCTCCTTACAGGTCATGATGTACACACAGAGGTGAGCATGAAGCCTACTGGGCTCAGCTGAGGGCTGCTGAAAGCAGGAGCCTCACCAGGCTGCCAGGCAGAGCCTCTGCTCCCTGCTGCACCCAGGGGCTGAGGTCTGTGTGCTTACAGAAATCAGAGAAAGTGTGGATGAAATACTTCTTCATTCAGGCTGCAGCTGGGGTCGTGCCTCCGGATCTTTTGAAAAGCCCCGAAAAATGAACATTTTGCACTTATTATTTTTGGGCTGAAGGAGGAATGTCCCGCTGACAAAATGAATGCATGGAGAGTGTTATGGAAAGAGGTGAAAAGGTTTCTCTTACCTTGCACAGAAGTGTGCCACATGTGGCATGATCTGTCAGCTGAGGGAACTCATAAGCTGTAACCAAAACTTAAAGGCCACAAGGCAGTCACTCCTGGGCATTTCTGCTGGGCATTTGTGTGAAAAAATTATCTATATACATACATACATACATATATATATATATATATATATATATATATATATATATATATATGCACACACATATATCCTGAAAATAAGAAAAGAAAATAATAAAATAATTAAAAAATAAAAATAAAATTATAAAAGAAAAATAAGAAAACTGAAAAAAAATCAGTTTTCAGTCTGATTTTTTACACAAATTCTGGTTTTACAATGGAACAATCTCAAATTCCAATACCTGGGGAAACAATAAGCAAAATGGAAAGTTTGGGAGATACAAAGTCTGGACACAGGATGTCATTTTGGAGCACGATTCTTCCCCTGTTAAAAACAAAACCAAATGCTGAACTCTTTAACCCAACCACAGTATCCTGCTGATTCAAGAAGCCCTTCCATTCAAAGAATGTAAACTCTGCTATGACAGGAGCTGAGAGCTCTCTTTTATGGAGAGCAGGAAACTTTCAGAAAAGGCCAGTTTATGACCTTGTTGGAGAGCTGGAAATAATTAAGTGTTCTTGTCAAAGGCCAAAGTCATAGGGTTAAATTCCTAGGAACTCAAAACAACCCTCGGTGACTGTGCCAAGACTGATCATTTGGCCCTTTCCTGCCCACAATGGGAAGGCACTGAGCAGCCTGGGACAGGAATGAGCCATGCCTCAGTTATCTGCTCTTTCCAAATCCAAGCCCGACATTTTTAGACTCATCACAAGCTTGTGGTCTAAAAAAGCAAAGCTGAGGTTAAAAAAATAAAAATAAAATCTGGGAATAAGAATTGCAGCCAAATGACCTATTTATAGCCACACCAAATATGAGCTAAATGACAAATTATTCATATTCTGATTCATATTCTTCTTCTGATGTAACCCTGCTCAATTTGATGAGCCACCAGACTCTGCAGGAAGAATCTGGCCCTTGGGGAGCTGTCACGCTCTGCTGTGTACACTAAAACTGCAGAACTGTCTGTACCTACAGGGATCTTGCTGCTTAAATTTGAAGCTGTGCATGGTGTTACTACTGAGCAGGGCTAAAAAACGTAATGAGGGGGAAGGGAGAATTCACTCATTTGGTGCTTTTTTACCAAATGATGACATCAGAGGAGCAACAGACTGTCTTCCCTTGTGACACTTAGCTGGAACACAGTGCAACAGTCGGTTGCCAACACCCCTAAAGCAAGTTATAAGCTTGTCCTGGTGACACTAACCAATGCACTCAGCAGCCTGAAAGCAGAGGCAAGAGGAGAGCAGTGGTGGAGAGGACCAGGCCTTGCTCCACAAACTGTGTGGCATGGGAGAAACGTGCTTCTGCCCTCAGAGTTGCTTTTCCCATTGCTTCTCACTCAAAGTCTTTTGCCATGGTGCCTCCAAAAACTATTTGACTCTTGCTTTGAGCATCTTTATTAGGCAAAATCCTCAGGGAGTGTTTCTCAGCTCTAATTGCAGTCAAATTGTCTGTTAAAAGCCAAGCAGATTTTCCTTCTACACCAGGAGAGCAGAATTACAGTTTTGCTCCAGTGCTTTAAGCTCAAAATCCTCTCCACTCAGCCTTGTGCAAGGAATTGATTTGTCCCTTGCTTCAGTCAAGGCAACTCATCTGGTATCAAACTTCTCCTTTAAAGTTCCAGGTCTCAGACTGGATCTGAAATGAACACTAAACTTGATGGACATCTTGCTTCACAATGGGATGAAATGAGGTCAAATTATAAATATTTCTGCAATTTTGCAGATCAGATCAGGTCCTGGCACAGTGGGATGAGTCAGTCTCTATTGAAGGTGGCCCTTCTGCTTGTGTCTCTTCTCAAGCTGTGGTTCTGCCAGTCCTCAAGCAATCCTGCTCCATCAATTCATCCTTATTCATCCCCCTCCTTCCTCCCCGTTCAAATTTCTAAACCTGAAGAGCAACTGAGACCATCCGGTGACCTCCTGAACTGACTGTTCTGTCTTTTGTGAATCTAAATTGATTTTCCTTGCATGGGAACATCCAGGATCTACCCTTTGACCTTCAGACTGAGGTTCCGTATTAGGAGTGAGGGAGAATGCAAAAGTGGCATTTGACTGTCAGTGTTGCCAAGAAATATGAGCCATTCTCTACTAGGAAACAGTCTGTTTGTGTCCAGCGCCTGGAAATATGGGAATTGCCAGACTTGCTTAGAAACAAGGGTCAATATCCTGTCCCTGATGCTAGCCAGCACCAGATGCTTGAGAGAAAGGTCTGAGAAGCCTGCAGCTGGGCAGATATGGGATAATTCCATCCTTATCTCCCTGCTTTGGGGAGCAAGCATGGACACAAGCATGGACACAAACATGGACACAAACACAGACACATACACAGAAATACATGCACACTGGAAACCACGTGCCTCAGAGAGCTCTTTTCCTGGGAATATTGCAGTATTCTGTGTCAAGTCAAGAATTTTTAATACCCATTACCACAGCATTCAACAGAACCCAGGGGTGTGGCTTTGTTAAGGAAGGGAGTGAATAAGGCACAGGATGATGAAGGTTCAGGAAATGTATTTAGCTCTTGGTTTTCCATCATTGGTGTGCAGCTAATAAGTCATCTTAAAATGGTCACTAAAAACAGCCCTGTTCACATGCCCAGCAGCTAGAATACCATCATTCTGCAAATGAACAGTGCTGGTGAAAGAAATTTCAAACCCCTCACCCATATTCTACACGTGGGCATATTTTATAACCCGAGTATATTCCTGATCATGGTTTAGGGCCCTTTTTCCATCCTGCTAGGGTCACCTGTTAGGCTTCCAGATTATTTTAGGCAGGTAGTCAATGGTCTTAAAGTCTCTAAGGTATGTTCAGCCTGCAGTAATGCTCCTTCTAGTCCCTACATACTGGAGGGGAGATGAAGTGGGACTAGGCTGAGCCTGGATGTGTTTCTACACTACCCTGAACAGACTGCCCTTTCTACCTATGATTTAATAATGTTGGATTTTGCTTTTTCCATAATGGCACTGATTCACAGGAAAAAAGATGCTTTCTTTGTGTCAAGCTACAGCTGGGGATTTGATGGTTTGTCAGGGATTCTGGAAAGCTACTGGAACAGCCACTGTGGATTTCCTGGCCCAATTTCTTTCTGTGTTTTGAGTATATCTGCTGTTACATAAATCTGATGATTATGAAAACACTACACAGTTTAATACCCACAGCTCAGATGAGAGGGGGAGGAGGAAGTTTGTGCTGACCTGTAAGAGAATCTTGTTATTGATACAGTTGAGGAAAACAGATCTCAGCACACTTTGCTTATTTAATTAGTGTCTGTTTCTATGCCTCAGCTGTCCCACAGAACTCTTTCTGTATCAGTAATTAAAACACATAAAATTGTACGGAGCTATAAGATGATAATCCACATTATCTGATACTGCTGTTATTTGATAGCTCTTCAAACAAAGCACAAAGCAACCCTGACCTTCCTAATGGGTTTTACTCAGAAAGAGACTCAACACAAAGAGACATATAACTCTGCAGTCTAAAACCAGTGGGCATAGAAAATAGGATTGCAATTTCTTGGCCAAAAAAGAAGTGTTTCCTTGGTATTAGTGGAGTAAGCTATTTTTAGTTTTGTTCTGAAGTCTTTGTGAGGGGCCTCTCTGAATCAGTCCAAAACACCAAGTCCTCCTCCCTAATCTGGAGAACATTGTACTCTTTCTCTTGCAGTGCATGCTATTGAACAACAAAAGAATGACCTCATGAGCAGGTTTTTCTGGAAAGGTTTCTCAAATAAAAGCACCTTCTGTCCTCCCTCATCCTTTGTAGATGCAGTTCCATCCAGGGTTTACCAGCTCCTCTGCAATCAAAGGAGAGCCAGGGCTGAATTCCAGGATTAACTTTCTCCTAGGGCTGCTCTGTGTGTATCACACTTTGTCCTCACTTCCCAGCAGGCAAACTTTCTTCTCTTCTCTTTCTACTCCTCCCCATTCTTCCTACAAGGGCAGACAACCCATAGAACTGCTTCTTTTTCTCAGGCAGGGCATCATTTAGGAGAAACAGTACATTCTCTAGATACTGCTAGTTCCTTATGGGAAACAGTCTGGTCATGTTGTGCAAAAGTTAATCTGATAAAAATTAATTTTTCTGGCTCAAGGAGATTAAAAAAGTGTTGATGGTTACCCTGGCATTGGCAGAATTAATACCAGAGCAGAGCTTTGCCAGCAGCACAAAGCCCCCATAGGAGTGTGGAATCAGCATAAACCCTGTGCTGCAGGTTTTGGCTGACTGGCCCACTTATCATGTCCAAATGTCACTCCCTGGTGATGATCAAGCACATACTGATGAGTGGCTGCTCTACAGAGTCTTGCAACAACAAACATGGTACTGGGTGCTCCAGGGTCCCAGCAGGTTTGGCAGTGCCATCCACCACTGCACATCTGCACAGGGACTTCAAGAGGGGGAGGCATGATTCCAGGTTGTCAGATGCTTTCTGGCCTGCCAGACAGAAAAGCCTTCCTCACCCCAGGCTGTGGCATGGTCTTTCAGCCAACTGTGCCTCATCAGGCAGAGACATCTCCCTTACATGGGATCCTGAGGACACCAGCCCACATCAACTCCTGGCTGCCCCCAAGGGTGTACTTCAAGTCTGATGTGTCCCTGCAATACCAGTCTTCCACAGAAACATCAGTGTACAACCAAGAAACCTCTCTTTATGTCTTGGTCCATCTTGCTTTCCCTGAGGAACACAGCCCAGCACTGGTCCCTCACCTTGCTCTTCTAGGAAAGCCAAGCCAAGCCAAGCCAAGCCAAGCCAAGCCAAGCAATGCCAACCCACTGGTTCAAGGACTGGTTTCTGAGCATCCCCACGAAGCTGCTTGGCAGCAGCTGCCCTGTAACTGATCCCACCAACCTTGGTAGGACAGGCCTGAGCTTTCCAAAAAGAGCCACCCTAGGATGTAACAGGAGAAACTAGGGGGCTTTGCAGGCTCAGAGCCAGCACAGTGCTGCCTCTGAGGATGCTGTTCAATGTGGCCAATCCCTGCTGTTCAATGTGGCCAATCCCTGTAGCTGTTAAGGAATAAATTGATGCATAAAGCCATTCTGCAGACAGGTAGAGCCTCAGGAACATGACAGTGACCAGAGAGCTGTTGAGTCCTCGTAGTTAGCTGCTTGCTGTAAGAAACACCCCCTAGGTTATAAAAGCTTTCAGGGAAAACATGTTCCCCCATAAGCCCTATTGCTAGGGCTCAGGCTGTATAAGGTACGTGGTCCTGCTGGGCAGCCCATCACCTGCTCTTTGAGCTGAAACAAAACCTTTTTCCACTGCAAATGCCTTCCTATGTAAAAATCAGGGTGCTGGTTAAATGAAATTATCCATCATGCCCACCTAATACAGAGTGAAACATAACCGCTTGTTAAAAGAATACCTTATATGCTCCCAAACTCAAAAAAAATTAATCAAAACACTCTAGATTTCAATATGCAGGCTAATTCAGTGTTTTCCACACAAAATGTTTTTAAAAAGAGTGTCTCTTTTAGAGGCACCCTCCACCTTCCTATTTCCTCATTAAATAGTCAGGATCATACCACTGTTTTGCTGTTAACAGTAAAATAAAGAAGTTATATGGGGAGTTCAGAAACAATTTTTTTCCCTGCTTATACATTCATGATAAATTACATTTGGAAGAAATGGGAAGATATATGATTGTGGAATTTATTTTTTAACTGAAAGGAAATAGAGATAATTGCTTTCTTATGATCTTGACATAAGTCTTTTTCCCTGGAGACTGCAGGAAGAATTTCCTGTGTTTTCCCATTAGTGATGCCCTGCTCTGCTTGATGCCTTTCTATGGTGCTCCATTCTCAGGGATCACATTTGCCCACATGCCAAGGCCCTGCCTTTCTGCCTTCCAGCTTCCTCACTAACTTCACAGAGTTGTAGGAATTAGGTGGCATAATTGAGAAGGAAGGTAATAGGCCTGAGTCCTGTAAAGTTTTCTTTTAGCAAGTTGAACAGCCTTCATGCTAAAGAGATAATGTGAAATGTTTCTCCTTAATTCAGAGGTTGAAGAACATCACTCCCTCAGTGCTCCCCATCCATCTCTTTTTAGCCCTCATCCCTCTCCCTGCCAACTGAGTCCTGCCGTAAGGATAGTAATAACTTTACTATGAGTTCAGGAATAACTGTCCTTTTGTTATCTGTGCCATTTCCAGAGTCTCAGTTGATTTCTAACTTTTACCAAGCCTGGAAGTTCTTAAATTACAGAAAAAACATATATGAAAACTGCAGTGCTCTGTTCTAAACAAAGCCCAAATACATTTTCCTCATTTCTTTACAAAAGCACAGTGATAACATTGAAGCTATTGCCAAAGTATAACTTTACAATGAAGAGCCATTATGTGCAGTATCCCACTGTGTTTTTTGGGAATGGGAGGTATGAACATCCCTCACACGAACATAAAATGTGAATAATGATGATGCTCTAAGAAGAAAAACATGGGTCCAAAAGCACTGCACATAACTTTTATCCCTGAGAGTGATTAAATACAGATGGCTACCAGAAAAGCTGGGTTTCGCAATAGCAATCATATAGGATCCTTCAGACTATTTGGCTAGTAATTTAAGTTAGGAAAGCTATTTGCAGAATGTGACCTCTGGAATGTAGTTCTTCCAGGAAGATGTAACATATTATCAAGGAGTGAATTCCAGGACTGAGTTATTTCTGGTAACAATTGAACTATGACAAAAATATTTACAACTAACTTATAAAATAAAAACATTCAAATATTTGACAAGGAGTTTATTCACAATGAAAAGTTTCTGCAGATTTCATTAGTTTCTACTTAGGAGAGAAATAAAAGGACAGGGACTTTGGAAAAGATCCTGTGTGCTCATTTACAAGATACATACCATTCCCATTAATTTTAAACAACGGGGCAATAAACAGCAAAGGCTAACAAGACACGCAACCCAAAAACTGCTGCAAGTGCCCTGCTCATAGCTCAGCTCTTCACAGAAGTTCTCCATTTCTTCACAGCTGGTCTCCATATGAACCAACAGCTCAGTCCCAAAGAAGACTTTTACCCTTTTCCAAAAAGCAGAGGTAAACCCAAAGCAGAGGTAACTCAGAGCAATGGTGCTGCAGCTCTTTGCACAGACCTGTGCAAGGACAAGGCACTAGAAACATGAGGGAAGGTCTTAAACGCTTCCTGTGTAAAACTGCCCACCAACTAAAAAGATTTTACTCTCGCCACCAGATATTGGAACATTTGCTGAAAATGAGGACAGAAGATTGGAAAGGATATTCCAACCCCATGTCATGCAATTCCTTTCCATCTGCATCTTCAGTGCAGGTTTGTTTTTTATCCCACCAACACTCCCTGCTCTCATGGGTAGAGGTCTCTCTTCAGGGCTGACATGGAAAGCATTTGAGGTTCATTTATTCTCATGTCAGAGTTCTTCTTCAGCCTAAACAGCTTTCTTTTTTTCTGGGGGCGTATTTGCTGAAGTTTCTATAAACAGCAACTGTATCTCCTTGAAGCTTTTGTTTTGCAAAGCTAAACAAACCAATAGGCATTTTAAGACCTTTTCCTAACAAAAAACCAACCCCTAATCATCTGCTTAATGAACCTAATGACCTCTCTTGGCATCTGTCCCAGTATGAATTGATTTTGCTTGGAAGTAGGTGACTAAATTTCTAGATAACATCTTGTTGGTACATTACAAAATAGCACTGCTATTTCTATGCCCTGCCTGGCAATTTAATTCCTTTTCCTTCAGGGCAGGTCATGTTAGTGACCCTGGGTGGTCTTGTGATCAATTGGGACACAACTGGCACCCTTGCATCTTTCCTTCCCCTCTCTACACAAACCAAGCATGGTGACTACACAAGTCACATTCAGGCTGACCCAGCAGTTCCTTCCTCTAAAGCTCCTCTTGCCCCCTACACCAGCCTTGGCCCAGAAATGCAGATTTGAATGGATGAATGGTATTTCACCCAAAACAAAACTTTGTCTCTGAACATCTCCCACTTGTTAACAACCCACAGACCTTAACTGAGTGCCACATCTACACCTTTCTCATTTTGCCTTCCCTGTACAATAATACCTGACACTTCTCTCCAAAAAGGCCTCCCAACCACCCTGCTCACCCCTGTCTTGTCAACACACTGCACACACCTCAGTCACTGCACTGCTCAGTCACCCATGGAGTCAGGTTTTATACTGCCTCAGGGCCAGCCTTGGCTGGTTTTCCTGGCACCCACACAAAGGACAAGTGCTTTACTCCCAGATAGTCTCTCTTGCTCTGTCCTCTTCCTACTACACTAAAAATTACTGGAACAATGCACAAACTCTTGCTCAAGCAATGCCAGTTACGTACTTCATTATTTCAGGGAGAACATTTTGCAATAGCTAAAGATAGTCCTTGGATTTTATGTTACTTACTTAAGTGTGTGTTGAGCAGGCTAACCTTAGCACAGATAAACAAAGTATCCCAGAGAAATTTTAGCGCAATAATCTACCTGTCCTGAGAAAAAGTCATGCCTCAGAAGCTTTCAGTTAGAAAGCAATAGGAAAATGGAATTTGAAGTGCAGCTGACTACACATTATTAAGCTGATAATTTCACAGTACGTATTTCTATTATTTCTTTTGACTGCAAGCATTCCAAAGGTGGGAGGTGCATCAGGACCCTGAGGACTGCTGAATTGAATCTATCAGACCCATTGCAAGGGCTGTGTTTGTGCTGTACCTTCCCTTCCCAGAGCTGTCTCATTTGAGAGACACGGGGGCCGCCCAGACTGTTGTGCACTGTTGGCACTGCTTCCTGCAAACTTCTCCTGCACCCTGGCACATCAGAAAGGCTTCAGCTTGCCCATTTATAACCCAGCTGTGTGTCATGCAACACTGCTACTCAGACCACGCTCAGAATCCACCACATATGTAATAGTATGGATATTTTCAGTTTTGTAAAGCACACCTGGAAGCCACAGTTGTCTTTCCCCTCAGAGCCACTGTTTTACTCAGCATCCAAACCAACAGAAGTTGGGAATACTCTGTTTCCACTGGGTGAAAAACATATCAAGTGCTTTGTGCTACAGCCTACCTGGCAAGACACAAAAGTCTGTAAGTCATACCCATTTTCAGACTGCAGATGTGGGACCAGATTTTCTGTAAAAGGCTTCTTCATGCCCCATGAATTGTCCAGAAAACCTCTAATGCCCTGAGCACAGTTTGGAGCAATTATACCCTCAGTCATAAACTCAATGAGATTGATCATTTCACATAATTTTGACACAAGCCCAGTTGAAACTCAGTGGATTGTTTTACTTTTTGGTACCTGACAATGCTTCAAGACAGTTTCATTCCCTCAGCAAAGGCATTAAGCCAGTGTGGCAAAATGAGATGAAGACAGTTTGTACCTGGTTTCAATATCTCTATATTTGGGATAGTTCAACATAGATTGCTGTTCCAGGTTTTTTGGAGAGTTTAGCAGAGTCAAAACCAAATCCCCAAAACACAGATCTATCTGAAATACAAGTTTTCCAGGAAAACCAAAAGAAGCTGTTCCCAGGACTTCACTGATACACACTGATGCAGACACCCACAGAGTATAATTCCTGTTTTTAGGACCAAGTCTCACTAGTTCCTTGTTCTTTACTGCTGTCATTTTTCAAGGTTTGTACTGAAGATCACTTCCAATGTATACATCTAATGTAGTGGCCAGGGAGAGAGGAAGTAGTTTGTAATGATATTGAAAAATACACAAGCCAACAGTCAGTCCTGACACAAAGAGACTCTGCAGCTGATACTGCCAAGGAGAAGAAGAGAAAGAGGGTATTAAAAACATGCTAGAATTTCTTATCAGAGACCACTGCCTCCAGACCACACTCCATAGCAGAGCTGGGAAAAAAGCCTCAAGCCTTTTAGCCGTCCATTCCACTGCCTTAACCTTCTATACCAGTTTTGTGAACACTTATCTTACACTGGGGTGGCACATCCACCTCTTCCTGAGTATTGATTCTGCTTGCAAGCTTCATCACAGGTCAATTTACGTCAAGGCATAGGAAAATTGGAAAAAAAAATGCAAATGAGCCGCAACCAGGGGCTTGCTCTATTAAGCTTAATTAGCTAAGCAGTGCTCCAGGAGCAGCTGGGGGACTGCAGATACTGTCTCAGAGGGGCACGGGGCTTGACAGAACTGCCTGCCATGACAGCCACGTTCCAGAGGCAGTGAAAATGGGAAAGGGGCAATTACAGAGGTCCCCAAGCCTGCTGTGTCCTTTTGTGCAATATCTGTTTCATGTCATGTCTCATGCAACAACTGTGCTACGTAAAAGCAATTTGTGTAAAACTCCCCTTTCCTGAGGAACTGGGGTGCAGATACAGAGACAGCTCTGGGGGCTGAAGCTCAGACACAACCTGATGAGTCTAAACATTACAAGACACTAATTACCTCAAAGGGGGCTATAAACATACAGATTCATGGGGCTGTGGAAAGATGATTTGGCCACAGATTTATCTAAGAAAAAAAGGAAAAGTTGGCCACTGGGCTTTGGGGAAAATTATTACAGATACTGTTTAGGTCTGTTGGACCAGTGTTGAATAGGAAAAAGATTTCTTTTAAATGAGGAACACCTCTGGAAATTTTGGCCAAGCAGCAGTGTAGTCAGTAAGAGAATAAAAGAATTAACAGACAGCAAATCATTCAGTAGTAAAGCCACTGGTGTTTGTACCAGGAGTCCTTCTGTGAGGAAGAGGTTCTGCAGGCCAAAAACACAGCAGTAGCTGCACTCTGAAACAAGCTGAAGCTGCCTGAAAGGAAGAGTCTGTTTTCTTTTGGTGTTTGAGCAACACCTTGCTGGTGTTTTTCATCAACTCTGTGGCCATCAGGAAGGATTGCCAAATTTCTTTTTTGGGTCAAGTAAGCTTGGAATTTATTATGCAACCAAAAATTTTAGAGAATAATGAGTTTCATACACAGAAGAACAAACTGACTTCCATGTCCATTTAAAATAACAAGATACAAGCTGGCACCAATCTGGACACACAGCATCAGTTTGTCCAGCTTTGGAAAATGAGAAGCTGGGAGTGAAGGCTTTGACTTGAAAGAGATGGGAAAACCTAAGTCATTATATTTTTGTGCTCAACAAATTGCAGCAAAAGCATCTGGTTATTCCTCTTCAGCTAAAGTTAACCTTTCATTTCTGAAGGAAGGAATGTCCTCAGACATGTTTCCTTACATTTTCTGCAAGATTTCTATTATTTGACTTTTCCAGGAGCATCTATCCATATCCCAGCTGGAATTTCCTATTTGAAATTACAGCTTAGAGTTTACAAGCCTATGATGTGACTTCTGAGGATCAGGCAAATGCTCCATCTCTCCAGTGACACAGACAACAGCAATCTGCTCAGTGCAGCAGAATTTAATATCTAAAGGGTTATAAACACCTATAAAAATACAAATTATTTTCACCAGTAAGAGTGAAAATAATTTTATAATTTTATCAATATGTCACAGTATGCCCTGAGGACTGTGCAGGTTAAGAAAATAGTACTTTTACCTCATCAAAATAACAAACCCAGCCTGTTCAGGCCTGATGTAGCCTAACTAGTTGGATTTCCTAAATGCCTGAGGACCTTTTCTGCCTTCTGCCTGCCCTGTTAATTCAGAGGTAGCAGACACTCACAGCCTAAATACATAGTTGAAACTCCTGCCTTTGCTAAGGAAGGTTCATTTCTGCGGGAAGCAGATTTCCAAACATGGCCCACAATGGCAGAGGGGTCTGCAGGCTCTAGGTCACCATCTAACAAGGAAAACGTGCAAAAGGAGGAGGAGTCCATGTTGCTAAAGCTTGGTGTCTGCCCCTGCTTCAGCTGCAGCAGTCCAGCACAGATTGGGTCACAAGCCAAAGAGCTCAACTAGCCAGCTCTGTGTCCAGGTTGAAGCTGTCACCAGTCATTTTGGGACACATGGTCATACTCACAAAAGCAGGAGCTGGTACCTTAGCCAGGCTGCTGCACCTGCAGAGGTGATAACCTCTGGGCCAGGGCAGGCAACATATTTTTGTGGACCTGAATCTGAAGCCCCAGTATTGCCATCTCAAAATGAATTAGCAGCCATGGAGCTAGGAACTGCAGCCAGCTTGGATCATGAAGCAGAAAGGAAATACACTCTTAGGAAGGAGACCACCATGACCATCTGCTGGACATTAGTGCCTTTCTCCTGAGTTAATTAGATTTTCCCCTGCCTTGATCTGACTTTTCAGAGCTGCAAGGCTCTTTTTTAACACTGTAGCAAGACTAGAAAAATTCTCAGGAATTGGGACTGCCAAGTAAATCATGGTGATAAGATGAAATCATTACCCATCACAGCTCCACAAATTTGGTGACTACAAGACAGTCACAGATGACCACTGGACTCTCCCTGTGGACTCTCTGATTCAAGGAGCACTTCTCCTGAATATCTAACAAATATCTGCAGGTTGCAAAAGTAGAGAGGCTTGCCAAGTGGAGAGGAAATAAGAAAAACGGAAGAACATTTGTGGTTTCTCTCTTTCACCAAATTTAAATAAAAAGAGGGGGGATGGAGTAAAAATGTCCTCCTGCAGCCAAACCTTCCGTATGGAGCCAATGGGCAGATGCAGTTTCCTTGGACTACACTGACCTACCAAGGACTCAAGAAACCTGATGACAAGGGTTGGAGGAGGGAATCAGGAGCAGAGCCCCTTGCAAGGTAAGTGCTGCCCAGCAAAAACATCTCTGTTTTGATTGCTGGTGTTCCGGAGAGGAGCTGCTGTCCAGTAGCTGAGCCTGAGCTTACAAGCCTATAAACAACCTGGTCCCTCTCCATTTAGATGTGCAGCCACCTTCTTGATTTTCTTAACAACATAGATTTAAAGTCCGTGCTTGTTAAAGGCCAAATTAATTGCTGTTTTACTGTCAAGGGCTTTTTTTGTTGAAATATTTTTTTCTGTGTGACAATTGACTATCTCAATTTAACTCCTCTGACTGTTAGGATCCTGGTAAGCTGTTTAATGAAGATGCATTTCATGAGTAATCAAGGAAGCCCTGCCTCATTTCCAAAGGCAAATCAGGAAGTTAGCTTGTAGCAGTGAATTTATTTGCCACTCCTGTTTGAAAAGGGGTCAAAACCCATGTACCTGGTGTTTGCCAAGAGGAAATACATTGTAAACTCTACTGGACAAAGACCATCTTTATTCCAAGCTATATGTTATGTTACCAAATAGATAATTATCTCTTAACTATATTACTGATTATATTTGTCAGATAAGAAACTTTCAGTTTTCTTTTTAGCTTTGAGTTTACAGTAAAGTACACTTCAGTCAGTCCTGGAAGCATCAAGATATACTGATAGCTCTCTAAGCAGAAGTTTAATGTGTGACAAAGTTAAAATATAATTAAAATAGAGTTTTAAAGACAAAATATATCACTCTTTGCAAGTGCAGATTTCACCCTAGGTCTGCCTCAATCCTGTTCATTCCAAGGCTTTCTAGCCTACAGATTTTCACGTGGCTGAATTTACATCACAACTTCTTTTTTTCTTTATTTAGGCAATTTGTAGTGATGGAGGAACATAATGTAATTGCTGTGTACTTTTGAGTCTGTGGTGGTGGGTGAGCTGTTTTCTAATGCTAGTGGCATTTGATTTCTGAAGTAAAATACATTTTGGTAAGAAGCATCTGTGAACATTATTTGAATAACGACTACAAAGCTGTGTCAGCAGTACCTGCCCCTCTTTCACTTTCTGCAGCTGTTCACAACTGCTCTGTGATTGTACAGAGAATGAGTAGGAATACTCAGGAAATATTATGTGGACCTGCCACAGGCAGCCCAGCCTCTTTCCTTATCACCATTCAGGGCATGGCAGGATATGACAAAACGTTAATGAGGGTATGACTTGAGCCACATTTTGTACTGAAAGCAGCAAATGCATTGTTTTGCCCTCTTTCAGACCATTTGAAGAAATTATTTCCTGGGCTAAAAAATACTCTAGGAAAAATGCCTGTAGAGTAAATTTTGCTAAGTAATTTGCAAGACCAGGGCATTTGTACTGAACTGAACAGTTCTGCCAAAAAGATAGGGCAAGGCTGGAGACACCTGTGTAGCAGCCTGACCTCACTAAAAGTAACCCTCATCAATGTCCTTGTAAGGAAGTATCCACTAGCTGCACATCCAACAGATGGACCTCCCTAAGCCAGGAAATCCATCTCAGTGCTGAGCCTTCCTCTGAAGCAATGCTGCTTCACAGGATCAGCTAAAAAAAGTTAATCTTTGCTGGTAAAAGTGTGGTATGAGCAGTAGGCAAAGCTTAACCAAGGATGCATGTTGGAGTGTTGCGCTGAGGTTAAGTGCATGAAACATGAAATTTTTTTGCCTGCTTCTCAGGAAAATAAAACAGAGCTGATAACAGCAACTTGTGTTTCAGTAGACAAGCCACACTGTCTCTTGGGATGAGCTGTGACTCTTCCACTGGAAGAGGCAGGGAACCCACTGTAGCTGATAGATACAGCCTGCAACTGGATAGCAGAAATAAATGAACATGTGGGGACCAAGCTTTGAAGATGGGTGAGTCAAAAAACCTCAGAGCAGGAGCATTCATAATTCAGGTCTGTGACAGAGGATGTGAGAGAAGTGGCAACAGGGAAGGAGGAATCTGGTTTTTCAAGTGGGAAGGGGGATGAGGAAGGGAGAAGCAGTTTGGGGAAGGTACGGCATTCTCCGTCATCCTCTGAACGTCCACATGAATTCCTTCTGCCAGTCATCCCACCTACTCTTCTCCCAGAAGTGAATTTTTCTCCTTACCACTACACCACGCATTTTAATCTGCATGGTTTGCCACAGAGAGCACAAACTTGATGGAGCTGTTACACAAAAATGTAGATTCCTGTTAGCAATCCCCTACTGTGTATCTAGCCTGACCTCCTTCATGCAAACTTAGGACTGTTTTCTGTTCCTGGAGTTTGCCCTCAGTAATCAAAGTGGGCTAATTGATAATGACAGTTAAGATGATTTTATAGTTACTCTGAATAACTTCACTGGTAGGTTATGACTTGGTTTTTTGCAAACAAAATACTTCTCATTAGCATACTCTCACTTAAATTCACTCTTTCAAAGCAAAGCATATTCTAAGTGCCCAACCATACAAGCTTGGTGGAAGGCATTTTGTCAGAAATAGTATATTTGAAAGAAATATTGGCATTTTAAAGAAATCTTAAAGTTGTGCTTCTAAGAATAAAATGGAAAGCTATTGTTCTTGCCACTCAGTGGGAAAACATTTTGAATGAATCACACACTAACCAAAGAGTATGTAATGAATATAAAATATTTAAAACACTTAACAGCATCTGGGGAACAGCCTGAAAAGCAGAGACTCTTTTCTGCCTGTGAATGATACAACAAATAGTGAAGCATATGCCATTACTTGGTTTGGAGCATGTGAGGGGCTGTACCCAGACCATCAGACTTTCTGTCCAAGATCACATCAATAGTTCTTCTCAGGCAGCAATAAAAAAGAGATCTAAACAGATTCACAGAAATTTTAGGCAGATCAGCATATTACAGAACAGCATTTGATGGTCCTCAATTAATCTGCACAATCCCTCATCCTACAATGTGTTTCCTCTGATTTAAAACTCAGTGGTTGTGTTCACATGCCATGACAAAAAGCTGGAAGGGCAATATGCCCCATAATGGGTGCACCCTGTATTCTTTTTGGAGAGACTCTCAGTACATTGCCCAGACATCTTCCCTCGGCTAAGGAACAAACAGGGATCAAACCCATCTATATATTTGTGCTCTTCCCTCTGCCTAATTACTGATCAAGGTCTTCCTGTCCTGTGCCAGAGCAGCACTGGGCTCCCTGCTCAAAAAGGGCATTCCAACTGTGCCTGTTGCTGCACCACGGGTTCCCTGCCCAGGTGAAGGAGCACTAGGTGGTGTTTAAGCATTCCATGATTCTGTGATCTTCTACTTATCTTTCAGAAAAAGTGTAATCTTTGTTTCTGGATGTTACCTGTTGTGGAAATGACTGAAATGTCCATGCATTCAACATGAACAGGAAAAGCTCTAAAGTATTCTGTGGCCTTTAGGGATGCTTAAACCAGAGTTCTGTGACATTTTTTCTCTGGGGTAGCTTGTCAATCTGTGGCTTCCCTCCACAGGTTGTCTGATCCTAGAGAGTGCCCAAAAGGCTCTGCTAGACGGAATATCAGGGACTGAAACATCTGAGGAGAGGTTTATTGTTCATGTGTTCATGGAAAGAAGGGAAAATGTCTCTTACTTTACACATCATCTGAAGTGCAAGAAAAGACCTCTTGTCCCCAGGGTTCAAAGGCTGAGGGATGCTGCCTTGGCTGTCTGGGCACCAGTCTGTCCTTTCTTCACAAGCTCCAGATGATGTGCTGAGGCAGGCAATCATGATGGCCTGCTGCAGGGCCTTGCTTATAGGGGGTAGATGACTCTGAATCACCCTCATCCCTATCCCTCTTCTGCACCCCAAGCCACAAGGAAACAAATCTGCTTTTACCAAACATCACCTCCCTCCAAACAATAGCTTATTTCTCTCTGAATGGATGAACTCTGTCTGTCAACACAGCATCTCTAAATGCCTCAGGCAGGACACCTCAGCAGGACCTTATTTTGCCTTGCATTACTCTTGTATGGCTTTCTAAAAATAAGACACCCTTGTGTGACAGTAGCACTGATTGTTTCTACTCCACTTCAAAGTAGTACAGAAAATGTTCTTTTTCTAAGATGTAACCAAAGAGCTTCAGAAATTTTGGTTTTCAGAGGGGCTTTCTCCTTCCTCTACAATTAACAGTTGGACATTGATAGACAGAAGTAGCAAATTATGCTGCTTCTGCATTAATTAAACAGCAAATTAAAAGTGGTGCAGAGCTAGAACTCCTGTCATGCCCTGCCCAGACCCCCCAAAAAACATCCCTCTTAACACAGAATCTGAGGTGAGGGAAGAGGAGGAGGTTTTTACAATCATTTAAGCCTCCGTGCAGGTACACAGCTCACTTTTCAGCCCAGATAGGGACATGACCCACTTCAATGAAAGAGAGAGATAAGAGCTCCTTTTCTGCCTTTCGTGAGACAGTGATTCTTCCAATTTAGTTTATGGCTACAGATGACATAGCTGTCTAGAGGCACTCTGGTGAGGAGAAGAGCCAGTGTGGGGGTGGAGAGCTGCAGCTCTGCCCCTCCATTTGATGTGGTCTCTTTTAAAGGTCACCCACTGGGACCTGACATCAATCAAACTATTTTAGTAAAAATGAAGATTTATATAACACATTTGTGCTATAGGTCTTGGTTCTTCTTTCTTAAATTACTTAAAGCAATATAATAACTTTCACAGGCATATCATAGGAGACTGCCAACATTTCAAACATTTCCTTGATGTAGGATGATCACAATTGAAAGGAATGTGAATTTTATCCAGCCGTCGGTAAGGTTTTGTTTTCCTTAATCCCTGAGACTAAATCATTGGATAGTTTTCAGCCTCCAAACTAAATCTTAATTGAGACTAGCTGTCATTTAGGCAACTGCAGGACTCCTATAACAAAAGGACCTGGGTACATTTGAAGAGAGAGAGAGACTGGGGCAGTCCCTGGGATGGGGACCCTCAGCACTTCTCATCAGTGTGAGCTGGTTGTGCAAGAGGGCTCTCTAGTACGTAGGAAAAAACAATCAAACTTTCTTGTCAGTAATAAAGTTCCTTCATTTGAAGTGCTCTTCTACTCAAACCTGTGAGAGGTGCAAGCCAGCCAGAGTTCCCACAGACTGGAAATAAAGCTGGTGGTTTGTGTCCCAGGGGAATGCCATTTTGCTTCGTGCTGCATACACACGAGTGATTTTTTTTCCTCCAACACAAGAGTTCAGTTTATCTCTCAAACTGTACAAAGCCAACACCTTCCATCCCCCAACAAAAGTCACTAGCAGGACAGTTCTATCTAGGCCTCTTCAGAGGTGTTGAAGATAACAAGTTGTTCAGCTGCGACACTGAAATTACTAGACAAGATCTTCACACAGAGGGGGAAATTAGAGATATTTCAGTGCCATTTCTACTGCAATAACTTGGAATACCTCCAAGCACTCTGGCAGGCAAAAGGCAATATTTTTCCACAAAGTAAGTTAGGTCCCTTTTCATGAGGAGCAGAGGGCAGTTTATGTCCCTTTTGCCAGGATCATCCACAGATGAAAGGAGATGGGAATGGAAACACCAAGTACAGCCCTCTGTCCACCTCCCCAGCAGCAACAAATCTATACCAACACCAGTGCAGGGAAAAAGTCCTGTCAAAGGTGGGAGTGGGGGAGGAAGAAGAGAATATTTGGGACATGTTTGCCATGTCCCAAAGTTTCCCCTCCCATCCTCCACCCCCCTGCCAATCTCCATGGCACCCCTCAGGCAACACAAGGAATGGTCTGGAGGCTTTGTTTGATTTGGAGGAAAACCTAGAAGTACTCTCAGTTCTCTGTGACTTGCCTGGGGAAGAACCATTTAAGCTGTAATGCCAAGGTTTAGCTTTAAAGAGGATTTTAGCCCCAAGCCTTACTTAAAGATTAATAATTTAGACGGGCTGTTCAGGTTGTGCCAATGCCAGTGAAAACAGACAGGCTCTTTCTCACCCTGAAAACAAGTAGGGAAGAGGTGAAATCCAGGAAACCCTGAAGGGACACATTTCTCCCTTTCTAGAAGGACTGTGGATTCCTAGCCTGGGACTGTATATCTTATATTCTGGCAATTAAAATTAGGTCAGAGGTGTCAGGCTTTCTGCACCATGGCTTCTCTCTTTTAAACACAGAGTGAAACTCATTCCTGCTTCACAAGGGAGTCACAAGGGTGAATTCAACACTGTGCACACCAACATTGTGCTGAGCACCAGCCTGAGCCCCTCAGCACTTCATGGCTTTCATTCCAAACAGCACCAGCAATTCCTAGAAACAGAATTAAATGTTCTTTTTATGTGAGCTGGTGAAAGTTCATACAACAGTTTCATACTTCTATTTCATGTCAGGATTCAGCTAAATAACGAATTCCCATGAGCATTTTGCTTTAGAAAAGGATTCCAAATAAATACCAACTGGCTTTTGATATTTTTGAAGCTATACTGAATGCACAGCTTAATGATAATGAATGGGTGACTGCTGCTTCTTATCACAGCTCTCAGCCATAGAAAAGTTTGCCAAAACCCTACTGATGGAATAGTACAGATTGGGGAGCAACTGGCTGCAGGAAGGGAGTGCTGGCAGAGAATAAGTTACGTGTGTGCTGGCAGCACACGCTGGCAGCAGGGACAGCTGGCAGAGCCCTGGGCTGCACTGGCAGGAGCATGGCCAGCAGATGTGGTGAAGTGGATTTTCCCCTTTGCTCTGTGCTCATTGGAGCATATCTAGACACGGTGTCCAGTTTCCTCCATCCCATCCCCTCATGCAAATACAGGAAAGGCTCCGATAACCTTGGATGAATTCAGTGTAGGCCATTCACCACAATGGCCATGGCTGGAGCACCCAGCATTGAACAGAGGCTGAGGGACCAGGAATCATTCTGCCTGGAGAAGCAGTGGCTTTGGGGTGATCTATCAGTGGCCATACAGTACCTATGAGAAGGTTACCATGAAGACCAAGACTGGCTCTTCAGAGGCACATGATGGGAGAATGAGAGACAAAAGCTGTACCTCAAATCAGGGGAATTTCTGACTTGATGTGAGGAAAGTAATTTTCCCCAAGGACAGCCAAAGCATCAGCAGGTCGCCCAGAGACACCACAACATCTCCGTCCTTGGAGGTTTTCAAGATCAGCTGGACAAAGTCCTGAGTGATCTGGGACCTACTGTGAGCAGGAGGTTGGGCTAGATGAGCTCAAAAGGTCCTTTTCCTACCTGAACTTTTCTGACATTCTTGTACTGTAAACTGTTATTTGTCATGAAAGAAACAGTATCAATCATCACTGGGTATCTCTTGACACATAGGGCAGATAAGCTACAATGACCTGTGGGCCTTCTCTCCAAGAGCACTGTATCCCCTTAGTTAAGGAACTTCTGAGGCAAGAACTCCAAAATTATTTTCATTATAACTACGTGAGCGGTCATGACTAAATGCTGAACCGCCAAGACCTGGTCTGGAGCCAGGTGAAGTAACTGGAAAGTTTGAGGGTTCACATCAGCTGATGTAGATGTCCAAATTTGAACTCATTATTGGCAACTCAATTACGCTCCGTGAAAAGATGCACTTAGGCAGAAAACTAAAATAGGTCAGACTGATTAATGCCAAAACACATTTGCTCTGTCCTGACTACAAAGGGACCCTGACTACTCTAGCCATAGCTATGTATAGTGCACACCTGTGCAATTAGATCAGGTGGTTCCTGCCCCTACTGACTTCAGCAGGGGGATAAGGGGATGGATTATGCTTGAAGTCTATTGAGGTCAGCACAGTCAGACTCTGAAAAAAAAAATGCAGAAGGTCCATGCAGAAACGTATTTCTGGTGCATCTTCCAGTTTAGAGTTCTAGTCCCACAGCTTTACAATGTAACTTACTGAGTTACTTATTGAGAATATATTTTCCTCCTTCACTATCATGGTTGGTACTGTCTTGAGGATGATAACAAGACACAGCGTGAAATTTTACAGCAGAAAACATGAGGAAAGCCGAGGAGAAAAATACCCGACTACTGGCATATCTTACAAGTTATGACTGTGCTGGGGGATCTGATAACTTTTCCCTGAAGCCTAGATACATTGTGCCAAGCTTCTTCCCAAGTCTAGGACAAAGGCAATATGGGCCTGTTCTCATAGCCCCAGCAGAGGAAAAGGCTGGTGCCACCGTCCATGTTATCAGGGGGAATGTTTCCAGCAGATGGAGTTGAGCTGCCCAGGCTGAGAAGGGCTTTGGGAAGCCTGAAAAAGCTGGGGTTAACTCTGCAGTTTCACAGTCTGTTTCTGTTGGCAGAAGCAGGAGGCCACGGGGTGAAGCAAATCAAGGCTCCAATCCGGGTTAAAAATAACAGCGTGGGAGGAGAGGGCTCTTGGAGGGTGAGCAGGGAAGGGCAGTGGCCAGCTCTGCTTCCAGACAGGCAAGTGCCTGGGAGGTGGCACAGGATGAAGGGTGGGACTGCTGCTCCTGGCTACCACCAGCTCATGCTGCCTGGGACCTCCTCAAATGGAAGCCCTGGCAGCTGAGGAGCTGAGCCTGGGTGAGGGAAGGTGAAGGAGGGTCTGACTGCTGCCCCAAAACACTCCCAGTGGGGAAACAGAGCAGAAAAGAGTGAGTGACAACAGCTGAAAGACAGTGTCATTCCCACACACTGAAAATATGTTTATCCTGGTCAGTAATATGTTGAGGTTGGAAATTAGAATAAGGTTTCATTTCCTCTTCATTTCACTTATTTTCTTCAGTCTTCAGCATTTTCACCTCCACAAATAAAACAATGTCCAAACCAGAATCCCTCCAGCATCACCCTCCATTAATAAATGCCTGAAAAATTACTTCTCTGTCTGCACCCTGGTGATGGGCAGAGCTACAGTACTACAAGGATATAAATGACAATCATGTCTCAGAGAAGCAATAGCTTGCATTAGGCAAAATGAAATTAAGAAAACAACAGAAAAGCTTCCAAGTACAGAGGTCTGAAGAAATGTCATGTGCCCAAACCTTACTTGTTTCCTCTTAGCAAATATGCCAGCCTACAAGTGTGAACTTCCCCCATTCCTCACATTTTTCTGTGTTGTTAGGTTTTCAGCTCACACTGTCCATGTTTCCATTTTATTTCATTTCCATTTTATTTTGCATTGCTCCTTGTTTACTAAGCCACCTCCAGGTACTCACCACCTGTCTATGTACACAGTGGAGCTCAGGACACAAAGTGTTAAAAACAGGACAGAGATGATCATGAGGGATAGCATGAACCCTGAAGGTCTTGCAGGCAGCCAACACACTTGTCTATGTACTTTGGAAACCCTTTGATACAGATCAGTCCCTGAGTATTCAGGCCTCATCTCTAGCTTTCTCCCTGCATGTTTTACCCATCTCCTCCTCCACAGCCCCTGACACTTGCTCTCTAAGTAGCTGGCAGCAGGCACACAAGAAACTGTGGCTTGTGCTGCCTGAGTTGCCTCAGAAAAACCCACGCTGAATGAGCTGCACATCTAGAAACAGCTCCCACCCAAAAAAAGTGTTACAATTACCATCACTATCACAATTACCACAATTAACATCTCATCTCAACTCCCAAACACGTAACAGAAAATTCACATCCATTTCAGACCCTCTTTTCCCACTTTTGGAAAGTAGCTTTGCAATTCTTGTGTAATTACTCAGGAAAAAAAAAGAAAGTTATGAAACAAATTATCTTGCCCTCGAGTCATGCCACTTGCAGGCTTAGTGCTGTGAGCTGAATTCCCCAGCTAACCTCACCGAGACAGCTCTGTGGAAAGTTGACACAGTGTTTGGGAATGCCAAGCCAAGCAAGCAAGCAGTTTATCAAAACAGGCTTTTCTAAATCTGTCCCATGAAGCTGAACAAGCACATGGGTAACACCATCTCTATGAAAAGTAGGACCCCAGTCCTTAAACCTACTCCATACTTTGGCTCTAGCATAGCTGTGAAAATAAATGGGGTGTTAAAAATCACCCCATCTAAAACCTGCTCAAAGGGAAGGTCCCAGTATGGACACAATTGTATTAATGTCACAAGTCCTTCTTCTGATGGTAACATTTACTCCATTTACTTGGGAAATTATTCTGGGCTACAAATGGGTGTAAAGTCAAAATTCTTTCAGCTTTCCAAGAAGTCAAAGTACATCAAAAAACATGAGATGTGTTACTCACTGCCTGTGCAAAAAGCCTTGCTCTGCAGTGTTTGTTTCAGAAGGAAAAGGAAGGCCTTACAGACAGAATCAAGAGGCTTTTTCAGTGTATTTGCTCTGCAGGCACTCATTCCTGGCCCATGGCATGTTAAGCAGGATTGTTCAGGTATCAAACACTCACATAGAGGATGTGGATACACATACATTTTATCACATCAGTGCAGCTCACACATGCCAGAGGTTGCCCATGCTGACCTCTGAGGTGGTGGAGGCAGATTGCTCAAGACTGAGACTGTTATCTCTACACTGAGTAATGACACTGTGTCTCTTTCAACTCCTGTCTCCCCCTCAGAGAGGTTAGTGAGCCCCTGCCTCTCACTCCTACTTAACTCCCACCACCTCACACTCTTCAGAGTGCAGTCACTTCATGTAAACCAGAGGTGCTCCTGCTCCCCTATTACCTTCAGTCTCCTAAGTCAGCAAGGAATGCCTTTGCAGTGTGCCTGCTACCTAACATAGAATGCCTCTCTTACATGCAAGAGCAGCCAAATGTCTAACATTCCCATCTCTATTGCACCCATGGAGGAAAACTGGCAATGGTCAGTCTTGATTCATGTGTGTATAAGCCAGTGCTTTCAATCACTGACAGGTTCCTGCTGTCCCAAAACTAGGATTCAGATCCCACAGTTGACCAAGAAGCTCATCATGATATAGACTTTCCTACGTACAGATGTGCAGTACATCTGTTCCTGCTCAGCCTTTAATGTGTCTATGTACAGTTTGCCTAATGCTCCAATCTACATTATTTATATACTGATGATATAACAAATTTGAAGAACAGTTGTGGCACAAAAATTCTGTGCCTCACAGGCCCACAAAAAAGCCATCATTTTTATTAAGAACTTGTCCTTTCACATTCTTCTTGAAAGGCTGCCCACAGCCCAAAAACTACAGTGAAAATCTTCACTTTTGTTTATTGCTTGCAATGTTCAGAAGTGAAACAAATCCAATAGTAACATCCTGGCTGCAGAACTAAATAATTGGTAGCCATGAGGTGAAAATGATTATTAGATCTGTATTTCATCCTTGTCTGTGTTTTGAACAGGCTTATGATACTGAGCCAAAGTCTGGCTTTCCTCTGCAGGGAACTTAATCACTAGAATAGCACAAAGCATGTATAAGGACAGACCTTCCTCCCTAAGTCCCCCACAGTGTTACCACAGAACCACCCCAGTGACCTTTTGCTGGGTCTCCTCACACATCACAGCTCCCAAGCACAAGACACTCTTGCCCAAGGGACCACGGAAAAGCCTTAAGCTGTGGAGATGGGGGTGTATCCTGCCTACTTTAACACACACCAGGAATGGCAAATTGAGTTAAACACAGAGTACTGGATGTGGGAGAAATCAGTCCTGTGTAGAGCCTCAAACTCATGAATTCTCTTAGCCTGGCCTGCTTAAACTACAATGCCCACCGTGTTTTTACCACAAATTCTTGTGCCTTTACCACAAGCTCTTCTTTACCAGAATTGTATTTTTTTGAAAAGGATTCAGTGCTTATTTCATGTAACAGGCAAACTCTACATCCTGAGTTAAGCGGTCAGTTGCTGGCACTGAAAGAAAAAGGCATTTTTAGTTGCCCATTTTCTAAGCTATATTTGTTCACCTCCAGCACCTAACCACCTTGCTATGTCCAGAGATAATCTGCCATTATTAATTGTCTCCCTGCTTTCAGTTGTTAGTGGCAGAATATAAAACATCCTCTTTGACAAAATACATTGATTTAGATTCTCTTGCTTCTCTTTAGACAGCACAGTTCAGCCTATGCTCATGCAGCTCAGGCAGTCTCTGTTCTCAGCCCATCTGTCAAAATCCTTTTAAACCCGTAAACATTTCAGAAATGGTCTCATTAATGCTGTACACATGGAAATATCACCTCCTTGACCTTTACTCAGCAATCTGCTCCCATCAGGGACAGTAACATTTGCTTTTGGGTACACTGTATCACACAGGGAGTGCGTGTTTAGCTGGCTATCCATTACAAACAAGCCTGAGTCACTGGTTTCCAAAACACAATCTCCCAGACAAATAGCACAGCTATAAAGGCACATCTTTGGTATATTAGCACCTTGAATTTGGCTGAGGATTCAAATACAGATTTTTGGGGATGAGATCAGTTTACCAGACAATGCAGAAGATGCTAAAGAATAGGCATGTCCTTGACATTGTCATTTATTACTTCATCTCTGGTTGCATTATCATCATTGTCTTTGTAATTAAATAAGTCGTGGGTTCTTAGGTAAGAACCCAAGCAACTGAGTACTCTGAGCCTCAAAGAATGAGCCCATTGGGATATCCCTCAGAAACATCAATTCTGAATGCCTCCTCATTTACAATTACTTTAGAAAGCATGACTATTAGCTAGATTGCAATTAATTGGATGCCTTTATTTATTGTTATTGTCTTATATTGTTAGAGCGTGGGTGTTTTGGTTTTTTTTTTACTCAGA
This sequence comes from Molothrus ater, assembly GCF_012460135.2. Classification (NCBI taxonomy): domain Eukaryota; kingdom Metazoa; phylum Chordata; class Aves; order Passeriformes; family Icteridae; genus Molothrus; species Molothrus ater. The sequence continues at coordinate 65,728,854 of NC_050478.2, forward strand.
GCATCATGTGGAACAAAATCATGTCTTACAGAAATTTCAATAGGTATGTTTAAGTTGGTATCGAAAACTTTACCTCTACCAATCAAACAGACACCATCTTACCAAAATTACATTGCAATTAGTTCACAAGACAGTTTTACATTGATTACCATGAATTATATCACCTTTTCCTAATCCCTTCCTAACTTCAGTTCTGTTTTGGCTTTCCTGTTATTTGCCCTAGAATTTATCAGATTTATCAGATTGCTACCCACTTTTCAACTATTTGAGCCATAACTTCCATTTTTTCCTTATTTTTGCCTTCAATGTCCTGACAACTGACTTCATTCTTTTCCAGTTCTTTCCTTAGTTGGACTGTGCTGAAACATGACGGAAGTCCATATGAGTGCAGTAAATGAGAACATACTTTTTCTCAGGCTGCAGCAGAAAAAACTGATTTTTCTTGGTCATTCTGACTTCTTCTACATCATGTCTCCTCTGCTGGATTAGAAAGAAAATTTCTGCATATGAGCACAAACATGGTTGCTTAGGGGAAAAAAAAAAAAAAGGCAGAAAACCTTTTTAAATGTTAAACTCTCAAAAAAACCCAAAACTTAAAACTCTCAAAACTTTCATGTTTGCTCTTCTTTTGGTCAGGAGAAGAAACCTGTTGGAAGAGTTGCAGGTGGAATCTATCCCTTCTCACACCAACCTCTTTCTGAAGTGATGCAACTCCATCACACATCGTTTGTTACACTTTGGGCAGCACCAAAGTCAAACACAGCCAAATCTGACAGATATCTGCACCAGCACTGCAGTGCAGTGATGAAAGGATAAACCACTAATGAGGGGATAACCCTCCTGCCTTCCTTCAGCATCACGTCTCCCTGAAAGGAGCAACAGGTTTAACTCAGGGCAAGGAAACAGGGCAGATACAATATGGAAAGGAAAAGCCCCCTCTCTAAGCATGTTAGTCCTTGATTGCTCTGATTTATTTAGGATAACCTCTCTCCATGGCACACAATTGGAGCAAAGGCAGACACCAGAGGAGGGGGAGGAGGAGGAGAGGGACAAGTGGCCTTCAGGAGATGACCATTTCTGCCTGGTGCATCACTGTGCGTTGTCATTACCATAGGTCTGCACAACTTGTGCTATTTAAAGAAGGGATAAAGCTGTGACAATTTGAGATTAGCTGTGTAAAATGATAGTGAGAAACCGAACAGAAACATCCCAGCCTGGACCCGGTAAAATGGATTAGTAAAGACCAGTATCTCAAATTTCAGGCTGGAGTCTGCTGCTGTTTCTTGTTACATAAATGGAAACACAGGGCAATCTATCAATTCACTGCTACCTCACACTCTAACTTGCTGCTAAATGCCTGCAACAGCAGCTCAGGTGACCTTCCAAATCCAGGTGGAAGGTTTTAAGAACTGAATTATTACTTACATACCACAGGAAAGTAACTGATACTCTGAAGTGTCTTTGACGAATGTATTTTGTCTAACATTTCATGTGCTCCAAAATTGAGTCCTATTTATCACTTCTGGCAAGAAATAGGATCACTTGTGTGGCAAGCTTTACTGATTAAGGCTGAAAACAATTTGTCCAATATTATTGCCACCTCTGTTGAAGAAGGAACAGCTGCTACCCCTCACACCAGCTTTAAAGGGCAAAGATGGATGGCTGGAATCTGCACAGGCATTCATGTGGGAAGCAGGAGGAAAGGAAAACACTGGCAAGACCCACGCTATAAGCACATCTGGGCTCAGAGAACAGGCATCCACTATTTAAGGAATGGCTCCCTGATGCTCAGCTTTGAAAGTGGAACAAATATTTAGTGCTGGCTCAGAATTTTCCAGCTTTTGAGTTTAGAGCAACATGAAACAGCCTTTGCAGCATGGAGCCATTCCACACTGATTTGCTCATTGGGTTTGGCTTACAGGGCTACTCTGGGGATAGCCAACCCTCAAGGGGTGATCCACTGTGCCTTGGCTGGCTCTGGAGTCAAGCTACCAAAGATCATTGGAGATTTCCAGAGGCCTCATCATCACTTCATTTTAAGTACCATTTCCTTGCTGATGCCAATACTTGGAAAACTAGGTAAGAGTTAAGGACTTCCTGGAATTAAACAGGGGTGTGACACAAGATGAATAAGAGGATTTTGGGAGGGGGCCTTGGACAAAGTCTTAGACTCTACCCTTTTTCTCCCTTTTTGCCAGCAATATGCTTCCTCTCCCACAGCCTGCCATGGTGTTCTCCCTTTGCCAAGCACTCCCAGCAGGAAGGGCAGCAGCAGCTATCACAACAGAAGAGTGGCTCAAGGGCAGAGAAAGCCTTACTGACCTAAGGTGTTTGAGAAAAGCACATTTATCAAGGAGCAGCAGGCAGCTGAGCTGCTGGAAGGGACGTTTTTGGTCAGTCTTTTTTAATTCAGGAAAGGGCGAGGACCATTTGTCTGAGGTGTCAGTGGAAGGTGGAGCAAGAATTATTACATAAAGCCTCTTTCAACCCAGTTCATGCTGTTTTCTCAGGGCAAGTCCTCTAGGACTTCCCCAGCACTACTGCTGTGCTTGTGCCTTTGAGATAATTCTCTGCAATTTCAGATTGGAAATTTTAAAATTTCATTACAGGACAAATGTGTGTTAGGCTGCCCTCGATGGCAGCAATGGATGGATTTGCTCAGACTCTGTTCATGGCAAGTCTTAGGCTGTGAGTCTTCTCATTGGCTCTCAAAAGCAGCAGGGAGCAGGGGAGATAAAAAAGGTAACAATAAAACTCTGAAGGAGGAAAACCCAGTGGAATAAAGCACCAAAGCAAAGAGACAGAAGAGAAACCTTGAAATTAAGTCCTATAGGAGGTAGGAGAAAGAAGAGTAGGTCAGCCTCTAACAGTTCCTGCTCTACCAGCAAACAAATCTTCACTCCCAGGATCTCATCCAGATTATTTACAAGCCCATTTAGTGGCAGTGTCAGCAGCCCTACAGACCACAAACCATTGCTAGTGGCTGTGAGACAAGCCATGGCTAAGGAGGGTGAATGATTTCAGTCCTACTTGGCTGGTCCTAAGGGACCTACTTGGTCCCTGTGTTGTTGGAAAACCCTCTAGGCACTGCAGCCTTCTTGAAAAGCATTATGTTCATCACAAGAGATGTCAAGAACACTCCCCCTTACCAATACACATCTTTAGTGATCTGTGGGGGAAGCATCTCCAGTTCCTCAGCGTGGCAAAAGAGGGTCTGAGCACAGCTATCATGGCTGGGCCACCACCTCCTCCACAGATGTCTCTCCTCCCTTCCTGCAGGGTGAGGATGTCAGAAAAAGGTGGAGTCACTAGAGGAGAGCAGTGGAGGTAGGGTCAGGATGGAGCTCAACAAAACTCAGTTTTCTGTTGTCCAGCCTCTGGGTACATGCCCAGGCATTCAATGGCACCCCACTGCACAGCCCAAACCTCCCCACACCCCTCCCTTCAGAGACACCATCCTCTTTATTTTATGAGTGCTGTCTGGAAAGCATCAGAGAGAAAGTAAGTACCCTTAACATCATGTGGGAAAGGCCTCTGGTTTGAGTAGTTCCACTAAGAGACTGACTGGGCCAGATTTCCTTCCCTTCTCAAAGAGCATTTGCAAAAGTGTCTATCATGGGGGACACTGCTTTACTGCTGAATCCATAATAAACTGGACTAGAAATAAATCTTCTGCATCAGAGAAAACATTTCAGGCTTTGATAGAATTATTCTAGAGAATAACCTAAATGTACAAAACCAAAAAAACTAAAATACACCTAGCCGTTCTTTCTCTCACTGTTTTTGTTGGGGTTTTTTCCTGGCTTTGAGGACTTCAAAATATATTGATTTTTTCCTTGTTTTGAGGTCCTTATGACTAAGTGTTAAAATTAAGGTAATTTTGAGGTAGAGCTTTAGTTTTGAGCTAGAGTTTACTATGCAAAAATATCAAAACAGGCCATTCAAATAAAAAAATCTGAAATTTTCACAGCTAAGTCTATCAGAACTACTAATTCTCATAGAAAGGGTTAGTTTTAGACAAAGTAGGATCTAGTTTTGATTAAAAAGGATCTGGAAAAAAACCATTCCCAAACAGCTTATCTCTAACCAGGCTGTCAAATGCCTTGTGTTCTTGTCCCAGGGAAACTGTTTTGTAAACTGAAACTTATTGCTATTGCAAAAGCAGGAAGAGACTCCTCTGACCTCCACAGCTTCCACGCTTAGAAAAGCACGTTCCAGTGCCACCAGAAAAAACTGACCTCTTGTAATACTCCTTTGAATGCACAATCTCCTCTGTCATTCGCTCAACAACAAAAAAGTTTAGACTCAACTATGAGTTTGGCAGCTGGCAGACCAAAGCAATAAGATTGAAATTGCTTTCTGATTGCCCCTGTGTGCATCTGAGCACTGCTAGGGCCACCAGAAAGTTACAAATCCCAGTCCTGTCCGGTGTTAATCACTTAGCACATTTAAAAAATTTGTCACCTGGTTGAAGGGCAAACCCATGTCCTCTTTCCCAGCATTTGAATCTGCTGTGAAATTTGACAGAGTTGGCACAAGCAGTGGGATTCACGCCTCTCAAGGCAGATGGTTCCCACAGAATCAAGGGACCAAGTAATAAAAAAAAATGGAGGAGTGGTATTTTAGACCCATTTCTCATTTGTTACATGTAAGGGCAATCACATATTTTTATGTGGTCTGCTAAGCTAAGCAAACAGAATGACCCCTTTCATTTTCATTTGCTATCATTCTCAGCTGCAATTGAACATTAGTTCATTGCTGTTGTGCAGAACCAACTGGGCAGAACCTCAAGCTGTCAGGTGTTCACTGCAAATTGCTCAGTGATTTCCCTCCAGAGACCTGCCTCAGGAAACTACAACTCTCCCTGATGCTCCAGTAGGTGACTTTTTCCTCCACTGACCTATTTGCAGTGAAGACACAACACTGTGTGCGAGGATCTGCCCAGGTTAGTTCTGCACAGCTACACTGCAGTCAACCAAAGTGATCAATTATCAGATCTATCTGTAGCCACAAAGCATGGAATAACTGTTCCACAGGCATCTTGCCACCCAAACAGCCCAGAGATGAGAGCAACAGGTACAACACCTCTTATTCCCACACAAAATAATGTGGTCGTGTGTGGTCCTGAACACCCCAGGGAAAAGGGATGGTCTTTCCCACAGAAGGACCAGAGGACATCCAAATCATGGTCAGAGCTACACAACACACCACTGGACTGAGCCATTAACACTACATTCTAGAGTCATTGCCCTTGCAAGGGAAACACTGGTTTGATTATCAGTCCCTCTGAATGATGACAGATTTGCAGCACTGTGGGCAAAACAGTCCCAGCCCCACGCTGCACCATGGCCTGGGCTCCCACGAGCTGAATTCCCCTGGAGCAGACCCAAGTCAAGGTCAGGCTTCAGTTCCTCATACCATCTCCTAGGGGTACTAACGCCTGTGGCAGAGCTGCTGGAGCATGAAAGTCTCAAGAGTTGCTTTTGTACATGAGAAAACTGAATAACTGGGGTTATTTGCATGGGTGGCTGAGCCACCTCACACAGCACATTTCATCACAGCCCTGTTTGCCTGCCAGTGGGTGTCCACCCTGCTGCCACCCTGCACCCACCTCCCCATCTGTGCCCTGAGCTCATCTGACCCCCAAGATAGTGAGTTCCAGGCAAGCAGCCAATGCAATAATTCAGACCTTGCTACAAACAAATGTTTTTCATTGTTGTTGGAGTTTAAGGAAAATAGCTTACAGAACTTTGGGGACAAATAAAAGAAAACAACAAAAACAACCAAAACCCCATTGTGTGTGTGTGTGTATATATATATATATATATATATGTACATCTATGTACATATATATCAGCAATCAGAGGATTGCTGAACTTGGAGAAGCATTTGGTGCCAAGTGGCTTGCCCTTCTTTTTGTCAGCAAAACCAACATATACATTTGGGCTTGGATGATTGCCTGACTGAGATGCTAAGGAGATGTTTATCTAGGGATGTAACTTGCTGCGACTGGGGGAAGAAAAAAAGCCCACAAAAACACAGAGCAAAAATGAATTACAAAAATGTCACCAGTGGTGTTTCTGTTTGTATTTATTCCAACCCTGAGAACAATTACCCTCTGGCAAATTTTCAAATTCTGTTTATTTGACAGTGCTGCACATAAGCCAGGGGAAAATAAGCATGAAAGGGAACAAACTGATATTCCTGGTGCAGAACTGGATTGGCATTTAGAGGAAAGCATACCTAATTTAACCTCCAAATGTCATACGCACGTCATGACATAAAAATGAATGAGGTACTATTTATAGGGCTACAAATGAGTAGCTGACAACTGATACTTAACTATGCACATTTAAATACATATCTTGCTTAGGTAACTCCTGCCTTTCCCATAAACACATTTGGTTTCAATGAAAGGGTATGCTTGGGGATTTATTTACTTTTTTTTCTCCTGCCTCTGGCACAGCATACAGCCAGTGTAAGCTCATGTAGAGTCAGAGCTGCTCTTCTGGGTTATGTTCGCACAGGCAGGAGCAGTCTGTGACAATGACTTCCGCGAGGATTCTGGCTGCACAGAGGGGTCCCATCCCCTTCCAAATACATGGGCTGAAACAGGGTGGAACACCACCCTCCTGACAGCTGCCTAGGCAGAACCTGAAAAGTGCCTGCAGCTCCTCTCCACTGGCACACCAACCTTGATTGCTTGTTTATTGCCTGGGACCATGCTGGTTCCTGATAAATTGAGCTTGTGCACCAGAGACTGCACAAAGCTACGGGTTGATGCCTATCTGCATCCCATCAGGCACCAGGGGGGCTCCTGGCATGCTGATGGGAAGAGTGGGAGTCCAGGAGGCAGAGTTTTGCACCCCCAAGGCTCTGCTCTGCTGCCTGTGACTAATTCTTCACCTAAATTAGAGCACAAGAGCTCCTGCTGATACATGCACTTCCAACAGGACAGCCAAGCTTCATTTTTTGTTAGCTTTCAACTATGGTATTTACTTTTACATTAACTCATGTCTGCTCTGCATGCTGTTCATTAGGCTCTTTAGTAACCCCTGTTTCATGAGACTTGCCTCCTCCTACCCCCACACACCTCTCAGGAATCAGTGGGTGGCAACCACCATGCTCACAACACGGTCAGTGGGATTAGGTGAGTCTGTAGATTTTTCCAGGAGCAAGTATGTGTACAATAGGTGTAATCATCTTCCCCAGGCACCTCATCCAGCCAGGCCACGGGTTTGAAGCCCCTGGCTTTCCCACTGCCAGGTTGTACCTCCCAAAGTGTGGTGGGAAAGTGGCAGGGCCTGGTGCACAGAGTGCTCACTGGTGCAGGACATGATCCCTGTTGTGTGGTGGTTTAATCCCAACCAGGAACTAAGTACCATGCAGCCACCCACTCTCACACCCTGCCACCCCTGCAATGGGATGAGGAGAGTTGGAAAAGGTAAAGCCCACCGGGTTGAGATAAGAACAGTTTAATAATTGAAATAAGATGACAATTATAAAATAGTAATTGTAATGGAAAGAGAGACAACCGAAGAGAAAGAGAAATAAAATGTGAGAAAGACAAGTGATACACAGCACAGTTGCTCACCAGCCACTGACTGATACCCAGCCTCTCCCCAAGCAGCCATCAGCCCCTCCAGGACAACTTCCCCAGCTGACAGATTGAGCAGGATGCTCTATTATATGGAATATCCCTTTGGCCAGTAAGGGCCAGGTGTCCTGGTCATGCTTCTTCCTGCCTTCTTGTGCACTTCCTTGCTGGCAGAGCATGGGAAACTAGAAAATCCTTGACTTAGGGTAAGCACTACAGAGTGACAACTAAAACATCAGTGTGCTATCAACATTATTCTCATACTAAATCCAAAAATACAGCACTGTGCCAGCTACAAGGAAGGAAATTTACTTTAACACAGCCAAAACCAGGACTCCTATCAATCTCTTTATCATTGTTCCTTACTTGAAAATATGTTGAGAGAGGCCCAAAGCAACAGCTTATACCTCAAAAGTGGAAAGTACAGAAGAGTATTACAGCTCTTGCATCCATCTGCTGTAACTGCCCATGCGGAATTTCCCAGCGTTTTCCTACTACTCTGCAACAGATGGGACAAAAGCTGCCAGACACTTCCAAGACTTAGCCCAGCTTGTTTTTTTCCTGAGCATTGAATTAGCACTACTAAAAAACAGGCCTGGCACAGATTGCTCAGGGAGCTGACAGAGCTCAACCCAGCAGCTACAGAGCATGCTGTCAACAGAGTGTCAGCAGCCTTTGCTGTGCCCCACAGAGAAAAGCTGCAACATCCACGCTCCTCTGACATGGAAACACAAACAAATTTCATCCACCTCCAGGAGCAAAAGGCTGGAAAAGCTAATCTTTGGTTTTGTTTTCTTCCTCTTGCTAACCTCAGGCAAGGCAGTTACCATCCTGCTGCAACTTGTCGTGCCAAAACCAACACCTTGCGTCAGCAGGATATGTGCTGCAGCCCACTGGCTTTTTGTAAACTAATATGGCAAAATAACAGAGGCAGCCACCAAAACCTTTCTTCTCCCTTGTCCAAGTGAAGCTTCCCTATCGACCCAAGAAGCATCGTGCATGCCACACTTAGCTGGTAGTGCAGGGTCCTGCATCACCCTGCTTGCTTATACCACTCAGGAAGGCTGAGAAGCTTTAGGCCCCCACTCCCTCAACTGTCCTCTCACAGGCAGAATAAAGGTTGGGTGAATAAAAACCAAGCACAGGTTTCATATCAGCATAAATGCTTTAAATATGTATATCCATATATGCACACACACATCAATCCTCCTTACAACATCTCAGTCCAGCACTACTAGCATATAAAATGTTTACAAATTAAAAGAATACTATAGCTACAAAGTCGAGTACTCTGAACCCAGACTGTACAAACAGCCTCTGTGTCTGAATTTCTTAGCTTTACTCCTCATGCACATGCCCTTTATCACATAATATTTGCCCATAAGTCCCCTACCTCCTTCAGTGCCAGTACTTCAGTGCTAGTCAGGGGCTGGGCTCTAGTGTCCTGTCTAGAAGAACCCTGCTTTATTTTCTGTAAAAAGTCATAATAAGGTGCTGAAGTAGTGAACATTGTATTGAAAGAAAAATCATGGTATCTTATACCAAAAATGCTTCCAGAGCTTCAGATTGTATCCATGACATTTGCACAGTTCCTGCAAAATGCCTATTACCTTATATAACCCCAGGCTTTAAAAATAGTTAATTCATATTCATCTACTTCCAATTTGTTACACTGAAACATTTTTGGCCTGCTGTGCTAGGACGGTAGGTACGTGCAACAACAACCAAAACCAGAGGGCTATACTTAAATTAATCAAGTAGCATAAGAAAAATGTTATGTATGAGTAAAAAGGGTTTGGGTTTTCTTCCTCTTAATCTCACAGTTCATTTTGACCCTAAACAAATCTGTTTTTCATTTACACCAGCCTGTGAACAAAGCTGGGTCAAAATCTGTAAATAGTTGTCAGCAAGTATTACAAAAAATTCAAGCATTTAGGTTTACTCTTTCTCAAAACAAAACTGTTTAAGAACATAAGTATCTAAATTTTGATATTAAAAGCATGTTTCAAGTGGAAATGAAAAAAATATTTTAGATTGCATATTTTTACATCACTACCCCCCAAAAAAAATTGGAAGTGAGAGACTTCAGCTCGAGAGAGGCTTTAGACATGCCTTTCCTCACCCATTGAGAAGTGGCTCAGATGAGATGCCTGATGGCAGGTGCAGCACATCCTGCCCTGGATGATGATGAATTAATTTTCTGTGCTCCCCTGCTCTTCCCAAAACATTGCCTCTCATCACTAGGCAGAAAAACACTGTATGGACATCTACAATAGCAGCACTACCTGAGAGCCAAACATAAAAATAACTACAATTGCTCAGGGCTGAAGGGGACGTACAATATCTACCAGATCATGCATGGAGCCACACACTGTGAAAAGGAAACAGACTGAGTTTGCTGCATGACAGGGAGAAAAGTTTTATGATTCTATTAACTTAAACTAAAGGCCGTATAGATGACCTTGACTTTGGCATGTATCCACTTTTGAAAGTACCATTAGAATTATTGAAAAGCACAAACTCACATTAATAGGATGCTCCTAGTATCACTTTCTTAATGTTTTACAATAAATATACTGACACAACAGATTTTCACTTGTTCAAAGCTCAAAGGGCTCTTTGAGCAACATTTACACCCCTCTGCTAGAGCTAGTGCAATAGCCCATTATTACTCCCTTTGGTCCTCCCAAAAGGTGGGTGAGACAGCTTCCAGCAGGTTTGCAGCCTATTGCTGAAAAAGGAAATGCAGACCTGAAGGAGAGTGACCTCTGGGGTAATGCTCCTCAACCAGTTACTCTCCAGATTGCTTAACAGGATGACAGTATGGTGTAAGTGTGGAGATTAAAGCTGCAGCTCAGTGCAGCCATCAGACCTGGCCCATGCAGCCACATCAGGAGTGGCTCTTTTCACGAACTGGGACTGGTTACAGCATCTATGCCTGTGGTTTGACCCCAAAGCCATCAGCCCACCTGGTCTAAGCCTGCCAGACCTATAAATGGCGGGATCTTTAGCTTGTCAGTGACCCCAAGAAAAGTTCGAAAGTCTCTTTTCCCAGCCCAGCACTTGAAGAAAGAGTCAGGGCTCTTCATTTCTCAGTCTCAAGGTTGTTTATTGTATCTTATCTATAAAATTCTTTCTCCTGTCCAGCCAAGGTCCGCTCAGCAAGACAGTTCCAGGTACTCTGCCTGCCCCCGGGGCAGTGTTATGTCTTTATACTAAAAACTACATGTACAATGGTTACAATTACTTTCCAATACCTATCACCTATGTTAGACAGTGAGCTTCTACTCTAAACCAATCTAAAAGTGCCACCATCACAGCAGAAGATGGAGGCCAAGAAGAAGAAGGAGAAAGGCTGGACATGCCCAGACCCCTCCATCTTGCCTCCTGAACCCCCATTCTAGAAGCCCCAAAATCTACTTTTCTACCCCGTGATAACTTCACTATTATTCTACTTAAACTGTTGTGGCTTGCTGATCTTCATATAAGGTTGGTAATTTGCTCCACGGGTCATAATCAAAACCACAGGTGTTTTGGGCTCTGTGCCATTGCTTCTGAGCCCCCTGGCAGGGGTCTTGGCCATCCTGGACAGCCAGAGGGATGTCCTGGGTTCCCACACGTAAACAGCTCCAGGCAGGATCTTCCAAGCCAGAAGCATCTGGCAATTCTCACTGCAGGTGATTTGGGAATTAGGATACATTCCTTGTATGTAGGGTATGTTCTCAGTTCCCATGCATGTTCTGAGCAGCAAAACCAAAGACTAACCAATCAAGGCCTATGTCTCAGCCATCTAGTGGGAGGTGTCCCTGCCCTTGGCAGTGGGTTGGAATTAGATGGTCTTTAAGGTCACTTCATACCTAAACCCAATTTTGAAGTGAAGTAAGGTCATCTCATACCCAATTTTTTTGATTCTATGACCTATCCCTTTATTTAGCCAGCTTCTTCTGGTTCTCTCCACTCCTACCTACCAACACTTTCCTCTACATTTCTGCACCTAGAATTCTTTTCACTGGCTTCCCTGTTAGATAGCTATTTCCAGCTGCAAGTGACTTTTGCTGGAATCCTGCCATAGAAAATTGGCAAAGATGAGACTTCCCAGGATGCCTAAAATGTGGACTCTGTTGCCCAAGCCACCCTTACAAGTCACTTTAAGCCCTCACACCAGGGCTCACTCCCTCACTGTTACCTGCTCAGCTCACAAGGACTGCCCCTACAGCCTGTTACTCAGACTCTTCTCCTAATTAGAATGCAGTAACTTCCTGTAGCACTTCATTTGTACTTGAAAGGGCAACAATTTAAATACACTGGTGAAAACAATATACCTAATAAAAGGTGAATTCAGTGTCAGGGAACAAATAATCTGTTTGTAAAGCAAAGGCACAGGGCATTTGTTCACTATGGAGAAAAAGGAGGAGACAAAATCCCTTATGGCAGATCTGGAAGGCATGTGGGTTGTGCCTTATTTTCTTTCCTCACTGCTATGAGAGGGTACAAAATAAAACCATGGAGTACACAGAACACCAGTCAGCCCTCTCAGTACAGGGTTGTCCTTCTTTAGAAGAAGGGGCCTTAAGATTTTATGTTTGCGTTTGACAAGGATTTGTTTAGTGCTTTTATTTTTAAAAGTATTTTAACTATCTGTCTTTCCATCATCTTTAGTACTATGGTTTACCCTCATAAACCACATGGATCAATAATTTGCTCTGGTACAATCTGGGAAAAAAAAAAGTTTTTTGTGTGCCTCAGACTGCACTACAGAACTGAAAGTATTAATTGAAATGTAAGGGTACTGATCCCGAAACACTCATTTGAGAAACCCTTTTTTACCTCTGGAATGCTATTTTGTCACCTAAGCTATAAAGTCAAACTCAAGTATCCTGCAGCCTCTGGTTCATGGGATTTAGCATGAGGTCACTGCTGCCTAACACAGTGGCAAGAAATGCAATTCCCTTCAAGAGTCTCTGAAGTAAGCAAGATAAATGAATGCTCTGAGCACTTCATAAACTGGTTTCATGCCTTACTCTTGGGCAGTGGCAAAATCCTACACCAGCAGATGAAATAACATGTCAGCAGACTTCAGACTCAATGTCCTAAACAAAAGGCCATTCTGCTTTGCTCTGTTGTGTGGATTCCCCAGCCAATGGCTCCCTCCAGTTCTGTGCTCCTTCCCAGGCTCAGCATGCATCAGCAGCTCAGTATCACTTCTCAGGAAAGCAAGGGACTGCTAGGATCAAACATATTGCCTGTCCTGCCATAGCTGAGAGTTATCACTTCATAAATATCTCAAGGAGACTGAGCTACACTCTTGATCCACAGGCATAGGATCTGACACTGGCATTACTGCAATGGCATAACCTCACCCTACAGCTATGCCTGCAGGATTCCCACTGCCTGGACAGACTCCAGCAGTGCCAGCACACTTCCCAGCACACTTCCCAGGGCACAGGAGAGATGTGTATTCAGCAGAAGCAAGAAATCCTGCAAGAAAGCCATGACTCCCCTGAAGGGACACAGGGCAGGCACAGACTGCTCTTCCTCAAGGTCACACCTTCCAGAGGAAAAGGTGGCCTGGAAGGAATACAAGAGAGGGAAATAAGGCTCCTGCCCTCTGCCTCAAGAGCAGGGACAAAAGCAGCCTATGAGTCACATACCACAGGGGCTGGAGAGGAGGAAGAGGGGAGAAGAAGTGATCCCTAAAGCTTTTTCCACACAGGGTCCAGAGAGAGATGAACTAGGTAAGACCAAAAGCAGCAGTCCTGCAACAAGGCAGAACAAGCTGCTCTCATGATGAGTCCCCTCAGAGCCATCTCCCACCTGGCCAAACTCTTTGGCCAATGTCTGATCACAATTGTGACTAGATATTGTACAAGATACACTGGGTTTGGGGCATTGCCCTCTGGCTCCTTCATTCCTCTGAACTTGAGGTATGTGATATACAGGGAAGTCTTTGATCCTGTTCTTTAAATCTTCTGCAGGCTGGATGAGGGGTAAGTAGTTGGGTCCAACATGTTGAAAACATTTCAGAAGTTGGGAGGACAGAGGGAGTAAACAAGAAAAAACACAACCAGCAGCTACTTGCACACAAAAATGTAATTTCTTTTTCTTTCCTGGGAAGTTCTGCTTCTGTGCTTAAGACCCAGACAGACCGGAAAAGCCCTTGCCAGGACATCAGTTTTCCTCATTTGTGGGAACAGAGAAAGGAGGCTGCTGTGCAACCTTTACCTACAGTTTTGCTGTCAGCTGAAGGACCCTACAGCTTACTCAGGGCTTTTCTTATAAATCTATTTTGGTTGGGAGTGGTGGCAGCTGTTAGTGCCATGATGGAAGCATACTTTAAGGCAGCAGTCATTTTGTGCTGTCATGTCTCCTGTAACTTTGGACAAAGCATTAATGTTGTCTAGAAGACCTTGGGGCAGGAAGGAAGTCATGCCTCCTGAATTCTCCACATGCTACCAAGAGGATAGTGAAAGTATCTGAAGTGCAGGAGCCACTGCCATAACTCAGAGACCCCCCAGCCCCAGGAAGCCAAAAGAAACAGAGGCATTTGTTACAACCACTTTCCTGGATTTGGAAGTACAAATAGTGAAAGTTACCCAGCTCTTCAAAAAAAAAAAAGCAAGTGCTCTGTTTCCAAGGTTTCCTCCAGACTGATTCTCCTGGCAAACAGAAAAGATCCCCAAGCCAAGTAACTCTACTCAGCCTCATCCTGTGCCTCGCATGCTCAAAGGATTAAGTTATGGGTTACTGCAGCCATACCCGGAGCTCGCCTAAAACTTCACACCCTTCATGGGTAGCATAAACTCTTTGCATATTCCTTTAACTCACAATTTTCTCACAAGCTTGCTCAGCTATTTCCTGACACCTCCCACGGGTCATTTGGTGGGTTTTTTCCATGCAGTTCATCTTTGAAACGTGAAGTGTCTCAGAAAATTCACAGTGAGTAATTGGTTGTCAGTGGACAGTCACCACTTAATGCTCTGGAGGCAAATTCCATGCAGAATCACAGTTTCAGCATCCCTTATCAGAACAGGGGTGGGGCCTCAGCACTGTTATGTTTATGTTTGTTACCCAAGGCAACAGGCAGGTTTAAAAAACAAATCAAAATGACCTTTGAAAGTTGTGACAGCACGACTGGTCATTTTAAAGCTAGATTAATGATCTTCAGTGTAGAGATTGACCCTTTATTTTATGTTTGCATAATCCATATGGTGAGTCTGGCTCTAGACACTGTCCCAACAAGAAGAGCAAGAAAAATATTTTTTAGATGTCTGAGTTATTCAAACTCATAAAGCATTATAATTATAAACCAAAATTGTGATTTGGTTGTGCTTTGCTTTACCAGCTGCATTTCTCTCAAAGCTTATTAGTGAAGCCTACAAAGTAGCTGATTTTACCCTGGATGAGATCTGTTTGTTCTTTAGGTTCCCCAGCACAGACCTGCAACATAGGCTGCAGATATCCAGATGAAGGTACTGCTGAAATAAGTATTCCAGAGCTATTAAACAGCTCTGGGTATCAGCCTCCCCCATAAATGTATAGGGAGCAGTAAAGTAAGGCTATGCAGCATGCATCAGTTTATACCTGCCAAAATTCCTTAGACCTTAACAGGGATAAAAAAAGCTATGCCATTGATTAAAAACCTATATTGCTGACAGTGGCAAAGTTATTTTATGACATTTTGGAGAGAATCAGAGCTTTTTCCTGAGGAAAGTCTTGTGCACCATCAGGAGAGGCACGCAGGGAAACCCTGTGTGGAACAAAAGTGTTTGAATTGGCAGGACAGTAAGTAAATGGAAAGACATTTTCCTCCTTTGCTCATCTCTGTTTCATTGACCTTTTCTTTCAGAGGGTGGAAAAAAAGCACTTGGGTCTGTGAAGAAATATTTGGAACAAGGAAATCCTGCAAGTGAAAAGAAGTCCTACAACTGGGAAAGGCAAAAAAGCAGCCAGTGTAACCACAATACTGGATTTCCTATGGAGATAACCATCATCGATGCACAAAGCTCCTGTGTTCCTTCAATTAACATACTGTAGGTGGAAGCCAAAAACACTGCATAATGGTAAGTTTCACTTTCTACAAAGTCAAAAGCTGTTTTAATAGAAGCTTAAGTGCCTTTCTTTTCAGTTCAGCAAGAAAGAGAGTATTTTCTCAGAGGCTGACTGAACACCCACGTTGTTCAGAAGCCAGGCAGAGCGCTCCCTGTTAAGCTTACTTGCAATTAGTTGTAGAGTCAAAGCTAGCAAGAGCTGGTATCCTGGGTAGGGATAATGCTGAAAGTCTTGGTAGTAAATGTATTTTCATTGAACATATTGCCAAGAAGGTTTTCTCTGGCAAAGAAGGGGATAGCTTGTCTCTAGTAAATGATGTCTCGGGGGTTGGTACAGCTTATTGGGGTGCAGTACATAAGCACAAAGACATGAGCAACTTAGTCCATCTTTCTACTAGAGATGAACTTTTGAAGATCACACCAGTCATTTCTCATATTTAAGGGAAAGTTCTAGATGTCAACAGGAAAAATTGAGTCTCTCCTATACACAGTCTAAGGATATAGGAGGCCCTGTATCCAACCACTCCAAAACCTTCACAAGTTCCCAAATTCATGCTCCCCATTTGCTGGTCCACAGCAGCCAAATTTCCTTGCACAGGGCACAAACAGTGAAAGAAAATGAGATTAAAAATGCTGCTGACCTGCACATTTAATGAAGCATGTTTTCTTTCTGTCAACCCGAGACACAAACATACAGGCATGTCTATGCATTACCACACACCTACTCCTCAGCATTTGAAGTCTTGATGACCCTTGAGGCAAGAATCACGTCATGCAGAACAAAGCACAAACTCCATGCCATAATAAACATTTTTATCTGTAATGAGACCAAATTAGAGCTGAACTACAATCTTAACTTTGCTCCTTAGCTTTCACACCCAAAGAACACTCATAGAACCTACATCCTTACATGGGCGATAGAAAAGATAAGGAAGTATATTTATGATGTAATTAAATAAATCATGCTGGCTCTCCCAGTAATGAACCCATTTCTAATTATCCTGGAGTCATCTATTTTGCCTGTGCTGCTTGCACACTTATTTAAGGTGCTGCCAGAGAGTCTTGTCCGTAGGACATGGTTGCCAATAGAAACTTCACAGCCCAAATCTGAAGCCAAGGCTTGCATGCCTGTCCCAGTCTCTAGCACCGTATTAATTCTCGAGAAAACCATTTTAAAAGAAAACCACAGAGCAATTTTGAAAGGGGTCTGGGTGAAAGAAATCAAATAAGAGCTTAGAATTGATGATTTCATAAGCAATATAAAATACTTTTTTCCACTTGTTAGTGTTTTAATAAATGAAATGCTTTCCAACTTTCAACATCAGACAGCCCAAAGGGGAGATAAAGGGTTTGATTAAGAAGAGAAAGAATCTCCAAGTTTTTCTTGAAATCCCCTAATATCCCAAATGCATCTCTTCATATTTTTCATGAATCTTTTAACATATGTCTTTTTCCAGAAGTCATACTTGTTTAGGGTTTACTTCTTGTCTCTTACATTTATTCTCCTCACCTTCTGCTGTTCCGACTTTAAATTAAAGTCATGGTTCTTTTTACCCCTTTTAAAGAAGATAAGTGCATAAATAACCACCAAAAATGTGTCCTGCATAAGTATGTCAGTTATACAATTAAACATTTTCTCCTTCTCGTGATATGTTTTATTGAGGTATAAATCAGGACCATGAGGCAATTTAGCACAGACAGGAATTTTATGGAAGGGTTGTGCAGATCCCCTGGGCTCGTCTGGAAAATGAGAAACATACTCATAGATGATACAGCTTGCTGGGTACAAGATCTACAGGAGCTAGAGAGCACTCTGTCTAGACTGAGATTTAACTCTCTCATTTAAATCAAGTGAAATAGGACTGTGCTGGATGCAATTGCATTAAAACCTTTCTGTGGTGGATTAAGGAGCTTTTTGCAAAGCCAAGTCACACTGAAGAAATTGTGTGGGCAGAACGAATTGGTGCCAAATCACAGGGAGAAAGCAGGAGCTGAAAGGTAGCAAGAGTCTCTCTGTGTTTAACAAGGCTTTAGCTGTGCTCACTTTCTACCACTAAGCAGAAACTGCCCCTTCTGTACTGCTACCAAGACAGGCAGAGAAAGGCTTGGGACACACTTTGCTTTCTTAAAGTCAGGAATCTCAGTTGCAGAGCCTCCTTATTTCCCTCTAGGAAGGTGTAAATTGAGGTGAAATAAAGAACTTTGGCTTACTTGCATCTGGAATGTGCATGGAATCAGACAGCAGGATTCAGATACAGCTTTTTTCTTACCCTCAGACACTGGCCAAAACCACCTCCCTGTGCTTCAGCCAAAAGGCAAAGTCCCCATGATGGAAGGGAAGTCTCTGCCTTGCAGTGCTGCCCAGCAGAGGTGATTGTCCCACTGCCATTGATGGAGGATGGAGCGATCCTGTTCCTCTCTTAGCTGGGCTGTGAGATGTGTACAATCACATTTGTCCCCATGTCCACCCATTCAGACATCCCCTCCCACCACATCCCCCAGGTCCATACTCGGGATTTACAGAGGGAAGGACCACAGTGTTATATCTCTCCAGCCAGGCCTGCACCCAAGGATCTGGGGCATTAGCATCCACCTCACCTAACAAAGACAACTACCCTTGGTTGTTCTCTCCACAGTCAATAGGATCTGGTGTTAGACTTAACAGGCCCTGGAGACACCTCACTCTCAGCATCTCAGCCAGGCAGGACACATTTCAGCCTTCCTGCTCAGAGAAATATAACTTGTAGCTAACACTAGCACCTTCCAAAAACCAGCCAACTAAACTCTGCCCACACGTCTCGATGCCTGCACAATAATGGGGCAAGAGCAACATTTTCCTCTCTGAGCACAACCCAGCCCACACCTGGATTCAGCGTAGCTGCATGAGTCGATTATATTGTCCTCTTAGCTGCTTGTTTGGAAGCAAATGGCAGAAACAAGGCACAGCAGTGAGTTAAAAGCTGAAACAAGTCCACAGGCTCAGATGGCCCCCAGGCAAGCTATATTTGAATCAGGTACCTCCCTCTTGACATGCAGCACCTGAAAGCACACAACATTCATTCTTTTTCCTTATGAGCCTTCCATTGTCCAGCACTGCCAGCTCATGATACATTCTCCAGAGAACAAGACTGTGTGGCCCACCAGCTCCCAGGTTTTGCAAGAATCCCAGCATTCAACTAAATGTTTTAGCAAAAGATATGTATTTTTCACTGAGCCCTCAATGCTTTATCTGCTTCTGCAGTTCAGACGACAAGACCCATCCACCTGGTTTGTTCAAGCAGCAACTCTCCCAACATGCCATCATGGATTTTCTCTGCACATTTCCTGGTGCCTTGCTCCACAGTAAACAGACCTGCTCTGTGACACTTGTTCAGCAGCTCAGCCCCAGCCCCTGACCTTCTGCACTTCACCCTCGGCTTCCAGCTGAACATGTACACCCTGGCTGATTGTTAGGGTTTCCAAACAATAGCTAAACACAGGTCTGGCATCAGCAGCAAGCTCTGAATCAGGCTTCAGTAAAATTTTCTGACCAGAGGCTAGCATGGGGAGAGGCCCCTTGCCAATGGAGAAGGGAAACTGGGATTAATACTTGTACTAACACCCACAGAGAAAGAGTGGGAGGGCTGGAAGAACTCCTTGTAAAGAGGGTGAGGGTTAACAAGAGAGCACAGTGCCTTTCACCCTTCTGTTTTGTTTTGTACTTAAAGGTGCAGTAAAATGTACTTATACCCAATTCCTCAGTTTACAAGGAAAGCAGGTTGCCTTAAAGGTTTTAAAACTGGCCTCAGCTGAGAAGCAGTTCTCCCAGACTGGATTTTGGGGATTACATTTCACTCCATGAATAATACTTTCATTCATTTTTTCCATCTACAACCTCTACCTCTAGTTGACAGAGATGGTTTATTTTCATCTCCACTAAAAAACAGAAAGATAAAGGCCTGAAGTAGCAACTACCTAAAATACAGGCAATTACAGAGATATTGTGCATAGAGCTTTAGGTCATTAAAAATCACCATGGAGAAATTTGGGTATAGCGCTGAGTGAGGCAACAAGAAAAACTGAGTACTTTAGAATGGATTTTGAAGAAAAGCATCAATTGCTTTGATTTACATATATATATATATATATTATATATGTATGTGTGTGTGTATATATATATTTAAGGGAAAAAAAAGGAGCTTCAGACTAAATTAGCAATGGAGGCAGAAAATATACAAGCATGTAATGTAGATAGAGTTCTGTATGCTTTCCATTTGTTTCCCATGTACTGTGCAAGTAGTTAGTTCTTAGTTCATCAATATACATTGGCCACAGTTTATCTGAAGGAAGCCTGGCCTTGGGAGCAGCTCCTGCATTTACTGATCTTTAATACAGCAGTGAGACCTCAGGGACAACTCATAAGCAGAAATTCCATCCCCTGATAATCCTCATACAAAAGAGAGCAGTCCTCAGGACATGCTGGCAGACACAGCAAAGTGTGGAAAAAAGCCTAAGCCTGCTCTGTGTTACCCTGTGTCCAAAGCAGTAAGTCCTAGACTGCAGCCAGGTACAAGTTTAAAGCCAGCTTAGTCCTCCTTCCTTTCCAAGTGTGTGAAAGTGCATGTGAGGCATATCTCATGCTCCAGCCAACTGGAGAGTAACGAGAAGCAGAGATACAGAGACTTAGCTGAAATTTAGATTATGGATGAAAGTATCCTGGACAAACTGGAGAAAGTATCCCTGAGTTAACAAGGATGAGTGCAGAAGGGAGAGCACAGGGTCTAGATGACAAGTTTATCAGCTGTTGAGCAACCTGGTATTCAAGGGCTGGGCTCTTCCAGTGTACAGTTCTTTAATATTACCTTGGCCAGTTAAAGACAGACTTTACTTGTTATGTTTCACTGTTGTGTGGGGTTACCACAGTGTGTATCTGGATCACCAGGATTCCCCTAAGAAACAGCAGAAGTAAATGCACTGGGTATCAATATAAAGCCTTTCTTTGAATGGCCATTTTATATAAATCCTTATCACATGTTCACCATTGCTATTTCACTGGAGAGGGGGGAATCCAGAGCAGCTAACTAAATACAGATAGATATAAAAGGGCTGGAATAGGTCAGTGCAAACATTAAATGCTTGGAAACAATGCTTTGATGGTCAGAAGCAGTCAGACACCAGGGAGAAGTCAGAGAGAACTCCCTTTTCATCGGGCTGAAGCCATTCGTTCTGAAGAGCACAAAGAGAAAACCAAACCAAAACAAAGCCCCTACCTTTCACAGTTTCTCTAATGTCACCAAAGCCAGAAATACTCAGATTTTACAAGAAAGACAGATCTACAACACACCCAGCAATGCAAACAGCTCAGTGGAGTGTGGCAAGGCAAGACACCCAGAGGGCCACCCTGAGAGCCGCCCACACATGAGCTGACACATGTAGGGACACAGGACCAGCCACCACACCTGCAGGCTGGGCTCAGACCCAGGGCAAACATTTGCCTTTCACAACAAAAACAAATTAAAGGCTTTGGGTTGGCCCAAATGAACATAAATATTTTTCTCTAGGAATTCTTCTGTTTTGTTTTTTGTGTGTGTGGCTTTTTTTTTCTTTAAACTACCAAAGAGCAGGGTAGACATGAAGGGGCTCTCTGAAAACACTTTAAAGATGTATTTACTTTAATACTAAGCAAGGAGGTCTAGCAGCTACTTCAGTTCCACGAATAGATACGTTTCTTATTAGGAGCATTATAATGCCATTAAAGAACAGATTCCCTCATCTGCCTCCAAATTATTCTGCCCTTGCTCACAATGCCTGTTCATTTCTCAGAATATTTTTAAGAAGTCTCATTTAACGTTAGTCTTTTTCTCCCTTCTCTCATTCATGACATTTCTGTATGCTCATGATTATTTATCTAGCATGGCATTTTGATGTAAGAGAAGAGCCAAGCCTTGTGTGCATACATAGCACAGAATTTCCACTTTAGGAGACTTGGATTCTGTAATTTATAGATGGCACAAAAAACTAACTTTAGGAGTGAAAATTGAGAGGTGTTATCTGTGCATGGCTTTTGGCAAGACAAATTGAAGTCATATCATCAACTTCTGCTTTAGACAACTTTTGCCCTTGGCCCTGAACCCAATATTGCACCTTGCACCTTGCCCTGCTATTGAGCCAGAAAAAACATCTTGACTCTATGCAGCTGGTCTGCTCTAGGGGACTGCAACAAGCAGTGGCACCCCAAGTCTGCTCAAGTGGACAAGGGAAACAAAAGGGTGGCTTGGCTCAGGTTCTCTGCCTGAGAGCTTAGAGATAGACACAGCTCTGTAATTTCCTCCCAGTGACACAGAGCTTCTCCCAGACCCGGGTGACTTCTTTCACAGCTCAGCCCAAAGCCATTTGCAAGCAGCAGAAGGACTTCATGACTTCACCGGATTGCAGAGCTCACCTTGCTGTTAAAATCACGCTTGCCCAGGTTAAGCAGCAAACAAAGACACTTCCCCGCATCACACAAAGGATGACAGCAGCGACACGGGTCATGCCTGTTGCCTGCTTGCCCACAGCTATGCAAACCCCAACAGCTACAGACCCCTGGAAAAGGAACTGCTGGCTGCTTCCTTCTCTGCTAATGAAGCATTTGAGCTACAGCCATTGTTTATTCAAGAACCTAATAAGAGATGACTGTGGCTATTTTCCACTTAACATCATTAGTTAAAAAGAAACTGATTGCAGATGGAGAACAGCCATTGTGTTTTATTACCAATGATTTGTTTCCTGGGATTTAAGAGCAGATCTAGTTTGGCAGATCTGTTCCCTTAGGCTGCAGACACTACAAGGTGTGGCCACACTCCGTGTTTACAAGCCATTACCAGGGCTGCTTTTGGCTTTTTTCAGCTCCAGGCATGTCAATAAGTCTTAAACGCTCTGTGTGAGAGAAGCTGAGTAGAGCTTGATTTGTTTGTTATCAGTCAAAAATTGCTGACATGCTTTAACTATCTCATAATAGAAAAGCTATCCACTACAGGTAATCATTACTTGCTTTCAACAGAGGACCTCAGTAGCCTTGAACAGAAATGGGCAAAAAAGGAACCTAAATGGCTTTTATATCTCTTGAATCATTCAAGCAAAACACAAAAGAGAGCTCCAACCCACCCAGTTTAGTTTGGCTGGGCCTTGCCACTCCCCCTATGCTGTACCAGATCAGATTTGTGGAACTACACCTGCAAAACTGGGATGCAAGCTTGAACTCTATCAGGCCCATCTTTCTGCATTAACACAATGCATACGAGATCCCACTCAAAAATTTTCAGCTGGTGCCTATTAAAATCGAGACCAAGCTAATTAAAACAAGCAGTGGGTGTTCTATCAAGCAAATAGCTTCAGAAATCTTTACTGGCTCCCAGGACATAGTGGGAAACAGTGCAAGATACCACTGTTTAAAATCTTCTCTGGAGCCTGCATCAGATTCTTTGCCTCAGATATCCCCCTTCTGTGACTTCCCCTTTGATGCTCCAAGGACAGGTGCCCCAGGTTCCCATTCTGCAAGGTATCCTCCATTTATGGGGGTTGTCATCAAATGACAGCACTGGTAGGGTCTTGTAGGACCTGGTTCTCAGCATTTAGCCATGCAGTATCTCTGGAGCATTTGCAAGATGTTACTGGCACCGTTTCACTCTGTGCCCTCACCATTTGAAGGAGCTTCCCTCCTGAGCCTGGCAGCTGGAGGACGTAGGAACCACCATAACAACTAACTGTCCTCCTGATCCATGTGCTGGGTCTGAAAATGTATAGCCCTTCCACTGGCTTCTGACCCATACTGACCATAAAGCCATCAAATACCTGCTGGCACCCAGCTTATCACTGGGATGGATAAACTCAAACAAAGACATTGATAGATTGTCCTTCCAGGCTCCCCATGACCACAGGATCACAAAAAAGAAATGGTCCACCCTGAACCTTGCCACCCTCACTGCGCATCACCGTCCCTGGAGACACACTTTCATGAAGCCCAGAGATGGTAAAACTGTACTTACATATTTTTTACCTTCCTTCCTCCAAACAGAAAATTTCAGGGAAAATATTTTCAGGGAGTTACTGAGACCAGTTGCAGAATGCTTTCCATAGTGGCATATACAGCAGCTGATGTAGAAAACACACAGCATATATTGTAATATTTTAAATACAAAGCTCGATATTCTGCTGACCCTCCGTAATGTTATGTCACATTTCAGACTAACATCTGACTGATGGCCCAAACTTGGATCAAATTTACAGCAGGTACGAATTATGCAGGGCATGATTTGTAGCAAATCTAGTTGGCGAAGTGCCCCAGAGTTTTCTTTCATGTGACTATTTCCTATCCAACACAGTGGTGAATATCAAGTGCAACAATGGGAATTTTTTTCTCATATAAAAAATTCTGTATTGTTTCTCAATAATAAGCACAACAGATAAATTCTTATTTCTCAAGACTTAAAAGTCCATCTGATGTCAAGATCTACAGTTTGGTATCACTAATGGATGCGTTAGCACTGCCTCCTGTGTGACCTTGTACAGTGGTATGGCCTTTGTTAGCTTGTTCAGTGGCACTACAATCAACTTGCAAATTCAGATTTCATGAGAGAGTTTTTGTTCTTAGCAGCAGGACTGCTGGCAGAACTGTGTATGTTGTGAGCAATTGCGTGTGGTGTTTTGTGCAATATCATCTGCAACATTTTATTTTAGATCATCCCCTCTGCTCCTCCCCAAAATGGGAGTAGACCCTTTAAGTCTGAGAATAGATTTTACAGTGGATGATTGAGAGCTTAAACTTCATGGGGCCTCAAGATAATACTCCATCTGTAGAAAAAGAATAAAGAATCTGCTGCAAATACATTAAGATTAATGCAGTAATCATCTGCTGGCATGGCATACCCTGGGAAAGAGGCTAATTAAAAAGGATTTGTGGAAAGTCACGTAGGATTACTCTACTAAAAGCAGTGGCAAGATATTTGGGTTATCAGTGATTTTTAAAAGTTCTAATTAAGGTTCTAGAAAACAGGTTTTACCAAGAAATTGAGACCTTCAACTTCATCTACACTGGAAATACTCTTCATATTAGTTCTGCAAGTATTTACAGCTTTAAGAGACTTGGAAAAGTAAAGATTAGCATTCTGTTATCTCAATACTCTAAATCCTCTTCCCATAAACTGCCAGGGTAATGACTTCCATTTACATCAGTGACATGGTCTGAAGAGAGAAGGCAGTGAAGTTCTGCTGATTTTATCAGCTGAAGCATGTGATGCACAGAACATGGCTCCCAGAAAATTAAACTAGCAACCAAATTAAGGAGCTGAAATGCCAGTTCTGCTCTTCTGACAGGTATAACTTTGCCCAAAAACCACATAGTGTTGAGTTTTTAAAAAGAAAACTAGAAATTGAGTCAGAGGATACCTCCTTTTCCATCTCTTGTCCTTGGAGGACACTGCTGTGCACTTCAGGAACAGATGTTCATACACCTGGTTTTCACCTGCTACCAGGAAAAGCTCAATCTTTCCTTGTATTCAGGGAAGGAAATAGTTCACTTACAGAACATCTGTAGCATGATCAAACTTGCATCTAACAAGAAAGAGGGACAGACACAGGCAGATGTGTTTTCAGAAGCAGGCATCCTTTGGGGTGCCACTTGTAAGAAGAGACACAGATTGTGTCCCTGAGCACAGAGCCTCCTGGGGAAACAGCTCAGGTGCTCCCTCAAGCCAGTCTCAGTCAATCACAAGCTGCAGCACATATGCAGGAAAGCTGCATTTCTGCACTCTGTCCATCACTGGGCCATGCATCTTGCCCTGGCCTCAGAGCAAAAGGAGCTGCATTGTCAGGGCCACCCCAGCCGAGGTTCTGGCTGAGGAGCACTGAGGGGTGGTACAGAAGAGTAAATTCAAGAAGTAATCCTTACAGAAACACAACCTCATGTCATGATAGGTCCTCCTCTTTGGAAACTGAAGCGTCTTAAACACCCAAGCCAGAAAGAGAAGAAAACCTTCCTCACAGAAGCGGCAAGAACCAAGACAAAGAACCTTTTTTCTTTGCTTGGCAACAGCCAAGAGAGATACTTCACGGTTTTGTAATGCCCTGAGAGGGCAAAAGTAGCTTTGTGCACAGATGTGGTTTGGTGGGATGAATATGATGTGCATTTAATTCCTGTTTTGGAGTATTGGGGAATGATGACTAGAGAGGGTCATAAGCCATGAAGTTCAGATCCAGGTCTGAAACACTTTGAGCATTTCAGAGCATGGGGTGACAAACCTGGAGCTTGGGTTTTGCTCCAGATCATTGGAGAGAAAATGGTCAACAACACAATTTAGCTCTGGAATCATTCCTGAACTTGTCTAGATTCATGGTTTTGGCTTGGACCTTTTAGTGGTAAAAACTGTGAGCAAAAGCACAAGGGAGGAAGAAAAGATAACACAATATCATAAATTCCAGTAGCTCCTGGAAGAAATACATTTGACCTTTATTATCTACTAACTTCTAACTGTGATGCTTAACTGTGGTTTTTATTTTTAAAATATTGTCCCTGGCAGAATGGAGTCCAAGGAGAAAATAGACTCTGGAAAAAGTGTGAGACTTTGGGGAGACAGTTATTTACTGGCAGTTTCACAACCATCCCTGCACTTCTAATGAAATTTCATTTGTCAAACTCAGTGCAACTTGGTGATAAGCCAAGCGTATTCCGTCTGCCTTTTCGCTTAGAAATATCTCTTTGGTCTCTTGCTCTCAAGTGCCTTTAATTCATTTGAGATTTGAAAAATAAAAAATTTGCAGCTTGTAACTAAAAAGCTGGCCTGAAGCTCTCATGGACACAATTTCTTATTTTATTGTGAAAAATGAGTTAAAATTTTGAACTGCTGTTAACACCACGTGTAATGAAACATGCTCCTCACCAATAATACTTCAAAGTGACATAGATACAGCTTTGGCCAAAAAAAAAAAACCCAACCCACAACTGGTTGTGATTTTCTATGGACTCACCACTGTCTGGGATGAGGCCACCTATTAGGAGTCTGGTCTTAACATCCTTCCAGCACTGGATGAAATTCATAACTTCTAAAGAGGGAATGGATCTAACTCATTATTGATGTTTCTTAACAAGTGAGGCAGCGTTTGTCTACATAACTTGCATCACATTCCAGTGGTGGATAAACCATCTGAGCTATTTTCACTTCTCCTGGTTAAAACACTACTTTAGGCCTGTTGAAAGTTTTTGCATGTTTGGGTCTTAGAGTAGAGCTGTCAACAGAAACAGTCACAGGTTTTCTTTGGATTTAAGGAAAAGGAGAATTAATGAGAAGAGTCAGCACAAACAAAATGATCACACTTACCCCATTGTTCAGGAAAAAAAAGAAGAAGAAAAGAACCCAGTGATTTATTTTAGACAGCCTGAATAGCTGGAGACAGAGAGCTAAAATATGGCAAGGAAATTGCTACCCTAAACAAGTTTCTGTGAGGAATTTGTTGATTTTTTTTCCCTTCTGCCTGAGTTATGAGCCCTTGGAATGCACATACCATTGAATTGCTTGGTAATTTGCACAAACATCTCTTCCTGAGGTCCTAAAGCCACTGTATATCCCTGAGTGGAAATATTACCATGATAGAGAGGGACGGAGTCCAACTGTTTGCCAGAGTCTGGCTTTATAACCCTGTAAAAAACATGAGACACTCCAGCTTCTCCCAGGAAACATGGGAGCAACTGAACATGTGCTGTCATACACAGAGCAGTGAACATGGGGATACACACACCCACTTGCCCTTCACTTGAAATCTTGAAACTTCTGTTCTAGACTACCCAAAATCTCACAGAAGCATCATTTCTGGGGAATTGAACACCTCCTGGCTGCATGTCTGGGGGTGTGAGCATCTCTACTGAATGGGACCTCTTCTTCCTGACAGAAACGTTGTTTGTGCCATTAAATGTTTTCTTTTGTTAAAGAGGTTTGTTTGTGTTTTCGTCTAAAATATAAATACAACCATAATTATAAATATAAACAGACCACAGTTTTATGGCATGAGATTTGTGTGGGTGGTTTGGGTGCCTAATTGCCATGTTCTGCACAAAGCCTGTGGTTCCAACAATGGGAACCTCTGCCTGCAGACACTTGTTTTCTCTTCCATTAGCTCCAAACTGCTTTGTGCCTACTAAATGTTAAATACTGGTTAACTACAACCCCCCAAAATACATGCCCAAGTGGAGGCTATGAGAACTATGCCATTCTTTTATAAAGGGAGCCAATGGCCAAATTCGATTTCTGGGACAGCAGAAGCAAGAGTTCAAATTTTTCTTTGCCTGATATGAAACAAACTGGTGCCTGACAAAGGCTTCTCAAACTCCCAGGAGCAGCTATGTTACAACTTTATCTAGGAGTGATCCTCCCAGTGTCTCTCCAGAGGGACTTACTCCATTCTGCTCCCTCACCTTAACTGTGACAGAGATGACACGGGAAGTAAGAGGGTACATCAGTAACCCAGCAAGCTGGGTGCTCACCTGGAAGCTGGGCATCAAGCTGCCTTTTCAACCCTCAATTACATCAGAGACACTCCCAACATCCCAGCAGGGAGAAGGAGACCTAAACTGTAGGACCCCCTCTTCTTTCAGTTCTTTGTTTTCCCTGGGGAACAGTGGGCAGACTCCCTTTGAACCCTTCCCCCAACACCCTGCCAGTCTCAGAGGCCAGGGAGTGACCCACTGGAATGGTGCTGCTCACAGCCTCACCCTGGGGAGGGACTGCAGTGGCCCCATGTCCCCCTGCTCCTCCAGCAGCACGGTTCTCAAGTGAGGGGTCTGTTCCTCCCTCAGGGTGCATGGGGGGCACCCTGATTTCCAGCAGTAGGGGATTAAGTTCACTGACTCACACAGCTCAGCCTCCTGTCTAATTCAAAATTTATCTTAGAAAATTAGGCCTGAAAGAGACCTGCTGAGATCATCTCATATCATTTTCTGCCCGCAGGCAGGGTCTAATATCTGTGGGCTAACCCCAACACATGTTTATTTAACATGCTCTGGAAGGCATGGGAGAAAGAAGAACCCATAAACTCATTCAGATTCCAACTTCACTACTTTATGCTCACAGAATTTATCTTTTTTGTCATACAGTCAACTAACTAATCTTTGCTTCAAACTTATTTTCTTCCTCTCCCAACATGTCTGAAAGGAAATATTAACTTGATGTAAAAATACTGAAATTCAATTTCAAAGTTAAATCTCCTCCACTGAAGCTAGTAATCAGTAGGCAATTTTTCAATGCAAAATAAAAGGGAATTGCTAAAAAAAGTCATATCTTAATGCTGTGTCACTGTGTATGGAACCTCCTTTTGGAGCTTTGCTGCGGATGTGGCAGCTCTTTGTTTATTTTGAAAGGATAAGTTAAGCAGTCACTCAAGGATGGGTAGGAAAAGCCTGAGGCTGGAGATTTCCATGTAGCTTTCTAATTAGACTGGAATGAAAATAGGTCTAAATCCATTGAGTAAACAAAATACGTTTGCATACTTGGTAATTGATAATAATTATGGTTCCCTTTAACAACACTAAATGCTTAGTTGTTATGTTGTGACCTCAGGCAAATGAGTAGGGTATTTGTTTTTCTTAAGCGGACAAAACTTGTAAAAGAGGCCACCACAATGACGTTCCAGAGCACAGGGAGAGCTGTCATTTCATCTGCTAGCTGGTAAAAAAATAATATATGATTTCATAATGTCATCCTACTAAATGCTTGAGGAATTGCACATCTCACTAGCTGGAAGGATCTGAGGTATTAAAGTTGAACAGTTCTAACTGTGAAGAGTCAAACTTGGTCTTACCTCAGTACAGTATAGGCAGCCATGTACACCAGCAGCAACACAAGAGAAGCTTGTTCTAGAGAAAACAGTGGAAAAGTCTGACTCTCGTTTCTTTACATTGAATAAATTAAAGAAAAGCAATCAATAAGTCAACTTTCAAAATACCCAAATGCAGACACAAACTATGAGGTGAACATGTGTTAACTGACAGGCGAAAAATACCTAAAGAATCATTGTGGTTATCTAGGGAGGGAACAGGAAAAAAACAAGGGTACATTCATACAATGGATG
This sequence comes from Molothrus ater, assembly GCF_012460135.2. Classification (NCBI taxonomy): domain Eukaryota; kingdom Metazoa; phylum Chordata; class Aves; order Passeriformes; family Icteridae; genus Molothrus; species Molothrus ater. The sequence continues at coordinate 65,758,575 of NC_050478.2, forward strand.
GTTGTTAAAAGCTGACCTTTTTCTTTGGGATCTGATATTAATGGTCAGGACTTAAGCAAAAAGAGGAGAGATTTTCAGCTGCATGAATAGAAGTTATGCAAAAGCACTCCCACTGATATTAATGGTCAGGACTTAAGCAAAAAGAGGAGAGATTTTCAGCTGCATGAATAGAAGTTATGCAAAAGCACTCCCAAACCCACAAGCCTGGTTAGCATAGAGAGAGGTCGAGATTTGTATGTTGAAAGCATTACAGCAACCACACATTGCCTCGTGCTCATTTCTGAGAGCCACTTACTGGTGCAGCCCCTGTAAATGTGCCACAGGACAAAACTGCACTCGAGGGACCAGCACAGTTTGGTAAGCTTGTCAAACTGATCCTTAAACTGACCTACAAATGCCCATCTGTATGTGTGCACCTGTGGGGGTGGAGTGTGCGTGTGCCTGGTTTCTGAAGGAAATAAAAGCTCTAGGGATGCACGTGTATGTATTTATTGGAAACTTCACTGTGCATGCAGATGACCATTTAGCTAAACTTAAGAAACTCCCAACTCTTGACTTCCAGAGAGCCAAGGCTGGTAGCTCACCCATAGCCTATCGCAGTGAGATGGAATTCCAAATTGCTTGTGAAGCCCTGGATGTAAATGGGGTAACATCACCAAGAAAACCATTTCTTTGCAGTGCAGAAATCCCCTTTGCAGCAGCCATGCAGCTGCAAGTTGATTTTGCATATTGAAAATTCTGGGATTTGTCAGGGATTTCACAAAAGGAGATGATCTATCTGCACCTATAAGTGTCTCTGAACACTTTATGAGACAGCTTCTTTCTGCATTTTTGGTATTTGGGATTAAACTTGGCCACAGATGTGGTTTTCAGGTCTGGGAGATATTTAATTTCTGGACATGCTCAAAGCAAGCTGCTCAGTTTTCCAAAGATTTGGGAGATTCATACATATTTAAAAATACTTCAGTGCATTTCAGTGGATGAGTTCCAGATACTACAGTGTCCTGCAAAAGCTTCTAGCTACCTCCTTTATGGCAGCCTGGATTTTAGAGAAGGTTTTATTAACAACAGGCATAAGTCCTTTACAGCACTACCTGAGAGAGCAAGAACTGTTCTGCTCAGTAGTCAGGCAGAGCCTTAGTCTTCTTTTGTTTATATGAATAAAAAAACTACTTCAGCTGTTAGCAAAACTATGATGAGCAATAAACACAGAGTTTTTAGTCTTCTAGTGGAAGGTGTTTACAGCAGTAGAAACTCATAAAAATACTGGCCTAAAGGAAGGAGAGGTGCTAGCACTCCAAGTGCTACTTGGAAGAGAGAGAAGTAGATCAAGAGCTTAAATTTATTTACATGTTAAACAAAATGAAAATAAAAATTGACCTCCCCAGTTATTACAGAGGTTTTATTCTCTGTAATTTAAAAATGCAGGAAAATATTTTTATAATCTTAGGAGGCAAAGGGAATAAAACACTTTCATGCAGCATCTGTACTCTATTCACAACTAGAAACAGAGTACTACTTCCTCAGACTAGAAACCCCAAAGTTTCACCCTCCTTTTGTACATGAGAGAAAAAGGAAAAAATCAGTCCGAAATACCCCAAAATAAAAGAACATCGTGTCTCTTCCCAGAAACCAATTAATTACATTGAAATAAAGATCATTTGGCTTTGTTTTAAAATCTCTGTTTTAAAATCTTTTTTAAGCTGAACTAGAATGATGGAAAGATTTTTAGATGCAGCTTTCAGAAAGCAAGTAAGGAGGCAAGGGGAACAATTTTTCCTCATTAGCCATCCAGAAGCCCATCCCCTCAAGAAATAGACAGAGTTTTCAATCAGAACCATCTATGTTTCTTATTGATCTGATTTTTGTCCTTTTGCAGAGGACTAGCAAAAACTGCAGAAGTCAAAGATCTATATAAAGGTAAAAGGGAATCTTTTTCTTGATTGTCTAAGAAGAGGCAAATGAAAGGTGGGAAGCAGCATGCATTAGAGGTCTGGTACCTCTTGCAATCTAGTAGAAAGATACTAGACTTTAATCCAATGCAAATGAATGGATAGCCAATCATGAAAGCCATGAAAGTAGAGGTCATTTCACTCAGCCATTTTGAAAGGCCAAGTCCCTGATAGTGAAGATGTGAGTTGGTTCATTCAAATCAGTGCATCTGGGATGACTTATGCTAAGCCAAGGGACAATCCTGAAATTTTTACACTTCTTCTTCTTCTGTCTGCACTTGACACCAAGTAGGGATTTCTTTATGCTTCAGATAAATCGAGTTCCAGTGGCTGCTGTTTACAATTGTTTAAAAAGAAAATTTTAGCCATTCCTTTTCCTTATTCAGGAGGATACCTTTTAAGTTGGAATCTACAGCTCTTCAACTCAACCTTTCAATAATTAATGTCATATGGCATAAAATAGAAAAAAAATGTGTCAAATTCATTTTGCATTCCTTTCTCTTTGAGGTTCTTGTTGCAAAATTCCACACTACATTAATCAGCAGAGGTGCTTGGGTCACAGTTGGTTGCACTTTCTCAGCCAGAATATTTACTTTTCACTTGCACTTATGAAAGAAGACAGACAACTTACCCAGTACCAGTGCTTTGAATGAAGTATGCATTCAGCACTTACTGACTGTGTTAAGGTACACTTATGGTACTTAAAAAACAGAGAAAATTTACTATATGAGTTGTAAACTGGCTAAACTGTAAAGTGAGTATCTTTACACGTAGATGTAATTTTCACACATGCAGATATTTTAATATCTATTATTAATTTGGAAGTAGATTGCTGAAAACCATTATTCTTTTCAGAAAGTACAGAATCCAACATTTGGTTATCCAGACCGAAAACAACTTGGTCAATGAGTAGCATATTGAAATCAGTCATCCTGCTTCACAAATGAAGAAAAATCCTCCCCTAGAGACAGTTTCAATAATGTGGCCTATGGACTTCTGTACAACTTCCATAAGAGCTGCTGCAGTCCTCACCTTTGAGATATTTGCATGCCAGGCTGGTAGGAACAATTTGAAATGTAAGTGTTCAGAAAATATTCAGAGAAAAGAGTGGCCTGGGAGCAGATCCTGAGAGTGCTATTGAAAGGGAAGAGCATCCAGTTCCCCTGGCAAACTTTGTTCCACATGAAATAAACTACACTATTAGCAGAACAAAAGATAGCTAAATGTACACAGAATCAGGCAGGGTTCAGATTATTAGAACCACATCCTGGCGTGCAAATACGGAACAACACTGCTGTTTGATAGAAAGGTCAGGGCCATTTTCACCTGTGTTTGACATTCTCTGAACTTGGCAAATTATATTAGAGAAAAGAGACTTGCTCACATGTTAGCACATCAAAAGCAGTGCTGTTAAACTGAGGGCCTGGCTCAGTAACCACAAGATCCACCCATGAATGTGAGCCCCCTTGAAGCTCCTTCACTACTTCAGGAAGAAGCTTCACAGCTGCAGAACAGGGCTGTAATATTAAATCAGACATAAATATTGCATGTTGACATGGCTAGATTTGGAAGATAGACTGTGAAAAACCAACTAATGCAAGATTTAGAAACTTTGAATGTTATGAATGATTCAGTAGACCTGCGGCTATGTTTAACAAAAAAAACCCAAACAACAAACAAACAAAAAAAGAGCTGGAGAATGTATCTAGTTTATTTGAGTTAATGCAAACATGCCCTGAGCTGGCCCTTTATTTTTGCATCCCCACACTACCACATAACTCAAAGTGGTTTGTTTTTTTTAGTATGGGCTTAAACGTTGCAGTAACATCAGATCCAGCAGCAATTACCATCTCTTACCCTGAGTGGTCTTCTGCCATACCAGTGGAAGGATGAACTGCTTAGGCCAGAAGCCATTTTGACATCATTGTACCACTCATTAAAATCCCAGATGAAATCAAGACCAAGAGTAAATGTTTGTGAAGCCTGTTTTTCACATTCAAAACATATTTATGGGAAAAGGAACCTACCCTATGGACGATGATTATGCTCTACATATTTTCTTATGAGAAAAAGAGAAGCTAGCAAAAATTAGATACTCTGGAAAATTATTAGGATGTAATACATAGTAATGGTCTTGTTCTTTTAATAGCTCTTCTTTGAAATGAAGTCATGAAGCTAGGTCGTGGTTTTAGGGAAGTGTTGCTTTTTTTTATGAGGTCAGAGACCACAAATTATGTAATAATCTCAAAAGCCTGTCCTTAAAGATCAGTTTACTAACCGGTGGGCAAATATTTCCTTCAAACTTTTCTTTGCTAGCAAAGTTTCAAACCATGATTCTGAAGGATTTTAGATTATAAAGCTTTTTTTTTTTTTCACTGTGTCCTCTAAAGAAGAAAGATGAAGACTTGGTTCCAGTGCCAGCAGTAAATAACTCCATGTTGAGCATGTTCCACAGCTCCAGTTCTGTTAAATGTGATGCTGATATAAATTTATCAGGGAAAATTAGCAGGCCCTGGCCCTCTGGCCAAAGGCAAGTGTGGCAAATGCCCACAGGATGAGGGTGGATGTTGAACAGCCATGCACATCTCCTGGTCACACCAGCAGCAAACAGCCTCTGCACACTGCACAAACGGCCTCTGCTGTTTGCCAGTGAGCAGAGGAATGTCATTAGCATGGTAAACCCTCTTTCTTCTCCATTTAATAGCAAATCTATCACAAAGGAGGACAGAAAACCTTTGGTCTTCCTGTATAAAGACGCACAGACTGCTGAGCTCCCAGCAAAGACTGTATCCCTCCCTGAAGATACAATTCCTCTGATGGTGAACAATGACTGCCTGCCAGAAAAAAGGAAAGACAGTCCTCTTTCCTGTGTTATGACATTCACCAGGATTGAGTTGAGTAAATTAATAAAGCTTCTTCAGCAGCACAGCTAGTCCCTGATGAACTAGTCCTGTGTTCCTAGAAACTAGCCTGTTTAGAAGACGCTTCAGGACAGCCACTGCATTTGCTTTTCCCTTTCATTTGGTTTAAGGAGTAGACGTACCCACCTACATTTCATCCATGCTAAGCCTCTCATAATTGAGTAAGATCTAGTAGCAGAAAGTAGCTCCCACAAGCTCCCCCAGTGAAGCCCTTTGCAGACCCCAAACCCAAAGGGCTGACTCTTAAACACTGGCAAGGACTTGGCAGATGCTTGGAAACCAAAAAGGTGGCATATAAGGATTCCTTGTATAGGGTAGCTTTAGGTATGGAGTCAAACCAGGAGGCAAATTCTAGTTATGTACCCACCTGGGAGGATGAATGAGTTGAGATTTATTGTGGTGATACCTTCAATTGGAGCAGAAACCAAAGCAAAAAGTAAGGGGCAGTTGTACTGAGTATCTGGGCAAGAATCATCGTGCTGCATATTTCCATTTGCCCTCCTGTCCTAGTTATTGTCCTACTGTACCCAGAAAGCAAGCTAAACTGAGTCTAGCCTTCCCAGCACATCAGTTGCAGTTCAGAGGACTAAAATAGTGGGTTTCATCTCTTTGTGAAGAATAATGGCAAAGCATGGATCCCAGCTGGCACTATACAGCAAACTTTCTGAGTCCATTTTGCCCTTGCCGCTCTGTATTGCAAGCTGAAAACCACATCCTGAATGTATGTGACCTTGAAACCCCCAGTGTGAGGTGTGATTTCAGTCTAAAAACCCAGAAAGATACATTTTGTCATGGCAACTAGCAAGGCAGTCTACTGATGCACAGAGCAGGATATTGATGCATTAATCAGTGTTAGTTAATCTGTGACGGATTTGAGAGTCTTTTACATATTGCACAAATTAGTAGAAACAGAAACCCGGAGAGAGCAGTTTTTCTCTCCCACTATTTTTGCCTTCTGTGTGCATTCCATCAAATGAACAGGCTTTTCAAAAGTTCTGGGAAAAACTTACTGACTACTTTGAGCACTGAGATGCTTGACTGCAATGAATCATTTTCTGTTCCTTGCTGGACCAGGGAAGAGGCCACATTGTATTCAAAGGATCAAAGTGGCAGAGGTCGTGGTCGCCTAAGAAAGCAGGCTGTGACAACTTCACAACGGATGAATTTTCACTTGGCTGAACGTTAGGGACCAGAAACTGGCCCCAATTTTTCTACCACTGCTACTCTAACTTCCAAATCTTTCCTGCTCCCAGAACTCCTGGACCAAATTTTTACCTGGAAGCAACTCAAACATATTTTGAAGATGTGATGATTATTATTGTATGTGTTTTCTCCTCTGCATGTCTGGCTCCAACCAGAAGAAATTATTTGAAGAGAGGGAGAAGCAGATCTCAAACTCCAGCTCAGCTTTGCTGAGCCAGGATGTTTAGGTATCTTGGCCATGATCCCAATAAACATTCAGGGGTTGGATTCAAAAGGCTCGGGGCCCCCATTCTCAACTATCCATTCAAGGGTGGGTATAAGGCAATTGGGCATATTGGCTATTGCCGTCTTCCTGGAGCTGCAGCTGGGGTACTCCAAGACAGATGTGTCCACAGATTCCATGCCCAGGTAACCCAGTCCCATTCCTGGCAGACACACATTTACTCCTGAAAGTCTAGCCCTCAATATTCACATGCCTAAGTGAACCAAACATCCAAACAACTTTGATTTTTGAGGACAAGGACAACACAGGCCCTAGAGCAAGTGAAATCCAGCCTGGTGCTATTTGTAGCACTACAACACAGGCAATGATGTAGTGGGGGAGATGCAGTGAAAATACAGAAGCCCCATCTATATGAAATAAATCAGAATTATTACCCTACACATATGAATGCAACTATCAGCTACTTCAACACAAGCTTTATCAACTGGACTGGTGTCAAGAAACAAATAATGACTCATAAAACTGAGCAGCTTCAGTGTAGCTTGTGGGTTCTCAACACCACCAAGATCCTGAAGCAATCAAACACCATCTCTAGGATGTATGGCTAGTTTAATCAAGCAGTTATCTCACATATGTCTTTAAAACTGGCATGCCTGATATAGCTTAGATTATCTGGGGCACCTGTTTACAGACAATATATCTGAAATCTAGAACTGCAACTATATAAACATGTCACATGCATGTTTGTTTTCATGTTCTGAAATGCAGAACAAACCCCGTGAGAGAAAACAACAAAGGCTAAAGCTGAGCTGAAAGCTGTCCAGAGCTGCAGGTGGAAAAATTCCTCTCTCCAACAGGTGTCTTTCATTGTATCACCATGCAAAGAAAAGGCTGAAAGGTGCAGACATACTTTTTACTCACACATATTTTTGGGTGGTGATAAATAGAAAAAAAGTGACACAAAATCACAAGCTTTTATGGAACTCTAATTTTTCTAGATAGTAAAATGATGAAACATCTACTATCATACTCAAAGAGGAGAACTGAAGTCAGCAAACAGAGCAGCCTCAAAGCCTGAGAGAAAGGCGCACTTGCTACTCACCATATGAATGACAAGCAAAGAAAAAAGCAGACCTGACCTTTCAGGGAGACCTGGAAACAGCCCCAAGAGCTCTGGTCATTAAAACAAAACAAAACACACAAAAAGGCATTAAGAAAACCTCACTCCAGTGGGAAGAGGAAGTGGTTTAAGGGGATTAGCTCCCAAAAAACAAAGCTCCACTCTTCCTCAAACTGCTGAGGAGCCCCAGAAATCTTCTATATTGAACAGGGCTGTGAAAATGGACAAATGTTGGCAACCACTCAACAAATGATAGTAATGTGAGGTGACATCTCTGGACCTCAACCAGCCAGCACACAATTGTCTCATTTTCATGCTGTGTCAAATTAAATTCAGACTTTAGCGCTTTGCTTGTCTTGCGCTGTTACCTCCTTTCCAGAGCAGAACACAGAAGAACATTTACAAATTTACACTGACTTTGACCTGCAGACACAAATGCCAGCCCGCAAAAACTAGTGCTGAATCATTTCTTTTTCTAGCTGTGACCTTTTTATCCCCCCTCCCTCTCATGTCAGACCATTTCTTCATGAGAGGCTCTCCTGCATCTGTACCACAGCAGCATTTGGGAGAAATTGGTGGGTTTGCACTGAGTAGCTGCAGGGATGTTTTCTTAACCAGGAGCCTTTCATGTTGGGCAACAAACACAGTGCCCGTTTTCTGGCTGCCCTGCAGCAACAACCATGGCAACCACCACAGCAACGACAACAAACCCCAGGCAGCTCAGTAACCTATTTCACAAAAGTGCAACACCCCAAAACCTTGGGACGTTAGAGAGTGGCAAAGCATAGACTGGATACAAAATAGACATCAGTTCTGTCTTGGCAATGTAAAAATGAGATAATTGATTAAGTCTTCTCTACCTTGAGACTAAACTGATGATACAGTGGCATAACAGCCACACTTGGGTCAGCTTTGACAGGACCAGGATTACACCCTCTTGTTCTTTTACTGGAGTAACAGCCTCTTCAACTGTGCAAACCCAGCCCATCTGGAAGTACTGTTACTGAAACTAGACACTTCAAAAGCCTTGATGCTTTTTTTGGAACATTAGGAGTCCAGTGTCTTGCTGCATCAAGGCAAAAAACATCAATCACTCCAGTTGCAAAATTACTCAGAGATTTGAGCTTTAAAATGGGAGGGAGTTTATGGACTCAAAACAGGGCCAAAATTATAAGTCCTTGAAGATGTTTAGTTGATTGTGTGACTTCAGGAGACTCTGAATTTGAATCTGACTGAACAGAGAGCACTTGCAGCGGTGGATGAGGAGACAGAGATACCAAAACGAAAGCAGGCAGTGCCAGTTCTGGGTAACTGCAAGGGGATTTTTGAAAAGAGCTATCGGTATGACTGCTAGATTAGATCTGAATAAGCCTGAGTTTACCACAAAAAAAGAGACATATCTTGTCCCAACTGCTTCTGCTCAAGCTGGAAATACTAGAAAAATTCCCTCTGCTAGTGGCATTTTGGCACTTCTGAGTTTAGATGATCAGTACATAGAGATGAATAAAAATCACGGAAGTACCTGAACCAGAACTCTATACAATATCCATGTATTTGAGAACTCACTGCACATGGATCAAACTTTGTGGATAAGTTCAATGGGACATGGATGCAGGAGAGCAAAAAGCACAGTGATTTCTCAAAAACACTGAAAAACTAACTCTTCTGGAACAGAATTTTGTTGTACAAGTAGACAGAGACTTACCAAGGACCCAGTTCTGTGAAGCACAGACACAGAAATTAATAAAGGACTTGAGAATGTGTGTAAAATTAGGCATGTGCTCAGTTGCTCTGCTGATCAGAATGTAGATTCTACTCCCTAGCAGTCATTTCCCATTTGGAAACCCTTGTCAGGAAGAGAAAGGGGAAGAAGGAGGGTTGTTTAGCACGATATTTTTAGATAGATTTTTAATGGAGTATTTGTTAAGCTTTCTTTCACCCTGACTCCCCCCTGCCTGCTGTCTGGGTTTTGTGTGTGTTTTTTTAATAGCTAGCAATGCATCACAGTGCGGCTGCTGTTTAAATATTTGCCTGAAAAAAATGTAGTCTGTGCTTTAGAAAAGTGGTTTGGCACAAACTGGACATTTTCAAACATCCATTTACCAGATGGATCACTTTGTTCAATTACAAAGAAAAAAAAGATGGTGAAGGAGTTGAAAATCGAGTGGAATGTTCCTAAGCACACAGCATTGTTTACTATCTGCATGTCTCCTGGCATCCTGTGAGAAACTATCAATAGGCTCTTCAAAAATGTTCTTTTCCTTTTAAAAGTCTGCATTTTTAACTATAATAAAAAGGCAGTAAATATATTCTACAATAGCCTGATGGAAAAATGTGCTAAAGTATTTCTATAAATCAAATGTAGCAGTTTGGCATTAGCTCTGAGGCAGTAAATTTAGTAAATTAGGACCAGATGATTTTAAAATAGAATCTTACATAACTTTCTAGCATGATATATTTTTGTTTTAATTTAACACAAGTTTGTCTGTCTTCATAAAGTTATCTTGGCTGCTACCAGAATGTGGTTCAGTCTTTAAGGACTGTATTTTATGTTATTTATCAAGTGTAGAATATTTAAAATATCAAAGAAAGAAGTTGAACAGATTTCTCAAAAGACAGAAAAGGCCATAATATGTACTGATCCACATAAGGTGTGGGGTGCTTTGTATCCCTGATGCCCCTGACTATTTCACTCCTATTATTTTGATTAATAATAGTTTATATCTCTATTCATCTTGCTTTTTTTGCCTTCCTTCCCTTTTCCCACAAATTCAAGGAATTGTCTCCCTCCATTACTCTCTAGAGTGGTTACAGCTCCTATAAAAGCAGCTTGGTCCAACAGACTTCTCCCTCGCCCATGTGCTTAGGTCAGGAGTCAGCATTTGGGACGTTGCATCTCCTATGCTATCCCACTTTGATCTCTGCACCAGAATATCAATCTCTGAGAAATAAGGAAAAAGAAAGTATAAGAAGAGTCTAAGGAGCCTATGCCAGCAGCTCCAGTCTAAACCTTTTGGCCCTATCTACACATATATCCCTGAAACCTGCTCTCCCAGCACACCTTTGACTTTCCTTTCTGCACCAACATTTACCCCACCAAACAGTCACATCAGACCTCTGCTTATGTTCTGAGGAGAGGTGGATGCATACCTATGTCCTCTGTGGTCTTTTTGGGCAAACACTCAGCCATATCATGGTCTTTCACTGGAGGCAACAACTTCTGGAATAGCTACAGTGGGGCCATCCCAGAGCAGCTGTGCTCACTAGGGTGCTACAGTGGCTGGGAAAGCATGACCAAGATCCTCTTACAGAGCAGCCTCACCGAGCCAGAGCCAACACCCTTTATCTCAGAACTTGCAGATAAAGGAGAGTCTCTGCAGTACGGACTCATGGCTTCCAGACAAATGTACTCCAGAGCGTTATGACACAATTAAAGAGCTAAGCCCTTCCTCAGAAGCTGTAAGGACACGTGGAGACAGACCTTTACAGCTTCCAGACAGGGCTGAAATCTGAGGATGTGAAGTGTCAAATCCTTGTGACTCAAGCCCTCATCAGACTTCAGAAGCAAACACCATGAGTCAGCTGGGATGTAAGGGAAAGGGCAGACAAAGACAAGAACTGAGGTGTTGAAGGTGAGGCCAGCTAGAGTTGTGCAGAGTCTTCCTTTCATATGAGCCCGAGACTGGGCTTCCATCACCTGTGCAAGTATCCAGACTGAAGGAAGCAGAAGAATAACTGAGGTGGATAACTGAAGGAAGCAGAAGAATAACTGTGAGGGCTGAGTTATCTGCAAGTGCTGTCTCCCTCAGCAGAGCCAACCTGCTGTAAGGAGCCAGTGAAGGCCTCAGTCCAAGGCTTGGGATGCTGCATGGCATGACCAAATCCTTGTCCCAGTCAAGATGAGAGAAGGTTTGCCAATGGGAGCATGCTCTGTCCTTTTCACCCCATCTTTGGCTACCCTGGCGCTGGAAGCATTCAGAGTTTGCAAATGGAAAAGAGAGGGAACAGAGTTCCCACGTTCCTTCTCTTCTAGCATTGTTTCCTGAGAGTCCTGCAACACACAGCAATGCAATATCTTTTCTCTAAACGACACCACGCTGAAATGCTTGTTAAAAATAACAGAAGAGGAGGAGGGGTTTGAAAGTCAGTCATTTTCCTTTAAAGAATGATTTTGGGAGAGTAGACCATAAACAGATTTAGATGGCAGCAAAGAAAACCTTTTTTGGCAGTTTCGTAGAGATGCAAATTTACACTGAGTATGAGATGAGAGCTTAAACACCAACACCCAAAGAAGAGAAAAATAAGTCAGACACTGTGAGACATTTCATATGCTGTTTTCTGTTGTTATGGATATCAACTGATCTCCACAGATCTGTTTGAAGCAAAAGAGAGAAAAGATGATTTCTTTCCTATCTTATATCCTCCCTCCAAACACCTCCAAATGAAGGAATTCCTCAAGCCTCAAAACATATCTAGGCTGAGACTTCACGGGAAAGCTTGGCAGTAAAGGCAAAACAGAACTTTCTCCACTGTACTTTTTTTTAATCCCAAACTTGCATTTTATTAAAGTTTTATTTTTGCTTCTCCTCCTACTGGAAAAAAGTGGCTGCTGGCTAGTGGACAACCACTGAGCTGATGGCCTTACAAGAGAGAAATGCTTTTGGTTTGAAAGAGTTGCTGATGAGAGACTGGGAAAAAAAACCCATGAATATATAAAATACAGCAACAGCAAATATTTTTTTCTGAAAGAAGTGTGGGAGGTTTACAACCAAAGGTTTTAAGAACGGAGAGAACAAATCTAACAAGCTTTGCAAAAGCAAAATGGCTAGTCCAGTCACAGGACAATTCCTTGAATGATGTGTAAAACTGATGGACAAGTTATGGTCAGGAGAGATTATATTTTTGGGTCATTATTGATGTTTTGCCAAGTTAAAGTAGTGTGCATTTTGCAAATCAGAGGAAGGAGAGAGTATTTTGACAAGGTTGGCTTTGGTCCTGACTCCTAAAATGGAGTTAAGACACACAAATGCTCTGTACGGAGGATTCACGGCATTTCAAGGGTTTTTATGTGGTATTTTAAATCTATCTAATATATGTATGAGGAGTTCAACACACCCCCCCCCCCTCTTTATACACCAGTTTTTGTACCTTCATGTGTCTGTACAAGCTCCTTCCACACAAGTTCAGAGCAAAGTGCTAGCATATGTGCCTGGAATTGGGCCTCTCCACCCTGCCAACTGCAGGGCTGTGAAGACAGGAGGAGGGGAAGGAGAGGTAGGCAGGAAAAGCAGACAGGAGCAGGTCACTACAGACTGGAAAGAGCAGAGCTCTGCACTACTGTGTCCAAGAGAAAGCTTCTGGGGATGAGTGTTGCTGCATATTACTCTGTTGTAGGTGAGGAGGTGAGAGAGGTTGTATCTCCTGAGAAAAAACTTGCTGATCCTAGTCTACAAAACCTTACCTTTCCAGGGTGTCACAGAAAAGTGAACCTTTTTATTCCAGACCACTCTTTCCTACTTAATTGTCCACACTCACACTCCTGCTTCCATTTAGAAACTCCTTTGAAAGTGGGTTATGTGCTATTTCAGTCAGGACTTTTTTCCCACAAACCCAGTATGCTGGGTGAATGTATTCAAAAGAAAATAAATTCTTAACTTGATTAATTCCCATTTTAACAGTTTTAGTATCTAGTGGAATAATGTAATATATTCCATGTGAATAAAATCCCAGCTCTGGAGTTTCACCCAGCGTGGGGAAAGTTCAAGTAGAAAGTTCAGGTAAAGATCTGAGCTTTTGGATGCCAGCACTATGACTTCTTACAACTGCATGAAAAGGTTAACATGCCTAAGCTTTGTGCCCAAGTTTCTTGTCTGAGGCAATTCCGGTCCCAATTCTGGATTCCTTTCATCTTAAACAAGCTGTGATATCTAAACATACATTTCCTCTTGAGCAACCTCCCTGTATTTATCATATTTCATCCACACGATTGTGAACCAGAGAGAACAGAAGTCCTTTGCAGCCTCCATAGTTGTGCTATTTCTCAGTTTTTCTTAGGAAAAACAAGAAAACTTCATTTGGAATCAGTAGGTTGAATGGCATGCACGCCACATGTCTGGAAGCAAGCTGGTATTTTTTAACCCATGCATTAAACATATTCTGTGCTGGAGGGGAAAATAAGGGAGTGTAGCCTGCAAGTATGACTGTTAGACTGGTTTGTTTGTTTGGGAAATGAATAACCCTTTGACAGTATCTCTGGAAGGAATAGGCTAGTGCGTGCTCCATGCTGACATTCTTTTCCCTCTCCAGTCTTCCCTGCATACCTCACATTCTTCCTTCCCTCCCAATAACATCAGTTCCTAGGCAAACAGGCACTGGAGACCCAATCTGCCAATCTGTACCCACCTGGAAGCCATGGGCTTCTGACATCTCTCCTCTCACCAGTGGTGCACCAAATCCGCACCAGTGCACGTGCCAAGGTTCCCAGAGCTCCTGCTTTGCCTCAGCTCTGCAAAGGGTGCATGACCCTTTGTGCTGTCCTCTACAAATTCCTCCCAGCACTGCTGAGAACATGAAGTCCCCCTGACTCAAGTGCTCCACACCAGCCATCTCCAAGGGGAGCTGCTGCAGGGACCTGGAAAAGCTTTTTCCACAGAATCACAGAATGTGCTGATTTGGATCATTGAGTCCAACTCTGGCCCTGCATAGCACACCCCAATGGTCACACCATGTGCCCAAGAGCTTCTGGAACTCTGTCAGGCTTGGTGCTGTGACCACTTCCCTAGGGAGCCCGTTCCAGTGCCCAACCACCCTCTGGGCAAAAAACCTTTTTCTAATATTGGCCTTGGTCATGGCAAATTTGGGAGGAAACTTCCAAAGGGGACTCTCTAGAAAGCAGATTCAAGTGGCGTCTCCTGCAACTGGTTCGGGAAAAGATTTCCTTGGAGAAAAGTGGAAAAACCTGTTTATTTAATAAGCAAAGTATTCACGAGCATAAAAAACCAAATAATATTAAACAATAAAACCTCTTGCAGTTCTGAAGAGATGGTAAATCCAGAAAGTCCTTTTCATGGGGTGTAGCTTGGCTCACTCAGTCTCTTATTAGTTCTTCCTGAACTGTAAAATGCCGTGTCCCAGGCCCAGATGGGCCACAGGTGTGAGCTCCTGGTGTTTTTCTGGGTTTTCAGTCCAGAGCAGGGCTGATCAGTTCCAGGAAAAAGAAAAGCCACAGTCCAGGGAACTTCTCTGCCTCAGCTAGCTAAAAAAGCTAACTAAAAAGCAAAGGAGAACTCTCTCCCACTGTCCACGCTGCGGACAACACAGTCCATGAGAGAGAATGTTTGGGAGCAAGTGCAGCCTCTAAAAACAAACTCTGTGCTTCTCTTCCCCCACTTCACTCTCAGAACCAGTCTTAAGGTGCAGAACTTAATATCCAGCATAAACAGAACAGACAATTGGGGAAACAAGCATCATAAAGTCACCCTAGGACAAATATCCAACCTGAACTTCCTCTGACACAGTTTCACACCATTCCTTCATGTCCTGCCACTGGTCAGCAGAGGGAAGAGATCAGTGCCTGCTCCTCCTCTTCCCCTCATGAGAAACTACTGCAATGAGGTCTCCCCTCAGTCTCCTCTTCTCCAGGCTGAACAGACCAAATGACCTCAGCTGCTCCTCACATGGCTTCCCCTCAAGGCCCTTCACCATCCTCATGGCCCTCCTTTGGATGCTCACTAACAGCTCCACGTCTTCTTTGTACCCATGTCCCTTTTCTTTGTTTGTGGCACCCTAAGCTGCCCCCAGCACTGGAGGTGAGGCTGCCCCAGCTCAGAGCAGAGCAGGACAATCCCCTCCCTTGCCTGCCTGGCCATGCTGTGCCTGATGCCCCCCCGGACAGGGTTGGCCCTCCTGGCTGCCAGGGCACTGCTGGCTCATGTTCAGCTTGCCATTGATGAGAATAATTTCTGTGGGACTGATTTCCAGTGCTGGAACAGAGATAAATTTACTTCTTTTCAATTTTACATTATTTTTCTTTTCTCCAGAATAAGATATGACCCTCATGCTGTTTTAATAGCCATTCCACTGTTTCCCTTTCCCATGTCCATTCTCCCCTGAGAAGATGACTGCTTGCTTCTCACAACAAATGAAAATTGTAGTGGTATCTATAACCCCCCCCCTTTTTTTTTTTGTTTTAACTGAACAAACTTTTCAGGTTTTCTTCACTGAGTCAGGCTGTGCCAGAATATCTAAATTCCAACTGCCCTCCATGATTTCTCAAGCTAACAAAGGCTGGATTCACTTTCAAAACCTTTTGGGTGGGAGGAAAACCAGTATGTTTCTTTCTGGCTGGCATTTGAAGCAAAACAGAGAGGATAGAAGGAGCTGCATTTATTCCCCTTATCTGAAGGAGGGGCACTAATCAGGGCCTTGGTGGTTGACTTACAAAGTTAAATGAGCAATTCCTAATGAAACACTGCATAAAATGCCCTTCTCAAGAATGTGAACAGCTTTTGTGCCTTATTGTGAAAGGAGGTGGGATGCCTGTAAGATTAGTTAGTATATATTAAAGTAAAAGTAGAATTCTAAAGCAAGGCAAGTGAACTAACCCTGTGGTTAAAAGGCATCTTAGGCATCTTAAATTGGCAAAGCACAGGCAAATTTAAGAAGATAATTCTACGTCACAATTTTTATTCTCACAATTCGACCCTTGCATTTAAATCTCACCACTATAATGACTGCTACCCACTCCTCCATCTGTCAGGACAGATATCTCATACTGTTAAATGGAATAGAACATTTGCTTAAAAATATTTCCATCACTGGTCAAAGAAAAATCAAGCAGACTTTGTTTTGGTCTGCTAAAATGCAAAATATTCCCTTCTTTGGGTGAGAATGAAATCTTTTTCTTATTATCTCCTAGTGAGGTGGGAGAGGGAGCCTTTCTATGCAGACACACATTCCTGCCCATGTCAGTGGTGAACTTTTGTTAATGTTCCTCTCAGGAAACAAGAGCGTTTCATCTTTTTCAACAGATACATCCAAGCAAGCAAATTCCACCACTCTGAGTGCATGTACAAAACCATTCTGCATTGAAGAAATTCCATCCACTGCATATCTCCTGAACCAGCCTGGGTAGCATTACATAGGTGACAGGACATGAAGCTAATTATGACTCCTATGCTCAGAAATTGCAGTGGAACTATAACTAAATTAATTTTAATCCAAACCCCCTGGCCAAGTATCACAGCAAGAAGAAATGCAGATGCCGCACAACGTTATCCAAGAGATAGTTAGGCCTTTGTATAGAGGGGGGAAAAAAGAAAAAAGACAGCTCAGTGTTTCCCAAACACAGAGCTCACAGACCCTTCCTGAAAAGACTCTCTCAGCTGTGAGGGAGACACTCTGCCGTGTCTCTCTTTTCTCAGATTGTGTCAATGGGGAAACGGGAACAAGGGGATTTTTGTTTGAGTAACCTTTCAGAGCAGGATATCTGTCTCGTGTTCCCCTATCAATTGTCACAAGGTGATAGCTGGCTGCTGTGCTTCAGCGGGTATTCCCTTCCCAGCCTGCTGGCAGCTCTGTTCCATGCTGCATGCCGAGGGAGCGCGGGGGCAGGCCAGCCGCAGAGCCCAGCTGATAAGCAATCCCTGTGGCTGCCCCATGTGATAACTTCACCTGCTGCCACCTCCCAAACACCTCAGCACCCCAGCTGGCAACCAGGAGGGCAACAGGAAGACACAGAGCAGAGACATGACTGGAAAAAAAGCGAGCAATAAGCTCAGCAGGATGGGGTATGAGAGCAGGATACAAGCAGTAGGTCGCCCAAATGAGCAGAGAGTAATATTAATTGCCCTCAGCAAAAGCAAAGAAACAAACAAAAGCCACTGACAGAGGCACAAGACGAAGTCACAGAACCCATTTGCTACTCTGCTAGAATTGCAGTGGAATAAATATGAGGCAGTGAATCAAGCCATTGCTGTGCTGTGAAGCAAAAAAGGCACATTACATGAATTACCCTCCTGAGAACTTCAATAGGACCTTGTAGTTATAAATCCTGGCAATACAGCTGAAGTTGCCTGTGAAACACAGACATCAGTAATGCCTGGTCCCAGCTTCCTCATCAGCAAGTTGCATTGTATAATTGAGCTGATTATCCAAGGCAACCGACTCAAAACTTCCCTAGGCTGTGCCTGAAATACAATATTGCGCAGCAAAGGCACGCCCGCCGCCAAGGTCACCAAGAGCAGTGGGGGGCTTGCACCAACCACAGACGTGCCTGCTGCAATCCCAGCTTCTTACAGCAAGGCGAGGAGCTCAGCGGATCACGTTTACAAATCCCTCTTTCAAGGTATATCCAATTCCCGATACCCGGGATAGACCATGGAGCTCTGCCATGCTGCTGGCTCTGCTGCGAGTGTCCCTCTGAGTGGGAGTGTTCCACCCTGGGGGAAATTAAAACCCCCCTCAGGGTAAATGCAGTAGGTGAGAGAGGGGGAGGGAGGGTGCGTGAATAAAACGAGCAGTGGGACTTTGCCGCGCAGTGCTGAGCGACGGCAATCTATTTTTCTCCCCGTAAAATACCAGCTCTCGTGCCTGCTCCTTCAGAGTTGCAAAGTACAGCTGCCAGCACTGACAGACTTTGTGGGTTTGTGCCCAAAGTGTCATTCCAGTGGCATCTAAGTAAAAGTATTTAATAAGAGTTATGGAGAGTGATAAAGGCAAAACAATACACGTACAGGAACACCAACTAGAATTTCATATTGACACATCTGTTACCTCATATTAAAATCAGTCAGGGACATTTTACACACATTACAAGCAATGCAAGCTACAATATAGCAGAAGGCACAGCTTCTTAAATGTGTTTAGGTTTCATAATGTGATTGTAAAGCATTCTGAAAAAGCACCAATTACAAGAAAAGTACCAGTATTGGTGGGATGACTGGAAACCAGATGCTCTCTGAGTTTAAATATAGGTGAAGTCAGTTACTTATTTTTGTCTCCAATACTTATTTGGTTCTTGCTGATGTGGTTTTACAGTCCTTAATGCATTTATCTTCATGGTAATGGTGCCATGGGAAGAGATTATACAGAGTTTATTCAAGGAAGGAGATCTGGATGCTAGTCCACTATCATGCTAACACCTTAGCCATTGCATCCTCTGTATCTGAAATTAATTTTCTACTTGAAGTATGAAGAGCAAAAACATGCAAAAAGAAAAACAGTGTTTCTTTGGTTCTTAACTCTTCAATTAAGAAATGCTCCAAAGAGATTTGCACTCTCTTAATAGTAAGCTGGTTATACATAATCACTGGAGGAATTCCTTTCTTAATTAAGGTGTCTAAAGACACAGCACACAAGTGAGTTTTACTCTCTTGAAACTACCCACATTTATTTTGATGCTGCACTTGAAACAGCCCTGCCCTAAACCCAGTGCATATAAAATATCATCTGTTTCATGTTTCTTCTTGGGAAATCAGAAGAATCAACAGCAACAACAAAAATTGAAAGAAAGGCCCAGAGAAAAACCCCTACAAGGGGTTGGAGCAGCAAAGCTACAGCCCAGCCACAGTGGCTCTTCTGCACTGCAGAAAGCAGGAACTTGTCCTTCTCACGAATTTCTGAGACTTATTTTGTACTGACAGGGACACACACCCATGAGCTATTATGGCATGTGCAGTCAAGAAGACAGCATAGGGAAAAAAAAGCATTTTTGCATTCAATTAGTAAATTTGTAGAGTACAGCCACATATTTTATGCTGGAACTGGAGAACAGAAGAGATTGCAGATAAAAGTACGACATTCTTTATCAGTCAAGAAGCCATTTTAGCAATAGGATCCCTCTCTAGAGGATTAGTCACATGAGAATTTAAGGATAACATTGCACTATGAAATGTAGTTATGTTTGTAATCTGCTAGTACAAGATTATTCTTTGCTATTTTTCCTTAGGCCACCAGAAATAGCCTTGAGTCCATCTGTGACCTAAAAATATTGGGTAAGATTCAGCTCGGGCAAAAAGGAGAGAATTTATTTCCTATTCCTCTAAACAGGCTGGAGTATGTCCCATACACAAAGATTCCTATAATGTGCACCATATTAATCATGCCTGATTAAGAGATCTAACTTGAAAAGCATGGAGGATCACCACACATCCATTTTCCCTGCTCTTTCTTGCTTCCAAGATACCAGAGTTAATTATTACTCTCTTCCAAATAATCCTTATTTACAATGGTCACTCTTTATAATGGACATCTCCGGGCCATTAAAGCATTCTTGGCCTATGGTGTCTAATCAGTGTTGAAATTGCAGCCAGGCAAAGCCAACACTTGGCAGATTGATTCGAGCAGTAGTAGTTGAAAAAGATCATCTTCTGAGGACAAGTGAGAACAAAAATAATTGCAAAGACATGAACAAGGCAGTGTTCAGCGCCTCCAAGAGCTGCACGTGAGAAAAATGCCTGTGGGAGGGATGGACGGAAAAGGTTCACAGAATCAATTAGGTTGGAAAAGGTCTCTGGGATCATCGAGTCCAACCCTTGACCAAACACCACCTTGTCAACTAGGCCATGGCATTAAGTGCCATGTCCAGCTGTTTCTTGAACATTTGCAGGGTTGGTGACTCAACCACCTCCCTGGGCAGTGGATTCCAATGGGTTACCCACCCTTTCCATGAAAAAATTCTTCCTTATGTCCAACCTGAACATCCCCTGGACATCTTGAGGCTATGTCCTCTTGTCCTGTTGCTGGCTGCCTGGGAGGAGAGACCAAACCCCATCTGGGTACAAAGTCATGTAAGGGTAGAGAGTGTCAAGGTCCCCCACTAGCCTCTTTTTCTCCCTAAACACCCCCAAGTTCCTCCAGTCTCCCTTCACAGGACTTGTGCTCCAGACCCATCACCAGCTCCGTTGCCCTTCTCTGGACCTGCTCCAGCACCTCAAGGTCTTTCAGTGAGAGGCCCAGAAGTGGACACAGGACGTGAAGTGTGGTCTCACCAGTGTCCAATACAAGGGATAACTGCCCAGGTCCTGGTGGCCACACTAGTGCGGATCCACACCAGGATGCCATTGGCCTCCCTGGGTACACGCTGGCTCCTGCTCAGCCGCTGTCAACCTGTGCCCCCAGGTCCTTTTCCGCCGGGGAAAAGTGAAGGCGAGCAGCTTTGAAAAGGCACGGGCGGGGTCCTTGGGAGCAGGGCCGCCAGCCCTCGCTCTGTGCGGGGCTCTCTCTCCCCGGCCATCGGCGGAGGGAGGCGGCGGAAGGCGCCGCGCCCGGTCTCGAACCCGCGGACCCCGCCGGCGCCACCGCGGTCCGGGCGCGGGGGGTGCGGGGGCGGGGCCGGGGCCGGCTCGTGCCCGAGCGCCATGCAAATGAGGGCGGTGCTATGCAAATGAGCGCGTTAGGCTGGCGGGGCGGCGCGCGGCGGGGCGCGCAGAGCGCGCGGGGATGCGGCGGGGCGCGGAGGCGGCGCAGCCATGAAGTACAAGGTGAGCGCGGCGGGCAAGGAGCCCGCACCGCACCGCACCGCAGGCAGGGGTCCGACCGCTCCGGGCTCCCCTCCGCACCTCCCCGAGGCGAGCCGTGTGCCCGCGGGGCGGCCAGGTCTCCCTTCTGCCCTCCGCTGCGCTGCCTCCGGGCGCAGAGCCCCGGGAAGGTGTCCGCGGGGAGTGGGAAACGAGGGGGCAGCGAAGGGGTCGGGCTGCGGGGGCCCCCCGGGTGCTGTGTCGGTGTTGGCGGTGCGGGGAGAAGGAGCTCCTCTCGCTTTTCCCGCTGGTGCCGGCCCTGGATAACGGGGTGAGCCCGGGATCGCGGGAAAGGTGGCGGGGCGGTGCGTGATGGCCAGGCGCGTTTGGGACAGGTACCCCGATCCTCCCCGGGAGCTCATTCACCTCCTTCCAGGCGCTCGTGGATGTTTCCTTATCACGGTGAGGTCTGTTTGATGCATCACAAGCGAGGGAAGAAAAAAAACCCCAACGTTTTTTAGAAATTGGTGACCTATCCCCCGTATTAATTCCTATCATCCCCGCTTATTCAATAATCGCTTTTAGCGACCTTTTACCAGAGGGGGTTGTGGTTGGTTGGTTTTTTGGATTTTTTCCCAAAAGAGACAAATGTAGAGCCTTTTGTCCTAATATTACTCAAAAACTTCTGGGCAAGGTACAGAATTGCCCACGGGGCATTAGATTACTGTACAGACATACCGTAATCTTGTGCGATTGGAAAAAAAGGGGGAGGGAAGGAAAAACTTTCCTTGCCCTGCCAAAAATAACTTCAGCGTCAATAAAAAGGTGATTTTGGAAATGTCACACGCTATATACTTACTTGGAGACTGAGTTGCTTTGGAAGTGAAGTCCATCTCTGTACTAAACTGAGGCAGCTTGGTGTGAAAGGGTGCTGATGGAGTGGCAGTGTGTGTGAGAAGTACAGTGATACCCAGGTAAATGTGCAGGGATTTTTGTGCTCTTCTGTACATCTCTGAGCTCAGGCCAAGTTTTCAGGGTCTCTCAAGCCAAACTTTGGGAAAGGTCAGAGTTAAGTTTCCAAAGCAACTGCCAGTTTCTCCATCTCATGGAAAAACAAGGGAAAAGGAATTGTGTTAGATGTGGGTTGCCAAAGGTAATCCGTGGCTTTTTTTAAATTATTATTTTAAATTGTATCTCAAACAATTGACTGATTTGAAGTCTGAGATAAAATCCATCTCTTCTCTTCTATCTGCTCCACCTCTGATCAGCCCAGGTAGACTTTATACCTGCCTAGAGAAGGTGTTACTCTGAGCAGAAACATCAGGCACTCGAGGGTAGAAGATCAGTGTCACTGTTAGTCCAAAGCTCACAAACTGCTTTCAGGCTGCCCAGGGCCAAGGAACACTTGTATTCCAGCAGCAAAATAATGGTCCTGTATAGTTATACAGCTTCCTGATTTCTTGTATGTAGGCCAGTGGCCCTGCAAGAACAGGGACAGATAAGGTGGCTCAAAAGGGGGAAGTCTTCCCTGCTCTGTAATGTTTCCTTTGCCCTGTATTGTGGGAATGAGGATTTTGGATTTGGTTTGTGATTACATAATTCTAGACAGAGAAGACTAGACAGAGAAAGAGCAAGCCATTAAAAATAAATAAATAAAAAAGAGAAGACTGAGGGGTTTGGCCTCAAAAACCTTCTAGCTGGATTACAGTGTTTACTTTCCCTGGGAAATGTGAAGTAGTTACAGTGTTTAACTGGGACAAACATTCTTAGAGCTATTTCTTATCCCTAGAGTAATACACAAAGAAAATACCCTGCACATTCAGTCTTTGTTCTTTCTGTATTTTCTCCCTTTCTTTTATCTTCCTATAGGAAAACTTTTTTTTTTTTTTTTTTTTAATTGTGCACATGAAATAAAGGAACAGAGAATGCTAATGGCCTGCCTGGGGACAAATCATCACTTCAGAGGAGGCTTACCATCCAGGTGCACATTTGGCTCTGTTTACCTGCTCACAGTGTTATACTGGGGCCTGTCATTCCTTCCTTTCATTGTAATAGTCTGTAAGGCCTCATTTGAAGAAATTATTGAAATGCTCATTATAGTTTAATTCAGAGTTTTAACAGTAGGACAGAACAGGAACTGATTCATGGATTAGACCCTGAATATGTCTCTCCATCACTCATGACTTTGCTTTCAGTGTGACTAAACCCAAGGTCATTTCTGGTCTAGAAATCCTTTTGGTACACAATCTATACATTTTTTATTCAGACATTTTCAAAACTTGTTCCCTCCCTCTCTTCCTTCGTCTAAGCTTCTTTTATTGTCTATTACATTTTTCCATTTTAACACTCAAGTCTGATCCTCTGAAAGGCAAAATCCCTGTGGATTTAAGCAAGTTCAGAATTTTACCTTAAATATGTCTCTACACCACTGTCTAGCTTTTGCAGACTGTGAGAAATTCAGTGATTCTGTGACTATTTAAAGCAAAGAGAAATTTAACCCCAGGTCAGGTCCTGCTCTCCCATTCATGTACTACTTAAATGACTGAGAACACAGAAGTTATTTTAACTGAGCTATGGAAAGATGGGAAAGGTTAAGCATAAGAAATACTTGTGTTGGTTTGGAGCACTTCTTAGTCCTGCTTGTCTAAAAACTGCTTTCAGAAGTAATTCCTGTTGGGGTGCAGTTGCATGAGGGCAACACTTCAGTTCTTTGATGACAACAGCTTGCTTTTGAGCTAAATCCCCATGTACAATAAAACTGCGCCCCATCAAGTTCTCACAGGACTCCATTCCAGTGTTCTGTAGTCCAGGAGTAGGGTCAGCCTTTTCTGAAACCAAACACAGGCTGTGACTCCAAGGATGGAGCAGTTACAGATAGCTACAACGTACTCTGTAGCAACAGAAATTCCAGTGGGTTTCCATGATGAGGGAAGGACATGGATGGGAGAGGGTGTATCTGGCTCCCAATTCCTGCACTCTTATCTCGGGCAATAAAAGTGCAACAGAAGCAAAAGGGAGAAGACATTATCATAACAAGGCTTTTGTAGCTGGGTGGCTGTTCACATGGAAGACAAAATAAGAGGGGGAAGGAAGGAAGAAAAGGGGATTTGTCTGTTTACTAAAACTTCCAAACGGTGAAAGAGGAGAGGAAAAAAACCCTGCATTCCTTACCTCATTTAAGCCAAAAGGAATGACGTAGATGTGAAGTATGAGGTCTTGATTATCTATTTTTAGATAATTTGTTGGGCAAGGAAGAAACCTAAATAGGGTTCGAAATGCCTGCCATTTGTGCTAAGGCACAGTCCTGTAATATATAGACTTGATTACAATGTCTGCACGCCAAGACAAACAAAATAGTGTCCCTGGGAAGAAATACAATATTCCCAACCAGAAGTGCTTGTGAAAAGCTGCTTGTAACCCTGGCAATGAAAGACTTTGAGTGTTGGACCATGTAAAAGGAAAAGAACTGTCTGTACTTTATTAACCAAATCCTCTCTGTTTCATTTATTCCTTCTGCCTCTTCGTTTCACTTTTTTTTTCAGTATCTCAGCAATCACAGGGTGGCAATCTAACTCAGAAGTAAATAGGAACTGTAAAGTCTTGTAAAATGTAGTTAGGAGAAGAACAAACTGACAAGGGGAAAACCTGTCCAAGTTTGTGCCGTCTCTTTTACTGCAATGAGTTTAGAATGGAAGTTTCATGATTTTTCTCTCACCTGTGCACCTACAGGATGAGGTGGCTGAGGTCCAGCAGGGTCAGACCCAAGTCAGCAGCAACACCAGTGAGATGTAGCCAGAAGGACTGTCCGCTTCATAAAGCTTGGAGGGCCACTGTCATTCTCAGTTCTGGCTGTAGCCTCTGTGTGCCCTCCTTCCCCTCCCGTACTCCCCCTGTAGATTTATATTTGTATACTTAATAGAGGAGAGTGCCCCACTGCCCCAGGGTAGCTGAGAAACTCAACACACAATTGAGTGCACAATTGTGTCCACTTGCCCTACCAAAGTCTTGGTAGGACAGCAGAGTGCTTTTACTTCTGTTTTATAATGGAGCTGCTGAGGCTTAGGGGCGTTACAGTGCTTATTTCAGAGGAAGAATAAGAGCCATCACAAAGCATTGCAGCCAACAGCATGCAGGTTTTTTACCTGATTTCTAAACTTGTGTCTTTTTATGCTAACAGCTGCTCCTGAGTAATGTAGCTGTGAATCAATTGAATCAGAAACTGGCAGCCTAATCTGTCTCTGTCCAGTAGTTCCTAGTGTTTGATGGGGAAGCAGAACTACCAAATGAACAGCCTTCCTTATTTTATTGATTGTTCCATTCGATTCTAGATAGAGCAAGAGGCATTAGATACTTGTCTGGGAGGGTTTTACTCTTGCTTTTGAGGTCCTGCTAGAGGTTGCAGGTTGCACGTTAGAATCTTACTTGGCCTAGAGGTATCTTGACTCAACTCTACTGATTCCAAACAGTGCCATACTATCAAAATACCTCATCGACGGGGACCTATCAGATCAGAGAGCAGGAGAGCTGTCTAATAGTAAGACTTTATGGAAACATCTTCTGCAAAGGAAAAATGAAAGCACATTTCAATGTTATTGTCTTAGGCTGCAGGACTCTGCTATTTTGCAGAATATAGTCTAGACATCAGAGAAGTCTCATGATGTCTTATTGGGACCTTGCTAAATTTTTGGAGCACAGTTCCTAAGACTACCGACAAACTCATCTTTGGAATCTTACCATCTCAAGCCCAGCAACAAGTGGGGTTAGAAGACTAACTTGCACTGATATCTGATCACTGAACACTGAACTCCTGTGTGTGGTGTCTGAGGAGACATTTGTATTAGTGTATTGCCTGTGCTCCATTATAAGTACCAGAGTAATTGCAGCAAGGCCAGGTGCATCTAGAAAAGTAGAAAACCAGGAGCATAGAGCTTCCTACATGTCCTATTGCTGTTATCAAAGGTGTTAAGGGCATGGGAGTGCCTTCTGCACACAATAGATGGGCTTAGGTCACTTAAGGGCCAATGGGAAGTCACTTATGCCATGCTTATTTTATTTGGACTAACTTATTACAGCATTTAAATACTTAAATCCCATTCATACCAGCAGCAATTAGGAACTCACCTGTCTCCCAGGGTCCAGAGTTTAATTCTATTTTTAAAGCAACCTGAGTGCTTTAGAGGAGTATGCAGTCTCAGCCTTGGCTGCAGCACTTGTGGAGGACCCTTATCTTGCACTGTTCCAATTTCTGGCTGCTCTTGATGGAGACAAGTAGCTGAACTTCTTAGGACATAAAAGCCCACACACCTCTGCAGGAAACCACTTTCAGTGACATTTGGAATCACAAATGCATAAGTCACTTTTGAAGAGGCTTCTTTTCATAACAGATGCTCTCTGAGCATCCATGAAAGCAGTGGACATCTCCTGTTAGAGCAGTACTCTGGCCCCTGAAAGGTGCTTTATGCCAAGCCTTCAGTGGGCTTGATCAGATACTCCTCTGGGACTGTATTATGAAAATAGTATTTATGGCAGGTATTGAGCAATGTTTATTAAGTCAGGCCACTGCTAAGAAAAGCTGCATGTAGAGGTACTTCTGCCTGTAAATGGCTGCAACTCTCAGCATCAGTGAAGCTGGGTCACTTTATAGCAGCTCAGAGTGCAGCCTCTGCATATTACTGCCTGATTATCACAGCCTGCTCTTGCCAAGTGCCCTTTTTCTTTTGCCTTTTGGTCTAGACATTACAGTAGTGGAAACTGTCTTAATTTTAAGGAGCTCATTTTTCCCCAGCAGATTTGGACGTAGTTTGTGCTTGACATGAAACAGGGCTGCTAAAACTATAGTTCACACTCCTAGAAACACAAGTGCATAGCATGACAAAAATTGTATATTTTTTTTTGTCTATAGGGATGAGGCCTATTCTCGCCTTTCTATTTTTATGTTGGTTTTGAAAACACTTTCTTCACAGTCAGAGTGGATCAGCCTGCCAGAAAAGGAAGAGAAATAAGAATGGGTTTACTCTACAGGAATGCAAGTCAGCACATCAGAAGCCCTTTCTTAAGCAGGCCTCATCGACAGCAAGGTTGAAAATTTTAGCAATACCATAAATCATTTGGTAACAGCAAGTCTTAGAAAATGCTGAAGGAGCCTAGGATCAAATCTCAGTTCTTCCAAAGCAAATGACCTGTTTATCTGAAGACAGAGAGAGGAAGATACAGACCATTAAAAAATCAATAATTCTCTTTTTAAAGAAGTTTCTGATCCAAAGGGTTAAGTACAAGACAACCAGAAGTGTGCACTCTGTTTAAGATACAGCCAGCAGTAGGTGGTGTCATCAATGTCCTTGTCCTGTGGACTTTACATCCAGTTAAAATGCTTAGGGTAATAAACCAATTTTTACTGCTACAGAAGGGCGTATTTACAAGCAGATATCTTCTTTGTTTTCTGTCTCTCTTTTTATACTGCTTTATTTTATTTGCAGCCCAGGAACTGCCCAAACCAATCTCTCACAAGATCAAGATCTTACATGATGAAGCTGAAGTTGCGCTTCAGCCTGAGATTGAGCAGAGTAACCAGAGCTGCTTAAAATTCATTTGCACCTTCACCATCCCTCTTCTTTGGGGGTACACTTACCCAGAAAATGTCAGCTTGCCAAAATTGAGCTGTTCTGGGAGGCTTGTTGACTTTTGGCCACTGCCCTTTAGGATGGAGATGGCTCTGACTGGACCTGGCAAACATCAGCTGCCAGCCAGGCTTGGCTCCCCTGGAATTCTTATTCACAGGCAATGTGCCTCCTGTCCCACCAGCCTGCTGAGGGCTGGAACCAGCCTGGAAAGAGGAGTTCCTGAGCTTGTTTTTCTTTAGTTAGCTGGACTCTCAGGGCATCCCAAATTGTAGCTGCTGTGTAGTATCCCAGATGGTGACACTAGATTGGCAGAGCAGGATGGCTTTCCCTTCTAATGAATTTTTTGGTTTTTTGAGAGACCTGGGTGAAGAAAGGCATGTCCTGGTTCATCGAGGTTCTAGACTTAAAAAAAAAAAAAAAAAAAAATTAAAAAACATACTTTTAAAGCTGAAGCCATCAAACAAGTAAGTTGGTGGCAGTACTGAGGTCCTGTGTCTACACAGCTATGGTTTCTTGACAATCAAGTTGGAATTGTTTCCCCAGAGCCGCAGAAGGAAGGGTTAATTTTGGAAAAAGGGTTTGGGTTTTTTTTTTGTTTTTTTTTTTAAGGAAACTTTGTCTGGGAGAGGACTGCTCACAAATGCCAGAAACTGGAAAACTGAGAACTCAAAACACACGTTTTGGGATTCTTTCTTTCCGTACTTTTTTTTCCCCCTTCTGCTCTGCTTCTTCAATTCTTTAGCATTTAACATCCGATCTCCTTTCATTAAGTTTTTAATTGCTTGCCTGAGGGAAAGAGGTTAAGTTTTACATCTGCTTTTTGATTCTGATGTACTGTGGTTTAATCACAGTGAGATCATATTTACTCTAAGGGTATTGTTTGCATGCTTGATTTTTTTTTTTCCTCTCTCCCTGTTGATGTCACAAAAGGCATACAGCCCTCAGACAGATTTGAAAAGGCCTTTTAAAGTCATGGAACAAGATCACACCCTTCCTTGGGTGGGGGGGGAAAGGAAACCGGTTACGAGGGTGAAACATACACAGAAAGCTTAGTGAGTTAGGTGTGGTGGAATTTCCCAAAATATTAATAGATCTTGAAGGTAAGTCAGGGGATGTGATTTGTATTCCCAGAGAGAGCAAAGAGAATGCTATTTCGGCACTCCTGTAAAACCCCAGGAGCTCAGGGGC
Source organism: Molothrus ater (assembly GCF_012460135.2). Lineage (NCBI taxonomy): Eukaryota > Metazoa > Chordata > Aves > Passeriformes > Icteridae > Molothrus > Molothrus ater. Next base: position 65,787,259 of record NC_050478.2, read on the forward strand.
AGTGAGAGGAATACGTGATGAGCGGATCAGCGCTCTGCCTGGCTGTAGGTGTTTCTGTCGCACGCTGTGCGTGACGCCTGTGATGGCAGCAGTGCAGGGTGGGTGGTGTGCAGCCCAGCAGCGCCCTGCTCGGTGCCAGGCTGTTATCCCAGGCTGTCCTGAAGGGCACTGTCCCAGCCATGCCCCTTGGCCCTGGAGCTGGGACCGCCGCATCCAGCTGGCTGCGCGCAGGGAAAGGGAGTGCCCTGCTCCCCTTGAGCTCCTCCTGCTCTGTGCCATTCACGTGTGGTTTGGGAGGAGGTACAGCCCTGGTAGCATCAGAAACACCTTATTTAACACCGAGGATATTATGTTTCTGTGATTACCTTTGAAATGTCTCTCACCCCCTCTAATTGAAATGAAACGGGGCAAGCCAATAAACCAAAACTCAGTCAACAGATGAAAGAATATCGTCTGAGCAAACAGAGACAGCAGAGACAGCCTGGGTTTTTTTTTTTCCTTCTTGCCAATGTAGAATTATCTTTTTGTTGCTGTCAATAGATACGGAGCCAGAAATCTTGCTTTTCAACTCACTTTTCCATTGGGAAACATCAGGCATGGCAATAAGCTGATGCGCTTAGCGCAGAATTGTGAAGTATTTCATTCACACAGGCTGGAGCACCAGTTAGGATTTTTGTTCTATCCTTCATTTTCACATTTTTCCTTCTTTACTTCCCCCATACTCACTTTGTTTAGCCTCTTCCTTCTTTCATAGACATGCATTTGGATTCCCTCCCAAGCTGCAGGTTCACTGCTGTGCCTCAGTTTCTCAAACTACTTTGGCAACTACCCACAAAAAAAAATGGATACACAAATATCTCCTATTTTCTTAAAATTAGCAGTTTTGGTGCAGCAAAAAATGTTCTCAGACCAGAGCGCTATCAGTCTCTCACATGTTTTGTCACTTGTGAATCCTGGTCTTGGGTGAACCAATGGGCCACATCAGCATCTTCGGCAGGAGTGTGAAGTGCCTGAGCCCTACTTGTTCTGCTCGCTGCTTGCCCACCCTGCTTGGTGGAGTGTTGTGTCTGCAAAAACTGGCAGTGAATATTCCAGAGCATGACAGCCATAGTGCCTACTTTGGCTTACCCAAGTGTGGTCCTGTAAGAAAGAGAATGTTCCTATTTTTTCTCCTTAACTTTCTGTGTAACTTGTCTCACTACCAAAAAAAAAAGTCCTAGCCAGGGCCAACTCTGAAAATCAGGCCTCTCAGGCAGACAGAGGGGCTGGGACAACTTGGTGGAACAATGAAATAAGGCACTTGGCTCTCTGCCCTGCAGAAAGAAGGTTTTCCACATCTCAACCTTCAGGCAGCTTGGTCTGCTTTAGCATGACTAACAGCCTGTGTTCCAGAGATGCACAGGACCAGAGAGTAAGGATACTTAGGGTGGATAAAGACCTCTCCTCCTTATGGCTCTGCTGGGTCTGTTGGCTCACAGCTCTTTCATTAGCTGTGAAGCCAGTCTTCCAAAGCTGTGCATGGAAAACTGCCTTAATTTCCATCCAACTGGACTTGGAATTGTTTGGGTGAGCAGTGCTTGACCAGAGAAGTATCTTTGCTAAACCAAAAACTTGTGGGTTTTGGTGTAAGAAAGCAAGAGAGTGCCTCAAAAGTAGATCTATAGGCTTTGCCCGAGGAGTGAACTGAAGCATTACCGTGGTGAGCATTTGCTGCTGGGCTCCTTATTTTGTCATTAGCTGAGAGCCAGGAGCTCAGAGTTCCAGAGCCAGGCACAGGCTGGGTGCTCGGGGCCTTTCCCCTGCTGCAGCTGCAGTAGCTGTGAGCCCTGCTAGTGCAGAGGCTCTTTGATAGGGGCTGTGGTAGCACTTCCTGCATCCTCTCTGTAGCTGTACATTTCATCTTGACATAAAGAGCAAAAGCCTGCACACACTTGTTGCTCGCAATGAGTTGTTTTAGGTCTGTACATGGATGGGGGCTGTTATGGCCAAGCGTTGCCATTTCATAGTCCCTTCCCCATGTCACTGCCCACAGGGCCCTGCCCAGGAACATACCAGGGCAGCTTTGTGTCTATCAGGTACTGCCTTTGCTGTTCACACTGCCTTCTTCCAGGTTTGAGCAGACCAGCAAAAGACATTTCTCAAAGCTTAATGTCTTATTCAGTGACCTTTGTCAACTTCTGTTAAGTAGCCTTTGTGATAGGTTGCTTGTTACAGATAGACCTGTTACCTACTGTGCCTCAAGAGTTGCTTTCCTTGCCAACACAGCACAATGAATGCTTTATTTCAGGGACAGTGACAGTGAGAAATAGAAAAGGAGAAAAGAACCAAAGTTAAACTGTCCAATGACTCTTGCACTGAAACCCTTGTGTCAAGAAGCCAGAATAGATCTAAAATTTTCCTTTCTTCTACCAGCCCTGCTTGTATCTCAGAATAAAACTCACTTTTTACAGTGTTTTCAGAACAATCCTTTTATCTCACAGGCAGATCATTACTGTTGGGCCTAATGCAGCCCTACAAGGGTATGTAAATGCTTAAGCTTACTTTGCAATAGCAGTCATTAATTTTAAGAAATCTATAAGACGGGAACCTGTATCAAAAATATTATGAGATGGATAACTAAAAGTCATCCAACCAAAATTAAGCTACTGGTTTGTTCACAGACGTTGCCCCCACCTTTCCTTCCTTTGTTCCTCCCTTCCTACTCCCAAGCTAAACATAGGAGAGAAGCTGTTTGTCATTTTAAGAAACAGTTTGCCCAATAATAGAAAAAAGGAGTCCCACCCTCTTTCAGTGAAGAGCAGAGGCAATTTTCCCAGTCCTGTTTGCACATAAACTCTACACACAGGAAGCAATATTATAAAATACAAGACAAAGCCGAACCAAACAATACGCCTCAGCAGCCAAGCACAGAGCGGGGATCAGTATCCTCATACTGCACCTCTGAGGGATGCAGCAGGAATCCTTTGAGCTTATGGTTGGTTGAGCCTTTTCCTCGAGCGTTCATTCATCGTGGAGCTGGCTGAGAGGAGTCAAGTGGGCAGCCCTGTGCTGGGAGCTTGGCACCGCCGCGCCGGGCCCTTAAAGAGACCATTGTGTTTAATCTCCTAGAATGTCATTTGTTATTCCTGCCTTTGCTGCCATGGCTCTGGGCACCTCACACACTCTCGTTACCCACGTCACTGCATGTGTTTACTCTAACAGAAGTGGTAGATGTTTCCACTCTTCTCCTTAACTCTTGCCTCTTCTCTCTTCTGCCACTTAGCCTCATCAACAAACACCCTCTTCATCCTCCAGACTATGAATTACAGAATTCTGTCGGTTCTCCTCACTGCAGAGAAGGGCAGCCAAAACAGGTTGTGGTCTTCAAAGTATTTTCGTCTGTCCTCATCCAGCTGCAGATGTGTCAGCCACCAGTTACAACAGGCTAAGGAGAGAGTAGACACCTTTGACAGTTCTGTAATAGACCTCATTTATACAGCTGAATTTGGCATGTAGTTCCATCAAGATTTGAGAAAAAAATAGTTTACAGAGTCTTATTTTTTTTGTTTGGTTCTGCAATTAGAACAGCTGACAGTTTTTTTCTTGCTTACTGGGTCATGCATCCTAGGTGCAAAAGAAAGAAAAATCTGAGGTGTACAGAGAATACAAATTGTTCCCTTCCAGCTTTTATCTAATGGACTTTAAATGGCATTAAAGGAAACCTCAGACAGAAGTTTCAAATCCCGGGTTCACTTTACCTAGAGGGAGCTTGAAAGCTTTACTTTTGTCTCAACCAATGTAGAAAGTTGGGACCATGGGCACTGTAATCTGCATTTGATCTTGAGAGTATCCATTTCCGTTCCCTTACTTTTAGACAGTTTAACAGAGTCAGCAGAGTCTGCTGAGCCTTTTCCTGCAGTATGTTCCAGCTAAAATCCCCAGGCAGCAGTCATTAGGGTCAGGCTCCATTTTCACTTTGACCTGCTGACAACTGAGATGGCACTTTGTTAAACAGAAGACTGTAAAACTTCCGATTTTCAGTGATTTTACATAAGATGCTTTCTACTGCACTCATGAGCCCAAGGTTAAGAGGAATTTAAGCTTCTTGAGAACAAATGCGGGGTTTTTTTTGTTTTGCTTGTACAGAGCATTAACACCATGGGGGTCTGACCCTGGCTTCAGCTTCCAGACATCCCAGGATTGCTAGCAAGGCTTGACACAGAAGCTGCTGAGTCTTTCCAATCCACCATTAGCTGTAGAGAAGCACTCATTACTTGAAGTAGGGCTGTCACAGCACTGGGAGCTCAGGAGAATGGAGATGCTGCACAGGGACCACAGGTACTTTTGGATTTTGAAGAGGGTACCACAGCACCTATCATGTAGTTAATTTAACTGGACCAAAGGAGAGCAACAGACACTTCAGTATTAGTCTTATTAAAAGGAGCTGGTAGCTGCCAGTATCTTCATTTTATGAAATGCAGCTGATTTCTGTAACAAAATTTTTTTCCCTATCTAGCATCAGGTAATTTTTCCCCAGCCTTTACAGAACTTGATTTTGTAGCTCTGCATCTGTTGCACTCCCTTTTTTTTTTTTTTCTTTTTTATTGGGAATATAAAGTCCCTTTAGAGGGACTTCTGTGGAACTTGCTAGTTTTGAAAACAAGTTCCAAGACAATTTTCTCATTGCCCTTTCTCTAGGAAACAGACAAGTTCTTTTTAGCATTTAGTGATACAAAAAGTTCACTGCTGTGCTGTTGGCTTCTCATATCAGATCTTAGTGCTTACTTGGTGCCAGTTCTCAGGCAGTTGAGTGGACAGATCCATGCCTCTTTAGAGCAGGTCCAATTAATTTCATGTAACTGTCCCCACTCTCTGAGCTGATGAGACCAATGAGAAGAAATATTGATATATGGGCTACAGTGCCCACAGAATCAGAAAATTATTCAGATTTGTCAAATCTTTGGAGATAAGGCCCACAGGTGTTGAAAGATGCCTTTGATCAGAACTTCTTTCTGTGTGATGAAAAGTAGAGACGACCATCGTGATCACCACAGCAGGCTAAAGGAACCTGTGGTTTCCAAAAGCTCGCTTTCTGTGGTCACAAGTGCATTTTTCTCAGGGCTGATACTGCTGACTTGTGAAAGTGACTGTGACACTGTTTCTGAAGCTCATACTTAGCAATCCTGTGAAGGAAGAATGAAGTCAGAGAAAACAAAGAAGATTTTCTTAGCAGGAGCAGTGCCTTTGCTGCTGGCACCAAGCAACAGGCTTAGTGTTTCTGGTCCCAGTGCTTATTTGGAGGAATATTTTTCCTGCTTCACTGCTCCATCAGTGACTGGTGCTGGTGGCATGGCTCTGGGCTATTTAAAAGGCCTTGGGGAAATGGCTGTGAAACAAGTGGCAACCAATTAGTATAATTCACATACTGGTGCCTGAGTTAACACCAACAATGAGAATCTGAAGCTGTTTGCAGCAGAGAAGTTCCTGAAGCACATCCAGAAAGTGTTAACATGCTGCATGCCAGGTGGTGAGAAGGTCACTGGGACAGAGATAATGAGCAGCTAGAAAAAAGAATTCACATGGGAACTTTTGTCTGCTCTAATTCTACCACCATTTCAGCTTTGTTCTGAGGATTCCTTTGCTGCAGAAGCTAATCAACTTTTCAAATACCTTTAAACACCAAAGTATAGAAGAATACACATTTATCATTGATTTAGCCTGCTTGGTTAGTGCCTCCCCCACCCAGCTGTAATCTTCCTCCTTTAAACAACTCCCCTGTGAAAGTCTTATTTTATGTTGCACAAGCTCTGGTCCCATTAGTAGATTTCCCTTGTGAAAGACATGCTAGAAAGAAATGGGGAAAGATTAGAGATTGACTTGAATATTCAGATTAGGCAGGGGCTTTTGTTTTCTGAGCTTCAGACTCCACTAAGCAGCCTGGTTGACACAGCAAGAATATAGAGGTAGTGCCCAAGAAAAGACCACTGGTTTTGACCATGCTTAAATAATAGTTCTACAGTCCTGCCAAGGCATGGACAAAAATTGCTCCCTGCTTTATCAATACTGGGATATCTTAGTGTTGCTGACTGATGAGCTGAGTAGACATACATCAGAGGGAATGGTGGGCCCCAGTGCTGCTGTTTACATGGAAGTTCAAAATGGCAATCCTGCTTTTCCAAGCCAAAGCTTAATTTATACCAACCTCACTAATGATGCTGATGAAAGGTAAAGCCAGTGTTTCTCATACATTTGAAAGCTGATCTCCCATTCAGAGAAGAGGAAACTGATCTCGTGCACCCCATTTCAACCCTGCATGTCTTGGGAAATGCAAGTTCACCTACCTTTTATGTGATGCCTGAGCTTATCCCCCTTCCATCCACCAGTCAGCCCTGCACACAACCTGCTACACTGAGCAAGGTCAAACTAAAGTCTCTGCACAGGAATGATGGGAAAACATCAGCATGATAACAGGGAAAGATATAACAAATGAGGGATGGTTAAAAGAAAAAGTTCTGAAATGTCCAAGGAGGAAGATAAATATGACAGATAAAAACACTAAACTGTACTTGACGCTATTCCTTTGACATAGGAAAGATAAATCTTTAAGGCAGCTGCATATCCTTTTTGGTGGATGAGCACCATTTCAGTTTGTGTACTGCATCCAAATATTTCAGCTTGAACACTTCAGATCCAGGGCTCTATATTTTTTCAAGTGCTTACAATCGGATTATAACCACCTCTGCTGACCGCCTTCACTGAAAATCAGGCAGTCATGGAGCAATTGTTTCCAATATGTCTGGAAATATCACCAGAGCCAAGAAATTAAATCTTCATGGCCTTTTTGAGGGGTCCAAGAATGTTAGTGCAGACAGCCTGCCTACTTTCCATTGAATACCTTGGCCAGTTACTCAGAACTGGATGTGCCATAGAGGCCTGCAAGGAGAGGAAAGGGAGGTGGGTCCATCTGGGAGAGGAGGTGGTACTTATTAGTAACGCATCACAGCCAACAAGCTTACATCAACTCAGAGCTGGCTTAAAACTGCATAGCAGCGGTACTGCTGGGCGTAGAACCCCAGCAGGAGAGAAGTCAGGACAAGCTGCAAAGCCTGCCTGAAACTCTGAGCAAATGCTTGGGGGTAGAGCTGTGTGAAGCTCCTTGTGCTGATGGTACTGCTCCACTTCACATAATCAAGCAAAGTGCATCTAAGAGTGCTTAAACTGTGTTGACACAAGTCAAAGACACTCTTTGGCTGCCCTAAGTCTCCCCTTAAGTTACACACAGAGGCTCTTTGTGGTGCTGGTTCATACCTACATTCTTACATTCTTTTAGATGGGCACTGCTTTCCTCATGGCACGGGCATCACCGTGCTTGGGGTCACTGGGTGCATTATTTTTTAGAATTATATTTTTCTCTTGAAGGTCTTTCTACAGAAGATGGACCTCAGAGGAACCATGTTCTTTGAAGTTGGTTTGGAGGGGTTTTTTTTTTTTTGTGGTGCTAGTTTTGAGGCAGCAGGGGAGGAAGGGTTTTATCTATTAAACTACTTCTGTGCTATGCTGTGCTCCTAAAGAAGTTTGCAGAGTGAGAAGGCATAAAGCTACACACAAAGATGAGCATCGTAGCTCAAAGCCTGTGACGTTTTGTCAGCTCATTTTTAGATAGTTTTTCTTACTAGGTGGTCTACAGATCCATCACTTTTAAGGCCACCTGCAGGCGTCAGCCAAAAAAGCCAGGCCACTGTCTTTACACTAAATGGGATCTGCATCTCCGTGGAAAGTCTTTTGGGACCCCACAAATGTAAAGTTGTTTGGGAAAAATGACTCTGGATTACTCACTCCTTGTGAGTCTTGCTCAGGTTTATTTTTAATGGCTGCTAGCTGGCTGTAGCAGTACACAGAGCATGTTTGTAGGGAAATCAGTGTCAAGAGATGAAGGTACAAGCCCCTCATTCACAGGAAGAGCACCTCAGTGTCAGGAGCAGAACTCTCCTGACTTTCTGTCTGTTCAGGTGACTAGGCCATATAAAGAGCTTCTATCTGACCCACTGTTGCTGGAAAATTTCACACTAGCAGTGTTGCTAATGCATAAGCCTCTCATTTTCCCAACTTGGGACAGAGGAATCCTGTGCTGTATGATTTTCCATGGTTTTTTTTATTTCCTGCACACTTCTTTTTCAAATTCAGTTCTTATTTCCTATCACTTAGAATGTGCTTGAAGATACAGAAAAATTCTGCCTTGTTTGCTGACTTGCTATTCTTGCCTTTGTTTCTCCACAGAATCTTATGGCCAGGGCCCTCTATGACAATGTCCCCGAGTGTGCAGAAGAGCTGGCCTTCCGCAAGGGAGACATCCTGACGGTGATAGAGCAGAACACCGAGGGGCTGGAAGGATGGTGGCTCTGCTCCCTACACGGCCGCCAAGGCATCGTCCCCGGCAACCGCGTGAAGCTCCTGATAGGTGCCGTGGTACAGGACAGCTCTCCTGGCCGGGATGTGCCCAGCTCAGGACTGATGAATCAGCCCTTCAACCACCAGAAGATCTACCAAGTGCCGAGCTCGCACACCTCGGCACGGGACCCTGTCTACCAAGTGCCGCCTTCCCACCAAAACCAGGGAATTTACCAGATACCCACTGGTCATGGTCTGGTGGGACAAGAGACTTACCAGGTACCACCCTCCATGCAGAGGTGTATTGATGGTCCAGCTGTGACTAACAAGGTGTGTGCATTTGCTTTTACTTCGTAGCTCCAGAGCCGCTCACTTGGGCTGAGAGAAGTATGGGATTCAGGCTCCTCCCAGGCTGAAGCACATTTGGCCTGTGGCACTCTCACATTATGTGTTCAAAAGAGCTGCTGCAGCAAGAGGAACTCTCCCACTTGTTAATGAACAGTTACATCATCTGCCCAAGTAATTTTTGTTTCATTAAAAATTATATACTATCTTGCTGGAGCAGTCCCAGTGGGTCTAAACTACAAAGAGGAATCAGTGTTTGATATGACAAGGGCCATACTTGTAAGAGTGAGGAAACAAGAGGATGATGATAATGAGGGATGTTTTAGTACTAAACCTAAAACTTTTAAGAGTGCACTTGATGTTTATCTACAGTTAAATTTCTTGGTTGAAAGTGACAGCTGCAGCAGCTCCATGATGCAACCATTACTGCATTATTGCATTTTGCAAGGGTCGCCCCTTGTTCCTGCTGTTCTTCTTAAGTTCTCCCCATCTTCTGCCACTCCCTCATTTTACCTTCACAGGATACCTGCCAGGTACCCTGGTGACAGAAAAGGAAGGAAGTATTACAAAGCCAAAAAGAAATTCTTTCAGTCCCTCCATTCCCAGTTCAACAGCTCCAGATATCAGCATCCTGCTTACCCTTAGAGCTTAAAGCACAGAATTAATATCTGAGTGGATGATGGCTCTCTCAGGAAGTTCTTTACTGGTTTAAACTTTCATCTAATTTAGTTTGGCAAGACTGTCTGTTTTGTGTTTTTCCCCCACATTGCCCACAAGTCAGCCTTTTTCATATCAGGCCTTTGGAAGACATCTTCTAATGCTTTTATTTCCTTGTTATAATTTCATTTTCCTTGATAAGAATAAATGGATTTTTTGTCTTCTGAGCAAGAGAGAAAGATCTGTGAAACCATTCCAAGTCAATTTATAAAGAAGTTTGCTTGCTCAGCTTTTCCACAGTTATGCTTTATAGGCTGTGCAGGAAGATAATACAAGAAAATTGCACTTGCTGCGCAGGCAGAGATAGGAGCTTTGTTGGAGCAATTACATGAATTTTCTTGATAACTCCCATGTATTTTCTCTCATTTCCTTCTTTCCATTTAGACTACATACACTGAAATCTTTTCCAGGATACTCTTTGCCTATCCACAGTGGATACCCTCCAAGGCAGTTAGTGAACACCTGGTAAATAATCTTTTGATGGGGCAGCAGAGAAGAGATCTCATTTTAGGGTATGGCTGCAAGAAACATTTTAAATCACTGTTCAGAGATGCCTCAGCTATCCACCTTGGGCACAGGAGATGCACCATACAGCAGATCTGCACTAAAGTCTGTAGGAAAGCCCAAGGAATTAGTTTGGAATGAGCACTAGGTACCTTCATTTTAGTACCTGACTTGCCTAAATACTGTTAGGATAGTTTGCTTAGCATAATTAATGTATGTTTCTACTCCACACAGAAAGAATTTTCCAACTGATAAGAGGTTTTTTTCTCCCTCCTCCCACCCTCTCCAGCTCCAGTGAAAACAACAGGACATTCTGTATAAACCTGTTGGCTGCTAGGACTGTGTTAAAACCGTTGAAACACTAAGAGACTGAAATCTTTGTTTTAGTCTAAGTGCAAAGTTCTTGACTTTGAGTTGAGATACAAATATCAGAAGCTGTGAAGCACCTGTTTTCTCCAAGTTTCTGCTGAGACATTTTTTCAGCAACCTTGATTATGAATTTTTCTGAATTCAAGTAACCTTTAGAAAGTTATCTATTTGTCAGAGTTGTGACTTGTTTTCATTTAATTCCTTGCAACCCATGAAAGACCAGCTATGCTGCTCACTGTAAAATAACTAAACATACACGTTTATAGAGGATTTCATCCTCAATCAAAGTAAATGCCAACCTGCTTAGCCCTAGCCAATATTTGCTACTTGCTTTAGTCCTGACTTAAATTTATTTAACCCAAGAGTCCTTGCTCTCAGTATTCACTGTGTTGTATTGAGGCTGGCAAACCTCATGGCAGCATCCTGCTTTGACCAGAGGTAGATATGTCCCTTACTCCTTGGGATTTCTCAGTTCTACACTAAAAGGAACCCGTTGGGATTGAATCCATGACAGGCAAGAGACGACCTACCAGTGGTGTCTGAGGTAAAACTACTCCTTTCTGTATCATCCCAGTCTTGCTAAGCTGCTTTTTTACAGCTACAGCTGCAACTCTGCTAATGCCTTTGTGAAAGAAAAGCCTAATTAAAGGAAAGCACTTTAGCACTTGTCTTCTTTGTATGAGGAAACAGTCTGCCCTCCAAATCCTCCTTCTCTAGGGATCAGTAAAAACAATCCTTAATATTAAGAAAAGCTGGGCATCTTGAAGGTTTGATTTGGGGTCTCTTTGCTTTGTCTTCCAAAATGAATAATATCTTTTCTCAGACTTATGACACCTGCTTCAAAGGCTTAAATGAGCCACTCTGGCTCCTTCCATCAGCAGAACCAGCTGGTGAGCAAGCTGTGTATTTTGGTAATCGTAAGGACATTGAGAGGTTTTGCTGCAAGTTCTTGCTGTATGCAAGTCTTCTCCCTTCCCACAGCAGGAGCTAGAGAAGAAACCTGTGTCCTCTGGACATCATTTTAGGCAAGACCAGCAGCAGTTTCTGTGCCATCCCTTTCTGCACGTGTCTGCTTGCTTCCCTTGTGCAAACATGTGGCTTGGCTGCCATACAGGTTTTGCAGGCTCAGGGCTCAGGAGCTGCTGTCAGGCAGGAATTGTCTAGCCTGGAGCAGCAGTAAATCAACAGCGGGCATGTTATTAAGCTGTGCTGAGGTAACCCATCTCCTAAGCCAGCAAGGCAGAGCGAGTCAAAAAGGAGTCCTGAGGCAGGTAATTACAGTGATTAATTGATTCTGGCCAAACTGGTTGCTGAGACCAGAGCTGTACTGGCTCCCTCTATCAAATAAAAATAGCACCTTCTAGAACTCACTCTACCAATGACAGAGATAAGGAGCGTTCAAATTAGCCTTGGTTAGCCCCAGGCTTTTGCAGCTCTGCTGCAAGTTCAGTCACAAAACCCCAAAGTGTGGAGAGCATCTGAGGAGTGTAAAGAGGTGGAAGCTGTGTCTTAGAATTTATTCCCTCTTTCTGTGCTCTACTTTGGAACTTACTCTCTTTTGCTGCAGCCAGCAAAGAGAAAGAACCTTCAGACAAATCTGACATTCAGGAAACTGGATTTTATTCTTGTCACAGAATTCTGCATGGTCTTGAGTGGTGCTTTTGCATCTCATCTGCAAAATATGTGGGTTAATTATGAGGGACTCATTCTGTACAGATTGCTTTGAGAACATCTTTTGGGAAAGGTGCCAACAGAGCACAAAGATTCTTTTGCATCTGATTAATCATTAGTGATCAATCATTAGTTCACACCTAAGCTGTGAGGTAGGGAAAGCTACGCATGAAAAAAAAAGTCACTGCCATAATTTAAACACTCATTTTCTGGTTCAGTGTTTCCCCTAGCTGATCTGTTGTGCTGTCCCTGCCACCCTGCAAGTAGCATTGACCAAAAAAATTAAGGGAATTATTTCCTTGTTGGAAAACAGCTTTCTGTAGGAACCAATAGCTGTCAGGAGAACTGTTGGTGAAGGAAACTCTGCACAAAACAGAATGAGGCTGATGTTTGTCCAGGGAAGAGACCGGACTGTGGGAGTTACCAGCCCTGAACTACAGCTCCCACAAGGCACAGACCAAATCAGGCAAATAGGGATTAATGCCAGCTTGGAACAAATCACCTTTTTTGTTTGTTGGTCTGTTTGGACTGGAACGCTGCAGTTCAGGAAACACTCAGATTTATCCACCTTTTAAAAGTGGATAGAGCGGAATAGGGAAGGAACTCATCTTCATCCCCCGCCTATTTCCAAGTATAAACATGTCCTTGACAAATCAAGGGTTTCACACTCCACCATCCTACTTTATCAAGAGGTCACTGCCTTCAGCAGGAGGTTTGGGTAAACCATGGCTATGGGAACAGACCTTGTTCCCTGGATTTTATTTATGTTAAGAGTCATGCTGGTTCAATGCACGAGAAAGTAGAAACACCACCCCACAAGCAGCACCACCCTGAGAATTCTGGCACAGACTTCAGTAGCAGGACCCAGTTAGTCACATTATGACATTTTTCCTTCCAATTACACAAGTACTGTCCTAGCTGGGAAGAAACAAATGGCTCCTTATAACGTTAGTTCCAGAAATAAGCCTGCCTTTACATTATTGTCTTCTTTTCCTTGCCTATTTTCCCATTTATGAAATAAGAAGATAAAGACATTAAGCACAGTAAAGAGTTGTGTGACAGATTATTTTGTTATTAGAAAGAATGAGATCATATCTAGTGTTTTGCAGTTTGTTGGTAAAATGTATTTACATTCCAAGATAATTCCTCATTTACCCTCAGGCCTGAAATACCACAGTTTCCTGTGATGGGGTTTCCATAAATGGCCCCAGTAGTGATCATATAGTCATTCTTCTCTTCTGCTTTCACATTACAAACTCTACTTTGGGGAATTGTATCCCTCATAACAAAATATTGCTTCTGTGTTAAAGTGCTGAACACACAGGAAGTTTGCTGAGTGCAGCAGCAATGGTAACACATGCCTCAACACTCAGAGCTTGCTTTCACAAAGTGTGCTCTAAAGGATGAAAATACCTCAAGTTAAATGCAAGCTCAGTGGTTAAAACAGCACACAGCTATTTTCTTAGGCTCGGGAGTTTCCCTTGTAACTTTCCATGTGACGTTAATAGGAGAACAACCATTTTACTGATAAAAAGTCAGTGCAGTTAATCCCTCATCCACGAAGCAGAGTAAGCAGTAGTTAGTCACTGATGTGATTTGTAGAGAAGTATTTCAAGAAAAAGACTCCATTTTATTAGGCTGAGCAAATATATGAGCTCAACATTACTCCCTGTTCCTCCCTGAGCACAGGGCTCTTTTTCATCAGTTCTATTTGGAGACCAGAGGCATGCATTTTTCCCCTGGAGTATCAGAAAAAAAGGCCAGTCCTGCAGTCTCATGCAATAACTGAGGGCTCCAGGGACACAAATCTGTCTCCCCAAGAGCAGGATCAAGCCTTTGCTAAAAATAGTAAAACAATAGTAATAGGAATAATAAAAGAAAAATGCAAGCTTATGGGCTCTTTCTTGGTGGTTAGAAATCTAACTGAGTATTTGGTTATGTCTGAAACAAAACACCAAATTCAGGTAACCTAAATTGCCCTCTAAGTACTAAAGACTAAGTACAGCAGCAGAGCATTTTAGAAAAAAACATTCCACATGAGTGGAAAACTGATTATTCAGAAAGTGAATCTCATCATAAGGAGGAAGTGTGGTTTCTGGAGACCAGAAATGGGTAGATGAAGACAGGTTGCTGGCCATCAGAAAATGCAGTTCTAGTGAAATCTAAAGTCTTGGCAGGCATTCTATGATTTTTTCAGATGTTTTGATTTGAAGGATGACTAATTAGCATCAGAATATCATCATTCCATATGTTTGCATGAAGCATTTCAGTTTTTCTTTTTTAAATAGCAGTGGCAGTATTGCATCTTTTTTTTTTTTTCGCTAACATGAATCTAAATTAATCTTTCTCCCCAAACAGATTGTTAAAATGGGTGCAAAGTGAAATTAAGGTAGCTGAGTTCCTAGGAGACGGGAACCTTCCATAAGCCAGTCTATCCCTAATCCTTAAAAGACAGTAATATATTCCCATTGGGTCTTACCATCACAGCTTTTAAATATACACGGACAGTCGTGACTGAGGTCTGGCAAAAAAAAACAATTAAGGATGGAGTTTATATCTGTTTAAAAGGTGTCTTTGCCTTCCATAAACTTGCCAAAGCAAGCTGTGCTAATCTAAACACCACTTACTATAAGCACTTGTCTGTACAGCTGCCCTGAGATACCCATACAGAAATGGAGCCAATACAGCTTGTGAGCCAGAGAGCCTCTACAAATGAAATAAAATCAAATCAAGCTTCTTTCTCATGGAAGGTTTTATTTGCCTCTCTGTCTCAGAGCAGTGTAGTTCCCAACTTAAATGATTTAGGGGCACTTCCATTGTTTCTGCCCAAGTGTAACTCTGAGAGCACACTTGTAGAATTGAAACTCTCTGGCAGTGCTTTGTCTCAACCATTTTTTTGCCCACTGGGAAATGCCGATTCACAAAAACTGAAATTGATGACAGGGAAGGATCTGTTCTGAGAAATGTCTTAAAGGAAGGGAAACAAGAAATCATGGAAATACCCTGTTACAACAATTCCCAAATGAAGCTTTCTCCCTAATCTAGAAATTCAATGTAGGAGGAAAGAAATAACAGAAAAAAGATGAAACACCTCAAAAGAATTAAAATTATTTGTATGCACTGTACCAAACTGGTTTTTGATGTGACCCTTTAGGATTTCATGTCATTCACAGCAAGACACAATCTGCCCTATCTTAACACCTCATCCTTTTTCTTTCTTTCCTCTCCTCTGCCAAACTTGCCCTAAACTTGGGCTTCTGTCTTTGAAAAGAGACAGTCATAGTATTACCAGCACAGAAAACAAGCTCTGGTTTGCAACTGGTTCTTCATGTGATGACCTTTTTAAAGCAGGGAGACTAGACAGACTGGGATGGCCAAAGCAAGATACTCTTTTTTTATCATGGACAAGAGACCCAAATGCTGAGGAGCTGAGTTTTGCCACATACTTTTCCTTTATCTAAACTGCAGTTCAGACTTAATCACAGTTTTCCAGAGAATGCTTTAGCAGACACACATCACACAGTAATTGGGGGGGATTCTTTATCTGTAAGACCCATCCATAGACATTATTTCAGAGTTCATGACTGTGCTATCACCAGTCCTGTGACCCATCAGCTTTTTAGCTCTGTTGGCCAATGCATGCAAAAATGATGATGTCTCTGTCTGCCTAAATATGAGTAATTGTCATGGAGATGACATTACACTGGTAAAACTCTTATAAAGAATGTTGGACAACTATCCTCTTCACACTCCTCTTTAAAATGCCAATAATTTAATAGAAATTGTATGATTTGCTCATCTCTCTTGTTCTCTTCCTCTCCTCTCCAAAGCAGGACATTCTCAGAAGTGTTGGTTTGACTGTCTTTCATTACATTTTGTGAGCAAGAATGACTCTTACCAGAATCTTGGAAATACCCCTTCCCAGTCAGCCTTGCAGTTCAAGGCCAGCCTGTCCCACTGAAGCAAGCAGAAATGTTGCTCATAACACAACTGGCAGCAAGCCCTAGAGCTGATGTGAGAGAGAATGGGATCATGTCACGAAAACATCATAAAATAAAGAAAAAAAAAATCCAGTCAAATCTTGCCAGTGACAAAGCTGTTGAGATTTTTTTCTTTTGTGTGTTTTGTACAGCTCATTTGGTAAGATCTGGAGATACAGACCTTTTTATCTGCATTTAGTTTGCAATCATGAACATCAGTGAGAAAAAATTCAACACTATCATCTAAAGCTACAGCTAATGCAAGTTCAGCACTATTCCACCACACTTCATAGAGCCCTGTCATTTTATTCTAATCAGAGCTTAGAACATTTGTGTAACTCCACAGATTTATTTTTTTAAAAAGTTGTTTGGAAAGACTATAAACCTGCACTTCAGATTTAGGAAAAAAGCAAAACTTAAAAATACTGTAACGACCCTTCTTTTCTATACTGATGAATGGAAGAAGTCCTACCAGAAGTTAAACATTCAGAATTAGGCTATTTGCAAAGCAGTTGGTTATACCCTTTTCACCAGCAGTGAGGGTTTAAATCCAGGCCAGTTTGTGATGTCACATTTTTTATCTTAAATTTGTTTCACAACTTGTCCTCTATATCTTCAAGACTCATGAGCCAAAACTCGTGTAATTCTTGTTGAAATAATACAGCCTCAAAATTGTAACACCCATTTTCCTTACATGCTGTTGTGACAATACCACAGGGGTGTTTTTTAAGATTAGGCATCTACTGGTGAGGCACTTCATAGGCACGCTTAAAAGTTTCTGTTTAAATGCCTGAGCCTGAAGAGTTAAGCATTTTTAACACACCATGAATAAGTGACATCTGGACCTGCTTTAGGTTTTGAGAGCATTTACAGCAGAATCTTCACAGGTATAGGTCTTGGACAGCAAATGGAGATTGTGTAGGAGAAAATAAGCAGTTTTTTTAAAGATAAAAGCAGCATCAAGAAATAAACGAGCTCTGTACCCGGGCAGTATTTGTCATGTGTCCTTATCTTCACACATCTGAGTATTCTAAGAAATCTCAGTGGTGAACGCCCCCTCAGAAGCAGGCAGAGGTGTCACAATGCTCCTTGGTGCCGCGTTCCTTTTTGCCACGTGCTACAGCTGATAACAGAAAATCAATACAGCCACTTCTGGCAATTTCCTCTTGCCTGGCAGAGACATTTGGGCCTTAGCACTAGAAACAACTCATAGTCCAATGCATCAGAAAAAATGCCTCTACAGACTTCCTCTCCTCCATCCTCTTCCAGCTTGTGAGACTTGATCAAAGCCCTCCAACAGCTCAGTCTTGGCAGAAAATACTACACCAGAACATTTTATAGTGGTCCAATGTTCATACATTATTTGGATTAAAATAAAGTGCTATGAGTTCATAATCTTAAGACCTGTAGCAACTTACAAACCCAAACACTGATAAGAGTATCCTTAGCACATGTGAAATTCCAGCCTTTACTCATTGGCAGCAGGGAAATACACTGTCATTGTATACAGCAAATAAGTAAAAACATGATTGCTTGTTTTTTTCAGAGCAGGCAACAGAAAGTGATATGGTAGGTATTAGTGGCAGGAAATTTATTATCAGTCACTGGAAATCCTGATGCAGCTTGCAGAATACATGAGTGGAAACATTGTGTGCTTTCTGTAAAAATGACAGTTTTAGCCAGCTAGCCAGGTTCTTTCAGATACCTAAATTACCTGTGTGCTTTTCAACCCAGCCTTCCTGCTGTTCAACTTAGCCACTGAAACCTCCCCAAGGGGAAAAAAATTGCAAAACAGTTAGAGAGACACACATGGCTTCCTAATTTCATGCAGCAGAACAGAAAGAAGGGCTAGAGTGGTTCACTGCCTGATCTGACATAATTCAATGGCCTCTGTCACTGCCTTGCAAAAGGCTAGGACTTCAAGAGAATAGGGAGTTCTTTTCCCCTTAAGTCTCTCTGATATTTCCCTATATTCTCTTTGTCTGTTTTATGCTTGTTCCAAGCCTAAGAGAGCCCAGGTGCCTGTTACATACCCACTTAAGGGGCTCAGCAACAGAATTTCAACACTTAGAGCTTCATGTTAAATCTAAAGAAATAATTTACAACAGTAAACAGACATGACTTTTTTTTTTTTTCATTTCCTTACACTTTGATTCATTTTTCCCACACCCAGGCTTCATGCCAGCCCCCTTTTATGCACCACCACCTGGGCAGAACTCTTCCCAGGGTAAGCAGTGGATGGCAGCAGCTCATCAGCTGCTGAGCCCTGCCCGAGGGGTGAAGAGGAGAGCATCGTGGGGGGAAATATGTTTTAATGCAATTTTTTGTCCCAATTTAAAATATATGCCACTTCTTTCCCACCTTCAAAAAGCGCTATTTATTTAAAGGTAGTCAGCAGGCATCAGTGGGCTCTTGGGGTTGAGACACCATACTGGGAAATACCAAGCTGCCCTTTTTAGCTCCCCTCAGCCTGTGATTTGGGTGGGTCAAGGTGTTGCAGAGATGCAGTGCACTTCTGATCACTTCTGTCACCTGTAAAACTCACTTGTTTCCCATCATTCTGCATATCAGGAACTGCAGTTCATGAGAACAGGCCAATTTTGCCCTCACGGTGCTTCTATAAGTTCTGAGTAATTTTGTTTGCTTCAGTAGGTTTATTTGCTCTTTGTCCTTGTGAAACAATGTAAACTACAGTGTTGTGTATCTGCTGTAGGCACGAGAATGAGAACGGTCTTCTTGTTGCCGTAGTTAGGAATGTTCTCTGTTGCAGCCTAACATGCCTTTTAATCCTGGAAGAAACAGAATGTTGGTTTTTCCCCCCCTATATTTAGGAAAGCAGGATTTAATGAACCACAGGGCTGGATATTTTGTAAAGTACATGCACATTCAGCTCTTTTTTCTTGTTTAGGGACATGCCATTGGCATGGAAAAGGCCCAAGTAATTGCTTTTGGATGAGCATGGTCTTCAGAAAGAACAGAACAAACTTTCTGCTCAGTTGTCTTTGTTTTGCAGTACTGAAAGTTTGAAGGCTCATTACACGTTTCACCAGAGCCAAAGCTGGTCCCTGTTAGCTGCTCTGCACGGACTAAGTGGTTAACAATGTTTTGAGAATGTTGTTGGGCTAGATAGTTTGTGGGAACACCATCTGTTTCCTTTAACATGTAAACAAGGAAAATTGCTGGTTTGAAATGCAGGATTATTTTTTTATACTTGGGTGACCACAAGCATTCTTAAAAGAGAAGAGGTAAAAGGGAAAATAATCCTTATGAGGTATGAAGTGCAATGGCGTTTGTTAGAAAATAAATTTGTGAGTGTCAGATGGGGCTGCTATCCCTGTTCTAGAAGTGGCTAATGTAGAACGTTTCCTTTGCAGTCACCTCCTTCCTTCTGAATTCATCTTCAAAAGTAAACTACCATCAAAAATAAAACCATAAAAAATTGTTCAACAATGCATTGGAAGGGCTGAGCATCCCATTCAGAAGCAGCAAGTTAATTTAATATATTTATGGGTAAATATCCAAATTCAAAAGTTACTTCTAAATATCCAAAATCAAAAGTTACAGAAGTTACTTCTGTTTCTTCCTCAAGCAGAAGAAGCAGCACAACCCCATGTCCTGATGACCCATGTGAGGTCATGAGAGTAAGAACAAATGCCCCACATTTTTCCTTTGTCAAGTAATGGGGGCATTCTTTTAATTACTGTTACAAAATGTTTACTCAAGATAAGCTTTGGTGATGAGCTTCTTCTGTTCTGAATTGACCCGGAATAAGCAGTCCAGCTTAAGGAAAAGCATTGGAATGAAAGAGGGGTGGAGGTACAACAGGAAATATTCTTGTACTCAGTACAGACCAGATTATCATCTGCAGGAGACTTTGCTGTGAAATTGCTCATAATATGTTGTTACTGGATCATGATCCTCCACACAGGAAAATATACCCAAGTCACTGGGAGAAAAAAGCTGTCTTTCATGTTATCAGCAAACCTTGGTTGTTGCTGGGTATCTTAAAATCATATTTTCTGCTTTTCATATGACTTTTTTGAAAGCCTAAAGAGGAGCAGACATAAAAGCATCTCATGCATTTTTATTTGGAAAATAAATGCCACCATAAGTGGAGTGCACTGCTAACCACAGCCCTGCAGACACCTCAGGTCCCTCTGTCCACAGTTGCACTTGCAGGCAGACTTTACTCATGAATACCCAGAATCAAGCATTTTGCACTTTAACCTCTCACTTTCTTTGACAGCAGTTAGACACACACAAAGCACATTTTTGTTTCAACCAAATTAAGGAGTGACACTGCTTGACCACTGCTTCAGGTCTGGGAAAGAGCAAAAGTGCCTAGATAATATAAAAAGTCCTGCAGTGCTGAGTGAAACTGGTTTCCTTTGTGTGGTCTATGTAGCTTTAGTGTAGCTTTTTAGGATTGTATCAGCACAGTAAATAAAACCAGCACCCTTGTAGTACTGTAAATATTTCATATGGCATCTGGTATGTCAGGATTTTTTGAAAAGTGGGAAAGGCCTCTAAAGATGGGCTACCAGAGTAATTGCAGCTGCATGAAATTCCTGTGTGCAGAGTGAAGGAGAATTTCTCAGTAAGTACTGGGCATGAGCAAGCTTCTCTTCCATGCATGTTCCAGGCTCCATGGTGCAAAGATATCATTGACCAGGGATTCTTGTTACAAAAGCAGGGATTCTTGTTACAAAAGCAAAATACCATGTTTAGCTATGAGAAGAACAAGTGGTTTTACTTGTGTGTGCTTAGGGACATGGCTTGGTGGTGGACTTGGCAGTGCTAGGTTTATGGTTGGACCACTGATCCTAAAGGTCTTTTCCAGCCTTCTGTGATTCTATGCCTTATTGCCTGTGCTGCTTGGATCAACTCCCTTTTTTATATTAGAGGCCTGTGACTTTGTTCATGGAGATCAATTCTTTGAGCAAGAAGAGTGGTGGTGTCTTGTATCACAAAATCACAGAATGAACTAGGTTGGAAAAGACCTATGAGATCTTCAAGTCCAACCTGTGACCTAACACCTCCTCATCAACTAAACCATGGCACTGAGTGCCACATCCAGTCTTTTTTTAAAAATGTCTAGGGACAGTGATTCCACCACCTCCTTGGGCAGACCAGTGCCCAATCACTCTTTCAGTGAAGAATTTTTTTCTAACATCTAATCTAAACTTCCCCTGGCACAGCTTAAGATTGTGTCCTCTTGTTCTGTCAGTCATTGCCTGGGAGAAGAGATCAGCCCCCAGCTGCCTACAACCACCTTTCAGGGAGCTTTAGAGAGTGATAAGGTCTCCCCTGAGCCTCCTTTTATCCTGAAGCAGTTCAGTCATTCAGCTTCTGGTATGGAACAAAACTGAACAAGTGGGTATAAAAATTTCACACTGAGGAGCCAATATCTGTCTTATTGGAGCCTGTCACATCCTGAGTCCTGCATTGTCCCTCTAGGCAGCAAGCAGCAGGTGAAGCAGAGCCAGACTGCAGCAGTGCACCATTCCTCCTGCTTCCAGCACTGCGTGGGGCCTTTGGCTGCCTGCCGCAAACACCCTGTTGTTTCTTTTCTCTGGGATGGTCAAGCAGTTTCCCAGCATATTAGCAAGCAGCCTAATGCCACTGTGTTCACAGCAGCAGAAGAGCTGGTGGAGATGGGCTACCCAGGAAACAGCCATTTGTTTTTACTGTACATTGTCAGTGCTCCCAGAGGATCACTTTAACACACTGAATGACTCATTGAAGCAACTCCATGGTTGTAATTTTGTAGCCCTTGGAAGGAACCTTTAAGTAAACATGACTTAAAACCAAATCCTTCTGTTCTTGACTTGGGTAGAAAGCATTTGACTGGCAGTACACAGCTGGGGGGAAAAAGGATGCAAAATGTATATGGCAAACTATTCTAGTCTGGTCACTAACCCTCACTGGCAGAAAAAGCATGAAGAGGTGATGTTGATACAAGTTAGAATTTTCTCTGGCAAACAGAATAATCCCAGTACTACATGAGAGTGGCCTGGGAGGGATACTGTCTGGAGTGACCCATTATGGGAAGCTTCCAGTAACTTCAGAAAGAACTTCCTTCAAAGTTTTTGCCCATAGATAACTTTTTCAATGCAGTAGGTGACTCTTGTGGGACAAAAACAGCCTGTCATAAATGCAATATTTTTAGATTCTTTTTTTAAAAAACTCCTGTGTATGTAAGCCCTATTAGCCCCATGCCCAATTGAGCAGTTCTCTCATATGCAGCACTCTGGAGACTCTATCACTTCCAGTTCCTGTCTTCAGATGGTAATTCAAGGAAAAGCACTTGCAAAAGCCATAGTCTTCCCCTGCCTGCCAGGTGTGAGTGTTCCTCCTTCCCCCAAGGCCCACAGAGTCAGGGCAGGGGCTGGTGCTGCCTTGGGCTGCTCACTGAATCAGACCTGTCCTTGTGCTGGCAAGGCACCCACCCAAGGAGGAATCCAGTGGTTGTTTCATGGGACAGGGACAGAGACTGCACAGCCAAATCTGGGCAGCAAGTGAAAAGAAGGAAAGCCTGTGTTGTTAACATAGCAGAGAAGCAGTAGGGGGTTAACATGAGGGACTTCCCCTGAAGACCTCAGTCAAGACAAACTCACTGTGAAATCTGGCCAGGATGCAAGGACTCCTTACAGCAAACACTGCCACAGGATCCTTACTGAGTGTTTGGGTAGAAATGCTGTTGGTATGTCTCGCATACATTTCTAAGGAGAGTTAGGTAGCTCTGGTGTAAAGTTTTCCCCAGCCAAGTACAAAGCCACATCTTATACAAGCCTATGTAATTTATCATGTTGTGCCTTTGAGTTACAGTATTTATATTTTTTTCTTAGAGCTAAATAGCACCAGCAGAAGTTCAGATGTCAGCATTTCCACTATAAACCCAGTTCTCTTTTGGGGTTAGGTAACATTTATTTTATACCACACTGTACTGAAATTCTGCTGTGCAGATGCTGTCCAAGACTTAAGGCATTTATTTTTCACCAGATTTTATTTTTAGTTATTATGGTAGTTAATGGTTTAAAAAATGTCAGAAAATGTAAATTCTAAGCTTTCTTGTTTCTCAGAGGCTGTTATTGCATTATATACTTCAAGAATGGCTTGACATTTCCCATCTCTTAGCCACTAACATGAAAAAACCAAGCAGAGACAGCAAAATTGAATGTCCTGCTTTGGAAAGTTTAAGCATGGCATTTTTATGTAAAGAACTTCCAAAGCCTCAACTCACACTCAGTTCTCCAGGATGTTGTGCTATGGAGCACAGTAACACATGGAGTCCTGATGGAGTAGCTGGGAAATACCTCTACAGCAAAGGTGTAGACTCCCAGAGACTAAACACAGTATTTTAAGCCTCTGAGAAGGAGTGGGGACACTCACACCTAGTAGAATCAGCCTTGATCTCAGCGAGTGGGTGGTGCAGCCATCACCTCGTGTGGTCTGTGCTAATGGGAGGTCAGTGGGAAGAAAGGACAGAGCTCTCAGACCTGCACAGAATCTGTGCTTGGAAGTAGAAGACAGTGTAGAGCACTAGCAAACAGTCATGTCAGGGCTGGTCTGGAAAGAAAAAATGGTGCATTTGCAGCTACTAACACTCATTTAAAGTGTTTGGCTCTCAGAAGGGTATGCAGACCGGTGTTACTAACATTGCCAATGATGCATGAATGTTAACAGGATTGGATTGCTCCAGAGAGAACATCCTCAGAGACTTAACGTTTCCTCTTTTTGCTTTACCCACAGGTAATAACACCAGTCAGGTCAGGACAAGGTTATGTTTATGAATTCCCTTCTAAGCACCAGAAGGATGCCTACGATATCCCCCCCGTTCGCCCTCTCCAAGGGGTAAGTACCAATAAAAGTGCCAACAGGGCTGACAGAGCACAAAAGGTGATGAATTTTTACCAGACTTTTATAAGCAAGGCAAGTTCTCCCATTTCAGAGAGAAAATACGTTTTAATTAGATGCTGTGGCTTATTCACAGATCACAGACGTATTTCAAAGTTTTATTTGATGTTGACTAAGATTTGGCAGCACACCAAATGCAAAAGTCCCATTTGTTCTCTCTGTTTTGATCAAAGAGTATATCTAAACAGAATAAACTTGCTGCCTGGGAACATTTTTTTGCCCTGTACTTTGTTGATGCATAGTTGACAGTAATTCACTCAGTAAGAGTAAAAATATCGCCCAGATGAACAGCTGCTATGCAGGGAGTTGTTTTCACCACCTATTGACTGCACCATGTCACTGAGCTTGAACTATTATCTTTGTTCTGGAGAGCACCCTTAGCAGTGAGTGCCCAGGACCACAGGTTTGTAGAGTGGATGCTGGCAGGACCTGGAACTCAAGCCCCCTGAATGTAAGGGTGTGATCAGTTCTGATCATATGTTCACCCCAAGAGGTATCTGTAATAGACGGACCCTGATTTACCTCTCAGGAGAGAAGTCAGCCTTGACTTCATCTCTCCAGCCTGCTGTCCACACCATTGCCCAGAGGAGGCCTAGAAAAATGCATTTCCTCCTAACTGTTCAAAATTCTAGGCAAATCCAAGATGTTCTCTCATATTAAAAAAAAAAAAAACCCTGAAGAACTCTGGTCATGTTCAAACTTTCTGAGAGGAAACACAGAAAAAAGAAAATTCATCTAATAGCAGAACTTTCCCTGAGATGACTTGTTTCTGTAATCAATTTATTCTTTCTTCAGATATATGACATTCCCCCCACTTTGGTTAAGGGGCCTGCACTTCCAGTTCCCATGGGAGAAGCAAAAGCCTTAGGAGTGTATGACATACCACCTGCCAAAGGGGTAAGCATTATTTTGTTTCCACAAGATCCTGTATTTTCGTGTCTGGCCAAAGACATGTTATAACAAGGATTCATGTAGGATCCTGAAGGAGAAGGAGATTCAGTACTTCAAAAACTTCCTTAGGTTTTTAAATTGTTAAAACTGGTGAAGCACTGCATCAAAATTAAGGTTATGAACTATAAATTGATAATTAGACCTACATTATCTTTGTGGCAGCATGCTGCCTTTTTGGATTTTGCTGCTTGTGGGGATTTGCATCGAGATGAGTGATAAAAGTGAGATATTAAAACTGACTCTCAGTGAAACTTAAGTGTCTGACTCTTTGAAAGTCAGTAGCAGATCTTCCATCCCAAATGGAAGATGGTAAATATTTCGCTATTCTAGTCAAAGGTTTCATGTTTTGTTTTCTGTGATCCAGGTCTATGCTGCACCTCCATCTGCATGCCAAGATGATACAGCCCTGAGGGAAAACTTGCAGGATTTTTCATCTTCAGTGGGCCACAGTGTAAGACCAGAAGGAGTATATGATATTCCTCCTCCCACTACCAAAGCAACTGGAAAAGAACTTAATAGATTTTCTCCTGAGAGCCTATTATTGCCAGGTGGAATGCCGCAGACACAGAGTGTTTATGACATCCCTACAAACCATCAAAACCATTTTCTTGGACAGCAAATTGCACCTGAAAAAGATGTTTATGATACCCCGAGGGGAGTTGCATTCCCAGGACAACAGACAGGACTCAGTGAAAATCCCATTGCAGAAGGAAGAGAAGGTGTCTATGATGTGCCACCACCAGTCCTCCAAGACAATAAAGGCTTACAGGATGTGACTGATGGGATGAATAGGTTGTCTTTCTCCAGCACAGGAAGCACGAGGAGTAACATGTCCACATCGTCAACGACATCAAAAGACTCTTCTCATTCAGCATCAACTGCACAGGACAAAAGACTAATCCTTGATCCAGACACTGCCATAGAGAGGCTTTATCGCCTCCAGCAGATGGTGGAGGCAGCTGTCAATCACCTCACAGCCTTCATCGCACCAGACTGGCGGTCCTATGGGTATATGGAGAAACACATCAATGAAATTCACGCTGCTGTGGATAAGGTAGAGCAGTCGCTGTTGGAGTACCTCCAGTTTGCCAAAGGATCAGCAGCCAATGCTTCCTGCCTGCCTGAGTTCAGCCTCCTCAACAAAATGAGGAGGGAGGTGCAAAGGTTGGAGGACTCTCACCAGATCCTTACCCAAACCAGTCATGACTTGAACAGCTACAGCTGGTCTTTGAATGTCCTAGCTGTCAACAGAGTGCAGAACAAGTGCGATGACCTGGATCGGTTCGTTATGGTGGCAAGGACGGTCCCGGACGATGCCAAGCAGCTGACCACCACCATCAGTGTCAATGCTGAGCTGCTCTTCAGACAGGCACTGGGCAGTTCCCATGTCAAAACCATAGCAGAGAACATAATGAACGCTCCTGACTGTGTGTATGACAGTCCTCAGATGCAGCGGCATGGAGAAAAGGCACAGAACCACTGCAGCTCCCTTCCCCCCCTCCTGGGTAAATGCCAGCACCCTTACAGTGCCACCAGTGAAGGTTCAGAAAAGAGCTGGATGGATGACTATGATTATGTTCACCTGCAGGTAGGTAAACCCAACACCTTGTTCTGCATGTAGAAATTGTTTGTGGTTTTTCTGGAAGCTTCTTGTGGGAAAGCAGCAATTGATTGCCATGCTAATGTGTATTCAAGATTTCTGATAATTTCACCAGGATGATTACTTACTGTCAAAGAGGACTGTTGGATTTCTAATAGTGACAGCCTTTTGCTCTGCCACACTATCCTTTCATTTTCTGCACTCTTAGTGGGGCACTGCCAGTGAAAAAGCCAATACAAAGCAGCCTCTTTCTTGACCTGTGAGCTGCCATTTAGCTCAGAAGCAGTTTTAACACAGTCTCTTATGTTATACAAAACAGGGGAAAGAAGAGTTTGAAAGGCAACAGAAGGAGCTTCTGGAGAAAGAAAATATCATCAAGCAGAGCAAAATGGAGCTAGAGCACCATCAGGTATATTCTCCCAGGTGTATAATTGCCCTAAAATGCAGCATTCCTCCCACATAGGGAGCACTGGTCAAATAGAGCAGGAGGGGCCCTGCCCTTAGCAGCATGCAAAGGATATAGATAATAAAAAGCAAAGAGTTTAAAAACTCTAAAATTTCACCACAGGTGAAATTGTCTCACAGCAGGTCAGTCACAAAGCCAGCTTGAGACCTATGCTTTTCTGACCTGCCATCCAGGGCCTTAATCACTGGACCATACTGAATTCATGTGCCATCTTCACATCTGCTCAGTGAACATCAATACCATCAGCTTAAATGTTGTGCTGAACATCACTTCCGGTGCTAAGAAAAGTAGGTTCACAAGATCAAGGGCTGTCACTTTTCCCTCATATTAATTCTTCAGTATGTTGTTGCCATGTTGTATGGCAGAAAATTGTACAAGCAGTGAGGAGGTGAGATAAAAGGGTTTTCATATCAAAATCCCACAGAGATGACAGCTTTTTAAAGATTGTGTAGGAGTCATTGCCACTTGGATCCATCTCTCTCACTTGTGATTTCAGAATACTCCAAATGAGCAACAGCCTGTAAATTCAGGAGTTGGTGTTGTTGGGGTTTTTTAATGCAAATGAGGTATTTTAGATGTTTCTCCCCTCTGCACTCTGCATATTTGGATTTATGGTAATCAAAGCACTTGATCCTAGAAAATATACTGTTACTTTTTACTTAGCATAAGGTAGGATACCCAAGGATGTCCCGAGGCACAAAGTGAAATTGTAATACATAACGGCATCGTACCAGAGTACTTGCTGATGGGAGCTTTCATTTTTCCTTTCAGATCAATCAGTTTCAGCGTCTGGAGCAAGAGATCACAAAACCAGTGGAGAACGATATCTCCAAATGGAAGCCCCCGCAGGCCCTGCAGACCTCCCACGACAGCCGCCTGCTTCTGTTCTACTCCGACCAGTGTGAGACTCACTTCAACTCCCTCCTCAACGCCATCGATGCCTTCTTCAGTTGTGTCAACTCCTCCCAGCCCCCGCGGATCTTCGTGGCACACAGCAAATTCATCATTCTGAGCGCGCACAAACTCGTGTTCATTGGGGACACGCTCGCGAGGCAGATGACGACTCAGGACATGTGCAACAGAGTGATGAACTCCAGCAACCAGCTGTGTGAACTGCTCAAGAGCGTTGTTCTGGCCACCAAGGCGGCTGCCTTGAGTTACCCCAACACTGCATCCCTGCAGAAGATGGTGGACCGAGTAACAGAGCTCTCTCATCACGCACAGTTGTTCAAACTCTCGCTGGCCCAAATGGCGTCCTTATGAAACCCAGCAGAATCCAATCCGTGAGCAGCAAAGCAGAAGAGCAGACAAACTGGAGCTATTTTTATGTAAATATTATCTTTTTTTAGATATTTTTATTAAATATTTTAAATACATTCTTATGCATTAGAGAGTCTAATCAAATCAGGGATCTGGGAATATTGTCTGGTTCTATATTATGTTTCTTATACACATTTAGATTTGTATACACACCATATATGTATATGTTGCTACCTTCCCTAAAACATCAATTAAGCACCTTAAAAATTACGTGTCAGGTAAACAGTGCATATCTTTTGTATATACAGCCTGTTTCCTCAGCATATTTGTTAACTGGATGCTGCACTCTTTTTGTTTCATTCCATCTTGATGCTGGTGTATGGACTTGGTTGTGAAACCTACTTGTAGCAATCCATGAAGCAAGTGTAATGGTTCTCATAGAACTCCATTCCCTTTTTAGAAATTACTTTCTATAGATTAATTCTGTGAAATTTAACTCCTGTCAATGTTACTTTGTTGTGTAAAACATTTGGTCATTCTGACCAACATACATGCACAGCTGCAATAAGCAATATATCAAGCAAGGTGTACAGCATTTGGGAGAAGAGCATTTTTAGGCCATGTAAGAAACAGGACCTTCAAAGGAGGAAGGCAGAATTGTATATATTTAATATCTTTTGGCATTCAGATTTCGTTGCTTCTAATAACTGTGCAACCTGGGATTTCAAAACCGTGGATGGATTCCCAGCAATGTAATTTCATACATGTTTTCTTTGTATGTCCTTGCATTGGCAATTTAATTTAACAGTCAGGTTTGAGAGCCTTATTGTTTATGGACTCAAGAGTTATCCTGAGGGTATCCCAGGATCCATTGGGCTCATCTTTGAGGCTGTGGATGAGCAATGTTTCAAAATACCAGTCCCTTTTAGAAGGATTAACATACAAATTATATTTTGTATGGAAAGAAAATAGTTTAATTTGAAATAACAGATATTTAAACATCTCTGTAGCATATACACAATTTAATGAAGAAGTAGCACTTAATTTTCTAGGACATATTATTGGGAATTAATTTTATCTGTTGCAATTCTGATTTCCATTAAAGTACTGGGCTTTTTTTCCAGAATTCTGTTGTGTAGGTGGTTCTCTGCACTACACTGTTGCCAAAAATGATGTCCTGTTTTAATGGGACTGTTCCATAAGTAAATACATACAGTCCCACCTAGTAATTTTCAATGTAGACCCTTAAAAACTGTTAGCAGAGTGTTAGGCTCCTTTAGAAATATCATGTATGCTGGTCGCTCCAAAACCCATATAAGCTTATTTGTCATTGTTGCCTTCTGTGAACCCCCTAAAAATAAGTCACAGAACACCATTTGTCTGTGGTCCACAGCCTAAAAGCTGTGCTTCAAGGTGAGCAGTAGCTCAGGAAAATTCAGGTGATTCTGGCATTTTTAAAGCAGAAACACTACTGTCCTTATTAATTCAAGGTGGTCCCACATTAATGTGTTCAGAACATTTGCCAGATCACTGGTAACAGCTGGGTTGTGAGATCAGTAGCACCTGGGAAACAGGCACTTCTCACTTCTGCCTGACTCCTGCCTTTCCCATTTTGTAGCCAAACACGTGGCTTACTGAAATGGGATTTGTTGTCTGAGGTGACAGAACCATTTCAGCTGTGTATGAAACCCTGCAGCCTTTGTCTTAGAGCAAAGACCACTGTTCACTACCATAACATTCCAGAGTGCATAATGTTCCTGGAAGGTCAGTGGAAGCCAGCACAACCCAGCTGGCTCAGGATGAGCTCCAAGGCTTGGCCTGGTGTAACATCCTGAAAGAGCAGTTGTGATTTTGTAACCTATAACCAGTTGCCAAAAAGCAATCGGTGTGAACCTGTTTTGTACCATTGTTTGGGATTCTTTTGGATTTCCTTGTCCATTTTTTTCACTGTATATTCTTAGAAAGTGAAAATGTGTTTCTAAGTGTAGTGGTTATGTTGATAGTTTGTGCTTTCCAAACGAGAACTTTCTTTGCAACCCTGTATTACAGTTTGTTATCTCGTAGAAAGTAATTTTTGAATGATTAAAATTGCTAGCTTTTTATATAAAAAAGGCAGCTTCATGTTGTTTTTTCTTGTTTTCAGAGTCTTCTAGGTATATTAAAAGGAAATATTGCTGCTTGCTGATACTGTCAAAGCCATTCTAAAATGAGGAACTCATTTTCCATCTTTTCACTGGTCATTGCTTATAGTGTGAAATGAGGACTTGGTGATTTAAGAGGAAGGGACAGGCAGTTTCTCTGCTGGTCCAGAAGCAGCAGGTGAAGCATTTATACAACTCAGCCACACTATCAACTCCAAAATACATCTATGAGGGCCTGCAGTACACTGAGCCACAATCCTGCCCCGTTCCTTGTGTGCATTCCTGCTGCATGAGCTGCATCCCAAACCACCTCAGCCTGGCACCGACAGTGGTCCTTCACCTGAGTGGGGCAGTTCCTCTCAACACGATCCCACAGGAAGGTGGGGTCACAGAACACAGCTGTGCCTTCCACCCATTCTGGCCTGCTCCCCCTCTCCAGCATTTACTGGTGAAGCCATTAGCCATGCAGGAACTGGAAAAGCAACTTTGCTCAGTATAGGCACCATAGCCAGTGGTAAGAGCACCCCTCTTCTACTACATGCCAAGCTGAGCATTATGTGGGTGTGAGTTCCATCTGAAACAACTCCATGGCTTTAAGGATCACAAAGTTTTCCCTAAAGTTACTTTCACATTTCACCTCTGCCAAGGCACTCACTGCCCAACCTCCTGTCAAACACCCAGGGGTGCAAGGAGGAGAGAGAAAGTCCAGGGCTGGCACTGTTCTTGCACCAGTTTTTGGCTGCTAATGAAAGATGTCTCTGCCAGGAAGTGTAAGAGCAATGAAAACCTTGAGAGCAAACTGCTTGGTTTGGCTCACCATGTCATTGCAAGGGGACAGATGGGGATACAGGGTTACTCTGTGGAGCACTCTTCCACGGAGTGCTCTATTTTTGCTCCCCTGCTAAATGTAAAAAGGTCAACTAACAACAAAGAAGGGACTTGACAAACAAAATAGTTCAGAATAGAAACCAGAGCCTCTTTGTTCCCCTCCCTCGAGCCACAATGTCTCCATGCAGTTGTCAAGAAACTGCTGTTGTTTGGCAACCAAGATGAGGGCCAGTGTGAAATGACTGTCTCACAGCCAGTGTGGAAAAAAGTCTGCCTCACACTAGTGGCAGAACACACATGGCTCTTTACTGCATCCATTAAGTAATTACTGTTTCATGTTTATTAGGAAAACACTTCCTTCCTCTTCCAGGATGATGAGCGAGGGAGAAAAAAACCAGGCAAGAGCCATCCTTGAAATGGGCATTATTGTTGCAAGGAGCCTCCGACGTGGGAGTAAAGAGCCTTGACTCCGTGCTTTCAGAAGGCTGAAAAAAGCTTTATTAAGCTATACTGTACTATATTACACTACCTACTATACTAATACTATACTAAACCAAAGAAAAACACGTGACCCTGTCAGACAGTCATGACAGCTTTGACCTAAGTGGTCAATCAATCCAAACAACCATCACCAGAGTCCAATTAAGAAATCCCTCTTTGGTAAATAATCTCCATAACACATTCCACATGTGCCAAACAACAGGAGCAGCAAATAGAGATAAGAATTGTTTTTTCTTTCTCTGAGCTTTTTCACCTCCTTCCCCAGGATTTTTCCTGGGAAAGTTGTGCCTGCTGGTCTCAGAGAGCTGTGGCCACATGGGCATGTTTTAGAGAAGTTGCCAATTCGTAATAATATGACACAGGCCATAATTCATACTGCACAACCCCCTGCTGCTACCTCTGCCATTTCTTGCAAGCCAAGGTTGTGCAGTTCCTGCCTTTTCCACAGTGATGCACTGCTGCAGCCTCAGCAGAGCCACTGCCTGCTGCTCCAGCACAGGCAGTATGGGTGAAGGACACACACTTCCCACACCATCACCTGATGCCAGAGTACACCCCATCTTCACATCCCCCATAACTTCTAGGCCCTAGAGCTTTTGGCACTCTCTGACATGAACATCTGGGCTGCATTTCAGAAGTGTCCCTCCCACACCTGTCACCAGCTCTTCAGAGTGTTGTCATACCAGTGACACCTTCCCTCTGCCTACAAGCCAAGCATCTGTAGCTTTTCAGATCCAAATTCAGCTTTTCCTTATGCAACTTCCAGGCTGCCTGCTCTACCTTAACATGCCTCAATCTCAACCTAAAGGCTTTAGAAGCTCATGGGATTTTCTCCAAAGGTAATTCTTAACCTTCCCTTGCCATTTCCCCTCTCACAATGTCCACCGCTTTAGTCAACATTTAGACAGAAACATTTCCAGGGCAAAGCCAGGGTCATGCCAGTCCCAGAAGACAACACAAAGCATTTCACCCCACTCTAAAATATGCCTGTTCATTTCATCTCAGCCTGTTACACTGGCCGTTTCAAAAGCTGCATGTGAGTATCTTAAGTCAGCTGAGCCCTTTTACTGCTAGAAGGTTTTCCCATCTCAGAGATGGACTGTCTAGATAATGCAGATTTGGGGCCTTTTATAAAATAATTTATTTTTGCTACTTGCACCCAAATTCCACCTATGACAGCAGCTTTCTCTGTCTAAGAGCCTGGATACAGCTGTGTGGCTTTTCAACATCACAGCAAAGCTATGGTTGTACCTAGCGTTGCAAAGTCCCTCCCAAAAATTCTGACTTCTGACAAGAGGGCATTGAAACCAAGCTTGAGAGTACCTGCAAAAAGTGAACAGCAGCAGGAAAAATATCTAATCCAGCCTTATTATAAACCAGTTGACTTCACAGAGAGCAGGAATGATGTTTCACTTCCTGGGAGGTTGCATGAGGGGTAGCACAGACTCTCAGTAACTTGTACTACTTCATTTTCCCTCTGATGTGCTGACCAGAGACAATTTTACTTTGATTAATTAGAGCTAAATTTGGAGTGGAGTGCCCATCATGAGCAAGGCCTGAGCATGCTGGACATATTGCCGGCTGTTGGATTCATTTTGGAAACCCAAGTACATCATTCTCTATTCAAAACCCAAATATTTAGCCTTCAGTGCCAGGGAGTTATGCAGAGTATGAAATAGCCAGTCAGCTGTCTGACCTTGGAAGAAACACCTCCCCAGGGCATTGATTTGAGCTCCTGGGAAGCTGCTGGGTTCACATCAGGGTGATCTTCATCCCCCCACCTTCCAGGTCAGTGGCTAGGACCACTTAGGGGTGGCCTCCCAGAGCAAAGGACCCACAAAAATAATTTTGGGTCAAAATTTCAAGGCACAGTCTCGGCATACACACTGCCAGCTGCTGTAGAGGCCTCCTCTTCAGCTCTCAAAGCAGCAGAAAATCAGTAGTTGCCCATCCCATGGGCAAAAGCTCGTGGTGCCTCCTGATAAAACCTTGTCTCTGCAGAAACAGCCTTTGCTCTCAGATGTTGTGGACTGCTGAACAGGAGAAGCTGGAATGCTCAGAGGGAGAGGCAGTGCTCAGCAGAAGATCACTTTCTCATCACTCCTGGGGTTTAATTTGCAATAGTAACACCCTCACAGCAGTTGGTTCTTTAGTTCTGTCTTTTCAGCAGACAGCATCAGGCTTGGCTCAACCCACAATCCAGCTGCAGTTTGCTTTCATCTTGCTGCACCTCTCTGGGTTTAACTTCTGGCCCTTGCCCCCACAAGCAAAGTCCACCAAATAATGCTGCTCACAGGAATTCACCTTGTTGCTATTGGCCTCTCCATCTCCACAAGTCCTCCCAGTCTCTGCCGAGGGCAAAGCCCAGTGCCTGGGAAACAAGTGCCTAAGGAGCGCTGCTGCAACTGCAATGGGCTCAGCATCCACACCACCGCCCGCACAGGGCTTCTTTTTTCTCTGCTGAGCACCAAGGGAAAGGATGTCTTCTGTACAATTCCATGTGCTAGGCTGACTGTGGTAAAACCAGGAGCACAGAGCAGGAAGTCTCAGATGTCCAGGAGATCCATGAAGCTCAGCTCATCTGCTCTGCACTGCCTTTGCAGCAGGAGCAGCAGCAGCTGCTGCCCCTGCCCGCAGCGGGCTCCCAGAGGGTTACACATTCCATAAGGCCAGGCAAAAATCACAGTTCCCTGCTTCCATGCAGGCTTGTGCCCACAGAGTACCTGCTCCTGTCAACCAAGGGAGGGATGTAAAAATCCTGCTGCTGGGTGGGGGGAGTTGTCCTCTGCAACCACAAGAACTTTTTTTCTGCTTCCATGTAATTTCCCTTAATTACAGAAAGAGTGATCAGGGCCCTTTCCTTGATGTAAAGCTGCAGGAAACCAAATTCAAGAGGCCCTTCACAGCTTCCTATTTAGCCAGCTTTATCTTGCTCAACACTGCAGCCAGGGTTGCCCAAACCATTGCCAACCAGGAAAGCACTATAACAATGTCCCAGAAGTATTTGCTATTTATATGAAGGAAGACTTAAGTGGTTAAATGAAGGTTACAGTCAAGGACAAGCAGAAAAATCTGGAGGAGAGCAGAGAATAAGAAAAGACAAAGAAAAAAGCCTGCTCTGGGTTTAAATTTTCTTACAGAAAGGAATCAATCTTATAACTTTTTCTGCAGTTAGAGGACCCCAGAGCATTTTGCTACACAGTGATCCAAGTTCTCCTTTATTCCCAGTCAAGCGCAAAGAGAAAAAGCCCCAAGGGTGAGTGGCCATGAACATGAAAAAGAAAAAATAGACTTTTGCTGTTTTTTTACCCTATGCTTTGTTTTTATGAAGGATGTTGGGACCAGCCCACCCAAAAGCCTTTTATCTCAGGAGGTGACTTGAGTTGGAAACAGGTACTTGTAATTAGCTTGCATTCCAGAAGGGGAGAAGTTAATTTACCTGGCTTTTCTTCATGAGGCATTTCAAAGAGAAATGAATTTTTGATGAATGAGCATGTGCATTCTGTTGTGCTTGACCTGCAGCTAGTTTTTGCTCTAGATACAGCTTTCACTTGTCCACCCACAGATGTACTAAAGGAATAAGTACAACAGCCTTGCTGGAAACCTGTATCACTTTCATAGGAATTGCTGCAATGACCAAATGGATATTGTCAGAGCAGGGCTGCACAGCACAGGACACCTCATTCCACCCTGAAATAGCAGCAGGTAGAGCTGCCTTTGCTCCTGAGAAGGTGGAAATCCACAGG
Organism: Molothrus ater; assembly: GCF_012460135.2. NCBI lineage: Eukaryota > Metazoa > Chordata > Aves > Passeriformes > Icteridae > Molothrus > Molothrus ater. The sequence continues at coordinate 65,822,622 of NC_050478.2, forward strand.
TCCCTCAAATACAGGCATTACACAGAAGCAGTAGTTCCATCTAAGAAGTAGAGCTGCTGAAGACACCAAGATACACGAGTAAGAAAGCTTCTTCCTCACTCCCTCCTTTTCTCTCCATGGGTGGTGATGTTCAGAAATGCCTCAATTTGGATTAGCCTGTGTCTACTCTCAGTGTGAGACACCTCAGAGGCAATCCACCTGCCTATCTAAAGACATTTGCTTGTGAGAAATATCATCAGAGTCCCCTTTAAGCTGCTCAGGGTCCAACCTATATGATTTAATCTACTTTAGGATGAGACAAATCCTTTCCATGCTCCAATGATTGACTGCATCTTCTTAGATCTTCAAAGACAGCTGAGACAAGCAGTGCAGGTGCAAATGATCACATCATACACTCCTAAATTTTGAGGATGATGAATACTACCTGGAGACCTGCCTCCTGAAACTTGGTGGGGCCACAGATACAGCTCAAGTCACAATCTGAACACTAAAACACTGTAGAAACTCGTGGACTTCCCCCGGCCCACCAAGCCTAAAGCTCGTATTGGTACCATCAAAGCACTGGTCCTGAGGGTTCAGCAAGTCAGGGCACTCTTGGAGCCTGAGCCAGCAAATGTCACAACCTGCATCCAAGCTGAGTACCCCCAATCCTGCCACCTCCTCCTCCTGCCCTCAGACAGCCTTCAGGCTTTGCAATCAGCCCTGGCTCTACAGGCTCATCAACAAAAACATGCTCTGTGCCACATCGGGGAAAAGTTGGACATGCAAGTAACTGACAGCTCTGTGCCTCCACTCTCCCAGCAGTTTTCTTGCCAGCTCTTGTGCTTGTAGCAGTGCAAAATCCAGGTGGTTACAGAGCTCCTTCCTTAGGAACTCCCAGCCTGAAGGATTCCTGGGTTAGGTTGCTCTTCCTTGTACCAGGGCAGAGAAACACAGGAGAAGAGGAAAATGAGGCAGATTTCCTTAAGGTCACAGGGCTGGTTGATAGGTGAAGTGTAACTCCCTTCCATAAGTAATCTTCATACATCTCTGCCCTGCTGAAAAGTGTAACCTGCAGTTTCAGACACTCATTCCCAGGGAGAGCATGCACCAGATGCCAGGTTAAATGGCTTTGGCACAGGAAGGGCTGAATCACCGAGAGAGGCTAAAGGAGAGTCAAATGATAGAACAAATCTTAGTTTTGAAATGTTGGTTTCAAAGTTATTTTCTGACAAAGTGAATTTGCTGTCTTCTTCTAGTTAGAAATGATTTGTGAAAGTCTTTTTTCATTTACTCTGAATGTTTTTCCACTACAGCACATATGCCTTATCCCATTTTTGTCTGTTTTTCTCCTCGTATGGGAATGAGGATGACACAAATGCAAACAGTAAGTACCTTACATGGTGAGTATGTAGATCCAGCTGAAAGAGATGTCACATTTTTATTTTCCTCTTGAGAAAAAAAAAAAACCTTCTCAAGATCTTATTCTTGGTGTTGCATCAGCCAGGCACTGCCTATGCAGTGACCAGCAGTGGCAGCTGGCAGCACAGGAATAAAGAGTTACATATTTAGGCCCTGTGCTCATTAGCTGCTAACCAGATAGAGAAGTGCCAAGATACTCCTAACCTACTTGTGTCCCACAAACAAACAACACATTATTGGACAAAACAAACACACCTACTTGGAGGCCAGCACAGGATACCAGTACTGCCATATAATCCAGAGCCCTGCAGCTGACTGGTTTTCCAGCAAGTGATTCTGCCTCAGGCTGCTCTAGCATGGGAGGAAATCGCATCATTCATGTATTTCATATGGAGCCACTACAGCTCATCAGCTACTTATCAGAGGGGCTCTGCTACAGTTGTTTTTATGCTAAAATTCCCATATTAGGCAGAAACAGGAGCCTGTAGCATCTCTTCTACAGCAAACCAAAATCTTTGGAGCAACCCATCTGATCCATATAAGTTATTCACAAGTAATAGCTTCAGCAGAAAATGCCAACCTCTACTTCCAGGCAAGGCAACAGAGCATAAAATCTCTATGCCCTGTGATCATTGCTCAGTTTCTCATCCTATGAAAAAACCAATCAAGGAGAAAAGTGAAATTCAGTGTTTCCCACATGAATGCATCCATGGCTTCTCAGGAGGACATTGTGTGACAAGCAGCTAGGAGGCCATTTAAGCAGGCTCTGCTCCTCAGCAATGCTGCTTTTCCACAGGCTCAATGATGGAGGCACAAGCCTTATACACACGCGCCACAGCTGTGGCTCCATCACCAGCTGATATCTATTTTTAAAGTTCTCTCCATTTACACAGAAGCAAGTCCTCCAAACCTGATTTTTCTCTAGCCCTTGCACTTTAGGGAAAGAACAAATAATACTTTTTGCACGAATAGGAACTAATTAGCTCTTCAAAGTTCCCCTACACAGGTGAAATCAGCTACAGGAGGGTGGGACAGTCTCACACCTGCTGGCTGCAGCTCAAAGCCCAAAGGCAGAGCCCAGCTCTGATCTCTGCTGGTCCTGCTCAGTATGCAGGGCATCCCAGGCAGGAAAGGCTGCCATCTCCTCCCATGTGCTGCACTGAGTGCTGGCTTCTTACTGACTGTTCAGAGCAGTAAATATGACAGCTACTTGTGATATTTTCTTCATTCTCAACTTGGAAGACTTTTTTAGTTGAGGGAATGTGTGTGTATTCCATTGGTTTTGTTCTCTAAGCATTTCTAGCTATCAGCCTGACAACATTTAAGTAAGAACTTACTAGGTGGGTCAGGCCATTCTATTTCTGAAGGGGCAGGTGGGTCTGCTTAGGGTACATTTGCAGGCCGACTCTCCCTAGTGTTCACAGTCATTGGATATTGGATGTTAGGAAGCTCAGCACTGACTACACCTCTCATTATCCTATAAACTAGGGATTTGCCCATGGAAGTATCTATTAGTTGGTAGCTGCAGGTTCACAACCTTATCTTTGTGATGTCCTGTGGCAGCAGATTGCAGGTTTTCATTACCTACTGTGTGAAGTGTTTATCCACATGTGGGACATCCCAAGAAACCTGGTGCTGCAGCCACCACTGAAGTGCTTGGTGATCCTAGAAAAGATACTGCTCCTGTCATGTACCTGTACCTTGAAATGGTGTCCTTAGTCTGTTGTGCTGTGTTTCCTGAGTGGGAAGGAACCCACTGCACTGAACCCCCCAGTCCCTCCACACTCCCCTCATCCTAGCACACTTTCTTCCTTTCCCTAGGACAGGCTCACTCTCTCTCCATCACAATTACTTCTGAAGCACCCACCAGTCCTGGTTAAAGTGTTGATGACAAGCACATCTCACCTAACATGAACTGAGAGCAGGGGTCCTGGAGAATGGAGAAAATACAGTGTGACTGAAGTATTTACTGGTTTTGTAGACAGATCCTGGCTAGTCAGCCTCGGGCTGGAGTCTGGCCAAGAGAAAAAGAGAGGCCCTGTCTTTTTTAGCCTTAAATACCACACATACAAAAGGTTGGCTTCAGCTCTTCCTCCTGCTGGTCACAGGGCAGAGGCTTCTTCCTCCTGTCCACGCTCCCGCAGGATGGGTGGGTGGCCACAGCTGCAGTGGTGCAGAGCATTGGCAAGCACCTACTTTCCAGTGGCATTTGTGCTCCCCATGGAGCTGCCAGCTGCCAGGCAGAGGAGTGGTGTAAGAGCCAGTGCCGCCCTCAGCCCTGCTTTGGTGTTACAGACAGCCCAGTTTTTAATCCCAGCATTTCATCTCAGTTTTGACTTGGAGAGTCTCGCAAGCACTAGAGATCACTAACACAAGAGCAGCAGCCCTTCAGACCCAAACTGCAGATGAAGACTCCTCAGGCACACACCTGCACAGCTGGAATAAGCCTGAATTTCCCTGGCAAGCCATACAGACTGAAAAAAAAAAAAAGGTTTTATCCTTGTTTTTAATGCCAACAACCCTCTAAGTGTAAATGCTAGATTTGCTAATGGGGACTCACTGTAAGTCTTGAGTAATAAATGAGTTACTCAATAAGGGGAAAATAGGTTTCTCCAAAGCCCTTTGACTTTCTCCAAAGTCCTTCTCTTTGTGCAACAAAGTGCTTCCTCCTCCTTTAGCCTGAATAGAATCATCAGCAGTGTAACTCAACAAGGCTCCCACCATATCTCTATCCCCTAGCTTTTCTCAAGAATTGTGGTCTTTAATTCAAGGAAAATGTTACACAGGCTCTCTGTCCCCAAATCTAATATTAATATTGTGCTATAAATATTATATTTTGTATTAATGGTAGGCTACTATTGGACTAATACTAATATTAGACTTTGGGAGAAGGTTTTAAAGTAAGCTGATCATAAGCCCTTGTTTTACCTGCTCAGTAACTAGCAGGATTTAGACCAGCTTTGATGGGATGGAATGTCACATTGCATCTCAATTGTAAGAAGCATGAGGATGCAACATCAAGAACTGGTTTTGAAGAGATCTGGACAGCGGGCAGCTTTCCCTTGCCATCAGACTGGGGGAAAACCCCACAAAACCAATATTTTTCCCAAGCTGCTGCAGACACTGGTACAGTATGTTTGTAACCCTAAGAAGTGGTGTGTTTTGTAGGCTTTTTTCTTCCTCAAGCACGGTGAGAGTTAAGAAAAAAACAGACCTCTCTTGGCATTTTTGAGACCTCTCTTCCTGAAGCAGACAGTTTTGAGGTCACTTTCCTTTACAAAGTAAAGCACCGCACCAGTGCCCTTAGACTCGAGGCTCCATGCATTCCCACAGGTATGCAGTATACAGCCAAACAAGAACCAGGCTCAATACCTACAAGCAGCTGCCCTTGTACTTCCCAATCCCACCAAACAACTGCAGAATTACTATTAATTAAAATAACAACAACAACAACAATAATAAAGCGACAGCATCGGCAAAGGAGCTCAGCAGCGTCGGTCCTGCCAGGAGGGCCCGTCCCCAAAGCCGGGCGGCCCGTGCCATCTAGTGGTGACAAGTGCTCTTCCCACCCAAACTGGATACTAAAAGCCTCCAGGATTTTACTATCTATTTCTTTATTTAGTATTTCAGACTGGATCTGCAGTGTCTGGTTCAGGGATAAGCGTTTTCCACTATCCATGACATCACTTGAGGGCTCAGGAGAAACGTGAGGACATCCTGGAAGCAGGGACAACGAAAAGCAAAATCAAGTCTACCCTCAGTATGTGAATCTTTTGGAAAATGTAAAACTAAGGCTGCAAAAAGTGTCACTGCTGGTACTTCAGTGCCACAATTGTTAAATGAACCTCGTGAAGTTGCCCAGAGAAGCTGCCAATGCCCCCCATCCTTGAAAATATTGGGTTGGATGGTGCTTTGAGCAACCCCGTCTCGTGGCAGGGAGGGTTGGAACTAGATGATCTTTAGGGTCCCCTCCAGCCCACACCATTCCGTGATTCTATGATTTCAGAAAATAGAGAGGCTAATAAAGAAATTCAGTAAAAGACCTGCAAATCAGAGCCACAAAGTGAAATTCACAGCTCCCTGCTGTGGCATGGCCTCTCTGCTGACCTGAAGGAAAGATGAACATTTCCCCAAGTGGCTGTAGTACTCATGGTGGTTTGTGTTTGCCAATGTGCCCCCAACCCACTGACGCCAGAGGTTGATCAGACTGGTTCTGTTCTTGGAAAACCAAAAATCAAGCTATGCCACGATCAGAAGTCACAGCAGAAGTGGTGCCACCCAGCCACCACAAGGACTTTAGGGGTTTACCATCACTGCAGAGATGCTGCAGACCTGGCATGTCCAAGCTAAGCACATCCTCTCCCTATGCCTTGCAGACACCTGCACCCTGCACCAAGCTCAGCCCTCTTGCAACCACCCAGAGGTCACCAGGCAGCATCTTCTGCTTCTCCTGAGGATCTTCTCAAAGCAGGGTCTTTCCAGAACCTGAGGGGAGCAACTCTTTATATTTCTAAAAACTGAGACCACCAATGTTGGAAGTAAGTGGTGGGCAGGGACAGATTTTGATGCATTCCACCATGGTAAGGAAGTTACCTAACATTTTTAAACACGCTAAAGACAAACAGCTGATCATCTGGCATCAAAAGATTCATTTGCCACAGGAACTGCAATTAACCCAAAATAAACAAGAAGTTCTCACAAAGACAGAAGGCTCCTGATTAAGTAAGAAGGTGCAGGGCACTGTGCTAGGGAGCTAAAAATTGACTTTAATAAAAATTCAGTGTTGACACAGCCCCAGTGGTTCAACTTAGCACACAGTTGTAGCAAAAGTTGCTTTGAGCCACAGCCTGTGTTACTTGTGAACAAACAAATTTGCTGCCAGAAGGCTTTAGACTCCCCAAAAAAGATGCTAAAATACTCTAGTGCAGAGGTGAGGAAATTGACATGACATAGAGCAAGGTATTCTCCTTTGTAGTGTTCTGAGGAAGACATGGGTTACATGTAACTTCTCATTTTGAAACTTGACTGTTACCTGCATAGAAAGCTGGATGTTTCAATAGACTGTGGACAGAAGTACGCTGCCTGAATTGTTCAGCACACCCAGACCCAGGGAGAAAGATTCACAGGCAATACCTCTCAGGCCACAGATCCCACATTTTCTTACCTTTCTCAGTTCAAGTACACTGCCAGCATTTGGGATGAGTCACAGTGGCAGTGACACAAAACAAGCCAGCAGAGGCAGGTACACCACAATTAGTAGGTTATGTGTTCAATATTTGGACAGTGACCAGAGTGGCCACATTATGGCCCTACCCCATCTTTCCCTTCATATTAGAATATCTTGGCTACCAAAGTTAAAGGAACGTTTGTGCTTTTCATATCCTGCTGTGGAAACTGAAAAGCCCTGTGAATAGAAACACAGAAAATAAAGCCCAAGATGCACCTGATTGCAGTATCCCCCTTTGTGAAAATAATTCCTGGAGTCCAACACTGCTAGACATGAATACTAGCCCTAGACCAGATGAGAGCCTTCTCCCAGGCACTGTGAAGCAGTGCCAAAGTGTCTCCCTTCCATCCAACTTTCAGAAATAACATGGGGATTATAAACACCCACAGATGATCAAAACATAAGAGCTTCTGGTCGACATGAAGAAAACAACATTCATGTCCTTAACATTTAACATAAAACCCAGCATATTGACACTGCCAACTTCCAGTCTGATCACAGAAAAAAAAATGTTCATGAAAGTGAAACCCAAACAAGATGCAACACTGCTTATATTTTATAAAGATTGTGTATTTTAATTACATAGACCCAAGGCCACAGGAGACCCCTGACAGCACACGAGCACCCATAGTACAAGTTAAAACAGCTTTTGGTGGAACCTGAGGCAAACTTATACAATGGCACCTTCATTCATCCCGTTGGAATGGACCACAAAGGGGTTCTTTGGGATCAGCACCAAAGCAGAAAAGCAACCACGTGTTTCATGTGCACTTGACACCAGTTGCCCTTCACTGATTGTTCTCACTTATATTAGCCCCCAACACAAACCACCACATACAAATCCAACTTTCCAACGTGAAAAGATCCAGGTGCTCAAGTCACATAACACCAAGACATTTTGCAGTACTCCATTAGTAGCCTGTTTTTAAAAGTAGGAAGAGTAGAACAACAGCAGAAGAGTTTGTTCTCTCAAGATATTTCAGATTTTCCTTCAGAATCTTTTAATGTCTCATTATTAAATAAAATAACCCAGGATACAATGTATTTTACTCAACAGAAGCAGTAAAGGATGAAGCATGTTCCCACTTCCTTCTCCTGTACATCTTCATTTCCAAAATAAGAACTTCCTACTTCATCAAGACACTTACATTAGAAAAACTAGAGTCTACAACCAGTCTTAGAAAGATCAAAAAAAGCAGAGTAGGGAGGAGGCTTGATTTTTTGGGGGGTTTGTTGTTTGTTTTGGGTTTTTTAGTTGCTAAAATGAAATTACACCTTTCAAGGTATAAGGCAGAAAAACCACATTTACTAACAACGACTCTAAAAGATATACACAAACCTGCCCACTACAATGAAGTCATCTGCAGGTGTTACACCAGCTAGAATGTGACTTTTGACAAGTCCCCTTTTGTAGTGCTTCACACTCAAACAAGCAGTCTAATTCTATAGACAAAATCCCACTCAAAAATGTAATCAGAAAATCACTCAGGTCAAATATTCATATCAAGACTGGTTATTTTATTTTTCATCTGTGCAGTCAGTTAAAAGAACAGTAATGATGAAAACAGACAACCACAGAAGCTTTAGGTGCAGTTTTTAACACTGAAGAAGCAAATGACCACACTGAACACATTCTTTATGCTGGTCATTTCCAAATGAAACAGAAGGACATACACAGGTCTAGTTCAGTGTAAAACCTGATATTAAGCAGCAATGTGATCACAAATTGCAACACTGTCACATACAACACAGGAAATTACTGCTTATTCAAAGTTACACAGCCCTGCAACAAAGATGATATGACTGTATTTAAAATAAGAACCCAAAATACATTCAAGATAACGGCTGCAACAATAAGGCAATCGTTTTAAAAATAGATCCCACTAAACAAAACAAGACCAACCTGTTTGTTACCTTCATAAGGTTTCAGACTTGGATGGGTGAGTTCAAAGTTAAGTGCTTACCCACCATAAGGTTTCAGAAGGACATTGGTAAGAACACCTGAAGACATGAGTATATTGGACTGCCAGCAATCACAACCCAGGTCTTATCACAAGCACATGTCCCACACATGCAGCTTCGCCCTTACACGTTTGCATGAAGTGCCCCATACAAAGATTTCACTACAGTTTCCTTCAAGAAAAATTAAGCATTGACAGAAGACATTAGCATTTCAAAATTCTTCCAAACCACTTTATATTATATACCTTTGGCCTGCTACTAGTAAGATCATTAAAGCTACACACTAGGGAGACAGCACTATTGGCAGCTATGTCACAACATTAAAAAAATAGCATCAGCTGTTTAAGAAAAGAAAGAGACTGAAAATAACTTGGGGAGTGAAACGTACACCTACAGACAGCACGGAGGGGAGAAGGAAATTGTTTGGCTAGAGCAGATGAGCCATCCAGAGGTTTCATGTCCATCTTATTGCATATTTGATCAGTGTCCTCATTCAAACCCATACGGATTTCTCCTTCATTATCTTGCTCCAGAGTCTTGATTGTTGCACCTTCAGAGCTACCCTAAACTAGCCATGTATATTGCCATAATTTCACATTTCTTCACAGCTCCTAGAAGCAGGAACTAAGTTACTGTTTCTTTGCCAGGGACACTATAGACATCAGCCTTTTGCTGTCTTCTGTACACTAAAGTCTAGATAAAGTGAAGTGCAGTGGAGTGTCAATATCCTATGTCAGTACAGAGCAAGTTTATTTGTAAGCTGTATTAGCAAAGCTTAAGACAAAGATGCTAATTTCTTAAGAAAAATGTCCCAGTATTTGATTAGCACTGTTAGACTGGAAGTCTCACCACGTGACAAGACGTAAGCACACAAGAAAATTGTGACATTAAGTTATGTGAGGCAAACTGGAAGTAGCAGGGAATAGAATCTGATTGCTTCTGCTCAGTTTGAATAAATGGGAAGTTTACTAATTAAAGAAAAAAAAAAAAAGAAAAAACAATCAACCATCATTAGACATTCCCTTGCCAGCACGAAAGACAGAGGAGAAAACAATCAGTATTTCAACATGTTTACAGGATATGTGCATACCACTGTCTAATCATGCTTCAAAACATAACCTTATGCTTAATATATACATGCTAGCAAATGAAACAGTCTTTTAGACTCCAAAGGAAAGTCAGGGCTGATCTGTCTTACATATTTTAATACTGAAACATCTAAATGATTTTAAGAAGTGAATGCCCCTCACTGGATTTTGATCACTATCCAAAACTGACATATTTAAACATAAAGGCACTAACAGAGTGCTCTTTTCCCAGATGTAGGCCTACTTGATGAAAAACCTAAATGCTGCTGCTTTCAGCCATATAACTGAACCAAACCACAATTTGGAAGTCACAGGTTTAAACTTCTTAACAGCTAAAAATACAAGATTGATTTTAAAGTCCTGATTAAGTTTTTATACACGGAACAATGATCCAAACACTATCACATATCCAAACTTTGAGAGAAAACTGAAGCTGTTTAAGATGAGACCTGTTGGTAGTTCTCTCTCATACACACAGAGGTGGTTACATGCATGCTCCTCATCTTTCCAAAATCTCATGCATCAATCTTCAGAGTTCCTAGATAAACAGAAGCGGAGCACTTCATCGTGAAGTGCAATGTCAAAACAGCTGTAGAACTAATCCTCAGCGAAAACAGGAGCAACTGCTGATTACTGGTAAAAATCTGTAAGTCCTCCAGCAAACATGAGGTATCGAATTCCCTGCTGGAACACTGTCAGAAATGTCCCAGCAATGTCTGACAAACTGCTAAGAGAGCCTTAACTGCTTCTAGGAAAAAAGTTAGGTTAGATACCAAACACCTGACGTAAAGGTGTACAAGGAGAGCTAAGAGAAGGGCTCAATATCCAAATACCAAAGATGACACTTCAGAATACTAAACAGTGAGCAGTGCATAACCCAGACACCTTCCCATCTTCAGCACAGGTTGGACTTGGAGTAAGATTCAGGAAAAACATTCAGAAGCCTAGCAGGACTGTTTAAACTATAATCCTTCTTATATACCAAAACCAAGAAAAAAGGTCTTGTTATCCAATTGCTTTCTTTGCATCTCCTTCTTTTTTAAAAAAGAGGAGATAATAAAAACCTCCAAATCAAGTGCACCTAATAGGGTTTTTCATATTTCATTTATACTTTTTATATATACAAGAACTTAAGAAAAATCTCACTTTAGAACACATTCTAAAGCAGGATATTCTTTCAACTGATTTTTTAGTTCACGTGCTTTCTCAAGGTTGAAAAAATATATATATTAATATACAGCTAAGGAAATAAAACTCAATTTCATTATATGTAGTTACAGTGCTGTCAAGAAAAAATAATTTATAAACTATTTTAAGTCTGAGATATTTACTATGTTCAGACTAATGCAAAGGCTAAGCCTATGGTCCAGGACCTGTTCTTCATCTGCGTGCTGAGACCTGAGACGGAGATACAGGAGCTCAGCATTTTTGTGATGGAGATTTCTCTCAGCCCCTCCCTTCTTCCAGTACTCTGTGACTTGCTGCCAAAGCCCTCCCCGAACCTCTACTGCAGGAGCATCATCCATTGGTAGCTCAGAAGTAAAGGTCCACAGGAATCAATGGTACCTCTTAGGTCAGTTTCTCAGTGAGGTCACACCACTGGAGGACAGAGTGCAGAGGTGTTACCCATTCACAGTTTACGCAGAAGTTCAATGGAGTACTTTAAGTGGTGTCTTCCGTAGGTGCCCTTCGCTGCCGAGCCGATTTCTGTCTCCCTCTGTGAGGCGAGGGCGGAGTTTCCTGTTCAGTTTCAGTTTCTGAAGGCTCGTTGTCTCCCTGCTGGGACCCTGTATCACCTATCAATTCTCTCAGGAATTTGAATTTAGACAGGAACAATTGCCAGACCACATACCATCCTGCAGGAGAGAGAAAAGAGATACTGCTTAGTTACTTCATACAAATTGATAGCTTGCTGGCAAAGTACATGACAAAAGCGAAAAAAATTTTGATCAGCTCCCATCCTCCATTTGCCAACCCCAAAAGTCCTCCACAGCACATCCACTCCTTTTTACAGTACTGTAAAAACCAATTCAACTTTGCAAAGTTCGTCCTCATCCAGAAGCAACATTTAAGCTCCAGGAAAAGTCCTACACATTCCAAACTGAACTGCCACAGCAAGTAGATGGGTGACCACCATCACACAGATAAAGGTCTTAATTGTCAGGAAAAAAAGAAGTCCTGTGGTTATATCTCAATCAAGGACTCAGGATTCATTACATAGGGTCTGTGAAAGCACTAGAATTTCTCCCCTCATCCAGCAAACATTCCATTCTGGAAATCACATTTTAAAAGTTGCATTACAAAATCACTATTAAGCACACTTACTCAGAGCCCCAAATTAATATCATATTTTATAGTAAATCCTATTCTGAAATGGACAAGGTCTTCCTTATGTTCACTAAAAGACCACATCCCCCAAATTCAATGAGATCCCTCACCGTGCCCAAATCCCACTAAAGTAAAATTAACATTCTGCAGTGAATCTATGTTCTGCTCCACCGCTAAAATACTCTAGGTCCCAAAATTATGCAAGTAAAGAGCTGAGATGGCCACATTTCTAGAATCTATCTTAAAAAATACTTAAGATCCACCTGCTCCTCCTCCTCTGTCTTGTCTAAGTGTTTTTGTAACCGGTAGCCAAAAAAACTTGAAAAAGCAGATATAAATATATCTAAACCTAAGCCAGAATCTTCATTTTAAGAGAACCCACCAAACAGGAATACAACTTCTCTGTGAAATACAGTTAAGTGGAGCAAAATTTAAACAGCTCATTGAAAATAAACGCTATACAAACATTGTTTGCAACACCACCACCCATCTGGCCTGCACAGAGCTATATATTTAATAGTCCCGTTCTCCATTCAGAAGGTCTTGCCAGCTATTTAAGCCTATACTGCTGACCTATTCAGATATAAAGAGCCATATTTTACAGAGCTAGGGAAAACTGTCCTCCCAATTACACAGCTTCCAGCAGATGCAGACTTCTGGGAATGGATAACAAGACATAGTAGAAAGGGGGGAGAAAGACTACCAACTAACTAATAAATAAATAACACTTATATAACCACAGCACCTCTGCATTTCTTCCTCTTCTGTAATCAGAGTCAATACAGGCAATCCATTCCTTAAGACAAAAACAAGATCCCACCCTTCTCCTCCTTCCAGGAATACTTTTTACATCCTGCGTTTTTTTAATTTCAGTAACTTCTCTGTTCCTGAGAAAATTGAAGAAAAGCTTCTATATGACAACCTTTAATGATCTAAATTAATTCCTAGAGCCTACACAATATTTCCTTTCCCATGAATACCTAACCCTTTAAATGACTTGTGTATTAAATTGAATCTGCTGACCTGCAAATGTATTACATTCCCTTGCACCTAGAAAAAAAAAATGATGGTAGATGGCTGGGTTTGGCTTCTCATTTCTTTCAGAACTAGAAGTAAAAATTGAGGTAGCAGCTCTTTGAAGGTTGCTTCCATTGAAAGAGGAGAGGGAGGAGGATGAGGCAAAAATATTCAGGGCATTCCCAAAAGGGTTTTAGGGCACTTTACAGAAGCATGAGTTGAGTATATTTGGTGTAAACAGATATTCCATCAAAGGAGGTATTTTAACTTAAGCTAAATAAAGTGAACTACATGCTTCCTCTATCACTGCAAACAGGCTACTTAACACCCAGAATTACTAAGGGGTGTGTGTTGGGGAAATACTAAAGAACATAGGAAGTTCATTTGCACTCTCAAGAAAAACAGCACTTATTTCTTTTTAGTGTTTGGTCTGAGTTAGAGAGCAGAGCGGAATGTTCTAAGTATCCAAAACCCCAAGTAATAAACAGATTCTGGAGCTCTCTAGCTTCAGACTACAAATAAGACAGTGTAAATAAGCAGCCAAGGGGACTGGTTCTAGCAGGCAAACAAACAGACCAGGGGTAACAGGCAGGTGAAACAAACCACAATACAGCGGGTTGAAAAGAAAATTACAACAGGTAAGCCAAAGGCATTAGTGGGAGGGCAACCACGCTTGAAAACCAGAATAAAAAACCTCTCAAGGTCTCCTAGCCTGTACCAGAAACCTTTAGATATAAAGTAATCAAAGTGGAAAGATTTCTTTCATTTGCTGTAGTTACCAGCTTGGATGGAAAGGTTAAAAAAAAAAATAAAAATCCCCCAAACAAACACACTTGTACAAATCAAGTTTGGACTTGCCTCTTCAGCTGAGCCTCCCTGACCCTAAATAACAATTTCCTTGGAAATAGCCAGACTACTAAAGAATAAGTTGTTCTGGGTATAGAAAAAATCTCTCCAGCAACAATATCAGCTAAATACATCATTAAACAAAACCACACAAAGCCTGGAGGCAGATTCACATTGTCTCTGAGAAATTAATAGAAAATGCATTGTCTTCTGATTCATTCTCTTAAGAACATTGCAAAATGGTAATACCCATCACTGTGCCATACTGAAGAACTGTAAGTTACATAACTGTGTTTAAAAAAACCAAAATAATTGTAAACTAATTTAAAATACACCTGTGCTTAAAAAAAAAAAAAACAAAATAATTGTAAACTAATTTAAAATACACACACAAGAAACGGAAAATGGGCATCTCAAGGCATTCTTTTCTGTATGTGGCTCAGTTTACCTTTGTGGGCTTTTTGCTGTAGAGCTCTTCCTGGACACGTAAGTGACACCATTGGTTTGCACCTCTAACACTTCCACTCTGTTCACATAAGCTGCTCTCAAAGAAGTCCTACTGGTTTAGCTTCACCACACACAAAACATTTGAGTAGAATCACTCCTTCAGTGCTTGCTTTATTTTCTTTAGGTATTTGATTTACCTTTTAAAATCATCCTTACCTTGACTGAGCCTGTGGAAGCCAAACAGCACACCCACAACACGCCTTCAGCAAACAAGCAGTGATGACATGCAGACTATAACACATAGTATTTCTACACTAACTGATGAAAGAAGTTGCCTCTCAAAGCAGTAAGCCAGATCAAACATACATCAGCACAGCGCAAAGCAGGGGATCCAGCCCTTGATGTAGCACATACCTGAATCCAGTGTTACAAAATCCAAGCTACCAGTGTTTCGCAGCTAGGCAAAACTCAGCCTTGCAGAGTTTAGTACTCATTAAAAGCTGGGTGCCAACACCTCACTTAAAAATGCCACAGCCAGATACCATGCAAAGACACATCTGGTACCGTGCCATCAGTATGTCAACCCCCCTCTAATAAATCACGATGCAATGTGTTTGTGAAGGTGGGGCTGTGAGTCAAAGCCTTTAACTAACTCATAGAGGATGTTTGTAACATCCATGCAATTCAGATGTTAAACAGATTTTATGGTTTGACTAAACTTCATCAAAACTACTTTTTCTGTTACTTCCCACATCAGCTCCTGGTTCTTTGTAAAGGAGAAAGAAACAGTGATCCAACTACAAAGTTACTTCCACTTCAAAAGTGAGGGATTGCAAGTCTCAGGCCCATCTACTTCATTCACCTTTCACTGGCATGTATGCAACAGTTGAGTTTTCTTTATTGGAGCACATTTTCCTCTTCCATTTGAATCAGGAAAAGCAAACAAAAGAAAAACCCCAGGGTTAATATGGAGTTCTGGGTAAAAGCAACTTGATCTTTCTTATGTGAAATACAAATGAAATCAAGAAAGGCAGGATGGTGATGCAGTAACTGCAAGAACAGCACAGAGAAGACTGAGCTTCCAGTTCTGACCCTGCTGTGGAATTCCTGTGTAGTCTTGCAAGATCATTTTACTTCTTTGTCCCTACTGATTTGAAAACAGGATCCTACCATGCCAGAACAAAAAAAAAAAAAAAAAAAAGAGCATGGAGCTCGAGATGCTAACCTGAGATTTGGGAGAACAGGGCTCTTCTCTGAGCTCTGTTAGGTAACTCCTGCAACCATGCGCAAGTCACTTCATCCACATCTCTGAAACAGGGCAGCACCAGTACACTACCGTAGTGGATAGCTTTGCTATGGAGAGGATCAGCCTGAAGGAGACACTTCTCTGACACTGGGATAACAGAGGACATCAGGTGACATGGTGCTTGGCTCTGCACAGCTCCATAAACCTGCTCACACTTAGTGCAACACTACCACATGCTGCTTGCTGACTGAGCAAAAAAAAAACTTGCTCTCTTCTCATTTCCCATTTACAACTGTTTGAAAACTCAACTTCAAATTAAAGGATATTTTCTCTTTATGAGTGGTCTACTCAACCATGACTTTCCTCATGTGTTAAGGTATTTCCCAAGAATCACTCATTGAAGATAGTTACAAAACTGTTTAAGCAAAGCATTAAAGAAAAGTTATTCAGGCAGAATTTAGGGCTGAAATGTTTTCCCATCTGCAACTGAATTCATACTTCTAAAGTGAACCACTCATTCATTTCAGCACTTAGAGTTACATGATTTTTATTTTAAGGTTGTATGTCTCAACCTGCATTTCATTAGCCTCTTTTGACAAATGAGATGAATGCTTCCATCTGTTCCAGTGAAGGCACTTTGGCAATTTCACTTGGCTTCATGCATTGCTACACTGGGAAAACAGAAAAAATACACAGAGGTAAGCAGTACTAGAGTTCACCTTGGCTGGTATTTTATTTTATCCTATATCCTTGACTAGGCTCAAGTTCCTCCCATCTCAGAGGTACATGGAATACAGAAAAGCAGCAATAAGACCACCAGAAAAACAAAATCAGAAAAGGTGGGAATGAAAGAAGTGGGATCAAGTTATCTTACTTCCACTTTTAAAAGAGCAACTGAAAATCTGCACTGTTTACAGTACCTCAGTGGTTTCTGTGTCAGATGTGATCAGTTTACAAATGCTAGCTGCAAGCCTCCCTTGCTTCTCAACTAATTCAGATTAACACTGAAAGTAGCAGTTGCCAGCATTCAGACACGTTTTAAAGAAAAGGAAATCAGACCATTTATTCAGAGTACATTTATAGACATAAATGCCTAATTCACATTGCTGATGAACCAGTCAAAGTAACTTCTGATAATTTGTGCTCTGAATTTTGTCTTTTCAAGTTGAAAAAAAAAGGTGAAGTGAATGTTTTACTCACTGTTTAATAGCCCTTATCACATTATATATGGAGGGACAGCAGAAATCCACGTGATCCTGGATATTTAAGTTTATTACTCTCTACAGGCAATCACACCATGAGTTCTTTTATAAGCCATTCAAAATCCAAGTCCCAGCTCTTTACACTCTTGACCCTTTCTCTCAAGGCTGTTTCAACACCTCTTGTCACATTGCTGGAAAATATTCTCATCATCAGATCAGGCTTACTACAGATTATATCCAGCCCTTCCTGTGTCAGATTTGTCCATTAATTTGTGTGTCTCACTGGCTGGCTTTTGCTCACATCCTGTCACACACAGCACTTAGGCAGTTTCTCCATCACCTTCTCACCTGAACGTTGCTACTTTTTCCAGCCTTCCCAGGAAAACTGCCTGTCACTAGCACAGATAAACAATTAAGTTCAAAGTATTCTTTTTTTTTTTCCAGTAGTGGTGTTGACACTGTTTTCCTTGAATATTTTCCATGCAAGAGAAGTTAAGTGGTATAACCAATATTAATTAATTAATAAATGCTGTGATGAAAAAATAATTACAAATACTATAAATCACTATCAAACCCCACTGAGTCACTTCTAGCATGGTAATAGTTCAAATCCCTCCCCAAAAAATCCAATTAATGTGTCAGCTTCCTGTGTTCAGTACACGTGAAATCTAGGTGACTTTTAGCAATCATTTTACAAAGTCTGACACTGATTAAAGTAAAATACAATGAAGGATTCAAAGCAACATATTTATGGAATTTAAGATGAATGTCCAATATGTAACTCCAAACAAGCTAAGTATTTACAAGCCACTTAAAGTTATTCATTACTTCTGCTTTCTTTAACCAAGAAATCACTAGGCAAATGATTATGTTATCAGCCAAAGTTAATGCTTAGCATTCCAATTCCATTTGTCATATACAGACAAAGGCAGAAGGGCCTGAGGGAAATGATGCTTGTTTCTAAGTTTGAACAGCAGTTGCACAATTGTATTACACTTTCAGTAAGATAGTAAACAAAGATCTTGTATTCATACTTAGATATAAAAGCCCTAGCAATTACCATGCTGCATCTTCTAGAGGTTGAAAAGTGGCCAGTCAACGCCTAATGAGGGTAGAGAAACTTGAATAAATATCTGCTCAGGTCACTGTTTAGTCTGTAACAACAGACAGTACAGGACATGCAGGAAAAGAGCACGAGACCAAGTGAAGTACAGCCTTGCAGTTCCAGTTATCAGCATTTTACAGATTTCCTCACCCAAGATCATGACCAAGACATTGACCTCTCTTCAGGAATTTAAATGGCAGAAGTTTCAGCATCCAAAATATTCCTTATTAATGAGCTTGCAAATTATTTCCCCATAGTGTAAAAGAAATTGTTTTGTTTTCAGCCTGTTGCTTGACCATTTAACTTCATGTACTTCAACTCTTCTGCAATGATGACATTTCACAACGTCTTCCCACTTCACTTTTGACTTGCTAGTCAGTGATATAGCCATCACCCCTTCTCCAGTCACCTATTTTTCAGGCTTGACAGATCTAACCTCTTTAGAGTTGCTTCATGCAGAAATAATTTCAAAGCTCTCAACTAAGAATTGCTATGGAAACCCTGTATTTTCAAAAAGAAGCCAGGATCTTGTTTTTTAATGCAGTAATACACTTTAACAAAAAAATACACTGTGTGAGACACATGCACATGGATGATTCCTATAGCAGCATAATGACGTTTTCTCTTCTATTTCAGGCTTCTAAAGTTTGATTGCCTGTTTGGTAGCTACAAAGGATTACAGAGATATTTTGGAGAAATGCTTGCAATTACTTCAGCTAATCCTTTCTTTGGGATAATAGCAGCTCAGTTTGGTTCCACTGTATTTCTCCAAACAAATTACATGTGTAAACATTTCACAGTTTCTACATGCATGTTAATACTGGACTTCACTTCCCATATCACCATCCAGTCCCTTGATAATGCAAACTCTTTCCACAATGCTTTGTCACTTTGACAACAATTAGCATTTTTTAAACTATTAAACATCAGTCTTCGCTTTGCTCCCTCAGTTTTTCAGAAACCCCTTGTAAACACACGTGTCAGCAAGGTGCCAGGTAGGTTTATAAGTGGTTGTAAGTCTCACAAGCCTCTCATCACATATTATGGCATAGTTTGAATTTGCTGGTGTGTTTTTTGTTTGTTTGTTTTGAGAGCTGCAAGTTCTGTGTATTGGCCACAACATTCACACACTGCATTGCTGATTCCTTCCAGGAACTCCCAAAAGACCTGCAAGTCATTCCTTCCATTGAAATAACCCTTCTTCTTGCATATTTAAAAATAATTAAATAAATAAATTTATAAAAAATAATAAAGCCTTGGATGAATCATCAGGGTTGGAAGAAACCTTTAAGATCATCCAGTCCAACCATTCACCCAGCATCGCCACTGTAACCCCTAAACCATCTGCCAGTGCCACATCCAGACATCTCTTGAAAACCTCCAGGGATGGTGACTCCAGCACCTCCCTGGACAACCTGTTCCAATCCCCGACCACCTTAACAGTGAAAAAATATTTTCTAATATCTAATCTGAATCTCCCCTGTCTCAGTTTAAGGCCATTTCCCCTGGGCCTCTCACTGCATGCACAGCAGATGGACCTCACTAGAGCCTCATGTCAGCTGGTTGTAGAGGGCGAGGAGATGCCCCCTGAGCCACCCCCTCTCCATCCACGAAAGAAAAAACCTCCTAAGAGCTGTCTTCAGCTAATTCTAGCAAACAGATGTCAGAACGTGAGGGATGCCAGTCCCAAGTTTACTTCCCGCACTCACTGGCATTTCAGACCCGTGCACAGGGTGACTGCTTTTTTTTAGTGAGCCCCATCACTAAAAAAGGAAACAGCGAATTAAACACCGAAGTAAGGCTCTGGGAGCACCTCAAGGCTGGAGCGACTCGGGAAAAAGAGAAGAGGGCGCTGCATAGCACACACGCTCGCCCACAGGCCGGGGCACGGTGCCCTTTTCCTTCCTCCAGTCAATCCGAGCCGAGAGGAACCACCACAGATTGCGAGCCCGGCGCGGCGCTGCGAGGCGGCCGGGGGGCACCAGCACCGCCCGCCGCAGCCGGGCCAGCAGCCGCCGCCCGCACCCCGGCACTCACCGCACAGCATGAACAGCAGCACGCAGGCCAGCGTGGCCACGATCACCAGCAGGGTCAGCCCGACGCTCTGCCACATGGCGCGGCCGGGGGCAGCCGGCAGGACCCGGGCCGGGCCGGCAGCCCCGCTCCTGCTCCTCCTCCCGCCGCCGAGGAGCCGGCGGCCAGGCGGGGCGGTGCTCGTGGAACATCGCGCTGGCGCGGGGGGTGCGCGGGACGTGCTGGGAGCTGTAGTTCGTCTTCCTCCGCAGCGGTCGCAGCGGAAGGGCAATCCCCGCCAGCAAGGACTACAAGTCCCGGTGCACCCTGCGGCAAGGTGGTGATGGCGGGGGCGGTGAAGGCTGTGTGAGGGCGGGGGGAGCGGCGAGTGGGGTGAAGCCCAGGGGCGGTGGCGGTGGCTGAGCAGGTCAGAGTTCCCGTAGGACCCATGGAGAGGTGACTCAAGGCCAGGTTGGCGGGGCTCTAAGCGGCCTAATCTGGTGAAAAGTGCCCCTGTCCAGAGCAGCGGGTGTACAACTGGATGGTCTTTAAGGTCCCTCACAACCCAAAGCATCCTATGATTTCATTGCTCTATAACTTAGATTTAGGGATGGGGCAAACTGATTTCTTAATCCTCCTTCTCACTCTTGCCATTCCTGCCTTCCTTCTCCCTCTTGTGCTTCGACCCAGTGGGATCATATAAAGGGGCAACAGGAATATCCAGGCCTTAGTCAAGGAAGCGATTTTACTGGCGAACCCGGCATGGCTCGAATTCCACCTGGCCTTGGCTCTTGCCCTCTGATGACGTGGTAGTGGCATATCAAAGCTGGCCCTTCCCACTTAAAAGAAATCTGAGGAAATAATATCTCTCAGAACTGTGATATGATCTTGATTGTGATATGGACTTTGCTGTTAGCACTGGAATGAAGTTAAAATTTTCCTTTGTAGCGTGCTGGTTAATGTTTCTAAAACTACTGGAAATGTGTGTAAATCCACTACTACAGAAGCTTAGTTTCCCATGGGCATGCCAACATTGTAGTGACATGTCAGAGAAAGCTAGTTCAGTTCTTTGTTTCTTTTATGTAGTATTTAAAAATCTTCCTGTTTAAGCGAAGCTAAGAATTCTTTGTTTTCCTGGACTCTGAGCATGCCACATGCCTCCTCCTTCCAACATACCTGTAAACCAAAACTACCTGCATGTGTGGTCCCCCATCCACATCCTTAAATCTGCTGTGATTTCACCAAAACGACCTAGAGTTCTTTCTTTCCGATCCTAGCCTTCTTTTCCCAACGTTCCAAGCCCTGTTTAATACTCTACCTGGAGTATTAAACCACTTAGCATGTCTTTTGCAAGTATCATTTAATTTGAAACATGTTTTCTGTTATTTTCCAAGTTTTAACTTTGACATGACCCTGATTTTTACATGTTATTACAATTCTCACCTCAGCACTTGTTACATATACTTAAGCAAGGTTTCTTTTGTATTACAAGCAAAGCAAAGTAGTAACAGTTGCTATCATATTATTTTTGAAAAATAAGCTTTCTCCTAGCTACACTGTTCTGTTTCTCTGATTTTTTGCTTACCATCTGCAGTTCTCTGGATATAGGACTACTACCTTCTAATTTCTGTAAAATAGCTGTCAGATGTAAGGGCTATTGAAATAATCCAAATATGCCATTCTATGGTTCCAAGCTGCTATAATAATAGTAGCAATAGATTCATTCACATCACATCCCCAAGCATTGCAGAACCACACGGCATTCAGAATTGAAGAAAGAATTAATCTTGCAATCAGGTAATTTTGGAGCAATAAATATACATGATCCATGTATATAGGCCTCAGATATACATGGATATATATATATATATGGATCATACATTCAAACATATATAGTACTGCTCAAGGCAATATGGAATTTCAGGCACACAGTGATTCTTGGGGTGTCCTGTGTCTTGTGCAGGGCCAGGAGTTAGACTTGATGATCCTGATGGGTCCCTTCTAACTCAGAATATTCTGAGATTCTAACAGACTAGGAAGTAAAAAATGAAAACAAGTAGCAATTAAAGTTCTAATATGTCTGTACAGGTTGAACACCTTATAATCAATGTATGTTCAGTTTGGAAAACCTTAATTTTACTTATTTATGTTGTCCCTTTCTCTAGTTCATTCACCAGTCTAGTCACCTTGTTGTAGAGGGCCATCAGGTGACTTAGGCATTATTTCCTGCCTATAAATCTATTTTGACTAGTCACAATTACCTTGATCTTCATGTTTTCAGAGACCACATGAATTCCAGGAGGATTTTCTCTGTGACCTTTCCAGGGACTGAGATGAAGCTCACAGGCCTGAAGTTCTCCAGACCTTCCTTCTTGCTCCCCTTGAAGATAGAAGAGATGCTTGTTCTTATCCATTCTCCTGGAACATGTCCCAGGCAGCAGTGTATTTCAAAGCTAATTGAGAATGGCCTTGCAGTGACATCAGCCAGCTCTCTCAAGGACACAACCTCTCTGGCCCTGGGAACTTAAGATATTTCCATTTTGTGTAAGTGTTCCCTAACCTGGTCCTCCTCCACTGGGAATAATTCTGCCTTGCTCCACTATACTTTCCCTCTAATCTCTTGCCTGAGACTGCTGAATGCCTGTATGGGTGAACTACTGAAATTGTCCTCAGGACAGACATAAAAAGAACTTTCTGGCATAATGGCCAGGGAACTTCAATAGGAGATAGATGTATAGGTCAGGGTAACTGGGGATGTTACACTGTAGCCAAGTCATGAGATACAAGAAGAAACTTTTCCTCCTCCAACCATTTGGTAAACACAATCTTTGTTATTCTATTTTTCCCAATACATGAAATAAACCCTTTCTTTCAAACACAAACTGAGCCACTTTGTGTCAGTTAAGATTTATATGCAGATCTCCATAGGAATGAAAAAAACCCAAACATATTACATGCATTTTACCTAAGACTTTTCTTCAGATGAAAGCTAAATAACATTAATAAGTAGACATCTGTCCCACTAGGTATCATTTCATATGCTAATGTACAAAAATCTGTACAATACCAATGGTGATGCACTTGGGATAGGTGAGCTGCAATATGGACATGGTTATTTTTCAAAACCCCATAAAATTACACAGAAGAAAGCAGAACTACTGTTGGACTCATTGAGGTTTTCTATTCACAGAAGTTGGAGGTTTTCTATTCACAGAAGTTCAGATAAAAGGTTACTTATACAAATCTAATCTTGGTATATCCAGTTCCTTAAGTGTATATGTGTGATGTGGAGTCACAAAATTGGATCTAGCTCATCCATTCCCTGAGGAGGATGGAAAAATCTCACTCATGACATTATGACCTTCTCTCCATCCTCTCGTTACATGCTGGCTGCACACTATCAATATTCTACATTGAACACTTTTTCCTGTGATGCTCAACACTGATCGATCTTCCCACATCTTCTCTCAGCGTGTACAACCACAGACACACCGAGATATATTTTGGGGACACGGAAAAGAGTATGCTCAGGCCATCAGGCAGCAGAAGGACTGCAGCAGCACCAGACTGCAGCCTGAGGGGGCACTCAGGGGGCCTCTGCCCAACAGTGCCCTGAGGGGGCACTCAGGGGGCTCTGCCCAACAGTGCCCTGAGGGGGCACTCAGGGGGCTCTGCCCAACAGTGCACCAAACCACGGGCTGGCTCACTGCAGCAGCATTTGCCATGTTTCCTCAAAGCAACGAGGCCCCACAATGCTGTGAATAAGAAAGATAAAGACTCTTTAGCTCAGGGAAGAGGGGTGCAGATGCTGAGGGCACAAACCTTATATTCAGGGTGTGAGAGCTGATGCATCTAGACCAACCAGTTGTTTCACAGCAGCCAGTTAAGCACTGTTTGTGTTTGCATAACAGAACAAAGGGAGGGATCTTATCCCTCCTTCACCTGGGAGAGGGCTGAGGCAGACAGACACATTTGAAATGCCAACTGATTTTTGATTGCCCCTTCTGGCCTGCTTTTGAGCTGGCATGTGGGGAAAATCTCATGCCTCACTTTATTTGTAGCACAGCTTTTGCTGATGTCGGGTCCTGCTGCAAGTGCTCAGCGCTTCAACAAACCCACACTTGGTTACCTAGAGGGAGACAGCAGAAGGAAGAATGAAATCATTGATTAGCTGTAAAGACTTATATGTAAACAGCATAGAAATTATTCTATATAAGGCGTTTATTCTTGTCTTGAAAAAGAACTTCAGCCACTTAAGTTTGGTTTAGGTTTTTCTTTTTTTTGTCCTTTTCCAGATCCTTGCATCAATTCTGGCCTCCTGTTTGTTTATTATCATCCGCACCCTGCATTGATGAAGTGGGAGTGCTGCCGAAGGCTATTATTGCAAATAAGGCTTAGTAAAATGAATGTGGGCAGGAAGAGCAAGTTAAAGTAATCCAGGCAGTTTTTGTTCTACAGTGTCCTAATTTTTTAACCCTTCTCTTGGCACATATAGTATATCTGAAGGTAACTGGCAACCATATCAACTACTGGAGCCAAAATAATGTATAGGAACTTGACTGCCTATCAGTTGTACCCCAGAAGCTGGGCAGATAGTTACAGTTCATGCGAAGGTGCAAATGTAGCCCCTTCTGCTATTCAGAATATACTCATTGACCTTCCCACTGCTGATTTTCTTTTGGTATTAATACACTTCTCTTTTCCCGTGGTGGGAATACAGAGAAACAGCTTCCCCCAACCCCTTTCCCTCTGTGTCACACTGTTACTCATGACACTGTGAACTCTTGTATGTAGACATATGTATCTTGCGGATAGCAAGACCATGGTCCCAAACTGAGACCTCCACAAGCCACCCTAACACCAAATACTTGTGGCTGTAAGAGAGAAAATTGAGGTTCATCCTCAATTCCCAGCAGTTAACGCCAGCAGGCTCCTCACAGGAGACATGCAGACAGCGAGGAGCTATGGTCTTTTGTTACAACTCACCTTCAGTATTTGCTTTGGAGCCCTCATACTTTTCCCAGTTCTTGGCTGACTTAAATGAACAGCACAGACTATTTGTATAAAGATGATAAGCCTAAGAGGGATGAGAAAATTCTACTTATGTTAATTTATAGAATACAAAAATACATAACTAAGCTGTATCTGTGACTGCAGCTGAGCACTTTTCCTGTTGCAAATGCTTTCCAGCTTTAGCCAAGCCCTTTAAGAGGAAACACCAGCAGTGATGGTTTGTGTCCGAGAGAGGGTGCTAAAACAAAATATTTACCACAAAAACTTCAGAGCTCCACAATTGCTCAGTTCAGTGCTTCTGCCTGCATAAATTTATTTTGACTTAGTTTTTATTTTACTTGCTTGTAGCTGGCAATTTAACGCAGGCATTAGCTTTATGGACATATTACACCAGCTGTAGTTTCAAAGCTGAAAATAACATTTAGAAAAAACTAACTGGACCAGAGGAATACAAGGGAACAAACTTCCAAATTTTCACTTCAGCCTAATTACTCAGATTTGATTGCATGCAGTTTCATTACTGACAGTTCTGAGTTAATAAAATTAACAAAAAATAACAAAAGTTAACTGAAGGAGAAATATTGAGGTTAGATACATGAAAGAAATTCTTTACTGTGAGGGTGAAGCTGTGGATGCCCCACCCCTGGCAGGGGCTAGGGCCAGGTTGCATGGGACCTCGAGCAAGCTATTCTAGAGAAATGGTGCCCCTGTATATGACAGAGAGCTTGGAACTACATGATCTCTAAGGTCCCTTCCAACCCATTCTATGATTCTATAAAATTCTGTCACACTGATCTTGTAACTCCCCATGGTGTCACTAGCAAAATTGAAATCTGCAGGTACATAACCATTGTCCTGTGCCAAAAAATTAGCAAAAGAATGGATAACAGAAGAAATGTATCCTCTTTCATCTGAGCTAGATGCTCAGAGACAGAAGAGACATTTTGCCAGTGAATTAGATAGAGGCTGCTGGCAGAATAATTTTGTGAAACAGGCATGTCCTGAGTTTAAATTCCAAGCTTTGGAAGAGGTCATGGTCAGGTCAAGAGCAGTGACTACTAGTAGGTGACATGGTAGTGGGAGACAGAAAGGCTTTTCTTTCCCGAACTGAAACTTTTTCCTGCTGATTGAAACTTAGTGGGAGCTGAGTGTTGCTGGTAGTTGATTGATCAGTGATACCTTGTTCACCCTGTTTCCTACTGAGCTGTAAGCCCAGTGTCAGCTTTGAACTGATTGCAACTCAAAGGTGCTTTTCCTAAGATGCAGAGATATCCAAAACCTGACTGGACACCACCTGCCTGAGCAGGCTGATTGGACGAGATCATATCCAGAGGTCCCTTCTGACCTCAACCAGTCTGTGATTCTGTAAATTAGGTAGTTTGTGATAAAGTACAACCTAGAACCACCCCTAGACCAGCAGTGCTCAAGCTAACTCCCTGCAGTATTGCACTTTGAACAGTGGTGGTTGTGTAACAGCATTGCCCCAGAATGAAATGCTGTTTAAACTGCCTCTTACTCTGCCAGTTTTCAGGGAATTTCAGCTGGAACTAAGCAAGTCTATTTGTCCATAAGTCAAGTTATTTTTCTGCCTTTTATCTCAGGATAATGTGCCGCTCAACAATCACTGGAAGCTGGCTGGCAGAGGTCTGCTCTGCTTATGCCTGGGGTCCAACTAAATGCATGGCATCACTCTCCCTACGAAACAGATGAATCCAAATCCTGCCACAGCCCTTAAATCTCCAAATTCAGGTCATTAGAGAGGTGTTAAAAATATCCATAATGCTATTACAGCTTCTCTTAGATGCCACCAGAATCCTATTTGTTCTTCATTGGAGACACTATTGTTTTTCTAAAAAAAAATAAAGTTGCTATTGTAAAAGGAAACTAGTTAAGGAAGAAAAGTATCAATTAGTATGAATATAATTTTTCAGGAACAAGGAATTGAATAAATTAGAAATATGACATCTTTACCAAACTTGAACCTAGGTTTTCTTTTTGTTTTAGACAAAGAATAACAAGAATAAAGACAAAAATACCTTGTATTACCATATTCTTTGGTCTAGATTTGGCTTGGCACAATAACCTAGATTATTCTGGACTACAAAGAAATTGGAATAAAAATTGTGAAGCCAAAGCACTGCAATGCACTGTGTCACTTCTATGTTCCTCTGTCAGTCAGCTTCCAAACCGTTCCTCTCTCTACAGCACCTAAAGAGTGACAAGTTTTTTGGACAAACAGGACAATTTTCTGTTTAGTGAACAATTTCTCTGGGGAAAAAATAGGTATAGAAAGTATTTCTCCTCAATATTTCAAGATTGTTTGTAATGACGCACAAAGAATTAAATGAAAAACCTATGGAAAAGCTGAAGTAGGGCAAAGGTTGGCAGGTCAACCTCAGGAATTGGGGCAGTTAGTTTGGACTAACATGCTGGAATTTGGAAGCTTGAGCAAACAAGTTTGTGTCTGTAAAAGTGGGTTAGAAATTACATAAGGACACTCTTTCACATGTACCTCCTGGCAGTATCATTTCTGGGCAGGCAGAAGCCCCGGGAAGATCACCATCCTCGCTGCCTTTGGTGGACCTCTGTGCTAGATCTAAGAGAAAGCAAGGGCTGAAGTAGCACATGGACAAGGAGCCAATCAGGAAGGAAATCTCAAATTCCAGAACATCAGTGCTACATTTTGGACAAATACAGCATGTCTGTACATCATGTACGCTTTAGTTTGTGAAGATGACACCAGTCCTGCACCACACATGCTCTCCTTGACTTATTTCCACTGTGTTTCCACTGTCCCACTGACATGGAAACACATCTTTGAGCTCTGGTAAACCAAACTATGAACACAGAATTGAGAAGGCAGCTATGGAAGTGCATGTATGGATATGTAATTTCTTGACAAATTTTCCTTTAGAAAATAAAAATGAAAAATAGTAATAGTTTTTAAGAAATATTATTTTGATTTCTTTATTAAAAGCAGATATAAAGAAGCAGGAAATTTTCAACCAACTTTGATAGTTTGAATAAATATTTTATAGTAGCTGTAAGAATTTGTTACCACTTAGAACAAAAATGAGTTTTGAAGGTGTGAGATTTTGTGCTTGTTGCACCAAGCACAAAGCCACTTCCATCCCTGACTCTTTTTCTGTTGGGTGTCAGAGGCTAAGTTGTGATGGCATCAGTAGCTCCCGTTCTGTGTGATTTTTGTTTCCCTCCTAACCAGCCTAAACATTTTCTTAGCAGTCCCTCCGTAACAGACAGATCTCCTTGGAGATGCCACAGTTGGAATCATGGAATCATTTAGAGACTTCTGAGATAATTGAGACCAACCGGTAACCATTCCAGGTAGTGGATCTCACTTTGGCAAAGTGTGTGCAGGATTCAGGGCTTCAGATTAGAGAAGTTCATCTTGTAAAAACGAGTGCTGGGCCATAGACCAAACCCAAGTTGAATCCAACAGATTCAGTGACCCGGTCTGCTCCCAAAGCGGCCCGACAGTGAATTGAATCTTCCCGACAGGGTGGATTCCAACAAAGGCAAACGGCCACCATCTGCCGTGACAGCTGGGTGGGTGATGGAACAGCACCGCACAGCCTCTCCCCCTGCCCAGCTACTGCTCCCCACCGCCTCCCCATCGCCCCGCTGGGCTCTGCCCGCCGCCGGCGGAGCCCCGGCCCTCCCTCCGGCCCCGTGCCCGCCCTCTCACCGGCGGGGGCGGGCGCGCCGGGGCCGGGAGAAGGCGGTGCCTTATAGGGCGGGCGCGGGGGCCGCGCCTGCAGAGCCGCGCCGAGCCCGGCGATACCCTGGACAGCGCCGCGCCGCCACCATGGTGAGTGGGGGGACCCCCTGCGTCCCCTCCCCGCACACGCACATCCCCCGGGCCCCCTGCCCCTCTCCTCCCTGCCCCCCGCTCCACCGGGGCCGGCGGAGAGCCCCCGCTGCCCGCCCGCCCTCCTCCCCCGCCGCTACCCCCGCTCCTACGGGCCGCGTTCGGGGCGTGATTTTTCGGGGGGAAAGGGGGGGCATGGCCTCAGATGCCCCCACGCCAGGCACCCGAGCCGCCGGCGCGGGTCGGGTCGAGCGGCTGAGCTTGGGCATTGTAGGGAAGGAAGGAGGGACAGAGGGACCCTTAGGGAGCGGGGGAGAAGGGGTGGGGGAGAGGGAGCCCTGGGGGCAGCCGCGCAGCACGGGGAGCCCGGCGGCGTGCGGGGACAGGCACGTGGAGCAACGCGGTCCTGGGTGGAGGGAGGGATGGAGAGAGGGAGCGAGAGATGCGCAGCCCCTGGACATCCATCTCCCCGGCTGCCCTGCGCCCTGCCCTGCTCCTAGCAGGTGCATTCTGCTCTACACCGAGGTGCGTTTGAGCGTGTTACATAAACCGATTATTCCCGGTAATTTGTTATCTTAACAGAAGCTCTTGCTTTATCCATGCAATCTGTAGTGGAACGCTTCCTCTTTTTTTTTTTCTTTTTTTTTTCTCCATGTAATGAATGAACAATGGAGTTTTAGATTCTAGTTCAGCATTTAAAAGAGTTAAAGTGGAACAATGAAGTCACCTATTTAGCGAGCAGTGCCGATTCCCCATAGCACATTGTGTCTTTGCAGTCATAGTAACTTTCCCAAAGGGGCTCATCCTGTTTATAAACAGCAATGCATTAAGTGTACTGCCGACCTTACAAAGTAGGACACTAGCAAAGAAGTGTTTTGCAGCCTTAAATTTTGAGGCACATTGGGATGAATAATTTGGCAAAGCTTGTTGTACCAGAAGTTTGAGACATGATTAACTGAGCCTAGTTTTTGTTTTATATGATTTAACAACAAAAATACTTTTCCCCCCCAAAAAAGTCTTTGCATCACATATAGTAAATTCTGCCTTCCTTGAACCAAAATTGGTTTGGACCCTTCCTTCCCCCATAAATCCAGACATGAATAATATCCCAATAGTCATTCTATGAATTAGCTTCAGTCCTCTTTCTAAAAGTCATGTGTACACCTGCTGTCAGTCTGAATCTGTTTCTCCTGTGTATTCTATTTGCCACCAACTCAGCTTTGGGATGATAGATATGAGAAGACCCTATTGAAAAGACCTGAAATGGTGCAGTAGTTTATGCTGCCTGAGCCCCTTTAGAGTGACATAATTGAATTTCTATTTCCTATCAATTTGGAATACAAACACAAAAGCTATGACTAAATTACCACAGCTGCACAAAGACTAAGTGAATACCAGCCATTGATAATGTCTCCCTTGTGGCAGAGGAAGAAGGTTACAAAGATACCTGGTGTTGCAGAAGGTAATGTACATTATTTATCAGTAATTGGTACAGGTAATACCCAGGTGCTCAGGAGTACTGAGGCAGCAGGAAAGAAAGGCAAAATACCCAGAACTAGTTAAAATGTTACATTCTGATTCCTTCCAGGACTGAGATGAAGTCAGTTATACTAGTGCAAATCAAGGAAGCATTAGTTGGTAACATAGGCATTGGCAACCTCATACCAATGGAAATTATAGCTGAGACCTACCCTTAATTCTTTCTGGTTCCTAGAGCTGTTCAATTAACCTTGACATTTTTCTTGAAATGGCTGGAAGCAATAGCCAGAAGTTGCCATTCTGAGCTTCACGTGGGTTTGGATTAGCAAATTTTGCTGCTTCTGTATGTCCAGTAATCTTAGTGTTCAAAAGTTGCTGACATTTCCCAAGCTTTGTTACTCATACATAAAGGCATTCTGAGGAAAGAATTGCCAGTCTGAGAAAGTCCTTGAAGTGGTATAAAGGCTGAAGGTTACTTTCGAAAGAGTGTCTTTGGAATAATAGTTACTGAAACAAATACCTGAGCTATTGATGAAAGCTGTTGCAATGATGCTAATGCAGGGTTAAAAGTTAGAGCACATCGATTTCTAGATGGACCTGGAGCTTGGGGGCAAGGGGTCATGGGGACATCGGAGAATACTGCCAAAGGTATCAGGAGCAAATGTAGGACAAACAGATTTTTGGCCCAGGTGGTGGGAACATTGATTGAGCATTCCCTTCACTTGTATAGAAATTGAGATAAGCAGGCTTATGTTGCTAGTGTCCTTTAAACTCAACTGAGAGTTTTTTCAGCATCCTAGGTGTTCAATAATCACTATTATTTGTAGAAAGTTGAATAAGAAAAATTTTGTTTGTTTGTTTTGAAACTACATTTTGCTGAAGCAGCAAACTACTGCCATCATAAAGCATTAAGTATTTCCTCATCATCCTCACCATAGGAGGGCAACCACAGTGGCTTGGTTCTTCTGTTTATGTAGTTCACTGCAGCTCTCCGTGCTTCAGTAAATCTAGGTCAAATTACACTGGCTCAGGATTTGGCTGCACCCTTGAACTTTAAACCGATTACACATTTTGATTTGTCAGTGTATTTTCCATGGGGTCAAATCCCACTTTCATGGGGTAAGAGGGTGTATAGCATTGCACAGTCATGGCAACTTATGCTTACAAGGAGACTGGGCAGCACTAAGGTAAGCATAAACATGAGGACTGTATTTAGATATTATAGATCCTTTGCAAGTATCTATACCTCTACAAGAATCCCGTGGTAGAAGGAGAGGAGAGACAGAAGCTGGAATATGCTTTTCATTTCCTTCAGAGGCTTTGGTACCCCTGGACCCTGAAGTCAACACAGAAAGACACCTAACTCTTCTAAGCATTCATAAGCATCAGGGCCACCATATCCAGATATGGACCTTGGTATGGGCATACACTGATTGCAGAACATACGCAAAGAGCCTGAGAGAGAGCAGAAATGCCTCTTCTTTGTCGACTGTAGCCAAAATAAACCTGTCTCATTGTCCATTGGTGTTTGTTAGTTTCTCTGAATACTGCATGAGGAGGACTATTGCAAAGACAATGTTCTAGCCCCTGAACAGTGGCACACAAATTGGAAGAGAATGTTTTTCAGCAGACAGAGATCAGCTCAGCACAAATACCTGATGACACAACATCCAGTGCTACAGCACCCACAAGATCTCTCCAGCTCCAGCAGAGTGAAGAGGGAATGGACTGTAGCAGCCCTGCCATCCAGAACCAGAGCAGGAAGGCAGGGGTTTGCCAGCTGACACAGAATTAATAGGCTATGAGAAAACATGCTGAGAAGCTGCATATAGAACAGGAAAGATAGGCTCTACTTGCATAGAAACTCAAGAAGAGACACTGAATCCTTTTGCACATGGTGAAATTGATTAGGTAAAAAACCTTCCAGGAACTGAAGTAAGAGTTCACCAATTCATTTGCATAGTTACAGATACGCACTTACCAAAACCTGCATGTCCTTGGTGTTGATCCCTCTCATCTCTAGGAAGATCCTCTGACTCTTGAAGACTGATCATTGTATCTTCATTACAAGCAGTCTGATCTGTGAAAAAAAGCACAGTCCTCTTGTTCATCAGGAACTTGATTTTACATTCATTTAACTTTATAGCATCTCTTGTTGACTTTATTGAAGAAAAAGGTTAATCATAGGCAAACACTTTAAATTTGAACTTCTGACTCAGTCTAAAGTTGGGAAAAAACCTGCAGTAGTATTTTCTTGAGGTATTAGTAAAGTCCAAAGTAAGGCAAATATAAAGGCCTGTTTTATTCCCTGTTCTAAGCAAAATTCAAGTGTAAATAAATAGAATAAAATCATATTCTTCCTGATGCTTTCATGCCATGCTCTATGGAGTTTTGTTAAACACTGCCTGTAAAACTGATTTAAAAGCTGAGACCTTATTAAGCATCATACAAAGAGTGTCTGAAGTTGATATTCAATGATAAAATAATATGTCACAAGTGCAGTCTGATTTGTAATTAAAGAATGTAACAGAGAAGGGAGGGAAATTATGGGGATGGAATTAAGTGTACAACTGCTTGTTCCAGCCAGAGAGCTGCTGGGATGAGCCTGCCTGGTGAGGCAGTGGTGGAAAGGTACAAGGAGGATTGCCCAGCTGTAACAGAGAAGAAACACCCCGGGACGTGCAGCTCTGTCACATTACAAATGCCACACTTCAAAATTTGAGCACACCAAATTAATCAGCCAATTTGTGAGTGCCTGGCAACAGTGGAGCTTGTAAATCCATTATCTGGATAAACTCTCCACGGCTTCCCTTCTCATATGCTAAATACACGGGCCACACTATCTGAGTGACTGCATCTTTACCCATGGGACTGGTGCACAGCTGACAAGTAGAGAACAATATGAAATGAAGTGAATATTTATTACTTCTGTGGGGCATCTTATCTACCTAACTAACGGCAAAAGCCACTTTAAATTTTTGAGGAATAGGTAAATTCAGTTTTAGGAGTGTAATTAGAATTCTTTACATCTTCAAGAAATTACTGCGTTATATTGGCATTAATACTGAAAGTACTCTGACTTGATGTCAGTCTAATAAGAACAGAGTGATAATTTTAAATACTGAGTTCATCTAGGTAATGACTTTTAAACTGCCCTGAACTTCCTTTTTTTCCACTCAAAACTGACTGTGGTAAAGTGGTCAGCTCCCCATAGTGAAGGAAATCAAGCCCTCTCTAGTAGAAATTTGTATACAAAGATATATAATTAAAGAATAAAAAATCAAGATCATTAAGTTTTCATCATTGGTTGGAGAGATTTTGATTTTTTTTCACGCTAAGGAGGACAGATATGGAAATGAATTAAGAAGTAGTTCATATTCTGTGTCATCATTTGAAAACCAAACACAGCAAGAAATGGAAATTAGAAGTACGGTGACCAAGTTTCAAATAAATGTCCTAAACCCACGTATTAGGAGCCACAACCAAACCATTCTTCCCCTAGTTCTTAAAGAACTTCCTACAGGATGCTAGTCACTAGTCACCATTCATGAAGTTTTTAGCCAGTGAAGACAATGTGGTACAGCAGCCTAACAGAGGCACTGACTTACACACATGATAAAAAGTCTTCAGCTGTTGTTATTTCCTCTAGGTGACAATAACTGGGGCAGTTTACAGACATTTTGTATCATTAGGGCATTACCATGCAGCACAGTCATTAGCATTTTTATTCTGAGGAAAGTGTCGGTCTGGGTGTTTCCATGGTGTAATGGGTTTAAGAGTCTGGGCTTTAAAATTCCAGTTATGTGTGGATTAAACTCTAGGATACCCACTGTTGGGGCTGATGGAGAAAGGGAGCTAATTAGCTTGGGCACCGTCTTATCCTGTGCCAGCAGACAGTGCTCTGTTATTTGGGTTTCATACAATTTTAAGAAAAAGTGTCCTTGGAGTTCATTAGGGTTCATTTAGGGTTTTAAAAGAGGTAAATTTAGAATTGTTTTGGAGAAGGAGACATAAGAGGACTTCCATACCCTCTGTTTTCTTCTTTATTAAGCTTGAAAATCAATTGTCATTTCCCTTCCTCTCCTTGTGCCGTCTTCTTTAAACATGACTGAAGTCCAAATAATGAATTAGCATTTGAAATACAAGGTTTTGCCTTCCAGGATTTAAGGGAGAAATGCAAGGAAGAAAAAAAAGTTAAGGACCAGTTTATAGAAGAAGATATTTCCTTCTTTAATTGTTGTTTTGTGTTCTCAAGTGACACTTTGGAAAGTAAGCATCAGCTTCTGTTTCCTTATTTCCTTATATTACACTTGCATTTTCACATCCAACTAGAAGTAAAACAAGACTGTTTCTTGCATTTTTCTGTAAGCATGGATAAAACTGTTCCAAAAAGCAAAGTGCCTTCAAATTGGCAAGGAATAAATGGTTGGCAAACTTTTTGAGAGTGATTTCCTTGTCAGGGAATTGGCACATCTCTTGGTAAGGCAGTTCTGAATATTACTGTCCACACCTGCTTTCTCTCCCATTGCTGGCTGCAGCCAGCCAAGTTACTTTTGCTGGAGTTTAAAAGATTAACTGTGAGGTTGTGCAAGTTCTGATCTGATAGGAGTTGGTATTTGTGCCAGAACCATGTTTTACTGTGCACAAGGTGTAATTTTTTTCAGAGTTTGTCAGTAGTCCATGCACTTCCAGGGGTAAAAATCATTGTCTTTTTATGTTTTTATATTTATATACTTGTCAATTTATTATTTAAATATCTTTATATATCAAGTAATTTACACAATTTGCCTTGTGACTGGCTACTCAAAATTATCCTCCTCCCCAAATTCAGATGCTCGTGTGATATGAAAAATATCCCATGCAATGGGATATTTTCTAGAACCAGCTGCATCTGTCCTCTCAGCTATTAGTATTCTGCGTCATCCTAGGGTAGCATTTCAGTGTTGCTTTGCTGTTACACCAGACTGTACTGTGGATTTAAATCTTAAAATCAGCCCTTCTTACCTAGGAGAACCCACTTACCTTGACTTGACTTCTTTCCAAGGCATATCTTTTAATACTGACAGAAAAGTATGCATGAAGCCACACAAAAACTCCATATTTTCAAGTTAATGGAGGAAAAAGAAAAATCAAAGACTTGGAAAACAAGTGTATCAGAAACCAGTTCAGATTAGCAAAGTCTTTATAGGTGCCTTTCTTCTTCCCACTTCGTGCTGCTACTGAAAGCAGAAATGAGAGATGTCTTCCAGCCAGCAGTGATCATCACTCTCCAAGTAGTAGACAGCCTATTTTTGTGAGTTACCTAAGAAATCCAAATCTTCTCCCACAAATTAGGTACATCCACTGAAAAAATCTGGATACATCCACAAAAGAATCTGGATTCACTCTTAAAAGCAACATTGGAAATTTTTCCTGTTGAAATACTGGAGCTATTGGCTTTATCTGGCAGCTTGATGATTAAGAACCATGAGAAAGGACTGCTCATTCAGTCCTTCCCCAGAACCAGAAAAATGAAGTACATCACATCTCTAGTTTTACAGCATTCTTTTCAATTTCCAGGGCTCTTTTTTCGGGCAGAAATTTAGTTACGTATTCTCTCTAAGATTTTTTTTTTTTGATATGTGGCAAAAGCATCACAGGATCTTCAAGCTCTCCTTTGAAAGCTGAGATACAGCTTGTGATTTCTTGATGCTGAAACACATTTGAAACTTGTCTTTAAAACTGGCAATTTTTGCAAGGCAACAGAAGAGGTAGCATTTAGCTTTATTGTTCAGCAAAATAGAAATACCTCTCCATTTCAGTGAAAACTGAAATGAAAACCCTTTGGGTTCAATGCAGTTATTTCTTCCTTACTGCTGTAGACTTTGTAAGCCTGCATTTTAATAGTATCTGCAAAAACCCTTCAAAGATAAAAGGCTAGATAAGAGTTCTTTTGATTACAATAACTTAAAGAAAAACTAAAAAATATCTCTCATAACCTACCTGGAGAAAGAGAACCAATTTTTTTTCCCATTTTAC
Source organism: Molothrus ater (assembly GCF_012460135.2). NCBI lineage: Eukaryota > Metazoa > Chordata > Aves > Passeriformes > Icteridae > Molothrus > Molothrus ater. Next base: position 65,858,843 of record NC_050478.2, read on the forward strand.
ATTTACTAAATTAGGAGCATCATTTTATTTCAAATCTGGTATAACTAAAATGTCCCTTACGGACTACATTTAATAGAATTTTTTTTTCACAAAATATTTTCTTTTTCATCAATCACGAAATAATTTTCTTCTGTTTGCCAGACGCCTTTGGGAGATGGCAGAATTCAGATCAGAAAGTGTTTTGATGGAAAGGTACAAAGTTGAAAGCCAAGACAGAGAGCAGTGTCAGTAAGACAGGTGTAGAAGAGAAAAAAGACAGCACTATCCCATTTTTCCCCCAGATGTCTTTTCCTGAGTTTAAAGGAGTGTGAGTATTTCAATATTCTGGCTTGTTAAACATCAGGTCTTGCTGAAGCTTGACATGCATACAGCAAGCACTTAGTAAACCTAACAGGTCCTGAGCACTCAATAGGATAATAGGAATAGGAACATCCTGATCAGCTGAAAATGAGAAACCCATGCTAGTCCCCTGGTCTTCAGGAAATTTGGGGTTTCACTTGTTCTTGCTTCTTTTACAAAGGTGTCCCCCCACTGTTCCACCTCTAAAATGAACAGCACTGATAAGACACTGGAGTAAGTGTAATTCTCAGAGGCTTTCCTTGGAGGCAATAAGGTGGTTGTTTCAGCAAAGAGGATGCAATATTATTCAAATAATGAGTCAGTGTAAATTAAGAACACTGAACTCAATAACAAAGTAGAAAGCAACATGAGATTATTAAATACCTGTGAAACTTCATTATCCATCCAGCATTAGATGAGGTTTGAGAATTTGTTACCTGAAATGATCATGCACTTGACTCTATAAGCCAGTTTAGGATATATTTTGATCAATATACAGCTGATCAACTCCACAGGTTAATACTGCAGGTAGCTGAATTTAAATTAGGAGAGAGACATATGCACAGTCAGAATGAAGGAAGCTTTCGATTTCAATTGGAACCCTCAAATGTTTATACCTAGCTGGGAAAAGTACAAGAGGACATCTTCAGACATCACCTCCTGCTTTCTTTCTTATAGCCTTCATAAAAGAAATAATTCTAAGTAGGTGGATTTTCTTTAAAATCAGTGATACTTGGAATTCTTTTATTTTACCTGCTTACCTAACTCTCACAACTGTCACACATTTACTCCCTCACCACATTTATAGATTGCACCAACTTAAACAGAGGTATATATTTCTTGCTATAGTTGGTTTCCCATGGGAAAGCTTCTTAGCATTGCTTTTTTGTCTAAAACATCTTAGTACTGTATGATATTAAATAACTAGATTTACCATTATTACTTTTGCCACTCTTTCAGACAATGCATTTCACCAGCAAACAATTTTTCTATGTCTGCTAGTTGTTTTTTCTCCCTTAGTTGGTGTTTTTTGGAGGTTTTTTTGAGTACAGAAGGTTCTCATTTTATCTTTATTATCTTATCTGTTTATTTAGTTTTTAAGGTTATCTGTACTGAAACAAATCAGCTACAAGCGCCATCAGTGCTGTTTCTAACTTCTGCAGAACAAACTTATTTATTGCGTTTACTTGTAAGAAATTGTCATCTCTTCAAATAGTTATTCCTAACAGCACACACATGATGCAAATTAAGAAGTGATGCTTATCCTTCTTGGAAACCTAAGCTGGTAAGGATATTCATTTTCTGGAAAGCGGTACTTGATCAGTGCATGTGATGTATATCAGGTCTCAGATACTTCAAGCTGACCTTGCCAGCAACTCTAGTTTTTCTCCCAGCTGCTATCTGTCCACTTTGGAGCAGCATTGAACCTCATTGATGCTTAACTATCAAGGGAACCAAAATTTTTCCAAATGATGTCTGTCTTTATAATAGCTGTTTCTTCTGAGAAGCAATTCATTCAGTCTGGATGGGTGTGACAGCCACAGCGGTGCAGGGCTCTCATGGAGCTGTTATGGCACATGGAAATTCCCAACTTCAATGGTGCTTGACTTTCCAGGTCAGCTTAGGCTGATCCTATCAGATGATCTTCCTGAATGCTGAAGAAAGCTAGCTGTGTGAAAAGCCTCCACCAAGAAAGCTGATCTTTTAATACTGGACATAATTACAAAGGCACAAGATGTATTGCAAAACCAGCAATACCCACTGAAGTACTGCATGTTTGCTAGTCATGTTTGCTTTACATATTATTAGATATTGTGACATGCTTACTCTTCAGAATTTTTCGGGTTTTACTTTTCTTCTTTCAGTCAGCAGTTACTCGTAAATGGTATCTACCATCAAATGATAAATTAGGAGATAAATGTCTATTACAACTCACAAGCTTGAAATCTGCTTGATTTAAAATCTAAGGTACAGATTTTAGAAGTAGGTATTTTTACTGAAAACTTCATGCTTCTTTCCCAGAACAATTTACACTCCAAATTGAAAAGCTTCCTGTACTGAGTTTTGTGTCCACGTTTGTCACACAGCAGTTAGACAGTTTTGTACATGGGTAGTGACCTCGAAGTGAAATTGAAAGGCTTTGCATGTGTTGGAAGATTAAGGCTGAAACCTTAGAAGCTGGGATGTGAACTCTCTAATCCTCAGCAGCATGCTACAAACACCTCCCCCTCCTTCAAATTCTTTTCTTTCACCTTTTCCAACTTACATCCCTAAAATAGCTCAGGAAAGGTTCTATCCATTTGGGCAAAAACTATCCAAAGAAATGGCACAGCAAATGGCTGCACACCAAGGAAAAACATTTCTCTAGTGGGCAAAAGAACACACCCAGATCTCCTTCACCCAAGCTGTAAGAACAAGAGGAGCTAAGTGCTGTTACTTTTAAGGATGTGGCTAAAGCAGGATACAACCTGACCTATGTTACCAGTCCCTGCATGGGACAGATAGAAAGCATGCACACACATACCTCAGACTTCCTTACCTTGCCAGAGTCCTGCATTCCCTGTTTTTGAAGAGAAATTAAGATACAACTAAGATACAAATTAAGATACAAGCACTGCACTGCTGGCAGTGGGTCCAGTGAGTCTGGCCAAGGAGACTGCTACATCCCTGTGGAACTCTGCTGGTCCCTGCAGCAGCCAGCATGGCATTTACCCATAATGTGTTGGGTTATAATTGTGCTATGGACATGCTCCCTCATAAATCTCCTGCTTCTTCCAGGGGCAACGGGATGGGAATTTGTCCTGGTTTAATGTCCTTGTATAATTCAACAACTTGAGCAGGTTAGACAGAGTATGTATCAGGGTAGGTTTTGCCTTTGGGCAGGTACTTAGCCCAGTTTGACTAAGTGTTTATAGGTGCAATTTTCCACAAAGGAAAAACAGCTGGGCAGAATTAATCTTACTAGACTTAATGTATAAATAAGACACTCCGTAGAGGGTTTGGCGGGAAAAAAAGCAAACTTCTAATAATAAGCCTTATTATAGATGTGCTTTTGTGGGTTTTAATCCCACTTTGTTCCTTTCTTAGCTTTCTGAATTTACAGAGGTCAGTAAAAATCTTCATTTAGAGGTATTGGTTTTAAATATAATTCTGGTTTTACTCTTACTGTGAAAAGCTTGAAAGTATGACTTTAGATTGTGTAGATTTATGGAAACAAGAACTTGGTGGCTTAGTTCAGTAAAAATGCAGGGCAGAAGGGGTTTGATTTGGGGGATCTATAGTAAAGAAGTCACTGCAAAAGCTAGCCAAAGATCTGAACACCTCTCTGCTCCTGTTCCATGTGTGCCAGCTCCCAGGCACACAGCACCATTCCTTTGCTGCAGGTCGCTGTCCTGCACAGCTCACCTGAACTTGGTACAGTGTCTTTTAAGAGCTCCAGTTTGGATAGTTTCAATTAACCAATCCCTTTATCTGAAATAGGTAAGAGCTGTAGAGCAGCAAAACCAAAAACCAGCACTGCCAACAGCCCTGCAGTGCCATTCCCAGCCCAGGAGAAGTACAGCTGAGAAGCCAGGGCTTGGCAGTCCAACTCTCCAGCCAGCACAGTGGCTTTCATGGTAAAAAACTCAGGCAAAACTTAAAATGCCACAGATGTTTAGCTCTGATTTAGTTGTTCTGTATGTTTATAAGGAGTTCAGGGCTGTTAAATAATTGCTTCAACTTGAGACTGTTTCATCTATGAGGATGAAAGTATTTTGAGGACCATTATTTGCTACTAAAAAAATAAGGTATCCTATGTTACAATTTTCTGTTTATGCATGGAACCTTCAATATTTAAAACAGGCTTCTGTACGCAGTCCCTAGCTATTGCAACTTTAAAGTACTTCAGGAGTATGAAATTAATACTACTGAATTTCACAAATTCATAAGATATTGCCTACATGTACTGTAGATGATTAAGTAATGCAAACGAAATCTGATGCATTTCATTCATTTTCTTACATACAGTACTTGTAGCATTTTATATGTTAGAAGTGCCTTCTAATTCATACATCCTGACAATGAGACTTTGTAACTGGTTTGAAACAAGTGTTAATTATGTAGGGAGCTGTCAGTTTTTCCAGCATCTCTTACAGTTTTCCTTTGTTTTTACATGCTTCAGAGGCTGTATTCAATCTTCTACCACTCTTGTCCTTGGCAAAAGTGTGTCTGTAAAGGGAATTAAGACTGCAGGAAAAAGTCTGAATTAAGCAATTATTTAGTTAATTTGAGTTCTTAACTTACAGTTTTCTGAAGGGCTGCTGACAATTGCCTGTCAAAGATTACAATATGTAAAAAAGCACCCTAACACTTTATTTAATTTTTATATGTTTACATTTTGGTACTTTAATTTAATTTCTTGTCTTTCAAAGAGAAAAATACACAGTCCTACTTTTAAGTGTGCCCAGAGGAACTAGAAATGCTACCCACACAGATTTTCAAATACTCCTGCCTTGTCTCCTCTGCCAGCAGCCGAGGACCCCCCAGCACTGGTATGAGCTGATTAAGAAACTCAGGCAAAACTGTTCACTGGGGGAAAGCCCCAGCCAGGGAACACATTTTATAAAATCCTTTTTGATCCCCCTGCCTCTATCAGGAGGGGCAGGCAGTCCCTTGCACATTAATCCCTGCCGTGGGGACACAGTGGCAGACATCTGGGACGGCAACCAAGAAATCTACTTCTTTGGCATAGAGTGCCCTTTGTCCTCCTGCACTGCCAGGATTGTGGGAAAATCAGAGCTCTTGCTTTTGTATTTTTTTGGGGGAGTTTTGTTTTAGTTTGGGTTTTTTTAAGGTTCTTTGTCCATCAAGCCATGAGATCATGTGCAGAGGCTGAGGATCTATTCATCTTAGATCGTGAAGTTTGTTGCTGTAGAAAATGAAGAGATTTTCACAGTACTAAAAAGGACATGTTGTCAGCTTGTCCCTGTTTCTTTCTCCAGAAAAATGATCAATTGTGTATGCAAAACACAAAATAAAGTCCTGCATATATTATACTAACTTATGGAATCAGCTTCTCAGCAGCAACAAAATTTGTCTGCAAATAGTGAGGAAAACAAACTTATCATGATATGGCATACTGAGAAAACGGAGCTGCCATATAAACTTGTTGCTGTAATTCTCCTCTACCATTTCATTTGCTCCCTGTGCCCTTTTGGTTTAGTTATTGTATGGGTCTAAATGTAGGATGCAAAATCTTTGTTGCAAAAACAGTGTAGTAGCACATGTGGCAAATTTTGGGCAAACACTTTACACCCAGTATATATTTCGGGAATATTCTGTTCCAAAGCTAAATAATCTGGTAAATCCAAAGCCTTAAAAGGGTGATTGTCTCCTTTGTTTTGGTAGAGTTATTTTCCTGTGCTTCTCAAAGTGCAGCTGGCTGTCTTGCTCTTATATGAGGTGAAATTGTACACTGGTTCTTCAGACACAGTTTGGTTGGGCATCCTTTATCAAGCCTAGTTGTTTGGAAGCAGGTAAGTTAAGCTGTGCAGGCCTTCATATTGCTGATGTAAAATTAATTCTGACACTGATCTGTCTTCCCAACGCCTTGTAAAGTCAACAAGAGCTGAACAAACAATTAAGAAAGCAACCAAAACAAAATTAACTTCTCTCTAAAAAAACTCATTGGGGTTTTTTGTTTGTAACTTTAAGACCTGCCTGTTCCAAAGGAAACTTTCTGTTATTCAAGCCAGAGCCCATTCCCAAGGATTGTTGCTTTGCTTGAGAAAGTGATGTATTCACTCAGGCTGTTAGAAGGAGGCAGAATTTTTATCTACTGCTTCATTTTTAACTGATTTCCTTTTTGTTTATTCCCTCACCATCATACATTCTTGTCACATCATCACTGTCAGGAATTATGCTCCAACTCAGGTCATTCTGTCGTTTTAAATCTGATTGTTAGGGCAAAGGAAAATGAGGTCAATAATTGCTACCATTTTCTTGGGAACTGCCAGGCTGCATCTGAGGTCTCCCTAGAGAAATCTTCTTTAATTACAAGTTAAGCTGATGTTCCCCTGTGTAGCAGGTAGAATTGAGCAGGATTACTTTTAAAAGGATTGCACTGATCTGCTTTGGTGACAGTTTCATTTTGAAATTCTGATAACAAGCAAGAGGATGGATTATAAAGATACAGTTCTTGGGAGTGTACATGACTGACAGATGCTGCAAATTGGGCCACAGCAGCAACTCTTCCTTTTTACTCTTCTTTTAAGGCCATATGAGTTCTATTTTAAGAGCTGAAATTGACTTGCATTATTTTAGTGATTACTTAGCATATTCACAAAGAACAGAGCAAAAAAAGTTTGGGAATTGTAGAAGGGAAATCATGCAAGCAGTCATTCAAGAAAGGGGATTTGTCACTTGGAAACATTGTGACCCTCAGCCTTTGATAAGACTGAGAAATTAAAAATGTGTAAAGGGTGGAATGCTTTCAAGCACTTCAATTATGAAAGGGTTTTGTAAAGTCAAGTAAATATTCATGGGTTCTTAAATCACTTTTCTTCTAACCCATACAATTGTAGTGCAGAAACCTTCCAAATGCTTTTTCCTTGTACTTTAAAAAAAAAACCAAACAAACCTTGAACAGCTGATTAAATTTGCAAAAGCAATTTATCTCACAATAACTGATCTGACAGTAGTGTGACTGGTAAAACAAACAAGTCTTGCCTCATTTTATGTGAGCAGTTAATATTTTCTATGACTCCTAGCAGGTTGCATAGTCCAGAAACAAGACTGATGTCTGAAATAACTCACATAATTACAGTGTTTTCACTAAAATTCTTCTGCCTCTTAAGTGCTTTCTCACCTATGGTATTGATGGTGTTTTAAGCTGATTTGAATTCTGATGGAAACCATAAAGCAGCTATTCCTCCATCTTTATTCCCATGTGTAGGATGAGCGGGTGCAGCACTGAGCAGGACTGCAAAACCAAGAGAAAAGAGACCTCTTATTAAACAAAATTTAAAATCCCAAAGCAGAAGGGAGCTAAATATTAGTACCCTTTCATCAGAAGTGAAGTATGTTGGCTCTCCAGCTGAAAACAGCTGAAACTCATTTCCAATGTGAGTCACCAACCATCAACCCACAACCGATCAGGCTTGAGAGAAAACTGTTCCTCCAGCATCTCCTGGTTGTAAAGACCTGTCACACAGAACTGAGGTGCTTGCAAAGTGCCTGCTTTTGGCAGCAATCCCCAAAGCCAGGCAATCAGTTTTTAGGAGTTTTACACCAAGTAAAGTGTTGCACAACTCACTTCTCAAACGTAACTGCACTAAAGCAGTACATGCTGGGCTTTGGGCTTTCATCATGCATTATTATAAATTTGTCAGTATGAGGCAGAACTTGCCTTTCTGCTTCAGTACAGCTAAAATCTGGCATTTTCAAAGAGCCATAAGAGGTCTCTTTGTGATACCTCAGTATCATGAGTTAAAACCCAGACTTTTGGAGGAACAAGGGAAAAATAGGAAGCAGGGTATTTTTTGTTAGCTAGGAAGAGAGAATGAAAACACAAATGCAAAGCTTTTACAGTTTGATCTCCATTTTGTATCACAACTTTATAGAAAGGTGAATGTTAGATCCAGAAGTAAATACAATTTTACTTCTTTCCTTGCATTGCGTTATTATCCATTGTGTTTTCCCTTATGTGTGAGATAATTTTACCAATCTCTAAGCTGTTGTTTCAGACAAGCAGCAGCAGGAAGGGTTGTCTATAGATTCACACCTGTAAAAAAACGAGAAAAAATTCAGCAGTGAAGGTGGCTATTGCAGCTGTAGATGAGAGGGATTACAGCTGGTGTGGGGCACTGTGGTTACAGCCATGAGCAAGATGGGGTGCAGGCATGTTTTGGGAAAGAACAAGTATAGCAGGTCTCCTTGGGTCACTCTGCTTGATGTTTTGGGGGCAATGAGCAAGCTCAAAGGGATCTCCTTCATCAGAGTGAGGAACACTTGTACCCACGACTTGTACTCACAGGTGCCACGTGGCAGCAAGGCAAAGGCTCTGCCTTTAGTAGGCCACTGTTTCTCTTAAAGCTCTCTGAGAATAATACTCAGAGAGCCTAAGATGCCTAAGGATGGGTTTTAAATGGAGCCCTGTGCTCTGACTCATGTGGAGGCCACTCACGCTCCACAGAGGAAAGTGTGGCAGTTTCTCAACCTTCAAGCTGCAAAGTCATCTGCTTCCCTTTCACCAGAAGGAAAGATAACACAGCAGCAGATACTGAAGGATGGCGTTGGCTTTCTGCCACCAGCTGCTTTAGCAGAAAATGGGAATTAAGTCAGGGGAGGTCTGTGCCAAGTCCCTTCTGGCCTTGCTCTTTCCTGTGGTAGTTTCTATCTGCCTGTGGGAGCTGTTGGTTTGACTCTGCTGCTTCTCCACTGTGGGCAATGGCAGGGGATGTTTGCTGGCTCCACTGTTCCTATTTCTAATGTTCTGGTCTGGTTTGGGTGTGGAAACACACACAAAAAGTACCATTGGCACAAATGGAACTGCATAAAGGTGACATTATTCACCAGAGACATGGAATCTGCATGGAAACTTGGTTTAGGTGTATGTTTGTCAAAGGATCCATTTCTAACTCCCCAAAGTGCAGAGGAACATTATCAAGAGGAAGGATTTCTTCTTTGAGCAACCTGGTCTGGTGGAAGGTCCATGCACATGGTAGGTGGGTTGGAACTAATGATTTTTAAGGTCAAACTACTCTTCTACCTAACTTGAACTCATGTCTGACATCTTTTTATGACTTTCTTATCTGCTTGAGCTGGCAAATCCCCTTGATTTTTTGAGGGTAGTCAGCTATTACCACCATCAAAGAAAAGGGAAAAATTGCAACTGAAATAATTCATCTCAGCATCGGGATTGTAGTCCCTGCTGTGACACATACTTATGTTTTCCATAGGGAGACAAGAGCTGTACTTGCAGAAAGATAAATTCCAGAGTTAACTGCTAGTCTGAGGCTCAGGGCAGATTTAGAATGCAAGCTGAAGGTCCACTGGAAGATTAAACAGAGAGCAGGTGTGAACACTTGTATCACAGGCACACCTGGCATGCTGGCTGCTGCCTGTATCCAGGTATTGCTTCCTTATCTTGGCTGTGTTTGCAAGGGGAAATACTTGTGTAGGTGAAAGATCAGTTTGAGTAGAGAGAACACAGAAGTAAAATTGAAGATGAGATTAAATTCAGTTTGCCAGTGTAAAGAGCATCTTTCAGCATGCTCCTGGTAATTTAGGCAGTCAAATACTCTGCTTCAGGTTTGGTGCAAATACTACTGGCAGCCTCCTGCTTCCCTTCAGGCACTGCTAAGCCCTGAAGCAAAACTTCTCTGGGCAGCAATAAATTAAGAGAATCTGAAGTCAAGCCACCTAGACAGCTTAAATGCCAGATAAAATCTCTGGCTACATTTAGCTGTGTCTTTCCATGGTTACCAAACTTCACATCCGTTCATTTTTTATATCAGAAATGGCTAGCCAGTCTTCTTGTTGAGGAACCCACTGAAAATTGCATTTTCTTCCAGGCAGTGTAACCTGAGCAGCTACTCAGGAAAAACCTGCAAGCCTGCCTTCCCTTTTCAGCTACCTTCCCCTTACCTTTACATCCTCAGTAACACCATCATCAACTCAGCTCTCTCTTCAGTGACTAAATCAGCACAAGAGAAGGTGTTCAGCACTTCTGGCTGTAATCCCTGTTCCAACAGCTGTTCTCAATTCCTTCCAGAGAAAACCAACCTATTTGATGAATCAGTTCCCGCACCAATTTGCTTTGTCAGATAACAGGCAGGCCTGCAAGCTCCCAGCCTCACCTAGGCTGCCAACCTGCAGTCAGTCATTTCCAAATACATGCAAAAAATAACCCTCAACTGCAAAAATCTGTCACAAAAAGTGCTGAATTTGGTAATACCAACTGGGAAAATATCCAGACATTTGCACATATGCATGCAAGCTTTATCAGTGGAATGAATCATATATTGCATAGTATGAAAAATTAATAGGAGTAAAATATGATCTGGTTGAAAGACACTGAAAATCAAATAAAATTTTTCAGACCAGACATGGTTCTCACTAAGACCTTTTAGAAATATTGTATTTTTCTCAAACATAGTGCTATTCTATGCTACCTTCAAAGATGCTCTTGAAGTTTTTAAAAATAATTTACTGATCACAGTAACAACATCTTTCTTTCTTGGAGTGCTTACAGTTTAATGTGAAAGCCTTTAGAAGAAAGAGGAAGAGAAACATACAAAGACTATTCATTTTTTATTTTTCTCTGCTAAAGCTGGAATGGCATTCCTTTATTTTTTTTCCACCATACCATATTTTTCAGAGATTTTTGCATTATATTAAAACATATTACACAGCCTGCATTTCCAAAACAAAGATACAGCTCTCTCTTTTCTTGGAATTCTAAAAGAATGACTATATATTTAGATGGAGTAGTTCACACATAGCTCTTTTCTTAGCCATTCTTGGCTATTTTCTGTAAAGTAGGAGCATTACCAAATGTTGTCCACATATTATATGGGCATCTTTCCAGACCCAGACCTCCAGCAGGACTTCCCTCTCTTCCCTTGACTTCAGTCACTTCTGTCACACTAAATTACATGCCTTTGAAGGAGAGGTGGAAGGATTCAGGCAGTGAGATTGCTACAGCAGCAAAAACCTTTCCCATGGATCCATCTCATGTTGGCAAAAGAGCCCTTTAGTCAGCCCAGGTTACCACAGAGGGCTGTGCAGCTCCTAGGAGCTCTGGCAACACCACTCTGCTGGGTAAGGCTTTTATGGCTCAGCCCCTAATCCTGGTCAGCCACCCGAGGGGAGAGAATGTCCCAGAATGTGGGACACAGAAATCACCATGTCAAGTAAGGACTCCAGTTTCTGTCTCTTCAAATGATTAGTCTAAAGTGCTAATAAAGAAGATCTAAGATAATGTCTCTTCTAGCTATTTTTTCCCTCCTTCCCAGTATCCATGGGACATAGCAGCAGCCTCATGCCCCATCTAGTTGGGTTTCTCTCACGAGCTCACTCCATCTTGTTCCTACTCTCAGTGAGATTATCTAGCAGTGAGATCAATATATTAAGCATAAATTACACAAAGCAGCTGTTTATTGCCAGCTCCTGGATGTCCTGCCTCCCAATTTCATTAAATATCTCTGGTCTTATAAGACACAATTCATAGAAACATCTGCCTCACCTTTCTGCCTTCAGCTTCAACTTTCTCTGCAGTTCTCATATAAATCCCTAAATAAGTTTGGGATTTTTTAATTAAAAATTATATGTATCTGTTACCCCTATAGATATAACACACAAATCATAGAGGGTAAAGATGACAAAATCCTGGAAGGTTGTCTGAAGCAATGGAGAATTGTCCATCATTGTACATCTTTGTTCAAGGGTAATTTTAATTGCTTCAAGCAATAAAAAGCTAAACAATTTAATCTATAAGCAGTTTTGAGTTGGACTCAACTTTGCTTAATTTCATCCACTATTTCAGCCATTCTAGAGCCAACACCACCATTTGCAAAATCTTCTTTAATATTTGTATATTTAAATATATGCATGGTGGCATCTAAACATGCTGCTAAATTTGGATTCATTCCAGTATTTCGCAGACATGACCATGTACAGAGCAGAACTCTTCAGGGAATCAAAGAAAAATTGCCATTTAAATAATAAAATAAATAATGTATGTATTTTCAATCAGGGTACTTTAAAATATCACTGTTACTTACAGGAACTGTATCAGAAAGCAGAGGCTGGCACCCATTTCCACTTTTTCTTTGAAGTCTGAAATGAGATCTTGTTTTGTACAGAGTATTCTAATTTCTATGTAGCTGTGTAAGAAGAAGCAAATAATTATCTCTGATTTTTGAGGCAGTGAATGACAGTCAAGGCTTTTGAATTAAAAAAAAAAACCAAATCAACAGTAATACAAAAGGTATCCAGATAGCATAAGTAAGATTGAATGTAGTTTATTCATCTGTAAGAAGTTTATTTCAGAGAGTTTTTTCGTGTTTCTATTGGATCCAAGTAGTTTGGTTATAAAACTATAGAAAGAGCCAGCCTAAATCACTTGAGGCAGTGTTTTCACTGATCAATAAACAATGCCTAATGGCAAATCATTGGTATTTTGAGAAATCAAAGTTATTTTTATATCTGTACTGTTTAGATAGCATTTACCTAATTTTTACATAGCTTATACTACTTTTGCTAAAACTACTAGAAAACCAGTAGATATTGGTCTCTCAATATGTCTTACAAAGATATATAAATATATAACAAGAAGTGATATATTTTTTACATACCCAATGACTTTGAAATTGTGTTTTAGGTGCAATGGCATGAAAACTAATTCACTTATGTGCACCGTGCTACCTATTCACTTACCTACATTTCTGTGCAAAAGTACTGAAATATCTCATTAGAGAGATCTCTGTTGCTTTATCATCATTGACTTTATACTCTCTCCAGATCTTTCCATTTGGGTGATTTCATTTGCTCAGATAACCTACTGTCTTTTTAATAGGTTTAGGTAATAGATCTTCAGCAAATCTGTCCAAAATCCTACCAAGGAATATACATTGCTAATACCCAGAGCAATGTCCTGTACAAAAAAAGAAACAACATGAAAAACATGTTGATCTTTGGCCTTGTAACCCAAATACCTCTGTTGATAAAGGCTATTACTGTGATTTGCCAGGGAGAAGTGAGTTGTCTGAGCACATGGATTTTTAGTTTTATTATCTTTTCTTTAGAAATGTGACAGATCATGTTGAGCAAGACATTTGCATCTAATCTGCCCAGAGGTACTATTAAGGACATGTTCTAAAACCCAGAAACACAGCATAGTCTCTTGTAGCAGCATTACAGGAAGGTGTCAAGACTAGTCACATAAAATTACCTCCCTTTTTTAAGAATTTCTTTTCCCAAACTATTACTACTCATTTTAGGTATATAAACAAATATAATTTCTATAACAAGCTTATAAATCTGTATCTTGTAAATTTCTATTTTTCTTCCTGTAAACTAAAATAAGCTGTTCAATGTTGGAAGAGAGGCAAAGGCTGAAATATTCTTTGTAAGAAGAATATTTGTTTCTCTGCTGCACCTCCTAGAAAAAGTTCTACTCTCAAATTACCAATGAAGGCAAACCAGGCACCGAATTTTTGTAGTGCTAATTAAGATAGATGGGAACAAGTTTGTCAGCTGGTATAAGTTCTCACTGTGTCATTTACGCACACTCATGAGGAGGTAGATTTAATTTCAGGCTGGCTCATCTACTCAGCATGCTGTCTACTCATCCTAACCAGGTGTAAGAGGTTGCAGGTTGGATCAGTGAAGACAGTGACCTGTGTTGGGTGGGAGTGTTGGTCTGCTGGAGGGCAGGAAGGCTCTGCAGAAGGATCTGGACAGGCTGAATTGATGGGTTGAGGCTGGTGATGTGAGGTCCAGCAAGGCCCATGCAGTGTTACAGGCTTGGGGTGGAGTGGCTGGAAAGATGCCCTGCGAAAAGGACCTTGACCAGTTGACAGTCAGTGGAATGTGAGGTAGCAGTGTGCCCAGGTGGCCAGGAAGGCCAGTGACATCCTGGCCTGTAGAGGCAATAGTGTGGACAGCAGGAGCAGGGCTGTGATCATCCCCCAGTACTCAGCACTGGTGAGGCCACACCTTGAATCCTGTGTTCAGTTTTGGGCCCCTCAATACAAGAACATTGAGGTGCTGGAGTGTGTCCAGAGAAGGACAACAAAACTGGGGAGGGGTCTGGAGCACAAGTCCCATAAGGAGTGGCTGAGGGAGCTGGGGGTGTTTTAGCCTGAAGAAAGGAGGCTCAGAGGAGACCTTATCACCCTCTACAACTGTGTGCAAGGAGGCTGTAGCCAGGTGGGGGTTGGCTTCTTCTCCCAGGTCACAAATGAAAGGAAAGGATGAAATGGCCTCGAGTTGTGCCAGGGAGGTTTAGATGAGGTGTTACAAAAAATTTCTTCACTGAAGGGGTTGTTGAGCTCTGGAACAATCTGACCAGAGAAGTCACAGATTTTATCACTATCCCTGGAGGTGTTTAAAAGACGTTTAGATGTGCACTCAGGGACATGGTCTTGTGGTGGAGTTGGCAGAGCTGGGTGTACAGTGGGACTTGATGCCCTAAAAGTCTTTTCCAACCTAAACAATTCTATGATTCTTTTATTTTATTCTGCTCTTAATATCCTACAATTCCTGTTCCTCCATCTAAGCATTCAGTACCTAATTTCCATTTCAATGTAGCTGAGAATGGGTTTGTCCACAGTATTTTAATATAAAAGAGATATACATGGTGTTTTACTTTGTTCTGGACATGTAAGATTTGTTTATTGTAATGTAAGCATGAAAGCAAATAGCTTTGCATGCTCATTCCTAGAAGTCATTCAAATCCATTACAGTATTTTTTCCAAAGCAATCTGTCAAGTCTAACCACAAAACCATGAAGCACAGGAGTAGGTCTGTTTCAAATTAATGCAGCAGGTGGGCACATCACAGACAGGCAGCAGTGGCATTTCCCAAAAGGGAGTATCATTGTCATGAAATAATAACAGAACTACTGTATAGCTCAAGGGGATAAAAATGGAAGCAGATTTTTGCACAGGTCCCACACCTAGAAATCAAGTCACCTCCTGTGACAGAAGCCATCATTAGGCTGCTAAGGTAATCGTCTGAAATTCAGAAAATGCCTTTCTTTATGGGCTGTAGCCAGGACACCTTCCTAAAAGGTAGTTTAATTTCCTCAGTGCTGTGAAGTATGAGAAACCTTTTTGTATTGTGAATCATCAGTTTCTTTTGAGGAAATATTTTTGGTTGGTTGCTTGTTTGCTTTTTTTGTTTGGTTGTTTGTTTAGGGTTTTTTGTTTGGTTGGTTTGATTTTTGTTTAGAAAAATATATACTTTTCATTTTTGGGGTTTTTTGTTGGGTTTTTCTCTGAGAAAACTTCAATGCAACAGCCTCTTACGGAGACAGAGGTTTATAGCCCAAGCTGCTGAAAGAACCTCTCATTACCAGTTGTTCACACAAAATCTGTCCACTTGGAACAGTCTGAGGACCAAAATCAAGGTCAGAAGAAACACAAGGAAGGGGCTTGGGAGTTCCAGGAGCTTGTCCCTGCCCAGATCAAAACCCAGTCCTAGTACAGGCATGGAGAGGTCAGGGCTGGAACTTCCAGTGTGCAAATATGGTTCTTCATAAGGCAAATCTGTTAACGGTGTCAGCAGTCCAGGCTGGTGTGGAGATATCTGGCATTCAAAGGCATCCAGAGCCCACAGCAGCTCCTGCCCTGCAGCAAGGCTCAGCATCACTCTATGTCCCTCTCCTTAGCCTGGCAGCATTTTCTCAGTGCTGAAATTAGTCCATCAAGCACAGTAGGATGCTGTTGGGAAGAAGAGAGGGAGAACCTGGCTGACCTCAGGTTGTGGCAAGGAATTGTTCAGGCACAGGCATGCAGGAAGCCACTGCCCAGAGCTGCAGTCTGGGAAGAGATCACCACATCCAGTTGGGGAAAGGACTGTGTAGGTCATGGCTTAGCTCCCAACTCAGTCAAAAACAGACACAAATTTGCTGAACCTGCCAGCTTGGCAGCTTCATTGACCAAGACCTCAAAGCACAATATCTCTGTAAAGTTACCTGCCTCTTCCTGCCACCCTACATGGCCTGAACTTCGTCACTGGACCTCTAGGTTCTTCTGTAGGCGTGCTTTATAAGAACTTGGGACCTGGTTCAGAGAAATCTCAGTTGGCCCACCGTCACTTTAATCACTTAAAGATTTCCTTCTTTAAGTGTAAAGCATTGAGATATTCAGTTGAGGAAACATAATAAAAATAAAGAAGCTCTTTATTTCACTCATTATCAGAGTGAAAACTACACCCATCACAGATGGGTTTACTGTGATACTTACTGAATTTCATAAACCTTAATTTCCCTTCCTAAAGAGTTCTAGTTTGGGCTGTTTCCAGGAATGAGACTTGTATTGATATCTAGACCACAATCTGCCCTAAATTAATTTTTAAAGAGGTTTGGGGGTTTTCAGTATACACGATGTTGCGTACTTTGGAAATACTTGCGCATGACAAACTTTTTACAAGTTTATTCGAGTTTTTTTAAAATCATATTCTCTCTGTGACCCTGAGATAATGTCTTTTTCACATGGCCTTTTCCATGTTTTTTAGGAGTCCCTGAAAGCTTTTGACCGGGAAGTAAATGCATTTGTGGACTATATGTTTGGACCTCGAGGTAAGCTGTTCCATTTTTAGCCCTTTAAGGAAATACTTCTAGGGATTACCACCCAAAAAACTTCTAATAAATTTGTTGGGTAAATTCTTATTGAAAAATGTAAACTAGGCAGAATCGCAGTATTATCAGGAAGACACCATTATTGTAGCAAATCTATCAATGCAATGATTTGTGATTCCTTGGTTTCTGAGAATATCAGAGAAATTCAGTTTTTCATCCTAACATGGAATAAAGAGCCTGAAGGGCTGGATCTTTCTGAAAGTGTAAGGTCTGCTTTGGGACTGATTGTCATTCATAATCCAGTTTGTTTGGTCCAGCTACTTATTAAATTGCCTAATTCAGAAGGATTTTTGGAGCAAAAGCAACCTGCAGCATCACATCCAAAATTTCAATAAACCAATTGGTTGGGTGAGAGTCATCTTTTGACTTCCTATTATTGCTTTTCTGGAGCAGTTTGGACAAGAGTAACTTAAATAATTGTAGGTTGGAGGTGCCTCATGCTCTGTTAGGATTGAAACAAGTAAGTAAAAAAGAAACCAATCCTAAAATAGAACTGCAGCCAAGGATAAAGCATCAAAGTCAGGGCTAAGAGAGCCAAGCAAATACAAGAAAGGGATGAGACAGGAGTTTAGAAAGTACACAGTCTTCAGAGTAGGCTCCTGCAAGGCCACCTTGCTGTTGATAGGGCTGGGTTTAATTTCAGGAATTGCCTTGCAAACTTCTATCCATGGTAAAGTCCAGAACTGCTGCTGTGGGGATGGATACATGATTATGGATTCCCAATTTGTTGTAGTAGTGTTCTCCATGTCACGGAAACAGTTCTTGCTTAATTGGAAGTAAAAGAGAAAGATGTGTTCTTAAACACAAGAAATTCTAATTTTTCTTAGCTGGCTGGCTGGCTACAAAATCTTTTCCATCATGTCTACAGTAGATGTGAAGTTTGAAAGAAAGATTTCCAGTGAAGAAACACTGAATAGCTTGGGAACTGCAGCAGAAGTGATTAAAGCAGAATAGGTTTTATTAATGGCTTCTACAATAGCACATTTTAATATTAACAAAGAAATGTGATCAGAAGAACAAAAGCACTATTTTTTGGTGGTTTATTTTGGTTTTGTTTTTTTCCAAATAAACATGATGTTCTCTTCTATTCCTCTTTCCTTGTTGGTCCAGACAAATTGTCTGAAGGAGTAAGCTATAGTTGATCCAATTCGGAATAACACAGAGATCCCTTTGGGATTTTAGAAAGCCCTTCAATTAAACAAGTATCATTTGTATTGCTTGCCAAGTACATCACCATCCTTCTCCAGACATCAGTGCTGAAGATAGCTTTGTTTGTCCATGCCTCTGCACTCTGATCTTTAATTTAACTGGTGGTATAATGACACAGTATCATACATTTCCTGAATAGCCTATCTCCTCCAGTGTGTTTATCCACATAAATAATTCACATAAATAATTCACAATAGACTGCAATCAGTTTTAAATCAAACGACCCCACAGATGAATATCTAATGAATTTGAGAGCTTCCCCAAGCATCTATACCCACAAACCATTCTTCTTTCTCTCTACTGATTTTCATCCACAGTACACACTTCATTCTGCAGCAAGATGGATTAAAAGGATAGATAACAGCATTCTATTATTTTAAAAACTAATCCCCTATTTATTGTTTGTATTTTAGGTAGTAACTCCTGAGATATTTGTGTCACTATGCAGGTCTTTGTCATCACTAACAGATATGTCTGAGGGCACTAGAAGGGACAGAATGCCTCTGGGAACTAGAGTGTGGCTATCTCTGTCACATGGGGAGCACCAGATTAACACAAGCTGCAGTACTGCCCTACCGCAATGAGGGACAGAATATCAGAGATCTGAATTTGATTTATAAATATTGGCTAATTTTGTACCTTCATTCACTGGTATCAGCTGGGCTTTGTAGATAACATAACCTCTGTGTTTGCTTTCAAGCTAGCAGAACAAGTCCTTTGGGTCAGGGAACAGCAGCCATATACCTGCCCATTGGTTTCATCTCTAAGTAAGGGGTAGTCTTACAATTTGGTGTTGGTCCCTCTTGTTCTTATGCTCAAAGCAAATTGAATGAGTGAAATAGCGATTTTCTTCTGTAAGAGATAATTTTTCCAGGGTAACCCTTTGTCACAGACATATTCTATGAAAAATCTTTTAGCTAGGATCTTTATTCTTGAGAAGCTGAGAGGCCTCAAAAACAAAATGTAAACAATAATTATCTGCTGCTGTGGAATGCAACAGGTGCATCTTTGATTGGTTTCATGTAGTTGTTTTTAATTAATGGCCAATCACAGTCCAGCTGTCTCAGACTCTCTAGTTAGTCACAAGATTTTATTATCATTCCATTCTTTGCTATTCTTTGCTAGCTTTCTGATGAAATATTTTCTTCGATTTTTTAGTGTAAGTTTAATATATAATTTTCTTTTAATATAATATATATCATAAAATAATAAATCAGCCTTCTGAAACATGGAGCCAAGATTCTTGTCTCTTCTTTCATCTTGAGACTCCTGTGAACACCACCACAACCCTTCATCTGTGGAGTATTGTTTGGTGTTATGCAAAATTAAGTAATACTGAATTGCAGGAGCTAAATCTAGTTAACTGGTTGTTTGTTTTATCTGTGAATGAAACAGAGGTGGTCAAGAAGAGATGTATTTTGTTAAAGTTATGATAAAGTAAAAAGCACTTTTCCTTAATAGACTCTGATCACTAGCAAGGCACTGCGGCAAACCCATCTACCCTCTGCACCTTAAAAAGGAGTGAAGCTACTCAGACACTGAGTGGCCAAAGCTATACAGAAACTTGAATCAAAATGTTTCTAAACCTCATTGATAAAGGCCTGATATGCAAAGAGCCTGGGAGGCCTGCCACTCATTTAAAGGGAGCCAGGATTTCACCCCAAGGGTTTGGCACATCATGGCCAGTGACCGTGAATGAGCTTATTCACGGAGCGATCGGAGCTTGCGGGCGCCTGCTCCTTCCCCTGCTGTAGTCCAGTGCTTTCCCACTGTGACTTTATTCACTGTTTTGGTCTCAATTTCAGATGCTGTGCAAGTTCAATACTGTAAAAATAATCCTTTCTCCTATTGACAGTGTAACTTTATAGTACTTGAACATGGAGATTTAACTGTCGGTCAACAGAAATACTTTTCATCTCTCATTCTTCTGATAACTTCTTTTGAAATACATTCCCTTTCCTCCCCCTTTTTGACACATAAAAACCTCCCTCTGCTTGTCATTCAGGGATAGGTGGAAGTGGAAACAAAAGAGTCACGTTCCTTGGCTGCCCTTTATAAACCACTTTCTGCCAGAAACTGTCTTACTCTTCAAGGTATTGAGGTCGTGGTGGGAAATATTCAGGAAGGGTACATGTTTAAACAATTTCTCTTGAAACTGGAATACTAGAGAACTTTAAAATACTTGGCATGCTGACCTGAACAAGCACATGAGTTCTGCTTTTGTGTGGATCAGGCCACATGCTTGTGGCCACTCACAGCAGAATGAAAACTTTCGGAGGGCACATTGGGGCAGAATTTATTCTGTGTAGTTTAATTTGTATTCTGAATGCTTCTGAATATTTTTCCTTTTTGAGCACACTTGCAGCTTTGCTATCTACTGATGCCAATTTACCTTTGTGCATGTAACCTTTATGCACCAAGTGTTGCAATCCTTGGATGCGAGACCTTTCCTTAGATAGCAGTCTTGCTGACATGACTGCTTTCTACATCTTCATTTAGGATAGCAATTAAATAAGTTAAGTCCTTATGCTCCTAAAACACACACTCCTAAGACATCAACACTTAAACATTTAACCTTTACCTATCCTGTGACTCCTGTGTCATGTTGAGAGCCCATAGGAAAGCAGAATCACTTCTAAAATATTCATTCCAGTGCTTCACACATGGCTTGTGAGCTTTAGGAGATTGTTGGAAGTGTTTCTTCTCACACTGAGGTGATCCTAAGAAGTACTGAGATCTGAAGACAGACAACAGGCGTTCTAGCTTGGTAATGCTCAACAAAGCAAGGCTGCCATAAAAGGAAGGATTGTGCTGTTGTGACTGCTTTAATCCTACACCTCTCTGCTCCCAGAGGTTTTTGGAAGTTCAAAAGGGAGAGTCAAAAGCAGGAGAGCATTGGATTTCCATGGCAATGGTGGCCTGGTTGAAAATCTTTCCTGGAAAAGGGCTAACAAGCCTCATGGAATCCAAACTCAACAGCTGAATGTTACAGCCACTGCAGTGGAAGTGAGGGGGGAGGCAGAGGGAAAATGTAATGAGAAAGAAAGTTGGTGTTCAAAGCCTGGCTCATATGCAGGTTACTCCAATATATGTAAAATTTCACTTTACATATACTTGTATGCAAGTATATCTGAGGAAGGAATTGTTGGAAATAATACAGTACAGCAAAATTCCAATCAATTACTAATTGTTTGGGCACATTTACTTGGTGCATCATCCATTGCCCAGTCTTTTCCAATTTCAGCACAGGCAGAAAACCAGTAAAATGTTTCTTTCATGCACTGTGAATAGCTTTTGTTTTACAATTTTAACACAATCTTGGCCTTTGTAAAAAAATAATCTAAGTAATGTAAAATATTTTCCAAGAGCAAAAACATCTTTCTAAGAGCAGAAAGAACAACTTTCTGTGAGACCTGCACAATGACTCCTCACTGACTTCTTTCTTCACTTACTCCACAAGTCATTCTAAAAATAAGCCATGATGCCCCCTTGTTCTTTCCATAGGTAAATGGCTGAAGAATGTTGCTATGGAAAATTGACTATAGATTTTTCTCTGTCTTGGAAAAAGAAAGGAGAAAAGAAATCACACCCCTTTCACTCATGACATCCAGTTGCTCATACGACAACAAAGTGGTACCTCCAGCTTGGCATCTGGGATTAGGCTTTGCTCATATACACTGAACTATCTGATTACTTCCAATGGGATTACTTGTGTGAATAAGGCAAGCAGGATTTGACCTTAATATTTCACTTCAGGACCAGGCAATTGGGACAGAAACTGTGAGAAAGCAAGCCCTTGCCCAGCTAAAAATCTTTGATAACCATCAAAGTAAACATTTGTCACTTGCTTTTCATATTTAATATTTTGGAAATGTCTTCCCCATGTGTGAATGTTTTCTAGTCAATGCTATATACCTTCCTGTATGGTAAGTGCAGAATTAAAATAACACATGAGCTGGGAACATTACATGCATACTTTGGATTTAATAGTGTCTGCAAATTGTCTGTTGAGCAGATTAAGATAGGATTTCAATAAATATTAAGTGAAAACATTAAATAATTTTTAAAAGCATATAAGAATGGGATTTTCCCTTTTGTTTTCTCTTTACAATTAAAATGAGGTGATTTAGGTGACCTTAAATTATCAGGAAATTCCATGCAGTTTTCAGCCCACATTCTCTGAGACTTAGCATGCAGTTTTGATAAGTTAAAAGCAATGGATAGTTCTTGTGAGGAAAGAATGGCTGATTCCATCTCACACTTTTAGCAGATTCTTTTCATTATGTGTTCTGCCTTATTTTAGCAATACTTTACCATAACTTTTTAATTGCATGCTCCATGTATTTCTTTTTTTAGATACCAGGGTTAGAGGATGGTTCCTTTTGGACTCTTACCTTCCCACGTTTTTCCTTACTGGAGCATATCTACTCTGCATATGGCTGGGCAACAAGTTCATGAAGAACAGGCCTCCTTTCTCTCTGAGACCTCACCTCATCGTGTATAACCTGGGCATCACGCTGCTCTCCTTCTACATGCTGATAGAGGTAAGTGCTCTGCCATGCAGCATGGCTGGGGGAGGTGACCAAGGTACAGTTTTTTAGCAGAAATATCTTAGTGACAGGTGGTTTTCCTAGGAAAGTTTACATCAACAGCAAAATAATATTAAAAAGTTCCTTCTCATCTTAGATCTTGGCACATTTTGGTTGTCCTTTCTGAGCTACAATCCAGACCTGGGGACAGCTCTTTGCGGCCAGGACTGTGTCCACAAGCATAAATTCGAATCTGCAGCAGTCACTCTGCTCAAATGTGCCTATACTTTGTCCTTCAGCACCTGTGAAAATGCCTTAGATTGGGTTTAATTTGTATGACTGACTGTGGAATGATTTTTCCAGGCCCATGCTTAAGCATGAACAGATTTATAGATGAGAGCAAGTACTGATTTCTCTATGACATTGGCAATTGTTATTTTTCTGCTGTGTGGCTAAGAAGCTTTCCTCATACAGTCAGACAGTAAAAGACAGATGTTAAAAACTTAGCACTTCATCCAAAAGCAAGGGCTGTGGGGCTTGGAGGCTGAATATGGTCACATAGATTATTTCCCAAGTACTTATCACAAAAAAACATGCTCGTATAATTCAGGATATATTTAGAATCAGAAGAGAGGTTTGAATGCGTCTGATGATTTTGCAACAGCAGAGGATTCAACAGTGCTCCTCAGCAGACATGTGTGGTTTTACTTCTGCAGGGAAGCAGAAATCAAAAGTCACTATTTGGATATTATTTGGGAGCTGCCCATTCTCAGCCTTTTGATAACTGTGATACTTTTAATGTTAAGGTGTTAACATACATTACTCGAAGGCCTTAAAAACAAAAAATAGAAGACAAAACCCACAAAACCTTTTTTTGTTAGGTTTTTTTTTGTTTTGTTTTGGTTTTTTTTGGTTTTTTTTTTTTTTTGTTTGTTTGTTTTTTTTGGTTTTTTTTTTTTTTGGTTTTTTTTGTTTTTGCCAAAGGAGTGACCCTGGGCATGAGAAGCCCTGGCTGAAGAGTGTACTTGACTTCGTGTGCTTGATTTCAGTGCCAGCATGTGCCTGACACTGCTCTGTTACCTGCACAGCCTCACAGCACTTCTCTCAGCCACAGTTTCCACCTTATTCTGTTGGTTGGACAAGAAACTTTTCAGAAGCCAAACAGGACACCCAAAGACTTCAAGTTTTAAATTAATTTGAGCTAAACAGCAAGTGACTGGCCTGGTCAAATGGCTGAGGAGCAGTTCAGGTTTATGCCTTTGTGCAAAGGACTGACTGTATTACACAGAGCTTTATCCTGGTCAATGCTCCAGCTTGCTTCAGAGGCTGCTGTGGCTGTCTGGGAGTGCAGGATAAGGTTTGGAGCAAAGCAGAAACCAGGACAATTGCTGGAAGGTTTGATGATTCCACAGTGATTGTCCTCCAGAATATAAATTAGTACTTTGATGTTTAAATCCCCATTTTGCTGGGAGGTATGCAGATAACTGGCTGCAGTAGCAGGACTCAGCAAAAAGGATTAACTGAATAGAAAACAATACTGCTGCCCCCTTTCCCTTCCAGTCTGATTTGGCCTGCCACAAGTAAATAAATGGAAGAACAAAGACAATTTTAGCAGGTCTCATTTGCATGAATTAAGCAAATTTAGTTTTAGCCACCTTCACATCCTGGTAGGAACTGTATTTAGCCATCTCCTGTTCAGCTGCCTTCCTGCTCCATCCTTCCTGAGGCTAACTTTGCTGCAGACAGTTGCTGAGTTGTGTTAGTCCTCAGATTAGTCCCTTGAAACCTTGAATCTGAGGCTGGAGGCTGCTGATTTACACCTCCCAGATGGCAGCTGGGCATGGCTGGCAGTGCCAGCTCACAGCTCACATTCTGCAAATTTGGGAAACCAGAGAGCATGATGGCTGATCTGCACTGCCAGCTGTTCTAATGCAGATTTCTCTCTCAGCTTTGGACTGTCAGCTAGGCTGGTTTTACACTGTACAAAACATGCTTCCATTTTACTGGCTCTGTATTTTCTCTTAGTCTACTTCTCTGGCTTCCATCACAGCTTCTCCTGTGAAGGAGCAGAATGGAAGTTAATACTTGCAGTATTGTACTGCCTGAGGTAGCCTGCACATCCCTGATGAAGAAAAACAGGCAAGTGGGAGAGCAGAATTCCTCTTCATTACCAAGTAAAGTCATGGTGATTCAATATTTCAAAATGTCTAATTTCCAAAGCTTCTCTCTATGCCCCTTATTCTCTCAGTCTTTTGTGGACACTAAGCTCTTTAAGGCAAGAGTTACCTATATTTAGCACATTCTGCACAGTGGTTCCTTATGTAAACACAGCTGATCCTTCCAGTGGCTGTGATCTGGGATCAATTTCTGGTTAGACACATCCACAACAATTGTTTTATTCCTCCATCCTCTCACTGCATCTAAATCCCTCTGGTCTCTGTACTGGGGAACAATCACAAAATAAGAAGCTCTACAATACAGATAAAACACATTCCCCTCCACCCACCCACACCCCACCAAAAGAAACCCCCATAACCAACAATCTTTCTTTGTTTTGTTTATAAGGTGCCACACAGCATTTCTTGCAATAGCTCCAGAATATTGGGGTTGCTTCTTAGACATTCAAAAGAAAAAAATATCTCATTCACAAGGGTGTATCTCCAAATACAGGCTGTCCCACATGATGGATTTAACGAGAAACATGGTAAACCTGCTGATGAGTGTACCTGTGCTTCAATTCTTCATCTCCTCACCCTCATCTCCTGACTAGTTATAGCTGGCACTTCATGACAGTTGATTTGTGCAACCTCAAGGCAAGAAGGCGAAGATTACAGCAAAGAGTCATAACAAAAGGGCTGTTTTTAAATCTCCAAGGGTAGATTCCTCTTTTGAGCCAGAGCTCCATGCACTGCACCATGGGCATGAACTATCTGGGAGCCGATATTATCTCTGAGCTTTGAGGTCAACCAATCCGCAAAGCACTTGGAGGAACAGCTCCAGGGCAGCTCTAAGATGTGCCATTAGCATAAGGCCAGATACCCCTAGGATCCCCCAGGGACAAGGTCTAAAGATAAATGGCTTTGCCCTCATCCTAATGAGATATCTCAAAAATTTTTAAGTCAACAAAGAGTTAGGTGCCTCTGAAGGCCTCCCAGAAGGGCAGCTTGTTGGACTTTTAGACTTCTGAGTTAGGCAGATAGATTTTCCTGAAGTTGTCAAAGTTGCCTTGACGTTACCTTCCCCAGCTGAATATGGTGAAGTTGGCACTTGGGTTTGGAGCACACCTTTTTTCAAGTACCTGAAGCTTAGACAAAGGTCCTGTGCTTAAACTGGGCAGGCTGCAGGTGGGCTGCTGAGGAGGCAAAAGACAATTCCTTCCACTCTTACTGCTACCAAAGAAAGCCACATCAGAAGTTTGTTATTGTTGTGCACTTTTCTGTACCATAAGTGCTCATAGACCCAGATTAACTCTACTGATCCAACATTGAGAAATTCTAGAACATTGTCAAATTCTGTATTAGGAAAAACAGCCAGCACCTTTTTACTTCAACAAAAATCAAAACTTTTAACAATTTCCCTGAAGAAATATATGCCTTTTCTCTTTGCTTAAGATGTAAATCTTTGCTTAAGATGCTAAAATTACCCACTATGAGCAGTAAACCAGCTTACTGTGAAAAAACATCACATCTGTGCACATTTCAGAATTGTTTCATATGCTTACAAACCACACTTCAGGGGTGCAACCTGAGGCACCAGAGACCAAACTGTCACAAGTTCAGTGATAAATTGAAACTAGAAACACAGGAGACTGGTGCTCATCTCTGAATTCTGAAATTACTCAGGTGAGGATACTCTCTCTCACTAATAGGAATAGACATAATCTCTGCCACAGTCCTAGGCTGCTTTCCCCAGCAGTATCACCTCTGCCCTATTTAAATCAAATCTCAGCTGGTCATCAAGGTCTCACCCAAGTCCTTGTGTTGATCAGGCACTGAGAAAACCAGGACACTGGCACCATTTGGGTCAGATTAAAAAGGAGATCTAGAGATATGTGTCATTAGCAGAGGGGTGGCGTGATGTCTCAAGCTGTCTGTATCCCCAGGTAGCTTCTCAGACTTATTACAAATCCATGGGATTTGTAAGCAAGCAACCACACCCATGTGGGGAAGCAGGACTTGCCTGTGAGGACCCCTCATTTCAGAGCAAAGGGAAAAGAGCAGAACTCACAAGTATTGCCAGCCTAGTGCATTAACCTTTCTAGAGGAGCCAGAAAAAAAGTCTTCTACCTTGCAGGATTAAATAAAATAAAAAGCAGTAAGCCAAATGCACTTTAGCTGTTTCTAGGAGCTGAAAATTCATCCCAAATTAAGTCCAGTTTCTGAATTCTAGCCATAACTTGCATATTCATAGATGCCAATGTGGTGAGAAGATTCCCAGGAGTGCCAGAATGCTCAGGGCCATCTGCCACCACTTTTAACCCTGCACACTACAATTGAGGATATATCTCACATATTACTAGAAAGTATAATGCCTGAATTAGACATAATGGGGCAAAACAAAATGAACAAATAAAAAATAGAAGGAGCACTAAAACTCTGTTTAATTCCATCATTATAATGGCTTATATCAGAAGGACTTGGTTCCTATCTGTGCAAGTGTTGAAAAGATGGAGCTTGTCTAACACAAGTTCTAAGTAAACCTTCAACAGTGCAGACGATGAGGAAAGGTGAAAAAGATCTTAATCAATTTGAACTGTCCTGGAATTTTACTGTAGGAATACAACTTCAACATAAACTTGCTTTTGGTATTTGTTTTGTTTTGATTTTGTTTCAGGGTTGGGGGTTTTTTAGGTTTGTTTGTTTGTTTGTAAGATTGTGATAAATTATTGTTTACTCCTTCATTAAGTGTCCAGAAGTCAACAAATGTAAATTAAGTACAGAAATATGGAAAGATTCTAGATCCATCATTATTGGTGCTTGAAGTGAAGGCTTCCTTTGAAACAATTATTTAGTACTGAAAGACTATTTGTACAGACTATTTGGGCAGAAAGAGAAAAAGAACAAAGTGAGAAACCAGAAGAGATCAGATGCACTTTTCTATCATTTGAAGAAAAGGAGAAGAGGGAAAAAGAAAAACCTAGAGAGCAAAAGGTCACCAAGAGTGCATTGTAAAGCAGTGAAATGTTAGGGCAAGAGCAAACTGATCTTTTGATCAAGTAAGAACTTTGTGTGAATGGAGTTAAATTACCAGGTGTTCTTCCATCTTAATCAAATAATTTGTTTGAAGAGCTGAGGAGCTGACTCTGCTGTCCTTGCCTGCAGTTATTCCAGCTGGGCATGTTGTCTTCACATCTCAGTTTTCATCCCCTGTGTTCTTCTTGTCTTTCATACTGACCTTTCTGAGCTCTGCATTTCAGTTGAACATTTAACCTGATCATGGAAGAATGCAGTGCTCTGGATCTCTTGTGCATGTTCAAACAAAATTCAGTAGAACCTTATGGGAAATCAGGAATAAAACTTCATATGATGAGGTTTTCCATATGTGCACAGCTTCTAATACCACCACTGGTACTACAAAATATGATAGGGGAGCTATTCAGAGCAGATGTAATCAAAGACTCATGGAAAATAAGCCTAGACAGGATTTCTTTTAGCCTGTCCCACTATCCCAGACAACAGCAATACTCAAAGTAATTACTATTCATAAGTAATTTTGAAGTCATTAGTTCACTAATCCTTCTATCAGGCTCCCATTTACTTAAGGAGTATTAAATAGAACCGGCTGGTAGTTTCTCAACAATATGGCTTTACATTTGAAAGAGTTTTTGTTGATAAAAAAATTCAAACAATTATCTAAACTTCACTTGGGAAGGGGTTCTTATTTTTTGTCACCATGTTATGAACTCTCTGACCTAAAAACAGGAAGAAAGCATAGGACCACATATTTCCTCCATCTGGAATAACCAGTATCCTTTTAGCTACAATGCTCCAGGTGGAGGAGACATCCAATTTGGGTCCAGCAGTACGTTCTGCAGGTCAGGATAGCAAACTCCAGTTGGTGATTACAGAATTAGCAGATCTTTTTGGGGGAGACACCATGCACGCAATTTTTTGTCCTCTAACCAGACCCATGGAGAGCTGGAGAGCCTCACCAAGCAGTTGCCCAAAGCACATTTTTCACAGTTCTATCCCATGAAAAACATCTTGAATGCATCATAAAGAGGAACAACGAAATATTTCCCCTGTGACTAATCTTGTGGAGTGTTTCCTATTCAGCACCTGGGTCTGTTTGGCACAGCACCACCACTAAGTTTTTACATTTGGGGAAAGCCATGGCACTAACCAAGTGGCACTCCTAGATCCCTTTCCATAGGGCTGATCTCCAGCCATTCCTCCCCCACTTCATACTTAGAATTTAAAGGATTGTGTTATATGAACCTATCCAACCATTCTGAATCCATCCACAAAAACATACAAAAACTAAAAGATTTAACAACTCAAATTAAAGAAGACAATAAGTCATAAGTCAATGATTTATTCAAAGAATGGAGCTTTACACCTTAGCTAAGGGAACTTTGTAAAATAGGTCTGTATGTATTAAGCGTTTTAGGGGTGATACTAATAGTAATACCTTACATACTTAAGTGTGTGCAACAAATAATAGACAAAACTATCAAAAAAGTTTTCATCATACAAGAGAGAGAAATAAGAAACAGATTCACAGAAAGTTCTCAAAATCTTACAGAGACAGTAGATAAAAGTATAGACATGGAGGAAAGTTTTGAGTTAAGTCCTTAAAACAAGTGAGATTTTTTCAAACAATGAATCATAATTACTATCAAATATAACTTATATCCTTTAAACTAACTAAACTTTTGCAACATTAAAATTGCTGTATTGTAATATAGTAATGCTTAATACAAACAAAAAAATGCTTTAAACAAGTACTTAACAGATATACTATAGTAAAGCTCTATAAAACACAAAATAGTTAATAAACAACACAAAAGTTTCTTTTTAGTTGGGCTGAGATGGGGAATTGCAGGAATCAGAGGGTTTTGGGAAAGCTGCCAAAGGCAGACCTCAGAGATAGAACTGCAATTAGAGCTAAGCAGTAGCCATAAGATTTGTCAGCAGAAAAATTACATAAGAAGTAGAAAGTAAGGACATCCCAGCAGTCAGATCCAGCATTTGGATTTGTTACATTTCATCCCACTATGACTGCCCAATGCTCCACTCTACCTCTCAGCAAAGACTCTTGTCCCCCAAGAGAGTCGGAGCACCTCCCTGTTTCATACCATCAGCAAGCCTGCTAAGGGGGCATTCAATTCCTGCCTCCAGATCACTGAGAGGTATTTGAACAGCACTGGCCGTAGAACTGATCCTGAGGAACACCCCTGGTGACTGCTCACCAGACAGATGTGGCCCAGTGCTGCTGCCTCACCCTCTGCCTTCCTCCTGCCCGGGGACAAGAGGGAATATCTTATTGCTTCCAGGCATTTCCTCTCTGAGAAAGTCCAACCATGCACAGAGATTTTTCTATAGCTCAAAAGAGCATGGAGAACATGCAGTCAGTAGAAATGGCAATATCCATTTAGAAAATCACATCACTTTCCTTTCTAGCCTATGGAGAACAGATGAAAAACAAGCTACAGCTGTGA
Source organism: Molothrus ater (assembly GCF_012460135.2). NCBI lineage: Eukaryota > Metazoa > Chordata > Aves > Passeriformes > Icteridae > Molothrus > Molothrus ater. The sequence goes on from NC_050478.2 coordinate 65,888,928, forward strand.
GATTTTTGAATTTGAGAGCTTAAAATGAGAAAGGCACAGGCCCCTGGGTCAGGCTGTCAGAGCTTAGTCTGCTACTCAGTGAGGTGAGAGGATTGCATCATCTTTTGGTACCTGCTGCCCACCCCTGAAACCTCTAACAAAGGAACCAACTTTCAATTCTGAACACTTTGATTCCCCATTTACAAAAATAAGGGAGGAGTTGGACTATAGTGCCAAAACAACTCATGAATTCTTGTGCTGTTTGTACTTGAGTAGATGAATAGAAGTAATTAGTGTGAAAACAGGAATCTGTTAAGAACAACATTAGGGCAAACAGCAAAAGATGAAAACTATACTAATTAATAGAATGTTGCTACTTAGCAGAAATTTTTCACAAGTCAGCACTTTGCTCTTTACGTGATCTGTTTTTCCAAATAGCTTCAAACAATACTTGTTTAATACTATTTTCAGAATATGCTACCAAGAATGCAAAGAATCCAAAGAATTGTTTGTTACAGGGAGAGAATTTGTGTTTCAAAAGATAGAGGGGATTTCTCATCTCTTTGATAGTTCCCTGCACTTGCACCATCTCTGAGTGATTGATACACCATCAGCTCTGCAGAGTTGTGACTGCTCAGTGTACAAAAGGGAACACCACCGAAACAGCACAAGTAATGTACGGGTTTGGTATCGGAAAAGAAAGAGATCTGAGACCAAAATGTCTTGTGTCAAGGTGCTGGCTTCTGTTCCAGATATGCATCTGGCTCATTTGGCACCATGGAGTGAGCTGCTTACCTTCCATCTCTTCCACCTAGACTTGCAATGGAGAGTCTAGAATCTCCAGGATCCCATAAAAATGGGATGGCCTAGGATCACCAGGATCCCATAAAAATTACTCACTGCTTTCCAAATTTTCACTTTCCTTTTTTTTTTTCTTAATTAGGAAGTTAGCCAGAAATTTTGAAAATTATCTTGCAAAGCAGAGGAGTCAAAACTCAAAGTGAATTCTTTTCCTTAAAGGAGACACAGCAGTATGTCAGGCACCTACAACAGAGAATAGAAATGTTGAGCTACAGAAAAGCTCATGTGAAAGACTGAGATTAAAATAAGCAAAAAAAATCTCCAGCCTAAGTTACTGCCTTTTGAAATGCAGACACAAACCGGAGGAAACTCTTCTGCCAAGTAAAATAGTCTTCAGACCATTTTCAGAATGGTCTGAAAAATCTGGCATTTTTAAAATCATGGAAGAATGAACAAAAGAAATTAAATAAAATCATGCAGTCTGACAGAGTGATATTCTGACCACAAAGCTTACTCTGCATTTGCATGCTGACCATTTGTAAGAAGTTGCTGATTAACTTATGACCAAATTAAAAAATTAGGACATTGAAAAGAAATATTTTCTTTATGAGCCTCTAAGGGATTTTTCATCTCATTTTCAAACACAGGACCTTTGAATAAAATACTTGAAAAAAATAAACCCAAAACCTTGAGATACTACTGAGCTCACCTGTTCAGCACTGGCAGGAAAGCTTCATACAACATGTCAAGTTGGAAGACTCCCATCAGGATGATTGACTTCAACTCCTGGCCCTGCACATGACACCCCAGCAGTCACACCCTGTGCCTGAGAGCATTGCCCAAACACTTCCTGAGCTCTGTTGGGCCTGGTGCTGTGACCACTTCCCCAGGGAGCCTCTTCCAGTGCCCAGCCACCCTCTGGGTGAGAACATTATTAGTGATATTCCACCTAAACATCCCTTGACACAGCTTCATGCTGCTCCCTTGGTCCTGTCACTGGTCACCACAGAGATCAGTGCCTGCCCCTCCTCTTCCCCTCATAAGGAAGTTGTAACTGCAATGAGGTCTCCCCTCAATCTCCTCTTCTCCAGTCTGAACAGACTGAGTGACCTCAGTCTCTCCATGTAAGGCTTGCCCCCAAGGCCCTTCACCATCTTTGTTACCCTCCTTTGGATGCTTTCTAACAGCTTGCTATCTTTTTCATATTTTGCCTTCCAAAACTGCCCCCAGCACTGGAGGTGAGGCTGCCCCAGCTCAGAGCAGAGCAGGACAATCCCCTCCCTTGCCTGCCTGGCCATGCTGTGCCTGATGCCCCCCAGGACAGGGTTGGCCCTCCTGGCTGCCAGGGCACTGCTGGCTCATGTTCAACTTGCCATTGACCAGGACCCCCAGGTCCCCTTCCATGGGGCTGCTTTCCAGCCTCTCATTCCCCACTCTGTCCGTACATCCAGGGTTGTTCTGCCCCAGGTACAGAACTCTGTTTTTTTATCTCAGGGACCATTCCATCTGTTACCCTCCCAGTCTTGTGGAGGAGCAGTTTAGTTTACTAATCTGCACAGTGTCAGGAGGATTTGGAGCCCACATAAACGTTAGGTCCATTTTTCCTTCAACTTCTGTTTTTCTTTCTGTTCCTCCTGTAGCTGTTCTATTTTAAAGGACAGTAGTAACTCAGTTGCTTTCCTTCTCAGTTTCCAGCCCTTGTTTATCTTTAATATTATCTCTTCTATAGTGGCAGGCAGCTTCTGGAAAGGTATCTAACACTTTGCAAATGATCACTTTCTTCTTCCTAGCCTTTATACAGCCCCTAGCAACTTATAGATGTTTCTCCACAGCTTTCCAATCACACCAGTTATCCTGAGCCATTTGTCTGAGAACTTAGGACTTGGACTTCTTCCATGCTTTTGTAAGTAGTCAGTGATACTACTTGCAAACCTGCTGACTACACCAATTTTTGTTGAGTGCCTGTTTTAAGGTCATTTAACAAATCACTGGCAAAGGTATCATCACAAACAGGTTTAATATAGAAGTGAAAGCACAACAGAGTTCTTTGGCAAGGCTCACTCTACTACTTACCAGATGGTTAAAAAAAGCAAACAAAAAACCAGCATCACTTAATCCAGACCAAAAATATCCCCAAGGTATCTCCATTGAAGACTGCAGCTCCTGACATGTGGTAAGACACTACCTTCCTTTCTCAGGGCTTTACCTAGGACCTGCTGGGCAATCAACTGGCCCTCACTCCTGACCTTTAATACACAAGGAGACAACACGCAAAAGATTTTTCAAAAATCAATCCATTGTAATAATTCACAAATTGGAACAGTTGTAAAATAGACTGATCAAAATATTGAAAATTGCACATTTTCCAGCAAATTCTGTGAACCAACATTTTACCTACTGCAGCAGAAAATTTTGAGGCGAAGTTTCTTCAGCAAAGCAGAAAAATATAAAGGAATATGTTGTTCAATTGTTACATATAATTTATCTATAAAACACTCATTAGCTGTATACTGTCATCTCTCTCTGCAATTTCTATGGGCTGTTTTGGCCACCTAAAACAGCTAAGTTCATATTACAGGGACAATGACAGAGTGTGACCTCAGAAGAAAAATAGTAAAAGACTGTGGTTCTCCAGGTTTCAGTGCATTTTAATGTGAATTTGTAATAAGCATTGTAGGCTGCTTTCTAATCCTCTGGATATTATCAATAATAACTTTTTAATGTATTTACTCTAGGAATTAATTTATTTTGATCACTGAGGATGTCTCTGCTTCACTTTTATATAGACTGACACAGATTCAACACAGAACAGTTCTTTTCATTGTGAACTAGAGGGAAAACTTCTGTGCTGACACACATCATTCCTGTGAATGTAGCTCCAGAGCTGAAAGTGACCCCCTTCTCTCAGCATCTTGCAATTCTGCTTACAGCATAGCACTTGGATGCATTTCTCCCACCTTCACTCTCTGCAGTGTCTGTAGAGGGTGAGAAAGACTCCAGAACACGAGTTGCCCAGTTTGTCCCCAAACCCACTTTGCACTTACTTGAAAATTAGCAAGACCTTCTAAAAATCAACGGATTCTACATGGCATTTATAAGCAAGAGATGATGCTCCCTCTTCCACAAGGGCTGCTGAGTGCTTTAGGTGGCTGTTGCTATAAAAATATTCCATATTGGAGACTACCATATGGTTTTCTAGAAACCTGCTCCATCCCAGTGCTGCACTCTGATATTTCATTGCTCTGCTTCCCCGTGTGACATGTGCAGAATCTAAGAAATTGCTTGTGTGCTATCCACGCCCCCACTCAGCACCGTGCCTGCTCGCCTTCACTTCCTCCAGCATTTAACAGTGGAGGAGAGAGACATGTATGGCATTAGGAAATGTTTCTCCCATTACACTACTTTGCATTTGCCTTCTGTTTGCTTGGCAAACAGGGAATTTTTCTCAAGGACAGCTTTGTATAAGCAGCTCTGTTCATACTGCTTCAGGACAAAGATACACTATTCCAGCATTTTCTTTGGAGCAAGGATTTGGAGGTACATTAAATAATGAGAGATTTTAATGCATGCCTTGAAGGCTCTAAAGCCAGAGAAAGAGAAGAAATGCATCATTTCATCTCTCCAGCTTAACTGATGCCTTTCCCCTTTCAAAATACAAGATATTAGCAAGTTGTCTGGTTCAACAGCATCAGTTCATGGAAGGAGTGGATACCCACCAATGAGGACAGAACAACTGCAGGGGGAAAAACCATTCCATCTGTTCATGAATGTAATTCCTCTGCTTTCTCTTCCAGCTCATCCTTGCCACATGGGAAGGCGGCTACAACCTGCAGTGCCAGAACCTCCACAGTGCAGGGGAGGCTGATATCCGGGTGAGAGACAAAAGCAGCTCAACCCCCAGCATCCTGTCTGTTTTAACTGTCTTTAACTGTCCTAGGACATACCCTGAGCTCTGATAAAATGTCTCTACTATAGAGGATAGATTTCATTGTATTGAGTATCAAATTTAGATTTTTTTTTCGAAAGAAGAATCTGGCAGCAAAATCTGTTCAGGGTCAAGGAAATGGTAGCACCCTTAAAAAAACCGAACAAACAACCCCAAAATGAAGCAAAACCCCACCCACAAAACTGCACCTTTGGAAAAAAAATCCAACAAAACAATTAGAAAACTCTTTCTCAAAGTTTATATAATTATCAAAACATAATTTAAGAAAAATATTTATACAATTTCTTAAAAGATGTGGTTTTTTTTACAAAACTGCTTCATTGAAAAGCAAATTAAAATTGAAGACAGAGGCTGTGCTTCTCCTTTAATAGCATATTAATGCCTTCTGGGAAGTTGCATGCCTAGGGAGTGAAGAGGTACAGAAATATTTAAGCAATTGTATGGACAGATATTGATCTCCTGCTCCTTTGTTCTTGCATGTACAGGTAGCCAAGGTGCTGTGGTGGTATTATTTTTCCAAAGTAATTGAATTCATGGACACTATCTTCTTTGTGCTGAGAAAGAAAAGCAGCCAGATCACCTTCCTTCACGTGTATCACCATGCCACTATGTTTAACATTTGGTGGTGTGTTCTGAACTGGATACCTTGTGGGCAGAGTAAGTCTTTGTTTGCTTCATCACCTGGGGTCTAAGTCAGCTGCAGCTGGGGAGGAATCACATCACCATGCAAAGGAACTGTGTCACTGTGCAATGTGAGGGCACCTTTACGGTTCAGAGCCTTTCAGAACTGCTGACCACCTGCAGAATGCAGGAAAGTTAAAAGCATGGCTAAAAGTTCAGGCCAAAAATACCTGAGTGTTAGGCCTTAGACTTTTCACTTAGCTGCCACAAACCCATGTATTTACTTCTCTTCAAACCACTTTTAAGCATCGCAGTACTGAGTAGCACAGAGAGCTAGCACACACAAGACCTACTCCAAAAGCAGATGCAGGAAGAAGTCAGGACCCTGGTAAGGCCTTTATCAATCACAACAAATAAAATCAATGGCCCTTTTACAGGCTCAACTCTTGTATACATCAATCTCTGCTTTAGCAAGATACTTTACTTAGTCACTAATTAAAATACCAGTTTGAGTTTGTTCTGTTTCTTATGAAAATACGTCCTCAGAAGGTTATAGTAGCTGTCATCATCTTCCCTGTTAGGAAGGGATCTATGGTACCACAGGCTGGTCACTTGGCATTTGTATAAGTCCAAACAGCAGAGAACTACTTCAGCTGTCTCACAACAGGCACACTTTTCCAGGGCTTCACACAGCTAGAGGCTTCCTGTGGAACTGCTTTCAAAATTGAGAAAAAACCCAGTTTTCCAGCAACCTATTAGAGTGAGTTACCTCGCCCATTGCAACGTTTGTAAAGAAACTTGTGCAGGTCTTTATCGGAGCTAAAAGCAGAATTCACATTTGTTGGCACTTACTGTGGACAGCACAAAGTCAAAGTAAATCAGCATTAGAGGTGGAAGCAGGGATCAGAGATTTCATAGTGATTAGGAGCTATTTCTAGAGGTGTAAACAAATCAATAGGGGTTTGTGCTTTGTATTGTATGGTCCCCACACTTTACACTAGTGCTGCACTACTGTAATTAAACCAGCAGCTAAGTAATTAATCAGTGGCAAAATCAGAACAACTGGTGAGTCCCTCTTGTAGTTGTAGCACTGCCAACTCACAAGCACACAGCAGAGAGTAGTGCTGCTGCTTCTCCACAGTCTGCAAAGTACAGAGGATAATTAATTTCCTCTAGAACTAGTATTCACTAAATGTAACTAATAAGAGCAGCAAGGTATTATCGGGGATAAAAGTCTATAAACGTGCATCTAGCAGAAGTGTCAATGAAGAAAACAAGAGTGGTGATCAAACACAGGCACAAAAGGCTGGTTTAATTCAGAGTAAAGCCCTTGCTACTGCATCAGAGAGCAGAGTACAGAAGCCTCCCAGGGTCCTAAGCTACATACCAGCAGCAAAGACATCAGCAGCATCGTTTAAAGCTTACAGGAATAATGGAAAGACTTAGCAAGAAGAGCTTTAGGAGAGGGGGAAAATAGCATGTAAACTACAGAATAAGAAAAAGTAGAGGAGAAGAAAAATACCAGATAAAAAGACAAAATTCAGCATAAGAACAACCCTCTAGGAAGTACCGTTTGGTTTTTCATTTGTCCCTAGGAGAGCACCTCTACACATCAGGAATGTCTTTAGCAAGAAATAAGCATGGAAGGAATATGTTGTCATCTTATTGCAGGGATTCCATACTGTTGTCTACTTATCACAAGGGTTTCAAACCTTCTTGGTGTTTCTCATGGGCAGCTCCTCAGAGCACTGCCGCTTTCTTCTTCACAAAGCAGCCAACTGACTCCAGTTCTCAACCAGCCATCCCACTCTTTTATAGCACTCTTCTTCTCATGGCTTACAGCTGTGGCCTGTTAAAGTCAGGCCTGTTCCTAATCTTTGATAATTGGCCCAGCTGCAACTCCTTAGGGGTAAGATTACTTTCTACACTATCTTTATTTTCTTATATTCTATCCCCCTACAGGAACACTTACATTTGCAAGAGATTCAATATAGAAGCAATACAACGAGCAATAATATCTCTCACTTTTTAGCAGTTGGTACTTAATTATTTTTCCCTAATGGATTTTTGTAGGCTTCTTTGGACCCACTTTAAATAGCTTTATCCACGTGCTTATGTATTCTTACTATGGACTGTCAGTCATCCCTTCCATGCGCAAATATCTCTGGTGGAAGAAATACCTCACTCAGGCACAACTGGTATGTATCTGTTTTACTCTTATTTTTAACTACCAGAAATCCTTCAAAATGTGAGAGAGAACTAAATGAACTATAGGTAAACATTGTTATTTACACAATTAACCCAGTTAGAATTGAACTATCTAAACTAAACTATCATACAGCATAAGTCACTGGTGCAGCTTGATAAAATTTAATGAAGGAAATTATGTTCAGAAGTGTTTTCTGTAGAAAACAAACAGTAGAAACTCTTTAGTCCACAAAATTCTGTTAGTTTTGAACCATTGCATAGAAAATGACTGCTCCTTAATTGTGGAAAAAACTGATTTAAAAGTCACAAAAAATGTCTGACAGAGCCAGCTCCAAGACAGACTCCCCTGCTGGCCAAAGCTGAGCCATCAGCAAAGCTGGGAGCACCTCCATGATATCGTATTTATTCAAGGGTGAAAAACATAGCACAGCAGCTGAGAGAGAAGACAGGAAATGTGAGAAGCCCTGCACTTACCCAGGTTGGAACAGAAGGAGGGAATTAGCACCAAAAACTCCCCTGCAGCCTATGGTAAAGATGCTGGTAAAGCTGTTCCCCTGCAGCCCATGGAGGACCCCACGCTGCAGCAATGGACATGTCTGCCCTGAAGGAAGATACAGCCAGTGGGGAAATAGGTTCCTATGGACCCATGGAGAGAGGAGCCCACCCTGGAGCAGGTTGGCTGGCAAAATTTGTGACTCCATGGGGGCCCACATAGGAAAAGCCTGTTCCTGAAGGACTAGACCCTGAAGGAAGGGACCCATGCTGGGGCAACTTGTGGAGAACTGCAGCTCATGGGAAATACCCATACCCACATTGGAACTCCCTCCTGTGGGAGGGACCCCACACTGAAGCAGGGAAAGAGTGTGAGGAGAAAGGAGCAGCAAAGCCAAAGCAATAGGGGCTGACTACAAACCCCATCCCCCTGCACCACATGGAAGGAAGTAGAGAAGTGAAGTTCAGAAGTGAAGTTGAGCTTCAGAAGAAACAGGTGTTTAGAGGAAGGTGGTTTTAATTTTATTTCTTGCTATCCTTCTGTGTTATTAATTGGCAGCACTTGAAACTAATCATCCTTAACTCAAGTCTAATTTGTTTATAAGAGTAATAGGTAAGTTTTATCAATTACCCTCCCTAACTTTATCTTAATCCATAAATTCTTTTCATCTTATTTTCTCCCCCTGCTCTACTGAGGAGAAGAAGGGAGAGAGCTGCTGGGTGGGCAGCTGGCAGCCAAGCCAGGTTAACCCACGACACAGTGGTACAACTGCAAAATGATGTAAACAAACTTTAGGCAATACAGAAATTGACTGATTACTAAAAGTCTGTTCCACTTGTTGCTGTACCTGGGGAAATGAGCCACATCAAAAGCTTCTATCAACAAGATATAAGGCTTGATATGAAATAAAGTTTCTTTTACTTTTTTTATCTTAGAGTCTGTTCATATTATTTGGAAGTTGAGATTTTTGCAGTGAGCTTTAAAATGCCTATGTAGAAATTTGCTTAGCAAGAACTGCTTCTCTGAGACCATCCCTGCAGGTGAAACACTGCAGTGCTGGAAATGCACCTCAGTACACTGGTTTGAGGGGACACTTATTTGGCTGAGGAGAATCAGTGTGGGCTGTGGCTGACAATTCTAAATACAGAAGAGTCTCTGCAGTTTCTTCCCTGTCTCATTTTTGCTTCCTTTGTCCCCTCCTTAACTCCATTAATGCAAGTGATAACCTATCTGAACTTCTTGGACCTGAGTTTTGCATTTTCTGCTCAGACTTCTAAAGCTATTGCCAAGAATCTTCAGAGTTTCCTCCAGTTTCTGCCCAGCAACAGAGACAACAACTGTACCTGTCACAAGGACTGGAAGATAGAACAAAATCTACTAAATCTCAGAGGGAAAAAAAGCTTCCCTTTTGTCAGCTAGGCCTATAAACTTACTTTTAGAAACCTCTGACCCCTTAGGATTTTATTTAATTTCACAAGAGCACCATTTTAACTTAACCCTCACAATGCATTCAGAGGTTATAAAGGGATACTTTTCAAGAGTACTCAAACTTTTATGGGGCAGGACTAGGGGACATTGCTGTGTCTGATTTAGCTAGCACTGACCTCTTCTCAGCAAATACACCTGCATATCTTCTCTCCACAGATCCAGTTTCTGCTCACTATCGTGCACACACTCAGCGCAGCTGTGAAGCCATGTGGATTCCCGTTTGGCTGCCTCATGTTCCAGTCCTCCTACATGGCCACACTAGTCATCCTCTTCATCAACTTCTACATTAAGGTAAGCAGTCTTCTGAGAGCTCTCTGACAAAGATGGGGGAAAACAGAACTTTTTGGATAGCAGTCTGGGTGGACTCAGATGTAGAATGACCATGAGTGCTTAAAATATGTTAGTCTTAAAATATATACATCATTTAAGAATAACAGATACAGTCATGTCTGAGAGAGAGAGTTACTCAGTAGTGATGACCTCCTCATTGCAGGTCAACTCTTCTGCACTTGTATAGCAGGTCAGGTACTGCATTTAGTACATAGGATGCCTGAATTTGCTTTGGTGGGCAAATTTTTGAGTCTTTCTCCTCCTTAGGGAAAAAGAAATAGAGCCCTGTTTTGCCTTGTTTACTTCAACATCTTTAGCAGGGAGTGCTCTAGCGTGCCTACATACATAAAGCTTTTAGTGTACAAGGCTTGAAATCTCTTTTGACATTGAGAAGTATTACAGTAAGGCTAGTAAAGTAAAATCACCCACAGCAGTGAAAAGGCTACTATCTCCTAATGCAGTCTGAAGCAAATATATACGTCTGCATCAACAAACAGCAGACAAGTTCCATTTACAATTAACCATAAGCAGTGGTTGGCAGGCTTTAAACTAGTCCAAATATTTATTTTGGATTTTGCTTTTATAGACATACCGGAAAGCACCTTCAAGAACAGCTGTAAAGGAAACCCCTGCCACAACAGAAATCAAGAATGGTTTCCATAAGGACTACTTTGCTGCTGCCAACGGATTGCAGAATAATAAGAAGGCACAATAAGTATAGTGTTTCCTATGTTTTTTTTTTTCTAAAGAGAAAAAGAAGAAAAAAGACTGAATTACAAGCTTTAGCTTAAAACCTATTTGATTACATTTATCAGTTGTTTGTACCAGACACTTATTAATGTACTTCTATTTAGGTTTTAACAAAATGAGTAGAATTACTTGTCTCGTCAAAGATCAACATCAGAACAAAGAAAGCCAAGATCTTTCTCATATGAAAAAGAAAACCTTTCTGATCTCTAATGCTGACACAAAAACGCCTTATGAAATTCTTGATGGATAAATCCATCAATGCCTTCAAAAGGTTAGGACTCTGTTCAGACTAATGTGGTGAGCACTTTCTGTGCATGTGAGAGGTCTTGAGGCAAAGCTTCACAGTGCACCCAGTACATCCAGCTGAACTGCAGCCAAGGCCAAGAAAATAAAGGAGGGGTGGCAGGAAAGGTGAGAATTCCATCACCATACCCCTCTTTTCTTCTTCTCAGCAATTCCCCAAAGCACACTAGCAAGGTAGGATTTGATCTTGTGGGAGCCCTGGGGAAGGACATGATAGAGGGCAAAGCCCAGGTGGACCATCCCATAGTTTTCAGGCAGTTGTGGCTCCATAGTCACTTGCTTTACACAAGTGCAACCTGATTCAAATGCCAGGAAGGCTGGCAGGAGCTTTCTGTTTCAGGAGGCTGGGCTGGTAGTCCCTGGCACTGCCCAGAATGGAATTCTGAACATAGAGCAAAACAAGTCACTTTGGATGTGCTAACTTAACAGAAGTTCTAGGTAAATGGATTTTGAAAGAAATAGGGTCATGCAAACTTAAGGCAGATAAATCCCTTGAATGTAAATGTGTGTAAAGTTAATCCTATACAAACACTGCTAATTCAAAGCAAACTGTCATGCTACATATTAATAGACTAGAAGATGCAGAAAATTTGTGAGTTCAGCAATGAGCCAAGCAGGTTATACAGGAGTTTCTGTGGCAGGTGGACCTTACTCAGACTGGTCTCTGGCTGGAGAAACAGATGGGACTGAGGCACAAGCTGCAGACAGCTTCTGCTGTCTGCAGCTATAAAGGTGTCTCCCAACAGTCCATCACCATCTCTGTTGCTTCAGTTCACTGCATTTACCCCCACTTAAATGCTTAGAAATGAAGAATATCTAGAGTTAATTTCATGAGTCTGCCCTCACCCATTTCTCATTTAGCCCACTTAATTTCCTCTACTAAAAATAGACACAGACTTTTTTTCCTCACAGTGAAGTAGTTCGGATCTCTTCCATTCTTGTGTATAAAATTCTCTTGACAAAAACAACTTTTAGAGTCACTCCAGCCCAGCAAGTCCCTTGAACTGAAGCAGTTCCGTAAAGGAAATATGTCCTCTCACTCCTGTCACCTTGCAGAGTCCCATGGCAGGAGGAGGACAAAACACATACCTAGCCAACACAGAGGGCCCAAGCAGCCAAAGAAGGCCCACATGTAGAAGAGGCTGTCCCAAATCCTCCTGTCCAATTTTTCTCCACTTCTAGAGGGTCAGTTATCCCCTCCAGATATCCCCATTTAGATGATCTGCTGTCAGGAGGTCTTGGAGACTGCAGGCATAAAGGCAGGAGGAAGGTTTATCCCAGGGAGCAGTATGGATACAGGGCAGCCAGCCTCACCAGGAGAGACCACAGACCTGAGGGCTTGTGGATAGGAAGGAAAGAAGCTGAGGAAGTGGTACAGTAAGGGAAGAAGAACAGATGGGGTTGTCCAGTAAAAGCAAGAGGAGAAAAGGGCATGAAGAAGGGTGTCTTGTGTCAGAATTCTGCTTGACTGTGTGCTTGGAAGTCCCATTGAATGCCATCTGTCTCCAGCCAGTTCCAGCTCCATTGCAATGTGGACAAAACTTTTCTGCTCCAGCAGAAAACAGAAATTCCCAAAATACTACAGCAGAAACAGCACCTCTTAGCAGCCTGACTGCTGAACTTCATCGTGAACTGGGTGACCAAAATAACTGCAATATTCAAACACTTTTACACCACCACACCAGCCTAGATGTAACTGGTGCATATTCACATTTGCTCCCCTCTTCATGAAGATGGTCATGAAACCTCACTTACTGAAAGTCAGCGTTTTATTTAACACTCAATAAGGGGGAAAGCAGCCACCCAAAAGACAAAACCCAAACAAAAAAAAGCCAAGAACCCTGCATTCACAAAAGCCTGGACACTGTATGCATATGCTATTTCTCTCTGGCCCTTCCAGAACCTTTACAGGCATTTCTGATTGATACTGTAAAAATTCCAAGATGTAAGAAATTAGTGGGTTTGACTGAGGGTGTTTAACACAGCCCTGAGTAAAGGGAGAGCTTCAGAGCTCTGTAGAAATTGGTTTAATACTGGAAGCCTGGGTAAAGGCAGAGGAATTTGAAGGAGCTGACAAGATAGTGAACAAGGCAATGAGCTGGACCCTTCATCTAAGGCAGGCAACACAAGGGTTGTGTGGCCCAGCATGGATTTTAGGCCGAGTGGAGTCCATAATCTTTTGATGGCAAAGCATGCATTTGACTATCAAGGTGGAAAGCGTCAGCTGTGCTAAGTGTTAAAGTTTACTATGGCAATCAAACCCACAGATATTGTCTTTTGTTCTGTTGAAACCTCATTCAAAAGAAAAGGAAATAAATGCCTTACTTGAAAATTCAAAGGGCTGGGGAAAAAAAAAAAGAAAATGAAAAAAAAAAAAAAAAAAAAAACAAAGGAAAAAACCAGATGGTCTCAGACCTTGCAGATCCAGATCAGCCATGAAGGCTGGAATCAGGTATGTTTAAAATTCTTCAGATATGTCTTAACATCTTCAAAATGCCGCTACTTTGAAGAAAGAAAAGCATTGACTTTTTAAACTGATTTTCCTGTAATACATAACACTGTAAATAAACAAATTTTACTATGAGACTGTCTCCACTTCTCCTTAGGCATCAAATTGGGCTGGTAACTGGTTACTTGAGACTGCTTTTGTTCTCCAGCTTTTTTAGAAGCATTTTAGGGCATTCACATCAGATTCAAAAACAATCTCCATAACTTGATACAACACCCTCACTGGTATTAGTGTAAAGCTTCCATGCAGTTTTTTTGGCCCTCTACCTATAAAAATGTGGGCTTTTGAACAAAGGTAAAATTGAAGTAGAGAACTCATTTGTTCAAAGCTTGTACTTGCCCATCAAGACCTCATTTGATTATCAGATTGGTTTCACTTGGGACATGATGGCTGAAAACAGGGGAGAGACAATAGAGAAATCAAAATCTCAAAAATAAATCTCAGGGATCTCAAAAATAAAATTCCTTTCAGATTGAAAATACACAATTAGCTCTCAGCTGTTCCTAGAAACATGTCTATTTTCCAGTGCATTACTCTCTTAGACACAGTTCTACTGCCTGCAGAAGCAGGACCTGTCCCTGTGTGCTCCAGCTAACCTCAGCATGCCTTACCAATAGCAGGGTGGGCTGTTTCTGGGCCAGGGTAAACACAGACAACTCCTCTGCCCATTTCCAGCCACAAAGGACGTCCTTTTTTCTGGCTTTACACAGCCTTGACATGAATTAGCTGTAGCCTTTGGATGGGCCACTGCACTGGCCCATCCAAATGTGCAGGTAAACAAGCACTTGGCACAGCATCATCCCCTAGAAGGGATGCAGCATAAATAGCAGGGGTTATAGTCAGTTTAATATTAAACCCTATTTAGAGCTTAAAATGCATAAAGCAATTCTCCTTAACTGGAACTTTTCTATTTCCCATTTCTTTTTCTGGGTATTGATACATAGATTTTGCACCTCAGCACCTACATCTTTGTTGTTCTGGTTCAGAAGTGTCAAGGTGTCACAGACATATTTTATGAAATACCCTTTTGCCAGGATTTTTTCACCCGAGAAGCTGAGAGGCCTCAGAAACAAAATGTAAACAATATTTATCTGCTGTTGTGGAATGTGGCAGGTGCATCTTCAATTGGTCTTGTGTGAATTGTTTCTACTTGACGACCAATCACAGGTCCAGCTGTGTTGGGACTCAGGTCAGTCACAAGACCACTCCGGGCCACAGGCCCCTGAATAACAACCCCGGCCCTTTTCCCTGGCAAACAAAACTCACCATCCCAGGTTCCTGCAGATTGCAGGAGCCACTTGGCACTGTCAAAGCAGCCCAACTTGCAAGTGGTGCCATCTTGGGTCTGGGAGGCATCCTGCACAATGCGAAATTTCAGCAGCCAGCCTTTATAATTTCATTCTTTTCCTTTCTTTGCTAGCCTTCTGATGAAATCCTTTCTTCTATTATTTTAGTATGGTTTTAGTATTTAATTTTCTTTCAATATAATATATATCATAAAATAATAAATCAGCCCTCTGAAACATGGAGTCAAGATTCTCATCTCTTCCCTCATCCTGGGACCCCTGCAAACACCACCACATCAAAGCAACTGAACAGGTTGAAAATTGAGCTATATACATCTGCACTGAAAGGAAGAAAATAAAAGAAATATCTGGATTAATAGCACTTTAAAAAGCATGAATTGGGAAGGGCAAAGGAAACCTGCCAAGGTCAGCTACCTACCTTCCAAAAGGTAATTTTAGGATAACCCAATTACACATCTGTTGCAGAAACCAAATGGACTTCAGACCATCAGGAGGTTTAAGGTCAAACATGTTTAAATGACCCAGTAGTGCAGGAAGTGGTATGAGATGGGCTGTCCAAAGTCAGAACATGTCATTTCTGTCCCAGATGTGGTCTCCAAACACTTCTACTGCCTACAGATGGAAAGACCATTAGTAAAGTCCAGAGTTTTCACCTTAGGCAGTTCTCAGGTTATCAAGCTGGAACATATTGAGCCTCTCAAATGCTGAGGTGTTTCATATGAAGGGATAGATGAGTGCAGGGGTAGAAGGTATTTAAGCAGTGTGACATCCCTTTCTGCTTTCCCATACCCATCATTAAAACACCCTTTTGGGGTTCAGACTTTTCCAATAAAAGAGTTAAAACTAAATGTAAGTGCATACAAATACATTATGGCAATTTTTACTAAGTAAGGAACCCTGATTTTTCCTTTATCCATGCCCTCTGAAGTGCTCAACACTCACCTTCCAAGCTTTATGTGGAGATGCAACAATAAGAGATACATAAATGCACTCTAAGTTATCTAGCAAAGATACTTAGATGAAAAGTACTCCTAACTTTTTACAGTTAGACGAGACACCAAGAGAGCCTTCTGCCAATACTCATGAAGGGTGAGGAAATGTAGCAAAACAAACATTTCTACACATCTACTTCACAGTGCTGACAAAGCTTAAACACTTAGCAGCTTGAACTTAACAGAGCAATGAATCCATCCAAAACATCTGATAAAAAAATTAGGAAAAAAAAATGTAGCATTACTGTTATAGTTTGGAAAAAACCCCACACCTTAAATGAGAGAGAGACATCCCATCTCATCCCCTTCCTATTTCAAACCTTCCCTCTGGGCAGCAAACTGCTTGGAGATGCAGATGAAGGAGCCTGAATAGGCCAACACCCATCCCAAAGGAGGTGACGTGCCCCGAGGATGTGAGTTCTCAGCGCTGTTTCTGTGGCTTTGCCCAATTCAGTGTGCAGGAACAACCGGTGCAGGCAGCTCATCTCGATTCTTAGGTCTGCTTCACATCAAGCACCTTGTTAGCCAGGTTGCATCATCATTTTGGGCCAGGTAGAGGAGAATAAAAGCAAGGAATATAGGCATTTATGTGGGAATTACTGGAAGGCTCACCTTGGAACTGAGGAGTGGGAGCCACGCAGCACAAGGGATCCCTTTACATTCACCAGTGTGAGCTCTGGATCACAATAAGAAGCAGCAGGGCAGTTCAAGCCTTATCACACTCCTACAGCCAGAACCTCGGGTTACTACTGAAGTAGTGAAAGCCCCAAATTCAGGACCTGGCTCACCCAGGCAGTAGGATAGTGATGGGATCAGATTAGTCAGGCTGATATCTTAAAGCCTGTTTGGGTTAATGATGCTGCTGGAGCCATTAGAGTATACCACCATGCTAGTTGGACCAGAGCCTGCAGAAAACTGTTGCCAAGAAGCAAAACTAGTTTTACCAGGCTAAAGCACTGCTGCTCACAGAGGTTATAACTTCATCTCCCAAAAGTCATGGCTGCTTCAGCTGAGTGCTTTGAGAGCCTAGAATCAAACAGCAGCTGCAAGGACACTGAAGAGTAGCAGGAGGATGCAGTGTAGCCAGGTCACTAGGGCCAGCCCTCAAAGAAACAAGCACAAGCCAGTGTTTGCAAAACCAGCCCTTCACATTAGGAACAGCAGGGGTAGACCAGTAGATCTGAACCTTTGGAAAGGGCAGGGTTGAAGAGGTCTTTTCTTTTAAACCACCCCAGGAAGAAAGCACCAAGTGCATCTTGATGTGGATGAAAAAACTTCAGTTTATGCCAAGCCTAGTTAGGACTACTTAAGATAAAGAAATAAGCAAAAAATGGTAACACAATGGCAACAGCAGCTTCTTGCCATTCTCTATGCCGGTGCTACCCTGCGTGACCTTCTCAAGTAGGAAGAGCATCAACCCTACTTCAGTTATGAAACAAACCTTGTCAGGGTTTGGGCTTTGTAACAAAGGTACATTTTGTGCAGGGGAGGATTCCCTCAACTCTAACCCATACAGCAATCTTAGGTTGGTTCTCTAAGAAGATAGAAACCCAAAGCCTGGAAATCTGCCACGTTCCCACAAATTCATTAAGGTGCACTAGCACTAATGCTGTTTTTGCAAGAACACATTCTCTTGTGAAGAACAACTATATTCTGGGGAACTCTGTCACATTCTGTCACAGCAGAGGACAATATTAATAAGCATGGGTTATCTGCTGCTTACTTTCCAGAGACCTCTGATGCTATTTCATCTAATCCCAGCATTGTTCACTGTATTCTGAACTCTCCTTGGAGCCAAAAGTCACTGGTGGCAAAAAAAAAAAATTCTCCTGCTTCACTTCCCATTTTCTATTCAGTTCTCCAAATTTCTTGCCCCCTGCAGTCTCCAGTTTGCCCACAGGCATCTGGACAATAGATCCCTCTCTGCTTTCAGCTCTGCAATCCAGAATTGAGTGGCAATGGTGTCAAGCCAGCAGCTCCCATACTTATGTGCACACAGGAGAGGCTATACCTACCACATCCTATGCAAGGTACACAGAACTCTAGAGTACCTTGCCAGATATTTAGAGTGCATCAATTTGAAGGAAAGAGTGAGATTGTCATTCCATGCAAAAAACTTTTTATTTGAATCAATTGTTAAGCACTTTTACACTTGATGAAGGTGTTAGCAGAACAGTCAAAGTAAGCCAATATATTCATCAATTTGACGGCTATATCATCTTTAGTTCATTTTTAAAATTTCTTTGATATCTAAAGGACCCAACCTTGCAATTTTCAGAAAAACTTGTTATCAACACAGGGGTCGCAACTGGACCACTTAGCACTATATATTCTTTTTAGGCCAAAAAAAGGCTCAACATAATGCTTTTCCCTCCTCTTTTTTCTTTTCATTTAAAATAGACTAGCATCCTTCACAGAACCTTCTTCTTTATGCTGCACACAAAGTGCTCAAATGCCATGAGCAATAATGAGTTCAGGGGTTTGCTAGTCAGAAGGAACAACGAACACATTTTCTTCTTCCTTCTTCACTGAGAGTTCATACTGCAGGGAAGAACAACAACAAAAAAAAAGGTAAGAGAAAATATCACAAAAATTTATACAAACATTGAAACTGTTCAAAACAAGAAATTGCAAAGATCCTGGAAGCACATTTAGACTCAGCTCTTAATTCTCAAGCACCTATGTGGGAACAAGTGCTGCAGGACGAGCAGCTCCCATGACACAAGTGCTCTTTTCTCAGCTCTGCTGCTCTTTCAGTGTCCTAATTCAGGAACACCTGTGTCCCTCAGCAACTCAAAGCTCAAAATGGAAAATTTTCCCTTTGGAAAGGTCCAGGATTCCAACTTTAACTGCTAAAATATACAAGCCCTTGGTTTTCAGCATCTTTTCTAAAATCCCAGGCTCAGTCTGCTGTGGTGACCACAGGCACAGTTGTTCCTTCAACAAAAGGAGCTTTCTCAGCCCTGTGAAGTGCAGGCACATGGCATCCCACACATGACAGTAATCCACCAATCTTACTGCAGAAAAGCTAAACTCCCAAAACCATCAGATCAGCACATAGACCTGGAACAGCAGCAGTAGCAAAAATAGACGTCCACGTGATGGGGTGAATCAGATGGAAACTAAGCATTGTATCAAAGTTTGTGAAGTATTTGTCTTAATTTACAAACTAAAACAAGAGCATAAAATAGTGATTAGACTGGAGAGCTTAAGAACTTCAACAGAATATTTAACCAGGATGTAAGTTAAATAAAAAAAAAATTTTTAAAAAGTCAGACTTGAATACATCAAGGCTAGAAGTTACCAGACCTAAAGAGCAGATAAGAGAACGCATGCAAGGTGTTGTTAGACTGCAGAGCCCTTAGCCACAGGTTGTCATGGATGTGTAACTCCAAGGGCAAATGCATTGAGGGTCACAAACTACACAGAAACTGCCCCAGAGTGCGAATCCAGGAGAAACATCACTACCTGATGGCCCTTGTCTTTATCTTCTCCCCCAGGAAAGTACTGTGTGACCTCTTCCCCTTGTCAAACATTTCTTTCTCAATGGTTTCCATGCATCAGGGTCAGAGGTCACATAAAGAACAAGCCCACAAATTAGCCAACCGAAGGCTTCCCCTCCCAGAATTTCAGCTTCATTTTGTCACTTTTGACACCAATCAGCCAGGCCAGAGCTCAGTCCCCCATCCATAGGGAGCTGCTTTTCTATCACACATACCGTTGTATTCTGGACAGCATCAGCAAAACTCTTTGCTGTTTCACCCAGGGCTGAGTCAACTGATTCAATTCTGAAAGAAAAATGATCTTAACTGGTTTTTCATGAAGCACTTACTGGTGGAGTTTGAACAGATATATTTACCACCAAAAATAAACCTGAGAATGGCAGGTTTTTACTCAGCATTTATGCCAACAGTGTATTTTTTACAGAAAATGATCACCTCCTTCCACCTCCTCTGACCCCTAGACAGAGTCCACATTGAGAGGGTGCATTGCACATTATTCCAGATCCTGGTACAGCTCTCCTGAGCAAGGTTCCTCTCCCACACAACTTCCCATAGAGGGTTCCCTCATTACACTCTAATCCCAATTGAAAACCCTCACAAGGCTGCAAAAGCTCCATCAGTGGACACCAAGTGTAGTGGTGTTCACCAAGTGAAGATGCCATACTAGGTTTAGAATCCTTCCCCATCTATCAGCAGGGGTACCACCAGTGCCCTCTATGACCATCAGAGGACTTGTGAGCATGCAGGACAGCTGGCAGAGATGTACCTTTCCTTTTGCTGGTTGTAGAACGTATTCAGTTTGAGCAGCTGCGCATTCCAGAAATCCTAAAAAGACCCCAAAGAAACCCCTGTTACCTGGGAAGAGGCACCTTTTTGGGCTGGCACACAAGAAGCTGTACACACCAGTGCTTCCTTCTCCATGGCTGCTAGAATTTGAGTATCCTTCTCAAGGCTGGCAAGCTCTTCAACAACAATCTTCCGGAAGGTCTCAAATTTATTCAGCCTAGTGATGGAAAGCAGAAACAATTTTGCCACTTTAACGTGCAGTCACACAAGGTGGACAACAACCCCCTCAGCACCAGAGCTACCTTGAGGCAGAGGAAAATTTCACTGCTGAGCTACATGGGGCAGATTTGTTCTCAGATATGTCGCAGAGCACGTGAATAGCTGCACCAAAGGCACACTGCAGATAAATACAGCTCAATAGCCTATCCCAAACAGCAGCCAGGAACAGAGGACTGGGACAGAGGATACACATGAATTCCCAGTGCAATACTTGCACTGCATGCTCTCTCAGCCTCTAGGGAGTTCAGCAGAGATTTCCTGTGCTGAAGACCCCTTTAAGGTCCCTTTCAACACAAACCATTCTATGATTCTCTCTTGACACAAACAGTCTCTATGGAGGCTCTTCCTGCCTTAGGTTTGATATGTACAGGATGCCAGCAATTTCTAAACCTTAAGAAGGATTGTGGTTGTAACATCCTTATTGACTTGGGTTTACCACCATTCCCAGCTGCATTGAGGTAGGAAAACTTTGGCACAGCCCTGCATCCACTATCCTGTGATCCTGGTTAGATCCAAGTTACTTACTTGGCAACCAAGCTTTGAAGTATCTCACTGCCATCTACTCTTATCTTATACCACAAAACATCCAATTGTTTTTTTTTTTTTGGAACTCAAACTTCTCCATGTACCTTAATGACAGCAAATTCTGCTCATAGAGGTCCCATTGATACCAGGGATTTTTGACTTTAAAGGTTATTATTTCATACTACGTTTGATCTAAATCCTAAAAAGTGAATGTGCAATAGATACAGAGGCCTGATACTTACATCCTATACTATACTTCTAAGTGTAAGTATCTCACTTATACCAAATTCATAAATATTAGAATTGATTTTTTTATCTAGCTCCTATCTAAGAAATTCAGGATCTGAGAGATTCCTTTTCTTCTCCTCCACTTCATTAAGCAAGTCACAGCCTGGCTTCTTTCTTAAAAGATTTAGAAGTTACTAAGTTGACAACCAGAAGACAGTCCAAGGACTGCTCCATCAACTGCTTGTAACTCAAGCTTGCTTTGCATGAATTAGCCCATCCTCTCCTCCTACAGGAAAATTAGGATCAATCCCAGGAGTTACACTTCTGAAACTCTGCTTGCATTAAAAAAAAAAGAGAAAAAACCACACAAACAAACAATAAACCCCCAAAAAACAAAACAAAACAAAACAAAAAAAACCCCACACACAAACCATAAGCCATACAAACCATAAGTGCAATATCCAGCTCTCAGGTTGGCTTTCCCTATCAACCAAAACTGACACAAAATTGAAGCTGTTTTCAGCCAGCCCAGAAACTTACCTGCACTTATGTATCTGGTTCAGCAGAGCAGACAGGTTCTTCTCTGAAGATCTCAGGGCATCCTGTGTGTTGATCTCAATCCTTTTGTACCGGGACTAGTCATGGAATGCACAGTTAGGGATAGGCAATGGCCCGAGTCAAAACCTAGAAGTCTAGCTTGCAAAACCTTTGCCTGGAAAACATGTTCCTCTGCAGGAACTTGCTATTCATCTTTGCAAAAACCATCTTAAATCAAATTTAATCTGCAGTAAGATGGCACACATCAGTGCTGCAGATATGCTCTGATTTAATTCAGTCACAGTAGTTACACCAACAAGCTTCAGGGCAGTGTTGTGTTAGGAAAAACCTAATTAAAATTTTCTTTATGTCTTCCCTGTAACACTTCTCAGAATATTTCTAAAGGGCTCCAGACTAACAGAAACACTGCCACCAAAGCCTTACTCCTGAACACGAACTAAAGATGGGATATTTGCACCAACTCTCCCTGAGATAAAAAGGTAATTTCACATAATATGATCAATTGCCACACATGTTGAAAGAGCTCACATTACCCAGAACAATTTCTTGAGTTGGCCAATAAAGCTTTCAAAGGCAAAAATCACTCCTGAATCACTCAAGTCTTCGTGAAGCATCTTGGAAAAAAATACATCATCTAGGCTATCATCCATTTCCTGACCTAGGAGAAAGGAAATGCCCAGTTAGCATTATGCTGGAAGACTTGCTGGAATATAAATCTTCCTGCTACTGAAGGGATTGTCATTCATATGTGCAACAATTTCTGTAGAGAGCTGGAATTTGGGGCTTATTCTTCTAGAGCTCACAAGTAGGAGGGAAACTGGCTCAAAAATCCCCAGACAAATACTTGTTAGAGAGCAGCAGGGAAGGATAGGCACAATAGAGCAACACAAAGAGCTATCTAGAGAGACTGAGGCAAATGCACAGAATAAATGCAGAAAATAGTCAGGCCACCACTGCTTCTGTCTTATACATTGCAGGAAAAGCCTGATCCTCTTGTGCTCAGAGTTAGCAGTATTTTGCAGTTACTTCATCCATTACCTGCATGCTTTTTTTCTAGCTCCTGTGTTTAATGGTTTTTTAATAACTCTGGAAAATCATACTCAGAGTAGGAAGTGTAGATGTCATGGAAAAGCTGACCAAGTGAAACCCAAATTTCCTTATTCACACCTCTACATACACAGTATCCACTGCCATTGGCAGTGCTGCAATATCTCCTGCTAATTTTCACTTTTGGATTTTGGAAAAGTTGGCCTCTCTACAAATACATCTCTTCAAACTTCCATGTGACTATGATTTCTACCACAAGAAAAGAAAAGCTGAAAGCATTTAAGCACTTCACCTTAATTATCAACCAGATTTTACCTTTCTGGATCTCCACTTCCTCTTCTACTGAATCAGAAATTTTCTTTGGTGTATGGTTAATCTCAGAGGGCAAGTGATTTTTCTCCAAACTAGAAAATTTAGGCTTTTTTATGATAGTGCCACTCAGTATATCTAGAAAAAGAATAGAAGATGTTTCAGAAGACATCTGTCCTTTTGCATGAGTTACATGACAGTGCCTGCTCAAGGAGAAACCACCACTGGAATTACCAATGCTTCAGAAAAGGAGGCAGCCTCATTTTATGGTCTGGCATCACATAGGACAGGATAAGACTTCACCTGCAAGCATCTTCCCTTGCAAAAGCAGGGAACTAGCCTGCCCAGTGTTACACAGGTATTCAGAAATCTTCCATGTATCCATCTTAAAGACAGGAAATTTTAAGGAAATTTCTCCTTTTTGGCCTTCTAGTCCAACCATCAAAAACCTCTGGTGTCCAGCTTCTTCCCATTCTCTTTTCCAACCCAAGTTCTCAAACTGTTTATGAAGAAAATTTTTGAAAATAAAATTAAATCAACCCAAACAATCCAAATCAAAGCTGCAGGGGATTTACAGTCTCTACTTAAGGGAAAATTTGCTAAAACCCAAAGAAACAAACTAGGCCCCATCTTTTTGTCTCATTGTGCACTTTTCTGAACTCAGTAAATTGTCTGACAAATCATCTCCCTGGAGTCTCCATAAGGCAGAATGGAAGGTGGTGGGGCCCAGAACAAGGGCGACAGTCAGACCAAGAGAAGCACCATGGAGTAGATTTAAAGTTCACAGAGAGAGTCCAAATGCAATCAGAAACCACACCCGAAATTTCGGAGCATAACCTTGTTTGTGCCTTTGCATGAAAACAACTCCTCTCCAACTGTAAGGCTGTACAACAAACAGTGATAAAAATGAAGTCCTCAGCATCTATCTTTTCTCCCAAATTAAACAGATGTGTTGTTGCAGTGAGGGTGCATCCAGAAAATGCTGGACAGGTAAAAGATACATTGGGAACACAAAGAGAGCCAGCTCATGAGAAAAGGGATGCTTTTGTCCAAGACCAAAATTTCAGTGACTCACTCCATAGTCACATCAGTAACTCAGACTCCTAGAACTACATCAGGACTGAGAATTATTAGGATGAAAACAGCTCCATTGCTGCTTGACTTGCTTGAAGTTCAGTTGTTTCCAACCACAAAGAGACTGTGCTGTACTTTTGAGTTAGTTTATGAAAGTTCAGTTTCATTTTAAAAAAAAGATCCTGATATGCCACTAACCTATTAAAAAAGCTACAGCAGTATTAAGCATTATCCAAGTCTCCATTTAACAAATGCTTATAGCAATGGTTTACATGCATGTCCTTAGGTATTAAAAAACTCAGCAACTTGAAGGGATGCTTGTTTTGTTTAAACTGAAGTTGCAGTTCACTTCTGAAACATTACAAATTATCTTTTGTGTGTCTCTTGGGTCATTAGCTTGTAAATCTACACTACAAGTCCCCCTATAATCAAGGACAGGTTTTAAGAGTTTGCAATGAATTCAGGAATGTATGTAAAAGCATCTTACCACAGTCTGTCGTGACATTTGAAACAGAATTTAGGAAAAAAAAAAAAAGCAATCTCAAAAAAGTCAGGGTTATTTTATCTTTGAAAGACAATAACAGCTTTGGCACCACCTCTTTCTGCTTTTACCCAACTCTTCCGTGTTATCAAGAGTAACACACCTGAGTCCTTCCGCTTGCTACTTTCTTCCTCTCTTGATAATTTGGCAGGTGTACTATGAAACTTCTAAGGAGAGAAAGGAAACAAAATAAGAAGGTACCCACCCTGCAGACAAGCTGCCAGGGTCTAGTCTTGTTATGGGAAGCAAAGGGACACAATCACTGGTTTCAGGCAGAGGTAGCCTGAGAGCAGGCTGGGAGGAAGCTAAGCACTGCATTCTGCACCTGTGTGGCTTTCTCCACATCACTGGAAGGGCTCCTGGCAGACACACTAAGTAGCAGTGGACTCCCTCCAAGTTCATCTGAGAGCGTTTCATCTGTGTGAATCAGTAATAAACAACACAGGCAACAAAGTTTGAATCCTGAATTGGCTGGAAATCACAATTTAATGACAGAAAATAAAACCCAAGCCCTCTACACTCTCCTTTATCTTGTCACACAGGGAAGAGATGGTGGCTCAGACTCAGTCCAAAGGCTGTTTTCTTAGTGGTTGTCGGTTCATTCCTTCACCTCTCACTAGCATCAGCTTATCTTCTCCTTGTACAAGAGACTATCTACACAGACAGTATCTACCCTTCATAGCTATCACAAAGAAATATCACAAGGCAAATATTTATGGGATAGGAAAAATGTGAAGGAAAAGTGGCAAAAGCAAAAAGAAAAACCCACCACCAAAAGAACTCATCCAAAACAGTACAGACCCACACTTATCAAAACTCTTCTAATGCACTGAAGAATATTAAAATAAAAATACCAGCAAGATTCACTGTGGGTAAATCATCTCCCTTTGAACCAAATGTGGTTTTTTTCCTTAGCGTCTCCTTTTGAGCTCTTTGCCTTGATTCTCCCTCCTAAAACAAAACAAAAGACAAAAGTCTAAGCCTTATTTAAACATTGCTACAGAAGTAGAGGTTGGGGTGTTGTTTTGAAGGGAGAGTTTTGAATGAATGGTTTGTTTTTTAAATACACTAAGAGTGCATATATACATTAAACATGCCTAACATACTGGTGGCTCTATCCAGCACCAAAGGAGATCTGTGCCCTGAAGTGTAATGCATGCAAGAATTCTCCCTTTAGGCATTAGAGATGTACATTTGATGATGTTTTTCATAAGCAGAATAGAAGCGTTGTAGCCAAGAAAAGTTTTCCAGGGGAAAATAAAAGCCTTTAGTGTGACTACTAGTTCTGGGGATTTTTTTCCCAGACTGCCTGTGTTTCAAATATGTATATACAAATATACATACACACACACACATATATATATTTGACATGCAGCAGTTGTTTCTATGAGGTTTACCATGTTTTCCTAAGATCACCTCCATTAGACCAGTAGAGTCTCAACTTGTACTTAGCAGACAAATCTCTCCATCAGAACATTTGAGAATTAAAATAATACCAGTTTATGTAATTCTCACTCATTGGTACACATTTTACATTCATAATGTCTTTAAATCTGAGGCACTAAAGCATGACACCTTCTTACCTTCTTTGACTCATAGTCGCTGCCACTACTTGCAGAAGATACTGGAAGCACTGCAAGAAGAAAAGCTTCCCTGGTTACTGGCAATGTAAAGGGTGTACTTTATCCAGTTAACTGAGCCACAATGCAAACCTTTTCAGTTTTGGTTTTTTAGCCATTTACAAGATAAATCTTCACAACGCTTCCATTAAATTTCAATAAAACACCTTTCTCTAACAAAGACAGATGCAGCGATGCAAATATACACAACTCGCTGCATCCAGAGCAGCCAAAAAAGTAAAAAAAAAAAAAAAAAAAAAAGAAAGACAGGCTCAGCATTTTGTCTGACAGTCCCCAAGTCCCAGGCAAGACATGTGGGCTGACACTGCAGTGACAACAACTGCCCTGGAAATCCAGTATAAAGAACAATTTGAAGCTCAACTTTCTTTTGCTTTTTAATCCCTGGAGAATCCAACAGCTACCTGAGCAAGCATCATTTCTCCAGGAATGGGAGAGAAGCATTCCATCTCATTCAGGACAATTTGGTTTCTCTTGGTGGTCACAGCAACACACAGCCCTGGAGAATGGCTGCAGGGGAGATCTGCTGCTGGTCAGGCCCAAGCAGAGAATACTATCAGAGAGAATCACATCTGACACTCAGAGGATGATTGGCTTATTACTGCATAAACAGGGGAGCAGAATGCCCTGGTCTGCAAATTGTGAGGATTTTCAAGGTTTACTTGCCAAGTCAGTGATGTTTCTGGGGAGGTGAGGAGGGGAAAGCTGCAGGGAGGAGGTGTGGTAGCTTCAGAGAGATCTTCCTCCTAGTGCAGTCAAGAGCACCAACACAGCCATCAGCTGAGAGCCCATGGGCTCTTCAGTACCATCACAGAGAGGGCTGCACCCACAGAGTTTGTTTAGGTGCCAAATATCCACCTGGACATTTGAACCCCAATTTGGGAAGGAGACAGGAACCCAGTTCAAGCACAAAGGTTTGCAATGCCTCTCCTCCATGCTGCTGGCCTCAAGCCTGCTCTCTCCCACTCAGGAAAGCCAGGATTTGGCCAAACTCTCCTTTTTCAAACCATCACCAGCATTTACTTTTCTGCAGCACAGTACATCATGCATAGCTAAGGGTCAGTAGGGCACTAAGCTTACCTTTTAATTTACTTCTCACCCTGGGTCTTTTTCGGGTATAGTCAACAGATTTTGGCACTGGCTGTATCTGAGAGTCAAGGATCCAGCTTTTCTCACTCTTATCAGGGCTTGTATTTTCATTGTTACTTTCAGAGAAAAGGTGTTTCCTGTAGCTGGACTAAAGACACAATTAAGTCCTTCTCACTCAGAAGCCCCTCAGCCATTCCATTTCAGCTGCTACTAAGTTATCCCATTTCTTCCTCCCCACAGTACAATGTAAAAAGCTGTGAAATCTGCCAAAACAGACACAGCCAGCTGTTGAAACAGCTGTATAAAAACACCAAGAGGCAGATGCTTGCCTTTTGCCAGCATGGGATTTTTACAGTATCCTCCTTCCTTGTCTCTCCCTCTCTCCTGTGCTTAAAATAAGAGCACTCTTGCAAGGAGAAAAGGCTCAGTGTGTCTGAGCTGCATCCAGTGGCACATCAGGGGGGAACAGGTAACAAACACAGACAATTCACCAGCTGGTCTGGCAGTGATGGTGCATCCTGATCACTGCTTTCAAAGTGACAGAGTATTTAGAGCTGTCAGAATAACATTTCTCCAACTCGGCACTGGGTAGACCTTAAACTTCAACTTCTTTATGGGTGGAACAGATTCATACAGGTAGAAATACACAGCATTCAAATAGGCAACAGTCAAAGGCTCTGGGGATGCAAACACACAGACAACCTACCTGCCTTCTCTCAAGAGTGCTTGATTCCTTGCTCTTGCTTCTGGTTTCATAAGTCCTGCCAAGTAACACAAAGACCCAGATTAGAGTAGCAAACACAGCAATAACACACCACAGCACTGTGAAATGGGTACAGACAAATAGAGGGGGCAGGAGGCCCCTTAAGAGCTCAGCAGAAGAACCAAACTGTTAAAGAGCATACAGTAGCCAAATTTTTCTTTGCCTGGATTTTTGAAAGTATCAATTCAGGGATATCTAGAAATCAGCATCTTTTAAAATAACAATTAATCTGCATACATAGAGGTGGCAAGTTCCTGGAAGCTTGCTATGACTGGAAGGCAGCCAAAGCAAGGCAGGGAGTTTCAGCATTTTTCAAAAATTAAATCAGTCATTTTTGCATACGGTCAGAAAAGGATGATGTTTAAGAGTTAAAATCATATTATTGTCAAAGTTGACAGCAGTCACTAGTCTCTCCAGTAACCTTTATATTCTCAGGTACTAATTAAAATATTGGTATCAATAACATCCACAGATAGTGTGGTAGCTAAGCAAGGAACTACTGTATTACAAAAAAAAAAATCACACAGCCTTTTGGATCCTAACGTAAAAGTTCTTAACCAAAGCTATGAACCCTTATTCACATAGCAAAAAGTTCATAAACACTGAGTGTATAAACACTGTACCTCTGATTTTGTGAAGAAGTTTTCTGGGCAAGAATCTTTCCTTTGGCTTCAGCAACCTGAAAACAGAGAGTTGTCTTAGAGCCCAGTTACCCCATAAAATACTCTATATATTGAAAATAGATCAGAATTCAGAAGGGAAATGGATTACCATTTCTGCTCAGAAATGTCACTTTTTAACGGAATGGGATTTGTTGAATGAAACAGTGTCATAAATTATAATAGACAAACAGCTGAGCCTTTAACAGAGTTCCTTTCTCTTTTCCTTGGTTTATGAATAATGCTCATTTTAAGCACCAACATCACAAGACATGTCATTTAAATCAATAGCAGTGCTGACAGCAGCACTGTAAGCACAGTGCAGGGCCCCTGGACAGTCCTGGGACAGCTGCTGGGACCAGGGCTGGGTGCATGGAGCAGAGATTTATGGTGACACCCAGTGGCAGTTGCTAGGATCGGGCCATGTCTAGCTTATAATAGAGAAATTTGGGGTGTTCCATTCAGCACCCATTGTCTCACAGTTAGCAGCACCAGTGACAGCTCCCACATCAGGGAAGAGGCTGAAAGCCAAAAGGTCTGTCCAGCACAGCCACCTTGATGGAATCATCTGTCAGGAGCAAGTTCACAGCTTCCTGGGAAAGCCCACAGTCAAAGTGATTACTTTTTATTCCCCCCCCCCCTTTTTTTTTGAGAGTCTGCAAATGTAAGTCAAGCAGAATTCTCAACAGAAGTTTTGCAAGGACTGAGTTTTAACCAGGGATTCCCAGCTTGCAAAGCACAGCTTGAAGGGGATTTCAGTCTCTTCAATTTAGCCTAGGAGAACAAAGTGAATGCTCAGCAATCTGCTTTTGATATTCAGCAAAGCACAGAGGTCAGCCTTCAATCATAGAGACATCCCACGGCCTCACTGAAGCAGCAGCTCAAATGTCTGTTGGTGTTATCTTGCATCATCCACCACAAAACTCACGTAGTGATGAGCATTCTTGCCACTCAAAAAAATCCATTTCCACTACACAAAGAAAACAAAAATCTCAGGTTCCCAGTTGTCTGTCTTGCTATAACAACGTGTTCATTCTTACAGCATTTCTGCAGTAAATGATGCCCCCTGCTTCAAGTTACTAAACCATTAGGTGCTGAGTTTCTGTCTCAAGTTTACCTTTTCACGACTTGAGGAGTCTGAGTTTTCAAAGTCATAGACTTCCTTCCTGCAAGACAACATAAATATGGCAGTGATGTACAATAGTGAAAAATCATCCCATAGAATTCCATTAAGAGCAGGGAGGTGATAATGTGGTTTCTTTCTGAGCCCCTCTCCTCAGATACCTTCTATGCCTAAAAATACTGTTTTCTAAGCTTCTAAAAAATACTTGCTCCTTTTCTACTTGGTCTTCTTGCTGTCTGTCTTGATTCTCTTTTTTAAATATTAACTGTTTTAAGAAATATTCAAAACTTTGAAATTAACTTATCCCTGTTTATGTAGAGGATATTTTGTTCTCACATCGCTCATAGTAGTACATGGTAGGAAGAAATAATGAGTGGAAATATAACATCAGAAGTATTTTAAAAATTCCTTTTAATTATCTTTTGAAAATTCTAGTATTTAATATTTGTTCTCTAATCTCTTCTCTGTGTACACCTAGATCTTGTTTTCACACCCTCCAACATTTAAACTTAACTGTAGTTTTATAGCTCTCTCCAAATCGTAACTATTTCAAAAAAATATTACAACAATTGCTAAATATACAGTATATCTTCTTTTTACTAGTAAAAGAATGGGAGGACTAAAGAGCTGAGATCCTCGCCAAAGCTTCCTGAAGGAAGTAAACACTCATTTCAAGATGAAACACTAGAGGGAGCAGAATGACCGAGCTAAGTTCCTCATCCCTAACTTCTACACTGCTGCTCCTGTTTTATAACCGGTATTTGCTGCATCAAATTGTTTTAAAACACACAAAACAAAAAAACTTTGAAGCCCTGCATCAAGTTTTCCTATTCTGACCTGCAGTCAGTCAAAAATCATCTAAGCACTTCGGGTTTTAGGAGGTTTTTTGAGCTGAGAGACTGCGGGCTGAAGCAGGACTCCCATGGGAGCCCCAGAACAGGAGCAGAGATCCTCACACACAGCTCATTTGCCCTCCGGCACAGCAGCAGGCTTTAACTTGAACACAACACTTGGCAGAATGTAGGAGGAGGGTTCAAAAAGGCAGACTTTTAGTGCTACAGGTTGCATAGAGCCCCCAACACCTCAAGTGCTCTTCCTGCAGTGCCCCCAGCCTCAAATGCAAACAGATGTGGGGGTGCAAGGGAAAGGGACAAATTGAGAGAGAAGCCATCCTGAAACCCTAGGAAACAATGTCAAGGAACTGGCACAACATTACTTAAATATTTGTGAAAGAAGTGGTGTTCAGAACTCAGCTCAATGGAGGACTATGGTTGGGCAAGTAAAAAGCCAACATGCCATGACATAGTATCACAGGGGTAGAGGGCATTTTTGGCAGGCTAGGGTTAGCTTCTGAGATCTTTATCACTTTGGGCACCCAAAAGGTCCTACAAGAGACAAGTTTTGACCCTTCATAGCCTCATTTTGTTTTTCTGCCTGCTCTAGGTGCAGTCAGGCCACCCCCATGGGGACACTCTTCCTCCCTGAGTGGTAGAACAGGTCTAAAATGATTTGGTACACCAGTCCCTGCATGGGCACAGGGCTTGCGTGTCATACCTGCCTTCAGCCCTCTTCTTGGCCAAGCTCGATTTCCTGTTTCTCTTTTTGCTTGTAACATCCCTTGGAAAAGGAGAGAGTTGCAGGATCTAAAACAACAATACCCAAAGTCATGTTCTGGTTCTAGAGCCTGCCAAAAGCAGAGAAAAGGTGTGCTAGGAAACTTCCCTCCTCCCTCTACAACAATTTTCCAGGTGCAACTGTTGCCTGTGGTACTTTCCTACCATAAAGTATGAGATTCACAGAGCTGAAACTGAGGGGTAAAGAGGGTGGGGGGAGAGAAAGTAGCTCAAAATCTTTGAATTCACTGTAGAGTGGGCAAGTGCTGCAAAACTGAACTGACAGTAAAAAATATTTTTTAAAAAAAATTTGAAACTAGCACCTGGAAATGTAAACCCAAGAACAAGTCTAAAATGTGATTTCTTATATAAGTACCCAAACTCGAAACTATTGCTTTGGGAATTGAATTTTTCTCACATAGTGCATTTACTTATTTGTTTTAATACATGGACACACCAATAGAACTTTCCAAGTGCAACTGCAAATGACTCTCAGTTACTTGGTAATTTACCCAAGTTGCAAGCTGCTACATAGGAGAGTCATTAGAGCCCAGATACAAAACTGAATGAACACGTCTGTAGACTTCCAAGGCTTGCCTCCATTCAGGAAGCAAAAATTCCCTCTTGAGGAGGGTGTGCAAGACTTGTGACATGCAAGAATGTCCCACATGTCCCTGCACTCCTGGACACAGGCACTACACATTGCTTTGGGGCTGTGGATATGCTGAATAAACTCCAGTGAGCTTGAATCACTTGGCTGGGTGCCTCTAGGATGAGGTTGGCAGCTGTGCCTCTGCTGCTCACGCCTGGTGCTAAATGGCACAGCACATCAGGTGTGACACTCTGGGGGCTCAGGACACTGCTCAAAGGCATGAGTGGGTCAACCCATCCCAGCTTTCTTCTGCAGCTCCACCAGAAAGAAGAGATAGAGGGTAGGGAAGAGACTCTCAGGGGGACCCCCAAGGCACACATACCTTTGGTATCTGCTCACCCATGGGTTCTTCTTCTAGGGGCTTCTCACTGGGGACAAGAGGACATGTAAAGGAGCTGCTCATCTAAAGACCAAAATGTTTGTGAAGTACTAAGTGGGGGGGAAAAAATTCAATCTTGGACCAATTAGCACCAAAGCAAAAGTTTAATGTATAGGGAAGAAAGGTAATCAATAGCTCTACAGAAGTCCAGCTCCTTAACTACAAGAAATTCTGTCCTGCAAAGGTCTGGGATAAAAAGGTGAATTCGAGCCAAGGTGAATTCAAATTCGCATCATTTTTTCACTAAGTCACGGTGCCCATAAGGAACAATCCCGCACTGGGTAAGCTCAGGTTTCACAGCTGAGGTTTAACTGTCTGTAAATCAGCTGTGGGCTCACCTTGCATTTGGACTAAATCCATGATGAGAAAAAAGTCACACCAAAGCAGCTGCCAATCTAGTAACCAAACTGTTCAGCAACTCCAAAGCATTGTAACTCCGGGCAAACAGCCTTGATGTTCAGGTGGCAAAACAGAATCTTCAATTTAGTAATTGATGGAATAACCTCAAAGTTACATGCATTAAAACCACAGGGGGAAAAAAAAAACAAACACACACACACAAAAGAGCCACAAAAAACTCACTTTGGAACTTTCTGTCAACAAAACACTCACCTAGGCTTAGCTTTCATCCCTGAAGATGGAGTTTTGGAGTTTTTTTCTGAAGAAAGCAAGGAAACTACAGTTTTACCCTCTGAAGCTACTATGAAACTTTTTCTATTTTTTGTTGTAAGACCCACAAAATCATAGCCTTCAGCATGTCACCTGGGTGACATTTAATTGGGTCAGACTTAAGGTACTGAAGGGAGCCATGCCCAACCTTGGTTAGCATCTTCCAGGTCAGTCTGCTGACTTGCTGTAACCATGGTAACACCAGAGTTGACCATTTTCTGCTTGGAGATATGAAACCATGAACAAAACATGCATATGATCAATAAAGAAGTGGGGGTTTCTACATTTTTTTTAGTGGTATGCCATTGCCCCCACATAAAAACCTCTGAAGCTGCATGTAGGTGATATTATGGGTTTCTCACTAAAAGCATCCCACTGTCCTCTTACAAGAGGAAGCAATTTTTTTTTCTTTTTTTAAAAAAAATTGCCAAAATTGCAGCTCTGGGGATAAGTATTTGAGTTGAATAGGCACAAACCAGTTTTCTTTGAAAGAAGGTTTTAGTCACACCTGTAAAAAAAGCAGACTGGAAGAAGGGAAAAGGGGAACAAGGACTGTTCCATCATATGCCAAACACTTACTGCTACAGTCCCTGTTAGCTGCTGTCTGTGCTGAGAGGCTGAGTTGTCTTTTTGAGTCTCCACATTTTCAGAGTTTGAAGGATCTTTCCTCCTCTGTGCGTTAGAGGACACAGGTGTTTCTGCAGAACAGCAACCAGGGGGAGAATGCCATTGCAGCAATTGAACACACTCATTACCCCTTCTTTCCATTCCCACACATGCATGCATAAATTGCAGCAGTACAACCTTCTAGGCACATCTTAAGTTCACATTTAGCAGAGCAAACCCAAGTGTCTTCAAAGTACCCAGTGAAGAATTGCAATGCTAAATAAAAAACAGGCTCATCAATACTGGATGAAGGCATGCAAGTTTATCATCCTGCTCCTTATATGGCTACATTGACTCCTAAGCTCTGGAGGACATGGAACAAGCCTTCGTGTCTGACTAAAGCAGGGGGATCTTCCACCATCTATGCTTTCCTCCACTGAATCTCTATTAGGTACTGCAAAATTTGTTTCACTGCAGACTAACTTCTGCAGACCTTCTGCCCTTTATCCTCCTTGACTGCTTCAAGTAGCAGCACCCACCTCGCACCTCTCTGTGCTCCATGGTGGGCACTGATAAAAGAACTCCTATCTCATCTGCATCTCCACAAGCTGGAGGACTTTCATTCTAGCTTTTTTTAGGCTATAATTGGAGGAAAATGGGAAGGACTATTGAAGAAGTTACTGCCCCAGACATTTAGAGGTGGAAGTGGCTCTTTCAAGTATGGAGAAATCTGAAATGCACAGGAACTTAGAAGAAATTAAAAAATAAAAATTTCTTTTTAATATTCTAACAGAAAGAATTTGACAGCTATCCTAAGAGCTCTTCAAACTTCACTTGTTTTCAAGACAGTGGGTGATAGCAGTAGGAAGAGCTGTGATTTCACACCCTTAGAAGACGGGGAAATATCTGTCAAGTTACACCAAGAAAGAATCTGCACAAAATGGAATCACTCTAAAACCTGAAATACAGCCAGTTTTGGAGCAAGAGCAAATCCCACCCTTCAAAGTTAAAAGATCACCATACAGGAAAAAAAAAAAACAAAAAAAAACAAAAAAACCACCAAAAAACCACCTTCCAAAAAATTTGATACCAAAGTTGAGCTGAGGAAGCTTTTGTGGGGATTTACAGAAGAATTTCATGAGAAGGAAAGAAAGGAGTTACTCTCTCTTTTTCTTGGGAAGTGCTGGGCTTAGACCTTCCTTTGATCAGACACAGAAATCTGTACTTCAGGCTCCAAGTTACCTCAACAACTCCTGAATTTAGAACATAATAAAACTCTGTCAAATGATCCTGGAAGATGTTCACCAGCAGCAGCACAGGAACACCACCATTTGATGATGGAAAACTTAATGTGCCCAGTTCAAAGAAACACAAAGCATTGACTGTAGGGTGGTGAGAATATGGAAATAAATGCTAATCCAGGTACAGCTAAGGGCCTGTTCTGCCTTAAGGCAGCTACTTTTGTAGCTGGGGCACACACAGATACAGCCCTGCAGCAAAAGTATTCACAGCAGCAGGTCGCCTCCTGCAGAGGAGCTGAGCTGCTGCTCACCTTTACCCACAAATAGGGATTGCAGCAGGTGAGCACTTCTGCTCCCCCTGATATTCTTCCATGACAGCTCCAGGCACCTCCAAGGCATCATCCACTGCACTTGGGGACAGGGCACTGGAGCACATCATTCACTGAACATCACCTTCTTCAGAAAAAACAGAAGTTGGCTCCCTGCAGGAAGCTTTAGTGGAGGCTGCCCCACCATGTGCACCCCACTGCACAGATGAGAGCTTGTTAAGTGCCAAGGTGCAAGCACTGGCCCATCAGAGAACCTGTGCTTTCAGGAGGCCAGAGGCCACCCCATGGCATGGCCAAACCAGAAACCATGCATCAGGCAAGCCAGAGGGGAGGACAGGAGGGTGCATCCCACCACACCTGCAGATGGAGAAACACTTCTGCACATCAGGGGCCAGCCAGCAGCTGAAATGTGCCTTGGCAGGCCACCTGCCAGGACACAGATCCTGCCTCCATGAGCATTCCCCTGCTCATGCAACCCCAGCAGCACATGGCCATGGTGCCCAGTCCTCACTCCCTGGGCTAGAGGGACTCAGCATCTGCCACAAGCAGAGCTACCAAGCTAACAAGGCAGGAACAGAAGACTGAGCTTGGGCATGGCTTGGTTTTTCATTGTGGCTTTTTTTTCCTTTTCTTTTTTTTGTTTTAGTGAAGTTAACTGTAAGCTGTGGACTACAAGTGAAAATGATAATATGAAAACAGATATTTAAATTTAAAGAAAAAACACTAAAAAAAAAAAAAAAATCACCTGCTTCATTCTGCATGGCTTCCTTCCCAGAATGGACAATCTCATCTTCAGACTCAAATATCTGTTGGTATGAATTAATCTCATGTGAAAAGTGGTCTTACAAAGAGTAGTCTTATCTGGTAAAGTCAGCTACTTAACACAAAACTAACAGTTGCTAATTGCCAGCAACAAATCAGTGGATACTAATTGAGTTGATAATTTAGAAAGATCTTAGCTCCTTTAAGGGCAAATGACAGCCACTATACTATGCTTATTTACTGTCATGTAAGCTTTTCTGCAAACACCACAGACTGTGAATGAATTACAAATCAAAAATTAACTATATTAAAAATTAACTATATTAACACTTGGGGGAAAAAAGAAAAAAATCATACACAATTTATGTTTTTACATTAGCTAATAAAAAACCTTGAGGTTTAAAAGTACTCTATTCTTTGTCTTGAACTCCTGTCTATAAAGTCAGTCTAAGATTTGTATTTTTCAGCACACTTCCAGGTTTTTGTGTAACTATTTGCTCGTCCTGTGCAATGTAACACTTGGAGCCATATATAAGAGCATGTCCATACTTAAAGTTATGTAAATTAAATGCCATAGGCTTTATTTTCTACTTCAGAAATTCTGGAAAAGTTATAACACAAGGAATTAATCAACAAATAATTTTAACCTTCCAGCTTTTAAACCATAAGTTTGAGTATCTTGAAACTTCTTTCCTAAAACACCTAATTTCTCTTCCAGGCCAAAGCTTAGAACATCTAACGTAAAGCGTCATAAATCCACTGTGGGAAGGCAAATATATAGAAAAGAGACACAGAGAAAATAAAGAAACCACAAAACACAAATCCCACAAACGTGAATGGTTTTGTCCAGTGTAAAATACAGTTAAGAAAAAAAAAACCATATTAGAGCTTACCATCAGTCTTTCATCTCCCAGTACTTTTCTAAGTGCATCTAATATTTCAAACTCATCACTGAAAACCAGTTTGACTTTTCTTGCTTCTGTTTTGTTAATAGCAGTGGGTATCTTCATAAAAATTTTAACAATCTTTTTTCTATCCTTCTCTGTGTAAAAAAAAACCAAAACAAGCAATCAATTACATTTGTTTTAGATCAAGACATTTTTCTGTTAATCCCAAAATGTCTGAGTAATTGTTTGGGATTTTAAAAACAGCCTTTTACATTTTGCCTGTGTATTTCCAGTTACTCTGTTTGCTCATTTCTTTCCCTTTGAGTCTTGGTTATGCTGTTCCCCAGGACACCAACAAATTGACACCTCAAGGTGTCCTGTTTGTGTAGGGAGGGGGTGTTATTGTGCAAAATGGGCCCACACTCTGTCCAACAAACAAAGTTAGTGCAGGATGACCAAAGGACAAGGCAGAGAGGGAGGAGAATAGGCAGGAACACCTTGGTGATGGTGGGATTTCAGGCATCCTCCATGTGTCTCTTGGACCCCCAGCCAAACAGGATAATGTTGGGAAAAATCTTACCCTTCACACTGTAAGTGTTGACATTTTCTTTTGACAGCCTCACAGAGTCCCAAAGAGCTCCCTTTGAAAACCAAAGCCACTGTGTCAGAAGGGCTGAGGGAGTGCCCACTGGCTTAGGCGAACCCAAGACCACCTGGGCTTTGCTGTTACCTCATCACAATCCACATAGAAAGTCACACTCTGGCTGCCAGTGTTGAAGTCAATCCAAAACTCCTCCAGTTTCTCATCCGATGGCTTTTTCACCTGGGGAGAAAGAGCAGCACTGCTGTTCCCCTAAAAGCCCCACAACTGCTATATCAGTCACAGTTTTCTTTAGTGAGAGAAAACTGGAAGGCATTACCCTACATAAACATCCATACACCTTGCAGAAACAAGAGTTCAGATCACACTGTGGGGTGCCAGCCCACTGCTCACCCAACCACACCCATGTCAGATGTGGCTCTGCTTCAGCCATGGGAGTAGAAATGCACAAATGCTCCCATGATTGTGCCAGGAAAGAAGCTGTGGAAGCTCTGTTTCTGAGCACTTGAAATAAGCAGAAACTGTGGAATCAGCTTCCATCTACATGGGTTTGATTCAATATGACTGTCAGGAATGGTGCCACAGTTTATACAACAGAAGACCAGTGAAGCAAACTGCAGGATCTGCAACTCTTCTCCAAAGGCATCAGGCTAATCTTGTTTCCTGGCAGTCTGGAAACAGCTCTGCCAGAGGACTCAGTGTTGTCCTGTCCTCCTGTTTCTTTTTAGAACTCTCTTTTGTCATCACCATGAAAAGAAGCATTGCCTCTATCACTTGGCTGATACAACAGCAAAGTCAGCAACAGTAAGTTGGGAGCTAAGTGACAAACAAGCAAACTTTCCAGCTAGAGCAGGTTACACCCTACGCTCCAAGAAATTCAGCTCTTCAATGAAAACAGGCAGGGGAAAAAACATCAAACATTTACCACAAAAAGCAACATTTCAGCAGCCATAAAACGCTGTAGAGAATATGTCAGAGCTTTAAGAGCTATTACCTCATTCACATCAGCAAAAGCAGATATGCAAGGAAACGAGTAGACCCTGGAAGAGAAGCAGACTTTACATGATACATTCAACATTAGAGTCTGACTTCAATTATTTTATTTTTAATAAGATTGGTTACTCATCTCATTGTTCAAAGAATAATTTTAAATTTTCTAGAAGTAAATTAAGTTGGATAAGCTAGAGACTACAGTATTTTAGTGGTGGTGCATTATCTTCATTGATTTTACTTTCGAAAGAATCACCATAAAAATCCATAAAATTTCCTTCTTAAAAAAATACCTTAATTTTACACATGATATAAAATACTTTTATGTTTAAGCCAACCCTTTTCACAATTCCATTTATTCCCTCTGCAGTAATGATGGCACCAATTTATTCTGTTGGTTGCCAGCTTACCTTCTTTTATCTCCAAGCCTTTCATTTAGTAGGTTAAGAAATTTTCTGCAGTCCTTCAAGACAAATGACACATTATTTTTTTTTAAATCATGCTATTTCTCCTTTGCAAAGTTATTCTATTGTGTAGAATAATATCTGCTGTGTAACCCCTACTGCCCAATTAAAAGCTTTAAGCTGTGGAACACCAAAGACCACTGGGAAGAAACCCTCAATTTACTACAAAAGGTTAGACTTAAGACCAGTAAGAACTCATATATAAACCCTATAAATTAACTTATTTATGCATTATTTATATTTTTATTTTATTTTTTTATAGGTAAAATAAGTTAAAAGTAGGAGCTGTTTTAACAATGTCTCATTTAATATTTACCATATTAACAAGAAAAAAAAAGTAAAACATGCCATCCATAAATATCTTTGTGCATTTATAAAATCAGCTTTGTAGGAACTTCTTGCAAGGACACCCTGGCTTAACTCAACCAAAACTAGCCCCTATACACACTTATCAAGTACATTGTTTTCAAAATAAGGACCCTCACCGTCTCAAATTCTCGATCCTTGATCTCTTTGAAAGCTTCAGCAAGATATTTATCTTC
This sequence comes from Molothrus ater, assembly GCF_012460135.2. Lineage (NCBI taxonomy): Eukaryota > Metazoa > Chordata > Aves > Passeriformes > Icteridae > Molothrus > Molothrus ater. The sequence continues at coordinate 65,928,511 of NC_050478.2, forward strand.
AAACCAGTGGTGAACAAGGTCATCCCTCCATTTTTTTATCATTAACCTACAAAGTGCTTCTGAAAGGCCAACCTGAAGGTCATAATCTGCCAGGTAATCATAAGCACAGGATGAATATCATTCCTCTGGCACATCAGAGGGTTATAGCATTGCTACTCCTGCCATTTTATACTGCACAGTCACATCCATCCTCCAGCCTCAGTTCCTCCTAGGAGAACAGGGGAGGCTAACAGCTAAGTGTTGGCTCAGGCATCCTCAGCTCCCCCAGCTCAGTGAGATAGAGATATGGAGCACTGCAAACCACAACACATAAGTGGGAGATGTGCTTGGGAAGGGGATGAGAGCAGAGACTCATCACTAACCCACCAGAATTAGGCCACATTCCATATACCATGGCAATATTCTAGAAAGTGTTATTATTAGGAGAAAACAAAAAAGATCTCACTCAAGAGGTCATTAACCTTGTTAACTAAATTTTGTCCATATCATGACAAAGCAATTCAAGTTTAATTTTTTTAAGACTAACAGCCAGCATATTCTGTAAACACATACATAAAGCTGATCTAATTACTTTTCTACATAAATCAGTTTAGCCTGCCTGATTAGTCAATATGCATTATTAATATCAACCAGAAAGAGCTAACGCATTGCTGTATTTAACATTTTTTAATTTATATTTTGTTAAAGCACATTTGACTTGCATCCCTAAAAATCAACTCTTGACAAAAACCTAAATTATAATTCATCTATAATAAGCAAGCAGATGAGGTAAAGCTGGAGAACTTACCACCAACCTCCAGTATAGTTTTTGCAAGGTCTTTCCTAAAACAGCATAATGCCACAAGTTAAAATGGAAATAACTAACTCCTAATGCATAGAAGAGGGTATTGAGGTACAGAAACTGGAGGGGAAAATCACTTACGTGAGCGAGCATATCTCCTCAGAGAGAGGGAACTTCTTTCTCTCCTCCCGTGGGAGACTGTCAAGTATAGAGTTGAGGGTCCTCAAGGCCTTTCACCCCCCACAAGAGAAGGGGTAGAAAATGAAGGGAAATAAATCAATAACATAATTTCACATATTTTTATCTAATTACACAAACTTTTGCACAAATATATCCAATTTTCTCCTCCTAGTAAGAATCTTACCTCCAGGTGCAGAGCGCAGCAAAGATTTGCTTCTGTCACTAGGCGCCCTAGTTCAGGCAAAAACAAATTCACTAGCTCTTTCTTCCCTAGAAAAATAATTTGAAAGGTACAGCTAGAAATGGCTGGTGTCCATACAAAAATAGTTGAAGCAACAACAGTTTGTTGTGTTGAAGGAATAAAAACATCCCAGCTGTAAATTAACTTTAAGACAAAGCTACCAACCATCTAATCCTAGATAGAAAGGGGAACTGGTAACTTCTATCTAAAAAAAAAGTTGCTCCAGATACACTAACTTCTGACCTGAGTAACTATTTAAAGACGCACAGAAAGGGGAAGCTAATTACTAGCCACCAGAGAAAACCTGAATATACAGGCTTTGTCAAAGTCAACAGAGCAAACCAATAAAGTATTAGCTAGAAGATGCTTGTGCCACTCTGCTCCTACTAGAATATGGTACAAGGACAAATAAGCACACATTACCTGACCTACAGTGCAATGCTTCATTTTTACATGGATTGTGAGGCTGGATGTCTGGTCACAGATATTTTTTGAAAGCACCTGCCTGCTTCCCCCCCCGCCCCTCCATAAAACCAGCCACAGCAGAAAATTTTGCTGCTGAAATGAATGAGAGACAGACAGACATCCCTCTATTGAGTTCAAAAGGCTGAAGGAGTTACCACATTATTCTGTGGAGATGGTTGCCTTCAGCAAGGGAAAGATATCCGAAGCCAGAACAAAGAGATGTGCAAGAACAGACTGTCTAGACTAAACCCCTTTCAGAAGCCACTTACTCTGATCAAGTGAAGTGCTTGATGCTGACCATTTAAACAAGATAACATAAGCAGATTTTTTCAGCATGTAGATAGCAAGAAAACAAAGAGAAACAGAAAAAGGTTTTGGGCTCCAATATAAATGTTAATTAAAATAAACTGAAGAGAAATCAGCTAGAGAATTTTTAAAAATATATTGCAGAGAGGAAGAAGTAGGAAGCTGAAGAGAAAAGAGAAAGGGGATAGAGTTCAAGCAGAATTAAGAAATACACTCCCGAGATTAAGATTCACAATATTGAGGAATGGAAGGAAAAAAAAATACTGACCTTCATTACTGCATTTGCAAATCACCTGATGGAAAGAGTAAAAGAAGCTTTCATTAGCACACCACCACCCGAGAACAGCAGTACATAAAGTGCCAAGCTGTTAATGCATGCCTTCCTTACCCCCTAACTTTCAGATGCTAAATAACATAAACCAGTACATATCCACAACAGAATAACCTAAAACACCAGTGCACCCACATCAGAAAAAGCTATGTCACATATGGTCACCCTGATCATACAATATGCAGGGGGCGGGTAAAGGTAGCCAAGCACCCACTTCCCCCAGGGATTTCAGCAGCACTTGAGAAGGCAGTGCCTACAGGTTCCCTGGAAAACCCACATCATGATATCCTGCTCTTATTTTTATGTGGGCCAATGTGAAAGCACATTTTATGATTATACACTACAGTACTAGATATCACAATGTGTATCTGAACAGTGTTAAAGTCCCTTGAGGAAAATTAAAAACAATGCCATAACACAAAACACTTCATCCTCCACAGTGAAAGCATGTGGAAGAAATGTAGCAGGAAGACATAATTCAAAATAAATTCAATTTTTGGGAAAATAAATGGCTATTTTATAATTTCAAAGTGGTTAGTACAGAAAGAAGGAAGCTTGACTTTGCGCAAATATCTTTTAGCAGAGCTCCTGAAAAGAGCCATAGGTATTGATATGAATTCTGATACACAAAGTGACACAGTTCCAGTAAGCTACAGACAATAAGACTGAGAGAAAACAGCTTGGAGAAAAAAAATTAAAAAGCATTCTTCCTATTACAAGTGTTACATCACTTGGCCTCTAACACCCTTAAAGTCATGAATATTTAAAGGTGAAACCTAAATTTGAGTTATAAGCAAGTTAGATCACTCTTTAGAATTAAATAATATGTTTCAAATAGAGTAGGAACAAATTGCCAGGACCACCTTAGCAAACACATTTTCATATGAAGTGCAGCTCAGTGTCAGTAACTTGTGGGTTTTAAAGAGAGCTTTGGCTCACAAGCCTTTATTTACAAAATGCATCAGCATTTTGTGCAAAATCTTCTACAAAAACAAATTCTTCAAGTTAGAAAATGAGAAAGTACTTCTCCCAAGTGTGTCAAATCTCAGCCAGACCCCAGCCTGGAGCACACTCCTAGACACTGCCCACCCACTCCCACCTAGGCTGCTTCCCAGGCTCAGCCTGAGGGCACCAGGTCCATGCAATTATTTCTTTTCTAACAGGAAATTGTTTGTGAACAATAGCTTCCAATAAAGGCAACCCTTCTGTCCCCTTAAATGCACAAACATACCAATGCAGAATCAAAGAAGTCTTCAAGGAGTAGCATCAAAAATTTATTCTCATTTGGGTCGATGATGGTCACAAACACTCTTGCTCTTTCAAACCAAGATACCAGGTAAAAGTTAAAAAAAAAGAGAGTTAAAAGCTGAGAAGAGGAATTAATCATACTAAATTATATATGCCTGCAGGAAACCTTACAGAGTTATGTACTGTGTCAAAAGCTACATGGCTTTAAGGAGCTCAAATTTTGCCAGAAGGACATGAAAAGTGCCATTTCCCCCTTCCCTCCCTAGCCCTCCTTTTATCCTCCTTTCTTGTCCAAGGCACCCACTTGTGATGCTCAGACACGACACATACTGCTAGTGGCACCAAAACTACTGTAGACATTTCTAGAAGATATCAACTCACAACAAAATACTGTAAAATTTTTTCAAGCTTTTTCAAAGTAAATATTTTAATACTTCATAGTTTTAAACATTGCATAACATCACACACAAATAGTGAACTACAAATCTACGTTCCACTGGAAGTACGGAGATCAGACTGGAAAAAATTTATTAATTTATCTCCATATCTCCAGGAATTTTGAGCAACTGTAAGACAGGAATACAGCATTTTGGACTGAGGACTCCTCAGTTAGCTCTTTGCTAAGAGAGAGCATGTGTTAGCTGTTTCCTAGCACCTGTGTTAGATCCAGGTGTTACTCATCTTCAGCACAATTGCCTTTCTGCTACTACAATTATTACCAGCTGAAATCAATATAGTGCCAGAAGATAAAACACAATTGCAGATTTAATGCATCAAGCTTGCTACATAACTAGAGAGGGACCTTCATAAATAATATCTCAGTTTTTAAAAACATCAAAGCACAAAGTACTCATCAGTTCTATTACTAAAATTGTATTTTAGTAAAATGTATTTTGCTGGAGCATTTAAAATGCATTTAGAAAGTCTATATCATTTCACTAATGGGACTTATAGAAATTAATGCTCTCCTTCTACTATCACCTTAAAAAAAACCCCAAACAACCCAACCCTTTAAATCAGGTAATATGTGGAGCCATAAAATTGGCTGCTACACCAAAAGCAATAAGAGAGTAAATATTTTTTTCCCCACTTAGTTCATTATATATATATATATATATATATAAAACATATTAAGTATATTTTTAAATCTGTTAAAAAATATTTTTTTTTCTGTGTAGCCAACAAGCCATCCTCTAGTTTTCACTTCCTTAGAGTTCTTTTACTGATGCAAACAACCCTAAATCACATTAGTAAATTGCATACAGTATTATACTCATCTTTGATACCAGTCCTTGCTCAATAAACAAGCTCTTCTCTTCTTGAAGATCACTTTTAAGGTAGAGCTGAATACATTTCAGCAGCAATGAAACATTCTTGAATTCATTCTTATCCAGCTCCTACAGAAACACAGAAGGCCATGCACCATTAGCCTGCTACCCTCTGAGTTGGCTGTTAGAAGAGTTGAGATTATTTATGGTACTTGCCTTTCTCAGTGCTTTGTCCAGCTGGTTAAAGAGAGATTCACTGTATTTCTGGGGAAGCTCTACTTCCTTCTCTTGAAGCAGTTCATCAATTTTTTGAAACCCCTTCCCTTTAAAGGCATCAATGAGCAATGATTCGAGCTGTAGAGGGAAGAAAACAATTAGTGAGTAAAATAAGCAGGCATTGAAATTGGAGCAGCACTAATTATGATTAAATAGTTGTAATGCTATTTTAAAAGTTGCAAGTTTCTATTTATTTGTTTTATATTGTTTGTTTCTCTACTTTTATTTTTCTCCTACATCTGAAGTGAAACATCAGTCTTAATGTCCAAAAGAGACAGAACCCTTGAAACTGAATAATCATAAAAGATACGGAGTAAGGAAAGAGGCAATTTAGTATAGCCAGTTTGTAAGCCTCCCAACTATTACAATAATTTCTTCCCACTTACTAAAGAAAAGATTAAGAGGACTACTGCACTTCCCACTTTAAATAAAATTACTAAAAGTTCTGGGTCATGCTATATGCATTTAAGAAATGCACCTTTAAATATATATAATAACAATTATATATATATGTAAGATAAAGATAAGGATGAATTTAAAAGATCCTTACATAGTCTTCTGCTCTGTCTGCCATATTGCCACTCACATCTCTATTTCGTTCTTCACTTCTTTCTTCCTATAAAAATAAAAGGAAGAGAAAAATACAGGAAAAAAATCTCCTTTCCCTGTCCCCCCCAAAAAAGAAAACCCAACCAACCAAAACAAACCCAAACAACTTTTTCCACCCCAAAGCTGAAGAGCACTTACTCATCCCCTCGCTTCCAAAACGCTGGTTTTCCTTCATCATTACCTAAGCTGCAAAACCCCCCCAACAGCTCCCAACCCGAGGTTTCTGCCGGCCGCGGGGAGGCCCGCAGGTATCCCCCGGAGGGAGCGCGGGGCGCCCTCTCTCTTTGTCCCCTCTCCGCTCACCTGGGCCATGGCGCGGGGGCTGCTTCACTCCCCGCGGCCGGGACCCGCTGCTGCTGGGTGGAGGGTGCCTTTCCCACAGCTCCGAGCACTCTCCTTTCTTCAGCAAGCCCTCACTCTATGCCCCAGCAGTGGGGGGGGAAAGGAGGACAAGCAGCCCGGTTTGCACTCGCCCTAAAAAGCCGCAGCTGTGCGGCACCCGGGCGCTGGAGCACTGACACGGCCCCGGCCGAGCCCAGGGGTGCAAAGGAGGAGCTCAGAGCCTCGCCGGGGGGCTGCTCTCGACCGAGGGATACCGCAGCCGGCGTGTGCTGCTGCTGGGTGGGCTTTATCGTGATCAGCTGAGGGTTAGGATCAGTAAATTTTGGACCAGAGAGGATGGAAGCGAATGAGAAAAATGGCTGCGAACAGGTGGGATCGTTTAAAGGGTGATTGCAGCGCTGGGGGTTCAACGGCTCATTCTCTGTGCTGTTGTGGATTGATTTCTGGTGTGTAAAACAGAAAGAAAAAAACCTGTCTCCCCCTTCCCTCTGATAATCTCCCCCCCACTCCAAAAAATCCCAAACAAACCACAAAACCAATAAAAAGAAAAACAAGCTCAAGAAAACCAAACCAACCAAACAAAAAGGTCCAAACTTCAGACCCCATCGGCCGTTTCTTCCGAAAATAAAAGGGTAACAAAAAAACTGTAAATGACCAATAAGTTAAAATGCGCCTATCAATACAATGGTACCAACACCAACTTTGCACTTTACACCAGATGCTATAGAGCACAGGGTGAAGGGGCAACCTGCCAAGTAACGCCGATTTCGTTTACGTCCAAAGAGCAGGTTATTCAGCATCTTTGCCTCTCTCCGGAGGCTTTACAAGCTGCGGGCAGCTCCGCGGGAGCGAGAGGCAGAGCCCCGCGGCTGCCAGGTCAGACTTCCAAACCCAGCTCAAATTTGCTGAGGTCACGGCCCTCAGTGCTGTGGGGTGGATCGTACACAACCCCTGCATCCATCCCTCGTCACACACCTCCAGGTGAGGGTAGCGAAACCCGCCTGCGGTGTGGAGGGGCAGCGCAGCTCCTGCCGCACCCAGGGCCGCGGTGGGGTTCGGTGATGGTGCTGCTGTTCCGCCCACACCTCGGCGACGCCCCGACAGCATAAAAAAGCGGGAGCCGTCACCCACGGCCACTGTCTGCCATGAAGCTCACCTGGGACATCAACGACCTCAAGCTGCCGCAGGTACCGGGTGGGCGGGAGGTACCGGGGAAAGTCTCCGTCCAGCTCTAACCCGGAGCTGGGGAACAGCGGAACTTCGCTCTAAGCAAAGCTTTGTTTTATGTCTGCTTTGCTTCTCTTTTCACTTTGTGTTGTTTTGTAGTCTTTATAAAGTCACTTATAATGAAAGTATGGATTTGATGCACAGCTTTGCCTGGCTGGATATGAACTCCTATAAGAACCTGTGGCTCCATTTGGACAGTTTCCTTCTCCCTCCTCCTCCTCGTTCAAGAAATGTTGAATTGGAGCTTGAATTGACTGTTTACTACTATTACCCGAGTTATCTAATTATTTCTTTTGTTTATTGATGCAACACTTTAATGCCAATGAGCACTCCACTTTTGTGCAGTTGTGAGTTTCAAATGCATTGTTTAATTTGCAACTTTTTTCATCTTAGAGTTTATTTAAGTTTACAGAGCCCATGCTGTTATGTGTTAATGAATGTCTGTATATGCTGGTAGTTCCCTACTATTTGCTGGGATTGCTCCCACATATGTACATACATATGTTAAATATGTATTGCATTATAAATATTTGCAGTTGAAAATTTTCATTCATAGCTCTGGTAATTATATTTTTGTAATGAACTCCAGAAAGATGTGAAATCCCAAATTGAAATATTCTTTGTTTGTGCCACTACACATATATTGTAAGTACGTTTACAATGACAAATCATTTTATCTCTATTATTTGGGAAAAGCCTAATTCAAATCATATTAGATGCACTTTAGAAAGCCATTCCATAGCTAAAACTTCTAGTTTCCTGCCTGCAGCTACATTGTCCCACAACAAGGAGAACTTAATAGCAGTCATGATCTGGGTGGCTTGTGTCCTGTCTGGGCACACTGGTCAGTAACTGCTGGGAGTAAGGCTGACATCTTACAGCTGATAACTTCCCTGTAAAAGGCATATGTGTCAGCAGACCGTGCTACAACGGGTCATGATACAAAAGAGGAAAGGATCCTGATACAGATCCTTTTCAGATACAGAATCTCAGATTGCCCTATAGAGAGCACTTCTGAACAAGCTATTATTTCAATATTTCTTTTTCTGCAAAAATAGCAGGTTATAATATGCTAAAAATGTTTTCTTGCTTTTCTCCTTGCTGCCTTGCCTGCCACCCCACCTGCGGTGCTGCAGGAGCCCAAGCACTTCGACGCCTTCCAGGAGTGGCCCGATGGCTACGTGCGGCTCATCTACTCGAGCGAGGAGAAGAACGCGCAGCGGCACCTCAGCGGCTGGGCCATGCGCAACACCAACAACCACAACTGCCAGATCCTCAAGAAGTCCTGCCTGGGCGTGGTGGTGTGCGCCCGGAGCTGCGCCCTGCCCGGCGGGGCCAGGCTGCAGCTCCGCCCCGCCATATGCGACAAGGCTCGGCAGAAGCAACAAAGTGAGAGGCACCCAGAGAGCTGCGATGCCCAAGGGACCCCGTTTCTTTCATCCGGGCTTGATTTCCAAGCTGGAGTCACCCTTACTTGCATGCAGGCTAAGGCACAATTGCAATGAGTGATTAATTCCAAATTTCATCAATGTCTGTTTGCAAATATTTAAGGGGATATGGATTTAAATCCTTTAAATTATTAGTGTGTACATCTAGTGGGCAGCTCTAGTTCATACCATTTAGCTATGCTTGGTAGTCTATATTGCATTTCCTTGAACAATGCATGTTAATCTGAATTTTGGAAAAGTCTGATCATGTTGCTCTTGATCTCTGTTTACTCTCAGGCAGCATCCTTGTCCTTAACCAATCTCTTCAGCAGTTTTTGTCTGTTCACAGAGAAAGCCTGCCCCAACTGTAACTCTGCACTGGAGTTGATTCCTTGCCGAGGACACAGCGGCTATCCAGTCACAAACTTCTGGAGGCTTGATGGAAAAGCAATATTTTTCCAGGTAGAAAGAAGTTGTATGTATTTATTCACACTACATAAAAAATGAGAGAGAGATTTCAGAGAGATATTTCTTCCTCCTCCCCCTCTCTTTTTATGTAACACAGACCATGATGAGCATGATGGAGGTGTAGTCCATGACTACACCTTGAGTGTAAACATAAGAACATTTCTCTTGAGTATAAACATAAGAACAAATAAAACAATAACACTTGGCTATCTCTTTGAAAGTGGTACTTATGGGTTGGCAATATTCAATTTTAACTACAATAAAACTGATGGGTAAAATTCTCCTCTTTACAGAACACAAATATGAACAAAAATGTTGTCTTGCACCCTGGTGCATATGACAACTGGATGTCTCCAATGTTATTTCCAAATATTTATTTGCTACTAAAATAAATGTTAAATAGGAAAAAAAAAGTCCTACTTAATTCACATGAGTTGAAACATAAAAATTCTACTTCATGTGAAATTAGTCTCTGAATTTTGAAGGATTTAAAATCTTGACAGAAAAAAAATAAGAATCTTAGCTGAAATTTGAAACTTCATCTTGATTTTTCTTTTCTAGCAATATTGGAACAAAAATGAAACAAAAAGTTTCTGTTCCATGAGATTACATTTTCTCCTGGATAATTTTTTCCCCTGACTCACACAGCAGTGAATTCTGTTTTCCAGTCTGTAAATGGAAGAAAACTGGCCATATTCCCAGATTCTCTCCTATATTATTCTTATTCAAATGTTGTCTTACAGACATGCAAAATTGGAAGACTTTACTATCAAAAAAGTTGATAAATCCTTGCTTAGAAGTTAATTTCTGCTTGAGAAAGGATAGTGTTTTAAAAGAAATTTTTAGCTTCCTGCTTTGTGTTTGGGACTGTATGTAGTTCTGTTCAGACAAATGAGTAAGGAAATGTAGTGTCCATGACTTCATCATATGCCAGTGTAACTTTGGTTATGTAGATCTGCATACCCACAGATGTTTCAATAGCAGAGCATCTTCAGAGGGTTTTCCAGGATATAATTTTAATTCCTGTTCAAGAAGGTATATTGCTTTAAGAGAATATTTTTCATCTTGTAGCACGAAACCTCTTTAAAGCCTATGTATACTATACATATATCTATGTGTTTATAAGGCAGAACTGAGATACTGGACTGCAGAAAACCAACTAAACTATGGGGTTTTTTTGGGTTGTTTTCCCATTGGTTCTAATTATCTACTCCTGGATGTCACAAACTTAGGTAGCACTTTTGCTCCTTCATCAGCTCTGCAGTCCTCACTGACTTCTCCCTTACTTTTTCCTTCTATCTACATCCAAATCATGCTTTATGCTATATGTTTCTTTCCACAATTAATTTGTCCTCGTTTAGTTTCTCCTTCCTTTTTTCTTATGCCAAGCCACAGACCATGCTGTGACTACCCCTCCTGCTACATAGAGCATTTTCTCTAATCTTCCCCTATTCTAGGTACACACCTAATTCTCAGTAAATCCTAATTTAGGCTAAAGGAGTCCATGACCACCCCCGGCCAGAGAGCAAACTGGAGGCAGAGGCAAGAAGAAGTGCCATTAAGAAGCAAATGTCCTCTTATCACCACTCCCAGAAAAAGAGATCTCTAAATTCAGAGGTAAGTCAAAGTCAGTAGTGAAAGAAAAAGGTGACATAAATGAAGACTTTTTTTTGTCAATTAAAAAGCTGTGATAAGCATATATTGGGGATCCCAGGGCAAAACAAAGCTTTACATCATGCTATTAATGTGTGCTAATAACAAAGTAACATCTGTTAATTTGGGGCTGGAACTAGCAATAGCACAAGTATTGAGACATATGTGTGTGGGCAGTATTGATTCCTGTATCTTAAAGATCCACTTCTCCTTGTCAGGCAGGAAGGTACCCTGACAGCAGTGGTTACTCCAATAACCTACAGAATTTTCACTGCATGGATGGCCCAGAAAGAGTCAGTATCTTCACAGACACCAATTTTTCAATTCCAGCCCAGTCTTACCCTTCATTGCAGAACACAGACCTCTACAATGCACCTTGCGACTCAGCCAGCTTCCAAGAGAACCAGCTATCGCCATACCCTAAATGCCCAAATCCAAGGATCTACATGCCCATGCCATGCAGCTACGAGTTTGGTGTTCCTACCTTTGTAAGCTCAAGCCCTTACCCGACATTTTACAAAGATCTGTCCAGTCCTGCCATTGATGCAGACCCCCTCAGTCTGAACGGGCCTCACTACAACGCTGTGACCAGCCATGATAAGAGCTTTGATAACCCTGGCAGACACTACGGACTGAAACCAGCGTGGGGGAAAACCGGCAGTGGAGACCGGAGTGACTATGGGCAGATGGCAACAAGTGCTCCCCACCCTTACTGCAGTGGGGACTATCCCTGCAGGTACAGCCCCAGCCCCGCTCCCATGGCCCCGCCACTGCAGACGGTCATCACCACCACCACCAAGGTGTCCTACCAGGCCTACAAGCCACCCGTGCTGAAGTACAGCGACAACCTCTGCGACATGAAAAACATCCAGAGCTACACTCATGTGGCAGAAAACATCTCAGGTGCCGTCTATTCAGGGATGAAGATTCAGGAAGACTTTGGGATGATAAAGTCAGCATTGCTCTACCAGCATGACTCCATCCCCACAAAATCCAAACCAGATGAGGGGATGGAGAGCTATCGGTATGGGCTCCCTCTGGGAACAGCTTTGCTGAGCATGAAGGCCAGGCCCTAAGGTTTGAGAGTGCTGAATATTGACTAAATGGTCCCTAAATGGCAAATACCTGCAGATGGGAGAATAAGTTATTGTGCTGACCTGTGTGAGTGCTAAGTCAAGTAGTTTGGGATTTGAGGAGAAATAAGGAAGCAAAACATCAAGACAGCTTTTTCCCAAAGGCACCTTTCTGGAGCTGTGTGCTGAGTGAATTATATTTTGCATCTAATTTCAAAGAAACCCCACACAATCTCTAAAATGGCACAAGGAACTGAGCCCAAAACACACCTCGGAGAAGGTAATATGGAGGCACAGCTCCTCTGGAAGTCAACAGCCTCCTCTGACAGCAAGTGCAATCCGCTTACAGCCACAACTCCTGCCTCAAGCTTTGAGAGAAAATGCTCCATCTGTAAGAAAGAAAAGACTAATCAGGTAATGGAAAAAAATGAAGGAAGGTGGCTATAGATTATGGTCAACTGAAGGAAATGGCAGGGAAGAAAGAAAGAAATAACAGAAATGTGGAAGCAAGACAATTTGCAGAATAATTCACCTGAATGGTTCATTCACCTGCCATGATCCTTTTGATGAATGGAAAGATCAGCTGAGTTTCTCTGAAATGAGAAACGAAAAACCTGAAACCTGAGAAATGAAACTTGCTAAATTCACGTTGCTTTTTGATCCCCTGTATCAAGAGTAGAGACTACCCGCCTTCCTACATAAGGACAACCCAGAAAAGCCACACCAGGAACTGATGCCCTGTAACACTCAGCCTGGAAGCAGGAAGGCTCAGGTGACCCCCACCAAGCCTGCTCAGCATCACATGGCTGTCAGAGTTAACTTATGTGGTCCTGAAAACCATTTACAATGAAACTGGTTTTTGCTTAAAGGGGCCTGGCAAGCTGGTCAGGCCAATTGGTTATTGGTGCAGAATTCTCTTTACCCATGAATATAGCTGGTCCTGTCTAGGAATGCAACATCCCAGCTGCTTAGTACAGGTCAGTGTTGAATGAACCTTTCCTGGCTGCCTCTCTGCACTCCATTTCCATCAGGTCTTTCTCCCTCTCCCAAGGGACTTTTCTCTCTGTAAACATAGCTCCCCATGACAGCACTACTTTGGAAATTAAACAATCAGCCAACAGAGAAGTTACAAAACAAAATCTCCAAACTGAGGTAAGAAAAGAAATCGCAAAGAAATGCATTTCCAAATTCATCCCCAAAACAACTTATTCTTTAATCCGGAAAGAAGAAAAACCAGAGCAGTACTGGTTTAAAACTAAAGATATTTTGAAAACCACCTAGTACTTGGCAATAGAACCCTGACCCAAAATGTGTGTGCCATTCAAGGGAGCTAAGTAGACACAGGGGACTGATCAGGGTAAAAAAATTTCTTTTGATATCATTATTGAGTTTACCAAGTATCTTTGACTTTTTGAACACTTTTTTTTACCTCTGTCTTATGTATATTTTTGCTGTGTTTTCAGAAGCAGCATACTACTGTAGTCTTTCAATAAATGTGAAATCACAGTTAAAAGCAAGGCACCATGTAAAGTAATGAGAGCAGTTGGCTAGTTAGAATTATAAGGTTCTATGCACTGAAGCTGTCATTAAACGGGTAAACAAATTGCATTTTCAAAGAACAGTTAAACAGTAATTTAAAAATAGTTATTTCTGATGTAGTATATTTTCTTTCTTTTTATATTTTTATGAAAACCATGTTTTTATAAGCGTGTTCAGTCTGAGATGTCAAACTGAGCCCCACAGGAATTTAGTTAATAGCATCCTCTTTCAGCAGTGGATTGTTCAGCATTTTAAAAATTCAAGCCAGACAAAGATGTAATTCACAAAAATACTAAATTAATTCACCTGCAGCAAGATTACCTTGCCTTTTAGCTCTAGTATACTTTCTGTATATCTCCCTTAGCTTTTGTTAACCTCTTAGGGTAATTCTTCTACCAAGTGTTTTAAGTTACGGATAAGATGAGATTCAGGTGAACAACATCAATCTGATAATTAGCCCACATACTTTAAAACCCTTAAAAAAGAAAAAAAAAAAGGTGGTTTGTGAGTTATTACCCAGAAAGACTGATGTGAAATTTTAGAGTTTATGAGTATATAACACTATGCCTGTTTACAGAACTGGGATTTCTCACCTGTATGTCAAATCATATTGAGGCATTTGACATGTCAAATAATAATCAAGGCTTGTAAGTTTAAGGGGGGGGGGGAAGTATAAGAGGGGAATAAGGCAAAACAAAATGACTAAAAAAGCTGGAAAGATTCACTGCAGATAGGAAAATCAAGGAAAAATATTAAAGCTGTAAATTGCTCTATTTTATAGTGATTTTAGAGGAGTTAGCCAACCACAACTTAAGCAAGAGTTATTAAAATACTACTAGCTATTAAAACAGACAAGCTGTGGGGGGTGCATGCTGCTTACATTACTGGTATTAAACTCGTCATTGTAATTGTGTGCTTAAATTGTTATGCTCTCCAATTAAACATAGCTTTTAAAGCAGAACTTTGTACACTAGTAAAGAAAATGCAGCCAATTGTGTTTAGATGCTACTTTTAGGGTGTGGATTTATTTATAATAAACATGACAGCTGTTTAAGCACAGTGAAAAACTATGATGGCGATTACCTTGCTACATCATCTGAGCAGTACAACAAACAAAACTGCTCTAAAGGTTATTGCAGTCTTTCTTCACCTTGACTCCTCTCATGTACAAGTGTCTGGGATGAGATTAGCTGTATGTTACATTTACAGACAAAAAAATCAGATGGAAAAAGTCTAGAGCTGTAGACAGCTTTTCTCTTCAAAATCCATAAATGTAAAGGCAATGGGAGCTTCTGTAAAAAGAGAAAAAGAAAAAAAAAGCTGAAATTGAAAGCCTCATTGTAGGTCTATACAGCTGCAGCATTGACTTTAAAAGCATGTTCCTCAGGCAAAGCAGCATCCTGAAGCAAGATGGTCCCTGAGTAAGCACCTTCTCTTCCCATTAATTGTCCCTTTCAAGTGTGGTTTCTGGTCCTGCATTGAGCATCTGAGAGGAGCCCTTCACCAGCCTGTACCCTCTACTCTGACAGGTATCTTTGTCTAACAAACTCCAGTTGTAATGGCACAGTCACAGAGGGAGAGGAGGAGAAGATGCTTTCAAATCTCAGCCTCCTGTGGCTCTGGCTTCAAATGGGTTACAAGGGCCCTACTGAGGTAAAGCACCACCTGTACCCATGCTGAGGATGCCCTTTGTACCAAAACAGCAGCCCCAGAATGGCAAAGGTTAAAAACCCAAATGTTTAATGGATGCCTCCCAGAGACAAGAGGTTCTGTGACAATGTTTTTCGCTCATGTACCCACGAAATGTACGCAGGTGTCACACACCTGACAGGTTCAAATACCTGTGGGCATCACTTCATGGTCACACCTCATGGAGGGCAGACAGAGCCTGGCAGACTGTCCTGCTCCATGACCACCACCCAGTCCTGCTACAGAACTCCTGTGAGAGTCTGAGCAATCTGCTTGGCCCTTGCTCCTCTTTCGGAACCAGGTTATCTCTGGGCTTTCCAAATGTGCTAAATGCTGCAAACAAGGCATGCAGGAACTTGGCTGTTTTGGGCTTATTGAGCCTGAAGTAGTTGATCTCTTCATTTGGGGGTACAATCTATCACCTTAAAGGCAGAGACAAGCTTTGCTTGAGTTGCAGGAGTGGAAACCAGAGTGTAACAGAGTTGAATATGATTTGAGATATGAATATGAGACTTTTTTTGTCCTGGGGATTTTCTGGGATTTCTTCTAGATTGCTGGGGTTTTCTTAGTATCTTTTTGGGGGAAAGCTGCCTAAAACAACTGAGACAGCTTTCACCAAAGTAGCGCATGTTTCTTGAGAGACAACATTTAGCAGGATGCACAATGCAGCTCTAGGGATGCATTTAGAAAAATTCAAGTCATTCCTACCCTTATCAATAGAAGCCACATGCAGACAAAAAGGGGAGAACTGAGGCATTTAGTGCTGGAGTGGTTCCTCCAAAAACACTGAGTGAAAAATTCCATGCCTGTTAAAATCCCTCTGCCTGAGAAATAACGAGAGTGGTATACAATGGTTATCCATGCCTGGATTCCTGCCTTTAGTGTTCTAGCTGCCTAAAGTTAAGTACCTGGCTGTCACTCATATGAGCAAAGGGGAGGTGAACCACACAGTGCTTATGTAGCGATACACCTGAGATTGTGCAAAGCGGAGAGTGCATTTCAGCACAGCACCTCTCCAGGCTTGCAAGAGTCCACATGAGACACAAAGATCAGTGGGATGACACAGGTGCAAGTAAGTATCACAGAGAAACACTGCTAGTTTGGCTCAACCTTATTCAAACAAACAGAAAAATGAAGTTTACACAATCCCTATAAGCTTCAACATGCATGCTGGTACTTGTGATGGTGTTAGGGAGAAGGCAGTTTCAGGTATTTTGGCTGGCACTTGAGCATAGCATCAACACCTTCAAGGACCACAACCAAAGGAGGTCCTTTCAACAGAAAATTACTCAGTGGGTCTGCATGTGTTGTTTTGTAAAATAAGCAGGGAAGCAGGTGCATAAAGATGTTCTAAGAGGTCCTTTAGCAGGGCTCACAAACATACTAGGTCTCTTTGTTCCATCCTGTTGTCTTTCCTTCAGCTTCTTGGTTCATAGCAAGAGCACAGGACAGCATCTCTCTCCTGTCTTTATGACAAAATGAAGTGTTAAGTGACTGGCTTGCAGTGCTTGTACTGCAACTCCACACCATGTTGCAGCCTGGCTCAAACACTGGCAAGTCCTGTCTACAGCTTTTCTGCCTTCACGTGTGTGAAATGTTGGGGACCATTACAAAAAGTACCAATAACTGACAGACAGGAGGTCCTGGTAACAGAATTTAGACTTAAATGTTTTTCTTGTGCAAAACTAATACAGAAATTATTTAAACATCAACACCTTGCTTATGCTAGATCTCTTATAAGTGGCTGTAATTAGACTGGGGATAAGGGGGAAATGCCCCACAGGCAACCAAGAGCATTTTCACCTTGTTCAGCAGCAAGGACAGTGGGATTGAATGTACTCTCAGCATGGCTGCTGGTGACACCGAGCTGTGTGGTGCAGTCAGCATGCTGGAGGGAAGGGATGGCATCCAGAGGGACCTGGACAGGCTGGAGAGACGGGACTGTGCAAACCTCATGGAGTTCAACAAGGCCAAGTGCAAGGTCTTGCATGTGGGTTGCAAGGACAAACAGAGGCTTGGGGGAAAATGGATTGAGAGCAGCCCTGAAGAGAAGGACTTGAGGGTGTTGGTTGCTCAGCAAGACCCAGCAGTGTGTGCCTGCAGCCCAAAAAGACAAATGTATCCTGGGCTGCATCCAAAGCAGCGTGGCCAGCAGGCTGGGAGAGGTGACTCTGCCCCTCTGCCCTGCTCTGATGACAACCCACCTGCAGTGCTGCATCCACCTCTGGGTCCCCTAATATGAGAAGGCCATGGACCTGTTGTAGCAAGTCCAGAGGAGGCCACAAAAATGCTCAGAGGGCTGGAGTACCCCTCCTATGAAGACAGGCTGAGAGAGCTGGGGTTGTTCAGCCTCGAGAAAAAAGGATTCTGGGCTGACCTTGTAGCATCCTTCCAGTACCTAATGGGGGCCTGCAAGAGAGCTGGAGAAGAACTTTTTACATGGGCATGTAGGGATAGGACAAGGGGGAATGGCTGTACACTGAGACAGGGTGAATTTAGATTAGATATTAGACAGAAATCCTTTACTATGAGGGTGGTGAGGTACTGGTGAGGCACTTGCCTAGAAAAGTTATGGATGCCCTGGAAGTGTTCAAGGCCAGGTTAGGATCAGGCTCTGAGACTTCTGGTCTAGTGGAAGGTGTCCCTGACCATGGCAAGGAGGTTGGAACTAGATGATTTTTAAGGTTCATTCCAGCCCAAACCATTCTATGATCTTATGAAACTGAGTGGCAGCACCAGAGGAAGAGGACAGAGCCCATCCCTGGGAAAGGACAGTCATAGGACACGGCTAAGCTGTCAAGAGAGGAAAGGGCAGGGAGGGGACATCACAGGTAACTGCTGCATCATTTCCACTGACAGTGGAGAGGTGTTTTCACATATTTAAGGTAGGGGCGTATCCACGTAGTGGTGATCAAACATATTCTTAGAGGTTAATGCATGGTTAAATTCTTTGCTATGTACAGTCAGCTCCTGCTGAATCTCTGCCTGAATTCTGCTGTGTGGGTTATGGTACTTTCTTCCTTCTCATGTCCAAGTCTCACCTTTGAACTTTATTTTACCTGGCAGTCACCTCTGATGTTTTATTTCAGTAAAGGAAACAGGCATATTTTGTTTCAGAAAATAAAACGTTGTTTTCTTGTACTTTCATTTCAGCAAGCTATGGGCAAGTGGTCAAATCCTTTGAATTCCAGAAAACCAATTCCCATAGCGCCACGTTCCACCCAGTTGACTTGAGGTAGAATCAATTAATC
This sequence comes from Molothrus ater, assembly GCF_012460135.2. Classification (NCBI taxonomy): domain Eukaryota; kingdom Metazoa; phylum Chordata; class Aves; order Passeriformes; family Icteridae; genus Molothrus; species Molothrus ater. Next base: position 65,946,885 of record NC_050478.2, read on the forward strand.
TGTCAACAGTTCTTAAACCACCACAAAGTTACCATACCAATTAATGAGGAACAGGGAGGGGAGAGAAAAAAAAGGTAAAATGAAGACAGCTTCCCATTTTTGCTCAGCAAGCCTGAGCTGCCAGCATGGTGAAGCAGATAGGAATATGGATTTCTAAAACAATTTTCTGCCTTTCCCTCCATGGTGCTTCTAATTTTTATTGTGATGAAATGATCTTCTCCTTTTCTTGCCCAGCACTCTCAAAAACATTAAAATATAGGAAGCTCAAGCAAATGTTGAGAATTGAAGCTTAAAATGAGACTTCCCTGCCAAAAGTGCCTCTGGATCAGACACTAAATATGCCATTTTTATTAACTGTGCCTTCTGTACACCCTAGAGAAATGCAAGATTACAAGGACTAAGTGGAAAGTTCATTATTATTTTTGTTACAGAAATACATATATTTTAGAATGTATAGAGCACTCAAAGTTTCTCCCTTGCATTAGTATTAGCAACTTGCATTTTAATAAATTGCTTACAAGAAATACTTTTAAAAAATGCTAGGGGGAAAAATCCCTCAGGTTTCACTACAGCTGTGAGTAATACAGGTGGGAATTACAAATCCTAAGTACACTGTGGCTTAGCTGGTAGCTTTCATAAGATCATAGAATGGTGTGGATTTGGAGGGCACCTTGAAGATCGTCTAGTTCCAACCCCCTTGCCATGGGAAGGAACACCTTCCACTAGACGAGGATGCTCAGAGTCCCATTCAGCCTGGCTTTGAACACCTCCAGGGACGGGCCATCCACAACTTCCTTGGGCAACCTGTCCAGTGCCTCACCAGCATCACAGAAAAGATTTTTTCCCCTATTATCTAATCTCTTTCCATTTGTAGCCGTTTCCCTTTGTCCATGCTCTTGTCAATAGACTCTATCCATCTCTCCTGAAAGCTCCCTTTAGGTAGTAGAAGGCTGCTCTAAGGTCAGCCTGGAGCCTTCTCTTCTCCAGGCTGAGCGGCTCCACCTCTCCCAGACTGGGTTCATAGGAGAAGTGCTCCAGCCCTCTGAGCATCACAGAGCATCCAGCTCTGCACTCACTCCAGCAGCTCCCTGGCCTTCCTGTGCTGGGGACCCCAGAGCTGGAAGCAGCACTGCAGGTGGGGTCTCACCAGAGCACCAAATACATATTCAATATATAATTACTACTAGCAGTAATTATAATGAGGACTGTCCAAAGACGATCTCGCCTATCATGGGGCCACCTTCAGGGAACCTGTGACGCGGCTCTCGTCACGGGGCTCAGCTCCCGTTGCGCAGCACTCCCTTTCCAGCAGGGCGCTGTCCTCGCTCCCGGCAGATCTGTTTATCCACCGCCTCCCCACTCCTCCACTCCACTGGGGACTCCCTGGCAGCCGTGCCCGCGGCCGGGAGGGCGGTGCCGGCGGCGGGCCCGCCTCAGCCCGGGCCCGGCCCGCGCCCGTCGCCCCGGTGACGGGGCAGAGCGGCCCGGCTGAAGGAGGCGGCGGGCGGGCCGGGGGCTCGGCGCCATCGAGCTGGCTCCGCCCGCGGCGCCGCGGTGAGTGAGGGGCGGCGGGGACGGGAGCGAGCCCCCCTCGGGCCGGGCTGGTGAGCGCCCGTGCCCCGGGGGTTGGGCCTCCCTGGGGTCCCCTCAGCACGCAGGAGGTGCGGGTTTGGGCTGGAGCGGGAGCCCGCAGAGCTCCGTTCCTAAAGGGGAGGGTGCTGCCGGTCCCCAGCGTGCTCCGGCGGGCTGGGGTCGGTGTGCGGTGAACTCGCGTGTGGGGGACCTGCCCCGCTGCAGTGCTGGGCTGCGAGAGCGCCGCGTGGTGCGGAGCTGCGGGGACAGGGAACCTGCCTGCTTTAGCTTCGGTGGGGTAGAGCCGGGCCCTGGCGGCCTGAGAGCTCCGCGGTTAATGAGGGGAGGCGAAACTTTATTTAGGAGAAGCGGGGTGAAAGTGGCAGGCCGGGCGGTGCCGAGTTTCACAGCCGGAGTGAGCGGCTGGAGCGCCGCGCTCCCCTCGGCGCTGTGAGTGCTGAGGAGGGGACTGGCGCGCCCTTGGGAGGAGGCTGGATTTCACCAGGTGGAACTGGAGTGGAAACGAGCATTTGTTTCCATTCTCAAGACGGAGAGGAGATCTCTTTAGTGCGCATAATTATCTCAAAGGCAGGTGCCAAGAGGATGGTGCCAGAGTCTTTTCAGTGGTGCTTGGCGACAGGATGAGGAGCAGTGGCCATAAACTGAACACAGGAAGTTCCACCTCAACGTGAACATTTTTCACATTGAGGGTGGCAGAGCACTGGAACAGGCTGCCCAGGAAGGTTGTGGAGTCTCCCTCTCTGAAGACATTCAAAACCCACCCAGATGTGTTCCTGTGTCACCTGCTCTAGGTCATCCTGCCTTGGCAGGGGGTTTGGTTTAGATGATCTCCAGAGGTCTCTTCCGACCATAACAATTCTCTGTTTTATTGAAACTTACTGTGGTGCAGATGCTGAAAGATGAGTGGTTCGTATTCCTTCTGGATACTGCCCAAAACTGGAGACTTGCAGTTCCGGCAGCACTGAAACCGCTGCTATCCTGAAACTTGCTGTACTGCATAGTGGGAAGGGGTTTCATGTGGGTAGGAAGCGGTAGCCTTGCTGGTATGGTGGTAATCTGCTGAAAAAGTTGGTGTAACTTTGGTTTGAAACCAAAGCTGGTTTGGAACAAAACAGGGGAAAATACTTAAAGCAAACTGGAGTTCTTAATTTGATATATCCCATCCTGAATGCCTGATACATACAAGTGGAACAAGATTAGATTTTTAAGGACTTAAAAAAAAATAAAATTAAGGCAGTCTATTTCAAAGCACTGGTATTTATTGTCAATGTTACTGACTTCTTTCCTGCAGCTGAGTGTTGTGTTTCTAGATAACTGCTGGTATTTGATTAGAGTAATGGATTTGAGGTTAATCTCAAGAACTGGATCCACCTGTCATGGTACCTGATTACTGGCAGCTTTAGTAATATATGCATTCACTACCAAGAAGGTTCTTGTACCAAAGTTTGTTTGTTGTTTTGTGGTTGGATTTGGTTTTGGGTTTAGTTTTTTGGGGTTTTTTTTGGTTTTTTTTTACTTTTAAAATCAGTATCAGCATACATTCTGTGCTGTGCAATACTGCCAGTCTGATCATTGAGAACAGTACTGTGCCATGCAAACAGTTTTGGTGATTTCATCAGTTACTGTAAACAGGTTGGTAATATTTGGTTGTGGGTGTTTTGCTTCTCTGGGTGGGAGGTCTTATTGGGTCATACATCCTAGTTTCTAATAATTTGAGTAGTTTGTTTAGGATGCAGTTGTAGAACTCTTGGTAAAGCTTAGTATTTGGATATAAGAAATGTAGGTGATTTGTTGCTATTCATTACATTTTGAAAGGTAATCCAGACATCTAAAATAATATAAAATTGCTGCTAGTGCTTAAGACACCAGTAATACAGTAAAAGTGATGATGGTTTGTTTCAATTCTCTAGTACTTTTCCAGGTTCCCTAAATTTACACAAATTAAAGATTCTGTCAAGCTATTTTATTTTGTCCTCTATTTGTCCCTGGCTTTAATCTTTCCTTAATCCTGTGTAAAGAGATTATGTGCAGTATGTCACTAAGAATAACAACAAGCTGTTGTTTGGACTAGGATTTCTCTTGTCTGTTTGGTACCTGTTATGACAATTTTACATTTTAGTGCTTTGCATCTCTGAAGAAATAATATCATATAAGCATTAGTATGGAAAAGGCCACTCCAAAGGCTTGTTTTAACCAGAAAAGCTAGATTAGGCCCTTGCTTTTCCTTGGGTTAGTACAAAAGACAAAACTGAACTGCAGGTTTGAAAAAGAAAATACAGATAGACCACTGAGGAAAAAATTGCACACCTGAGCTGGGTATGAGTGGTGAAAATTACAAAGAGTGCAGAAGTCTGTGGTAGTGAAAGGTGAATCTCTGGGCCATTTCTGTTCTAATCATCATGCTCTGTAATTCCAAAACATGTCAGTGTGGGGTAGGTGTGATGGTGCCCAGACATTGTTGTCAGGGTATGTGGTTTTCACACCTTGTTTTGTGCATTTCCATTGAGTGGATTTGACACTTCCACTTGATCATTGAAGGAATGCACCAACTTTTCTGTACTTTACTTGATCAGGTGTTTTTGTACCCTAAAACTTAAAGTATACAGCAGAAAAGGAGTAAGGCAATAAAATATATTACAGAACAGACTGTAATGAATAATTGGTCTGTGTTGTATTACACGGAATTTCTGGAGGGAAGGAACAATTTATGTGAGGTTGTTTTGATTGCACATGCCAAAATATTAGAATTGGACAAAAGGAATAATTGTTAAAGCTGGTGATTAATATATACTCCGATGAAAATTACTTGGAAAGCTGATAGGATTTAGGCACCAAAATTAGAGAATTTAAAGGTCAAAACTTGAGGTTGTGTCTAGATCTTGTTCTGTTAATTGCAAATACAAGTTTTTCTCATGTTATTTTTGGTACACTTTGTTAGAGAGCAAAAACTTGAGCATGAAATGCCTGCAAATTCTCCAACTTCTTAATGTAACCCTAGGAGTTCAAGCTAGGGCCATCTGTAGCAGATATTGCTGAAATCTGTCAAAAAAAACCATACCTTAAACAATGCTCAATGATATTTGTTGAAACAGAGAAACACAAAACTTGTTACATTTCACTTCACATGATACGCCTGTCTATACCTATACACAAAAATGCATACACAGTTTATCATTGCTTTAAATGTGATGCTGTGTTGTAAAATGGGTATAAGAATACCCTCAAGGTTTTTGTGTTGGTTTGTTTTTTTAATAGATACCTAGAGATACACATCTTGACAACTTGCAAGATGGTTATGCAGAATGTATCTTAACTTGGAATAAATACACTTGATCATCTGCTTTTACCAGAGACAACAAATAACCTTTTTGTCAAAAGGCAAATTGATGGTATTAAAGACTAGAGTGCATGCAGGCATTCTGGGGAATAAGATATAAAGCTGAACTCTGAGAAAAACAATTTGCTTAAATATATCAAAGTCCAATTTAAAATCTCATCATAATTTGAGATGCCTATGTTACTTTTTGTTAAATCTGATTTTTAGCTTTGTTTCAGAATACGTTATTAACCAGAAATCTTATTTCACTATAACTGTGGCTTTAGGGGAGGGGAGGTGTAGACGAGTGTAGAAAAAAATCTTCTTTGTAACTTTCCCTGACAAAATGAAGGTTGCTTGGTGCAAAGATTATTAATTGAGATGTCCACTAGGCCAGTGGCATCTTGTCAGGTGAGATCTTTCCTGCTAACAGAAGCAACAGGAAGTAACACTCTGTGTTGTAACTTAGAGAAAGCAGCATTTCAACTCAGAACAACTTAGAAACATTGGTCTATTGTCCAGGAAGCTGTTTCCTTTACACAGCAGGCTGGACTGCTTGAGAATGTATATTTCACACTCCTGGAGAAGCCAGTTTTGTTGTTATTTTACCAGGCCTGTAAATCTCAAGCCTGAATCTTGTTATCAGCTGAATCAGAGTTTCTTAATCTGTTTGAACAGACCAGACTGTAGCTAATTTTGGTGTAAGGATAAGGACTAGAGTATGAGAGTCCTTATATGAGAGTATGCTAAATTCTCAATCTCCTATAAAGATAGACTGATGGTGTGCTCCTATTGATTTGAGTTTTATTTTGTATTTTCAGACAGCAGAGGCAAAAGGTAGAGAATGCTATTATTCAGTTAGCATTCAGTGTTTGTTTGTGTATTAGCATTTGGGTTACAGGAAGTAAGTGGTACAATGAGAGGTTGCTAGTTTTTCCTAGTCCTGCATAAATGAGTGATTCTTCTGAGTTTGTGTGTTTAACATCAGGCCTTCATCTGAAGCATTGGTGAGAGAGAGTATTGTGTGTAATGGAAGCTGGGGTTCAGATTCAAACTTGGATTGGGTTTCAAATTAATATTCAAATTAATATTTGCATGGATTCAATTATTAATGTGATTAAACATTGTTCAGTATGGATTCTTTTCCAAATGACAGTTCAGATTTAATCTTCCATACCAGTGCATGTAAGCTCTATGCTTCTCTCTGCAGGCCTTGTAAAACTTAACTCTTCAGCCATTACCATGCCTAAGAATTATGTGAACTTCAGAGCACGATGTCCATTTTTAACATATCAGTTTATGTGGGTGAAAAATGCAGTGGTTATCTTGCTGCTCCATCTCCCTTCCTCACTAACTTTTAAGCATAGGAAGCCTGCTTGCATTACCAATCCAAAACACAGTATTCAGACCCTAAGTTTGCCGTGGCACCCTGTGCAAAATTTTTGTCCTTATGTTTTCCAGAACTTCAACCATGCCTTTGTAATAGTTCAGGAAGCTGCTGCTGTCTACAAATTCAGAGTAAGGGCTTCTATCAGAATATACCAGCTTTAAAAACACTTTGCTGTTTCTAAGGAATTATGATAGTAACCTCAAATCTCCAGTTTCTGTTTACACTAACCTTAATTGTACAGTAGGCACCTTCTGTGGCTTGAAAAATTTAAAGGAGCTAATTGCATTTATGTCCATTAAAAAGCACATATGGTTCTGGAGGGTGCTATTGTTTGATACAAGTAGTAGAGTGTCTTTTTTCTAAAATACTGTAAAACTACCTAGTCTTTTTTTTGTTGTTTTTTTTAGGGATCTGTGTGAGGATGACCATGTTCTGTCTCCTGTTCTTCGTAACTGGATCTCAAAGCAGCTATAGTTTGGAAGAGAGCAGTGAATATCCTGCTGAGTTATGAGAAACATTCACCAACGTAAAACAGTCTGGAAGAAGATTTCTCTTGAGAAAATCAAAGAGCACAGAACCCTTTAATAAAACAGAATATATTTACCATTTCATAAGCTTTTGGCTGTCTGAGTCGTAAAAAAAATGAATCGTTACACAATTATGAAACAACTGGGTGATGGCACCTATGGCAGCGTGTTGATGGGGAAGAGCAATGAGTCAGGAGAACTTGTGGCTATCAAAAGGTATGTAACATCTCAATTCAGTAAAGGTGCCTGCAAAATCTTAGATATTCAATTTTGGCTTTATTGTTGTCTTCCATTTGTGTAGAATTGAAAAAAGTTGCCTTTTAAAAGGAAATTAACAAAATTATTTTATTTTAATTAAGTTTAACAAGGTGATTGTGAGTCAGATTTCTAGTAATTGATCAATAGAGAGACACATCAGTTTAATTTATTGGTTTACACTGGCTTGTAAAATTGCATGCTGCTTTTGTTCAGTTTGAACATGCTTCCTTCTAAAAATGTTTAGGCCAGGACCAAGGGAGAAGCAATAGTGAATGGGATTAATTAGGGAGTTTATTTATATGAATTGCAGGAATAGTGATCTGAACAGGTAGATTTGAAATTCCATCCCAGCCCCCCAAATCTTTGTAAGTGCTGCATTAAGTTTCAGGTGTTGCTACAGTGATAAACAACAGTAACAATCTGGTAAGGTAAATAAAGGCTGTCACCCTGGCTCTAATAAACTTGTGTTCTGTGTAATCAAGAGTATTGTCACACTTGCCTTAAAAGATGATTACGAAACAAGAAAAATTCTACTCAATGCGTGGGGGAATTCCCCTTGAATTCCTAGAGAATTGCAAGCTGGATATAAAGTGTAAGTTGAAATACCAGAAATTGTGACTTGCTCAGACTTTTTCCTCTCATTTATGGATCTCCTGCAGTAAGATAATTATAATATAATTGGCTGACTTTTTCTTTAAGAATTTCTGAGAATTTCATGTTTCACCATATCTTGCTGTTACTGTTACTGAAATTAATATTCATCTAAGCTAAAGAAAGAATCTCCAATTGATTATTTTAATTATTATTAGCAAAACAAACAACAGTTTGTGGGAAGTGGTTCATTTGTGATTTCAGGATTTGGAATTCTGTTGTGATTTCTAAGGTTGGGACTTGAGCAGATACAGTTTTGCTTGAAGATACTTTTATTTTATCTGAAAATTATTGGTTTAAATCTCTTCACTTTAGGTGCTAAAACTTTCCCAAAACACAGCAATGGCATTCACAACTTCATCCTCACATCTGAGCAACACCAAATGTCCATATTTGGATTTATGCAGGACTTACAAATAAATGTATTACACTATTATGTATAACAACTAGTTTAGAGGCTATGATATTGCTTGAAAAAAATTAAACCTTTTAATTAAAAAAATTAAACCTTTAAATTAATATGTTGAAACAGATTTTTAAAATGACCAATCAAGTCAGATGCTTAATTATAATGGAAAGCAGTCCAGATATTTTTCAAATTTCAAAAATTTAATTTTTTTTCCTAGAATATGCAACTTGTGCATAAAGATGTTATTTTCCATGATATATGTGCAGTGTCATTGTTGCTTGCTTTATTATTAAAAGCACAATTCAAATGACACAAAGGGGTTTTATGTCCCTTTTACTTTGGAGTTACATGGTCTCTGTCTGTACTCTTTTAAAAATATGTTTCAGTGTTTGATGATTAATCACTGTAAATTTTTAGCAATTCTAAGCATTTACTTTGTTTTTAATTATATTGCTGATGGGTATGCTAGAATGTTTTTAATTGAGTTCAAAATATAGATAATGCTAGTTTTGGAAAATATCATTTAGATTTTCTAATTCTAAAAGCATTGTGTACTGTTCACTGAAAATACTTTGTCTTGGACTTTATTTCAGAATGAAAAGAAAGTTCTATTCATGGGATGAATGTATGAATTTGAGAGAAGTCAAGGTAAAGTGGTGAACATGCCACATTTAAAAAGAAGTTTCTGGTTAGGCTTGCATGAAGGAGAAGGGCAGCTACTGTGTCCAAGTGAGGCCAAACTCTGTGAACTCCTTAAATGCTGACAGATTTCACAAAACTGTGGGGTGCTGGCACTCTTAGAGGTCCTGCTGATTTGTGGAATATCCCACTATTCTCAAGCAGTGTCCATGTCTCAGAGCCAAGCCTCTTATCTTTGAGAAAGGAAAAGAAATTGATTTTGGATGTGTGTATTTCTGTGGTTTACCATTCTCCTCTTCCATTTTACTTCTAGATTTCTAGCTATGTGTCCATTCCATATATCTTGTGTTTGGGGCATCTGTAGAAAGCACTGGGAATTTTGGCTAGCCAAGTGATAGAATAACACTTGAAAACCTGAGCTTAAATTCCAAATAATTCCATGTTTTGGGCATCTGATTTTCTGTATATACCAAACTCCCTACTAAAGGGCTTTTGATTTAACTTATTGGAGACTTCATGCAAATCAGTATGTCCAAAATGAGCATCTGTAAGAGAATCCTTCTTCATGAAAGTTTCAAGCCAAAAAGAAGGGGAAAAAATATGCAGGTTTTCTTATTCAGTACTGTGAGCAAGCTCTGTACTGAATAGCCTCTTATAGCTTCAGATTTGTCTTTTGTTGTAGGGAATTAGGTTTTTGTGCTAATCTTTACTCCAGCTCTGAGGTAATCCTGTAGAAATAGGTTTAAACTACTATTAATATAGTTGTTGCTTTTAATTTGAGATTCATTCAAACTTCTGGGTTGGTCTTCTTTAGAACAGATCGCAAAATAAATAATGGTGTATCATATGAGTATGTTCTGTGGATTCTGTGCTAGAAACTGAGATGATAAAAATTTAGCTCTGATAAGGAATCAAGCTCACTGTGGGGTTATCTGAAGCTGTATTTCGCTCTGTTGCAGTCTCTGAAGAAGCTAAACCATGCCAATGTAATAAAATTGAAGGAAGTCATACGAGAAAATGACCACCTTTATTTTGTATTTGAGTACATGAAGGAAAATCTCTATCAGCTAATGAAGGATAGGTATGTCTTTTTTTCACAGAAAAGCAGTGTGCTATTGTGCTTTATTTAATGATTCTCATACTGCTTTGAAGAACACTTTGGGATGTCTGGTTTTGGCTCCTCCTGTAGCCTCATTGATATGAACAGGAGTTGCTGCACTAGATTATTTGAGGGTCGAGTTCTGCATTGCTCTGTTACAACACTGCATATTGTAATGCTTTTGGAAATAAGATCACTTGTTAATAAGAGAGTTGGCATGCTTTTGTGTAGAACCATGAGAGAAATTCTAAATAGTTGTGTTTTGGGCTTTTTTCTTCATTAGCCTTCATTTTAATGTATGAAGGATTGACTGAACACTGTTCATGCTACTTTTGGTCATGGGTTTGATTTAAGGTGGGGATGGTACATGGATGCATTTTTGTAAGAATGGCCTAATATAGGCTAACTAATGTTGCAGTCTTGGACAAACAGTACATAGCAAGGCTTGTAAGGTGGTCTTCAGAGTAGGACCTGCCTTTTCATTAACATTTCCTTTTGATGAATTGTTTTGCCTTTAGTGTGGTTTTCCTTCAGACTTTGTCATGCACTTGTATCTCCTAATGTGCCAAGCCCTTGGGTTGACATCCTGAGGTAGCTGCTGGTGACATGAGCACAGTGTTACTTTGCAGCTGAGCAGAATTGCTCTTAGCAGGGCTCCCTTAAGGGCACCACTGGGTAATGCACCTACCTGTGCTGCACTGCCATCTCTGCCTTGCTTCAGCACTGTGCATTCCACACTCACCTGTCAAGCACACTGCTGGCCAGCCAGCTTCTACAGGGAGATAGTACCATGAACATCTCAGCACAGAAGTTCTGCTGCTGCACTAGAAGTGATTGAGATTAAGGCCCAATAGAGTTTTGAAATGAGAGTTGCATCTCTCTTACTTTGACTTGATGGGTCTGTTTTCACATGTTCGTGATGTGTTAGGCAAAATAAAGAAACACGAATGTTCTGAGGGCACATTATTTTTCTGAATTATGTATGTTTTTACCCTGTTTCTTCACAGAAACAAGTTTTTCCCTGAGTCAGTCATCAGAAACATGATGTATCAGATATTGCAAGGGCTGGCTTTCATCCACAAACACGGTAGGTTTCCTACTAGAGTTTAACTGTGTAGCACTTTTTTTAGAAAATTAGATAATGCACAGAAATAACATAAATAAAATAACCTAGCAAGGGCTATTAATCATCTCTGATAAAATAATGGTTACCTGTTTCAAGTGCGGATGCAGTTTTAAACTTTGCCTGAAGTTACTCTTTATTTTCCTACAATTCGATTTTCCTCTTTCTCTTGGAAAGCACTGGATGTTGTTCATACACTGTGCAGTAGTGTTTTCTACTTTAGTTAGCAGATGAAGAAACAAACTACAGCAACTTGTATGCTCTGCTGTACTAATGACTTCTGCATCCTCAAAAAGATCTAATTGAGAAGCATTAATACATCAATACTCTTGTGTTGAGATACTGTAACTAACATGATACTCTCCATATTAAAAAATACTAAAATAACTTGTTCACTAAGAAATTCAAAGAGTATCCTTATCAAATACAACCTGGACTTAAGTATTTTACTAAGTGGGATGTTTCTAGGAATTACAGGAACAGTCTAAATAAGAGGTGAGGTGTGCTCCCAACAATAAAAAGTTTCACAGTGTTTGCAAAACTCCTAATGCTCATGTTTAATATCTGTCCTGTGAACTGTATTCTGAAATACTGGTATCAAACTCCTTGGCATTTAAAAAGGTAGTAATTTACTCTCATGCTCAACTTTTGTAGTTGTTCTTCACATCACATTGGTACCCTTGAAACTTTCTAAAGACCATAAAACATTAGTGGAAAATGAAATAAGAAACAGTGATCCTAGTGAGGTTTGATTTGCTTTCAATGTACCCTGAAGAGGCCTTCTGGTGAACTAAATGAATGATTACTTTTATTCAGTAGTATCAAATACCCAGAAATTGACATTTTCTTGTCCTGCTGATCAGGATCATATACTGTTCTCTGATTGTTAGTGTCCTCCTTTCCTACCTCATTTCTCTGCAAAATAAATTAGAAAATTAGATTTTTTTTTTTAAAAACTTCCAGTTTTAAGTTACAATATTAATATCTTGATTTCACTATAAGTGTATAAGGGAACACCAGGTGTGATAAATTTAAACATTTACATTTCACTGTAATAATTTCAGCCAATTTCTTACAGTCATTTTAATTTATGCGTGCAGAAATTCAGTGTTTTATTCTAGCAACTGGATTTCAATCAAATTAATGGATAACATAACGAATTGTGTGTTCGAATTAAACAGCAGAAGTAATTTGCTTAGTGACTTAATCATTGCCCAAATATAGAGATCCTCAAGCCAACAGCAAGCATTGAAGAAGCTTTATGTGCCTGCATTACTAATATTAGCATTTCTGAGCAGGATTTGAATATCCTGTAAATGTCTGTATCTCAAAATTGTTGTCACAATGATAAATAACTATCTAAAAATCATTCAAGCAATTTTGTGAATCAAGTAAGTGTGCCAGATGCTCAATTTTCCATTATTCAAAACTGATAAAGCAAAAGATTTCATTCTGAAACTGTTTTTTTTACTTGATGTTGCTGCCAGCCAATTCATTTTCCTTAGTGTGCTAATGACAGTTTACATTTGTTAATTTAAGAACACTTGATGTAATAATCACTGGAGGGAAAATGCGTGCATTTGTTAGGGGAGGATTCCAATTATTTTATGTTGAATTAAAAAAAGAAAAAAGGTTGAAACCACTATATTATTCCAAAACATCCCAAAGTAAATACTGGATTACTCCTATTAGAAATTGCTGCTTAAGAAGTGATTCTGTGATAATTTGCAATTCTTTTCTGTTTGGTCTTCTACAGGATTTTTTCATAGGGATATGAAGCCTGAAAACCTTCTCTGTAGTGGACCAGAACTTGTGAAAATTGCAGATTTTGGGTTGGCTAGAGAACTAAGATCTCAGCCACCTTACACAGATTATGTTTCTACCAGGTGGTAAGTATATCAAGAATTTAATACATTAGCTTAACTAATTACCCTCCTATGACCATTTTAACTTATTTATTATTTCCTTCCATCCTCACAGGTACCGTGCACCCGAAGTTTTGCTGAGATCTTCTGTCTATAGCTCACCTATTGATATATGGGCAGTTGGCAGCATAATGGCTGAGTTATACACACTCAGACCTCTTTTCCCAGGCACGAGTGAAGTAGATGAAATCTTCAAAATTTGCCAAGTCCTAGGGACTCCAAAGAGGGTAAGGCTTAAAAAACCCCACACAATTTTATTACCAAAAAAAAATTTGATTAAATTATTACAAAATATTCAGTGTTATCTTTGCATATTGAGTTATTGTTTCAATAAGTTTCCTGCAGACTTAGCGTTTGCTTAACTGAATTTCTTTTCAGCTTCCATTAAGGCAGGTACTGCTAGTCTTTTGTTGTATATTAGCATCTGCTGTGCATCATACCATTATGTGAAGCCTTGCTCTCCTCTGATGAAAGCCAGATAAAATTATTTAATTTAGTTATTTAAAGCTATTCATAATGGAAAGGAAATCAGAATTCTCCTAGGATTTAATTTACCAGAGCCAATTTGCTTTCCCTTCCCAAAAGTGTAATTCTTCTGTGCTGGCACACAGAATTTGGAGCTTGTAAAAGTTACCATAAATAAGACAAATTATGCTTTTCCTATTCTTAAAGCATAAAAGAAACATTTCATCTCAAACACAGATGTCTCATAAATATTATTAGTAAAAAGAAGTAATTGAGGGAAAATGTGCAGTATTTTAGAGAGGAAACAATTCTTTTCACTTATTTTCTGGATGAGCTAAATAATTTTTAAAATTATAAGGAAAGTTTTGGTAGTGCATATAAAAATGGATGCAATTATATTCAGCTTAAAAGTTGTTTTTCTAAATGAATGGGAGAATATGCAAGAAAAGAATAAGGTTACCTATAAAATTTTGAATGAACCGAAAAAAAGACCATATGCTATTAAATATTTTTGTAGACTAAAGTAAGAATTGGCAGATACATATCAGTATTTTAGGGGTGCAAATAGAACTTGGTGGAATAACTGACCAAACACAGTCCACCTAGATCTGAACTTCCTAAGGGTGGAGAGAGATACATCAGTTTAATTAGTGTTCTACCTGTATAAGATACAGTATAATTCTTGTCCAGTAAAGGAGCTGCTATCAATAGAGAAGTAAGGAACAGAAAACTTAAAACAGAAATAGATTAAGCTTAGCTAGGAACATGCAGAGCTTGAAGTGGTGGGAAAACATCCAAGAGAACATTCTGAGAAACAGGTGCAAACTCATGACAGAGCAAAGAGGAAAAGGTCAGGTGGAGAGCTATAGATGATACGTTATGGAAGTGAAAATTGGTATGATGTGTAAAACAGTGCTTGCCATGACACAGTTGAGACTCAGGAATAACGTGCAAATAGGAGCAGTATTTTAAGACTTGAGTTTTCAAATGCAGATGTGAACTTTCTTGAGCAGATCACAAATCTAGGATAGTAACAGGAACATTTTGATGTATATGAAGACTGAAAGACAGCACCCTGCTGGCTTCTGGAACATTTTCAATGTACAGCATAAACAAGCTCTGAAATGCAGGGAGATCAGAGAGAGGTTTTCACTGTGTGCAGTAGCACAGAAGCATTGAGCTGATTGCTGTGGTTTTTCTCTAACCTTACAAGGAGCTAACAGAAGCAAATCCTGACTGTTTAGAGTCTGTTATTCCCTGACCAGAAAGTTTAGTGCTTGGGAAAGCAGGGACCATTACCAGCTGAATATTCCAGAAAAAATTGTAGGCTCCCTTAAAGGCCCCAAGAGTTAAGGACATTGTAAGTCAGCCCGCTAGAATCAGGAAACTATAATTAATTACTTTGTGTCATCTGCTGGGCAGACTTGGGAATTTTCTCTCCTTACGACAGTGCTAAGGCATTCTTCAGGGAGATTGCTGTAAAAAAGGAATACTTAAATTGTATGATAGGAATTACCACAACAAATAATGCATTTGTTACAATTACTTCCATTCTGAAAAATATAAGTAGTTACTTTAATAGTCTGATTTTGCAGATAGTTTTACAAATATTATTTTTTTTAGACATGCGTTTTCATTTATTTTGTTATCCTGCAATAATGAATTACAGGAATTATGCCCAGAAGCTATCTTCATTCCAGTTTACCTTCCTGTACCTAAGTCCATAACATTCCAATGACTTTGGGGAATCTGAGTGTTTTAAATAGTGGCAGGCAACTATTTTGTTTTATTTTATAAATAAATTAAATTGCACCATTCACATATTGGCAGTGGTGGTGCACTTTACTATGTGAATTTAATGAAAAAATTGATGACAATGTCAATAGCAGAGATTAATGAAATGCCTTTTCATTAGCTGAAGGTTGGCAATAGCACTTTAAATTATTGCAAAATAATTTTTTTTAATAAATAGAAATGTATTTTTCATTTGCTCTTGTACTGATTTCGCCTTGTCACTATGCTTCATCAGATCAACATGCAGCCCTTGGTACTTTGTTGTAAACTGTTTCTTTATTTCTAGCAGACAGAATGCCATCAAACTCAATAAAGAAGGGCAATGCAGTGAAGGAGGGAAGTTTTTCTCCATTGATTTAAATGAACAAACTGTTCTCTGAGGTGAAAGAGGAAGTCACTGGAAATCTTGAGACTTATTTTAAGCAGATGTAGTTTATAATTATATTTGAGTTTTTTTATTACCATGGACTGTGCTAACAGAGCTAAAACTGTTGTACATAAAAAGATGAGTAATGGCTATCATGGTACCTTAAGACCAAATCAGTCTGGTTTGCCCTGTAGCAGTGCAATAAATGTGGTGGATAGAGGAAGAGCACAAATGTCATACCTTGTCTTCAGTAAGGCTTCTGATGCTGTCCCTCATAACATTCCCAGCAGCATATTTCTATACAAATTGCATGATGAGAGCATACCTGTTTGGAAAGAGTTGTCCAGACAGTAAGCTTCACTGGCTCTTATTCAAAAGATTAATTGAATAAAACTTGAGTGGTTCTGCCTCTGATTAAATTTTTTAAATTGTATTGAAGGCTGTCTGGTGGAGTAGATTTTGCTGCTTAAGCTAGTAGATGGCAGGCAGAGAAGAATTATGTTAGAAAAGAAGACTGGAATTTAGAAGGATTTTTTTTTTATGTATAGAATTAGAGATGTAGCTTTAAAGAAATTTTTTCAGTCGTGCACAGAATGCTGTACTTAGGCAGGAATAATCAGCTACATAAATAACTGTGGATCACCATCCAGCTAACATATCTGTAGGAGAGGCCGTAGGAGCTATTTAGTGTATTGTATGTCTAAAGACAAATACCATACCAGTTTGTAGAAAAAGGAGTATTGCCCATTAACATGTGAACTAATCTTTCTGTTTCTCTTGCTACATTATATCCAGTTTAGAGTTTTCAAGAGGAAAAAAAATCAAGAGTCTAGAGAGGAAGTAAAACTCAAAAAGCATAGACCTGAGGAATTCTTTGGGTTTCTTTAGCCTGTACAAACAAAGATGGGAAGAAAGGAAAAGAAATACACCTTCCAATGTATAAAAAGGCCACTCTAGAGGAAAGAATCAGATAGTCCTTCTTGGTATCCATGGATGACAGGACACTCAACAAAGGTCATTTTATTTTTGTACAAGAAACCTCCATTTTCCTAATCATGAGGAGATCACTCTCTGGAGTAATCTGTATAATCTGGCTGTGGATTGCCAGAAATTGGAAGCTTTTTGAGATTTAACACCTGTCAGGAAGGGACAAGGGTGTGGATAAATGGTCTGTTGAGGTCTTTGATAATCCTGTAGTTCTGTATTCCAAGAATGCAGTTATCAAGCAATGAAGGACTTCAAGGTTTACTTTTGGAAAGTTAAACACTTTTTTAATAAGCTCTTATCTGGTGATCATTGTTTTTTATTGTTGTAATGCTGTCTGGTTGTAACTTAGTCATTGACTGTCATAATGGTGGATCAGTGCTATGTTGTATAGGCTGCATCATGGTTATATAGCTGGGACATGGTGAATGGAGGGGCCTTGCCTCTGCTATTTCCATAAAGAGGGCATGCCAGCTGCTGGGCTCATTTCTGTGGCAGATAGGATGTGGCATTCCTGGTACTGCTGCACTCTGGTCTCCTTCAGATAGGATGTGTCCATGGTGATGGTTCCACCTGTAGCTACAGGAGACCTCAGGAGGACTGCCATTGGAGACTGATGCTACATTCACTAGTGTTGTAATAATTGTCACGGAAACCAGGAATGCTTGTTTTTGACCATAAAGGAAGGAGCCATGCAGACCAAGCGTGACTCAAGCTGCCTTAAATTTTATCTAAATACATCTTTGTTCTTTTTTGGTGCTGATTTTTCTTTCCTTTGAAACAGAGTGACTGGACAGAAGGATACCACCTTGCTTCTGCCATGAATTTCCGTTTCCCACAATGTGTCCCTATAAGCCTAAAAACTCTCATCCCAAATGCAAGCAATGAAGCAATACTGCTTATGAGTGATATGCTGAACTGGAATCCAAAGAAGAGACCTACAGCAAGTCAGGTCTGAGCACATGAATGATTAAGTATAAGACTGAATTTTCTTGCATTTTAAAAAACTGTAGATACAGAGACCAATTGATTGTCATAATAATGATGGCCACAAATGTCTCTACATTTTGAACACTTTGATGGGAATGAGACTAAGTGGTGAGAAGAGAAAGTTCTAAACCTGGCTCAGCAGACATCAGAAACTCTTCAGTTATTTCTGCAATGTTGTCTTCTGTACTGTGTATTTTAAAATTCTCTCTGTACAGGACAGAGAAATAGCTGAGGTGCAAGTGTTTCAATTGTGCCTGTCATCACTTTGCCACTTTTGTTTTCCTCCCCATCTGTACAAAGGGAGGTACCGAAAAGTTTGAAAACTTTGGTTTTTGTGAAGCCACAGATGGAATGCAGTATGGAAGAGCTAAGGCTTATTTTTACTTGGAATGTAAGTTGTATGAAGTGATAAAGAAAGAGCTTTGTGAAGAACATGCCAATAGGTCACAAAGATCACAATTTTTCTCCAAGTTAATTTTCAAAACACATATTTCAAGGACTGAAGATGGTACATTCTGTGGATTTTTTTTTTTATTATTCATACCTAATGTAATCCTATTTAGAACGTATAAAAGAGGAATACAATTGAGAAAGAAAGGACATATTGCAAGTTACCCTTGGTGGATGTACTGTAAGTGATTCAGAAGCAGTTAAGCAGATGGTACCAAACATTCCTCTCCACTTTATAAAGCATGTCTATTGTACAGAAACAGAGATCTATCTGTAGTCCAGTACTATGTATCTCTACACAAAATACTCTATGGTGCTTTATAAAAGCAAATAACCAGCTTTTACCCAGGTGAGTTATCGAGGAAGCAGCTGCAGCAGATGTGTAATCCACAGTCAAAAGGAAGAGTTTAATGCATATACATAGCAGTGTGTTCAGAGGCAGCTATTCATGAGTGCAGCTGAGGCAAAACGTGCGTTTGAGAACTAACAAAGAGTAGGATCCTACCCAGAAGGATTAACAGAGTGGGTTGTTTTGACATAGCAGGAGGTGTGTTACTAAGTTGTGTCCGAGCTCTGCATCTAGCAGAGGACATGGAAAGGTCAGAGGAAAGGATCAAATGAACATCTGCCTTAAGACAGACACTATATTTTCTTAGTAAACACCATGAAGGCACAGCAGGCACAGTGAATGTATTTTAAAGAAAAGCAAAAGCTGGTGATAAGGAAAATGGGGGAGAAACCTTGCTCATTAACATCCTCTAATTGTAGAACCCATACACTGCAACAATCTCACTTCTGGAGCTTTTGTTGTTGTTGGTTTTGTTTTGTTTTCAATTAAAAAACTCAGGCTATTCACTGAGTTGCTAAAACATAGTCAGCAGTGGAGACATGTAAGTAAAGCATGTAGTAAAAGTAGTGGGAACTACCTGTTTTAAAAGAGAAATTTGTTACTGCATAACTATAGAATGGTGTTAAATGTATAATGCACCTCCACCTAGCAATAAAGAAGGGAACAAAAGGATATGACTGCTGTTACATGTACAAGTGGATCAGACTTACCAAGTTACGTAAGAGTTTGTAATACAGAACTGCCAGTTCTCAATATACACTTTACATATGATCTCGTTACCCATCCATCTTCCATCTGTTCTGTAAAGCTTGCTTAAATGTTTCAGTAACCTGCTTAGATCCTTGATGAGCTTACCAAAGTCAGCTTTTTGAAGTTAAAATTAATGTCTCATATCTTCCTCTACAGGCTTTGAAGCACCCTTACTTTCAAGTTGGCCAAATTTTAGGACCTCCCCCACAGTATCTGGAGAAGCAGACTCCTGTTAAACCAGTTCAGCCAACAGAGCCAAAGCCATCTTTACCTAAACTGGAAGCTAAGCCAGAACCTCTGTCTTCACCTGATTTACCTGACAAAACACAGCCACAGCCCTTGCCAAAGGTTAACCACCAGCCTCTCCAGCAAATTCAGTTGCCTCAGAATACAGCTAACCAGCAAATACCAAAGCAGCAGCAGCCACAGTCACAACCACTTTTTCCAATGATCAATAAAAACTCATCGCCTGTAAGTTGTCTTCAATAACTACATAGATGGTTTTATTAAAAGTTCTTAGGATGTTCAGCTAGGTGATCCCTTGAAAATTGTCATGTTTTATTAAAAGAGATACAGATAGATAACTAGGGAATAAGTGAGGATATATCTTGTCTCCTTACTAAAATTTTATAGCAAGTCAGAAGAATAGATTGCTTGTAACACAATGTTCATTATAATAGTCCTCAGTGCTGGGCTTATGCACTAAAGAAGTTGAAGCTGTTACTTTTTGACCTTTGAGAAACAACTCTGTCACAACAATACTGTCACAACAGAGAAGTGGAGAGGGAGAACTTCACTTGCCTCATGCAGGAAAATACCCAGAAAGGTTCATCCAGCTCTTAACCTTGTAAGAATTTAGCAATTATGATTTTTAGGAAGTTTACTATTATACTTTGGTTTGTAACTTCCGTTTTGCTTTCTGCTTGTACTCACTGAACTGCAATACAAACTATGTTAAAAATAACAGGTATTCAGAGAATATTGGAAAGCAAATGATGGATAGAAGGACAGTTTTAAAACTTAATTTCATTGGAATGGAATGTTAAAGAGAAGTTTCTTTTATTTGCTGTATTTACTTTGGGGGCACAGCAGTGTTCGGCAACACTGTGCTCTATTTCTTGACAGCTCATCTACCATTGTTCAGAGCATAAGTTCAGCAAGATGCCAGAAATAGTGGTTGAGCACTGAACTGGGTGTGCAAACAGAATGTTAACCTCACTAGTTCAGGTAGACTTGAGCCATTCAAGGATGAAAGTCCAAAAGAACTACACTTCAAATACATGCTGGCATTATTATGTTTTGTACTTAAAGCCATAGTGAGACTATGACCAAAACAGGTACAACACATTGGGAAAAATTCCCTCAAAGTCTGTAAGCAGTAGTCAGGAGTTATACTAGATACAAAATACAAAATTTTATAATTGAATTAAAGTGCTTTTTTATTATTATTTTAACTTTTTTATTATTTTAATTTATTTAAAATAGAAACAAGCAACTATTGGCCCTCTGAATGGTGTACTAGGTCCTAAAACCTGCAGAAGACGGTGGGGTCAGACTTTGGTAAAGGCTGTGGATAGCTGGGATGACTTGGATGACCCTGAATTTGGAATGTCATCTTCAAAGAAGCCTAGCATTGCACTGTTAAAAGAAAAGAAAAACAAGGAATTTCTTTTTAGGTAGGTCCTGCAATTATAAAATCACAATTTCTTTTAGTAAACAGTGTCCAGAAGTAGATTTATAGACTGATTAAGACAAGTCTATTAAAATTCAAGTCACCAAAATTCTGCAAGAATGCCAAGAATTGCATGAGTAGATCAGCTTTGGATGTTATGTTGTTACAGTGCCAGTAATATCCAAACAGAATCAAATTTGTTTACAGGCACTGTATGGTTCAGGTGTTTGTTGTGTATTTAAGAAACTGTTTTACTAAAATTTAACATACTAACATTACTTCCTTTGTCAGTTAAATGGTATTGTGTTCTGCCATTTGGCCACATTTGCTTTTATTCCATAGTGTTGGATACATTTCTTTCTTCAAATCCCAGGTCAGGCTCTCATGAGGTGTTGGGTTTGACTGTTACTTTGTGGAAACAGACCCTACTGAGAAAAGTAGGATAAGCAAAGAGCACTGTATTATTCAGGCTAAGATCAGCTTGTGGTATTCTGAGCTGGAGTTGTTGGTCACATGGTTTGAAAATTTTGATTTTTCAGTGTGCCAGAACCAAAAGCTTCACGCTGTATCCAGCCAGGAGGGGAAAACAAGATTCTGATGAGAAATGACTCTGAGAGATCAAATACATCAGCAAAAGATTATTATATAAGCCAATCAAGATATCTGCCTGGTAAGGTTGAAAGTCAATACATATGGAAAATATAAGGTGTGCACAATCTACATACAATACATTTAAGCTTTAGATTTCTTACTGGATAATTTTATTTTTCTTAACCAAACTAAATTTTCATAATTTTGGACTAAATGCCTTTCCCAGAAGATATCTCAACTGATGCAGCAATTCCTGGCTATATAAACATGGCAGGACCTCAGCACTGCTTGTACACTATAAAAGTTCACAGGCCCTCTTATGACCTGTAACATAAAAAATCCTCAGTAATATAAATCCAATATCTCTTGGATTACTAGGAATATATCCTGATTAATCTATAAGCAGGTTTATGTGAGGACTAAAGAAAATACATGCATGTTTTTCAGCAGGACTGTAGTGATAGGACTAGGAGCAATGGATTCAAATGGAAACAGGGGAAATTTAGAAAATATATACAAAAGAAATTTTTTACTGTGAGGGTCATGAGGCACTGGACAGATTATCCAGAGGACCTGTGGATGCCCCATCCCTGGCACTGTTCAAGGCCAGGTTTGATAGAACATTGAGCAACCTGGTCTAGTGGAAGGTGTCCCTGCCCATGGCAGGGCAATTGGAACCAGATGATTTTTAAGGTTCCCTTCCAACCCAAACCATTCTATGATTTTATATAGTGCATATTTACCAATTTTGCATTGTCAGGATGTTTGGGGTTTTCTGAACATACAAGTTCTGATAAACACAGTCCCTTTTCTTGTACAAAGTGTTTAGAAATATCCATCTACTGGCACTGATAGGAATTCATACACTCACTTCCTTTCTCAAGGCAGTCATCTTTCTTTGGAAATAGATATCTTAGCCTAATCTGGGTGATTTTTTTCAGGAAAATGACATGATATTATTTAATTACTGGGAACGAGAATGGAAAGGAGAAAGCAAAGAGAATGTTTCCTTTAGTTAGTATTCTGAATATATTCTATAATCAAATTGTTTTCTTGGTTTCTCAGTATCTTTTGTTACTATG
This sequence comes from Molothrus ater, assembly GCF_012460135.2. Classification (NCBI taxonomy): domain Eukaryota; kingdom Metazoa; phylum Chordata; class Aves; order Passeriformes; family Icteridae; genus Molothrus; species Molothrus ater. The sequence goes on from NC_050478.2 coordinate 65,969,309, forward strand.
GTGGTTTGTACAATTACAGTAATCATACCATGACTTCTGTAATCCACATTTGAGAATTTAGGTGGCTCACAGAGGAATTCCCCATTGTCAGGCAAGTTGTTTTGATAGAACATATGATTAATTTGTCAGGAACTCATTAGGGCAGTGATGACTTCAATTCTAGAATGTTAAATAGGATGCTCAGAGAATTAACAGTTTAAGTCCAAAAGAAAAAGAAAAATATAAAGAGCGAGGAACTTCTGTATCTAAAGGTAACAAAATTGGAAGAGTCGTTTGTATTTCTTATCTTTTATTAAACACAATTCTAATGTCTCCATGGTTTTCAATGAGAAAGGCATAGATGTAAAAAATAATTGTTATTTATCCATATTAGTTTAGTTCTGCAACCACTAGATCTGGGAGCTGCTTTCATGTGTTCTAATCCTATTAACTCTTGTAATGCTTGTAACATGCTGAAGTCACAAGAACCTTTGTCCTACTTTTTAACTTTAACCCTTGAAGAAATAGTTTATTTTCAGACTTGGGAACCCAGATTTTTGATAGGTATTTTTAATTTGCGTGTTCCTTTTTTGACAGACAGAAATATCAATTATGAGATACGGTTTTATAGAAACCAAGTACCTATACTGAAAAGTCTTTTAAAAGTTGTCTTGAAAGCATGAAGAGAATTGTTCTTAAATTAGTGTCACTGGTTTTCATGGTTCAGCTTAAAAATCTAATCAATGGACATGATTAATTTACATTAATGGTGTTTTGCATTATAGGACAAATGGTTCAGTGTTGGTTTTCTGTTCTAGAAATGTCATTTATTGGTTGAATTAAGTTTGAAATTTGGTATTAATAACATTTTCCATCATTTGTTTTCTAAGGTGTAAACCCAAAGAATGTGTCTTTAGCAGCAGTCAATAAAGAGGGATCACATGGAGCCTGGAACAACCAATTGTTTGCTAAATCACTTGGAAATGCTGGGGGAGGAGTGACTTACAGCAGAAATACGACAGGTAAAAGTGTAATTGAAAATGGTCACAATATATCTCCTCAGACTTTAATTAATTTAGTTAAGACCATCTGGTTTAACTTCTGCAGTTAAGCTTAGGTTCTAGACTCTTTTATTTTTTCTCTTGTTTTAGTGAAAGACTCTTAAAACCCAACTTTTTCATATGTGATATGATGTATTTTGCTTTCAGAACATTAAGAAGGTACAAACCAGCCCCTATTTATAAAGTTCTGTCAAGATAAATTTTGTATATAATCCACTGAGACCATTATTTTACTATATTTAAGCAAGTAGTTTGGCCTCATTACTGCCTGCTCCCTATGCCATGCAACACTATCAAACAGCAGTCTCACCCATGAAAACATAACGGTGGGTGGTGTGCTCATGTGATAAAAGTGCTGCCTAATATTTTAGACATCGTCTTTTATCAGTTTATTGGCCTTATCCTAAATCCTTTGCCTGCAAGAAAAGTCCCCTTATTTCCAGGAAGGAACTTCCAGTGAGACTATGTTTTGTAAAGAGCACTATTATCAGCATTCTGTAGAGTGAAGTCTAACACTAGTAAACACTTTATCTAAGATTTCACTGAGGAAGACATCAGAATGTGGACTGAAATCTGCCTTCTCACCCCCAAGCCCTATAACTCAGGTGCACTGTCCCTCTTATGGGAGGTTACCTGGTAACAGCTCTGCAGCCATTGTTCCAGCTAGCATGAGTCAATCTCCAAATACTTCAGTGCCAATAAACCACCCAGCTTTACATGCTTGTACAGCAAGAACTTCAGAAGGTTTGTTTACATGCAGATGCTGCACCCCTTTTTAATAGAACTTTAGTAGCCATTCTGCAGTGTCAACAAACCTCATTTTCCCCTCTGAAAGTCAGGCAGACTGAATTTTTCATTTGAAGTAATTTGCAAAATTTTAGAAAGTGGAGAAACAACAGCACCTACCAGAGTTTTTTTGTGGAATAGGTATTTTGTATCATCTTGCATATCTTTTATTTTCTGAAATAGAGTATCCATGTGCCTCAGAAGTAAATTATTTATAAATAATCTTGCAAAGGAATTGGGCACAGAAAAGCAAATAGCTGCTTCCAAAAGTTTTCATCAATAGGCTAGACATCTACCTATGGAACTGCAGTGAAGATAAAATTGGAATGAATGCTAATGGTAGAAATCCTGCCTTTGTCTTACTACCAAGAATTTAAAGAAATAAAGCACTAAAACTGATTATTTTTTGTTTGAAAATACTTGGTATTTCTATCAGTATCTTAAATTGCATGTGATGTTTCAAATACTGGGGAGACAGCAACATTTAAGACACACATGAAACACATGGAACCAGAATAGATGGATCACAGGAATACAATACACGTAAACTATATCTTTTCTCTTTTCATATTGACAGTCTGAGAGTTGACACTGCTGTGTTTAAATAACTATGTATAGTTTATTTAAGTGGGCTTTTTTTTTCATCAGCCACAACATTGCTCTAGGGCAAAATAAGATAAGAGCAAATAATTACAAATGCTTTATTTATGAAGGATTGAAAATTTATGATCAGTCAACTTTGAAGATATGACCAACTCCTAAAAATTGTAAATGGAATGTAATTGCATTGTTGGAAAATCATATTTTTAGTCCATAATTACAATGGACCTTGTAAAGTCACCTGTTGGAGTAACATTTTCTGCTCAAGACAACAAGGATAAGACATTTTACTTACTAATGTGTCAGATACTCATTCTTGCTTGCTTTTTTCCTTCCTCATTTCTTTTACATGACCTAAATTGCTTCTTCATACCCTTCTTCTGAAGTTCTGTCTTTCCATCTTTTTCTTCCTTTAATTTTCCTTGTCTACAGATGAGAACTTAATTATGCCTATTGAAAAGCTATCATGCAAAGAAAGGTTGAATGAAAAATTAGAAGATCCAAAAGGTAAACTGTAGCAATTATAGCCTGGTTCTTTGTACATTTCCTATTTATGTTTTACAGTTTCTTGTAAAAAAAAATTGCACTTATAACACAGGTTCCTGATGATCGTATCCTGCCATTTTTAGTTGCAATCTGTTTTGTCAAACTTCGCTTTCTTCATTATGGCAATGTGGTGGCTTTGCATGGGAGGCATTTATAGAAGTGATGTAAAGGCTTCTTCTGGATTCTTGGAACTTACTGTGCTTTAAAAGGCAGAGAATATTTTATTACCCTAATCATAACCCACAGCAGGTCACTGGATGATGGTGAGGAAGTGATCCTAATGCAGAATGTGCTTGTCCCTGACAGGACTCAAGACTTGCACCTTTTCCTGCATTTGGGCTCTCTACCCATTACACTGATCTTACAGTGCTGTGCTTACGCAGGTATTGGTGGAGTTACCTTTGAGTAAAAGGGAGGAAACTCCAGATTCCAGGCTGCCTAGTTTGTGCCTTATAGTTCCACTGCTCTGAAATTATCACAGAGGTCTGGGAGTGTTTGTGTGAAGAAGAATATTATGGGATTGCCCAAGGCCAAAGATTTAGGAGATAGAAAAACTGGCAAAGCAGAAGCTGTGTTTTACTGTAACTACCACTGAAGCTGTGATGAATATGCTCACACATGATAAAGGTCAAAATAAACTTAATACTACTGAACGCAGAACCTTACCACTAGAGAAAAGCATTTCTCTCTGGGCATTTTGCCTGCACAGTCTTAACATTGTCCCAAGTGATGACAGACATGGAGATGGTAAGGGATTTTCTTGGAGCAGGGAGTAAGTATTGTAACAGACCGCTCTTCCAGTGGACACTAATTTCAGAACTAATTTTGTGTGTACATGCACAATGCTTCCTAGCTTCCAAATGAGGATGGTTATGTCAGCCTTCCCAGGGTAGAGCTGGTTTAAAGAAAGATATGGACCAAAACTAGGCACAAACAGAATTATAACCAGGGTTAAAGAGAGAGGATAATTAGGTCTGACTTTTATAGCAGGCCTTTAACTGTGGGAACTGTCAAAGTCAACTTCAAGTGGCGCACCACTTTCCACAAGGGATGTTGGATTCCATTATTTTTGATAGATTTAGGCCAAACATGTTGAGCACAAGACTAATACTGAGCACTAGCTAAATCAGCTTCTGGTAAAGCAAGTAGAGTAAACAAAAGGTAAAATCCTACATTTCTCTGCAACTCAGTGTAAACCTTTCTATGTGGTCTTAGGTTTAGTGGAAGTACTAAGGAAATGTTCATCCTGCTGTTTGTCTTTATTCCTGCTGAATTTCTGTCTGCTAGTGCTGAAAACGGGTCCAACTAATATACAAAGCAAGACTGAATTCAATGAAAGAAAGTTTGTTTTTCAAGAGATGAGCACTAGGGAGTTTTTAAAGAACACTCATACTGGGCACTCTTGTAGTACTGCAAATATAATTTGAAGCGAGTATAAAAACTAGGCAGAGTTTTCTGAATGCAGCTGAAAATTCTAAAATTCTACAATGTCAACAGGAAATCCTGGCATTGTAAGTAGTGGTGCTTACAACCCATTGGGACTACACACCTCTTCCTTCCATAAAAAAGAAGTTGGATCAGCTGGGCAACGGATACAGCTAGCACCTCTTGGTGCATCTGTATCAGGTAAGAAATATTCTTTTACTACTCATATCCAAGACAAAGAGAAATGTTCATTTTCCATGCTTCCTAAGGGATTTATTAGCCCTTGGTTTTCCTCAAGTTTTATAAATAAAATTGTAGGGCATAAATTCTTAATACAAGTGAACAGCATGTAGGTGCCTAGAGCCTGTCCTGATAGTTAAACTGCTGCTACTAATATTTGTTACATAAAAGAGAAAATAATTACAAAAGGTGCAAAAATATTTATACCATTTGTTAAACTACTGTTCATTAGTGTTGATGGGCTAAGCAGAATTTTAAAAACATGTAACTCCACAACTCTATAGTAAAGGGTCATGTTTTTAACATTCATTTGTTAAAAACAATGTGAAATCTCTTCTGAATGTAACTGTTACCTTAGATCCTCTGCAGCGTTGGTGACATTCTGGGCACCTTCTTCATTGTCATGTTTCTGATGCAGAGAAGATGAACAGCAGTGCTCAGGATGTAGGAGAAAGTTTGTGAGTGAAGATTAGAGCTGTTGTCCACACCCAGCAGCCCACTTCTCTGGTTACTTCAGAGGAAATAGCAAGGCCCTAAACCAATGGTGAATTGTTTAACCAAAGGGTCCATGGCAGATCAATCTCACACAGTTCTGCTTAATAATGTTGTCTTTTTGCTGACATGCTCCTTTGAGTTACCTCTTCTCCTTAAGAACTTGCAAGTGGCTTCAGAGAACTGGAGCAGGAGGGAAGGAAGGAGATGGTACACACACACACACACATACATACATATATATATATATATAGATAAATATAAAATATGCTTAGATGTATGCATATTCCGCGTCTGACTTGATCAGAAACCCACCAAGAAAGGCTGGAGCTGCACTTCATTATCTTTATTGATCACTGCTGAAACAAAACTGCAAGAGTTGATTTGTCATAATGCATGGATCAGGAGGTTCACAGGAGGACAAAATCTACAATTCTCTCTAGACTGCTGTGAATAGTGAAAAAAAAATCACATGTGGTGTTCCACAGGAAATAAAATTTATTGTTATCTGTAATTAGAAATGGAATATGTGTAGTACAAGTCAGAAAAGCTGGCAGATGGAGGTCAATTAAGATACTCTTCCATGTCCTGGAGAAGAACAAGAATCCTATCACTTTAACCACTCATATTTAGCTTAAAGTGTTCAGGGTTGTATGGGAAGAGAGATAAGGACAAAGCAAATGGCAGGTTTAATCTCCTAGATGTCAGTATTTGAACATTAACATTTTTGGTGACTCTGCTTTATATTATCCAAAATGTAATAAGTTGTGCTCTCAATTGTTTTTTGCTCTTTTAATTTTTCTGGGTTTTTTTATGCCATAATTTAAATAATTTAATGTAGTATACAAGATCCATTATCCATTTTTCTGAGGAAAATACCAGGAAAAGTGACCTTTGCCAAGATAGTGTAGACTGAAATCATTCTTGCTAATGAAAGATAGGGAATGGCAGCCTATAATAAAAAGAAACAGTTTTCAGAGGTGGAGACCTGACCCCAGATTTCAGCTCCTTGATGTTTCCCCTTTTTAAATGTCTCAATCCTTACCTGTTCCTTAACATGTAAGGAAAACACTGCCGAAAAACACTACCAAAACCAGGTGGTTTTCTCTAAGAAACAGAATGATACCTAGGCACCAAAAAACTCATCCATTTAAATGTTAAATTTTGTTTTAAAGAGTATCACTACATAATAAGATGAAATAGGAATATTATTATTAAAATAATAAGATTATTAAAATATTATTAAAATAATAAGATTAAAAGTAGGAATGGAAGGAGCAGGAACTACCTTAGGAATGCCTAGGAAACAACAAGGGTAAGTATAGCAGGAGTCTGGATAAAAGGAGTCCCGGCTGGGTGATTTTAAAGACTTAGGAAAATGGTTGAATTGGTCATGAACATGAAGAAATGTCAGCCCCTGCAGCAGAGCAATTACTTTAATCACATGAAACTCGAGGAAGTAGCCACTACCTGAAATGTCAAAAGGGGAAATGTGAATAGGAAGGCCAGGAATACAGCACTGTGCTACTGCTAGTGTCTGAGGTCAGGTGGGTGCAATTATTTAGAGAGAAAAAAGGCTTTCACACTTGGAATAAATCCTATGAAACCAATGGAGAATGGAAATGGGGCAAAGGAAGACTTGCCACCAAGTACACCAGGAGTTCTGAGCTAAGCAAGAGGGGAATAAAAGGCATAAAATCTCAAAAGGAGCAAGAGGGTCTCTGAGAGGTGTTCTTCAGGCTAAGTTTCAATCTTAATCAGTTTATCAATATTATAATTGCATGCTTTTTTAAATACTTGAGATAGAAGAAAGAACACTTTCATCTTGTAGCAGTTTTGTAATAGGAGATACAGAGTTGCAGGCATTTGCATCAGTTTTTCCACAGAATTTCATTCTCAGTGCTTTCTTGGGGGATTGCTGCAAAACCACTATTCAGTAGGTAAGAATAATACACACAAACACACAAACTATTGGAATTATTCTATATAATTCTTTTCTGAAAACAAGCATAGCATGGTCTTGGGCATATGGTGTGATTTTTGGGGTAGTCCTGTGTGGGGCCAGGAGCTGGACTCTATAATCCTAGTGAGTCCCTTCCACCTCAGGATGTTTTGTGACATATAGGAGACCAAAGCATCCTGCTACATTAGCATCCTTGAGGACCATAAGTCCTCTGTAAGCTCTCATTCTTTTCTCTGTAGAGGAGTGAAATATCTTTTTAGTAATAATTAATTCTGAGTTCTTATTCCTTTCAGATTACTCCTGGAAAAACAAAGCTGCTCGTCCTCCATTACCAGGTCCTACTTTCAATGCAGCAGGAAAAAACATGAGTATCTTCACTCGCCCCCCAACAATTCAGCGAGTGCATGGGAGAACAGACTGGGTGGCCAAATATGGAGGAAACAGATAGAAAATACCATCCTGTGTGGCTATTACATGATCTGTGAGAACCTGAAAAGCCTATTTGCTCCAGCTTTTTCTAAGACTATGCAACAGGAAAGAAGAAAAAAAGACTGTGTGTTCTATTATTTGTATAGCACATATAACACCATGTAAAATACTGGCTGTAAAGTAGGATGCAATGAAGTATTGTGCAACACGTATTGCCAAAACTGAGACGTAGATTTCACCCCATGTTTTCTACAGATAGATCTCCTGTTCTCGTAGTCTTTGCAACAGCTTGGGTTAGGGTTGTTCATCCAGTGCAACATCTGCTGCTGGGATGTGCTTGAAGCACACAGGCAGCACAAAGAAGGGCTGAAGCAGAGCAGCACCAGGCTTCCAGGTGTTAGGCTGGTTCCTTAGCAGGAAGACAAGAGTGAAAGCACAGATCGGGCTTTGTGAAGAGCATCAGTATCCTGCAAGGATTTCAGAACTCACTTGTAACTAAGAGTTACTCAGGGTCTGTAAGATACAAATATTCATGTAGCAATGAGAACTGAAACCCTTGTAATGGGACATAGGCAATCCACTGATAGATATTACACAAGGAAGGTCTAGGAATCTGGCTGATAGAGGGCTGTTGAATGATACAGCAACATTGGAAAATAGCTAAACAATTACTGAATACTACTTACTGTGAGGTAAAGCCCAACAATCAGATTCTGCTGTTTTAATTCACTTGTAGCCATTTTTGGTCAAAGATCTGTAGAGATTTATCTCTGTCCTGTCAAGAGCGTGTCACAGTGACCTTTAAAGAGCCTGAATCACTGCAGTCTGTCAGTCATTTTAAGGGTGAATTCGCCAAAAATGCCTAAATTATCATTAAACTCATATTTCTACATGTCTTTATTGGGTGATCAGACTAAACTACAGAGTTTGAATAGGCTGCATGAGGAAGACTATTGGTGTGTTCTTCAAAGACATTGCTTTCAGTCTTAGATCTTAAAGGCCAATCTAGGTACCTGAAAACACTCACAAAACTTTAATAATTCAGTCTGTCAGTGTTTATATGCTCATTCAGTACTTTCCCCAGCTTTTATGCTAACTTTTATAATAATATTGCCCAAAGGATTTTGCAATGTATAGTGAATTTTTTATTAGGATGTTGAGCTGGGCTACTTCTGTTAACAAGTGCATTTAGAATAAATGCTTTAGACTTTATAGTAACATTAAACTTGCCCTTTTAAAGTAAAAACTGAGTATGCTCTTTAAAGATGTAATGTTGTTAATGATGACTTCAAGCATTTAAAAAAAATAATTTATTTGTATGGCTTTTATAAATGAATATTAAAATCTAAACTCCTTTTGTTGACCCCAGTGTGTCATAATATATGGGTTACATTAACTTCCTGGAAAGCAATTTAATCTAAAACAGTTGTACCAAAAAGTCAAATATTTTCTTAGGAAAATTGCACCTAAAGAAAATGCCCCTTTTTTTTAATTCTGTCAGAGCTATGCGAGGATAGGGCTGGCTGGTTAGTAATGCACTAGCGAGTTTAATTCAATTGCCACTGGTCTAGGATTAAGTATTTGATATTCCCTTAGTACTAAGAGATGTCCCTATGCTACCTAAATGCATCTTAATGTAACTGTAGAACATATCTCTAACTTGCTATGGCAATGAAGAACGCCCTCAGACAGTTTGCAACAGCCATAAAAGCTGTGATTTTATAATTATAAAACAAAATTAATCACTCTTCTCTTGTACAAGACAGTTGAAATCACAGCCTGGTCAAGGAATTAAGTAATAGTGTGCCGATAGCTCACGTGTCTGAGTCAGTCACCTTAGAGCAGAAAAATAAACAGCTACTGTTTATGGCACTAAATATGGTTAGAAGAAACATGCCGTCCTTGGCACATGCTAATGAACCTTGAAAGGGCTTTGACATAACCAGATCAGTCTTTACTTGTCCACAAGCAAAGCATGACAAGTGTTGAATAATTCTTGTTGCAAGCAGCAAGAAGAGGCTAACAGGCTTTGTACAATCATTTAACTCTGATCCATTGGTACACATTGGACTGCTAGTGCAGAAATGCTTAAAAATTATTATATGCTAATAAAATTTCAAAGGGGTAAAAAGTGTGTAAGGCTAAAATTTTTCTCTTGACCCTTTGCCTGTATTACTGCTGTTTATCCTGAGCATGAGCATTCTACCACAAGTTCTAAAGGACTTCTACCAGCAGTTCTCAATTCAACCTATTGCTTTCCAAAGCTCAGGAAACAGCAGCAAGGGTTCACACTTTCATCTAAAGTATAAAAGCTTACCAACACACATACCTGTCCAGTTTTCTGCTTTCTATTGTCTTTATTCTGTTACAGACAACTGCAATTCAAATTCACAAGTTACCTGGCTTGAGACCAGCGTTATACAATTACAAAACTGCTGGATCATGGCTCTTCTCAGTTTATTGCAGGAGATGCATTTATGTTTGCATCCTACTCCTACAGAAGAAAACTGCTTCAACAGTAATATGAAGAGGCAAAAAACCTCCCCATAAAGCAGTTTAAGGAGAAGTATCTTAAATGCTAATGTCTGGCTTACTAACTTTTTCAAATTAGAACAAAGATGTGGGGACACCTGCCTACCAGTGCTGGGTCCTGGGCTGGAATTAGGCACTTAAAAGGGTCATATGTTAACAAACCATCTGCTGTCCTGCACACTCCTTATTTCTATGCAGGGAGGTAGGAGAAGAATGTAAATACAGGTGAACACCTGAAGCTGAACTCTTCAGGGTCATGAATAAGGGCTCTAAGAAGATTCTCTGAGCACAGTTCCCCATCCAGATCTGTCTGTGCTCAAGCCAGTTCTGACCCAAGCCATCTGGCCTGGGACCAGGCTGCTGAGACACTTGCTAGAGCTGCACCCATTCCTGACAGAATCTGGAGATTCTGCAGATCTGGAACCCAGTCTGACTGAGCTGACTCCTGGCTTGATCCCTGCCTCGTCCCTGTGACTTGCCTGGCAAGCCACCTCCCTGCTGGCAGAGCCTAGCTGTGGCCACTGGCCCAGCTCTGCGCCTCCTGCTCACACAGCACAAGGTCACTGCCGTGCCTGTTCTGCTGCAACAAGGGAGGAGGGAAGGAAAACCACTGGATGTGACCCTCCTGCCAAGGTATTACCCTGATACTCAAAGAATTCTGATCAACTCCAGAGTCTCACCAATCTAATGCACCAGCCCTCTTGCTTCCATCTCTCTCAGTACCAGGCACCAAAGAAAAAAGGTTGAAGAAATCGAAGCTCAGGATCTGTGCAAAAAGGGACATAAGTTAAATGTGACCAGAAAAGGGATACATTACCAACCATGTCTATCTTCCAGAATTTTTCTCTATGGGAGGTTTATATTTAGAATGATTTCAGGCATTAAGGGAATCAACTGAGGATAAAGACTGATGAAATAAGCCCTTTGGTCTTTAAATAAACTTTCATACAGTATTTTCTAAATCTAAAATAGATTATCCCCTCAGAAAACAAAACAAAAAGACCCAACAAAACCAAAAAGCAACCAAATAAAAAAACCCAAACCAAACAACCAAAAACCAAAACTCAAACTAAAAAATGTCAATATAATACTTGTCTGACTATGTAGCTGTCGCAGACATCTTAGGATTTTTTCTTCCTGAGAAGCTGAGAGGCTCCAGGAACAAAATGTAAACAATGGTTATCTGCTGCTGTAGAATGCAACAGGTGGATCCGTGATTGGTCTCATGTGGATGTTTGGATTTAGTGACCAGTCACAGCAGAGCTGGCTCTCTCTCTGTCCCAGCCAGCTGCCTTTGTTAGCACTCTTTTCTATTCTATTCTTAGCTTAGCTAGCCTTCTGAGATGAAACTTTTCCTTCTATTCTTCTTACTATAGTTATAATGTAATATATTTATCATAAAATAATAAATCAAGCCTTCTGAAACATGGAGTCAACATTCTCATCTCTTCCCTCATCCAAAAATCCCTGTGAACACTGTCACATTTAGTCTGTATGCTTTTGTGCTCTCCACCTCCCTCCCAGTTCAGATTTTTATACTTACAAGTTACTAGATTCAGGGATACAATAGATTACTTATACAATTCATGCTTGCAAATATATCCTGACACCCTGCAGAAAAGGCACCAAACTGTATCAATCCAGGTGAACAATTGGAGACAAAATAAGCTGTGTAGAACACAAAAGTTTGCAATAATAATTTCTTAGTTTATTTAAAATAAGTTTTTAATAAAGCTGTGCCTACAATTCAGCATTACCTAATAAAGCATATTTTTGATTTATGAGTAGTAATCTGTAAAAGTGAAATGAATGACATACAGCTGAACTTACAAGTGATTTAAAGGCATGGGTATGCATTTATTGCATTAAATGATTGTGTTTTGTGGGACCAAGTTCTAACACGCAGTGCTGGGAGAACAAACTCCCTGACTGACAAACACTGTGAACAGATAAACTGACATGAAAAGGGAGATGGAACATCATAAACACGTTTATTGTATTAATTACTAGTGACAAATCAGAAACTCCTCTCCCCTGCTTCTAGAGGTACACATGATTTTAGAAGGACAAGTCAGATGTGCATTTAAGCCTCAGTCCTGCAACTATCTGAATGCAAGGGCCAGGAGGTCTTTGCTGACACTAAGTTGCAGGACCAGAAGCTAAACTAATGCTACACTCATATTTTCTTGCTTGCTTTCAGTGCAGAAAATGTTAAGACAAATACCATGACAAGGGTTCTCCATGTCGGTCCTTTAAAAACACAACCCACGTGCATTAGGATGTGAAAAATACAATGCACAGGTAGCAGTGCCTTTTCCACTTATGTGCAGCACATTTAGGCAGTTGCATTTTGGGTTTCTCAGTCGTGTCTTCAAGTCACTTGATGCAGATTTATGGCTTAATAGGTTTTTCCATCATCTGCAATCCAAGCCGTCCAACCATCAGTAAACTGTGGAACAGAATAGTTGTTATAAAAAGAGGGAGGTGGAGGCAAAAATCCCATAAGGAACAAGGAGGAAGAAAACATTGACATTATTTCATTTAGCTGAACACCACCACAAGATTTCATTTTTCACAGAACTTACCATGTTACATTTTTAAAACAATATAATCCACAAATAAGCTAAATAAAATGCTTATTCAATAACACAGACAAGAACAAAGGACAGGTGGTTACCTGGCACCAGCAATTATCCCGGGCATTGCCTTTTTGGAGTTGTAAAATCTCATTCCCATAACAGTAGACAAGGTGCCAGATGCCACTGTTGAAAAGAAGCCCAGTCAGAACCATTTGACACAGAAATGCCAGGGCAGCATTGCCACACTCAGACACTGAGCAGCACCAACCAAACAGACCACACATACAGACAGGAATGCCTCCCTTTGGGAGTAAACTATTTGATTCTCTTCAGCATCAAAGCTGTCATTACAAGCTTCTCAGCAGCTTTGGTAAGCACACTCCGCTGCTCAGCAGAAGCGAGGAGATCTCACCAGGGCTGAGATCACGGTCTGATCACCCACAAACTCTAATCCTCTGAATAGGTCACTAGCTGTCCCTCAACCCTTACTTCCAAAGTAATGATTATTCCCTCAAACACAAGCAGGCTTAAAACTGCCAGAAAGCTGGGATGGTGACAGTATTCACTGTGTGGGAGGTAAATATTATTTACACTTCCCATTTCTCTGTGACATTCTGAACTGGAAAGTGGCAGTAAATACTACAACTGGAAAGAAAACAACCCCACTTGAAAATATGATTAGAAAACAGAAAGCAATACAAAGGATCAAACTGAAAGAGCAATTAACATCTTAGACATTACTGCAAATTATTTTATCTCTAAATGTAGAAAAGGAATCCCATCAACATTCACATGAAATTTACAGGGCCATTGTTTCTTTGAAGAAGAAAGGCAGGTGAAAGTGCAATATACCTTTTTCCAAAGTCTCAAGACAGGGTAAAAGGTATTCTAGAGATATTCTGTCAAGGTTCTATTTCTGCATTTCTCCCTCTGATGTTCTGGGACCAACTTACAGCTCTGCAGGAGCCACAGCTGCACATTACAAGGAGGGATGGAGGCAGAGCTGTACTGCACTGTGACACAGCATTGCTTTCAAGAGGTCCATTTGAAAACACTCCATGCACTACATCAGGATATACAAAAGCTGCTCATCCCTCCTCCATGACACTGCCTAAAAATCTGTGCCAGAGATGCCCAGCCACTCCCATAGTATGCCAGAGTGGAAGGACAGTTCACAAATGGAAATTTTGCTTTACACTGAGCTGCATTTTACGTTTCATTCCTTACTGATGAGATTGATTCTCTACAGTGGCTTCCCAGAGCCTTTCAGCACATTAGTCCTATTGGTTTAAAATAGTCTTACATCACTGTAAAGCTAAAATATCATAGCACTGGTAACACTATGGAGTAGTTACAGAACTAGCAGGATCCTCAAGAACTCATCTAGGATACTCTAGTGCCTAAAGGCACAATCAGTTCCTAATAGTGGTTTAACCTCAGATATTACACTCCTGCAGCAAAGGAACTCCCTGAGGTCCACCTGAGTGCTTCATAATACTTTTCACAGTGATTTCATTCTTCTCCTTCCCCTGCAGAAGATTTAACTACAAGCTTAACACGCACAACTTCTTGTAAGCTCTACTGAAAGCAAGCAGAACAGATCACTGCCTCTTTTCTTCAACATACTCTTTCTTTCAGAGTGTGTGATGCATTAGAACATGTACTGCTCCTCTGAGATGCTTGTGCAAACCACGGTTCCCTAAGGCCACATACCACCTGTCACACTGCTGTCACTATTGCAAAAATAGTGCTTATTCCACCACCACAAGCTAAAAACGCTGCTTCACAACCAAAAATTTTCCATGTATGTTTCCTGCATCGAATGTGTTGGTGCAACACATTACCTAATCTGGGAAAGAAGACAGGTGTTTCTCCCCAACTCTGGATTCACACAGGAGAAACAAAAATTGTGCTCTTACACAAGTACCTCCTGGCTGTGGGCAGGGGGTCCCGCCACCACTTACAACATTTGTATAGGTACAACGGCACAGGGCAGCTGAAACATGCTAGCAAAAACAAAGGTTACTGTTCCCACCGCTACCAGCAACACTCAGTATTCGGCAGCCCAGCAAACTTACCGAGGGAAAGCCACACATTCTTTGGATCTTTGGACTGCTGGTACGCGCCTAGTCCCGCTAAGCCGCCGAACAGCAGACCGGCAGCTAGAGACGGGACGCTGCCTTGAATAAAAAATAAAGCAGTCAGCGGAAGAACAGAGAGGCTGACACACAGAGTCAGCCTGCACGCCAAACGAAAACACTTTGCGACTTTGCCGTTCTAGTAAATCCACAAAATCAATCTAACTACTACAGCATTACGGCTTAGGTTGAGGGGTTTGGGGAGTTTTTTTAACACACTTCGCAGACCTCCGCGAGCACCGTTTCGTTGCACTTGTTTGGTGGCAGCAAGGACTGAGCGGCACTGGCGGTGTCACCGCCGGCAGCGGCCCCGCAGCGGGGCCGGGCGGGGCGGAGCGGAAGGGAGCGGAGCGGGGGCTGCCTGCGGGCACGGCCGGGACAGGGACAGCCAGGGCCACCAGCACCCACCTGCCTTGACGTAGCCCACGACACCGCCCGCCGCCACCAGCGCCGCGTAGCCGAAGCCCAGCCAGTCGTACTCCATCTGCGGGCAGCCGCGGAGACAGACCGCGCACAGCAGCGCAGCGCAGCCCCGACCTTGGGCCGCCCTCACGCCGCCCCGCCCCGGGGCCGCCTCACCGAGGTCCCGCCCCGCCCCGGGGCCGCCTCACGGAGGTCCCGCCCCGCCCCGGGGCCGCCTCACGGAGGCCCCACCCGCCGCCCATTACGGCGCCCGGGGAGGGCCCGCACCGGCGGCAGCGTAGTGGCGGTGCTGCCTCGGCTCCGGGAGGATTTGCTTGATTGATTGCCCATCAGTAACGCAGTTTTTCAGCTTTTCCAAGTCAGAAATGAAGCAGCAAACACCCACCTCCCCTTTTCTTCCCAGGCTCAGCATCACCCCGCACTGCCAGGGGGTGGGAGTGGAAGTTGCGGTCGGTCCGTAGCGCCTCTCCTGCGATGCTGCTCCCTCCTCGCAGTCTTGCCGTGCCCAAGCGTGGGGTCTGTGAAAAATGGGTATTTTATGTTTGGCTTTCCGCAAACATTAAAATGAGTATTATATGTGTTATGTTAGAAAGATATACTGAATTAATTTTTTTAATAGTGTGTTAAATATAGTTTTAGGTTATAACATAATGTTAAAATAGAAACTGTGCTATGTAACCTTTTAAAGAAAGGACTCGCAGCGAGATAGCAGCCACAGGACACCTAAATCTTTCAGAGAAAGAGAATTTATTGCTCTCTTATCAGAAGAAATGAACTTCTTCCCGCCTTGCTCAGCCATGAAGATGCCGTCAGGATTAAAAGGAAGAAGTTGATGCTGACCAGACAGAAGCCTTTGTTTGAATGGAATTTATGCATCATGTATGAGATGTATGAATATGCAACCAGCTATTAAGTGTTGATCCTCTGTTAACGTGGGTCCTTTTTCGGGCTTGTTTTGCCCAAAAAAAGGTACCTCCGTAACTCTTTGTTTCTATTGTCTCATATTGTCCTAATCCAAATTGTCCAAATTATTATTACTCTAATTATATTGCTATTTTTATAACCATTTTCTATCATTAAACTTTTAAAATTTTAAAAACAAGTGATTGGCGTTTTTCACAAGGTCCTTCCCACAGGAGACAGTCCTGCACAACCTGCCACAGCGCAGGTCCTTCCATGGGGTGCAGTGCTTCGGGAACAGGCTGCTCCAGCCTGTGGATCTTCTGCGTGGTCACAAGTCCTGCCAGCACGCTTGCTCCGGCGTGGGTTCCTCTCTCCATGGGCTGCAGCTTCATCTTCCTCCGGGGCACGTCCACCTACTCCAGTGTGGGGTCCTCCTTGGGCTGCAGGAGGATCTCTGCTCCGTGGGCTGGAGGGGGTTAGTCCACCTCACTGCGGGCTGCAGCACGGGCTGCAGGGGAACCTCCGCTCCTGCACCTGGAACACCTCCTGTCCTCCTTCTTCACTGACCTTGCTGTCTGCAGGGCTGTTCCTCCCAAAAGGTTCTCCTTCCTCTCTCCAGCTGCTAATGCTGTTGTGCAGTAAGTTCTTTTCACTTCTTAAATACATTATCACAGGGATGCCACCACTGTCGTCCTGAGTTCAGCCTTGGCCAGCAGTGGGTCTGTCCTGGAGCTGGCTGACTCTGCCCAACAGGAGCATTGGTCCTGGTGTCTCCTCTCATAAGCCAATCTTTCCCTGGAAACCCAATCCAGATGTCAAAAGAAGGCATCTGGATTCCTTGGCAGCTCTGCTGAGGATACCACACACATGGCAGAGCAATGGTGGCGTTGTGCTACAGGGCACAATCCCCAGCGCCATGTGGAGCAGCCTGCCCAGCACTGCACTGGATGCATTCCTTTGTCCTGAAGGCAGGCTTGCTAACTGGTGCCCAGTGCCAATTCACTCACTGACACAGGTATTTCCATCTTTCATTCTAGTTTGCACAAAGTAGCGAGCTTGGTCCGCTCACTTGTCATCAATGCTTTACACTATGTATACATTTTAACAAACTGATTGCACTATTTATACATTTTAACAAACTAAGGCAGAAGCATTCAGTGGTAATATAACTTTCCTATAATTACTACTTGACCCCCTGTCTATTTGCTAGTTATATCTCTCACTTATTATGCTAATCAGTCCACAGGTGCAACTCCCTCCATTTTAGTTCAAGCACCTAATCAAATCAGGTAGGAAGGTTTGGTGTTACCTACTTAATGCCATTGCTTTGCCTTTAGTGCCTATTTCTAGGCCTATTTCTAATGCCTGTTTCCAGCCTCTTCAGGTGCCCCTCACAAAAATGACATTCACACACCAGCCAATCGTTAATCATTCTTATGAGTAAGCTTTCATGCCCACATAGCAAACCACCACTGTGCTGGCAGTCACCAGCCCTGAGACAGCAGGATTTGCTAGGCAAAGACCTTTTCTTGGATGACCCTCTGTTACCAAAGGTCTGAATCTTCCCTGGATTCCTAGAGTAGGGAAAGGATGGAGATGGAAAGCAAAGCCATAGCTAGAGGGTGGTACTGTGAATCTGGAGCAATGAAAATTCGTCTTTGTTTAAATCCATTGAGAATGATTTGCAGAGGGTCATCAAAAGTGCCTCTCTGCTGCGGAGTAATGCCAGAAAAACTTTTTTTAAGCATTATGTCAAGCTGTTAATTAGATGTTTGTATCATCACAGGCTGGTTCCTGGTGAAAGCTGAGGGTGTTGATCTATTCCTGCACATCATGATGTAACACCTTATTGTGATTTTGAGACCATCCTTCATTATGTTTGCAGCACTTTCATTCATTGTTTGGTGCTGCTGATGCCACTGCTGACCTCACAGCTCACATAAATCAGAATCTTTGATGCTTTAACTGAATTAGAAACCAGTGACTGACTCAGAAGCCAGTGAGCAGACAGTCCTACTGGCTACTTCTGTTTTATGCCTCTTGTGGTTATGCTATGATTTATTCATGGGTGCCAATGCTTCAGCCTTGCATTTGTGGGTTTCAAAATGATGGGTTTGTGGTAGCTGTGTGCTCATAAATTAAGTGAGACAAGGTTTGAAGAATAAGGCAGAGGAATTGATACAGCCAACAGAGGAATGCAATATGCGAGAGAAAAAACCAAACCAGACTACAAGCTCACTAAATTGTGCTTGGATTTTTCTTTGTTCTGCATCTGTGGGTGCCCCTGGCAGTGTCCCCAGCTCAGGCTGGGTGAGGGCCTGATCTAGTGAATGAAATTCCAGCCCATGGTAGCGATTTTGGAACTAAATGACCTTTAAGGTCCCTTCCAACCTAAACCATTCTTTAATACTATGATTCTACATACACATTGCTTTCATTACTAAAGTGAAATTGGATACTTTGTTAAACATCTGGGGGGTGGTTTTGGTTTTTTTTGTTGTGGGTTTTTGTTTTGATTTTTTTTTTTTTTGCTCTGTCATATAAATAGAAGAAAAAGGAGGTACAGATGCAGGAGCTCAAGCCTCTCTGTGGAGGTGCACCACAGCTGCTGAACTCAATCACTGCTGTCACTGTTGTGCCGGGGAGTCTAACCTTCCTTAATATCTTTCCTACCAGACACCCCCTTCAGTTTTTCATCTTCCCCTGTCTTTTACTGCTATTTCAAATTAACACCAGTATGGTAAGGTCTCACTGGTTTCAATGCACTTCTTCAGTTTGGCTGCCAGAAATCATTGTTTTGTCTCCTCTACAGTGAATAACTGTATTGCTCTTTCTACAAAAAAAGAGACTGCTGAGGCAGGTGTGGCACTCAAAAATCAGTCACACAGTGAAACCAGATTGACTTACTTATAGAAAAGCATAACCTGGAGTAGCATTCATGAAAACAAAAGAAAACAAAAAAAAACCCAACAAAACTTAAATAATCTTAAATAACCTATGGACAGAAATCTGTGATGTTTTTCTGGATTCTTACTTGAATAGGTAATTTAACCCGGAATGTATCTGTATACCCATGAAATATCTGTATTTCTTCAGGTTCAGAGTGCTACATGCCATTATCCCCATCAATTTCAAACTGCCAAGCTCATTGCTTCTGCTGTTGACATTTTGCTATTTACCTCTGGAGTCTTAACAATGAAATGTGATGTTGTTTGTACTCTGGGCTACTTTAAATATTCACACAAAATGGTGAGCACAGCTTTATTTTATTTGGGATTTTTCAGTTTGGGAGATATTCAGCTTGTTAGACCAAGGAAGGGATGGGCTGGTCCCAGACTTCTCTTAAGTTCTTAAGTCTCTAGATCTTCCTAAAACTCTCTATTTGAAATAATTACTCACTCTGCAATATTTCTCTCTTTAGCTTCCTCCGTGACAGCAGGATAGCAAAGCCCTCTTCTCCCCTCTTCCAAATACTAAGCAGAATTTCTTCTCTGGAGGTAAGCTCTTGGTGCCTCTCTGCCAGAATCTGCATCATTAGGTGTTGACAGCTCTAAAAGCAGAACAAGCTGACTGAGGCAGATCCTGTCTGTTCAGAACTTTCCCCGCAGGTTACGAGCCACGCTCCAGGACATCTAAATGTCTTGTGTTCATGCTACAGAACTGCTGCAGTTGGCAATCCAGTTTGTTAAAAGACCCTGAAATTAGCAATGTTTTCATAAAGTTGGTGGTAAACTGCTGTTATTCAAGAGTTATTCTTTGGGCCATCACTGCTTGCTCAGAAGAAAGGCAGGAGAGCAGCACACAGTCTCTCTAGATTCAGGCATCCCAATTTTTACTGCTTTTTGTGCAGCTGACTGGGTCACTCAACAGTGCTGCTAACATGCCATGTGAATACAAGCACAACAGCTGAGGAGTAAGCATCCATAGGTTTGCCTCCTTGCTTTGTTTTTTAGGACATGATGACTGATAACCATGACTTTTGTCTTCTGTTTGCCACACTAAAATATTCTCAAGCCCCGTTTGTTTGGTTTTTTTTTTCTTTTTTTTCTTTTTTTTTTTTTTTTTTTTTTTTCCTTCTCTGCATCATATCGGTTCGGTTGAGATTTTGTGCATTTTACCAAGGGTTTGAAGGGACAATCTGCTAAGACGTTGGATGGCCTCCCTCTAGTGGCTGTTTCTGTGGAATTAAAATAGAGCTGTGATCTTCCAAGCCCTAGGCTGTGTTTGGGTCAACCACTGTATGCCACTAAACTGAATACACTTGGGAAGAAATCTTAAGAAATCTTATGCCACATCAAGATACAAAACAGAAACACTAGGTCATTGCCAAAGCTTGGTTACTCTTTTTCAGTCCTGAAAATACTTATCTTCCCCACTTTCCATCTCTCCCTGTGTCCTTACACAGGACAGCCTAAGGACACTGATGAATCAAAGTCTGCATGTAAATAATTCTTTTTAATTTTTTTTTTCCAGTTCAGTTAGTCAGACAAGTAAGACAAATATGCAAGCCCCTGTTTTTCAGACGTGGACTCCTGTGCCTAAATCCCTATCTGATTTTTCTAACCAGGCACACTGATCTAGTAAAAGATCTTGTTTGCTCTTACAAACCTTGTCCCAACAGATATTTAAAGAACAGGTATGATCTGGGAAATGCAGCACTCTTATTCTGTTTCCAGTAGTTTTCTGTTATTCTCTGTAGTAAATATCAGTATATTTGACAGAACCATATCTATGTATAGCCAGAAGTTGTATTTCTGTCTTTAAGATCTTGTTGATTGAGATTCATTACACTTGTCTTTTAGACACAAAAAGTTCCAGGAATACATGGCTATGTTTGTATTTTTGTAGGAAAAGACAGCAATGACAGGGTAGCAAGACAAAAGCTGGAGCTAGAAAATATCCCATTAAAAATGACAAAAATGGAAAGCTCCTGCAGCTGCAAGAGGAGCTTTGTCCTGGTGTCTCATTTTGGATCTCTCATACTTTGGTGTCCAAGTATTAAGTGATTTGCAGGCAGTGTGAAACAACCCAATCCAAGCTGCATTTACAGAATATCTCTAAAAATGCTGTCTCATGAGTTTATGCTCTGACACAGCAGAAATTAAGATTGCTACTGCTATTCTCTTGACTGTTTTTAGTGACATT
Source organism: Molothrus ater (assembly GCF_012460135.2). Taxonomy (NCBI): domain Eukaryota; kingdom Metazoa; phylum Chordata; class Aves; order Passeriformes; family Icteridae; genus Molothrus; species Molothrus ater. Next base: position 65,990,550 of record NC_050478.2, read on the forward strand.
GTAGGCTGGGGTGTTGTCACCTGAAAATACCAGTTGAATTTCCTCTGTCAGTGAAGAGAAACCAATACTTTTACCCACACTAGATTTTCCACAAACTAATTCTGGGTGCTATTTGTGCATTTTCACTGATTTCAATATAGTTGTATTGATGTGAAATTGCTGTCATTGAAGCTGACTGAAGTTCTCAATTTATTTTTCTCATCAATACACATAACTATGTTATGGATTAAGGATTTTTGAAATTAAATATTTGTTGCTAGCACAGGAAGAAAAAATGGAGAGAAACATACACATTGCCATGACAACTTCCATGGCTCTCTTCCATACCAATCCACTTCACCACTTCCACCTCCCCATCGTGTGCTGGCCATGGATCCTGGGACTTCTGAAACTAGGTAACAGAAAATCAAATAATTAGTTCTTTTAAGAGCTTTGTGTTCAGGTTTATGTGCACTCTCTGAGATCTTTCTCCACAGAACTGGGGTAAAATGCTTTGGAATACACATCAACAGATGCCTGGCTGCTAACATGGCTGTCAAGTTTCTTCACTGAGAGCAGCTTTCATTACAAAGACAAGATGTCAACACAAAAGACGTAAAAGTTTCATTTGCAAAATAAAATCCCTCTTCTACAGCAGCCTCAGTATAATACTGCACATGATCATTCATGTAACCTTCCCAACCAGCACTGCCCTCCAAGTGCTATTTGAACACTGGGCCACTAACACATAGTAAGTACCTTCACATGAATTTAGTGGTAAGCACTGGATTTTTGCTTTGGTTTTTGTTGTTGGTTGGTTGGTTGGTTTGTTTAAGGAAAGAGACTAACAGAACAAATTCAAGCATGATATAATTGGAAGGAATTATTGAAACTCAGTTATAGCCTATGATGATATACAATAATAGATACAGATTTAGGCAGATCACAGGACCTATCCAGGATATAAAGAGGTTTAGAGTTTATCCTATGCTTGTCACTAATTATCACCTTCTATTTGTCTCTAAAAACACTCTCTACTAGCCCAGGTTTTTCAAAGTCCCATCCAACCTGGTCTTGAACACTCCCAGACATGGGGCTTTCACAACTCCTCTGGACAACCTGTCCAGTGCCTCACCACCCTCACAGTAAAGAATTTCTTCCATATATTCAATCTAAAACCATGCTCTTATGGTGTAAAGCCATTCCCCCATGTCCTATTCCAATATGCCCCTATAACAGGTGCCTCTCCAGCTCTCTTATAGGCTCTCTTTAGGTACTGGAAAGATGCTCTAAGGTCAGCTGAGAGCCTTCTTTCCTCCAGGCTGAACAACCCCAGCTCTCTCAGCCTGTCTTCATAGGAGAGGTGCTCCAGACTTTGATCATCTCTATAGTCCTCTGGCCTTGCTCCAGCAGGCCCATGTCCTCCTCATGCTGGGGGACCCAGAGTGGATGCAGCACTGCAGGTGGGTTCTCATCAGAGCAGGGCAGAGGGGCAGAGTCACCTCTCCCAGCCTGCTGGCCACGCTGCTTTGGATGCAGCCCAGGATACATTTGTCTTTTTGGGCTGCAGGCACACACTGCTGGGTCTTGCTGAGCAACCAACACCCCCAAGTCCTTCTCTTCAGGGCTGCTCTCAATCCATTTTCCCCCAGCCTGTATTTGTCCTTGAGCCTGACCCAACCCACATGCAAGACCTTGCACTTGGCCTTGTTGAACTCCATGAGGTTTGCACAGTCCCATCTCTCCAGCCTGTCCAGGTCCCTCTGGATGCCATCCCTTCCCTCCAGCATGCTGACTGCACCACACAGCTTGGTGTCACCAGCAGATTTGCTGGGGGTGCATGCAATCCCACTGTCCCTGTCACTGACAGAGATGTTAAACAGTGCCAGTCCCAATACCAACCACTCACACCAAGTGCCATGCCACAAAAACTGACTCATGACTTTTAAAGCAAATGCAAAAAGGGCTGTATGATCCAACTGCAGAACTGCCACAGCACTTTGCCATAAACAGCAGTGTGTGTCAGCTATAACCAGAACTTAACAGATTTATTTCTCCCCTTCGGTATATTGCATTTACCAAATAAAGCAACATGCCAAAAAGTGTGGTTTTGTCCCAGGGAAAATTCAGAAAAATATTACTTTTTCACAGAAAGCATTAAGGTAAAGATAACACTTTATGAAAAAGAAAAAGGGACAGTGATGGCAGGGAATAAATGCTTTAAATAGCCTGGGATGTGCATTACCATTCCAATTAAAAATCTGTTCATAACAGATGGCAATAAATGTAGTGTGGGAGAAATTTTGGAAAATGCTGATACAATGGCAAAGCAGAAAGATATCTGACAAAACAGGAATGACCCCAGGACATCCACAAAAATACTGGAAGGCACTGCCTTCCAGGAATACAAACTACTGACTTCACATTATTCACTGTCTCCCAAATTGAGGAAATCAGGCATCTTTGTAAGTTAATTAAAAAGTAGGGTAAAGTGTAGCTCAATATGGGGAAAAAAATTAATTTATACATATTTTTCTTTAAATAGTTGCTTGAGTGACTGATTTCAGATTCAGAATTTTCCTGGGGTGCTGTTCTTAAAAAAAAACAGTTTGTCTGAGAAGTTAAAATAAATGAAAGTTAAAATAAATTTTGTCATGAGCTGCTCACTCTACTTCTGTTCACCTCTGTTCTCTCATTCCCTCATGGTTGGCAGAGTTTTGTCCTTGAAAACCAGGAATAGGAAAGAGCCACCTCTTGGGCAGCAATACTGAGCACTGCTCTGGAAACAGGTTTGCTGTCACCAGGCCTTAAGAGCAGCCACCAGCAGCACTGCACTGCTCAGGTGTGGAGAGAGCCACAAGGAGAGACGTGTCAGCCCCTCTGCTGCCTTTAATTTCATGCCTTTTCTTAGTGGTGGAGGTTGGGAGGAAGGAAAAGCATTGCTTCAGAGCCTGGACCTCTCTCACAGGACAAAGACAACACAACCCCAAAGGTAACATCCCCTCTAAGCCCTTCCCTTCCGTTTTTTTGCCATTACAATTCCAGTGTGAGCTGTTCTGCATGTGTTGACTCCAAGAGGCAACCTTGCATCTTCCCTTCCCTTTCCTCCTTGCATCAGCACCACAGATTATGAAGACAAACACAGGCAGCTTACACATGAGCCACTGCGCCCCCATGTCAGTAACATGCACACTTAAACCAACATGAGGCTGGAAATCTTGCAGCATAAAAGGCTGCTTGATTGGCCTTGACTTTCCAAATGCCATGCTTGTGATTCCAGGGTCAAACCTATCTACCAACAGGCTAATCTCCACCAGCCCCCTGAAACAGCCTGTGCTTCCCCTTCAGCATTTCTCTCTAGGCAAAGAGACAATTTCTTTACACTCCTATGCCACCAACTGATCCAAGCTTTTCTCCTGTACTTCACAAGCTGATGCACAGCAGTTTGCTCTTTAGAAATCTGCCGGAACTGTTGCCATCCTTGGGAATATTATTCTGCAAGACACGACTGAAATCAACAGTAACTTTTGCTGGGCACTGGAGCCATATATTTATGTTTGGGAAACATGCAGGGCTTGAGGTGGGTCACATATAAGTAGGCTGCAGTCTCAGGTTTGTTGTTGCTGGAATGGCTCCTGAGGTATTAAATGGTCTTTTTTCCCGGCCCCGCGCTCGAAGATGTTGGGATTCCTCGGCTCTGGTCCTCAAGGTTGTTTATTTTCTCTTATCTGATACATTCTTTTTCGGACCCGCTGAGATCTGTCCATCAGGTCGGTCCATGGCACACTGACCACCCTCAGGGCAGTGTTATCTTTTTATACTAAAAACTATGTGTACTTTATTTACAATAATTTTCCAATACCTATTACCTATGTTAGACATCTGTCTCTACCCTAAACCAATCCAGAAATGTCACCATCCCAGCAGAAGATGGAGGACAAGAAGAGAAAGAAGAAAGACAGGACATGTCCAGATTCCCCCATCTTGCCTCTTAAACCCCCATTCTAAATCCCTGTTCTAAATCCCCAAAATTCTACTTTTTCACCTTGTGACAAATTAGCTGTCATTCTATTCAAACCCTTGTGGCTTGTAAATCTTCACACAAATTTGGTAACTTTTTTCCATGGGCTAAGATCAAAGGCATAGGTGTTTTTGACTCCATGCCAAGGTCTCTGAGCCCCCTGCCAGGGTCTCAAATCTTCCAGGGCAACCAGAGGAATCTCCTGGGTTCCCACACTGCAGGACACTTACAATTGGCAGGCCTGTGCCCCAGCGCTGCCAGCCCCTCAGGCAGGCTGCCTGCCTTGCCAGCGGTGTGCCATGTGCCCACTCCGTGGGCCTTCAGAGAGCCCCCAGTGCCACCACTCACCCCCAGTGTGCCTCAGCAGCACAGCAGTGACCAGCAGCACCCAGGTGGCCACCACCAGCCCCTTCACCCACCTCCACCACAGTGCCCACACTCCCAGCCTTGGCACATCCCCGGACTGGCCAGCAGCTCCTGCATGATCCCATTCCTGAAACCAATGCCACGAGCCACCTCCCACAACAGGGAAAGGCAGTCTCCCCACCATCCACAACCCAGCCTCAATCCAGTGTTTAGGAAGATGGAGAGAAGCTGATGAGCTGTTGTGGGTAGGATGGAAAGGGCCACCTCTTAACCCTGTACAGCAACAGGAATTTGTCTGACCAGGTGCATAAGATGGCATGCAAGAATGATTTGCTCTGGAATTCTGGTTTGTCTGTTTTCTTGTTTGCCCGGCAAGACAAGTTATCTCACCTGACCAGGGAGGGAGGTAGCTGGTAAAGATGTGGGGGCATTCCTCAGAAGAAAAGATTTTCTTTCAAGATGAGTTTGCGACGATGGAGGAAAAAGAAAACCAACACCCCTCCTTAAATATGTACAAAGGCTCAATTTCACATTTTGCCACCAGAAAATTTTTATTTCAGTGGGATATGCAAAAGCAAAAGTGTGTGGGTGGCAGGGTGAAGGTTTAACTAAAATAAACTCAAGATTGTTGAGCTTCAAAGCAGACCTCAGAAGCTGGAAAGAAAGAATTGAAACACAGAAAAAAGCAAGAAGCTTATTTAAAACAAAGTGTTCTGATTTAAGGAAATGCATGTCATCTTCTTGAGCTGTTAGGCTTCTGACAGTCATAAGAGTGCTAAACTGCACCTCCTGTGTTTAAACATCTGATGGATAATAAGGAAAAGTCTCACTTCTAGTAGCTTCCTCTGATATGTTTTGGAGGAAGCTTTTCTGTGCTGTTTTTGACCCTTAAACTAAATCTAGTGTATATGGGAGTGTTGCAGTCCTGGTTTTGAGGAGCTGAATTCTAGAGGGTGGTTCAGGAAACACTTGCTTCTCCCAGTGGGAGTGAGCTGGACTTGTGGGGACATGTTGCGTGCCAAGGACAGGCAAGAGGAGAGCTGCTCTGCAGGAGCTGCCAGTGCCCACCCCAGCACCCATTTAGGCATGGTTCTGCCAATTTCTACCCTGGCTGTGTGCTGGCATCAGGGTTTGTATTTCAATGTGTGCAACACTGCTTTAGATGTGGTCAGATGAATTTGCTCATAGGTGAAAGGAGGGGATAGGCTCAGGTGGTCTGGTTGAATCTTCCCCCTAAAAAAATCCAGGGCTGTTGGCAACTCAGCACCTGGGAATGTGAAGAAAAGTCTCTGTTACTGCTGGACTGGAGTTTAGTTAGTTATGTGCATGAGTTATCACAGACATTACCTGATGTTATTGTTTAGAGAGAAAAACAAATCTTCCTTAAATTACTCTCATCTAATTCTGCTCTTCAAGGAGCTGTGTTCTTTGAAGCCTCTTACACCAATGTCTGATAGTTGAAAAGGTAAAGGAGAACCAAGTGAGGGAGCACAAGCCCATTTAGTGGCTGTGCTTTTACAACGAGTCTTACTGAAGACATATCCATCCTTATCCCATCATCACTAAGTGCTGTTTCAGTGAGAGGCAAACAATTGGTTGTGAAAAAAAAAAAGGATTATTCCTTTGCAGTACTTAAATTCCAATGACTGTGAATTGTATATAGACCAAAGCCTGCTTTACATTATATCTTCTCAGGTGAACTATAATATTTGCAGGGGGACTAGAGGACAAGAGTAATTTTTCACAATTTCTGCAATTAAGGTGTTTTTGTGATTGCAGCAATAGTGTTGCAACACTTTCCCTTGAGCAGGTTTTTCAAAAGAGGAAGGTTTTGATGGTGAGATTACAACAACTTCATGGGCATGAGACTCAAAAACAGTCACAGGAAAATCCCTATTTTTTAATACTTTATTCCTATGAGAAGTTCTTGCTCAATCAGGAAGTCTCATTAAAATAATGGGGAACAGGAACAAAAGAACGAGGATTAGTTATATGAGTAATGATGAAGACATAGGTACAAAATACCTTTTTTCTACAGCATGGCTTATTCAACCAGCATCACTGTCTGGAATCATATTTAAAAAACTGTGTGTCTCTGTCTGTCTGACTTTTGAAGGGTGGGGACTAAGCTAAAGAAAATGAACAATTACCCCAGGCAGAACAGAGCCACATTAGTTATATTAGAATGACGTGTGCGTTGCAGGGAAGGTTGTTCTCCAAGAGCCCATCTACAAATGACAGTGGGATGGAGAGGCACCAAAACGATTTTGAATTATTAAGTTGCTGTGGTGAAAAGTTCAGTGCAAGCTAAAGCATCTGAAAAAACCCACAGGTCTGTCTGTTCAAGCAACTGGCCACGTAAAAACTTAAAAATAAGGAAATGTCTAATGTGGTAGATTAATACACTAGTAGTGCTACTCAGAAACTTCTGGTATTTCTCTTTCATCTCACACTCACATCCAAGGGGTGTGAATGAGGTGTTCTTTGACAGCTAACAGCTCTATTTGGGACGTAAGACTGCTGCATCAGAAAAACTACAGTGAAGGACAACTCCCATCTCCCTTGTGATTCTACTGCCGCCACTGGAGACATACCTGTAGCCATTTTTCTTATTTTCCTGTATACCATTCAGCTCCCAACTGAGGATTGACATCAGATGATGCAGATATACTTTCAAAGTCTAGGAGTGGTTTAACTCTCCACCCACAAACAGAACTATCCACCATTTAAATTCCTTTGCAACAGACAAAATTTATGGCTATATTAGCAACCATCTTCCTGCCTGGAGAGAGCTGCTGTGAGTCTGATTCTTCAAGTTTAGACAGACATAATAAGCAACTGTGTCAAAGCCACTTGGAATTGTGGCTAGCTGTGTGGATCCTAGGAAAAGTAAGCACAAGCTAGAAGGCAACATCTTCTTCCATTGATTCCCAATTTTGGTGTCAGATTAGCAGCAACAAAAAATACACTGAAAGATTGCAGGTTTAGGCTGCTCATGTTCTCAGATGTCTCTATCTGATGGAAAGCAGCCCTGTGTTAATGTGATCTACCCCTTCAAATCATGAGTGGTCTGGGCTTGTGGGCTTGCACAGGACACTGTGGGCTACCTGCTCTAGTAATCAACTACCTCATATTCACACTGATGCAAAAGTTTGTCAGGTTTGTAGCAGGCAGTGACGGCATGCTGTGAGAAACAACTGTTCACTTTGAAAATTTAAAAAGGTTTATTAAACCTTAACAAAAATACAACAAAGGAATACATAAAGAAAAAGCTGCAATGCTCAGAACTGCCCTCATGAATACCATATGCCCAGTTCATCTTCAAGATGGATGCTCAGTCTTTTATACCCCTGGGGGTTGTATCAGCCAGCCCTGGCCCCTCCCAAAATCTGCCAGTCAGCTCTTCTTTGCAATTTATCGGTGGTTACTGCTTTCTTGTAACTTCATTGGAGGGTCAGGTGTTGCCATGCCACATCCCCTAAGCGCCAAGCTTTTCCATTCCCAACTGCCCCGGGTAAGGGACACGTGCAGCCTTCTCTCTACCTGTCCTAGACAGCCCCTGCTGTCTGATGGCAACAACACAGGGGGGGAAAGGGAACTATGGGGAGAGCAGAGGCCATCTAAATGACAATAACATAACTATACATCAATAAAGCTTTTCTTAATATTCACACAATACTTATCCCTTAATTGCCAATCACCTCATTAGCCATCTATAGCACTGCTATGCACCCATGTCGCTTTTGAGCTGGCACAAGAGCAGCTGTGACACGGTGCTCCTTTCCCACCCCCTTTCCCTGGGACAGATGCCCCACATTTTGGGGAAGAGAGAGGAACCACACATTAGTGTCTTTTCTTGCATGGAAGCTGGGAAGGGCCGCTCCAGCATGTCAGGATGGGCCTGCAGCCTTGTTCCGCAAGCAGGACAGAGCTGGGCACTGGCACAGGGAAGGGAGTGAATGGTGATTGCTGTGCCAGCCAGTAGTTACAGGCAAACTTTCTCTTGCAGCTCTCAGCCTGAGGGGATTGCTAAGCATTTAGCAACTCTTATATTTCCATTGGCAATACTCCCCGAACTGCTACCTTAGCCAAGTGCCTCTGAGGAGATGTGAGTAGTGGGATGAGGTTATTGATGCTGGGCTTAGGGTGAGATGGGAAAATCAATGCCTGGGTGTGAATGTTCTCATCCAGGGTTTTTTGGGGTTTTTTTGTGGTAATCAGGAACAAAGATCATGGATGAGTGCCAGACCCTGATGTCTCTTACACTTGTCATCAGGGAAGGAAAGCAAGAGGAAAGAAGAACATTGGAAAACTGATCCCCACAGCAGCAGCAGCTGTTGAAGACATCCTATTAAAGCAAGTAGGAGACAGCTCCTCCGATGTTTCCCAGGCTGCAGTAACAGTTCTGATGTCTTTCTAACAGTGCACAGAGGACAGAAGCCAACTTGCCAAGGAGCTGTCAAGAGGGACTCCAGAAAGGGTAAAAAAGAGCTTCTGGTGCTCAGGCATCTTGTGCATGCTCACTCTTAGCAAAGAGATCAGAGATGACAGTGGAACCACATTCTGTCATTCCAAAGGAGAGCCAGTTCTGGAAAGCAGTTCAGTCCAGTGCATCAGACTGGGAGTCAGTGTAGCGGTGCTGGCTTTGCCCGTGGTCTGCTTTAATACACTGGGAATATCATTTCACCCTTTTTGGCCGGTTCTGTGAATGGAAAATAAAAGCACTGATCTCCCTGGCAAAAGCATGCTGGTGTCTCTGAATGAGAAGTGCTTCTATTACTTCTTGTGACCTTTATTTTCCCACTTGAGCAAGGCATAAATTCCTGGTGACCAGCAGAGATGGATGTCAATGGACACCCCTGCATACCCTGAGGGATTGTTTGCAGGAGACTGCTTGTGTCCCAGATCATCCATATGCTGTGACTATATGGCATGAAAGTGAGGGCAGGAATTTGGCCTGGAAGAAGTAGGGGGGCTCAGTAGCACGGCCTGGGGATGCACCCCTCTCCCATGGCCATCAGAACCCACTTTCTGCTTTTTTTTCTTTTTTCGTTTTTTTTTTTTTTTTAGAGGAGGAAAGGTGTCCCAGTGGTAACACTGTGGCCACTGACCTGCACTGTGGTAGTGCGTGCTTTTCCAGAGTCCTGGGGAAAGTCATCAAGGGCCATTTCAGACCTACATACCTTGGAAATACTTTCTCTTAATTCCCCCATGCTTCTCTTTCTTATCTGAAAGGTGACTTTCAAGAATTTTCTGTCATGCAGGAGTCATGTGCAAGATAAGCAGCCTGAGATAAATACCAAAGATAAGTTAAGGCTGTTATTTGAAAACCAGTTGAATAGGATTGAAAGTCTTTAGCCTTTAAGGGGGTAAGAAAAAGTCTTGGTCTTCATTACATGACTCTAGGCAACAAGCATGCTATTTTAAGATTTGTGGGCAAGTCTTGTTTTATCTTTTATCTGAACTGAGATTATTATGGCTGATACTGATACTGCAAATAACTGTTTGGCTTAGCTCTTTCATGGTATGCTATCCATCCAAACTGGTCCTTAAATGACTCCTCTGCTTGCCTGGAGGCCTGCAACTTTTTGTTCTAACAGCTGGATCACGTCCTGAAATCATTATCTCCCTGTGATGTACCTGGAAACTTAAAGGAAGTGGCTTGGTCAAACTTGGACAGGAGTTTTTTGTTAGAGCCTAGAACTGAGTCCCAGGCTAACATCCCACACACTGAGAGGCATCACTTCTCACCCCAGAGTTGCCCAGCACTCTTGGATCTGACTTGGATATATTCAGGTGAGTGTCTGACTGAGTGTTTTCCTTGTAAGTTTGGGTTCAAAATCCTGTGCAACCACAGCCTCTGAGCACGTCTGTCAGAGCCACTTTTGGACAGGCAATCTAATGTGATGGCAAGGAAAAAAAGGAAGAGGAAAATAAACATATGTGCTGTGGAAATCGTACATCTTTCAGACACAAAAAGAACAATCACAAAAAAATTGTATGCCCATACTGGAAAACATGCAGGGATTATCATGGAAATAACAATGAAATATGCAGGCTATGTGAGCTACATAGTGCAGTACAACAAATGTCAACCACTTAAAGCTTTCTGACTGTGGAGAACATATCTGGTCCCAGGTTTATGGCTTCTGAGGCAATGGACTGTAGTAAGATCACAGCAACCAGCTTCCTGGAAAAGTGATCTAGCTACAAATAATACATGCTCGTAATTATTCTATAAATGTCTCAATCAGTAGCTACTTGTGCTTCTTGTGCAGGCCAGTTGTAAAATACAGTTAACAGAAGAGCATGCACTATGCTCATGAAGTTATGTGATAATTTGAAAGTTAATGTGCTCTGTCTTTGTAACTGCTCCCTATGTTTATTTCCCACAAGTTACAGCAGGGAAGAGGTGAAGAGAAAGAAAAAGACAGGAGAAAAAATTTACCTGTGCTTCCATTCCTCATATCCCTGCTTTGGGCTGCTGGGAAGCTCTAGGCAGTTGGGAGCAGTGGAGTCCTGCCAAGGTGCTTCTAAAACCAGCATGCACGAGGATGAAATCCTGCTCATCTTCCAACCCTTTCCCAGTCATGCAAACAAGGTGAAAGCAGCAGTAAACACACACAGTAAAGATGAAAATACTGGTTCTTATTCTGCTTCTCTGCATAAATTCTTGACCTTGTACAATTAAGTTTAGGCAGTAGTTATGAGTTACATGGGTTTTTTGCAATTGCTATGGGACAGCTGATGTGTGTGGTCCCTTAGGAAAGCATGTGAAGAATAGAAGTCGACTCTAGCCTGAATTCAGATTTTCTGGGAGGAACTGACTTCAATTAATTGAAAAATAGAATTTCCCACACCAAAACGAATGTCTTGTACAAAATTTCTTCACTACAATGCTTGCATAGATTGCATATTTTAATCTTTTTTGCTTCTCTTTTCATCATCTCAGATTTTACAGATGAATCAGCTAATATGTCCAAGGATTTCTGTTTGGACTTAGATCCCCAGGTATCTTTCTGCTAAGACATGGAACAGTAGTGCACATTCTGGACAGCACAGTCACCTTTCCCTCAATGCTCAAAAAGGGCCAGTAAGACTATTTGATAGATCAGCCTTATGTAACAATTCAATTTTTCATCTAGATTTTTGATTTCATCAAAATCAACTTTAGATAATGCTTCTGCATCTGCATGTGCACCTGTGAAATAGAATCATAAAATGGTTTGGGTTAAAAAAGATCTTAAAGATTTTGTAGTTCCAAACCCCTTTCCATGGGCAGGGACACTTTCTACTAGACCAGGTTCCTCAAAGCCCCATCCAGCCTGGCCTTTAACATTGCCAGGGATGAGCCATTCACCACTTCTCTGGGCAGCCTGTTCTTTTGCCTCATCACCACCACAGCAAAAATTTCCTCCTTACATGTAATCCAAACCCACCCTTTTTAAATTTAAGGCCATTCCCCACATCCTATCACTGCATACTCTTGTAAGAAGTCCCTCTCCAGCTTTGCCTATGTGTGAAACAAGCACAAATGTGTGTATCTACAGAAAAAACAAGTGGAAGAAATCATGCTCACCTGTGATCCTGCAGGGCATCACCCAGGAGTGCCCCTCAGGGCTGTTGGTGTCCTCAGACCATGCCAGCAGATGGAGAACACGCTGGTCCTGCAGCATGAACCCCACAAAGAGCCAGGTGATGGCCATGGACACAGAGCCAAAATAGGTGGTCAGATGGACATCTGCACAAAAATGTCCACAGCATGAAAGAAAAGCAAGAGTAAAATTGCTCCCTGTGCACATATTTGGTGCAGGTGGTGACGTGGGGAGGTGGCAGCACCCTGGGTGTGATGTCCTTGCCCCCAAGGCCCTTCAGCAGCTGGACGATCTCCCTGTTGTGCTTTAAGGAGAGGTCCTGACCACAGGTGTTGATTAGGTAGCACCAGGGCACGGCCAAGGGCAAGCAGGTCTCTCATGCAGTGGAGGTCAGCCCATGGGTGGGAGGTGCTGCCCTAGTCCACCCTCTTTGCCCAGGAAATGAGGGAGGCGCCGAGAAATCAGCACTGCCTGCTGGAAGGGAAATGGCTCCTCGAATGACATCCGCATGAACACAGTAGTCATTCTGGAGCATGAACAGCTCCCTGAAGAAAAGCTCGAAGGTCTCAAACTCTTTTTGCAATGTCATGAGGTAGGAAAGGTGCAGGCAGCCTCTTCGCTGCAAGGGCGCAGGTGATGCGGTGGCTCTGTGTGACATACTCTGTGCAGTTGGGTTCTCTGAGTGGCATTTTCCTTCAGAAGGACACCTTGTCGTCAATAAATGCTTTACAGGCTTCTGCTAAAATCAAGCTCGCTGAGAAGTTCAGCCTCCAAAGAGGTTTTTGTGCTCGCAAATTAACAGTAGAAAACAAATGGAAATGAAACACTGTGACTCAGTACAGCAAAAAGGCAATATGTGTGTTGCACAGAGGAGCAATTCATTGCTCCTCAGAAAAAGCCTCTCTTGAAATACAACATTAGACACCACCAACAGCTTGTTTTGATGGCTGTGCTCACTTCCTGCTGGAGGACTCATGTATCCATCTGATGCAGAGTGTGCAGCTGCTGCCCTTACTTTCAATATTAATAGTTGCACAGTCATCACTGATGTAGAAACAGTGTAAGTGAAGAACAATTTGCAGATGCTGCTCCACAGCACCCTGAAGATTAAACAGACTTATTGCATAATTACTGTCTTGCAAATAAGCAGCTGGCACTTGTTTCAGAGTGTCCCCAAATTCAATGTATGGGTATGTTCTCAACTGCTTCCTCCCCACTCTCCCTGCATGTATCATATAGCTGTTAAAATTTCTGTGCATGTACCCTATGACAGAAAAACCTCATCTTTTTCTCATGCCATTCTATTTTTTTACTTGTAGGATTTTTTTTAACCACCCCAATATGTCAGTCATCACTGCTTCTGAGTTGTGAGACTTGTAACATGAAATAAATACTACTTCAATGTGTCTCAATGGCAATTACACTACTAGATCAAGCATATATGTAAGCTATTGTGGCCTTTCTGCTCTTTGATATTCTGGATAAATACAATTTCTAGAAGACAATAATCAGAAACCCAGTTCAATACATACCATTTTCCAGCCAAAGAACACAGGATGAAGAAGAACCACTCATGCATGTTCCATCTCTTCATTTCTTTCTTCACTATTCTTCATTTCTCATGTAAGGCCACCAACACTCACATATAAGAAGAGAATTTTTTTTGCCTTGGTGTAGAGTTATGTCACAGCTTATTTCAGCAATATTTTCATTTGCAAATTTGAAATCTGACAGACAGTTTCTACTAAGAGTCACAGATGACTTGCGATGAGCTCCAGGTTTACATCTGTAGGAGTGTTTGAGGGTCCCCAGGATGAGGAAGAGATGAGAATCTTGACTCCATGTTTCAGAAGGCTGATTTATTATTTTATGATATAGATTATATTAAAATAAAATTCTATACTAAAACTATACTAAAGAAAGAGAAAGGAGACATCAGAAGGCTGATGAAAGAAAGGAATGAATAATAAAATCTCGTGACAGACACCGAGAGTCCAACACAGCTGGCTGTCATTGGCCATTAATTAAAAACAATTCACATGCAACCAATCAAAGATGCACCTGTTGGTAAACCATCTCCAGACCACATTCCACAGCCATCAGATAGTTATTGTTTACGTTTCATTTCTGAGGCCTCTCAGCTTCTCAGGAGAAAAATCCTAGCAAAAGGATTTTCATAAAATATGTCAGTGACATACATCCATCACAAGGAACTGGGTTAGCACAACCTGCTATTTAAACAATTTAAATTAACCCTAGGCTTTCTGATGAGACATTTTTATTTCTAAGAACTGTGTATACATCTGGTATAACATGCTTATGCAATGAGAGTTTGACATAGCTCTGACTAAAGTGAAATCCTTGGTAAGTCTCTTTGTTCCAGCTGTGAGTCTGTTCATGTGAATCTCCTGCCATGACACAGCATGTTTGGGGCACGCAAACTTTTCTCAACATCACATTCTTTTGCTCCAATGTGAAGCAATGCTGAGGCAAAACCAGTTGATCTGAGATTTTGCCAGTGAATTTTCTGAGTGGGCAGTGCATTTTGCTACAGAGGGAGAAATGCTGCTGCATTTCATACAACTTGTTAAAGGTGCACAGATCCTGACCTGAGACCACTACCCAAGTGGAGCAATGAAATGCACAGCAAACACCAGCGTGAGGGGAAAACGTGTCCCAGCTCAGTCACTGGTGAATGCTGTCCTAGGGAGCACAGACCTGCCCAGAGTGCTTTCAACTCCTTCCTAATTTGATTGTTACACTGAATTATATCCAGGAACAAAGACCACTTCCCCGTCTGACACCTCAGAAAGGCAAATTGCCATGACAGCTGGTGACTATGAGACCAGCAGCCTCCTGCTGTCCTCTGTGCATTCCACAGGCTGTGGAGTTCATAGCCTTCCCACCTCCTCACTGGGTCAGCGGCCTGCAACACCATTTCCCCCCTTCTGCCACAGTCTTAACACAAGATCTCCTTCCAGCTGGAGTTAGGAGGGTGTGGAAGGAGAAAAGCAGGGGGAAAGATGCCAGTATTCCTGCAGGAGTCAGGGTTTCACTAAGAGGGGTCTCAGCTGGGGGCAGAGAGCGCAGGTAGCTTTCCTGAAATACAAAGGCTGAGATCTTTCAAGACATTTGGATGTCTTGGAAACTGTCAGATCTTTTAAAACTGCAGTAATCTTTTAAAACAGTGTATTCTGCTACACAGGTAGGAAAGCTTTATACATATGAAAGGAGATTCTTAGTTGTCGAAGCCTGCATTACTAGCATGGTCCATATGAAACAAGTAAAGCTACATGCAGAAAATGAGATGAGTCTGCTCTTCGCAGGAGTGCGATGCAAGATTTAATTTTTCCTTGGTGTGTTTTGTTGTTGGTTTGTTGTTTTTGTTTTTTTTTCTTGCACAGACATTGCTGCAACACCTTTGCAGAAATCCAGAACCACTGTGATCCTTTGGTACCAATAGCCTTGGGGGAAAGAAGGCTGCATGCTTGGCGGTACTTCTTAATCCCAGTGCCTCGATTCTCTGGCACAGTTAATATTTAGATACCTGAAAACATACATGTAAACTATAGCTGTGGGAAATCAAGCTGTCAAAACCTTTGGGGTTTTGAGGGACTTTTTGGGTTTCTTTTTTAGTTCTGCCTTGTGCTGCTCTGTTGTGAAATAGACCTGTGCTTGAATTATAGGCAAAAAATCACCAAACCAAACTAACACTCCCCACCTCAGGAAAAAAAAGCCAACACACAAACCAAAAAACCAAACAAAAAAAATTCCAAACCAGACCCTGTCAAACAAACAAAAAAATGTCTAAGTCACATGAGCCACCTCAATGGAAAAAGTAGTTTTCAGGTATTGGTGTTATTGATTTACAGACTCATCCAAAGTTCAGATGCAAGAGCAGCCAAATCTAGATATACATCTGAACCGTATTATGGCACCAATTACCACCAAGGTACGAGGAAACATCATGGGGTCCTGGCTTCTTCTGTTGTACATTGTATTGGACCTCTGCATATCTTGGGTACAAGAACAGAGTTATGGGACAAAAAAATAATAGATTATCGAATTTACCATGCAATTAAACAAATTGTAAAAGGGTTGTGTAAAAGGGTTCTGTGCTGGCAGAACTCAAATTGCTGCTGACTGAGATTTGCACTGCCACTCCTTTCTATTGTTCCCTGGACCTGCATTGAAGCAATTTTCTTTTAGCATGAGAGGAGTTTTTGGTGTGGCTCCTGTAGTGGAAAAATACTCCCCAGTAGGATTGGGGATTGAAATGTCTTCCATGGGGATGAATGGGAATAGACCTTTCCAGACAATGAGGATATTATCTTAGGAATAGAGTTAGTACTCAGTAAACTGCTCCTGGCCTTAACGAATATAGGTAATTGGTTTCAGCTAATTTGTTAGCTAATTAAAAAGCAAGATGCACAGTTTTTTCACATTGGTTTTGAGTTCCTGTTTGGCCTCAGTCAGTAGCAACGAATGTGATGCATTCCATGTATATTTGGAGTTACTTGGCATTTTTTATTCTGTTGTGAAGACAAAACCATCTGTAGGATGATGTTCCTTTTCCTGGCCCTCTCATGCAAAGCTGTCAGTTTGAACTGGCACCACTGTTAAATTCACAGTGAGCCTGTAGGGAGCAAACAATTTTTCCTCAGTGTGGTTTTTCTGGGAAGTGCACGTAGCCACAGATTGCTGTTTTGTGCCCAAGCAAAGGATCTCTTCATCCCTCACACCTTCTGAACTGAATGAGATTAAACTACTTTGGTCTTGGTTTGGGATGTCCTACAGTGTGCATGGTCTCTCTAAAACTCTTGCCTTGGAGCAGCCCTGCCTGGCAGGGGTCTCCTCTAACACGAGCCTTACTCACATGCCCTATCTGAGCCAGAAGGCTGGAAGCAGTCAGCACAGGGGAAGTGAAAGCAGACTCTGAGCACAAGAGCAGTCAAAATTTATTCCTATCACTCCTCTGCCTTCAATTTTTCCTTGTTCGTAGCAGTCCCTGCCCTTCCTGCACTTCCCAGGCAGCCATAATCTGAGTGTTGAAAGAGAAGAAAACTCAAACCTACCTGAAGCAGGAGTTCCCAGGCGGGTGCACTGACACCGGACAGTCACAACACAGCAGCACAGGCAGCGAACGAGAGGAGAGATGGAACGACACATTGAGGCAAGTGCTAGCTCAGCTCACATGGTCCAGCAAAGCCATTGAGTAATCTAATTGCACACAGTCAGTGAGCACATCTGTCTGCACAAACAGCAGGGGCCAGACAATGCATCCATCTCATCTGCCTTTGTCTTGCTGCCGTCTCCAGCTCCAGACACAGAGCCTCCCACCCTGCAGGAGCTTTGCTGCTTGTCTGCATTTGCAGCAGACTTTCAGTACAAAGGTTTTGGGAATAGGTAAGCTCCTAGCCTCTTAGCAGAGAACATTTTGCAAATCAGAATTACTTGTGCTCCAAAGCACAGCACTCGACAGCTCCCTCCTCCAATTAATTTCCAACAGGGATATGTACTCACCTCTGTGCAAACTACTCCTCATCACCTGCTAAGGAACAACAGCACGGCATCCTCTTCCCTGCTCATTTATCCTCCTGCACAGGGAAAGCAAGACATAATTAAACACCTCCTAATAGAGGACAGGCAGGCTGTGGTGGTGAAGCTGGTTTTAGCTGGTTTTCTTCTGTAAATATGACTAGATTTTATAGCTGACACTGGTGTAGTCAAGGCACAGATAGGGATCTCTTTTCTCCCTGCAGATTAAAATCCACATTATTGTACAGTAAAGTACAAATGTACATGTGCAGCTACCATTTGCCCTGGAGGAGTGTCCAAAGGCAGCTTACAATGGGTTTTGCAAACATTTGGGCACTTGCTAAGTTTATGAGTGTGAACCTGAGGTGCTCCCCTCGATGGTGTTAGACCCTCAGAGACGTGTCAGGGCAGGGCACTGTCCCTGCAGCCTGGTGTCTGCATGGCCAGGGGGCTGCTCCCAGCTGCAGGTGTGTTAGCAGCCAGAGGAGCAACCATTTGCAGGTTGGGAGTCACCTGCTCTGCCAAGCCAGTCTGACAGCCCTGTACCACAGCCCTGGTTGCTGGTACAGGTAACTGGCTGTGTCAGAGAGAACAGATACATGGATCAGATCACTGCTATTATTTTTAATGCCTCCGCTAAACATGTAGCATTATCATGCTCTTTATTCTGACAATATAACTTGTTGCCAGGTACAACATGAGCAGAGAACTCGTAGGGATCTAGAAAATGCCTACTGTCAAGAATGACTGAAAAGATATATATGTTTATTATGGCATTAGGAAAAAAAAAAGGTGGGGGGGCAGGAAGTCTTCAAATATGTAAAAAAGGTAAACCAGAAGCAAATTCTGGTTCAAACAGGAAGGGAGTAGCTGATTCTCTCTGTTCTCTGTGCATAGGACAAGAACTCATCATCTTAGATAGCATCAGAAGAGGTGAAGATCAGACATAATGGAAGCTTTGTAGTGATAAACAGTTAAATGTGGATTAGATTGTCTGGAGAGCCTGGAATTTTCCGGATGATGGTTTTCATTGGCAGGTTAGGCGTAGCTTTTTCAGCAGTTTTGCAGGTCATACTGGTTCAGACCTGGTAATTTTCTAGGTCTTTTCCAGCTTTCTTTCTTCTGATGGTCTGTATTACAGTACTGTAACTTAGCTGTAGCTGGGCTGGGGATCCTGTTATACTCGGCAAAGGTAACAAGAGAAGTTTATCATCATTTAGAAATAGGCTCATGATGTCTGCTAATTGCTTTTAACACTGCAGTTTGGTTAAAATCGGGACACTCCTTGACCATTCATAAAGAAAAAACGTTTCTGATATTTGTGATTCATCCTAAGGATAAAGAAAAATCATTTAATAAATGCTAAGTCTAACAGTTTACCTATTGACAGGTATTTCACATCTCTTTTCTCATCTCAACACAAATTAGCTTGATCACTGTTCCATTTATTTTTCCCCTCACTGAATTATCAGGATTCTTTTTCAGAGGGCTGTAGTAGGTGTCTGCTGTCCTTAATGCCTTCCTACCTAGGAGAGATTTTTCAGTAGTTTTAGGCAGAACCAAGCCAAGACTTGCCTTGGAAAAACATTTTTCTCCTCACCATCAGCATCTTTTGGGACTCTGGAACCTCCCAAAGGGCTTTAGGATTGAAAGCAACCCCATCACACTGCACTGCAAGTCTGCTGAGGAGATGATGTTAGACATCCTTGACTGTTGGAGCCTGCCAGGTTCTTTGTGGCTAATGAGAACCCACTGGCAGAAGTACAAACCCTGGCTGTTGGGGAAGGAAGCTGACCAGTGCTGCACAGCTGCAGTTTTCTTCCCACCAGTGGAAAAGTCACCATTTGTAGCCCAAAGTCTTTTCTTAAGATTTAGCCTAAGATTTTCAAATTCTGTTGTCTTGTTTTCCCTTTGGAGACTTTACTGTGTGCCAGGGTCTCCTCACTAATAACCAGGAGTCTGGGCAAAGCAGCCTGTGCTGCTGAGCCCTCCACCTCACACTGCCTGAGCCCCAAAAGTTACCACAGCTCTAATGTGAACACAGGGGATCCTTTTCCCCCTGTCTTTGCTGTCCACAGACATATGGAAGCCTGTATCACCCTTTTTAGAAGGAGCCCTGCTTTAGGCTCTATCAAGTTTTCACATCATCTCCACATCTTTTTCCTGGTTATCTTCTGGAGCTGTCAATGAGCGCACACCCAAAACCGCTCAACAAAAGCCTCGAACTTCACTCCTGAGTGTTTCAAATTGCCAAGCACCTTCCTGTTTGCTTTTGCTTAGGGTGGAGGCTCATGTTTATGTTTTGGTCCCTTGTTCAACTGCTTACACAAAAAACTTTTATGGCTGTCTTACGGGAAGGGGAGTGGCTGCAATCACCATTCCTCATGGGGCTGAAGACAGACCCTGATAGCATTAGTGAGGCTGGGACAACCTTGTCTTCCCATACTGGGTCACTGGAAAGTCGCCAAGACAGTTATAAAGGGGCAAAGAGGCCAGAAAACTGCTGGAAATCTCCTGCCTTGCACAACATCGCATTCCTCAGCTCCTGCAGCAGCCATGTCTTGTCTGGTCCTTTCCTGCTTAAACAACTTCTCCCAGGCCAAGGTTTTCTTACTGGATTGCCCAGTTACTATACTCACCTGGCAGCTGGTCTCCTAACATCTGTTTTCTGTCCTGAGACAGGTTATTTCACAGTGCTTTCTGGAACCTTTCTTTTGTAGCACATCTGGATCCTGCTTTGAATTACAATTGTACTCTGCAGTCAAGATTCTGCAAGTGTTTGTTTCTTCTCTTCCAGTTCAGCTCAATTTCTGTTTGGGAACTACTTACAGCTTCTTGGCTGTCACTCACACTGAGAATGTTCCTTGGCCTGGATCCCAAGCCTTTATTTAGGTTTAGGTTTTGCTATACTACTTTTTATTTGCAAAGAATGTACACTTTTCCCTGTACCTACAGCAATCAGAAGAAAACAGGCAGCTTTATCCCTAAGCCCCTGCTTATTCCATCTCTGTGGGCTCTGTTACACATCTGGGCAAGTTCATGGCAGAGAACCATTTTTGGATACACCACAGTTATGTCCTTCTCAGAAGATCCTGGTCTACAAATGGTTGTAGGCTGGGAAGGGTGTCATGAAAAGTGCCACATCTGCTTGCACATCCCTTTTGCTCTTCCAAAGACCTCAGCACCTGCTGGGGACACAGTACCAGTCTGGGATGTTATGACTCTCCTGAGTTCCTGCTCCATCTCAGGGATGCACAGATGATTGCTTTTCCCACTCTCAGACCCTTTTCACACACACAGACCTCCTCAGCTGCAAACACTGTCCTGCTCTAGGCATTGGTTGTCAGTAGCTTCTGAGATTTCACCAGGTCAGGTCTTGCTCAGGACATTACATGAGCTCAGTGTCTTGGATGATGGCTTCTGTTGTGACTAAACAGTGTGGGAGTCTGAGTTGCTCCTGGTGGTCAGCCTGAACAGACCTCTGGAGAGACATTGCACCCCTCAGCAGGCTCTGAGGTCTCTTTCACACCCAGATTGCTGTGTCCAGCATGAGCCATCGTGTCCTCTAATCAGTACAGCAGTTCTGGAGTAACTTGGTGTCTCTGACAGAAAACAGTGGTGGATTTATTTGGCTGTATTCATACAGTACCATATTAAAAATTTCAGCTGGGCCATCTCATGGCAGAAGTAAGACTTTTTCCAGGGGCATTAGCTATGGGATCTCCAGAGTTATAGCCACATTAATCATGAATTCCCCAAGAAACTGCCCTACCCCATTAAATACACTGGCATATTTTTTAATAAGGTCACCTGCCTTGTGTCAGCTGAGATGGAACAATTCCCACTTTCATTACCAGTTTGATCAATTTAATATCCAACCTGCTCAGGGACTAAGCTCTGGTGATGCTGCTGTGTGTACAGAATGAAATTTTTGGTGTTTTACATCCTATTTGATTGAGTCTTAAAGCACATCATGTCTGTTGATGCCCCCCTGCCTTACCTTTCTCTTGCAAAGGTGAGTTCTTACTCTCTTTTACTCCAGCCAGTCCTACTGCTGCCACTCCAGCATGGATAACTACACAGCCATCTGGGGAGCTAGCTCCAGCTTCTGCTTGTTCTCAGTTTCTTCTGGGACCTGACTGCTTTCATGGGAGCACCAGCAGTGTGCTCCTCTTCCTGCTGGCTGCCTGGTCTGGAGTATCACATAGCCCACCCTGGTTTCAGTTGCACATACACCTGGGGTTTTATCAGCTCTCTGTGGCATATCTGTTGCAGGCCACCAGGGTGTCCCCAAGCAGTCTGCCCCTGGTGTTCACCAACCAGCACCTTCTGATCTCCAGTAATAAGCTCTGCTGTGGCAGCAGAACCTGCCTCATGATGCAGGGCCAGCAGATGCATTGGGACTTGCAGGGTAACCTCTGTGCTGTCCCTTTTACCCAGCTTTTGCAAAAAGTAAACAGTCTTTTTGACTCCTCTTGTGCAGATAATTACATAGAATTATATAGGTTGGAAAAGACCTCCAAAATCATTGAGTCCAACCTTTGACCAAACACCACCACGCCAACTAAACCATAGCCCTAAGTGCCACATCCAGCCAGTTCTTGAAGACTTTAGGGATGGTGACTCCACCACTTCCCTGGGCAGCCTATTCCAATGCTTTATCACCTCTTCAGGGGAAAAATTCTTCCTGATGTTCAGCCTGAACCTATCCTACCTAAGTTAAGTCATTTCCTCTTGAGCTGTCACTTGTTAACTGGGAGAAGAGGCCAACCTCCACCTGACTGCAGCCTCCTTTCAGGTAGTTGTAAAGAGTGATAGAGTCAGCCCAGGTGTTCCTTTTCCCCAGGCTAAGCCTCCCCAGATCCCTCAGCTGCTCCTCATGAGACTCTCTAATCTCCACTGCCTTTGTCTGGGCAGTATCTTCCTTGTGGTGAAGGGCCCACAACTGAATGCAGGATTTGAGGTGCGGCCTCACCAGTGCTGAGTCCTGCAGGACAATCCTTGCCCTGCTCCTGCTGGCCACATTGTCCCTGATACAGGCCAGGATGTCACTGGCCTTGCTGCCCACCTGGGCACATGCTGGCTCATGCTCAAGCACTGTTGATCTGCATCCCCAGGTCCTTTTCCAGTGGGCAGCTTTCCAGCCTCTTCTGTTACCCATCCTGTAGAGCTGCAGGGGCTCTGGCCAAAGTGCAAGACCTGGCACCTGGTCATACTGAACTTCATTTCATTGGCCTTGTCCCTTCAGTCCAGCCTGTCCAGATCTTCTGCAAAGCCGTCCTGCCTTTCCAGATCAACTCTGCTGCTGAACTAAGTGTCATCCATGAATTTACTGAGGGTACACTCAATCCCCTCATTCAGGTTGTGGATAAAGGTGTTAAACAGAACTGTCCCCAGTACTGAGCTGGGGGAAACCCTGCTAGTGACAGGCCATCAAGGGGACGTGGCACCATCCACCACCACAGTGGGTGACCATTCAGACAGATTTTAACCCTGCAGAGAGTGCCCCTAAGCAAGCCGTGGGCCTCCAGCTTGTCCAGAATTGTGCCATAGAAGTTCTGGTAGATAACATCCACAACCTTTCCCTCATCCACCAGGCAGATCACCTGGTCATAAAAGGAGATCGGGCTGGTCCAGCTGGACCTGCCTTTCATAAACCCAGGCTAGCTAGGCCTGATTCCCTCCCTGATTGTCCTGTGTGTGCCATGGGATTGCACTCAAGATGATCTGTTCCATAACCTTTTCCAGCACCAAGGACAGGCTGACAGGCCTGTATTTCCTCTGATCCTCCTTTGAACCCTTCTTGAGGATGGGCTCTTTATTGACTAACCTCCAGTCATCTTGTACCTCCCCAGTGTGCCAGGACTGATGATAAATGTTATAATTTAAAGACAAGCAGTTGGTTTTCAGTTTTCTGCCATTCAAATAGTAGTGAAAATGGCTGTCTATGTCTTCTTTGGATTGGGCTTTGGTCCTTTGCAACCCTTCTGATTCAGAGGATTTCTCTCTGGGCAGCAAGAAATGGCACCTGGCTGTGCCCTGAAGAGTGGGGAGTGGGTGGATGATAGATGTGTTCCAAAGACTAGGTCAATATAAATACTGCAAGACTTCTTGTGAAAAGAATGACCCTGTGTTTTCGCAGATAATTTTTACCAGTAGTCTTCCGCGTCTGTTACGTAACGCTTGAGGTTTTGGGGAGCAACATGGCTAGCAATATCTCAGAGAAAAGAAAAAGAAATATGTCTAGATGAGTGCATTAGAGTGACCACTTATAATCTACTCCGTTCTGCAATCCATAGGGGAGTACTAAAACAGACTTCTGACTGTTAAACCACTGTGAATATACACCGGGGGGGGGGACGACACCAAACCAAACAAAAAAAAAAACCCAAAAACCCAAAAACCACAACCACAGAAAACTTCAAATAAAAGCAGGATCAGCTGGCAGGCTTTCTCTGAAAGGGGCCAGGTACCTTTCAGTCAGTACCTACGTTAAATGCTCGCCGCCTTTTGCGCGACATCCCGGTTACAGTCGGCTGGCAATAAATGACTGACCTGTTCCATCCAGCCATCAGGTTGCTGCCCGAGTGCGGGCTAGCCTGCCAAGCCTCATCCCCTCCCGACAGCGCGGTGAAAGTGCAGAAGGTCCCCGCTCCCATCTGCAAGCTGCGCTGTCGTTTGTCGCCGGTGCCGCTGGATGGCAATGCTGGATAAAGGATCGCAGCCCGCAGCGGGGAGAGGAGGAGGTCTCGCAGCGCCGGCAGATGGACGGGGCATGAATAAGTCACTACCGTGGAGAGCCCCGTGGTCCCGCTGGGACCTCAGACCCTTGGCTGTAATTTTCAACCTGAAAGGAGGTGCCCGAACCACGGGGCGTGATTTTTCTGAGGCGCGCCGCACCTGGCGGGCTCGGATCACGGAAAACTAATGTTTGGTGACGAGTTTTTAAGCTTCAGAAGGAGTGACTGGAGTCATGCATTGGCGCGGCTTGCTAGAAATTGCCCAATTTTTATACTTAAAAACTCTACTTACACTTTGTAAAAAAAAAAAAAAAAACCAACGACTTTGCAAGCGCGGCATGGCTGGGCTCAATGACTATTCAGTGAACTCATTTGAATGTGCATAGACAGGGCTTGCTTGAACTGCTGTATCAAAGAGAAATGCTGAAATGAGTCATTTGTGAATCATGGCTTATTTTCTGTTGTTAGCTCATCTGGAATCCCATGGTGATCAAACAGCCTTTTACAATGTGTTAATACATCGCTACTCCATGTGTTTAGCAACAGCTCTTTTCCAATAAATTGTAGGTAGTCACCCATTACAAAGGGGTAGTTTTTTCCTGCCGCGTGGAAACCGGCCGGGACGAAGTCGGAGATGAAAACATCAGCAAAATTTCGTGCTGTTCCAAACACTGCTCTCCACGCTGCTCCCATTCCAATATCATCCATGCCTTCTGTCTCCTTGCTTGCAGGGCACAGTCCAGCCAGGAGACATTGCCTGTCAGGACTAGTGCTCCCGTCCTCCCAGAGGCTGCAAGCAAACCTCTTTCCGGGTACAGGAATGAAAAGGAGGCAGGAAAAAATCATCCTCGGCAGCAGTTTAAGGTAAGGCCCTGTTTTCCAACTTGATGACTGTTCCCATCCTATGCCTTCAGCTGACTGGAGAGATTGGAGCAGACTGTAAGCGGTTTCAGGCCTGGGTCTGCGTAAAAAAAAAAAAAGGAACAGTAATCCTTCCCTCTTTTTCTTTTCCTGTAACGAACTGAATCAGTCCAGCAGGTCGGCAAAAAGTTGTCAAGAGTCTGAGGAAGAGGGTGTGAATCCCTTAAGGCTGCTATTGTCATTGAACTCTCCGTGGTGTGAAACCACAGCCTGAGGTGCTGAGATTCTACCAAGAGCAACTGAGGCTGAGGAACCAATTCCCTTGTGCCAGCTTTTTTATTGGAGTGAGCAGCTGGAGATGGAAACATCTTCAACCAGTACAGCAAGCTTCACCACAACCCGCCTGTCAGAGCCCTAAGCCCTGTCTGCTTGTGAGTTACTTAGCCATAAGGACCCAAATACTCTCTGCCATCATACTTAGGTTTCTTCTGTCACACATAATTGTAGCTCAAAGGTCCTGAATAATTGCATTCCTATTGGGGCTGGCCCAGCCCCCAATAATAATCTTAATAATGTTACTCTTAACCAGCCACATGAATCCCTTTCAGTCCCCAGTGCAGGCTCAGTCCTGCTGTAATACAGTGGAGGAGGCCATTCACTGGAGGGGCTAATTTAGTTTAAAATGCAGCCAGCCCATTTATGGGACAATTTTTTGCTCGTGCTCTAAATTCTTATGCACAATCAACAGCCTGTAAACCTGGTCAAACGAACACATTACGTGCTGCCCATTAGTGCAGGCATTTGGGGCTTACAGCTCTTAGGAGCAGAGTTTGTGCTGTGCTCCCTCACAAGTAGGATGTATCCCCTATTTAGTCAATGGGCCCTGTCATAAGAGAAAAGCACAGAAACTCTTTTCCTGCACTGCAAATCAATTTCCTATGATCCCAGGATGAGTTTGACCTCACACTCATCCAGCAGCTTTTGTGACCACTGCTGCCAGCCTTGCAAAATAAAGGAGCACCACTTTTTCTCTGTGAAGAGAGAGCAGAAAATTGAGGTAAGCAAAGGGATATCACCCTACTGGTTGTGCTGCCAGGAGCAAGATTCCCAGGAACACGGGGAAAGGCTTTTACTCTTGGGAAGGTTCCACATAAGCTCTAGACTCTTAGCAAAGCTCAGGTTCCTTAGTGAGTCTGAAAGAAGATTAAATAGCAGCTTGTTCTCAGGTTTTGAAATGCAGCCCACAGCATGCAAGACCAGCTAAGGCATACCAATATCCAGCAGGGGAACAGGCAGCAAGGCAGATGACCTAAGTCCTAACACAGGACAAGTCCCCTGAATTAAGCAATGCCTTAATTTTTTCTTCAGGGTTATTTTTAGGCTGGCTACCTGAATTCAGCAGTGTGCCTTACTAAAAACTTTGGTGGGGCAACTTGATACTGCATGAGGGAAGGGTAGAAACAAAAAAAAAAAAAAAAAAAAAAAAATGAGGGGGGGAAGCAGGTGGGAGAAATCTCTTGGGATAATTTCCCCTGGTGTGGTTGCCTTAGGGAGCCGATTTACCTCTGACAAGGAAGGCTACAGTGGAAGAGCTGGTGAAAGGAGTAATAAGCTCTCCAGGTGGGAAATGAAGGCAGGGTAACCACCCACCCATAAATATAGCCAGGGTAGGCCTACATCTACATTGCCTACAGCTGAGGCCATCTGTCTGAAGGCAGGCATGGTGTCAGAAAGGAGGGCCTTTTCCAGGTTAGCCAGGTTGAGTGTGAAGCAGGTGATGCTGACTCTGGGGCAAGTGATAGCCTGCCTGTGTTTGCATGCCATATTTTTTCCAGTGACACTTTGCAGAGTGTGTGTTTTTATGTTTTCTAAATAGCCCCAAATAAACACCACACCCCTCAGACATTCCCATCTCTTACTTGTTTTGAAATAAGGACTGACAGCTGGAAGGCAGGAAAGAGGACAAAGACTTATGAGACTCATTTCTGCAGAGCCCGTTTGTACCAGGACCTCCAACAGAGTAAATCTTGCCAGAACTCAGGCTGGCTGGATTTCCTTCCTCTATGTCCAGCTGCCTGCCACATCCCTGTACCCTTAGGCCACTCACTTCATTCCTCTGTGTCACAGTTATTTTGAAGATATGGAATGAGTAAATAATGGTAACTACCTCACAGAAAAAAAATATTTACAATATTTACAGTTAATCTTAGGATTTTCCTAAATTTTTGTGTCAAATTTCCTCTACCTCTGCCTTCATCTTTGAACAAAAATTGGTTGTAGTGCAACCCTGATGCAGAGATATAGACAAGTATTTTGCATGTGTTGCCCATCTAGTATGTAAATATGACACTTTGATAGCTTAAGATACAGCATATACTTTTTCTGTTTTGGTTTGGTTTTTTTTATCCTGTTGTCTTTAAGGCTCTTTCCAGTCTGGACCTCAGACATACTGGGAGATAAAGGGATGTAGAAAAGCAAATTATAAATGTCCTGACTCCAGGAAGTGGTGTTCTAAGGACGTTAGTCACTTTAGATAAAGTTGCCAAAGAAGGCAATTCCAGCAATCCTCCAACATCTAAAGGAGGAGAGGTAAGGAGTGGAAATGGCAGAGCTCAAATTAGACTCAGACCACCGGGTAGCCCTGGCAGAGCTCTCCTAGTTTCGAGTGCAATGTTTCTGGTGCTGGGTTAAAGGGAGAAAACCTTGGGGTTGTTCTTCAGCTGAATTTCCCGAAAAGAAGACACACAGGGGCGCCAAAGTCTTAGGAAAAGAAAGCCAAGCTTTAGCCTTTTTGCTTTATCACTTCTCTCTGGCAGGCTCCTCAGCCGGTGCAGTCGGAGGGTTTCACTCCCGTTCCGGAGGGAGCAGCTCATCAGCTCGAGGCTGATTTCACTTGCAAGCGCACCGGGGCTTCGCAATCTAGGGCTTACCCTTGCGCGGTGTAAACAGGCTGCCGGCTGCTAATAACTCTGTGCCTCTCCCAAGGCTGTCCTGGGGAGAGGTGGGATCTGCCCTCGTGTGCGGGGGGCTCTGACTCCCGTGGGAGGCTGGAGCATCTCTTCGTCCTTCTTGCACGGCACTTGCAAGCATGGCCTCAGGCTTGTTTTGGACAAAGTTCCCAGATGAATTTGGAAAACTGCCATTGTAGCAGTATAGGAATGCTTTGGAGAATAAAAAGTTTGTTTGTCCAGGGTCCAAGTGTTTGTGTTCCTGGGTGTGAAGATGACGGTCTGAACCTCTGTCTGATCAGTTTGTCCCCATGAGCTGAACCTGGTGTCGTGGTGCCTGCAGCTGCTGGAACGGACACCAAGGTGAAAATCCACGGACAGCTGTAACGTGGGTGCTCGTCAGCCATAACCTCCAACCCCGCCCTCGTTTCCCTTTGCCAGAGGGAGGAGGCTGGTGCAAGAGCTGTTTCATCAGCCCTGGCTGCAATTAGATTGTCCATGTAGCGGGTTGGTATTCCTCCAATGGCTATGTGGAACGATTACACCAGATTATCCAGTGCACAGCCTGCTCTTTCACTCACCTCCACAAGTTTTACTCCATAGTTCTCAGGCAGGCAGGACATTTTGTATGAAACACCACATAAACCCAACTGAGCCAAGCAAACTATAACCATAGCATAAGCTGCCATGGGAAAAAAAAAAGCCATGTTGTTCAGTGGTTTTGTTTTGTCTTGCTCTCCATTGAGTGATACATCTTAGTGACAAGTTGCTGTAGCCACACAGCAATTCTTTTAATACCATAAAGTGTCGTGGGGTGTAGACATGTCTTAGGACAATGGCTAGAGCTAATGTTAAAGGCTAAATGTATTGCAGCTGCATACAAGCTGGGCTAGATTAAACACTAGAGCTCTGGAAATTTCTTGTTTAAAAAAAATCATTTAAGAGTTGTTTTTTTGTGCAAAATAATTTTGCTTTGGATGTCAGAGCCTCCAACAGTCATTTTCCAGTAATATGTCTTATTGTAATTATTTGACACTTTAAAATATATGCCTTGCAGACAACAGTTCCAATGTTAGCATAGAAATATCAAAGTAGATTTTATTAAAACTCTGCTGTGGGAAATACCAGGCTTTGTTTTCCAAACATGTCTTATTAGAGTGTTTTATTCAATGCACTGAAAATGAAATTCCACTTCCATTATATCATGTCATGCCAGGATGGATGCAACACCAAAGTGTTATTGGAGAAGCTGAGAGTTTCAAATGCAAATGCCCAAGCTTAGCCACCAAGGAGTAGTAGAGTAGCTGATTTCCAGCTATCAGACTGGAAATGGCCTGTTTTATGGAGTTTCCAGTTGCCTGCTCCTCCTCTTCACATAGCTTTCCTGGCTATGGGACAAGTTCTGGTGGTTAGTTCAGTCCCTCTTCTTGGTTTCCTTTCCTTCCCTTGATCTCGAGCAAACCAGCTGCAAGACCTTGGGGAAATTCCTTATCTTCCCCTTGCATCAGTTTGCTTATCTGTAAAGCAGATAAACTAATAACACTGCACTTCTCGAGGGTTTGTTGAAGCTTATTACACAGCAGTGAGTGCTGTAAGAGGGAAGTCATTACAAAAATGACAGTGCTAATATGACATGGAGGTAACACGAAGGAGCCCCACTCTGCTCCATGCAAGTCAGTGGAGCTCTGTTATTTGCTTTAGCAGAAGCAGGGATTTGGCCTATGCTTAAATGACTTGCACTTGTTTTTCTTCTTGAATGCTAATTTAGAGTTAAGAGATAGCATTACAAGAAAAGCTCATTCCTGCCTGTGTGTAAATATTTAGCAGCTGAATAGGCATTATATAGCAGGGCACAGTTTCTGCTTCTCCACAGTTTTCAAGGATGTCATTCTAAGCTGCTACAGATCAGAAGATACACTGAAATTACCAGATCAAAATCCTTCCCATATAAGTGTACACATACAGAATTTATTTTACTGGGCAATTAAATGTGTAAGATAAATATCCTTGAGGGAGGAGGGCTGTTTGAGGTTTTATAGCATATCTTATTATGGGCTCAGTTTTGAAATCTTAATCCAAGCAAAACTCCCCCTGTGGAGACTTAATGCTGAGTGTAACTCTGTTCTGTACCCAGGATATGTGCAGTTGCATCAGTGGATTTTAGGGCAAGGGGGTAGAAAAGGCAGTGAAGCTTTGGCTAGAGAATATTTATAATTAGCAATAACCCTTTCATCAAACATGTCTTGAAGGACCTTGGTCTGCATACCCTTTTCTGAGTTTCATCTGACAATGTTATTGATCAAAAATTGAAAATAAATGTAAAATAGAACTTATTTGTAATTATTTAGGGGTGGCATGATCAGTAAAACTGCAATCTATTGCAGCTATGAGGTTGTTGGCAAAATAGTTGCCTGTGTTTCAAATGCAAAAGCTTTTTGAAGGACATGTGAGCAGCCAGAAATGCCCAGAAAACATTCCAATTTTATATCCAAGCTGCAAATGCAATTTTTTTCTTAAAACTGGGTGGGTTTTGTCTGTTTAGAAAATGAAATGTACAACAGAAGAAAGCAAGTTGGAGTGAACAAATAATAAGATCTTGACCTGCATCTAGTGGATATAATTATTTTTCTAAGGACAAAAGTACTCGGTATCTCTAGCATGAATTTATTGTGCTTTGCAAGGGCGGAAAAAAACCCCAACAAACCAAACCTCCCCACATTTGTGGTTGAGACCATACAACTACTCCCTGGGGAATCCAAAAAAAGACAGACGAAGCTCCGAGTTTTACCCCACGGATGCTTTACTCATAGGGATAATCTTTTTAGGAGCTCGTTTTCTGGACCTGGCAATGACAGTAGCTAGCCCCTAAGGGCCTAGGTTGAGAAAGGTGTCTGCTGAAGCAGAATGCACCGGTTACCTTTCTCTGCGAGGTCCAGAGCATGGGAATTTGTACCATGTGGTTGCTCATGCAAACACCGGCCAGTCATCGGTAGCTGGATTGCATTGGCACCGCAGTGTGTGCTCAGTATTAACTCCTGATCACTTGCCGGTTTTGCTTGTTTAGTTGGTTTAGTGTAGTTAGTTTAGCAAATAAATATTAAAGGAGCAGGTGAGACCCTCGTGCTCCTTGGAAAAAAACTTCTCTTTTTCTCTCCCCTCCAAAAAAAAAGTTTTCAACTCGCTTCCAAAAAATTGCACTCAAACATCTATCCCACACCGTCATTTGGGCATTGAAAAAAGTTGCTATTTGTACGCATTTTTAAGTATTTATTTGCCGATTTCCAAACTGATCAGCCTCCTGCCAACGCTCTGGGGATTCACACACCGGGCCGGGGACAAAGGGGGTCTCAGAAGGGGGTATGAGGTGTGAGGGGGGATGTCAGAGACGCGCGGAAAGGTACCGCAGTGCCGTAACTCAGAGACACGGCATCCTCATCCTTCTCCTCCTGCCCCTCTGCAGAGGCTGCGCAGGGGCGACGGCTCCGCGTCTTGTCCAAGCGGGACGTCCCGCATCCCCCTTCAAAGAGTATCCCAGAGCAAAGTCGCGACGCGGGGAGCCGGAGGAGGAAGGGCAGGGAAGGGCACTTGGTTTCATGAGATCCCGGGGGCAGCTGAAGCGACCTGTTGCACTCGGTGAGCTTCTCAGCTCTGCTAGACTGAATAGCTAGGAGACAGCACAGTGGACAAGGCGGTCACATACGGATTTCTTCTCCTATCCTTTCTTTTCTGTCCTTTGCCACATCCCAAGCCGCTCATCGGAAGGGCTCTCTCGGATCCACTGTCCGCAGGGTTGAGACTGCTCTGCTCGGGGACCCGTGTCCCCCACAGCAGGGCATAAAAACAATACACAAACCCCCAAATCAACAGAGGAAAAACCTCTCCGCTAACATCCGAGACACAGCACCTCCCCTTCTCCGGCACCGGCCTCCCAAAAGTAATTGAATCGTGTTGGACCGCAAAGTGCGAGTGAAAAAGGGCGGAGAGTATTTGTATTTTTTTTCCTCTCCTTTTTTTTTGTCTTTGTTTTGTAGGGTTTGCGGTGTTTGGGGTGTTTCTATGTCCTGCCGGTTTTTGCCTCTTTCTTTCTGCCCCTCTCTTGCTGTAAGGCGAGCCCGGGAAGACACCGAGGACAGCGAAGGCAGCCCTCATCCCAGGGACAGCGGCCATCGCGAGGTGGATCCACACCAACCTGAATCCCTCCTTTCTCCTCCGAAAACACCGACTCCGGGAGCTCAGCCTGGGCAGAGGACGGGGCGGGGGGGTGCTTCTCCCGACCCCGCCGGGGAGCGAGCCCACGCCGCAGCCGCGCATCCTCCGCGGGGCGTCTGTCCGTCCCTGTCCCGGACGGCGCGGAGCGGAGCGCCGCCTCTGCGGCCGCCCGAGCTGCAAGTGGCCCCACGGGCGCAGGCCGGCCACTGCCAAAAATTACTTTAGAGAAAGAAAAAAAAAAAAAAAAAAAAAAAAGAAAGAAAAGTTATTTATGTGTCAGTGAGCCGGCGGAAATCAGCCGGGTTGAGCTGCTCCCCAGCCGGGCGGCACTGGGGCAGGGAAAATTGGAAAGCAGCAGTGAGAAGAATAACCAAGCCTAAACTCCCGGCAGAGAATCAGAAGCCGGATTTATCTAAATGTTCTTGCGGCTCGCCTTGCGGGCCGGCAGGGTGGGGACACTCAGGGATGAGCTCGGTAACTCAGACCGGCTGGGGAACCTCGACGCCGGGAAGGTGAATGACCCCCAGGACCATCTCTTCCCTACTTTCTCGTTGGGAAGAGATTCGTGGCGGGGTTTGGAGCCATGAGAAAGCTGCCGGTGGAGGGAAAGGGAAGCGGGTAGGGCTTTGTCCCGTGTGCTGCCCGCGCTGTGACACACGGGGAGGGACCCGGCGCGTCCATCGGAAACAATTCAGGGCGCACAGAGCTCCGCGATGACTCCTTCGGAGCCACCTGCCAAAACCACTACCGAGCTGTGAACCAGACGGTGTGACACAGAGGAGCGAGGATATGTCTCTGCGCTAGAAGACAGTTTTGTCTGAGGAGAGGAGGTGCCTCAGCTTCAGCTTCCCTTTGCACAGGGAGGAGGCAGGCGGCAGGGCGAGACACAGCTGGCACTTCAGGGATGACAGCAGCTCAGGGTGCGGCGATTCCTGTCCCCTGCACGGGCCGGGTGTGCCCTCAAGGCTGCCAGGGAAAGGCGTCCTCTCAACGCCCGGGCCAGGGAAGTCGAATTCACCCCCGAAGTGCGGTCACCAAATGCCCCGGGGAGGGGAAAAGGAGCGTCCCACAACACCAGGCTCTGCTGCGCGCCCAGCCCATGCCCTCTTCCCCTAGGCTAAAAAAAAGAGCACGGCTGAGCCCGGTGCGAGTCAGGACTGCCCATAGCCCCGAAAGCCTGGCTCACGCCCCGCCGGCCGGCTGTGCTCGGGCCGCCTCGCTGCCAAGTGCCGCGGGGCAGAGCCGGGCTGCGGGTCCTGAGCCCGGAGATTTAACCCCGTGTGGGGAGCGCTGGAGTTAGGCAGAAGGGAAAGATCCTACCGGGAGAAGTGTGGCACCCAAGTTTACTGGGAATGTTTCGCAGAAGGCCAACTTTAAATCGAATTAATTCCCCACCCCTCTCGGCAAAATAGTAAGAAAAGTTGGCATTTTAAATAATCGTTACGGGGCCAAAATTGCCGCCCCCTGGAGAGGACTCGAGGGAGCAGGACGAGCAGCAAGCGGGGAAAGGAGAGGCGGCAGGGTTCCGGAGCCTCGAAATCTGTGCATCTTTCCCATCCCTTTCCCGTTTTGCACGGGGCCGAATTTGCTCCGCGTCTTCCCCGAGCAGGAGTCTCCCCAGGACCGAGGGGGGTGGGAAAGGGGCAGGGCTGTGAAATTAAATTCCGGTGCCCGGTTAATTGGTGTAATTTGACGCTAACTGTACACCGCGGGCCGGCGCTGGGAGCGGCGGTGCGAAGCGCGCCTCGCACGGCCCATTGAGCGCGCCCCGCCCCGCCGACGCGCAGGAGCCGCCGGGCCCCGCCGAGGGTGCCCGGTCCCCGCCGACCCCGGCTCGCTGGGGCCGTGGATGAGAAGCGAAGCCCCGCAGGAGCCGATGATTCGACTGCCCGCGGCGCCGGCGTTCCCCTGGGATCCAATGGCTGCGGGTGCCAGCTCTTGCCTCCCTCTTCCCACCTGCCTGGAGACAGGGCAGGAACTCCCTTCTGTAGGGTCTTTGTATCCAAACCCTCATGGTGGGGCGAGGGGGTTTGATCCCCTTCCTGCTGCTGGAGACTGGGGTCAGCCCAGGACCCAACCCAAGATAGCCTCACTGGTGGGTTACAATGCACCCCTACCTCCAGGAAGCCTCAAACTGTCCCATACCTGGGACACGATGCCCCATTCACCTGTCTCGGAAATGTGAAAGGGCTCGCTGTGCAACTGTGGAGTGGAAGTTGTTTGCATCCCTCCCCCAAATCCTGTAACTGGAGTACTGCTTGTCCCCACGCCCCCAGTGTCCTGCCCCTAGATATGAGGCAGAGTCCGTGCTTCCTCACGTTTTCGGGGTGTGAAATCAGGGCTGCGCGACACACTGGCCAGCTTCCAGGGCACTTCGGCACTCGAATCCCCGAGGGAAAAAAAAAACAAACCCAAAACAAAAAAAAAAAAAAAAAAAAAACCAAACCAAAAACTACAAAACGTGGGCGGGGACAAGGGGTACGGACATGGAGAGGCCCAAGGGCCACAGGCTGTCGCAGGCCAGCTTCCCCCGGGGAACGCAGTGTCCCTCGGCACACGCCGCTCCCGCGCAGCCCGGCGGGACAGACCCCGGCCATCCTGCTGCGCCCGCTACCCGCCCCCTCCTGGCCCCGCACCAGGGGCTGGAAGACTGTCTGCACTGGGGGGGATGTCTTTGTTTCCCCCTGAACTCCCCAGGCGATTTGCAGTGCTTCCGTCACCCATTTGGGCTAGTTCAGCCATCCCGGTTGAACTGGGCTACTGATGTTGTTATTATTATTATTATTATTATTATTATTGTTATTATTGTTGTTGTTATTACTAGTACTACTACTAGGTCCATGTATTCCTTGACAACTTGCCCCCGCGATAACCTTCCACCGGCCTCCCGGGGGAAGGTGAAGCCTGGGGGGCTCTCCCGCCTCCACCCGGCCGCGGGCGGGCACCCGGGCGGACAGCGCTGCCCTCTGCCCGCGGCCGGGGAGCACCGGGACGCTCACCCGGCTGGGGCAGCGCCGGGACGCCGCACCGTGCCGAAGCGGGCAGGGGTCCGGCGGCTGCAGGACGCCCGGGGCACGCTCGGAGCCCCCCGGGGGCAGCGCGGCCGGTGTCCCGGGAGCGGCGGGGCCGGGCGGGCGCGGTGGGAGCGCGGTGGCGGGGGGCAGCGCGCAGGCAGCGCGGAGGCAGCGCGCAGGCGCGGGCAGGGAGCACCCAGCTCTTTATGGCCAGGTGAGAGAGTCCCGGCTCAGGTAAGGGGAGGATTTACCCACAGGCGTCCCAGGCGAGTGGCTTGCCCTCGCAGTCCATGACCAGCAGGGACCCGGGGACTCGGAGCCCGCAGCCAGGATGTCTATCCTTGCCAAGATGGGGGACTGGCAGGTAAGGTGACCCTCTGCCCTGGGGGGGTTTATTGTTACTTTGGGACGGGAGGCAGGGCTGGAGCGAGAAGGGTGACGGGCCCGGAGGGAGCTGGGGGCGAGCCTGACGCTGGGGTTGGGTGTTTTGCGGCCCTCGGTGCTGGAGCCGCCCGCGGCCACTCGTGAGGCCCGACTGCAACAGGTAGAGAGCGGCGGACTGGGCTCGACAGGGGCCAGGGCTGCTCCGCCGCCGCCGCCGCCGCGGGTGACACGACCCCGGCAGCGTGGGCCGGCCGAGGGCGGCGTGTGCCCGCCCGGCGTCCCTGTGCCCGGGGCCAGCGGCGGCCGGCCCTCCGTGGAGCCCCGGGGCTGCCCACGGGACGCGGCGGGACCCACGCGGGGCAGGGCCCGCAGCCGCGGCGTGACCCGGAGCGCATCGGGGACTGCCGCGGGAGCTGAGACCTCTCTACGAGCTCCCACCTCTGCCTGTCCCATGGAAAAATAACGCTGCCGGGTCCCACCCGGTAGTAGATGCGCCGGGGGCGCCCCTGGAAAGCACTCCCGCGGGATGAGCTGAAGGGAAAAGCAGAACCCACCGGCGAAAGAGGCCAGGCGGGAAACACGCGGCCCGCCGGCGCCTCGGTCGGCCCCACGGACCCGAGGGGACCCGCACGCACCACGGGCCGGGCTACACGTGTGGAGTTAGGGAGGTTCACGAACCGGGAGGCTCTTGAAAAACCCTGGAGCGCCCTGATGCCCGTCCGCTCGGGCCGGATGACCGCAGTTTGCCGACTAATGAAAGGGAAGATGCACCGTCCTGTTCAAGCACACGGGATTTTCTTAGAGAAAATGACCTTTTAAGAATTTATTTCTTCCCCAGAACAGTCCAGCTCCAGATGGGAGCCTGGTTTCTTTTTCTGCTCCCAACTTTTAGAATATCTCGACTAAGTCTTTCCTTAGACTACTTTGTTTTTTTATATCTTTAGGGTAGCAGCATGTCGTCTAAAAACAAAAAAAGGGTGAGGGAACAAAATAAGTAAACAAGTTATTTAAATTATTTTTAGATCGGCTGACATCTTTTTATCAGACCTGTGCGAAAAAGCGATCAAAAGAAGATTTTTCTTTCACTGAAATCAATTCTTGCGCAATCGTATTTACGGGTTATCTGCCTTGAAATCTATTCCCGACTTTTCCTTACACCCCGGCCTTCCTTGCTCCTTCTCCCCGGCGCTGCGGGGCCCCCCTCGCCCCGCCTGGCCGGAGGGGCCGGGCCGCGGGAATCGCCTCCCGCTGCCCCGTGCGGATCTCTCGGGGAAAGCCGCCCCCTCCCGCGCAGCCCTGCGCTCCAGCGGCCCGGGAGAGAAGGCAAAAGGGTCAGGCCTTTGGCCCACGGGAGTCCCGAGCAGCCGCAGCTGGGCGGCTGTCCCGGGTGGGAGGCTTTCCCGGCCGCCCCGGTTCAGACAGGACGGCGCTAAGGGGCGATGGGCCCCTTCGCCAACCCCCTTCCCTCCTCTTTTTCTCATCTCCAGCACCCCCCCGGGGCATTAACTAGGCTTAATCTGCCAGCTCCATTTGAACCTCAATGGGAGTAAAAACAACAATTTACTCTCCTGCCAGTGGTAGACAAAAGCGCTGGTGAAAAAGAGCATCGGGGGTGGGAGTATGGTGGAGGAGGGGGGAAGGGGAAAGAAAAAAAAAATCCGTTTAGGGGACATGGATGTTTGTGTGTGTGAAGGGGCAGTCCCGGGAGCCCGGAGGCTTTGCCACCCTTCCCGGCGGGGCGACACGTGGGCCGGGCCCCCGAGGGCCCACTGCGGCTCCCCATCGGAGCGCAGGGGCCATTTGCTCCTGGAGGCAGTAAATTTTCCACCGACGTGGAGGGCGGGGGGGAGGGTGGCCCCGGGAGGGTCTTCCAGGCCGACGAGGCAGGTTTTGCCGTCGGCGAAAGGAAGTTTCGGTGAGCAGCAGGGCAGCCAGGTGCACAGGCAGCCGTGGGGATGCCCGGCTCCTGGGGACGCCTGGGCACACGGCTGGCGTGGCGAGCTGCGCCAGGCCCGACACGCCAGCCCCGCGGAGAGGGAATGCCTTGCCCTTCGGTGAAGCGAGGGATCACCCAGAAATGAGGAAAAAAAAAATAAAAGAAGAAAAACGGGAAAAACGAAGCTTTGCGGTGGATGTATCAAGGCTGGGCACCCGGGGAAATAAAAGAGGAGAAGGGTGGAGAAGCAAGCCCCCCAGGAGGGCAGCCTGAGCGCTCCCTTAGCGGCACATTGTTAAGCAAACGAAGCGCCCCACCTAAGAAAGTACCAAAGTTTTATTGTGGTCATTGTTTTGTCCTTTTGCTCAAGTGCTTGCAAAAGACTTTGGCTCCTGCTACAGTCAATTTACCGCTCGCCCACTTCTATTTGGGAGATAATGTTGGATTTGTTTGGGGTGGTGTTTTTTTTTTTTGAAGACCAATAGCTAACAGAGCCGAGAAGAAAAAAAAAAAAGAAAAAGAAAAAAAAAAAGCAGTTTGGAAGCAAAGAAGCTTTTAAAATATCCACACACACAAAAAAAAAGACATAATCCAGAGGGCAATAGAAGCCTCCGCAGACAATAACCTCTTTCGAGCAGGACACGAGTCTCGTTTCTCCTCGCTTTGCTTCCTTTAACCTCAGTGAAAAAAAAAAAAAAAGGAAAAAAAGTGGGTAGGGGGAGAGATAAATCCCATGGGGTGGCTTCATGGCTAGCCCCGAACTTTCTGCGGATCGGACGGGAGCCTCTTTGATTTCACTGGCCACTTTCCTCCCCGCTGGCAGGCAGAGGCACAGGGGCCAGCAGCGGCCCGCAGGCAGACAGGCAGGGCCCGCTGCCCCCCCGCGCCGGGGCTCGGCAAGTCGAAGAAATCTTTTTTTGTCGTTAATTTTTTTTTCCTTGCTCGTGGGTTCCTTCTACCTGTGTCCATCGCTGCAGGTTGTTGTGCTGGCGAGCAATTGGGCTGTTGTTGATATGCTAATGAGGCGATTAGACTGTGGGTAAAGAGCTGGAAAAGGGAAAAGTTTCCACCATTAGAGGGAGATCTCCGAGCGCGGACGGGAGCGCTGCCGAGCCTCCACCAGCCGCGCTCCCCACGCCGCCCGGCACCGCCACCGTAGGGAGAGGCAAGGCAGGGAGAACCAAATCCTCTCTCGCGCGCCAATCCATGAAAATGCTTTGGAAACTGACGGATAATATCAAGTATGAGGAATGTGAGGTAAGCGCTTCCCCCGGGCCCGGGCAGAGCCCCGGCCCCGCAGCTACAAGCGGGAGCCTTCAGCATCCCTCCGTCTCTCAATTTCGTTTAGGAAAACTTCAGCTCCGTCGTCAGGCTTCCTTGCGGTCCTGCAGCCGGAGAGGGGCTGGGGTCCTTCCCCAGGAACTTCGGGGCTTGTGGAAACACGGCTTTGTCGGAAGTGTATGAGGAAAGGCAAACAGGATCCAGAAGCAGCCTGGTCTATAGGTAGATCTTCCGTAGATAAGGCTCTTGTAGGATGCTACACTCATCCATATGGATGGATGGATGGATAGATGGATGGATGGATAGGCGGCTGGCTGAATGAATGGACCGATGAATGAATGAGAGGGCCAAGAGACAAAGGGAAGAGAATTATTCTTGCACCCTAGGTACCCGAGGCATCCAAATAAATTGGCTCAGGACCGACGCTTAAAAGCAGCCTTTTTGATATATCTGCGGGTTCATTATACCGAGCTGCACAAATTTACAGGGGTCAGCTGCCTAAATGAAATCACGGGGTTTGGGAGCAGTGTTCCCCCAGCCTCCTAATTTTCAGGGCCACATTCCCACGGGTTTGAGACATAGTAATTTAACCGCTTGGGAAAAAATAAATAAAATCCACCTCATTCGGTTTTGGAGCCGTTCAGCACAGATTGTGTGCGTGCATCTCTCTCTGTGCCTGTATGTGCGTCCATATTTTTACAAAGAGGCGAGTGTCTTTTAACCTGACACAAAGGAGAAGAAGGGGAAAAAGAAGAGCGATGCCCAGGACCCATGCCTAGTCTCAAACCAATGAATACTATTGTCACCCGTTTTGAAAAAGTTGCCTGTGCAGTGGGTTCAAACCGCGCAATAAAGGACTCTACTTTGCAAGTGAACGCTGTTATTTGGTCGTGACCCAAGCGGGAAGATCCCCTCAGCCTCGGCGGAGCCTTGCCGACATGCATCTCCGGGTCCAAGGGGGCACTCTCCTGTCCGACCCTGACGCTGGTTTGGGCGATGCTGTAGTTTAGGGAAGGGACCGAGGACTCGGCGGGCTCAGCGCCGACTGAGTGATTTGGTGATCTAGTCCCTGGTGGAGGAGTTTGGGATGAAGCTGTCTCCCAGTGCGGGAGCTGAGCTTTAGATCCACTCGTTGGCCAGTGCTTGATTTAAACGAGGTGTCGGGTGTTGGGGTTTGTGGGTTGCGTAATGTTTTTTTAATTTTTTTTTTTTAGTTGGCTGAGTTGGGTTTTTTTGGTGTTTTGGATTTTTAAATTTTTTTCAATGCAGAAAAAAAAAGACACATACTCCTCAGCTGCATTTCGGGTGGAAAGCGTGCCTCTTCCCCCTCCCTCCCCTCAGGACCGGTCTTCCAGTTTGCACACGTGCGAGCGTGTGGATTTCATCGCAAATGGCTTTTGTTGCCTTGCGTTAATGGGACTTCGCACCGAGGTGTTACCAAACACGGAGGGAGCAGCAGCCGCTCCGCGAACCGGCCGGATCGTGTGCGTACGTGTGGGGCTGGCTCTCCGTGTTTACCTCGGGAGCGGGTGCGAGAGCACTTTTAAGAGAGGATGGAAAAGAAGGTGGCTGTACCCCGCCGGGGGTTGAACCTGCCTTAAAATTAAAAAGAGAAGAAAAAAAAAAAGGAAAAAAGAAACAAAAAAGAAGGAATGAAAGATGAAAAAAAAAAAAAAAAGAAAAAGAAAAAGAAAATCAAAGATAAGCCCAGAAAAAGGGCATAAAAGCCCGGCCAGCGGCGCTCAGAGCCCGGGGCGGCCGGAGCGCCGGGGGGTCGGGCCGGGCGGGCGGAGCGTGGGGCCGGGCGCCGGCGGCGCGGCGGCTGCGGCGGGGCAGCGGCGGCGGCGAGCGGAGCGGTG
This sequence comes from Molothrus ater, assembly GCF_012460135.2. Taxonomy (NCBI): domain Eukaryota; kingdom Metazoa; phylum Chordata; class Aves; order Passeriformes; family Icteridae; genus Molothrus; species Molothrus ater. Next base: position 66,031,281 of record NC_050478.2, read on the forward strand.
CCTGTTTTAAGGGAGTTGTTTGGGAGTTGCACAGCCAGTCCGACGGGTTGCGCCGGAGCCCCGGCTTGTCTGGGCCGGGAGAAGCGCTCGCCTTGCCTCTTTCCCGGCTCCCGCTCCCCCCCGCGTCCCTCCCGCCCTCCTTCCCTCCCCGCCTTGCTGCCTCCTGCCTTTTTCCTCCGTCTCTTCCCGGATCCTCCGAGAGGGGGGCCGCGGGGAGCCCGGCGGATGCTCCTTGGGCTCCCCAGCCCCCCCCGCCCCCGGCGCCCGCTGGTCTCTGCGCTGGGCTCCAACCGGAGGAGGAGGAGGAGGAGGGCTGACACCCAGAGGGGGAGACACCCAAAAAAACTTTCCCAGCCGGTTTCCGGGACGTGGGGCACGGAGGCGAGCCTGCTCGGCGGCGCGGGGCGGCCGCCGCGGGGGCAGCGGCGAGGGGAGCCCCTCGGCGGGGCGCCGTCGAGGCATGGACGGGGCGGCGGCGGCGGGCGGTCCCGTGGAGCCCACCCCGCGCAAAGGCGGCGGCGGTGCGGCCGAGGGCAGCAAGAACCAAGCGGGAAGCGAGCAGCCGCTCTTCTCCCTGGGCTTTGAGGCCGGCTACGCGCAGCAGCCGCAGCCCGAGGTGCGCCCGCGAAGAACTGCGGGGCTGGGGACATGGGGAGGCGGCAGCCGGGGGGAAGGGAAGGGAAGCGAAGCGAAGGTGAGGAAGGATGAGGGGGGGGATCCCGCGCCCCCTCCCCTCTCTCCTTCTGCCCGTCTCTCCCACTCCCTCCCCGCCCCCCCCCCCCCCCCTTTTCTGCACCCCCCTCCTGGCTCCCACCCTCTCCCTCTCTCCGGATCTCTTTCTCTTTCACTTTTGCATGCCCTGCAACCTTTTAAAATGTTGCCCCTTTCCTGTGATTCGTCAGACGCAGCAGCATGTGCCCCCTCTCTCTCTCCCGCTCCCTCTCTCTCCCTTTTTGTCTCTCTCTCCCTCTCCCTCTCCCCCATCTCTGATTAGATACACTGATTCTTCATTCAATGGACGTCATTTAGAACAGGCTCTGCCTTGAGTTGCCTTCTCGCTTCACGCTCGATTTCCAGCCATTCTTCCCTTATTAAGTGTTCGTGTAATATTAATAGTCATGAATATCTGCTATTAGGAGTCTCCAGGAAGGCAGCAGATCTGTTATTAGGAGCTCAAGTGAAGCAGCAGCTAAGTCAAAGGAGAAAAAGAAAGAGTCAGAGGAAAAAAAAAGGATTAAGAAACAAACACACACACGCTAAAAAAAAAAAAAGGAAAAAAAAAGCGCCAAACAAACAACCAAAAAAACCAACAAAAACAAAACAAAAACAAAAAAAAAAAAAAAAGAAAAAGCAACCAACTTTGACTCCTCACACCGCGCCAGGATAGAGAGCTCGCCTTGGGATCACCCGATGAAGGGCAGCAGAGATCGGTGCAAGTTCTGATGGATTATCGTGGCGCGCCCGCGGTGCAGGAGCAGCCCCGGCGCCCCGGTCCTGCCGCCCGCGCCTAGCGCCGGGCTCCGGCCGCGCTCCCTCCGCGCCCGCGCCGCGCCCGCACCCGCGGGGCTCCGCCGGGGGCTGCGCGCTTCGCCGGTCCCTTTCCTCTGCCTTTTTGTTGTTTTTTCTGCCTTGACTTGTAACCCCCGACTCTTCGCAGATGTTAGTGCACAGTTTTTCGGCTATGGTGAGTTGCTTCACGTTTCTCTCGGAGGGGGTTCGGTGCGCGCTGGGTGTTGCTATTGTTGTCGGCGGTGGCAGTGGGGGTTTCACACCCAGTTTTCCGGAGAGGGCTTTTTTTCCTTTCCTTCATTTTTATAAATTCGGTGGTTTACGTTTTGCCCTTTCTCTCTTTATTTTTCTTTCCTTCCTTCCCCTCACCCCCCCCCCCCCCCTTCTTTTTATTTTTCCTTTGGTCTGCTTCGAGCGAACGGCAAAAGGCTTTGCTTGGACCTTACCGCTTCGATTCCTTAACCTTGCCACCTGCAAACGTAGTATTTTCGCTTACTCGTTCCTCTGTTTCGGGACCGTGGTTCTTTCCCTCGAATCCTCCTCCGTGGAGGCCATTCCTTTTACCTCAGACGTTCATGTGGTCTCCTCTGCCCGGTTTCCAGAGCCGGCAGAGCCGTGCCGAAGCGCCCGGGCTCATTTCGGTGCCGCTCGCCCGTCGGGGCGGCGGCGCTTCCCCCGGCCGCCTGCCGCATTCCTCCGCTTCCCCGGCGGCCGGGCCGCGCTGCCCGCTCCGCTCCGCTCCCAAATTGCGCCCCGGCCAGCCCGGGCTTCGGCCGGGCACACGGGGTTCGTCTCTCCTTGGGTGGGGGGACCATGGCAGTGCTTTCTCCCCGAAACGTTTGTAAAACTCTAAGGGGGAACTACCGATTTGTTTGGAGGCTATTTCGGCGTTTTCTGGTAACAAAATGGCAGTGGGTTTGGATTTTCCAGGGTTTTCTTGGGACGCGATCGGTAATGTCAGCGACAGTATTTATTTCGGTTCTGTTAAGGGCCAGAGGAAGGATTTTGTGTTGTGGCAGAATTATTATTTCAATAATGCTCGTGAATCATTCTTTTTATTTGTGGGAAATACCTGCTCCTGAAATGCCGGGGCACGATCTGATGTGAATCCACGCTGTATCGCCGCAATGTTTTATTAATTACTATAAGCTGTCCCGTTGTAATTATTGCTATTATTGCTGTTATCGTTATTGCCGTTATTATTGGTTTTTTAAAAAGCGAGACTGCCTCTTAATTATTTGGGAAGGGAAATCAGAGGCAGAGAGATCTCCAGATCTGCTTTTCTCCGCCTCGGAGACGATGATTTGCCCCTCATTGCCCTATAGATGAAATTTTTAAGGCGATTTTGAGGAAAATCAGTTTGATATTATTATTGTTTTTCTTTTCTCCTTTCCCCTCCCCCTCCTCCCCCTCCTCTGCACCCTCCACCCCCCAACCCTTCCCCCCCCCCCCCCCCCCCCGGCTCCCGCTCCCCATCTCAGGAGCGCCACGACAGTACCAGCAACGGGACAGCCCGGTTACCCCAGTTGGGGACCGTGGGGCAGTCTCCCTACACCAGCGCCCCACCGCTCTCGCACACCCCCAACGCCGACTTCCAGCCCCCCTACTTCCCCCCCCCTTACCAGCCCATCTACCCCCAGTCTCAGGACCCCTACTCCCACGTGAACGACCCGTACAGCCTCAACCCCCTCCACGCCCAGCCACAGCCCCAGCACCCAGGATGGCCGGGACAGAGGCAGAGCCAGGAGACGGGGCTGCTCCACACGCACCGGGGTTTGCCCCACCAGCTCTCGGGGCTCGACCCGCGCAGGGACTACCGGCGGCACGACGACCTGCTGCACGCCCCGCACGGGCTGGGCTCGGGGCTGGCCGACCTGCCCCTCCACTCCATCCCCCACGCCATCGAGGACGTGCCGGTAAGCCAAGGGGTCACCCCGGAGCCCACTCATCCCTCTTACCACGGGAGCTCAACGTCGGGGGGAGAGGGAGGGAGAGAGGGAGGGAGGGAACGTGGGGAACCCCCCCCCCCCCCAAAAAAAAAAAAGGAGGAAGGGAAGAAGAGAACTCCCCCCCTCCTCGGCCCCCAGGGAAAAGTGAAGCCCCCACCTAGAACAAAAGGTTCTTGCAGCTCGTCCCTGAGCACGTCTCGCCGCTAACTTGCCCACTAAAATATAAATAAATCAAATTACCGTCATTGTTAACAATATCTTTCCTTCTCAATGACAATAAGCTGTTGCGATTGGAAGAATATATAATATCACCACAGGGCCGTGCATTTGGGGATTTCTTACTGCCTTGGGAAAGACACGAGTCTGAAATGCCTGTGAGGACATTTAACGAGATCTCACAAATGTAAAGGGGGGGTGGGGGGGAAATGGGTGAAAGTGGCCTAAGAAGGAAAAATTGGTTTCCCGTGATTACAGGATTGGCATACGGAATAACCACATCCAAAGTTATAAGAGGGTATGGGCAGATCCTCTTCTCTAAAGGAATTAATTGACAAATCAGGGAAGAGCTATACTAAAATGCTGCCGCCTTCTTTTAGTAGCGGTGCAAAGGGATGACCTCATAAATCATTACCTATAGGTTATCGAATTTGAGTCAGACCTGCTACACCCTATATTAAATCAAATGTTGGGAGCCTATTGGAGGATGCATTATTTGGGGGAACCTAATTCTATTATCGATGAGTACAGACTTTAAAAATGATTTCTAATTAAGCATGACATTAGTGCACAGGCTACTTACAAAGCAAGCCAGGGCTATTGTTCAGTTAGGAAAGTGGCCTTATGCAACATGATAGGTCGTGATCAAAGTTCATCTTTCTGGGTTTCTCCCTGAAAATGGAATTAGAACATGGCAATAAATTTATTAAAGCCCACAGAGCTCATGCTGAGGGACTGAAGCTGCTCGACTTGCAGGAGGAAAGAGGAGGAGGGAACTGTGGTATCTGGATGTGATTTTTGCCGAAATGCCATCCCAAATTACAGGATCAAATATTACAACAATATATTCGCTGACAGTTTAATGAGTACAGTTTCGTGTTGCAAGGATAATGTTCAGATGAACTTACCTATTTTTGGGGGTCATTTTGAAATCTTTTGTAAATTATACTCAGAGAAAATAGTGAATTTATTACAGCCCTCATCTGGCTAAATTAGCCACAGAAAATTGCTGGTTGTGTTTAGCAGTTTTGCAATAAACGCATACGTTTTCCAAAGTGGAGGATTTAGTAAGCAATTTCGATCTGTTAAAAGCAGGTCGACTCTTTAAACTTGATATAAAATAACATGGAGGCAATCGTATGAATAAACTAATTTGCTGACTGCAAGCCCCTGATTGCTGTAGGAAAACATGACCTAAAATGTTCTCTTGAATTCTCCCTCTCCCCAGTTGTGCTCCATGGCAGTGGGCTGATTTAGGAAGCCTCCTCTTCAGATCTATGAATTAATAGCATTGCTATACTTCGTGAAAACCAAATGCCATCTGGTTTAAATCCTTGAGCCAGTCTAGCCATTTTTTTTCTCTGTAAGGCTGAATCAGCAGGCTCCATGAAGGAGAGTATAAAATAAGAGGGTGCATCTTTTAGGTGTGTTTTATCTGGTTAAAAAAAAAAATCCGTTACAGAAATCTGAGTTGGGAGGATAATTTTGGAATTTTTCCGTTGCTGCAACAGTTAACCTTTAATAAAAACGACTGCTTAATATTTAAGAAAGTCAAGTAGACGGTGAAAATTATTTAATCGTAAATATCTCTGTGGGATTTTAAACTTAACAGTCTTCCCTGTACGGAATATGTGTAGAAATAACACAAATAAAAGTATTATGCCACACTACATTTACTTTATGGGTTTAGGGTGCATGCATAAAGGGATCATATTTCCCCATATAGTTAAAACACAAGAACTGCAGCAGTAGTCATTTCTGAACATTTCTCAATTTAATTATACTTAAATCCAGAAGCACTTTAGGCAAGTTACAAATGAGAGCATTGAGTATAATAAAACCTGTAATAAAGCAACTTAGTACCATCCACCCGGAATCATTGAGATCAGGCACAATTAACAGGAGCATAAATCCAAGACAGAATGGAAAATGTTAGAATCAGTATTATTGTTGGACAAAGACTAGAGAAGGAAGTAATAGTTTTTTAAATGGTAATGCCTGGGTTTTGTAACGATTGCGAAATCTTCTATCTCAGCAGCACTGGTGTTAATTTGTAAACACAGCCAGACATTATATTGCCTGTCAGTTTTTGGAATTAGAAAACACGATTTCATTTGACTTTCTAATCACGTCGTGACTCCGCCGCGCGAACCCCAGCTGTAGCCGCGGCCGCGGAACCTGCGAGGGGACAATAGTGGGGAGCCCGGGGGTGCGTGGGGCCCGGCCCCGCGCCGCTCCGCGCTCCTTTGTGCTTTCCCTCCCGCGGGCGCGGGAGACGGAGCGGGTGCAGCGGCCCCGGGGAAGGGCTGGGCCGGGCCGGGGCTGCTTCCCGGGGAGGAGGGAAGGGACGGGGAGGAGGGAGCCCTCAGAAGCTTAAGGCCACTCGGGCCCCGGGGGTGTGAGTGATTTATTGTATTTTTTCTTGGGGATCGAGGGAAGAGCTGGGAGGGATGCAGGATTCCTCTCGATAAAGGAAATCTCCCCCAAATCTCCTGCCTCCCTTCTCCCCCCCACCCACCCCTTTCCGTGCAGGATCTGTTGTTTCCCTCCCCACACCGTGCCCAGGAATGGGGGGAGCACAAAACTTCTCCTTCACCCCATCCCACCTCGGCCCTCCCTGCCTTTTGTTGTGGTTGTGCACTGACATCCCTGCCTGTTCCTTTTGTTGCAGCACGTAGAAGACCCCGGTATTAACATCCCAGATCAAACTGTAATTAAGAAAGGTAAGCTGCTTCCTTGCGCATACCAAACATGTCGTCACAGGCTGGGGACTGCTCGCTGGGAGGACTTACCCGGCCTCTCCCCTCTCCCCTCCAGCCCCCCGGCCCCGGGCTCCTTCCTCTGGCATGTACTGTTGGCCGAGAAAGGTTGGAAGCAAAGAAAAACCGGCGATGGGGGTTGAAATCTGCCCTCTTAAATGGCCACGTTTGCCGGGTATTTTAATTATTATTGTCGTTAACGAGGAAAAATGTTAGCAGATGATCTAGAAAATCCGAGCCGGTTTTTTAGTGCATTAGCGAACAATTGGGTTTCATAGTTTGCCCCATGCATCTGGCTGAGCGGAGGGCTTGAATCGTTGTTGGTAAACTGGAGCTGTGAATGTGAAATCGTTGTTCCCCCTTCTTCGGGTTTTCTTATTTAAATCACGCCGGTGATGAGGTGGGACTGGTGGAGAACAAGGGGCGAGTTTCTGGAAACTGATGTCTGTCGGTGGTTAGGGTGATTTGGTTTTCGTTGGCTTTGTGCGCTTGCTTCACTTGGAATTGAATTGAATTGAATTGCTTGGAAGCTGGTACCCAAATCGTTCTAAATATTTATTGCAAATCTTCACTCGATTTTCATTTCCCGTCGTTCTTTGGACAATCGAAAGATTGAGAAAGGTGGCACAGGGCATTTTGCAAAGCACGTTCTTGGTGGCAAGCGATGGGTTTTGTGTTTGGATGCTGTGTAGTGAGAACGCTGTTGGAGTAAAACTGGCGGGGTGGAAGGCGCAGCTAGCTCCTGCCTGCTCTGAGGGCTGCTGTGGCTGCGTGGCCACCTGGAATTTGGGAACCCAGGCCACCACAGGAGAGAGGTGCTGAGTAGAGGCTCTCTCCTCTCTAACCCTAATTGCTGTACAGCCAGCGAACCTGAAGTTTCATACCCCCCCACCCCCCGCCCGTAAAGCCTTTGTCACGTCAAATTAGATGTGCAAGGGATAAATCTTAAGAGATGCTCTTTCCAAGTCGACATGATAATTGGCTCTTTTATTAGTAATCTCAAGAGTTCGTTTAACTCCTGTTGTATCTATTAGCCTTCCCAGAGCTATTAATGTCACAAGTGATCTATCCAAAACGGAGAGAGCCCCCCGCTTGGTTGGACTGCGCCCGCCAAGCGGAGCGGGCTAAGGCAGAGGAGAAAGGGAAGGCGGCCGGGACCCGAGGCACCGAACGGCGGCACCTCCCTGCCGGCCGCCGCCGGGCAGGGACCGAGCTGTATTTTGGGGTGCCAGTCCTCCGCCGAGTTACGGGTCTCCCATGTCTAAATTTGTGCGCTGGCGGCGCCCCGGGCTTGCCGCATGTCCTGCGCCGCTGCCCGGGCACTGCCGGCCCGACACGGCGGTACCGGCGTGCGGCACCCCGGCCTCGGCGCCCGACGGGGGATGCAGCGGGGTCTTTTCAATTTCCCCGCTGCAGGTCGAGGGATGTCCGGCTCTCCCCCTGCGCCTCCCGACGGGAAAGGGGAGGGGTGCCCCCGCTGCGTCCCCGCTGCCCCGCAGGCGGTGCGGGGCCGGGGCTGGCCGCAGAGCGGCTCGGCTGCTTCCCCCTCCCTCCCCGGCTCCCTGCCCGCTCCTCACCCTCACCTCCCTGCTCCTCCCTCCCTGCAGGCCCCGTGTCCCTCTCCAAGTCTAACAACAACGCCGTCTCCTCCATCCCCATCAACAAGGACGCGCTCTTCGGCGGGGTGGTGAACCCCAACGAGGTCTTCTGCTCGGTGCCGGGCCGCCTCTCGCTGCTCAGCTCCACCTCCAAGTACAAGGTCACGGTGGCGGAAGTGCAGAGACGCCTGTCGCCGCCCGAGTGCCTCAACGCCTCCCTGCTGGGCGGAGTGCTCCGGAGGTGAGGGGCGGGGGGACGCGGGAGGCGGGATGCCGGGCCGTGCCGTGCGGGAGGCAGGCAGGGAGGGAGGGATAGGGATGGAGGCAGGGAAGGCGGAGGACGAGCGCCCACGCGGGGCGGCCGCGCGGGGGGAGTGCGCCGGCCGCCGCTAGGGGGCGGGGCGCGCGCGGCCGGCGGGGCAGCGCGGCCGGGCGGCGGGAGGGGGCCCGGGCGCTGTCGCCATGGTAACGCGCGGCCTTGCGCGGCCCCCGGAGCCCCGCCGTGGGGGCCCTGCGTGTCCCTGTCCCCCTCGTGGCCATGAACACCCCCACGGGCGCCCACACACACATACACACCCCCAGGACCGGCTTAGTGGCGGGCACCCTGCCATTGGCTACCTCACCCAGGCAATTAGGCAGTGCCTGGGCAGGGAATACCATCCAGGATTAATTAAGGCAGCTCCCATCTCTGCAGCCCCGCTTAGCCCAGCTCTGCTGCGAAGCCACGGATGGGCCACGTAGAGTTTGGTGTGAGGGCAGTGATGCTCTTGGGCTGCCGGCCCTGCAAATGGGTCCCCTCCCTTCACGCCTGGGGAGAAGCTGCCCCCATGTCCATGGCACCTTAGGAGCTCAGGGAGACACCTCAGCTCCGCGTCAGCTCTTGGGCTGATCTAGACCTTAGTGAGGGCCGCTGCTCTCTAGGTGTGATCTAAAGCACCATCCCTATATGTGGGATTCAGCTTTCAGCAACAGGTGGTCTTGAACTTCCCACAGCCATGTATCCCATCCCTTGTGCCTAAACCTTTTATTCCCTTCCCTGGAAAAGGATGTGTTGGGGGCACGTGTGGGCAGGAGCCAAAGTAGGAGCAGGTGTTCCCCCAAGCCCCATTTCTCAACACCTTTCTGTGTGGAACAGGGCAAAGTCTAAAAATGGAGGGAGATCTCTGAGGGAGAAACTGGACAAAATAGGACTAAACCTGCCAGCTGGAAGGCGTAAAGCTGCTAACGTTACCTTGCTCACATCGCTCGTGGAGGGTAAGTGACTCAAAGAGCTGGGAGGGCTCCTTTGGAAAATGTGCCTGTTGCTTTTGGCAAATGAGAGAAGATTTGCTGTTGGGTTGTTCGGGGTTTCTTTCTCCTTTCCCAGAGTTGGTGCTGCTCATTGGCATTTGGAAGGGCGTTATTTTCTGTGTCTTAAAAAAAGATCAGTTTAATTGTGTGCCTTTGCTTTTTTGTTATAACCTGAAATGGGTTTGTGTGAGTCCTGCAGACTCAGCAAAGTGTTCTATTATTTATTTGCGTTTAAGTTTCTGAGCTAGATGTTTTCAGGGCCCCATCTTGCTTGCTCATTCAAATGAGTAATCCCTCTGTGGAGTAAGCAGACCTCACTGGGAGTAGCACGGGAAGGATCCCTCTGAGGGGGATTGTGGGCTTATGAGCCCCATAAGAGACCTATGAGTATCGAGTTGAAAGTTAGGGGCAGCAGAGCCTCTAATACTTCACTGCTGTTCTTCTGCCACAGGTGGACAACCAAGCAATTTTAAATGTCAGAAGCTGCAGCTACTTTAAGTTTGTTCTCCCTCCCAGCCTGCAGCCACATAACAGTAAATCATTTAACTTTTCTGACATCTGCATTTGAGAAATGCGTGACCATTACTTCCTGAATTAATTTGGGAATCCTTGACCTCAGCCATGAATTAATGGTGTCCTGAAAGCCTCAAAGTTGCACCACTGCCAGCCCCCACTCCCTTTTGGTTCTCATTTTCAGAACACATGTTCCCTTGGCTGTATCATTCTCCTCTGCTTTGGCTGGAAAAGGTGCAACTTGTTTTAATGCCTTGGGATGTCCTGTGCTGTCTGGAGAGGTGGGAAGCTCAAGAGTTTGCAGTCATTTAGTTTTGAAGCAGTGGCTGTGTCACACTGGCTGACACCAAGTATGTCTGAGGCCTGCAGATAGACCCCTCTCCTTTCCCATTACTTACGAGTTTGGCTGCGTTTTAGACTGGTTCAGTTTGTGAAGTGCTCTTAAACTCAGCCTGAGCTGTCCAGGTTCAGCTTAACTTTGGTTGTATAGGCGGGAATTTGTTTTGTTGTCGCTTCGCATTCTGCAAGAAACGTTTCACGTTCAAAGGGACGGGGAACGACGCGCTGTGCGATGATGCCAGGCGTCATTTTTTTAAACATCAGGATTAGTGAACAAACTATATTTATACTGCGTGAAAATTACCGCGTCTTCATGTTTCTGAAAAGGCTTTGCAATTGCATTGACATGCTGTTGTGGTAAAAAAATCACGAGGGGAAAACTTGTAAAAAGTCTAGATTTGGTAGATGCTTAACGTTATTTGTGATGTTAATGAATATGGAGAAGGTTTTATGGTAATCCATTGTTCTGTTTGGCTTTCACGTACAATGGCTTTGAAAAGAATGATTTTTTAAAAAAACAAAACCAGAGGCCTGATCTTCAGATAACTTAGTGATGGTGGCTAATTCTGGGGAGATGATAGTATAAACATTGCTGAGGCTTCGAGTCCCATAGCGATGAGGCAGTTTCTAGAGTACTGTTATTGTTTATGATCCGCTCCATTTTATGGAAACAAGCTCACTGGACTGAGGCTTTGAAGCTCTAATTGGCGCATGCGTTCTTCCGGAGCTAGAGCTAATGGCAGGAAGCCCTGCAGTAAAAACCAACTGGTTCAGGAAATTAAAACCAAAGATTTGAAAATCAACAAAACAGACAGACTCGGTGGAATGACCCTAAAATTCTCATGGTTAATCGTTTGGGGGTGAACATATAATTATATGCGATCAAGTTAAATTTTAAACACTTAGCTGTTTAATGCATTTTATTTAGAAGAGCTCTAGGAGTAATTATGATCAATATTAATCATTGATGCATTGCAAAAGAATATAGAAATGTGGCTGAGGCAAACACATTTTCAGAGTAAATAGCTGTGAATAAAATGAACATAAATGGCTCTCTATAGGTATGGAGATGTAAATCGAAGCACACATTCTAGGTGGATGGAGCCTGTCTGTCTAAAAGTATCTCTTAGTAAATGTGAACTTTTAAAAATTCTTATGTGAGTTTTCACTCATAACAGTTGTTATGAAAATACACATTTGCATTGCCTTCAACTGAAGCAATGAAAACTGCAAGATAAGATTTAATTAACATTTCTGGCCCTAACTTTTTCAAAGAGAAAAAGTCCAAGCTTTTGAGAAGAAAAGCCCAAGTAGAATGTAATTTTTTTTTAAAATGTATTTTTGCCTCTGTTCAGTGTGTACTGACGAGCTGTGTTTCTTTCCATCCCCACCCGTGCCTCCCTATTCAGGAGAAGCAGTACATCTAGCTAGAGATTTTGGGTACGTTTGTGAGACAGAATTTCCTGCCAAAGCAGTAGCTGAATTTCTCAACCGACAACATTCCGATCCAAACGAGCAAGTCACAAGAAAAAACATGCTTCTAGCTACAAAGTAAGACATTTAACTTTTTGGCATGTTGCTTAGAAATAAGGGAGGGGGACAAACTCGAGTTTGGGGCTTTTATTTGTGAAGATATTTGTTTGCTGCATAACCAGTGGCTGATGGCTTTGTAAGTTGTGAGGGTGTGTGTTGGCCCTCCTAGTATAGGAGAGCTTGGTTTCCTCCAAATCTGTTTGCGCAGATTACGTTGAATAAGAATTGTGCAAATTGAGAGTGGATGTTTAGTTACAGAAAAAGCAGTAATTCTTCAAAGCAAAACATCTTCTGGGCCTATTCACTTAGCTTATCAATTTAAGTAGAAGGGGAAGTCTTCCCATTGACAGTAAAATAAAACTGGCACATTAAACTGATTTCAGTTCATTAAAATCGGGAATGGTTCTTCCTGCCTAAGCAGCTCTGTTACTTAGCTAATACAGGGATATTAAAAATATATTTTAAATGACAATCTGTATGCAGTTAAAATGCTAGCAGAGTTTATCGTTGGTGGGGCTGCCTAGACTTCCAGGTGGTGTGTGAAAATTATTGTTTTGGTATGTTTGCTGGAAATTAAAAGGGTTGTTTAGTAGCCCTTAATTACCAACGGAGGTGTCACCAAAGGGCACAGTGCCAGAGGACACAAGCAGGAGATGGGAGCTGCTTTATGGCTGGAAGACATTAACGTGGGTTTTAGAATACAAACTGTTTCAACACGCCTCTGAGCTCTCTTGCTGTAAGGTGTGTTATTTCTCCAACCATTTGTGCAGTGAGTGGGTGATATAACCTATCTTCTGCACCATGCCCTCGTATCCTCCCTTTTCACCTCCCTGGAAGGAAATTTCCAGGCGCTGGTTAGCGTCAGCCTTCCCCTCTGTGGAAAGGTCCCTTTGGATTTAGAGATAGAGATTTACATATATAAATGTTTCAGGATACCCTAATTTAAATCCTCACTTGCCAGCTTTGCCCTCACTCATTCTTCTTGACACACCAGGTGTGTGTTTTAGCCTTGTGAAGGAAGAGGCCCGTATCCCTCTCTGGTTCCCCCAAAAAAGGAATCTTCTAAGATACGGATATATCCCTTAGTTACCTTTGGATATCATAGTCTGTCTATTAAGCCTGCTCAGGAACTTTAAACTGTGTCTGTGCTCCAAACCCCAGCTGGGCAGGGATGTGTGTTTGTGGAGAGTGTTGGGGGCTGAGATACAGAGAGCTGGTGGGGCAAGAGGCATGTGTCTCCATGTTGCTGTTGCCTGCTGGTGTGTTGGATGGGGCTGGGGTGTGATGTGTGGTGTGCTGTCGTGTGTGCATGCAAGGTGAAGGGAAGAGGTTTGTGCGTGCCAGGGAAGTGTGAGAATTGGGGAAGGATGCATAGAGAGGAGAGGGAGAAAGGAGAATGTGTGTGCTCAGGTGCAGGAGCCCCCTTGATCCAGGGGCTTGTGCAGTCTAGCAGGGAGAATGCACAGGCTTTGCTGCCACCAGTGATGGTTCATTTCTCTCCCTCTCTCTTCCCTTCCCTCCCTTCCTCCCTCCCTCCCTCTGTCTCTCTGCTCCATTTGTGCTACAGACAGATCTGTAAAGAGTTCACCGACCTGCTGGCTCAGGACCGATCTCCCCTGGGGAACTCGCGGCCCAACCCCATTTTGGAGCCGGGCATCCAGAGCTGCCTGACCCACTTCAACCTCATCTCGCACGGCTTTGGGAGCCCGGCGGTGTGTGCTGCCGTCACCGCCCTGCAGAACTATCTCACCGAGGCACTCAAGGCCATGGACAAAATGTACCTCAGCAACAACCCCAACAGCCACACAGACAACAGCACCAAAAGCGGCGACAAAGAGGAGAAGCACCGAAAGTGAGGATCTCCCCCCACACGCTCCTCTCCCTTCCCCCTCATAGCCCATCGATCCATTCATGTCCCTCCTCCCTCTCCCGGGCACCCAGCACCCCAGGCTACAGCAACAGAATGAGCGTCCTTCTGCCAGTCCTGTTCTCTGACTCTGCAGGACTGCTCTGCCCTCTCTCCACACCCCTTCCCAGCATCCACATTTCCATTTGCTCCTGCTTAAATTCCCTTCTCTTCCCACTGCCACCATCGTTTAACCCCAGTTTGGAGCCTAAGAGAACAGAACAGGGGGACGGAGCCAGCAAAGAAAAAAAGTTCTGTCTTGAGTTTGTGAACTTTTTTTTAAATAAAACAAAAGGAGAAAAAAACCAACAAAAAATAAAACAAAAAAGAAAAGGACTTTTTTTTTCTAAAAATATATTAAAAAATTAAAAAAAAAAACCAAACAAAAAGAAATAAATAATACTTAAAAATTCTATGAGCTTCACCGGACTGAATCACCACCTTCCCTTACATAAACTTCAGTTAAGATTGTAGCCATACTAAAAATGAAAAAAAAAAAGTGAAAAAGTACAACAGCAGCAGCAGACAGACAAAAGGCAAAGAGGACTGATGACATTTTATCAGTATTGTGAATAAACTTGAACACAAAACACAAGCGGTTCCATGTCATATCTTCAGTTGTAGAACTTTTTCCTGTCCAAGGTAAAGCGACCAACTTGAACTTTCTATTGCAACACGATTCACGGTTATTATATAAGGGAATCAGTGTTCATGTATGTATATATTTATTTATGTGTAATTTAATGGGAATTGTAAATATGGTGAGTCTGTTTTAAGCCTTTTTTTATTTATCTGGTGATCTCGTTTACCTCTTGTTTAGTGGGTTTTAAATCTTCCCCTCTTAGTTCATCATGTGGTTCATGGTACTTATTTAGATATCAGAGGTTTTTTGGGGGTTTTTCTCTGGGATTCATCATTTTTAGCCCTATTGTAGCATGTTAAAAGCGACAATGAAGCAGCTGAACAAATAAAAAAACATTAATTTTTATATATAATTAGTATGACATTTAGTTTCTCATTGAAGATAAAATAAAGTGATGTTGGACCCTGGCAAGGTTTTTAAACATGTTAGTGGTTTTACAACCCTTATGTGTTGTGGAAAATGAAAAAAAGTTATTTTCATCCACTGTCCTTCTCCCAAAAGCAACAACAGAGCAATAAATTAATATTGTCTTTTAAAACAAGATTTAGCTTTACTTTCCTTTTTTTTCCCTCTTTTTTTTCTCCCTTTCTTTTGTTTTTATTTTTCTCTTTTTTTCTTTTTTCTTTTTTTTTTTTTTCCCAAAGAACTTCAAACATTCGGGACCACCTGGTATCCTGTATTTCCACTGGCCATATTGGAAGCAGTTATAGTTGTGTTGTATTGAGTTGTGCCGGCAGTAGTTTCCATGCCTATCAATGTATCATAGTCCTTTGTTGCCCAGATAAATAAATATTTGATACGCTTTATGTCGATTTTTTTATTCAGTAGCTGTCTTTACCCAGGCGTATTTTTGTTCTTGGCAGTATTTTTTATTCAGTATGGTTACAGTAATTGAGTTTAACTCTCCCTTGACAATTGCTCCTTGCAATAAGCAGCTGAACCCATTGTTTCCCTCAAGTATAATAAAAACTTACTTTCAACTTGGAGTTCAGAGCAGGGTATCATTTAGATATTCCACTGAGTCTGTATTCAGACAAATGACACAATAAAGCACAATGTATTCTTTTGGATAAAAAATTGTCTGTACTACTAACAAAAATGACACACTATCTTTTCTTTAACCAAAACATAATTTTATTTAAAAAATAAAAGTTTTATTTTATTTATGTTGACCTCTAGGTTTTTATTTATGTTTATATATAGCATACAGAATTATAAGCCTATAAAATTTTGTACATGTAGTTGTCCTAACGGAGAGCAGAGAGTAAAAAACACATCTCAAGAAGGACATTTAAAAAAGAATCATTACTGAGAAAATACTGAAAATTATTGCTATGAAAAAAAAATTATACTGATAAATCAGAGCTGGGTGCTCCCTCCCCCTCAAGAAAAAAGAAAAGCTCCATAGTTGATGCCAACAAAATCATCTCACGGTTGTGAACTTTAGTGAAATCTTGCAGGAGACAGATTATTTCTGATTGATGGTTCGTGTTTTAGTGGAATGCACAGACTGACATTTTGAGATGGCTGTGTCAGTTTGTAAGGGACTGAAATTTTTATCTTGAGTTTCTTCTTGTGGAAACCAGTTGTGAAACAGGGAAGTTTGCTTTAAAAAATGGAGTGCATGTCTTGAAGATGGTCTATAAAAACATGTGAGAATTCAGATTTTGAATCTATTTTCTTTGGCCCGGGGGGTAGGTGAAGTCAGGATCAGGCTGGATTATGTTATATCATAGGAAGGGAGACTTAATGGAGTTTAGAATGTAAAGGCATTTTAAAGAGAGGGTCTCCTTTAAGTGTTGACGGTATTCTAGTAGAGGAGGCTGATTTTTCTCTTTCCTTCCCTCCCTGACTCTCTCTCTCTCCCTCTCTCTCTCTCTCCCTTTTTTCCCCTTTTTGCTCAGGCAGAAATTGAGGAGGTTAGAAGGGAGGTGTTTACAATAAAGCTGCACAGAGAATTAACATTTGCTCATATATTTTGACGTTTGGTAGAGCTGGTGAAGCAAAGCATTAGATAAAGCCCAAGATGTTTCATTTTGCTTTGGTAATCTACTTATGGAAGGCAGTGTAAAATCAATCTTGCCAAGCAGAAAGAGAGTTGGTGGAGTCTAAATTCTATTTTCGTGAGCCAGCTAGTTTATAAAAATGGTGAATACTTTTTTCTATAAATTGAAAGTGGATCTTTTGAATGCAAAGCTGCAATTGTTTTAAAAACAGTTATTTATTATTTCCAAGAGAGACTGGTTAACCGTAAAGTAGATGTAACAAAATAATGAGGTGAATGAACCCTAACTGTACATATTCTTGACATAAATGAAATGCACAGTACTGTAGCAGGTGAAGTGAAGCATTGTCTATCAGGGCTGTTTTTCTTGGCTGCATCTCAGATTGTGTGTGGGATCCTAACCTCAGGCACAATAGCATTCATAAACAGCAATACATTGCTGCTCTTTCTACAGCAACACATAAATACTCATTTTTAAACGAAAACAATCTTATTAAATACCATTCATTCATATCTGGATTTACAGATGCTTGTTACTTTTTGAAACCTGTACCCAATATAATCGTTTTATACTGGTCAATGTATAAAGCAGTCTTATGCTAGAACATTATAAGGTCATAATAAATAATGTTTTAAACATATAATTAGCTACTTCATGGTAGGAGAGCGCATATTAGGTATTCTGCTGCTGGATTAGCAAGCCACCAAAAACCAGAAATGAAATGACCTTGCATAGATTTCTTTATTACTATTATTTCTAAGGAAGGATTTTACAGGCGATAATGGAAATCAGACTAGGTTCGGTTCAGCCTCTTCTGCTGTGACCAGTGTGCAGTTACTAAAACGTGCTAATTACTTCAGCATTCTTTGGATGCATTTTTAACGTTGTGATCGAGGTACAGCAGTGAAATTCTAGGTCATGCTTTTATGCACTAAACAGAAATGTGTTGTTATTGTCCCCCCCCAGATCGGTTGGAGCGGGGGTGAGTAGTGGGTGAATGTTAGAGCGTTGCTGCCATGCTGAGCTAATTCCTACATGTGAACCAAAATACAGCTTGGTGCTCTTTCACCGTGAACAAGGACAGCCCTCGTCTTTGTACCGTATTTTACCCCACCCTCCAAAAATCAAATATTAATATAATTTGAGATTTAACTGGTGGAACAGCCATCAGGACAGCAATGCCCCGCAGCTGAAATAATATTTAAAATAGAAGAGATTTGACATTTGAGAAGTCAGTGGCTTGAAATACCCAGTTGTACTTAGCTAATTCAGTCCTTAACCTCTGGTTTCAAATAAATCAATTACAGTCGATTCCACTTCAGTTCAGAAGTGCACAAGGTTTTTAGTTAATTGAATACATTTTATTCACTGGCTAGGAGTATTCATTTATCCAAACCCTTACATTTAAAGGCAATTTCTTTATTGTCCATGATAAATTCGACTGCATAATCAGATCAGCTCCTTGTTTACTCGTCTTCTACCTCCCATTTAAATTCCACAATGTGCGCTTCCCTTTCCCTCCTGAGTATCTCAGCCCAGACCGGATTCCCAGAGCCTCAGCCCTCATGTTAGGAAAGTGCAGCTAAAATAACTTGTGCCCTTCTGACAGGGATCAGCGTGAAGTCCATCCCAGCTAGTGAGGGCACAGTGATTTAAACTGGCTCCATAATCAAATGTGAAAGGTTGGGAGTATTAAAAAAAAAGTACCTTCGATTTTGTCCCATGCACCTTTTCTGCATGAAAGAGCCATGTCTCTGCTCCCTGCCCTGCAAGCAGCTGGAGCTGTTAGCTCCTAGAGGAGATTTGGAGCCAGCTTGGTGTCAGCAGGATAAGATTTTTGTCAAGCACCAGGCAATGAAGTTGTGCCCCTGATCCACTTTGAACAGATACTGGTATATACTTTGTGTATGTGGTGTTTGCAGAATCCTGCTGGCGTTGGTTTACTGTTTTGGAAAGGGAAGAGGTTAATTAGCATCATTATCAATCACTAATGCTTGTCTAACGTGGCCAAAGAATAATCAAGTTAGGGAACTGCATGAAGCTAACATCTGCTTCATTCCAGTTAAAGATTTTTCCTTATATCGTTCAATTATTGGAAGCCCACACTGGTTTCAGGCTTTGTCAGGGCCATAAAGCAGGGTCAGATCGTTAGAAATCTAGAATGGAGGGGAAAGTGCAATATAAATAACAAATGGCTTCATTATTTGAGTTACAGGTGCAAGAATGGCTGTGAAAATGAGTAGGGTTTACTAGAATGTGTTCTTTCTTTTTATCTCCAGTACAGAGGAAAAAATAAATCAGCCGAGCCCAGTTCTTAAATCATTTATTCTGCATAGGCTGCAGCCTCTCCATTTGCAGTATTTAGTTTAGTAACTCCAAACTCCCAAAAAGAAGTAGTTTAAAGCATGCTTTTAGAAGTAAAGTGAAAGTATTTTATGACCCATCACTAGCAAAGCCTTACTGGCTTCAGAATAGCAAAATAGCCTTGTTTTTCTTCTTCTAGTTAAAGTTTCTAGGCTTTCTTGGGTGAATGAAACAGCTGATATTTCAGGCAGGGTAAACAGATATATAGCTGATGATGGCAGTAAATATTTGTATCCTTGAACTGTTACTCCTTTCTGGTGCTGTAGATATGAAGGTGACAAATCTGTGGTATTTTATTCCCTCTTACAACAACTGCAGTCATGTCTCTCTGATGCTGAGTTTAACTTTGGTGGCCCAAAATTTTTATCATACCAACAGAGCAGTTAGAGCATCTCACTGAGTGAATGTAGTGTGGAAATCAGGGTAAGACTATTGAGAGCTCTCTGGTAGTGTAGGAGGAACCTGCTGGTTCCCTGTGGCATTTTTCTTTCGGGCTCTGATTTTGCAAGGCACATCCTGGCACCCAGAGCCTGTGGTTTCCCCATGAGTTCCTCCCTCTCAAAACCAGGGCCCTGAGGTTACTCCAAGCTCCATGGTTGTTGTCCTGTTTTGTAGTCACAGAGCTCATTTACCAGGGCAAGGAGGGTAAACTGGGGAAGCATAGCCTAGGTGAGGAAAAAATTGTCTTGTGTTCAGCAGGAAGGTGGAGGACTGGCAGGTGTGAAGTGCAAGCCATTTCACCATGTTGTTCCTTGAGCATGTTGCGTGCACATGCACACTTATCCTATTTCCTATAGGAGATCTACTGCATCTACACGAAGACCTTTTCTGTCCAGATATGCTCTCAAGCCCCACTGCTGTTGTTGCCTGTGGTATGGTTAATTCTCTTTGTAATACTTGACTAAAAGCAGATACAGGAGTTCTGAATGGAGAGTTGTTTCCTAGTGGGGGTGTGAGCTGTGCAGTTACACTCGCAGGTCGAGGGGTGTATGTTGCTCCTCTACAGTGTTTTTGGTTATGTTCCTACCTGCTTGTTCATCCTGCAGAACTTCCTGCCTCAGCCCTGCTTTGGGCAGAGTTGGCCCCCTCCTTTCTGCGTACAATCCATCCTGATCCCCAAAGCTAAGGGAAAAGAAGCAGAAATGTGAAATATTTGGGGCACATTTCTTATTGTAGAGCAGAGCAATTTTGGGGCTCCCAGGAGAAGGGAAGAGTTGCAATTCCCTTTTCTTCCCTCTTTCTTCCTCCCTCCCATTAAAGTTTGCTGGAAGGCACCTTCCCTCCAGCTTGCCCTCCTTGCCCTCCACCTTGCTGCTGGATGCTGTTCCCTGTGCTTGTCCTGTCTCCTCCTCTCCTGTGGTGGAGTTCATCTCTCTGCCCTGCAAAGTGGGATGGCTTGGACAACAGCTGGGGAGACGCCCAACATTGCAGCCTGTGCTGGTGTGCCCAGGCCAGGGGAGGCCAGTGGGGCAGTGCTGGGAGGAAAGCAGGAGCTGTGCCTGGCCTCAGTGCTCTTTTTCCTCATTAGGCCTAACGAGCTGTACTTTATTAGTGCTAAAAATATCCTCCTGCCACGCCTGCCTGAGTTTTGGAGCCTGTGTATGGGTGTAGATGATCCAGGACAGCAGTTGATGGGTGTACCATTGCCACGGAGCCCTGATGAGCATCCTGGCATGCTGATATTGGGATGGGGGCTGACAGGCTGGCTGCTGGGGCTTCTTCCTATCCTCATGCCCTTGGGAGAGCTTGCAGTTATCCTGCTGAAAAGGATGGGGTTTTGCAGGGACCTAGGGAAAGGCAAAGAAAACAGGAGGTGGCTGTGGCTCAGAAGAAAATCAGATGGGAAAGGGGCAATTGAGGTTTTGCTTTGTGTTTCCAGGAGGGCCTGGACAAGGCCCTGGTAGGGGCTATGAAGATCACCCATTCCTTGCTGCAGCTGCTTTTGGAAAGATTCCTGGGAAAGGTCTGGGGAAACTGGAGCCTCCAGCAGAACTGGCTGCTGCTATGACCTTCTTGGAGGCCGGCTGTTTATTTGTTCGCATTGTCGTACCAGGGGAGGTTTTTCACCTAAGGCGCCTCTTGCTCCTGCCTATCTGTGCAGAGCCGGTGTGCCAGCACCGTGTGCACATGAAGCTGTACCTAGAGGTGTGTGTTCGTCTGTATTTTTGGGTGTTTGCCTGTTTGTTCCTATCTATCTATTTATCTTTATGGGCATGTATATTTCTGTCTCCATCCCTGAGACTTTTGGAGAAGCTGGGATAAGAGGGGGTGGGGTGGGCTGTCTCCCGGATAGTTGATATTCCAGGTTCAGCCTCTTTCTCCGCTCTCATTCTCTAAACCCAGCCAGGGGGAGTGTCGCCCCAGGCCGAACATATGCTTCTTTCCATTGCACTAATCCACCTTCAGCGTGGAGGAATAATTGCTCGAGTGTCCATGGCTCCTCGGCGCTTTGTCCCTCGCTGGCTCCCATCAGCTTGGCACACGCCATTTCAATCAAATCCTTTCAGAGCCCTGTCTCCTTTTATCACGTCCCCGCTCCGGCGAGAGGAGGGAGGGGAGGACCGGGCTCCCCGCAGCCCCGGCGGGCCGAGCCGAGCCAGACCGGGTCTCTCCGCCGGGAACAAAAGGGCGGCCGAGCAGCACCGGGCTGAGGTTGCTCTGTCTGCAAAGGCGTTAAAGTACGATGTTGTTGTTGTTGTTGTGAGGGGGAAAAAAAAAGGATAAAAAAGGTTAAAAAAAAAAAAAAAAAAGAAAGTCATCCCGCGCGGTAATTGAGCTCTGTTCCCTGTCCGGTAGTCCAGGCGGGCATTAGGTTATGAAGAGGTGTGTGGAACCCCCACCTCTCGGTGGCTGTGCTGCTGGTGATAGGGGAAGGGCTGAGAATTAGCGGGTGGAAAACTCCCGCGACTCTCTGTGATCAGCGGAATGGGAGATTTTTGCAGAAATCTGCCTCCATCCCGATTTTCCCCTTTCACCCGGCGGGACAGAGCGGCTGGGCACGGAAGAGGAGCAGGGATGCTCCTGCCCTCCCCGCCGGCTCGGGACCCAGGACGGGCACGGTGGGGCAGGCTCTGCCCTGCTGCAGGGAAAGGCTCCGTCTTTTACTTTTTTGTTTTGGCTCTCTTCTCCTTCAGACCTGGGAGTCCTGTTCTGTTTCTGATGTTGCGAAGGGGCTTAAAAATTCTACCTAGGACCCCTTAGCTGAGGGAGTAAAAGAACAGTAAGGCAGGATAGTTAACCGAGGGAAATTTAAAATTAAAGAGGAAAGAAAAGCTTAAGAAAAAAAAAAAAAAGAGGGAAAAATGTGCGCGATCTTTGCGGGACTCTTCAGGTCCTTCTTACTTCTTGTTTTTGCTCAGCTGTCTGGGATGGCTGATGGAGGGCAGACGCCCCATCACCCCGGGCCCACCTTTCCCGGGAAGGCCGCTGCTCTCCCTAAGGGTGCCTGTTGTCCTCTCCGCCTTGCTGCTGCTGGGGGGCGGGCACAGGGGGGCTCCGGGTGCGGGTCCTGCCTCCCCCGTCAGCGCTGTGGGCTTCGCCGCAGGTGAGCACCGAGACTTTCACAAGAGAACGGGGAGTCCGGCCACCGACGGGCTGGCCGCATTTCACACCCTGCGCTCCTCCATCCTCCCCACCCTGCGCTCCGAGGGAGCCCCGACGCGGCCGAAAATGCGCCGGGAGCTGCGGGGGGCTGCGCCGGGACACCTGGGCCGGGCCGGGGCCGAGAGCCCCGGGGAGCTGCGGCGGGGGCAGAGCCGCCCGGCAAACACGCCAGCGTCTGCTCCTCTCGGTGTGTGCCCCGCGAATCCCTGAATAGTTTTTTTAATAAAGCGTGGGTCTTTCCTGCTGCTGAGAAAAATCAATCGCCTTTATCTATCTATCTATTAAAAAAAAAAAAAATTAAATCCCCTTTCCACTATTCCACTACGTCTGTATTTAACCGCAACGTCCAGAGAAACTGCCTTATGAAAACCAGACTTTTCTATGAAAAGACTCTTCTGGCAGCAATTAGTCTGGCTTTCTTTAACAAAATTCTTTGTAATGTCATTCAGCGGAAAAAAAATAATCCCAGGATAATTCTGATTACACAGTTAAAAAAAAAAGTAAAATAAAAAATATTAAAATTAGCATATTCAGGTTTGCCCTGGGGAAAAAACAAAATAAAAAGGTTTACATTTCCTATTGATCGGAAAAAACTCGCTGAGATTGTGCGAGGGTGGGCTTTCACGAGAAACAGGCTCGTTCAGTTCCTGTGTGATGGGCGTGGGGGGCATTAACGCACACACTCGTTACCGAGTTATTCTGGGGGCTCTCCCTCAGCCTCGCAGCGCAGCCCCACCTCGGCCGGGAGTGCCGCTGCCTCCAGTGGGAGGCTCGTGTCCGGCCCCACGCAGCTGCGCCCGCCCCCGGCAGGCAGCGCTCGGCTGAAAATCGCGGCTGCCCGGCGCGCAGGGAGAAGCGCTTCCCTTTCCTCCGCACCCCTCCTGCGGAGCTGGTTGTCCCGCGTGGGTCCCGACCCCCGCCCAGCAGGGCAGAGGTTGTCACCCCGGCTCGCTCCCTGCCTGCCGCCCCCTGCCCACCGGAGCAGGATGGGAAGTGGGGGAGTGAGGGGAGAAGAAAAGTGGCCCCGGGAGGCGGGGGAGGGTGGGGGTAGCTGCCTACCTGGAAGCGTGTCGCGGATGCTCGGGCAAAGCCAGTCCCTCCGCCTCATTCGCAGGTTTTTGCTACTTTCCCCCTCCCTCTCTCTCTCTCTCCGTGCTCTGGTGAAAGGTTGCATGTTCCAGCCCAGAGAGTCAAACGTTAAATTGTTAAACCAGAGTAGGAAAGGAGGGGGGGGAGAGGGGGGAAAAAAAGAAAAAAAAAAAAAAAAAGGGCGTGTTTCAGATATTTCAGATATTTTAAAAGGTCGGCCTTAATTAGGTTAAATACAAGTGTTATTGGCCCAGAAGCACATACTGCAATAAGCTCGTTATAAGCCTAATTGCAAAGCAAAAAAAAAAAAAAAAAGAAAAAAAAAAAAGAAAAGTATGTGTGGAGAGAAACGCCGTACTCTTTCGGCACGACCCACCTCCTAAAGTGCGTGCGTGGGGATGCGCCGTAACAGCGGCGTGGGGCGCCGCGCATCCCCACGCGGGACGGCCACGTAGGCTGCGCCCTGCGCATCCCGCCTCACCCCGGTTTTCATCCTTTGGGAATAAGTTTGGTATTTGCTCGCGGTGCTTGCCCGGAGTGGGGGCTGCTTTTGGGATTGAGCGAGGTGTGGGGTGTCTGTGCATGAATGTACTCTGAACTTGCCGTAAAGCTCAGTCCCTCTCAACCCTCCAAACCAGCTCTTCTCCCCAGATGGTCCTTCTCCCTCAACCCCTTGGCAACACAACTTGGGGGGGAAGGGGGAACCATTTGCCCTGAATCACAAATTTTCATGGCTTGGAAAGAAAAAGGTAACCCTCATGTCTAGCTCAATTAATAAACATGGTGATTTCACACCCAAAAGGAGGACATTATTTCACGGGAGCGCTATCAGCTCCATCACAAAGGGTCACAGCGCAGCTGTGGCGAGCCCGGGGTTATTATGCAGCCTGATGATAGGATCCCGCTTGCCATCCCGGCTCCTTCCTCGGGGCGACCAATAGCCCCCGGCAGGGCTTGTGCCACCTCATGATAAAGGACTTACCCGATGTGTGAGGAAATGGAGCAGCTTTCAGATGAGACGTAATAAGCTTGCAGGCGAAGCCCCAGCCCTTCGTTTCCCCCCCACCCCCCGTCTCCTGCCTTTCCATTTAACTTTTTTTTTTTTCTCTCCTCCCCCCAGACAACAACAGCAAGAAGTTATTATTCATTTGAACGCAAACCTGACGCTCCCTCTCACCTTCTCCGGCCCCCTGCAGGGGAGCAGAGGCGGGAGAGCCCCGGTCCCCCCTCCCAGCCAAGCCCTCACGGCTGCCGGTGGCAGGAGGAGCTGCCTCCCCGCAAGGAGGGACAGTTGTGGCTGATGGATTTCTGGTGTCAGGAATTGGGTCCAGAAGCTGTGAGGCAACATATTAACTGCGATCCCATAATCTCTTAATCACATTACATTTTAAGTGAGCATGTGTAATTTCACCCATCAATGATTTATTTAAGCAAGGGAGCACAATTACTTGTCTCGCACACAAACGCTGGCTGGGGGAGCATTGTTTGCCAGAAATAAAATCTGCGGTTTGAGGAACGATGTGTTTCTCCGTGCTGAGAAATCCCAGACCCCCGCTCCTGAGGACAGGAGTTAGGCGGCTGATCCTCCTACACAGGAAAGGCGAGGGCGAGGTTTCCCACCCTTCCCATCCATCCTCTTTCCAGAACTAGCCCGGCAGCAATGTCTGACGCTGGGGCGGTGAGAAGTGTCTTCAGCTGCCGGGTCTCTCCCCAGTGCTGCCCGCAAGCTCTTGCTCGGGGGGACGTGCCAGGAAAGCCAGGGGAAGGTTTGCTGGCCTGTAGGGGATCTGACCCTTCTGCACCGTTTTGACTAAAGCAGGTATAATTTATCGGGGGAGCCGATATTACACGGTGCCATTCTTCCCGAAACCTACATTAAAGAGGAGGGAAAGTCCAGTAACCCCTCCTGGCGCGTTGCTGTACATTGGTCTGAGCATTTGACTCCTCCGGCTCTGGCCTGGACACATGCGGCACGGTGAGAGCTGAAGCGCGCCCCGCATTTTGGCACCCCCGCTCCGCCCGGGCTGCTCCCCCCTTTCCCCAGCTCCGGGCTGAGCCTTTAAAGTTGCCCCGAGAAGAGCAACGCGACGTTTCAGTGGGAGGTCAGCATCCTCTATCCTCTCTTCTTTTCGGCCCCAGGGCCAAACTTGCCACCGAACGGCCGGGATCCGCTTCCCCGGCTGCGGGGCAGCATGCCCGGCAGCTCCCGCCTGGGGACGGAGACCGCCGGCGGCCAGACCTCCGAGCCTCACCGTCTGCCTGCCGGGAGGGAAGGCGGGCTCGAAGGGGACTCCTCCGGCTCCCCCAGACCACCCCCGTGGCTCCGGGCCTCCTGGTCCCGTTGTGCAGCTTGGCCCCAGCAGCAGGCTGGAATCACCTCCACAGCTTTATGTTATTATCGTTATTATTGGTATCATTGCTATTAGCCCCCGGCAGATCGCTCTGCGCAGAGCGGCTGCATCCTGCGCCCGCGGCCGGCAGGGAAAACCACCCGAGGAACGCGTGAGACTGCCCTGGAGCCGATGTCCTCCTCAAACCGGGCTGCGGTTCTACACGTGCCGCTATCTTTTCTAAATAGTCGATGGAAGAAGGTCCCCGAGAGGTAAAATGTTCGGCTACAGAGACAGAAAAAGACTCCCACTCCTCTTTCAGTAGCTTTTTTTTTTTTTCCTTTTTTATTTTCTGGAGCAGCCTTAGTCTGGCATTTGGCAGATTTAACGTCGCAAAGGAAACAAAGAAAAAAAAGTAATTACATTTTTGGAAAACAAACAATAATTACACGATACAATCGGTATAACAGTAAGTGAAACACAGCAGCGGGAGTTAAAAACAATATTCTAGCCATGGAGATGGGCTCCGCCGCTGACTCAGCGGTTTCGAATACTCCAAATTATCCTTACATCGGATTTCGGTAGTGCAGTTCAGCTGCAGTCTACTGGCTTTTAAATTAAAACATATCTCGCTGATTAGGCACGTATATTAGGGTCTTAAAAAAAACCAAAAAAAACCCAAACCAAAACAGGAAGAAGGTTTCTCAAGGCAAAAATTATTCTGGTGGGTCAGGAATATTTCATGAGCCCGTTTTTCCCATCCGTATGGCAAGCGGAGGAGCTGCGTTTGGACGGGCAGCCCCTGCTCCCCAGTTCCCAATGCCCGGGGCGGGGGCGGGAGGAGAGCAGGAGCGGCTGCCTCGCATCTGAACTGCTGCAGCACCTGTCACCTGGAGAAGCTGTGACTTCACATGCCCCGCGGCTCTGACTTCACGTTGCAGCGCGTTATTCCATCACTGAGCCGTGTTGACATAAACACTTCCTCCCCCTCACCCCGACCTTCTAGCCCTTCTCCCCCTGTTTGCCCGACTTTCACACGAATATTTGGGATGATGTCCAAGGCAGCAAAAAAGTTGTGCGTGTGTATTTTCCTTTTTTTTTTTTTTTGTAATTAACCATTTTTCAATTGGCTCAGTTTTATTTTAATCAAGAGCCCTTAGGATTAGTTGTAATGATATGAATGGTTAAAGTGGGAAGAGCTGAAGGATCAAGAATGCTCTCTCCAAGGAAGAAAATATCAGACATCCCACAAAAATAGCCGTGCTGAGCGTAGGTCTTATGTAAATGGATAGAAATCATAGGGCTGCCTGAGTAATGTGAAGTGTACTTGAAATCTAGCATTTGTTCAATCAAACCTTTGTTCTGCTTCCCATTAACTGCGAAACCAAAAAGAAGAGTAATAAAAAAAAAATAAAAAGAAAAAAGAAAAAAAGAAGAGAGAAGAGGAAAAAAAAACCCCCAACTTTGCTGCAAAATTCTGGTTCCCACTACTTAAAACGTTTATCCCAGAGAAAAGTTTTGAGTTGTGCCGTTGTTCAGAGTCGGTTCTGCCCTCAGGACTTTCAAATTCCCAGTGAACAGGCACACAAGCGCTGATGACAACAGCAGCAGCAAATACGAGGCTCCTCGTCGCCTGCTCTGTTTAGAAGCAAACCCGCTCTATTTTTCGTCAGGCAACCCCAGACAGAAGTGGCAACTAAAGCTTTAAACCCTTTGGAAATTCCTTTCTGGTTTAAGAGAGCCAGGGGGCTTTCGTCCTCTCCCTGCCGTTGGTTGTGAGGAAGGGCAACAAAAGAGGTAAAATGCCTTCTCCAACTAACTGGCTCAGCGTTTCACATGCATCAAAGGGAAGGCAAGAGCTAATCCGAAAATGACCACTTTAATGTACACGAACCCATGGCTACAGCAGCAGAACCGAGGGGGATTTTTCACTCCCCACCACAACAAAACCCTACACTTAATGTCATAATAACAGATATTAAACAAAGGGGAATGAAAGGATCTCACGCTGGGTTTTCTGCATTCTTGAGTCTAATTAAAAATATACAGAAAAAAGACATAGTTTGGGTCAAAATGGCATGAGAGACGCCTTGTGCCAGTGAAGAGGCTGCAATTATCAGCTTAGAGACAATGTCCTAGAGGTCTTATTCACTCTTCAGCTCCAGGGGAGCTGAAAGCCAGTGAGGGGTGAGTGGTACATATGCACCCGACCAGGGCTGAAAGGGTGTGGAGAAAATGGCTAAGGGACATTTATCCTCTCCTTTCCCCTTCCCCTAGGCAGCAAAAGCGACTAAAACAAATACAGCAGAGCCCCACAAGGGGTTTTTGTGGATTTTTTTTTTTTTTTTTTTTTTGAGGCCACTTCCATTCAAATGGAGCCGGGGTATTTACTTAGTGTCAGATTGTATGACTCTGGCTCCTGCCTTTGGGGCTGGTGCCGCCAACTGGGAGGGGAGTCCTGTGGTGAGTAACAAGTGCCCTGCATGACAATACCTTCCTGGGGAGAAAATACCTTGCAGAGAAGGGATCTTCTCCAAAATGGCAGGCCAGAAGCTGGAGCCAGACAAATCCAAATGCAAGATAAGGCACAGGCAGGCAATTTACCACAAGAGTAAGTTACTGAGAGACAAACTGGTCCTACTCCCCCCTGTGTTTTGGCAGAAGTGAGGATGTCCATACAGGTGATGTGACCAAGTCTAATCCAAGTGATTGGGCTCAATATAGAGCATAGGCTACCGTATGACAGAGGTCTTATGAAGCCCTTGAAGCTATGACTAATAAATGACTTCAAGACTTTGTGATCTGGCCCCTTACAAGTATCCACAGAACTGTTTTGGGGTATTGGGTTTTGGCTGATGTTACTTGAACATAACAGTAGGCAAACTGTCTTTTCCTTGGCTCATGTGAAAGCTAGTCTCTTTTAATGCTTTTTTTTTTTTTGTTTCCAGAGGGCTAGACTTGGCCAGGTGTCAGGAAGATAGGTCTCTAGTGAAGAGGCCACAGTGTTGCCACTCTCCCTTTGTCTTTGAGACTTTCTTGGTGCCTGTAGGCATCTTGGGCTGCACCAGCAAGGCAAGTGATGGGCAGGGGTTCCTTCAGCTGAAACTGTTGAGACCTATGGATGGTACTCCCACTCTAGAGAAGGGACATAATTGCAGTGGAAATCAAAACAGAGAGAGAGGGGAGCTGTGCTGCTCTCATCCCATGGCAGCCACAGGGAGCAAAATACACCTAACTCAAATGTTCTATTTATGCCTCCTCAGCTGGTCAAATGGAGCAATTCAGAGTTACTCGAGGTATTTAATTTGATGTATAAAGACAGAGCAGAGAGCAGCCCTGACTTGCTGCCAGCAAGACATGGGTGACCTGATGGATCCTTCTTTCTTAGGTCCTGTCTATGTCTTGTCCTCAGAGGCTTCATCTGCCCAGGCCATTCTGCCTTAAATTCTGTCTTGCACAGAGGAGGAGGGTCTTTCCAGATTGCCTGGCAAGACCTTCCTAACCTGAGGGCCTTTGTGAGTGGCCCAGGAAACCTTTCCCCATAATTGCAGAGTACTCACTCAGGGCTGTGTGTGTGGTGCAATCATCATTTACTAACATGGTGACTCCTACTAACCCTGCAGCACAGCTGCCTTGCTGCAGTTAAAGATTAATTATTGCCCCTAAATCCAAGAGGTCTTCTTCAGGCAACATCACTAATACTTCTGAGGCTCGTTGTATGCTGAGTTTTTGAGAAAAAGCTGTAAAATGAAGGTTTCAGCTAACATTGCTCCTCAGCCTGTAAAATCCTTTAGAGGGGAGAAGGGTTTGTGCTTATGCTTTCTGCCTTCTGTTTTCTTTATGGCTTTGGAGTGACACCTATGAAGTGGTGTTTGAAGCATTTATCTGCTGTTTTCAGTGAACACCTGGAGAGCAATCCCACTGCCCTTGCAGGGAACACTGACAGGACACGACAGGGAGGGATACCATAGCTCATTTTCACACCTGCAGGCGTAAGTTTATGCTACTTAATCCCATAGTGGTCTTTGGCTAATGCACCCATGCAAGCTGACCCACATTTGGCATTGCAGGGGTGCTCCCCTCACACTCCCTGGAATGGGCACTGCTCTGCATCCCTCTGGGACGTGAAGGCTCCTGCACAGAGCTGATGGAAGCTATCTGGCAAGGGAAGAAGTCCTGCTTGAGATAGGGCTGCCAGCATCGATGTGCTGGAGGCAGCCCTACCACAGTGGTAGCTTTCTCTGTGGTAGGGTGCCCAAGAGATTTAGGAGCTGAGTAGAAAACTATGAGCATGTCCACAGTGCTCTGCCTGTCTTCTGAAGACTGGATTTAAGTGAAGCTCACAGCCTAAACCACTGATTTTGGAGGAGCTGAGGAGTGTTCCCTTAGTCGCCTTTGTGTGAGGCTCAGTGGTGGTGGTGGAGTGCAGTTCTCATCAGGATGAGTATATTAAAAGTAGCAACAGAGAGATGGATTTGAAAATAAAAGCAATTCAGTGCAACAGCAGCAGCAGCAGAGAGAGCAACAATTCCTTGAGAGATGGACTTAAATAACCACTCTGTTGTATACTAAGTTGGACTCTTAGTAAGAAGAAATCAAAAGGAGAAATTTTATTCTAACAATAAAATCATCATCATCATCATCATCATCATCATCATCATCATCATCATCATCAAATCACCTTGAAGGAAGTGGTAAATGAAAGCTGGAAGAAGCTTGACCATCTTTCTCAAGCTAATAAAATAATCTGGTTCATATTGCTCATATCTGATTAACATTGTGTCTAATTGTCATGCTGGTTGCAATTCCATTGCCAGCATAATTCTGAAGCATTTTATTTTTTTTTTTTTGGTAAAAATTTATCCTCATGTGAGTCTTGGTTTGTACAGTACTCACTGGGAAGTGTAAATTTTTAAACCAATGTTATACAGAGTAATTAGCTAAACCATGAGAATAAACACTGGCAACATATAGGGCCCAAACTTGTCAACATTTCACTTTTATTAGTGTGAACACTCATGGCATGTTCTGTATGGGTGTATTTTTAGTGGGGCTGCTCATTCATCTCTTGATGGGGATGTAGGCAATGGTGATGGGGAGACTTGGAACCAGACTGGGACCTGGGGGAATTACACTCTTCTCTATTGCTTCTGTCATAGGGAATAGGTAGGAGGAGGTAGTATTGTAACACAGTCCACAAGTACTGTGCTTTTGTTGTCTGTCTGAGGAATATAATTGATTATAACTGATTAGCACAGGCCCTTGTACTTAGTTTATCCCCAACATTGACGTGGCTGTCTGCTGTGGATTAAGCTGCAAAATATGACTCACAAGATGCTGATAATTTGAGAGAAATGAAAGGCACTGTGTCCCTTCTATAATCTACTGTTTGTTCACATTTTTTTCAGTATAGGGATACCAGGATTGCATTCACTGGGCTGTGCCCAGTTCTTCTGCACTGAGAGCAATGGGAAACAGCTAGGTGTCTCTCTGCACTTTCAGGTAGTTCAGTGCTTTAAAAATCTGATCCCTGTGTGCTTTGTGTCTATATCCTTATCTTAAGATCAGCCTAACTGATGTGGAAGCAGGTGAAAATTTTACTAAAAATACTATCTGGCCTGTTTCTAAGAATAAGTTAGAAAATATAGACAAAAAGGGTACTCTAGGTCTGTGCCTTTCAAGCTTACATTTGTCAGGGGAGCATCTAATACAGCCATACGGAAAACTGGATCCTGCAGATGGGACATCTACATGGGACAGTCTGCACCCACACAGTTCAGGGAGCCTTGGCACTTCAGGCAAGCTGTTCCCAAGCCTTGGTATTTGGAGATCTGGACAAAGTGGTTGCAATGCCATGGCATCATGTCACCCCTTATACCCTTACTGATACATCCTTCTCTTTTGGTTTTACTGATAAAATTAATGAGAAGGAAAAATTCTCAAGGAAAGGAAGCAAATTCCACAACCCTGCTTAAAAATAACACCAAGGTTTGAACCCAAAATGATGGCAAAGTCACATTTTAAGCTGTGCCTGTGTCCTGGATTCACCCTGTTGAACGAGAAAGTAGTACTGTCACTTCTGATTCCCTCCTCGCTGTTGCCCTGGCAGTGTCCAGGGTGGGAACAGTTGCATGCATCCACTGCCGCCTTTCTTCCGTGGCTGTGTCACGTTTCTCTGGCTGCTCCTCAAAGGGCTTGTTTGTCCCTAAACTCCTCGGCCTGCCCCAGCCCCAGTCTCTGGTATTGGACACGAACCTTGCTGGCAGGGCACATCCTGGCGGCCTTTTCCGTAGGGTCCTCTGAGTGACAGACAGACCTGTGGCTCCCCAGCCGCTGCCCTTCGTCCTGTCCCTGAGCGCCTCCCGTGAACTCCCACAGAAGGACTCTGAACACAGCCGAGCAGCGTGATGTGTCTTGGCATCCCTGCCTAGGCCTCTTCAAAATGTGCTTCCCCTTGTTCACAGCAATCAGGCCATTTCTGATGATGGTTCAGCAATGCCTCCCAGGCAAGTGAGGGCATGATCAGTCCTTCTTCTCCAAATTTTGTTCTGAGTGAGTCAGATAAGTCATCTAGGCAAGGAGAGGCTCTGCAAGTCAGGGTACAGCAATGGCTTGCAGTGTTCATGTGTTCACAGCCCTCATGGCTGTGCTTGGAGAGGGAAAAGCGGTTCTGGAGCTACGCACCCAAGCAGTCTCTGTGCTGTTGGGATGCAGAGAGGCATTGCCACCACCCCATACCTTGTGGAGCATAAGGTGGCCGAGCTCTGTAATCATTCCTGTTTCCTTTCCAGTGTGTCCCCCAAGAAATCAGCTAGATGGCCCCAGTGATGTCAGGGGGGTCTTCCTACCAAGACTTTGCTACTTTTTGGGTTTACCTAAAACTGAGTGATACAAATATTTGTTCTCTTTTAGATATGGCTATCTAGATCTCTCTGTGTTGGTCTAGTGTTATAGTCCAGTGCTTCTGGCCCTCAGACTTTTGACATCTTGGGACTAGGAGATAGGCAGGTTCTGAATTTAGAGATTTTTAAGGGTCTCTGGACTGTAAAAGTAGAACTGCTGTTGTATCTGGCTGTACCTTCTAAAACAGTGCTGATATGTGGAGACACAGCAATGTGCTAGTAACAGGATGAAAAAATCCAGAAGCAACTCCTCTGCCAGCTACCATGAACTGGCTATTCTAAAAAAGGGAATTTTTCTTTCCATTATTTTTTGGTGTTTCAGTCAATCAATTGATATTTCAACAGGAATCCTGTTAAGACTGGGTTTTATTTCATTGTCTGTTAAGCACAGGCCAGGATATTTTATGAAAACAAACCAGGGAAAAAAGAAAGACATTTTCCATGATTATTTGCATTTGATGCAGCGGAAGACACACATATATTATTCTCTCCTAAAATAAACAAGTAAAAAAGATCCTCCAGCAAGGAATTTTGCATAGTGATTGGGCAAAGGTTTTAAGTGGTTAAGTGTCCATCCACCATGATATTTGATTAACCCCAGCCATGGCTCAGCATGCCGCTCATCCTTGTGCCATTGGAATAATACATCTTACACAGGAAAACTGATAAACTTCACCTGTGCTGGGGCTTGCAAACACAGAAGCAGTTTTCCTGGGAAATGCCTGGCCCACAGCCACCACTCAGATGACGTACCCTAAAGCAGTCTCTATTTGGGCAGGTCTTGTTAGCAGGGAAAGGCCTTGCAGTCAGGCTGTCTGGGTTGTGGGGCAAAGAGCAGCACTGAAAGGAGGAAGCAGGAACTTCTGCTGTTTCACTTGTCAGTACAGCATTTTCAGTAGGAGCAAAAGCTGAGTGCTGTGCCTTCACAGTGCCCAACACCTCTGCTGTGGACTTGAAGGACAGTGTGGTGTTAGTCCTTTAGTGAGAGGAGAATCGAAGCACCAAACTTGTTAAAGGACATTGTTCAAGGCCAAACATCCCACCCCACACGGTACTGGAGAGAAATGCAAGCCTCTTGCCTTTCAAACTCTTGTGTAAATAATTTTTCTCTACTCCCCCCTGTAGAATGATGTAGGGTTTCCAGTGTACTGGAGGAAATAAGCATGGTATACACATACAGAATATAAGTAAGACATGAAACAGTTTGCACTAGGGTGTGACTTTTCAGGAAACAAACTACAAGTGCCTTTTAAATGGTTTTTTAGATTATTAAGTACAAAGAAGGATTTGTCCTGTATCCATGGATGGAAACATGAATAATATTTGCTTTAATTAAATCCCACTAACATGCCAGTCTTGTGTGCTTGTATTGCTGGCATCAGGAGGTAGACTATAGTCATAAACTCACTGTTCAAGACATGCAGAACTTAAATATAAGGATATTGCAAATGCAGTAGGTGAGAATAGATGTTTCCCATTCAACTTCTAATTCCTGCTTGAGGTGTGAATTTGAAGTGCCTAAATGGCGGTGGTAGGTTTTTCTTTAGTCCCGTTTCCCTTTTAAAAGAAGATCCATTTCAAATGAGATTGTAAATTCTCCTGTGTTTAATCCCAAAATTCATCAAGTAGCAAAAGAAACTAAGAATATGCATGGAAAGAGGTACCACCTGTGAGACTTGTGTGAACTGAAGCGTTGAAGCACTGGTGGTTGGTGCTGCTGAAGGCAAGGGTCCAACCTTGTGGTCAGTGTCAGAGCTGCCCTGGCAAGAGCTGCAGGTGAGGAGCCTCCTGCACACCGACTGAAGTGGAGCTCCCTTTGGGAAAGGCTGGCATGGCATTTGACAGCCTCAGCTCTCCCCTGTGCAAGCTGTGGTTCAGATTGTCTGTGATGGTCTCCTAACTCTTTTTATCTCTCACAGAGTCTCTTTGCAGAGCATGTGAAACCCTCAATTTATGCACCCGAGGCTGACTCTTCCTGCCTGCAGCAGCCACCACCGCCATTCCCCAGGCCTGTTTGCTTCTTGAGCTACAGAGGATGCTTTATTAGCGACAGGATAAATTAAAAAGCCTGCACAACCCAGTGAAAGCCTGCATTTGGCACTTCCTCTGCTGCAGCAGGCAGCTCTGTCTTGCCTCTGCTCTGCCCCGCTGATGGGACGATATGCCCTCGGTTCCAGTGCAAGAGAGTCAAACCTGGCTGCAGCTACAATCCCGTCACCACAAGTAAGCACAGTGGGAATCAAGGGGAAAAACCCTGAGAGTTAACTCCACAGCATCATCATAAAAAGTATATGTGCACAAGGGGCTGTTCTCTTCACTGTGTTTATGTGGCTCCCCTTTTCGTGCTAACAGCAGCAATGTTTCTATGTCCTGTGGTGGGAACAAGCCTCTTAGTGAATAATATAGTGTTAAGTCCTGGGTAACACATTAAAATGCCAGTAAAACCAGCGCAATGAGATTAACTGTGGCAGCTCCAACTTGTGACCAAGCTACTTCTAATAATATAAAATCTTAAAATCTGTTGTTCCTTCCTGTGTATAGGCAAAGTGTATTTTGCACTTTTAAGTCAGAACATGCTTTAGTGAAATTCCTTTTTTTTTTTTTTTTAAGAACTCAATCCTCTCCCCTGTCCCCTCAGAAGGATAGTAAAAATGAAAGCTCAAAGTTTCAGGGAAATCAAGACACTTGCATTTCAATTTGCAATAGAGACCCTCATACCATACTTTGAAGGCTGGGTGTTTGACGTAAACCAAGAGAAACTGTGTCCAGGTGTGCTTGTACACGTGGTACCTACAAATACCACATGCTTATTAATCTGGGCTCTCAGCAATATCTAGATAAACAGAGAGTTTAGGAACCATAAGAAAAGGCCATGGGATCGGGAGAAGGCCCTTTTAATTCCACTTCTCTGCTTTTCCATCCTTCTTCCTTCTCCCCCATTCCCTGCTTCTGTAGCAACAAACCTAGGTGTCTGTGGAACTCATTTACATGCTTTGCTTCCATTGCCTACTCCCCTAATTTATTCCATATGTTTATTGCGCTTTGTGTGCAATACTCGTGCCTGTGTTCCCCGTTTGCTTATAATTTCCTAATTTTTCAGGTTCTACCTCTTGTGGGTTAGGTTGTTCTTGAGCTTTTTTTTTTGCTGTTTTTTTTAACCTGCTCACACATGTGTGATCTCTGTGAAATTTCTGCTCGAAGCCAAGGCAGCAGCATTCACCAGTGCTACTTGGAGCCTTGGCAAAGCAGAGCTCTTAAAGCAGTGCCTTGTTTGGAGGTGCTACCCTGAGAGTGCAGACAGGATGGGACCTACTGGGAGATTCAATTAATATGACTGCTTCAGCGAGTCAGCGCTCCCCTTCTCCTCTGCTGAAGAATGGGCCCATAAGGAGAGGAAATATCAAGACACCTCTCAGTATGTGGCTTGGCTTAACAAAATGCACAGCAGTTCCAATCGAGAGAAGAATGCTTGGAGTCTGAGAGTGTAATTTTGAGCCAAAGGTTTGTTTTCAAAAGCTTTAACTGTGCTGTTTGCAAGAAAAACATAATACTTCCCATTGCTGCAGTTCTTTTATGCCTTGATACTCATCAATGAATTTTTGTTTATGAGCAGGGACTGATCTGTTCTACATCTTGTGGATACCCCTCAAACCAGACACATTGATGGAGACCCAGCAAGCATGAACTTCACAAGACTTTCAAATGCTTGGGCATCTAGATGCCCTGGGGGAGTGTTGCCTGAGCAGAACCTTTTGGACTTTCAATGAAACTCACAGCTTTGTGCCCCTGCCCAAAATCTGGTGATTTCAGAAGTCTTAGACAGAAGCATGGGAATGCAGTGGGTGATCATGGACACCCTGCAACAGAAACAACTTTGGGTGTTCTGCCCACCTCTGGCAAGGCATGAGCTGCCCATGAGGCTGGTGAGAGCGTCGATGGACTGCAGGGAGGGATACAAGTCTGTGGCTCTCACACCTGGCTTGAACTGCTGAGCTCCCTCACAAGCCTGAGAGGCAAAGAGCTGCTGCTGAGTTTACTTAGCAGGTAACTCATGGCTGGTAAAAGAATATACATTTGTTTTGGATTTATTTTTAAACTGTGGTAAAACAAGCAGTAAGTTTAGAGTGTATGCACTGAACTATGGGGGCATATTAGCCAAATAATAGTTAGTTTCTTAGATATAATCCCTCTTTTTCTTCCCAATGATGCAAGAGTACAAATCTTGGTGGGTTTTTTTTTATGTCATCTTCAGTGACTCTTCTTTCCAAAAGAATGGAGATGATTGCTTCAGTGATGGCCTAATTCTTTATTCAGAAACACTTAATATTGTCCTTAGCTTTAAACTTGGGAATTATCTGATTGAGGGGTCAGACCCATGGATTCTACATGTACTTGCAATACCATCACTTGTCACTGTGTTGGGTAACCTCTTCACAGAGGTCTCTCATGTCTGTATTTGTATCTACATCTCTCTCAAGACATATATCTATTGTGCGTCACTCCCAAAGATGCAGTATTGCGCAGATGTAGATAAATTCATAGCCACAGACACACACATATAAAACCAAAATATACAAGTACACTTTGTGGGAGAATTCTGACTGTAAAGTCTTACAGAAACCTAGATCTCCTTAAATGTGTCTCCCAAGGCATATTCTGTGGATTAATATCCCCTTCACTGTTTTTGACTGCCCTGCAGTGCAGGTACCCTTAGCAGTGAAGCAAAATTGCACCAGGCTCAGTTCCCCCTGAGCAGGACTTTGCCTTCCTTAGCTGTAGTAGTGATGAGAGATGAGGGCCAGTGACCAGTGCACCACATGCTGGTACTGGCATTCACTGGTGGTTGCACAACCCACTTCATGTCTTTTTATCTCACACTACTCACAGGTATTGGGTACTAGACTTCTCAAATACAGATTCCCCTGGAATTATTAACAAAAGTCATTACTGGCAAGCTTGTACCAAAACAAGATATTGATTTCTGACATTGCACCTCTTCCACCTTCTTGATTCTTTAGAGAAACTGTGGAATTGAGTAACCTAATCCTTTCTGGAAAAAAAAGTAGGAGAGGTGGGTAGAGAGGATTGCTACCCCCCTTTGCTCCCTCTTGATTCCTGAAGCTTCAGCCTGCCAGCAGCGTGGTGGTAACATCTCAGGTTGCCTGGCCAGGTGAAAAGCATAGGGGAGGAGGGATGGCACCTATAGGGAAAGTGAGACTTGGCTCTGGGAGGAGAAAAGGGAGAGACAGCAGGGAAGAGGTGCCTGAGGTGCACGTGAGCACCACCAAATTGCTGGAGGCGGGAGAAATCACACAGGTGAGATACCAGTCCTGCAGAAGTCCAGGAAAGTTTTCTCTCTTCCTTGTTTGGAGCCAGAGTCCTGCTCCTTGCTTTCAATACAACCAAACACTTATATTTAGGTATTTTCTTACCTAGCATGGAAATGTATGCTCCTCAGCCATTGCTATGAGGTTCTGTTGAAAACAGTCTCCAGGGCACTACTGTGAGTTCAGTTCAGGGATGGCATCTCTGTAATACTCCTGTTGCCTCTGACTTGAGCTTAAATGCCTGTGAGAAGACAGGAGGTGTTTTGTGTTCACCTTGATGCCATCCTTGTCCTTTCAGTACATGATGGCAGCTCCCATCAGGGGTGTCCTGTGTGCCTGAGTACTCATTCTTGGGGGTGTTTTTTGTTAAAAAAAGGGGCCCAAGGAGAGCATGCTTGGGAAAGCAAATGCCATGGTTGTGTAAGACATAGGGAGAAATGTGCTTTCCTGGGTACTGGAAAGGTGTGAGGTGTTTTTGTGGAGTGCAGGTTGCTTTCGCGAAGCCAGCGGGAATCGGTCTGGTTCCATTCCACACAAGACTACAAATTTTGGCTGGGCCCCTGCCACCCACCACTCCTCACAGCTGGTGTTACACATCTGCCTGTTGTATCTCAGCACCTGCTCTTCCATTTTTGGGTGCAGAGGCCAGAAGAGTGAGGCTCTCCCTCCTGCCATCCTGCCCTTTTCCTGGGGCAGGACATGCTGCCTGGGCTGCACAGGGGCACAGGCCATTGCCCTGTGAGAAACAGCCTGCTCTGACCACTGTTCCTGGCTCAGCTCCCCAAAGTTTTCACTCAGTTACACGTGCAAAGGTCATCTACACCTTATGGGAGGCAGCCAGACCAGCTCCAGCTCTCTCTTCCCTTCTCAGCCCCCATGGGGGACCACTGAAACCCACTGTTACAATTTTTTGTAGCCCTGTAGAGTTTTGCTGATCTGAGCAGGTGAAAATTTGACCTGCTGTTCAGATATTTGTCTGCAAACCCACCTTGATAATTTTTCCTATGTTTCATTAAACGTGTCAAATTGAAGCTAAGGTTTTCACCCTTCTGATTTTTTAACAGTTTCTGATTTTACCATGTTTGGTTTGCCAGCTTGAAAAAAAAAAAATCAACAGAAGGATTACATTTCAGTGGCACAACACCCTAATCCTCAGGCAAATGATTTGTCCAAGCTTAATATGAACTACTTAGGATGTATTGTTTGATGTAAACACTAGTTCTAATAAAATGGTGCCTGAGGTACAGTTCTTCAACTTGTAATACCCTATTTGCGTTGGCCTGTACACATTGGATTTGAAACCATTATGATAAAATATATCCTCTTTAGCCTGATAAAAAAAAAAATCAAAAAAAATCAACAGAAATCCACAGCAGAGGGCCTACTCTCTAAGGAAGGAAACTGAAAGCAGCAAGGAGCCTCCTGTGTGCACTGCAAGTGGTGTCAACCAGAATTATGCCCCATCACTCATGGGGTGCATCTAGGGCGGAAATCAGCTCTCTATGGGCAGCACATCAGTCTTGGTCTGTTCTTGAGCATCCTGAGGAAAGAGGCTTTCCTGCCCCACACCTCCAAACTGATATTCTGGAGTCCACCTGAAGTCCTTCCCAGGTTTTTCCTGAGTCACCACACCTATTTGAAATTATCTGCATCTGGCAATATAAATATGCTCCAGGTGTGACCAAGGGTCTTACTAAAATGCTGGATTCTAAAGAATCAGTTAGAGGAAGCTGGACGACTATCTAGGGAGGGGTTGAGGGCACAGGGGCAGAAACACAGCACAGCAGGAGCCCCTCCACAAGCCGAGCCCCGCCGGGGAGCAGCCAGCTTAGCACCAGCAGGAAAAAACCTCCGGCATGTCAAGACGTTACATTTGTCTTACCACTCCATTAATACACCAGTGACAGAAAGTCACTGCCAGAGACCTCCCCTGCTGCTTGTACTACCTGGGCTCCTGTGAAAGATTTCCACAGAAATATGAGGAAACCCTTGGTTCTGGCAGCATTATGGCAGAGTGGAGCTCCACTGCTGCCTGAGTGCTTTTTGGGAGAGGGTAAATACCAACATTTTGGGCAGGCTTCCTTGTTCTCACCCAGCCTTCACTTGTTGAAAGTAATGTTGCCTTATGTCATTTTTTAAAGCTCTTTTACTAAACAGGCAAACAAAGGTAATAAACAGGGCAAAGATATCAAAGATATCCCTTTCATGGAGATTCTCTGTAGCAGAAATGGAGTGAAAAATGATTTAAAGAAAAGAGGAAGTGAGGAAATGCCTGGGGACATACCCATGTACAAGAAGGAGGAAAAAAACTTGCAGGCACAGATGTTAGAGACCAAGTGTGCTTATTATTAGCTTGCACAATATTTTGAGTTGCTCCCTATTAAACACAAGTAGTGAATGCTTTAGTCAAGAAAATACAGAGCTGGACTTCACATGACTGCGTGGTAGAAATTCCCAAATTACACAAAGGTCCTTCTGCAAGCTCTGGACATTTTTCCTCCCCTGGTTGGAGGGCAGCTCTGCTCAGCTGTGGAGGTCTCTCCTGTTGCTGCTTGTGTTGCACTTCTGCTCCCACACCCAGTGGGCTGTTCCTCACCAGAGCTAGCCTGGATGTCGATAGCTGCTTTTATGTCTTTCTTGGATGAACCTTTTCCTTCATTGTATATGTGTTGGGTTGACCCTGGCTGGCTGCAGGTGCCCATCAAGCTGCTCTATCACTCCTCTCCTCATCTGTCCAGGTGAAAGAAAATACAGTGAAAGGCTTCTGGGTTGAGACAAGGGCAGGCAGAGATCACTCACCAATTACTGTCACAGGCAAAACAGACTCGACTTGGAAAAATTAATTTAATTTTTTACCAATCAAATCAGAGTAGTATAATGAGAACTCTTCTTTCGAGGCTTAACTTCACTCCTGATTTTCTCTGCCTCCTCCCCACAGCAGCACAGGAGGATGGGAAATGAGGGTTGTGGTCAGACTGTGGCCACACTGTGGTCTCTGCCACTTCTTCCTCCTCAGGGGCAGAACTTCTCCAAATCTTCCCTTGCTCCAGCATGGGGTCTCTCCCCCAAACTTTGCCATGTAAGCCCAATAGAGGCCATCTCAAAGCACCCAGCAAGCAGGACCTTTTGACACTGCCAGAATAGCTCCTCCATGCCTGGACATGCCCAGCCAAGCAAGAAGGGAGCCAGGGCATCCCAGAGAAGGGTGCTGAGCCAAGTCATGGAGGCTGGGAGAGAACAGGTTAAAGTTGAAGCTGTTCTGATGCCATTGGGAAGCAATCACTCTGGTTCCCAAATAAGCTTTCCATCTGCAGTGAAGTGCATTTAAGGATAGGGATGTTGCTTCCACTTTAATAAA
This sequence comes from Molothrus ater, assembly GCF_012460135.2. Taxonomy (NCBI): domain Eukaryota; kingdom Metazoa; phylum Chordata; class Aves; order Passeriformes; family Icteridae; genus Molothrus; species Molothrus ater. The sequence goes on from NC_050478.2 coordinate 66,072,515, forward strand.
GATAACCCTGCACTACAGGGCCAACAGACAGCTCTGTCTTTCTGGGCTCCCCTTTCCCTCTCAACATTTCTCATGTCTCTTGTACTGCATAGTGAGCAACACAGGACCCACATTTTTACTCGTTAGGGAGTGGACTGTGCCTTTCAGCCTCTTTGAAGGCAAAGCTGAGAGTTATTCCAACCTGCCTTGCAGTCTGTGTGAGGCACCAGTGGAGTGGGATGAGGGGACTTTGCTTGCACAGAGGTCTCAAGTTGAATGGAGGAGGAGAAGTACCTTGCAGATTTGTGACAATTCTGTTTTTCCCCAGGAGAAGTCATTAATTGTGCATGGAGAAAGTGTTCAGCTTTCTTGCTCAGTGCCTTGAGCTGGCTCATGGGACAATTTCATGAAAGTGGAACATAATCAGATATTCCAGTGTCCTGGGCTCAGCATCTACTGTTACCTACAGCAGGCCATGACAGGCTGGGTAAATTAGCTGAGGCTTTGTATAGAGGACAGTAAGAAAAGCCACCCAATGCTTCTGGTTGTCCCTGCACCTGATCCCACATTAAAAGAGACCTGACTTGTCCTACTTGTCCTGACTGAAGTGTGTGGATGGACAGAGTTGAAAAAAGAAAAGGAAAGAACTAATATTTTCCCTTGCTTTAGGCCTACCCTTATGGAAGCTGCACAGATTTCTGTCAGGGAGGGGTTGTGGAGAGGAAAAAAAGCAATTGGCATCCATTTTTCCCCTCATCTCTGGAGCTTGGCTTCACAATCAGGCTTCCAGTGAAAATAGAAAAGGGTGTGAAAATTCAAGAAGCAACAACAACAACAGATGACAGGTTTCTACCCTTTCCCTAGAAGATATCACTCAAGTCACAACTTGTACCTGATGCTGCTCTTGGCTTCCAATTTTGCCTGTTGCAGCTACTCATAAACAAGCCTTTTTGGAGGTCCCTTTTCCAATCACGTGGTGTGACCAGTTATTTGTTGGTTTTGGGAGAAATCTGGCAGAGTGTTTTGGGAAGGTGACCAGGCATCAGGACTTTCTAAGGTGTTGGGGGACACCGTGTCCCAGCTCCAGCATGGTGACAGGAGCTGTCATTGCTGCTGCTCAAGGTCACCAGACCCACAGAACCTGGGCACCCTCAGAACCAACCTGGGCAGCACCACCAGGCTCAGCCCCAAAACCCTGCCTAGGTAGCCTGGGGAACTGCACACACTGATGGCCATGCAGCTGCTGCCACCACTTCTAGCTCCAGCCCCACATGCCCACGGCTGGAGGTGGCACTCCTGAGCCTGTCGCCAAGCCCGCTGTGACCTGGGGCGCTTTGCAGTCTCTGCATTTCCGCTTAGTCACTTTAAAAACCAGCACAGCAATGCTTAGCCCCAAACCTAGCAGGGAATTACACACGGAGGCTGATCAGATAACAACTGTGCCTTCCACTCTGGGAGCAGGGGCTGAAATTATACCATGTAATTATAATGTAGTTAACCTGTGACTGTGCTTTATATAATTTTTTTTTTCCCTCCAAGCCAATTATTACTAAAACTGTAAACTCAGTATGACTGAGTTGTTTATCACTGCCCTGAGAGGAAATCATCATTTGGCTTCACACTCCTCAGAAGCCAGGTACACTACTTACCTTATATTTACACTGTCATTTAGATAACATTATTATTAATTCTGCTATTTTTCCGGTGTTAGCACAATATTGTTGGTATTAATATCACTTAATTCAGGTCCTCAGTTCCTTAGGAGTAATCACAGCCCTTGGTTATTATTAAGTTTGCAACTGGGTAATAAGCAGTTTGTCCCAGCAAAATAATGGTCTTTATGTCAAGGTGGCAATAGACTGGGGGAGCCTCGCCCGCTAGACAAAGCCAGCTGAAAAATACTCCCCTGGGCTTAATGAGCTTTGAATCTGGCTCCCTGCGAGTAAAAAGAGCCAGAAGGGAGCACAGGATCTACAGCCTTGCTATGACCAAGGCTTTAGGAGCTGCAGAGAGGGTTGCTGGCCAACATGTTTCAGCAGAGGTGAGTCCCAGTGAGGGGCTGATAGCAACTACAGGGGGACTTTGCTACTGCTAATTTATGCAATGGAAGGTAGGAAAAGGGAAAGCAAAGTGTGCTGTCAGGGCTGTTGGTGGCTCCTGAAAGCGCATCCCTGGCACGAAAGCAGCAAATCTGAGTCAGCATGATGGGCTGATGTGTGTGCTCCTGTCACATGCAGGGCCTGTGTATGTTCACGTGAAGCAGCAAATGCTGAGGTGGAAAACTAGGGTTGGGCACTGGAATGAAAGTATGGCTTGATCCTTAAAAATATTTCTCATGGATTATCCTCTGAATCTGCTCTTTGACATATTATCTTATCTGCAGAGGTGTAAACTTCACTCTGGTCCTGCAGGAGTTTCTGTGGAGTATTTCTCTCATGGATGACTTAAAAAGTGACAGCATGTTACTGGGGATCCTCGAAGTTCCAAAGCAAGGATACCAGCATGTCTCCAGCTGGAACATGCTAGGAGGTATGGCTGTACATTCAGAAATGGTACACTGCAATTTAGCCCCCAGGTGACCTGAGAAGTGCTGCTGCCTTCACTTCATTCCCCCTTCTTTTTTGACTCCTTGGTCTGCAGAGAAAGGGGTCTGCTGCCAGCTAAATAATCTTCACCAAAAGTTTCTGAAAACACTATTTCTTGCTAATTCATGTTTTTCCAGCCTTTCTAACCATAATATTTTTCCCCACAAGCAACTCCACCTGAAATCTCATGCAATAAATCAGAGATACTCTTTCCTCTATGCCATCAGATACAACAACACGCTTTTCTATTCTGTGCTGTTAAAAACCTATTTATTTTTCTCTCAGTAACTATTTGCTTGCCCATGCTTTGTCGTACAGAAACCAGCTTTGGCTTCAGTACCATTTTCACTCCAAAATACCCAGAGTGAGCACAGGGTTCTGTGCAGGGTTTATTAATAAAACACCCCTCTCCCACCACTGTGCTGACTCCTTGCAAACCCAGCAGTGGGCAGAATGTGATCAAGGAAGATGCATTGATAGATGCATCTTACCAGAAAGCTTCCACATAATTAACAACATTTGCAGCCTTAAGTTAGAGTGTACTTTAGGGGCACTGTGTGTCTATTGCTTTCTGCTCTTCACGTGAATTCAAGTGATTCTAACTGGGCTGACACTCAGTATTAAAACGTCACCAATAATAAAAAAGAGTGGTGCGTGTTTTTTTGGGTTTTTTTGGTAAGGATTGTGTGCATGGCGGTGTGTTAGGTTGGGCTTTTTTGTTTGGTTTCTTTTTCACGTGTGGAGAAGGAACATACTGTCATGCTGCTGTCAGCCAAATTGCCCCATTTCTTTGTTTATGGGCACACAGCTTCTCTGTGCTTACACCTCTGGCAGCACAAGAAGTAGAGGTCAAATCATTGTCCTCTGACTCAGGATGGCAACCTGTGACTTTCACAAGCAGGCATCTTGCAGCCAAGAAATGTTACTTCTGTGAGCAGCTCCTCTTCATGGTGTGGGCAGAGGAGGCACGGACAACCTGGCCTACTGCAAATGTTACCGAAAAGCCTCGTTGCTTTGGAGCCAGAGAGATCCAGCAGCTGCCTCAGCCTCTGCCGGGTTACACTGCCTACGCTGAGCTCATTAAGGAAATATCGATCAGGCAGAAGTTTGGACAGTGTTTGATGCAGCTCGCTTCCTTTGAAGCCGCACAGACCTCGAACAGATTGCTGGAACAGCAGAGGAGAGCATGCGCACGCACATACGAGAAAGAGAGGGAAACCAAACGCTCTGAATTGAGAAATCCTGCCAAAAAAATCTCTGGGTCGAGTTTGGGCTGAGGATGCGAGCATCAGATAAAAATAGCGAGTCACAGGGCTGAGGAGAGAGCGCAGGGCTCCGCTCTCGCCCGGGGCCGCGCATGCCCCCTGAGCCGGGCGAGGCGAGGGGAGCCCGGCAGCCTCCTCCGGCAGAAGGCTGGAGCGAAGGAGGGCTGCCTTTGATGTATGAGCTTTGGCTTGCCATTGTGAGTCACCCCAGAAGTAGCTGTAGGCAAAACAAAAATCTTTTGTGATTAATTAGAAAAACTGGACAATTATGAATTGACTGCACGCAGCCAGCGCACGGTAATATAAATAGTAATGAAGCCGGCTGGATGTGATGAACACGCTGTGTTTATGCGAGATGGAAGAAGAAAGGATCCGATTTAGGTGGTGTCAGTTTAAATAACGTAATTTCTGCTCTCTGACTCTTTGTTCGGTCTTTACCCAGGATTAGATCTGAAACTTTAAAAGTGAGTTTTAGTTGTCTTATCTAAATGTCTGGTTGTTCTTTTGATGTCTGCCCGAAACATATGCTTCTCTTCAGTGACCATCTAAAATTATTATGTTACAATGAATGAATAAGTCTAGCAGTGCTGTAAGTGGTGTGCAGTTATTGTTGCTCCTTTGTGTTTGTCAGTAGCCCTTGCACAAGGTCTGACAGGCTCCATCCATGCACAGGGACGGAGGATTACTTGAATTCCCCTGGTTTTTGATAGTTTTCAGAAGGGGGGGGGGGGCGAGAAAAAAGATCTATACGCGTCTCTCTGAAGCACAATGGATAATTACATTAGCAATGTTCTACATCACTCTTCATTTAGCTGCCACCTAATTAAAAAAATATATCGGCGATCGGGTGACGTCAGGGCCAGAATTGGCCGCCGCTGTCCGGGGCGCGGCTCGCCCCGCGCTGCCAGCAGGAGGGACCGGACCGCGGTGCGCCTGGTCCGGGGCGCCCTGCCCGCTGCTCCCCTTCAGCCTGCCGGAACAAATTCCTCCCTGCCTGCGGGGCCCGAGCAGCGTGCCGTCCCGTCACACGTCGTGACAATTGCGAAATCGCGACAGCGGGTTAAATCGCAACCCGCCCTCCCTCCACCTCCCCACCCCCACCGCCCCCCGCCGCCAAAGGAGGAGCAGCCCATCGCCCTCCCGAGCCCGGGCAGGGTTTGTTCCCCGAGGGACGAGCACCCGCTGCTTCCCGGGGCCGGTGCCCGCGCCCAGCGCCCTCCCCGCCCGGCCCCGCTTTGTTCTCCAGGGGCCGCCGGAGGAGTCGCCAGCGCCGCCGCCCGCCCTCCAGGGGAGCCGGTCCCTGTCGCGACACGCTCCCGACTGCTCCCCGCCGGCACGGGAGCCGCCCGGGGACCACCGCCCTCGGCACGGGAGCCCCCCGGCAGGGAGCGACCCGCCCACGGGTCCTGATCTCTCTCTGAAGGGAGAAATGGGGCAAGGAAGGGAGCAGCATCCACACGGGGCAGCTCCTAGCGCGGTCCAGAGTGCCCGCACCCGGCCCCGTGTGCCACCTTCACACCTGAAATTTCGTGGCCGTTTTGTTTCATAGGGGAGATTTTAATCCGATTATTCCATACATCCAGACTGAAAGCCTGCCTGGTGCGAATGTACCTATGAATGTGTTTCTGGAGAGGGCTCCTGCAGGAAACCTGCTCCACTCTTCCCGCTCAAGGAGTAAGGGTAGTGATGTGCACGTGGCGTTTAATTAGCACTGTAATCCTGCAACAAAAATATACACCACTGTAAGGTGAAGGCATGTCTCTGCTTTAATCTGCTGCACTTTTGTAGCCTCTGAGACAAAGAGCAACCATTCGGTGGGGCAGGTGTGAGGGGCAAGGTGATAATAAACATTACTTTACGATTGCTATCGATCTTCCAGGAGATACTGTTGACAGAAGGTGGAGATAACATCATGCCAAACAGCGAATGGCTCATGATGGTATTAAGTATTCTCAGATAGAATCGTGAATTTTTTTACACTTTGGATGCTGCCTGCATTAGTGGAGCACTGATTAAAAGCTTTGAGTACAGCTGCAAACTGCTGCAAATAATAGTACAAGCACTGTGGGCCTCACCCAGTGGAGTGTCCCACACACATGCAGAGATATGCAGGGCCTATCATGGACTTACTCATTCAGACTAGGCTGTATTTTTTTGCTGATATATTAGCTCTAATGTCAAATTTAATGAAACTGCAGCTTCCCACACCGTTAGTGAATGCTCTAGCCTCTCAAGGTCTTAATTGTGCACATGTTTAAACGTTTACAGAAGCACAGCCTCAAATTTTGGCTGAAGAATCACCTTGCCATCAAGACTCCTTTTGAATTCCATCTGGAAGGGCAGGGTAACAAGGACGGCACTATTAACCACATTACCTTTTCTCACATCTCTAGCAACTCATCTAGCCTAAAAGAAAAGCTGGGTCTTTATCCTGAAAATCCTCCATGCACAAAATTTTCATTGCAGTCAATGATATCTGACTTAGCAATTGATTTTCTCATTATTGTTCCCATGTCAATTATTTCCCCAGTCTGAGTCTCAGTATATCTGCATTGCAATGAGGAGTCTGACCTCAGTACAAGTACTGTGTGTTAGTTTTTAATCTAGTGAGCTGGAGTCCCTGACTGCTAAGGCATGTGGCAGTGAGGGCATCAACCTCCCCGTTACCTGCCCTGCACCTACTGGGGTTCTCATTTCTCTTTGCATGTTGTGTTCTGATTACAAGCATGGGCAGTCCCCACACAGTTCATGTGTTGGGTTTTGGGTGCGTTCCCCTGTCTGGATCCCTCTAAAAGCTTCCCCCCCTCCCCTGCAACACCTATGACTGCACTTCCTGCAGGACTCTGTGCTCACTGTGTCCCTGTCTGCTCATCCTTCCCAGAATGACTCAATTCCTCAGAAATCTCCAGGCAAATAAGTCAAAGTGATTCACAAGGCAGTTGGTGTTTCTGTGGTACAGCAGGTGCAGACTCTCTTCAGTCTGTGTGTCTCATGTTGGTGACGTGGCTGATGCGAAGACACTGTCCCTCTGTCACTGCATGGGATGTGCTTGCCCAGAAGTGAGCCAGATCCAATTCCATGCCATTATTCTTACTTTTTAGAGTCCTTTCTCTAAAAAAAAACCCATATATTTTGCTTTTCATTACATCATATGTCAAATAATAAGGAAGTCCTTTAAAATAATAGTAATTGGAAGTTAAGTTCTCTGGTTGCTGATGACTATTGCTGACCCTTTTACCTGGAAATGATGCAAGAACTTTTTCAGGCTTTGGAACATTGCACTGCCACTTCTGCCGCCTGTGCTGAAATTTTTCACCAGGCTTTGGAGGATGCCACTCTTTACAGCTTTCATAGAGAGGAGCTTTGCTAAGCTTGTGCCCTGAGCTCCTGCTCATGGGCCTGGGAGAGGAGGACTAAGTCCTTTCCATAGGGCAGAGGTCAGTGTCTTTATTTCATTGACTGCTATTTAACCATAGCCCTGAAAGAGGAAAAAAGAAATTGAAAGCAAACATGATAAAACAGCAGCAACCTACCTCCTACTGCCCCCCAAACACATACTCAAATGCATGCATGTATTGTTCATGTGGGCATGGGGAGGAGGAGAAGACCAGAAACCCCTTGATGCCAAGAGGCTGTTGAGCTGCACAGGGCTTGGATTAGCAACCATGTCCTGAGCAACTCTTGGGACTTTCCCATTGTGTTCCTAGGTTTCTCATCTCCAGCATTTGTTCAGCAGCACCTGGCCTCTGTGTCAGTTTCACATTTTGTTTTTTTGTTTTCAGTAGTGGAGGGAGCACGTGCTGCTTTCTGTCAGCGCAAGAACCACGCCAACTGCTTTTGGATGTCCTCAAGGTACAGCCAGCAGCTCCAGGTCTTCCTGCAGGCCTTTCTGTAATGCAGGCTCCTCATATTTGACTTTGGCACAGACACAATATTCGTACGTGTGTCAGGTTCCCAAATACTTGCTGAAATCTCTTTTATTTAGATAGCAGCTATTTGGCAAGTTTGGATGTTGCTCTTGTCCTGGCATAACCTTCTTCTGTAACTATACCTCAGAATTAATTGTATTTGCTCAAGAAGTTGGCAGGATTATGATTTGCCTTCTGCCTATTTGCCCCAAACTGGTGAGCCTAATAAAATGTTGTGAGGTGTGTTATATTGTAACAATAACAAATACCAACCTTTTTACTCAACTAAGACTTTTTGTTATCAAGTCCTTTATCACTTGCCATCTGCCAGGCTGTTTGACATTGCATGGTGCAGGCTGGGCATGATGTTCCTGAGTGAATTTCAAAGGTAATTTGGTCAGATGAACTGCTTATAAACTACAGTAGTTGTTTCTAACTTAAGTGAAAATGCATGTAAAGAAACTAGGATTTATAATTGGTTAATCCAATGGCATGTGCTGTGCAACACCTTATCAATACACTCAAAACTGAGTCAGAGGTAGATAGCAAATAAGACTGACCTTTCTGGTTTAAATCACATAGGTATCCATCTGTCAGGTACCAAGCACTTTCAGGATATCTTGGTGTTTTTCTGATTCTGTTGGATCTTGCTCCTGCTATTTATTACAGAGTCACTTGGATACCTTATCTCATCTCTGGTGGGTGCTCCTCTATCTACAAAGGAATGCTTCCAGCTCTGTTCTTGTGCTTCAGCTGAACACTGAAGGCTCTGACTAAGATTACTGACTGTTTTAGGATGATGTGCTATTCAGTGTCTTTATCTTCTGTTATCCAAAGAAAAGTGCTTATCTGGAGGTACCTAGACCCTGTGTTTTGGCTGCTCATCCAGGAGCTCTGCTTTCAAAATCAGGCTGGGTCAGGTTTTGAGTTTGCCTCAACAAAGGTGCAAGTCGACTTTGGTTCAAATAGGACATGAGGAAAGGCAGGGCAAACATTTGCTTTGTATTAGTCTTTTGAAATTCCTTCCTCCCTTTATATTGATCATGAGCTCATTTTGCAATTTGCTGGACAGATTTGTGCAGTTTGGCCAGAATATGATAAATAGCATCTTTAATATGATTTCTGATTGTAGTGCTATATGGACTCACTCATTTTCACCATGATTTATTTCTACCCATATTCATGAATGCAAGAGTTTCATTAGAAAGCTATTTTTTTTTCTCTTTTACCAATTTTCAATTGGAGTCCCGTTGTGTCTTGTTGACAAACAAACTTCAAAAACCTGCTGAGGTTTCATAACATTCTTTGTTGCTCACCAGTTGTTTCATTAGGGGGTGTTTCTGATACTCTTTTGCTTAATTCCCAGAAGCTTTTGACTTGCCAGGCATCCTAGTGGCAGTCTCAATTATCCCAGAAACTTCTGAATAGAGAACTTAACTGAAGCCAATTACAGGATGAATTTGCTTAGGTATGTTAACCTACCTGAGAACTACCTGAGTTAACTACCTGAGTCTAGGAGACTGCCTTGTTTTGGTATCTTTCCATTATATAACCTAAAATCCTGCCAACCAAATTTCTTTTCCACTTAATACCTCTTTTGTAAGTTAATGGCCTAATTTAGCTTTTCCTCTCCTTATGTTTTCAATTCCACATTCATGCTTGTTCCTTTTTCTACACTTTGTGACTATTTTTGACCTCAATTCAAAAGATCATCCAAAATTGTGTCAGCTCATGTGAAACCCCTCATTCCTGAAACTTCATGTTTCTGTACTTAGTCTGAAAATCCTTTACCTTGGCTGAATAGATAGTTTGCTATATAATTTAGAACAGTAGGGATATAGTCTCTAAGTGTTATTCCAATGCAAATAATCATAGTTATCACTTTGCCCATCTTCAAAAGGAAGCCACTTGCCCTCCTACCATACCTACCATAAAGAATAGTGTGTTTTTCCCTGTGGCACATCAGATTGGCTTGAAGCCATTTCCTGGCCTCCAGAAGTGGCAGCATTCCTCTTTAGTGCAGCCTGGGCATGGGATCTACGAGTTCTAGATAGATGGATGGATGCAAATGGTTTAATTTGGCCTACTTTTCCCCAAAATTAGCTTGTTCTGGATACAAGGCCAGAATGGGTAGAGAGACCAGGAACTAATCATGCCTCCAATCTCCTGGTATGGGGCAAGATGAGAGATTATGTTTTGTCCAAACTGTGGGTGAAGAACCCACAGCAGCAGGGACCAACGTTCTAGAGGGAGGCAATTAGTTCAGTTCTTTCTGGCTGACATTGATATTTAGATCATCCAAACTTCTTTCCATTGAGTCTACCCAAAAAAGTGGGAAGTGGTGCCCTGAACTTTGCAACAGAAGTGGTGGTTTTGCCTGGAATAGAGTTAACTTTCTTCACATTATCAAGTATGGAAGTGTGTTTTGGATTTGTGCTGAGCACAGGGCTGGTAACACAGGGATGTTTTCATTACTGCTGGGCAGGGTTGCACTGTGTCAGGGCCTTTTCTGCTCCTCCCCAGTGTGGAGACTGGAGGTGCACTAGGATCAGTCATGGCGTCCAGAGCATCCTATTTCAGTCTAGGTTAGTATTACCATGTTTTGGGAGCATTTCCTAGTCCCTTGTCTGAGTGAACTCCCATGCCCTATTATGCCCTTGGATCAGTGCTGGTAGGAATAGTTCCATAAAACTGATTTAATTTGGTGGTAGTTTCTATAGGGCTTGAAGGTGGTGTCAGGAATGTGTTTTGCTAGCACAAAAGGCAATTAAATGCAATCAGTTGGGAACTTTCTAGAGGGAGGTGGTCATACCAGTGGAGGTGACGCTGATACAATTCTTGCATTCACTAAACACAGCAAAAGATAAGAAGGAAATGTATTTTGTTTTCTGCCTTCTGTGTGGTTATGAAGAGGCAACCACAACGTGCACTATATGAAACTGAAGAATGAAACAAAACAAAAAAGACCAAAGCAGTCCTCTACAATGACTGAATTGTAAAAAGGATGCTCCTTTTCATTACATTACATAGAGGAAAACAATTAAGGCTGGGATTCTTTCCAATGCAGGATACCTACACTTTTTCCAGTGTCCTTCCTTCCCACAGCACCTTTGGTATAGCCTCCAGGAGTAAGGAGTGTCATAGTTGTGACATTGCAAAGATGTCTCCCATTTAGAAGACAAATTTATGAATTAGGGCACTTATTCTAGGCCTTGAATAAACTGTTTTTTGGTTTTTTTTTCACTCTGCTCTGCCTCAGGATCTTCATGTGCCTCTCAGTGACTTGGACATTTTTGGTGAGGAGGACATGCCTAACTCCCATTACCTGTGAAATGTGTACTCTCAAATACCTCACTGAGCTGCCTGGAGACAACTGAAATCTGAAAGCACTCGAGGACATGTTTGGGTACAGCTGCTACAGGCTGGACACCTCGGTGCATGCAAGGTAGTGCTGCAGGAGGGCTCAGAGCAGCCCCTGGACTAAGCCAGGGGACTGCGCAATAGGAAGAACAAAACTGAAAAAGACAAAAGCCAAAACCAAGCAGCAACAAAAAATAAATAGGGCATAACTGGTTGCCTTATTTAATTTGTGGGTCTCACCAGAAGCAGTCCATGTTGCCTCCTCTGTCTGCAAAACAAGATAACGTTAGGACTTGCACCAGTGTCAATCAAAAGGTTGCAAAATACAAATACTAGATGCCTCAGAGAGATGGCCCACGTAGTATGTACACCCTGTTATGTCATGCTTTATTTTGCCTGGAAAAAAAGGGAGGACTCAAACCATTGTTCACAAATTGGCAGTCACATCACTCATTTGTGTGGTGTCGTTAAATCCAAAAGTTACCCCACAAGTGGGCTTGGCCCAATGTTTTTGAACAAATTTATTAATGATGCCTGACAGGCTGTCTATGTCTGGGGATGTTCAGTTATTTGTCAGAAAATTAAATGTTCAGCTGTATCACCTCTGTGAAAAGAATACAGAAAAGTACATCTAAAAGGAACCATAAAAACCACAAAAATCAATATTGCAGGGGTAATGGCATGTTTGCTAATACTATGTTGCTGAGAAAATTTGGCTTTTTTTAAAAAATGAAAACTAATTTCTTGTTGTTTGTTTAAGAGTTTAACTAAACCCAGTTGAGTTGCCTTTTGTTTGAGTTGATAAGATTGAAATCCATCAAGAAAAGTATATAGGAGTTTTTATTGCTTAATTTGCTTCTCCCTTTATTCCATAGAAATGTTGTAACTCCATGAGTGGCACTTCCTCCCAGTGAAGACAAAGATAATTTTGCCCTGGAGTAGCCTCCAGCCTAGTGAAGATTCCAGCCACAGCTGCATCGGCTCCTTCCACTCCCAGTGCTCAAGTGCCACTGGCTTTGGTGGGAACGAGGGGGGGATTTCAGGGACCCTAAGGAGCCATGCCCCCATCCCTAACAGGCTGAGAAACACCAACAATATAGTTGATCCAGAGGAGGTTATTGTCTGCATGTTTGCCACCTGAGGGTAGATGCTGACACTACCTAATCCCACAGAAATCTCCTGGAGATACAGTGGATTTCTAAAGCAGTGGACAAAGCACGGTTGCTTCTGGTTAAATAGAAGAGGCCAATGTGTAGGGCTTTTACTGCCTCAATTTCCCAAGGAATTTCTAATGAGTTAGAGTTAGCTCTAGTGTTTAAAAGTAAAATATGGTTATGGCTCTCAAATGCAAGCTACATTTAACAACCATATATTGATTTTTTTTCCTGTGTAATTTTATTTCTGTGAACATTTCTGTTTTCTTAATTAGTAGCCTTTTAAAGAGAGATTTAACATCTTCATTATCAGAGGGTAACTTATGAAACAGCTGTATGGAGAGAAATGGAGAGACAGAGAGGGTGGGGGGCAAAGAAAAAGCATTGGTGAAAGGCTTCCAATCTGTACTTCAAGGGAATGTGTGTATGCACATGCACGTGCCTGCACAAGCACACAGACAAGCTGACCCTGACGTTACAATTAAGACAAAATAGCAGTGGCAAAGCTGGTGACAAAACTCAGCAATTTCCAATTGCACAGTCACCCTGTAACGGGAAGAACTGTTTACCCCATGTTCCTTATTAAACTGAAGTATTTTATTTAATGAGCATGACTCATGCAAGGTGTTCCCATAAATCATCAGCTGGTTTACAAACTCAATAACTAGGCTTCCTGCTATAACTAGGCTGTGCACACCTTAAATTATTAACACGCCAGGGCCTTAAGGCAGATCTTTGATGATGATGATATAAACACTGTGAGGACAAGGTGCTCTCTCAGCAAAAGATTATTGACTCTAATTACCATTTACCACAGGAAAAAGAAAAGAAAAGACAATAAAATATGAGGGAGAATTTAAATCTCAGATTTAATTTTATGAGGAGTTTTAAACTCCCAAACTTTTTGTTGTTGTTTTTGCTGCTGCTGCTGCTGTCGGCTGCTGCTGTTGCATGATACTCTGTAGTTGGCTGATCTTGAAAGCATGACAATTGTTAAGCAGAAAAGAAACAAAAAAATAAAGCATGAGAGAATGTTCAGTTGATGCAATGTACATTCTTTGAAATGGATGGAAAAAGGCCAGAGGGAACAGAAAATGATAATACATTGGAAAGAATCCCAGCCTTAATTGTTTTCATGTATGTAATGTAATAAAAAGGTTAAAGCACTAATATGCCTGACTACAGTCATTTGGTATGAAAACCAGAACTGCAGGTCAGGCTTTAAAAAAAGGAACTGTATACTATTATTATAGGCTTCAATTTTACCCAACCCTCATTATAAGCATTCTGGAAGTAATGGTCCAGGGGTTGAAATGCACTTATTTCTGTCCAGGTGAAAGAGCAGAGACAGTCCCACGTACAGTGCACTTTTAATTTCTGTGAGTGCAAACTGCATTAGAGAGTGGCACAGTGAGAACACTGAAACCAGATTCAGCATAGTCACATCCTAAGTAACAAATGAAAATAAAGCATGCCTTTCACTACAAAGAGGAAATTACTTTCATTTTAAAGACGTGTTTACAATGTTGTTGCTTTTTCAACCTAATTTTTGAACCTGTGTTTTTATTAATGCAAACAGCAACTTCTTGCATTTTTAATGATCTTTCCATGCTGTCAGATCCCAAAGGTACTTGGCAGATGGTACGACAAGGGCTCGCTTTCTACCCGTTGCTGAAATAAACCATTTGAGGTTGAAATAAGGCTATCATCCTGCCTTATTATGATAATAGGATCATGTCTGTAACTCTACTGGGAAGAATTTTCTCCTTCCCATCTCCAAGGCATCAAAATCTTCCAATTTCTTAATTTTTATTATTTTACCTCTGAGTTATTTGTGGGTGGAAACAATGGTATCCCTAAATTCACTAAGAAGTTAATCTGATAGTACTTGGCAGCTACTAATGAAGAGACTTTTTGTGGACTCATTCTGTGACTTACACATGAGAGGGAAATTGAGGCCAAACTGTGCAAAAATGAAGGTGATATATTATTATTTCTCCTCAAAAAGGGTTAGAGCTGTGATTAAGTTTTCCTTTTAAAAACTGGCACCTCCATCAGTACCAGTGGGTTGCTGCTGGAATGCTGGTTCAATATTAAGTCTTAGGGACATACAGCATGTAGAGAGTCACTGATACCATATTCTGCCAGATTAAAGCTTTCCTTGGAGGTCCTCTGTTCAAGCTCTCATCAGTCCCACTCCTACTTAACATGTGATATATGGCACAGTCTGAACCAAAGGTTGTAAGCTACAGGCAAACAACCTGTGTTTCACTGTGGAAAGCTTTAAAGTACTGGTGCTGCTTCAATTGTTCTAGCAAGAGATGTTGGTGTGTGGAAATACAAATGTGTCTTGTTGAGAACATTGTCCCTCAGTATTGCACAAGACAGAGAGATAAGTGCATGATGTATGATATCCAGCAATAGTGGATCCTTAGGTTTATGTGTGCCATTTCATCTGGATGTTAGCATCCTACATTCATATCAGGACTGAGAAAAATGAATTTCATGCAGGGCTTTCACACTCTTTGAGGTTTATTGCCCCAACAATGAATGGGAGATTTACATGAGTAACTCTTGTTAATATTACTGGGAGTTAGGAAAGCTACAGAGTGCACATTGTGTATAAAACATATATAAAAGTAAAAAGCTGTGCATGGACACGTATGTGTCAGAGAGATGAAGTAAAAAGAGAAAGATAACTAAAAGTATTCACATATAATAAAGAAAAAAAATAAAAATCAACATTTCTTTGTCCCCACAAGTCCATTAACAAGGGATATGGTTAATTTTAATTATACAAGTCAGGAAATTCTGTGTTTCCATAGAAACCCATCTTTGTTCCTCTTTGTGCATGTATTTCTGCCTTATCTTTACTTGTTCCCAGAACATAAAACAACCGTATGGCACAAGTGCTCTCTAGTAATAGAAGTGAGTGCTCTTCCTTTGCACTGCCTCATGACCACACTGTGGGCTGAATATGCAAGTCTGGTCTTATGTGTGACAGATACATTTCAACAGAGTTCCTACAGAGTGAAACTGCAGGGACAGAGCTGAGAATCTGGCCCTGCCCTTGTGTTTATGGTGCTGTTGTGTGATTTACCTCACATTTTGTCACCTTGCCCACTAATGGCATCTTGAGAAAGTCGCAAAGTGACGAGAACAAGTTCTGTGTTGTGCTGGAGTAGGAGCTGTGTCAATCAGAGACAAGAAATAAGCAACTAATTATTGCCTGGCATGTACAGAAAACAGAGCTGGCTGCTGATGGAGCTGCCACAGTTGCTGTAAGCACAGGGAGGGAGTGAAGGGTAGCAAGTTGTGTGAGGGCAGTTGAAGAAAAGTTGATTTCCAGGTGTGTTCTGGACCACTTGTATCAGCAATTTATTTACACAAGAAAAGGATGAAAGATGTGATTGCAGCAGAAATTCCTACTCAGGTCTGCACAGGCAGACACTAAGTAAATTTCTAAACTTCATCTGTGCTTTAGCATTATCCCCTTCCTGCTGCTGGATGACCTACCACATATTGACTTGGTTTTGTGTTCGTGGCTGCTTCCATGACTGCTCAGGTTGGAGGGGGAAGGAGGCTCATGTTTCCTCACGTTCAGCATATTATCTCCTTCCCAAGCCTCTCCATATAAACATGCACCTGCCAACTCTTCCCCCAAACCTGAGACTATTACCTCTGAAAGATGTAGCAACACCTTCAGAAGGAAAGCCTATTAATGGTCTCAGACTAATGGACAAGGATAGCTGTGCAGTTTCATTGTCTCTTTCCTCCCCACCCAAAAATCATGCTGGAACCTTAATCCCTCCTGTTTTGGAGAAAGCCATTTGCAGGCAGCCAGCAGAATTGATCCCAGGGGCGGGGATCCCCTCAGAGGTCTGATGGCCAGGCTGCACCATGTGCAGGGAGTGAGACATGTTCTGATGGGTTCACTGTGGGTGAGATGAGAGTTTGAGATAGAAACTGAGAACTTCAGTTCAAATCTAGAGTCCCGTCTTTGGTGGCAAGGCTGACCAGCCTTCATCACCTTTCGTGTCCATAAGTTGTGTGGATTGGCTTGATTGCAGTAAATGGATGCCCACACTTAGTGTGCAACTGCTTCTGTGGGAGTCTAACCATAACTTTGACTTCTGCTTTTGGGAAACCTCAGAAATGGTCACAGCCATACCAGAGAGGAAAAGCAACATAAAGACAGGTGGTGCTACAAGCAGAAGAAATGTCATTGCTGTGAAAAGCAGATTAGGCAAGGCAGTGGTGGAGATAAATCTCTCATTTCCATTTTTGCATACAGATGTGCTCCAGCAATGGCTGTCTTTCTGTCACTAGTTTACAATCTATGACACAGATATAGTCTACAGTTCTGTGGTTTTTCTTTATGTGGAGCATTGCTTCTCCGTAGCAGACTGTCTTCAAGAGCATGGCTGTTGCTTGAAGATGTTGGAATTTTGCAGTGCTGGAAGGCCTGGTAGATACCATCCAGCAGAGCACATGGGGCTGTCAGTTAACCACAGGACTGGTGGTGACTCCCAGCTTACCTTAAAAGGGACACACCACTGTCCTGAGAGAGAGAAGAGGGGATCTGGAAACAAGCACAGGTACATCTGCAGGTATAGCAATAAATGCTGGTTGTGCAATTAAGACTGCCTATCATCTTTAATGATTCCAGGAAGAATGCCTCTCTTCTGGTGGAGTGAAAAAGGACACACCTTTCCACATGGAGATCAATAGGCTCAGCATGAGCAGTGAGACACCCTGAGCTTCAAAATTTGTGTGCATTTGTAAAACTGAGAGCCTCTGAGTCTTAGGATGACTGATTTCACCTCCCAGTCCAAACCTGCTTTCAGGTTTGCATTCTAGTTCTTTCATTAAACAGTGTAATAAACACTGACACAACTTGCCATGCAAGAATATACTGGAAAGTAACAATTTTAACTGCTACTCTCACTTTTCCTGCCCATGTATTCAAATATAATAGTGGTTTTTTAAGTATTCAAATATAATAGTGGTTTTTTAAGCTAAAGGAAAAAAGGGAAAGGGACAAATTAGGCATCCTGGGCAACTTGTACAACACCACTCTGTGTGTGGGAATGATATGGAAATTTTAATCTCTTCTACTAGTTTGTTGCTGCTCTGGGAGGAAGCAACAACAACAAAAAACCTGCCAGTAAGTACTTGTTGAAATAATGGCCACATCAAACCAGATGTTGGCCAGATGAGCAGTCTTTTTGTATGTGTTCATGTTCCCAATGCTAATATTTGATTTCTGTGCAAAAATTAAACCTCACTTAGTGCCTGCCTACAAGCTGGATAGCCTCCAGATTATTAGGACATTTTAACACTCTTATATTTTAAACAAAAAGATCAAAAGCATTTGCTGTGCTTTTTTTTTTTTTTTAAGTCTGCTTAAGCAAACAACAGCAACAAAAAATTCAGGGGTCTGATCTTGATTGAGTTGGCTCATATGGGATGTTTTGATGAGCAGAAAGTGTATGTTGTACTTAGATGTGTCATGGAAAGTTACAGATGTGGGATCCTGCTGTGCACAGGAGATGCCCCCTTGGATCAAGAGTTAAGGCACCATAGAACACTTGTTTTGCTACCAATCTCATCCATTAAGAGGCTTTCAGCGAAGCATGCCAAGTAATAAACTAGTCATGGTAAACCTGACTGTTTAGCTCTTGCCAGAGAAACCTGATTCCCACACAGTAGCACAGAAAACATTTATACGATGAAGATTTCACAAGTCAAAATACCACTGTTTTTTGTGACTCTCAATATCCCAAGGGTAAAAAAAATGAATGAGTCATTAAGTTCCTGAAAAGCAATAAATTCATGTGGGTTTAAGTAGTTCACAAAACAAGCCTTTCCCCCTGTCACAACTCTTTCCCATTATGAGAAGTTCAGAGCCCTTCTCTGACAGTAAAGCTGCTGCTTCTGGGGGATGAACTTAGCAAACATGATGAAGCATCTCCTACTGTCCTTCAAGGCTTTATACTGAATGTGTCTCAGGATGTGTCTCAAAACAACAGGAAAAATTTGTCCAAGGTAATATGCCCCTACAAGTATTTTGTGGATGGCATAATTGCATGTTAGTGGAAACTGGGGTTCTGAATCATTGCATGTATTTATATGAGCATGACTGGGTTAAAGTCAGTGGAGTCAATGGTTTAACATTGGTGCATGGCCTTTGGGATATAACCTTGAGACTCTGGGATCTGATTTTTTCCAAATAGTAAAGAACCTTCTGTTCTAATTGTGGTGAATGGAAACTCTGATGTTTTCGTCTTACTGGAAATTAGGCCCCTTGGTGACTCCAACAAAACGCTGAAACAAACATTTCCTAAAATACTAAAGCACTAAAGTGTCTTCTGTTCTTCTGAACATTTTGACATCAAACTAATTGTTGGGTCCAAACCAAAGCCTACACTTGGAAATTGCTAAATGCTGTGAGAGGTTGCATTTTAAGTCCTATTCAAAAGAGGAATTGCTCTAGTTTCTTAGAATGCAGTCATGTTAAACTATTCACCAGTGACATTCTACCACCCAATTTCAGCAGACCTGTCAAGTGTTTGCATCCCAGACTAAACTGCCCTTTTATTCTTCATGGCTCAGGATGATGTAGTGATCCCATCAAGTCATGAGGCTGGCTCAACTGTATGTTTATCTGAAAGCTCACAAATTCTGGCTGTGGCCATTTTCTCTTCCACAAGTCCCTTTAGCACCAAGTGAAGTGTTCAAGTGACATTTGGAATGCTTGATGCAGCTAATAGACACATACCTCTATGTTGCCTTGCTACTTTTCCAGACAAATTACAAAATTTCTGGATTTATCCACTGTGTGTGAAAAACAGTCCTTCTCCATGGCCTCACTATATGCTAAATCGTTGCTCCTTAAGGGTTTTGTTTGTAAAGTGGCACAGATTTAATATAGCATGTGTTTTATTTTGAGCAGACTCTACATTATAATGCAGCAATGTAATAGAACTATTCTGGTTGACAAACGCTCTGGTGTAAATGATTTAATTTACTAGCTGAAGCATGAGTCTACATATTATTGTACTGATCAGTCATTGCATACTAAAATCACTCATCCTTAATGTAATGATTTGGTATCCCTACAGAGAATTTGAGTCATCAGAAAGTCATTAGATACAGTAAAAAATGAAAATTACTATTACACAGCAGTAAACACTATTAACTGTTAGTTAAAACAGCATTTAATTTAGCAATGCAACAGTTTACAAATTTCTGTAGTTTACTTAGTTCTCATATAATTGTGACTACAAAGCTAATGCTTCCAGTGCCAATAGCATGACACAAATATGGGGTGGGGGAATGTGATCAAGTATTCCAGCTCAAAGGAAAGCAACTACACATCATTACAGAGAGCCATGTTAATTTTTATCTTGGTGGTTCAGTCCTATGTGCAGAATCCATGACTGATTGTAGAGAAGGCAAGGAAGGACTGTACAGTTCTGTAAGGCACTCAGGCATGGAACTGTCAGCCAGCAGTGGGGATGGTGTGATATTTATTCCCCTGTGGCAAGTTTGCAAAGAAGTGGAGACAGGAAGTAGAACACAGCAGAGTTCAGAGCTCTGTCATGATATTCAGCTTGAGCAGTGTTGTGGCTGAGCACCTTGGTGAATGGTGCAGATTGCTTCTAAGGAGCAAGGTGACATGCAATGCTGGAAAACTGAGGGATGTTTGCTGAGAAATAAAACACTCTTTTCAAGTATCATAGGGTTTTTTATGTTTGGATAATTGAAGTGCAGTTTCTACAGGAAAACAACATTTGTGCTTCTTTAGGCTCTGTCATTTTGTGCCTGACAAACCTGGAGACATGTCACACCTCCATCAATGGAGCGGCTGCAAGGAGACACATGGCTCAGTGGTGACTCCCACTTCACTGCAAAATCACTTCACTGATTTTGCAGCTAAAGGCCCTATCCAGAGGGCTCCCACCATACCCATTCAACCAGCACGAAGCTGTCTTATGCAAGCAAATGGGAATCCCGACATTTCTAAAGCTAGATCTGTCCCAACTCTTCCAATATTTTTTAAAAACTATTATTATTATTATTATTATTATTATTATTATTATTATTATTATTATTATTATTATTATTATTATTATTAAGTGAAGGGACTTTCCCTGGTATTGCTAGGCCCATTTTACATTTGGATTTAAGTGGAAATTAGGCATTTCTAAAGGGCATTTGTAGCTTGAGCAAAATCACACTTTTTACTGGTAAGGTGTCCTCTTGCAGGCAAGGCCCACAATAAAGGTCTCCTTCTCCTTTCTTTTCCTTTTTCTTTTTCTTTTTCTTTTTCTTTTTCTTTTTCTTTTTCTTTTTCTTTTTCTTTTTCTTTTTCTTTTTCTTTTTCTTTTTCTTTTTCTTTTTCTTTTTCTTTTTTTTCTTTTTCCTTTTTCTTTTTTCTTTCTTTTTTTTCCTTTTTTTCTCTTTTTTCTTTTATTCTTTTTTTTTTCTTTTTCCTTTTTTCTTTTCATATGTGAAACTTGTGGCAAACCTCTGAGTAGAAACCGTATCTCCCAAGTCCAGGATTAGCTCCTTAACTACAAGGCTGTGGTTCCTTTCATGTTGTTTTCCTTTTGTCACACAGTGTTGTATAAATGTTGGAGGCCAGTTTTATTTCTTCCAACCATAATCCACACAAGTTGCATAATGGACTTCTGCTGTCTTGTAATCCAGCTGAAGTGGCTGGACTAACATCAGGGGTGAATCTGATTCTTCCCTTCATGTATGGGTGGATATTCTTTGTGGCTTCTATGTATCTAAAAGCCTGGAAAGTATTGATTTTGCAGAGTATCAAATGTATGTGCCTAGACTTCACTGATAAGATAGAATTGTGGGATTTCTCTCATTTTCATATGTTTGAATGAAGAATTGGCTGGAGGGGCATTTTTTTGCTGGTATCATATGAATGTCTGCTGATACTTTTCAGTTAGCAATAATTACATTACATCTGCTGTGTACAGAACGGGAAACAAATTCTTCCTATGAAGCTACAGTACATGGATACAGATTTTGAGTTTTGTACTGTTACATTTAATAACCACATAATTACATATTTAGTTCTATTACACGAGAACCTGAAATGCTATGGTGCAGGGTATAATTACATCATTTACTCTGGAAGAAACCCTGAAGATACAATGTAAATAATAGGATTGCAGATTCATAGGAATTGGAGGTGGAAAAGAGCCTTTTAGGTCATCTGTAGCCCAGTGAGAAAAATTATGAACAGTTTGCTGGAGTTTGCCTCTTATCATAGGCATTGATTGCCCTTTCTATCTCCTGGTGTTAGAATTCCCCTAGAAGCCTGCAGAAGAGCTGCTCGATGGTGTGGGAGAGGGACTGTGAACCTGTGACTCTGCACTAGCTAACAGCTTTGTAGGAGAACTGGCAAAAGCACACCCTTTTCCTCCAGCAGTGCAAAGTCTGCCCAGAAATCCATGTAAAGCTTTCTTCTTTTCACAAGAGGTGTTAAACCTAGAGGCTGCACTGGTCACTGGCAGACATAGGGATGAGGGCTGCTGTGTGTCCTGAACTACTTTCTGAGCAGGACTTGTGCTAAAGTTTCTGCTATCCACATCATTCATCTAGCCCTTAATTCAGAGCCTGGTCTTTTCCTCTATGTAGTTATTTAATTAGAATGTAAGTAGCAATTAAAAAGTTGCCACAAATGTTAAGAATAGCTCTTATCTGAAATATCTGTCTATCTAACTATCAGTCTATCTATCTATCTATCTATCTATCTATCAATCTATCTATCATCTGTCTATCTAACTATCAGTCTATCTATCTATCTATCTATCTATCTATCTATCTATCTATCTATCTATCTATCTATCAGCCTTTTTTTTCCCCCATGATGGACAGCAGCCTTCTAAGAGGTACAAGGACTGAAGAGATGGCCATGAACTGATCCAGAAGTTGTCCAGATTGCTTCTTAGATTGGTATTCCTTGTCATCATCACTTTCTGCTCTTCCCTTCTAGGCACAGCTCCCTCCACCCTATGTTTTCTCACTTACTGGTTTTCTTCTTTCTTCTCCCTCTCTTCACTTACTTGTCACTCTTTGAGAAGTTTGTTCTCATTTTTCTTCCTTCTCCTCAATTATATGTATGTGAGTGCCCAGTGTCAAGGAGAAATTGTGTCAGTAAACCACCTTCTGAACACACTCACCCTTGGCACATTTAGATGTGAGTAGACAGAAGACAACAGTAATTGGAGCTTTATGGCTCCAGCCCATTTGCCTTTGTTAGTTCCTACCTGCAGGAACATGAGGGAGGAGGTGCTGCCTCTGTGCCTCCCCAGCAATCCATACCTGTCTCTAGACAGGCCTCCAATGACTTGTTTTTCAGTCCCATGCTGTTTCCATTGGCTCTCACATGCTAGTAGTGGGTTCCTTGCTTGCTGTCTCCCTTCTGTGTGTGAGCCCCAGCAGGCTCTGAGGCAGCTGACCCAGTGGAAAGCAGTCCTGCCATGACACAGCACCCGGGGGGGTGACTGCACAGGCCATGCCTTGAGGAGACAAATCCTTTCTCTGGGACAAAGCCAGTGGTGCTCTGGGGGCTCTCATGGCACCCTCATGCCCAGCTCTGCATACTAGGCTGTTGGTGGGCCCATGATGATGCCACTTCATCTCAGGGAGTCAGACCTGACCTCCTGCGCAGCTTCATGATTTCATTCACTTTAAGCGATCTCTGCTGGGGATCTGGCCCTTTCTTACTGGGTTCTGAACCAGCAGCACAGCATTCCTGAAGGGTGACTGCAGTGATGAGGCAATTAATTGCAAAGCTGACTTAACCGTGTATTCAGGTTTAAACAAGTTTGCATCACTAACATTCCCCATGTAATTTATTTTAAAGGAGCAGAAAGAGTTGTGAAGCAAAAACCATCCAGGCACATGTGGCTGTGCAAAAGGCAAAGGTGGCAGGGACAGGAAATGTAGAGAGCAAGGACTTGTTTCCCCATGAGGAAGGCAGACATAGGAATGAGGGCTGTAGGAGAGAGTAGATGGTTTTGTGTTCCATGTCTCTCTCTCCAGCTGCACTGTGAGCTGGTGAGATGATTCTGTGGAGGACCAGGGTCCGGTATGGCAAGGCAGGATAATCCTTCTCGAAATCCCAGCAGACCTGGTATCATACCAATAACTGAGAATAATTGCAAGATGCTTTGGGAATACTGCTGCTTCCTGATGCCTTCAAGCACAAAGAGCCAGATGAACATGGCTCTCAAGAGCTCCACGGAGTCAAGAATCACCACCAGTAATCATGGATGACTACATGCAAGTGTGGAGACATACAGGTGCCCTTCACCTGTTGCAGTTTTAATGTTACTGACCTATTTGCTGCTAAAAATAGTTTAGACTGAAGTGTGTGTGTGTGACAGAGTCGGTTAATAATCATCTTTTACAAAAAAGGAGCAGGAGCAAAATGTACTAGCAAGCAAAAAGGTATTTGGAGGCACATGAAGCATAGGAAGTTTCTGCTGCTGTCCATCGGACTTTCTAACTTGTGCTGGACGTTTGTTTTTGATTAGTGTTCCTATGGAGCCTTTTCAACAGTGAATAAGTCTTCTTTAGTCTGCAAAACTTGATCCCTTCACTGTGGTGTCTGTATCTGAACAAAGCTGGGCCCCTGTAAGAAAGAGGAAAAAAATTAATTTGTGCCAACATCTCCCCTAGTGGTTTTCAGAGGTGGACTGAAGAGAGTTGTTCCAGATACCCAAATCTAACAAAGAGCAGGTTAGGTCCATGCCACCCATTAAGATTAGAATGCACAGCAACTCTGATTTCAGGCTGTGTTTTTATTTAAACCCTATCTGCAGATGTATCTAATAAACACTACTGGAAACTAATTTACATTCTAAGATCTATTAATTTAATCATAGTCATTATAAAAGTCAACCAGTAAATAGCAAGTAAAGCAAGCAGAGTGAAACAACAAGATGAGATAACCAATCTAACTTAAATAATGACAAGCACTGCAATCTAGAACAAAAAATCACACAAGTTAACACTTTAACAGCATTTGCATCCCAGTCTATTAGATCTTTCATACTTGGTGTGACGAAAGTGTGGGATGAGTAAAAACAAGTCCTTACGGGCAAAACTCAACCACGCATGGAAAGCCTGGATAAAATCTTCCCCATCCTTTCAGTCCTGTGGAAGGAGGAACTAGAAGAGCCACTGGGTAGAAAATGTGTGTTTCTCCAACCATGGGGCCTGGGAATGAGTCCAGACACAACATGCCAAGACCTTGATATGGAGGATGCTCTGTTGTTGTTGCAGTCCATGAGACTTAGAGCAGAAGTTCCAAAGCTTTGCAGCCCTCCCATGGGGAGGAGGCAGTGCTTTTAAACTCAGATGTAAGCTGGGAGCTTGTGCCCCAGAGAAAGGAAACCCTGGTGCTTGGGGCAGAGCATGAGACACTAGCAAATCCGGATTTTGTTCCTTTCAGTCCTTGAGTCTCTTTCTGATGAAACTGCCATGAGGCTAAAGCTTTTTCTAGAGCTGCAGAGGTAGTGGTTTTGGAGGCTACTGTTCCAAAGATGACTCTTAGCACACAACAAAAGTAGCAGCACAGACAGTGAAGGTCAGACAGGACTGGGGAATCTGACCTCATTTGAAGAAACTCTGATGGTGGAGCGCCTTGAATGAAAGAGTGACAAGATTTTATAGTTAGCACTTACGTATATTTAAATATCATACCTTTTGAAGCACACCAGATTGCTGTTGTCTGCTGCTTGCTCCAACTCTGCTTCCCAAAGCAATGGTGACCCCTTTGGCCTCTGCAGGCAACTCCACATCCTTCAGCAGCAGAGTTAGCTCCATGTGTCTCTGACAAGGGACAGTCCATAGTGCCTCCAATGATGGTTGAGAAACAGACTTTGCTCCCAAGGCTTATACAGCCCTTGGAGTTCTTTCTGAGCTGTGTCTATGGTTTAAAGAATTTCTCCTTATTATTTCCCTTTGAGTCTCTCACATAAATTTCCTTCTGTAACCCCAAATCAAACAAGTCATGAGTGCTATGACTCCTCCCCAGGGGAGGAGATCTGTTGTTTTGGAGAGAACCACCCTCTGGCCAAGCACTTTCATAGGTCAGTTCCTGAGTAATAAAGCCTATAAATAAATGAATTTAGAGATTTGGTGATGCCCCTGGGAAATTTCACATCAACACATTTGTGTAAAGGCAGCTTCAGGCCCAGGCCTCTCCCATTCCTTTTATTTTAAGAGACTTATTCTCAAGAAGACTTCTTTCTTGGGGCCATATTTTTTTAAAGTGGTCCTATCTCTGCATCCAAGTGTGAGACTATAATAATAATAATAATAACAACAGCAATAACAACAACAACAGCTAATGATGATGATAAGTGTAATACCTTTCACTTATGTGTTTCTCATTGCTGTGATTTGCATTACATCAGAAATGTACAATAGGGGCTCCCTGCCAAGCAGATAACCAGTGTTGACCTGAAGATGCTATGCTGCAAGACATAAGCAAGCTCCAAATAAAAATACACATGCAAAATTATATACGCTTACATATATGGCCTCAATCTGATTCATCCAAAGAGATGAAAGCAGTTGGCAAACAGCAATTAACTCATTTTCATGCAACAGATAAGCATCATATTTCTATCTGATGGATGAGCAAGACAAGTTAAATGACTTGCCCAAGGTTACACAATGCATCAGGGCAGAGCTTGGAAGCAGTATAAAGAACTCTTCATCCCCTGATCTAACTTTCCTCTTCTTGACTTTCATCTGAATTTTCAGTGTACAGAGGAACAGACTTTCAGAAATGTGCACACACGTACACGTAGACTTGTGAACCTGGAAGATAAAAAGACATTAAGGCTGGGCTTCAATGGCATCTGGTTAGCAAACTCCCCTTGAAGACTGTATGTTCTCCACAGCCTCTTAGCTTGAGTAGTTAAAAGGGCTGCAGCCAATTAGAATTTGATTTTGAGTAACAAATTTTCTTTTCCAACATCAATTAGATCTGTGCCTCTCTTGATGTTATAATTTTCAGTTTTAATGTCACTGAATTTTGGCTTTGGTTAAAGAAGAAGCAAGAGTTGCTGGACAACTGCAAAGGGATGCTTTTCTTAATAGCAGAGAGATTGCAACCATTTAAGCTTCCTTTTTTTTCTTCTTTTTTGTTTTTTGGTGTCTACTTAAGAGAAAAGCACTTACTGTTAATCTCATAGCCGTAAATTACAGAGAATTCACTCACTTCCATAATGTTTTCTACTCAAAGATCTTTAGAAATACTATGCATTAATTCAGTATGTCAGCACTGCTATAAAGGTGCATGGGGCTTCTCCACATTTTAGAGGGAAAGAAATTATTGAAAGAAATTTGAAGGTCTGCTTGCTAGCAGTGAGGCTGTGTGGATGGTACGGGCAGGTGTAAAGAGCCAGGCATATAAATGCAATAGTCCACTTCCAGAGACAAATTTTAATACGCATATCAGGAAAACTTCTGTACCAAATAACTATGAAATTTAATATCTCACAAGTGACTGAATTATCCAAGATCTCAAAGGAAATCTGTGGCAGAATCAGGAAAGTGTCCTGCTCTTGTTCTTAAGCCACAAACCCACTTTTCCCTTTGAACCTCCAATCAGTCTTTTCTTTGATTTAAGGTTGACTGAGATGAGCTGATTAAATTTCCATGTATCATCTGGAAGCTTCAGAACAGGCTTGTTTTGCTAGACATTCCCATCAGCCCCCATAGTTTCAGGCCTTTTGATTATAAAATGCTTTTTACGTTAGTCTTCATGGAAACTCCCTTTTTCTTTTGTTTTAATCATTTACAAGCTGGAGCTTTGCCAATTTATGTAACATGGTCTCATCCTACTCATTATTTCATCATACTCTTGCCAGATCTTTATTAAATATATTTCTCCCCCCACTTTAGCAAAAAAGGGATGGGTGCCTGGGAACCTGGATATGCAAAATGAGTGGGAATTCAGATTTTTTTTTTTTCCTCTGTGTTTTTCACTCTCTTTTATTCCAGACTCAGAAATATCAGTGAGAAAGGTTATCTTCCCCAGCTGTGGGAGAGAAGTGACTGTCAAGTTTGGGTGGGTTATTAGTGAGGGGTGGGATTCTTCCTCTCTCCAAACTCCCACTAAAAGGGAAACAAGCTGCAGACTTTGAAGTCTTATTCATGGTCATAGCACAAAAAAAAACCCCAGTAAATTTTTGTCTATGGGTCTATGAAGCAGGTTTCTGGCCTTCCTAAACACCTCCCAAGCCTTTTTTATGTGCAGTTCAGGTATACTTGGGTTTCCTATCTCCTTTCACTGCTTTGGTACTTCCCTCCCCATGTCATCTGTTATTTTTAAGGCGTGTGCCTTGCTAATGGAAAAAGCTGTACGACTCTGTGAATTTTCACCACCCACCTTCACCTCTCTGAAAGCTGAGCACAACATCTATAATGTGACACTGAGGGACATAGTGGTGCTCTTGGCTTGGCTGGACAGTTCAGGGAACACGGGCACTGAAAATGCCTGAATCCTGCTGGTGAAGCTTGGCCATGGCGCTTATTCATTTGTAAAGAGTTGTTTGAGGACTCTTTCTGCCTTATAAAGATTGATCTTGTAAGGAAGTACTCACAAGAGTACCCACAAGAGTCCAGGGCTGTAGTCTTTGCTGCTCCTACTTGATAAAACCACACTATAAATTTTTTTTTTTTTTAATTTTTAGACTCAAAACCATTAAGTAATTCCATACTCTATGTAGCAAAACCAGGACCAGACAATTTCCTGGTAACCACACCCTTGAGCAGATCACAGGTCTCACTCTGTCACTCTCTACTGTGGTCCTTGTCCATGAGAGGATTTCCCCCCCTGTGTTAGCCTCTCATGGGCACAGACTGTTTTGCTTGTTCCCAGGATGAGAAATTTCTGATGTATTTTGCATATATGTTGAACCACAAGCTTTTGTACAGTTACACAAACTTGTGGTTTCCTATGAGTGTAAGGTTCTCTTCTCCCCAGTGGTTTTCCTAAATTTTATTGGTGATAACTATCAGCTTTCCGTGGTTTGAAGAGAACAGGGGCTCCCATTATTTAAACTTTCTGCTGTGCTGCGAACACTTTAACAAACAACTTGCACAAAATTTTCTCCCTCAACTTGGTGGACCCCATTTCAGTGTTCAGGAGGGGACTTGACACCTCAGAATCCAGCCATGCCTAATTAGTGTAGGTGTGGACAGCGCACTGTATGAGATCTTCTTGCAACACATGCTTTGTGTACATGTGATTACACATGATGATGTGTTTGTGTCACTGGAAATGTGCTGTCATCTGAGCTGAGGACCCTGGGTCAGTGTCCCAGGGGGAATTCTCCTCAGGACCCCTGCTCCCCCAACTCTCACACATGGCTTACTTCAGTGCATTTCAAGTACAAACACGACTGCTCTTCTGAAGTACTTTTATGAGCCTTGGGGGTAAGTCATCTCAGGTAGGGATGATTTAGCAGTGTGCCTTCGAGAAGGTGAACTCCAGCAGAGGCAGGGAAATCACCCCAAACCTCTCACCAGGGTGGTGGCAGATCTTTTAATGCAGCTCCCAAGAACTTCTCACTCCTCTCCAGCAGAGCCTCAGGCAGGATTAGGGGATGCACTTCAGGACTCTGCAGCCCACACAACACAAAGCACTTATAAAAGTAGCATAAAATGTGTTGTGTGCTAGAGCTAAGTGCCTGTCACTGCCAATGGAAAGCATCAAAACCAGGATGCTTGAGCTGTATTGAGGAGAACGGGGCAGGTTCATGCTTAGTCTGAACAACAGGAAGGCAATGTGGGGACTGTGCCAAGAAACCACAAATATGTGCTCACCTCCTAACAGAAATGAGTATGGAATCATCTCCAAGGCCTGTGGCTCCAATGGAGTGTTTGCTGGAGGCAGAAAATGGTGCAAGCAGGCCAGTGGAAGCTGGGAACAAAACCTCAAATAGAAATGAAAATAGGAAACCTATAGGTCTGTAATGAAACGGGTCAATTGGCTGGAGAGAGGGGAATTAACATAGGGCCCCACTGTTGTCAGAAACAGTGCTGAAATCACAGTTAAACTGTTATCTTTTCAGACTTGGCCTCTGTCTCAGTTCAGAAGCAGCTTCAGAAACAGCAAAATACATTGGGATAGCAAAAGTACCATGGCTCTTTCCCAGCTTTGTTTTCACTTGCCTTCTAGTTGCCTCTTTCGTAATTGCTGAATTTGTGCTCCAATTTTGTCTTAATTCATGGAATGAATGGTGTGTAAAATGTGAATTTCTGAGGATATGCAGCAAGGAAGTAACTTTTTCAGGAGCTGCTGTTATTGCAGGGTTATTTGTTTGGCCCAGGCCTGATAGTAATGCTGTTTGTGACTTTTAACCGGGCAAATAGGAACCCCAATATTGAACTATGTGATGAAGATACCTTTCAGCAATCTCACTGTCTGGAGGGAAGGAGCTTCAAGACTGGCCCCATGGTTTATGTTTCCAAAGGTGACTTTTACCTTTTGGTGCTCAGCTTTTGGATGCCAAATTCTCAGACCAGCTCTTTGTCAGTAACTGAGCAACCATAAGAGTCACTGAGTTTCTGCAAGGATGCCGAGAGTGCTGTCCCAGTACAAACACAGTCCATTTTATTAAAGTTGAACAGCCTCTAAATAAGAATATTTCATGGGATGTGAACATTTAAGTCTATATAACTTCTCTAAGCTAATGTTGAGAGCCAGCTTTCATTCCTCATGTGGTCTTCACAAGCAGCTGGCAACGAGCCCTACGAGAGGGACAGCGAGTGGGACAGTCGAACTTGGGGTTTTTAGGGAGGACAAGGAACAGGAGATCATGGAGAAGCATGGCCAGCCCAGTGCATGGGTAAAAGAGCAGCAGTGGCATGGACACAGCTGGCAGCACGGGCTTTGCCCCGGCCAGTCCTGCATTGGGCAGTTTATCAAACTGCATCACATTGCTTCCAGCACATCCTTGGGGAGAACTGGCTATTTGAATGGGAGCACATGTTAAAGAGGGATCCCAGCACCATGGAGCTTGGCGTGTTCTAGCTGCAGACCCATCCCAAAGCCACAGCTCCGGTTTGTCCTGTCCCCTTTGCTGTCACATTCCAAATCCTACAATCTCAGTTCAGGCCTGGTGCTCCCCTTTTGGCAAGTGTTAGCCTGCAAAAAATCATCTTGTAATTGCCATGCTGACATCTTTACTGTGGAGCTGGGCTCTGGAGGCTTGCAGCCCTCTTTCAGGAGGCCCCAGCTCAAGCTGGAGCTGTTAGTTACGCTCTGCAGTGGAGCAGCACTCACACAAAACCAACATGGCAGCTGGTGCTGGGCTTTCATGGACACATAACAGCCCAACTGCCAAAAAGACGAGGGGGGGAAGAAAAAATCTATTTAAGCAATTTTTCCCTCTCTATAGGAACTTAGCCTGTCAGCAGCATAAACACTTGCAATCATGCACTTCCTAGGATGCATGTGCTATCGAAAAGGGAGGTGTTAATTGCTGCGCTAATTACAACATGATTGCTTTGCACTTGTTTTGCACTTGCAGGTGATTAAATTTTTAACGAAGCATATTACTTGGCACTGTTAGCATAGTTAACACATTTCTCTCTCTCTCTCTCTCCCTCTCTCTCTCTCTTCCTCTCCCCCTCCTTTTTTTATGCCTTGGGAGAAGTCCTGTGCTGCAGACCCTTGGCTGGCTGCGATGTGCCGTTGTGCTTGGAACGAGCCCCTGTTTGGGCTGTGGGTGGCGGAACCCCGGGATCCTGCTCGGGAAGAGCAGCAGCCTGTTATCATCAGGCTCAGCGTGGCGGCGCCGGCCAGATGCGAGCGCAGAACCCACCAAGGTATTAGCTAAAAATCAGGCGAGGCTGTCGATGCCAATCTCACAGATTTCATTTAAAAACTATGCCAGCTCTAGCCAGCCAGGCGGCAGCGGCGGAGGGTGTGCGGGAAGGTGGAGAAACGACAGCAAGTTCCCCGTGATTTATTTCTGCTTTGCTGAGCGGGTTCCCAGCTGAACGAGAGCAGGGGAAACTTGCATCTGTTCGACGGGCAGGCTGATATCTCTCCAATAAGGCGGCAATTACACGGCCCAGTGAGGCTGCGTGACCAAAGGAAAGCTGGGTGAGCCAGCCCCTCGGATTTATTGATGGGCGTAGATGGCTTTACCTTTCTGGCTGCTGGTTTTGCAAGTTCCCCTGCAAACTTGTTGATTCTGATGGGTTTGAACGAGTCGATCCCAAAAGAACGACAAATCATCTTTTAGTGGATGTTGTCCAGCCTGGTGTATTGCTTTTGAATTGCTCAGCTCTGGGGGCTTTTGCCTTTGGAGACTGTCTGGTCTATTTTTTATGGCAGCATAAACTTTCTGAGGCTCTTGGGGTCAGGCTGCATGAATGGACTGGATCGTTGCTAGTATTATACATAAAAAGGGGGTGTGATCTAGTCCTGAAGAGTAGTCCTCACAAGGGGCCAAAAGGCACCTCCTGCTTCTCTTCAGGGATGATATAGATAAAAGGAGAGAAACTGGGTGGACAGTGAGAAATATTGGAAAGGCTAGAAAAAACAGTCTCAGCCAACTTTTTAAATTGAATGACTGAGAGCCACTCCATGAGGAAGCAGAAGAGGAAAAAAGAATATTCGAAACTGATAAGGAAATATTTTTAGATAACATTTAATTAACCCTGGGAACTTACAAAACACCACTGAGTCCAAAAGATTAACAGGATTCAAAACAGATTAGGTAGGCATTTTATGGATGAGAAGAATTGCATGAGGCAAGATCTAAAAATCTATAAGGGATGCAAACTCTCATGCTTCATGGCATTGGGAAACAGCTAACTGGTGAGGAGTAGGAAAGCGCTTCTCTCGTGGGCAGATCATCCCATGATGGTTCATAGAGAGTTTCTTGCACTGTCCTGTGAGGCAGCTGGTCTGGGGTGCTGGCAGGGATGGGCATTGAGAGTGGTAGAACAATGGCCTGATCCAGCACCCAGCCATTCCTTTGTGCTCCGCATCGAGGCTAGGCCAGGGATACCTTTTAAAACAGAAAGGGGGAAACCAAAGAGCTTGCAAGGAGTCTACTTGAATACTCCTGACATAAACCCTTGCCTCTTGCGCATGCACACCCTCAGTGAATTAATAGGAACAAAGGAAAAAAGTTGTTGCTGGGATTGTTTACATAATATAAATTAAAAAGTGCCTGGGAACATCTTCGGCATGAATTGGCTGAATTTATTTTGACTAAATATTTGTGAACCATTTTTAGCTGCATTTGCTGAATTTTAATGTGTCCAGGCACACAAAAGCATACCTTGATGAGGAGTGAAATCCTGGAGGATTTGGGACAGCAGGTCTGCTCCCCACAGAGCTGGGAAATAAGACTGAGGTTTGGTGCCTACATAAGGCAGATAGCTCTGTGCCCTGTAGATGATTTGTTTTTAGCATTAAATGTTGTAATAAAGTGTATAAATAGTATAAATTGCTGTGAGGGGATACCCTCACCACACTGTCATGACAGGGCAAGTTCAGTCTAGAAGTTCATGGAGACTGACCCTCACATACTAAATATAGATAATGTAAATAGATTTGCCCACTGGCATCAAGGGGCCAAACTTAAGTACCTAGGCTTCACACTTTTTGCACCATGTAATTGTTCACATGTCGCTGTTCACATAATTGGAGGACTAAATGGCCAAGGGGGAGTGAAAATGACAATGGGAATATGTTTTTCTGCAGACCTAGAGAGCTTGCATTAACAATTTAGAATGCTGGCAAGGCTCTCTTTAATGTTTCATGCATTCTTTTGTCCCACAAATCACAGGCCTTCACCTTTCCCATCACGTTGGCCATGTGGCCCTGCAGCAGGTCTGTCACACAGGAGTGAAGGCGAAGGATGGGAGAGGACCCTGTGTGCCTGGAGGCCTGTCCCTGCAGAGCCAAAATGTGTGTGTATGACTCTGTGTGTGCCCCCTCCACGGCAGGGGCTGAAGAGGTGAGGAGGAAGTGGGTGGCATCTGTAAAGTCCTGGGGACTCCAGCAAAACATCTTCAATTGCAGGACTGGTTTTTACTTGGCTCTTCGCTACCAGCCTGAAAAGATGTGAATTGATATCACTTTTAACTGGCAGGTTTCATTATCTGCAATTTCATTAAAAGTGATACCTGCAGAATGGCCGCTGGTTTTTTTATTTTTTGCTTTAATGGGTTCAATTCTATCTGCAGCAAACCTTGCCATTCCCCACCCCCCCCCCCCCACTTCCAAACTTCATATTCTAGTCTATTACTCACTGTCTGTCTGGCCCCTATCGTATTTGACTGCAGATGTCATAACAGAAAAGAGATGAACAGGCAGCTCTTACTTCCCGATAAATTAATGTGCTGCAGTCTAATCCATATCCCACATGATAAAGTTAACAACAGTTTGCAAGCCTGTCACATAATCTAAAAAATTCAGATGGATATTTTTGCCCCTTGTGTGGGAGGAAAAACTTGTTTGGGAACGAACAGTTACTAATGCATTTAAGCTCCAGTAGAATATCATGGAAATGGCACAATTAATTCATCTGCCACCCCAGTCCAGTGGTGAAGCACTTTTATTGGGAGCAACCTGTTTGGCAGGCTGCTGGCCGTGGCGTACTTCCCAAGGCTGCTGCAGCCTGTCCTCCCTCTTTCATCTGCTTGCTCCAGCTGGGCTCGGGCCTTGCTCAGCTGCCAGGCTTTGGGGGCGAGTTTCTGCCACAGTCTTTGGGGTCAGTCACCTGTGGTTCTCCCACAGTCCCCAGCATGTGGTCACTGGGACGTGGAAATGGGAACTCAGCAAAGCCTGGCTGTAAATCTGCTGTGCTGCTCCAGAAACTGTGGCATGTCAGCCATGGCAGCACACATCCTTGTGCAGGAGCAAACAGATGTGCCCACCCCAGTGACAGATATCTGTGGCTCTGCCACCGTGCTGGAGGCAGGGAGGGATGCTCTACCCAGCCTCTGCCTCCTGTACGGTTTCACTGGGGAAAATGGCGTGTAGAGCCTCTCTGTTCACACAGAGCATCTCAGGTATGTGGGGTGAGCATCCAAGGGATGGATCCTGAGCTGAGGAAAACTGGATTAGCTCCTTAAAAATTCAGGGAGTTGAGCTGTTTTACACCAGCTGGCAATGAGGCCCTTCTGGCATAAGTGCCTGTGGGAACTGTGCAAAAAGGGTTTATTTGGGCATGCTCTCCAGAAGTGGGAAACTACCCTGATTTCCTGGTCTAGAATTCCTATAAGAAGAATGTTTCCTGTGAGGCTTTCCCTGTATCTTTCTGCCACCATACCAAATGTAACAGATAAAGGCTTTTATCCTAATATTTTCCAGCGATTTTAATGGCAATCCAGATTGGCAGAAGAATGAGGAAAAGAAAAATGCAATAATGAAAACTTTGAAAGCTTTCTCTACTGCAAAGTCATCAGCTGAGTTATAATGCATGAAAAGGGTGTGAAGGAATGAGAAATATCCAGATCAAAGCTATGTTGCATATCCTTGATTTCAGTACTTCATTTTGCTCTTCTTGCCAGTTCTACAGGTTGGTTTTTCTTTTTGTTTTTCTGATGATAGGCACAGCTGACATGATGCTTAGATCTAAAGTTTGCATTGCTGATGTTACACTGCAGCTCCCTTTTACTTCAGCCTGCAACCCCACTTCAAATTCTGTGCTGAGCACAATTTGAAGGGGCAAATATAAGGTGGGCAAAGAGAGATGGGAGGTGGTTGGTGTTGGGATGTTAGCTGCAGTTGCTGTGCTTTGATTGGAAAAAAACAGATGAAAATGAGATGTCAGCTTGTTGCAGAATTCATTTGGGAAGATGGAGGAATACCACAGTGGGTAACAGCTTTTTCAGAGTGCTGTCTCCTGCATGGAGTAGGCACAGTGTCCTACAGCCCTCACAGCTGGGCAGCCTGGGCCAAAACAGCTTGGGGTTGTTCCTTTGCTTCAGAGTCACCTTTGAGAATGGAAAAGGCATGTTCAGGCTCTACCTCTCTCTCCCATTTTGTCAGATCTGGTATCAGTGCTACCCTCATGCTTCCTCAACAGAGGCTGAGCAAGTATAGATGCAGAAAATATCTTACCACTATGGGACACACACCTATATCTAATACAAGGAAAACCACAGGTGCTGACTTTAGGAACATTTCCCACTTTAGGAGACACAGACAGAGGAAAGCCGTTGTTCAGGAGTTTAATGGTCCCTGGACAAGGATCCTGTAAGCAGCCCCTCTTCCTCTTGGATGCTTCTGATGCCAAATAGGGGAAGGCAAAGCTTGTTCCTGAGGCTGACCTATTTCTGTGGAGCAGCTGCGAGCCAGGGTAATAATCCACTTATCTGGTGAGAAACCCACAACAGCACCTCACAGACAGGCATTGTCTTGCAGAGCTCTGGTTCTGCAGCCTGTGGCTGGGTGGGTGCTGACAGCCTCCCCCAGAGCCCCCCCTCAGCTGCCCACAGTGCTCCAGAAGAAGAAGGTTGCTCCAAAAGATGGAGTGGTGTGGATTACTGAAACCTTTGCTTGAAATTATACCTGGTGGTGATGTTTGCAGAAAGCCTTACAGAATACCCAGAACTGTCAAATGAGTAAAAAGTAGAACATACCAGAATGCTATGAGGAAAACTTTTTATTAAACTGCGGTTTAATCAGAATGGCAATGCCTTCACCAAGGAGTCATCTGAGAGAGCGTTTTCCCATGCCTTGTGGTTTCAAGTTGGTAATGGCTATGGGGTGGGCAGCTTCCCCACAGTTACATCTTGCAGCCTGGGTGGTGTGGAGAATGGTGGAGCACAGACCAGCCCTGGTGTCCAAATGCTGCTGATCAGCTTCAGCAATGGCACCAGGTGTGGCTTCATGCCAGAAGCGAGATGCTGAAAGGTGACCTCTCCGCAGCTCCCTAAAAGGCCACGCAAATCCCTGGTCAGCTGCCACCACATTGTATTGCAGCCTCGGCTGGTTTCCTCACAAGCCTCACATCTGGGATGCTCCTGAGGTCAGAGCAAGCAATAGTTCTGCCTACTTCAGGGCCTGGGTGGGAGGGTGGGGAGGTGGAGACCCACGGTTTATGTTCTGGGAGAGGCTGCAGTGAGTGAGCCAGTCCCTAGTGACCAGGGCGTGGTGTGCCAGTGAGGGACCTGCTCAAGCCTGCCACGGTCTTACTGCTACCACCACATAGCTCATGTTGGTTCCCACTTACTAGAAAATCCTTCCCGATCAGGAATGAGGTAACTCTCACTCACCCAGTTAGCTGTGTCTCCCAAGAGCCTTCCAGGCAAAGAGCAAGGTTCTCCCCTGAGCAGCTCTGTGCTATTTGAATACTTTTGCTGAGCTTTCTCTGGCTAAAAATTGCCTTACCCCAGGGGACTCCTGTGCCTGAGGGACTACAGAATGTTCTGCTGGGTATGCCAGGTGAGTGCTGGCAGAAGGTTAAAACTAACTCCCCTTGTGGGTTTGGTGATCTACGCAGAAAAATGTGGGTGTATCTGAAGAGAGTGTGGAGCTCATTATATGGTATATTTGAAGACTCATATTGTGATTTATTCAGGACACATCTATTTCTTCCTCATCTTTTGTAAAAAATAATCTCAAAATTGATACAGAGTAAGGGGATGACACCAGGTTCTGGCCATAAACTTTTTACTAAGTACTTTGAGGTGAGGACATTTCCAAACTGCCTGGGAATCATCTCACATAGACCAGCTATCTTCAGCTCCATCCCCCTTGCCCAGAAAATTCTTTCCAGCATTGTGGGATACCAGGACCTATTAGCCAGGTAAAAGCATTCTGTTGCCTTTTTCCTTTCTGTATTTGAGCATTTTTCCCTTAGGGAGAGAAGTGGAGTAGGGAACCACAAGGGCAACCTAGGCCATTAGGGCATTAGTGTTCTGTGGTATCTTCATTTCCTGTATTTATGCATAATACAGGTTTCATATTGGTAGTGGTGTGGGATTTTCTCTATGATGATAATGCTAATAATAATGGTGATGGTGGTAATATTACTATTATTATCATTATTATTATTATTATTAAAAATATCAACAGTATGTTTAAATATACTCTGTTTCTCCTGCATCCCTGCTTGTGTCTGGTAAATCTCATATTTAGAACAGATCCAGTTGTTAGCACTGAAGAAACAAAAAACAAATGAGGGCTGACTGCTTCAGACAGCTGATGGATTAGCAACAGCTAAAGTTAAAAAGCTACAAGTCTTCAGAGGGATGGGAAGATATTGCACATAGGATCCAAAACTGTTGAATGTGAGCAAATTAAATAATACAATCATCCATTGTGAGGATTTCATAAAGATGTTGCAAAAGAAGGGTTTCTTTGGTGTTCATCTTTTCCATAGAAATCCTTTATGAATAAAAAATCTATTAAACAAATAGTTCCATGGGCATTGGAAGTAATGAAGCCTCGTTTCACAGAATAGGTGAAGCTGGAAGGGACTGCAGTGGATCATCTGGTCCAACT
Organism: Molothrus ater; assembly: GCF_012460135.2. Classification (NCBI taxonomy): domain Eukaryota; kingdom Metazoa; phylum Chordata; class Aves; order Passeriformes; family Icteridae; genus Molothrus; species Molothrus ater. The sequence continues at coordinate 66,110,303 of NC_050478.2, forward strand.
CCCTGCAGGGGGATCCTGGAGCACGTTGCACAGGATTGCATCCTGAGGGTTCTCAAATCTTTCCAGTGAGGGAGACTCCAGAATCTCTCTGAGGAAAATCTGCTCCAGCACTCAGTCAGCTGCACAGTAAAGTTCTCCTCAAATGGCTTCCCACAGCTCCTTTCTGTGTGGATCTTCTGCTGGCTGAGACAGAGATCATCAGCTTTTCCTTTCATTGGCACTAATAAGTTCTTGCACCTTTTTGTCCACTTCTTTTCATAAAACTTATAGGGACACTTACCCTACCTCTTGGCTCAGCTGAACCAATGCAAACTGCTTCAAAAGTGACTCTGCAATATGAGGGGACAGATATGCCTATCCATGTGTCCCCAGGAAATCAGAGCCATGGACTAATCACTGTTGGGGGTGTCCTCATAGACTTTATTGCTACTGCCCTGTGCAGTGCCATCCCAGAGCAAACAGGGCGTCCAGTGGTGAGGAAAGCTTACAACACGCCCCTGTCCTGCTGTAGCATGTTAAGTGAACTTCTCTTTGTACATTGATGACATTCATACTGTCACTCTTTCTGAGAAAGCTAGAAAAGTCCTTGGAGTGGAGGCTAGCCTGGAGATAGGTGTCCCTTTAGGTCCCCTTTTCAGGAACATCAGGTGGTATTTTCACCCCTTCATCTCCCACTGACCAAGAGCCATGGTGCAGATATAACCCAGGGGAGTTCAGCCTGGCTGCCCTTTTGTCTGCAGAAGCCTGTGCAGAAGAACCTTTTTGTAACAAATTCAAATCATGCTCCAGCAGAGGAGAAAGTAGTTTTCCTGTCTTTTTTGAACCCTATATAAGTAGCATGCCTTGTATTGGCTTCAGAGGACAAATCAGAGAAACGTTTTCACAATATTCCAGTGGCTACAAAGATCGAAACTCCCTTTTTACAAGGAGTCACTTGGAAAGATGAAAGGTCATGAGTATAAATTATTCCTGGGGAGTTTCAACTAGACACAAGAGGAAAATTTTTACAATCAGGACAATCAGCCCTTGGAATAATCTACCAGAGAAGTGGTGGATACCCCAACATTGGTCACTTCTAAGACTCAGCTGAAGGGAGTGTTCAGCTGTCTTGTGTAGACTGCTTTAGCAAAGAAAGATTGGAGCAGATCATCCTTGAGGTCCCTTCCAACTGTGATTGAGGTCCCTTCCCTGTGATGCCATGAAATTCATTTGTGAGTTGTCCAGAGGTACTCCTCCAAATGTAGAAGGCTGCTGAGCTAAAGGGGTCCTTCATCTTCATCCAGCCTTGGAGGAGCCCTCAGAGATTCCCTGGGGACTCTGAATGTTGCCTAGATACCCTAGCATGAGAACTCAGGAAGATAAGCCAGCCTTTTAATCTTATTTTTCTTAATTAAGGAGATTGATGGCATAAGCTATTCTGATTACCAGTGATGAGCTGTGGGCCAGTAAAGATGGAACAAATTTGAGTCCCTTATAGCTCAGACATATCTTTCTAGTCTCTGCATCGGTGCACACATTTTTATTTCTCACTTTCTTCAGGCACACAAAAACATTTCACTCTGGAACAGAGCAAGAACAACATGGCGCAACCACATTGTTTCATCAGATGGAAACCTGTGTAATCTCAAGTGATCCCCACTGAAGTTTAAACAGACATAGAGACCACATTTTCATTAACTTGTGAATATACACAGATTTTACAATGGTAGTTTGAATTTGGAAGCGAGTGCCCATCTGCAATGTAGGGACATCTTGTTAGCAGATGTTATTTGTCTGAGAGAGGTTGAACTTTTTCTAATGACACTACTTTTTTTTTCTTTTTTTTAACATTTGCGGTACCCTGAAGAAACACAAAAGCACAACTACTACTTTACAAGCAGCAAATTGTTTTCTGGTTGAAAATACTGTATAAAGACAAATTGTTATTTTTACTTTACAGACAGACTTGTTCACAAAAGTGTGTGTGGGCAAGGTGAGCCTGTTTATGTAAGTAGCTGTTTCCTATTATTCTAGGGAATTCATGAATGCAAAGCACATAGATAAAATCCCCCTCTGTGTGAGTGCATTTGTTGAACAAAGTTGTTAGATGTCTGTTAAAAGGAAAGAACTCTTGTAAAGCAGGTTTTCACAGATGTAGTGTGTGAAAATTATTATTAAAGTATTTCTAGGAGGTTTCCAGCAGAAGGAATAATGTGTGATTTTTGAAATTAAGATTTTGTGGCCAAAATACAAAGAAAGTCAGAATTTGAATTCAGATGTATATAGGGATTTCCTCATGTGACACTTCTAGATTGTTCACTGGGAAGAAAAATATTTCAAGATGCTTGTCTTCATTGTTAAGTGCACTAATCCAGGGAAGTAAATAACAAAACCCCCAGTGATGTAGGACCACTGGGGGTTGTCCTCATGGAAATAGGTTATCTGTTCCCACTTTGTCGTATCAGGCTAAACCCATCCCTTCTCCCTTTTGGCTCAGGCTGACAAAACATTTCTTTCCTGTGTCAGATAATTTTTGCTGGGGGAAAGAGACTGCCTACAGTTTGCACCAGAGGCAGGAGTGTTTCAGGAGAACTCTATGCACACTGCCCATCTTTTGTTTCCCAAAGAAATGGGAGATGAACAGGACACGGGGCTGAAACTCCTTCTCTGATGAAGAGCAGCAGTTGGCAAGTTTCCTGTTTTAAAGCTAAACAAATGGGCTCTTTACACAGCTGAAATCTTCCTTCAACCAGGTAATGAATGCACTATTGGCAGTATACATGTGTGGACCTCTTGGGCTATAATAAGTTTTGTGGGACCTTCTGGGCATGTATCAGGAGATGTTATTAAAGCTAGTGTTGCCACCATTCACATACAAACTTCTTGCTGTAGTCAAAGTTTTAATTACCAGTCCCATTAATGAAGCTGAGTTATTGGCTTAAACTTCAAACTTTGGGTTGGTTTTTTCTTTTAATTGAATGGTAGAAGGTTTCTATTTAATTGGATGCTGGACATGTTGGTTTCTGTTCCTTCCAGTGGTGAAGAAAGAGCTCTGAAGTTAACCCAAATGCATCCTGAAGATGAAAAGAACAAAGAACACAAAGACCATGGCTTGAAAAAGAACTTTTTTTTCTTTCTTTCCTCATATTTATTTTTTTTTTTTTGGAAGCCAGATCTGTGATTTTGCCCTGATGGATGTTTTTGAATGCTGGATGCTGGCAAATGGGGACCAATCTGAATAAATATCTAAAATAAATAAATACAGCATCCCTGATTAATAACCCAAACATTTTTTATTCCCAAACATACACATAAACCAGCTCCACCCCGATTAATCAGGTCTGACTGTAGTATGTAGTACTTACCATTTTTAATTAAAATTGAGAGCTCATACTGTCCAGAGAGCTACATATGCGTTCTCTGAAAAATTACAGCACAAGCAGAAGCCATTTTTTTCCCTACTCCTGCTACAAATTTCCTACTGAACTTTAAAGGCAATTCCAGGTGCAGCCAAACACTATCCATTTCCATTATCTTTGCCTGTACTCCTAATCAGAGCAGCACAATCTGCCTTCAGAAACATTTGTTCTGAATGGCTGCTGTTTCCAAAAGCAGATGCTCTTGAAAATGCAGCTGTCAATAGCTCCACTAACCAGTGTTTTCTTACAAAGAAATATTCCAGTTAAGGTTTGCTTGGATTTAACAATGTGCTTATGATCATGCTGGTGATGTATAATATTTTTGCCTGTGTGTATGGAACAAATCAATAAGCTGCTTCTTCCTGAGCCTGGTTTTGCTTTTGCTCCTGCCCATATAAATCAGGGAGATCTCTGCTCAGACGAGTTACACATGGATAAAATTGTGGGAGATAAGTCTCAATTCCTTTGTTTGAGGCAGAAACAGGTTTTTGTACATGGAGGGAATAACCAAGTACTTCATGGTTCCTTTCTCTCTGTGCTCTGTTTTTTCCCTTTTTTATTATTTGAACAAATAAGATGTTACTCATATATTACACCAAACCGATGACTCCATCTAGCTTCCCACAGCGCACTTTTTATAGCAGAGAATACTCCTTTCTTGTCTCGCTGAAGCACATATTTTCACATAATTTGCACCGATAATATAACTCTGCTGAGTAGCTTGATAGAATATATCACTCTTCACAGTCTAGCAGTCCCCCTCCTTAACTAATGGAAGTGGTAGACTCCTGGTTGTCTTGATTTTAAACATTTAAAATATATATGGTGGTTTGCATACTGTGCAGTGATTTGTAAAATGTGAATGCCTACAAAACCATGGTTACCAAGCATAACATTATCTTATTTTTACTTACACAACCAGTAAAACAGCTGGAGGTCTAAAATCATGGCCTGGCATTAAATGCGTTACTACATTTTAACCATTCAGGATGAGGCTGTCCTTTCAGCTGAGAGATAGGAAGAGAAGTGTAGTGATTACTGGAAAATTAACACCTCCCATTTTAATAGACTGACTATACCAAAGGCACTTAAATAGAAGCCCTGCAATTGAAATGAATTGGAATTTTATCTACCTAAAAAGTGAGTAAGGCACAAGTGGCTTTGAGCTGCACAAATAGCAGTATCAATCTACAGAGTGGAAATGGAGTATTTTACTAGTAGAAATCATGTCTTCTGTCTTAAGACTTACCTGTGTGGTACCACTTACTTTTCTTTTTTTGTTAGTCCTATTCCCTTAAAGAGATCGATAACCACAGTGCTTCCTTTTTACCATCCATAATTGTAGTCAACTGGCAATGAATAAAGCTGTGAGCCATAAACCCTGGTCATTTCAGCCTGCCCACAAGGTTCAGGATGGGGTTTCTTCACCTCAAGTAGTGTTACCAAGCCCTATCAGTAAACCTCCACAACAGCAGTGTCAAAGGACATCAATTTGGCTGCTGCACATGGTGTCTGATAAATAACACCTTAATTGTTCTTCCAGAAATATGCCTACACGAGCCTTGTTGAAATGTTCAAGCTCTCCCAGGATGTAGTTTCAGTGGAGGCTTTTGCCTGGTAGGATGCTGAAGGAAGACAACATGCTGAGTCCCTATAGGACAAGAGAGATACCCCAGTTTTGAAGAAAATCACCAATGAACAGGACACCTGGGAACACTGCAGGAGCAGGCAACACGGCACAGTTCAAAGCAGAAGTTTCTCATAGTTAAAAATATGTCCTTAAATGCATTTGTTCATGAAAAATGTCTGGAAACAAATATTCCTCTTTATTTCATCTGTTCTCACACATCATGGTGCCTCTTGGCAGTGTCCCCTCTTGGAGCCAGAAGAATGTTCCACCAAAATCACCCCAGAAAGTTCCCAAATTCCTTAGGTTTCAGGAGTCTGAGGACTATCAGCGATGTGAAGGGATCACTCTGCACCTGGTCAACGTGACTCCAGTATCCGGTCAGTGAGACAGGTGCAGACTGAGAACTGTCAGCACTTCCCAAATCAGCCCCATGAAGCTGCATGCTCTTCCCTTAGCTAGAGCTCTTCTGCTACAACTATGAGCCCATTCATGGCTGCAGTGGCAGTAAATAGCATTCTGGTGGCTCCCCCAACAAAAGTACAGGGAAGGGCAGCCAGGAGCTGATACGCTGCTTTCTGGCTCTGGCCACACTGGGGAACAGTCGGAGATTTGGCTAAATGCTTGTGACATTAGAGACTGAGATCTGATTCATCTGCCTGATAAAGCTTTGAACAAGGTATTGGGGGAATAAAAAGCATTTGACTCTCGTCTCACAACACGAGTTTTACATCAGAGGTATTACTGGCTGTGTTTACACAGGCGGCCACGCCAGCTCTCAGACTCCACAAAGTCCATTAAAACCAGCTTGTGCAACCCCCTGCAGAGCCTCCTGCTTGGCTTGCCTGACTCATGCTCAAAGGACTGACTGTACTCAATGCACACTCCTCACCCCCATGTGCCAGCACCCTCGGGTGCAAGCTCCCAGCACTCAGCTCCCAGGCCCAGCATCTGTGGTAGAGGGGAGAGCCCTCCTCTCTCCCAGGCTGCCAAACCATAGGTGAGGAGGGACAGAGAGCTGTGGTACTGCCTGCCCCAGCTCCTCCAGTACATCCTCTGTTGTGGACAGGGTCTTCCTGGGCACTGAACACCCCACTGTGTGCTTAAGGAGCCAGGGTAGGAGCTTAGCCAGGGTAAACAGCAGCGCTGAGCTACCCCTGCCGGAAAGGGTCTCTTCTTGGAGACCCAACAGTGCCTCTCCTCATGGCACAGTTATTGCAAAGGCAAGGTTGTGGTGGTGTTGGCACAGCATCTTGGACTCAAAAATGACTTGTTTACTTTGGAGAAGATCAGAGAAAGACACAGATTATACAACAAAAGGAAAGAATGAGGCTGGTTAATAGCACTGGCAAATAATGGAGGAAAAAATCTGCAATTTTATTCAAAGAAGAAAATAAGCATTGTAGTAAACATGTAGACAATCCACACCAAACACAAATCTGGTTTCTGTGTGTAAATGTGTGGTCTAGTTGCAATCTTTATGGAAGCTGCTCCAGCTTCAAATGAATGTAGTATTTCTGAAATAGTTGAAATGAATGCTGTCTCTGGAAGGAAACAATGGATCTAGTAAACAAGCAAATATCTTGTCAACAGCTGAGCAACAAGGGTGCTGAAAATTCCATCAGAGGAGAACTAAGCATGAGACTTCTGATGATACACTTGTCCAGAGCTTGTTCTGTGGGTACAGGGACAGAGCAGCTCCCAGAGAACGTGTCAGCCCTGCACACCCCAAAGTCTGGAGACAGGCTCCTGGTTTTAGCAATTTCCAGCCATACTGATGGGAATGTGTTCAAAAGCAGGGATCAGCTGCATGCCTTACAAATGAAAAGCCTATGCATTCAAGGTGGTTCAGATGCAGTTTCACGTTTCTAGCACCTGGTCCTTTTCCTCAGGACACCCTGCCTCAAAAGGGCATTCTGCATTACAGAAGAGCCTGGTAGCGTGGCCTGGCTTTCCTGCCCTGGCTGTCCCCTTTCAGGTTTTGGATATGCCAGTAGCACTGATGGCACGCCACTGGGAGAAAAGCTGCTCTCATGTGGGTCAAACTGAACCCAGTGCTACCAGTGGCGGTACCCAAGTTTTGTGCCATCATCTCTGCTCCAGCTCCTTCAAGCATAGGCTCAGACCCACAGCTGTGGCAAAGTTTAAGCTGCTTTTTACAGTGGAACATTTTTTACTGGTGTCGTGGTTTGAGAGGAAGTAAGTTTTCTGGGATATGCTGTGGTCACCAATAGGCGTTCAGATTTGAATATTGGCAGCTGGTGTGGTCACTGGGGACATGGATGCGCCTCTGAGAACACAGGGGTTAAAAGCAGAGCACTCCCGTGGGAAGCTCTTTTGGGTTCCAGCGGGGGAAGCAGCTCAGGCCTCCCCCGGCCCAGCTGCTGGCTGGGCGGGGCAGGGGAAGCCGTGCGGCCGGGAGAGGTAGGCCTGGCCCCGAGGGTGGAAGGGTGGAAGAGAGAGAGAGGCATTGGGCAGCCCCCCACAGGAGACAGAGAGAGAGAGAGAGAGAGAGAGCCTGTGCCACCTTGAAATTTGATATCATGTGCTGGCAGCGCAGCCCGGCCGGCTGAGAAGGCCAGGGGTGCAGCGAGAAGGTGTCCGGCTGATGTGGGAGGTTTGGGCAGGCAGAGCCCGAGCTTTTAACCCTTTTTTGGACAATGAAAACTTTGCAGAACATTAACCTTTCCTAGAAGAGAGAGAGAGATGAAATGGAAGAAGGAAATGTGCAACTGTGAAGGTCTGGGCAAGTGAAAGATGTCGGGAGAGTAGAGAGGAATCTTAGGTGGGAAGAGATGATGGAGTGGCCTTAGCTGGACTTTTCTTGTTATAGCCATGGACAGAGCCATGTTCCTTGTGACACAGAGACTGCATCCAGGGGGAAGCAATGGCTCAGAGCCAAGAGGGTTCCGTGTTGAGACCCCTCGGCCCCAGGGGGTGAAATTTGGGGGGAACAGCTGTCCCAAAGGTGAGACTGTGCTCTTTTTGGAATGGGACAAAGCATTCTTAAAAAAGATGACCCTGGAAGCAGCTCTGGTCCATGTTCAGTGGTGAGAGCACTGGACATGGAAGGAAGAGGTCACAATGGCAGATGTACTCCGGGCGGTGCCACGAGTGACACGGAAACACACGAGGCTTCAACGGTATTCCTGGGGAAGCCCATGGCACAAGAAGGACTCCTCTCCTCTTGATGAACTGAGGATTGATTGTCTGAAGGGTGGTGCTGGACCAAGAGTTGGTGATTTGGGGGATAGATATATTGGAAATTTGGTGGGGGGAGGAGGAAATGTTTTTGGAAAGTTTTCATTTTCCATGTGTGTTTCTTGTTACTTAGAGTTGTAGTTTAGTTAATTAAGTTTTCTTTTCTTTATTTCTAAGTGGGGGCCTGCTTTACTTATTCCTGGTCACATCTCACAGCAGACACCAGGGAGCATATATTTTCATGGGGGCACTGGCATTGCACCAGCATCAAACCATGACAACTAGTTACAGAGTTTTTGCTCTGCAGTGATGTACTTTGTGAGGAAGGGGCAGGAAGGAGGGTGGGACAGTGCCTTGTTCAGCCCGCTCCTCCTGCACTGCTTTTCATGTGGAGGTTGGTGTTTGTTCCTGGAGCGAGGGTGGCCATCCAGGTGAAACTGCTGCTCTCTGTGTCCTGCCACAGGATTCCCCTGCTGCACAAAGTGCACTGCCAGTAGCAGGAATTCCTGTGGGACAGCCCCTTTGCCAGAGCTGCATGGGAGATGAAGTTAGCACAGTAAGCTAAGCACAATATTTTCCTCTCAAAACAGACCTCTCCCCCAGCCCAAACACACACCATGGACTTGGCAATTACTGACTTACAAGCGTGTCATTCTTTTGTATCCTTCACTTTTCACTGGTGTTAATTTTGCAGGTTTTCTTTTCCTTTTTGGGGTGACAAAGAAGAACCTCATCTTACTGTGTGTGCTGTCTGTTAGCTACTTTAGCCCTCCACCCACAGGTGAAAGCTTTGTGTGATGCAGAAAGTCCCACAGATGTTGCCAGAGGAACATCAATAGCTTCTCTCTCCACACCTAGTGGGGATTTACAAACACACTTTAGGGAGTTTTGTCTGAGCCTGAGCAGTTGGCTAAAAGCTAAAAGCTCTGCTCACTGCTTTGCAAATCCAAAAGATTTCATAGGTTCCTTCTCTTCAAATTTTCACAGAAGAGCCTGTAAGTGCCTTGGACCAAATAGCTGTGCAGTTAATGAACTGTGCACACACAGGCACTATGTCCAGCTATGAATTCACACTTAATAGTTCAACAGAAATGTCTGGTTTCATATGTTTCTCATTCTTTTTAAAATAGTGATGGGGTTGTCAATTAAATCCATCTTTAAAATAGATTTTACCAAATATATGCACTGCCCAGTGAGATTCATTTAATGTTATCTTTTCCACATGCATTTCCAAGAGAATTAAAGGACCCAATATTCTATTGTAACCTGTGATTTTTTTTTTCTTCAACTTCCCTACATACCAAACATCTGATAGGATACTGTAAAACCCTCTGGAGATTTTTTTTTTTTTTTTTTGTGGAGAGATCAGAGTGAAAATTTCCAATCTGAACTGCACATAAGGCTAGATTTTCAAAAACATAGGTGGCTGCCTCCCTTTGTGTGTTTCAACCCAAGATACCCAAAATATGATTTTTCAGGGATGCTGAGCAAACATAACTCCCATGGACTCCAGCCAGAATTTTTCCTGTTCGCCACAGCTGCAAATCAAGCTCTGCATTACTAAGGGGACCAGAAAGCATTCCTTGAGCAGTTTTTATTTCCAATATTCTCTTACTGTGGAAACAGGCTTAAGTGATACTTGATGGCATTCAGTCACAGATGACACAGCTCATAAAGCCAAAAAAATGAAAGGAGAAAAGAAAAAAAAAGAAAAAGAAGCAAAACTCAGGTGGTGAAAATTTACCTTAGTGTGTGAGAAAGAGGAGGGGGAGAGAGTTTTTGTGTGAAAGCTTCACTCTTTGTAAAAGAGACAGATGGTTTGCATCTACTGGCATGAATATTGCAAGCTTCAGGTGTCCCAAAATGCTGTGAAACGCAACATTATAAATTGGTGGCAAATAATAAGTCCAAAGATATCAAGGAAAACAATGGCTTTTGCCTCTACTACAGGTAATTTAGGGAAATGTTCCCAGAATTCCTTTTTATTAAGAAAGAACTTTGCTGAGTATGAGTTACACAAAGAGAAGCCAGTTCCATTAGAAAGTACATCTGAAAATATTTTTACTGTTTATTTTCAATATTGCTGGATCACGCCCCCATTAGTATCCCCTCAAACCTACCCCCCTCCATTCCTTTCCATAATTTTAATCAGATCCTTCATTTCCTCCAAGCCCTCAGTCCTTAATTAAAATTTACAGACACTGCAATGGAGCACAAGCTGGTCAAAACAGCTGTGGGAAAGTTTCTACTTTGAAGGAAATATTACTGGTGAGGATAATTTTGCAGCCAAATAGATTTTTTCTTCATTTGTATTAACACAGTATCTTCTGTCTCTTCCCAGCCAGTTTCCATAGGTACAAGTAGGCAGCTTTTCTGCCTAGTCACATGCTGGTTTTTGTTGAGGATTTCTGAATTTTCGATTTGTGAGCCAATGTTCCAACATGCTTGTTCATTGCTAAGATTTGGAAGATCATAGTGGAACATTTGATACCCAAGTATCACTGAAAGGTCTCTGTGAATTCAGCTACACTTACTGGTATTTACTATATTATTCTCTGAGATACAGGCTCAAACATTCACAAAAATAGAAGTTCACAAACTTTAATTTAGACTTTAAAAAAAACTTATGATACCCAGTGACTCTCACTTGGGACAAAAGGAATATTGAGTGTCCTACACACTTGTAAGACAACTTATGGCTCAATTTCACGGTGGTCTTGGTCAGGCTTCCCTTGCTCTATCCCTCAGCCTTTTTTTTTGCTAGTATTGCTACTAGCTGACTTTTGGCTAAATGGGCTCTTATGGCAGGACATTCTAGCCAGTCCTGGGAATCTGATTGACCTGGGCTCAGCTACCAAGCTTGAGGTGTCTTTGGCTTGTGTTTGCTGCCTGGTGAATCTGTCCCAGAAAGACACACAGAGGGTGTTTGTAATTGTTTTCCCAGCAAACAATGCAAGGTGTGATTATCCTCTCGTGCCAACTTTACTGTGGTGTAAGTTCATTTTACTTGCATAGGACTATTTGTCATTTACATGGCTACAAGAAAATATACTGCAGGACCCTAAGGGTCTTGGATTCATGAGATTCATAAGGCTTTGTGAGAGAATGCAGAATAAACTGTTTGTATTGAATCACAGGAGTGTGATTGCTGAGCTAACATTTGCAAAGCCTCCTTTCTTGGCTAAAATGATTTTTTTCTCTGTATGAAATAATTTCCTATGGCACAACTATAATACGTAAAGAAATGTATTTCCTAATTTGTGTTTATTAAAACTTTGTTTTCACATTTCTTTTGTTTCTGCTATTAGATATTTTATTGGATGTTAATGGATATTACTCAGTTCTCGAGGGATCTTGGACATTTTTCCTCAAGTAACTTATTGAAATCTCTGAATTCTGCAGATCCCGGTTTGTTCTGATGACATTCACTTCTTATTGTTCCTTTTCACTTTTTATCATATAGCATTGTAAGTACATTAAATTAGTAATGAAAAATGAAACCACAGGAGTCCCCTGTATTCTAGATAATGACTGATACATCTTCTCACTTGTCTGTGTTACATTATAATGTCATAACTTTCCTTTATATCCAATAATACTTTTCATTATTGCACCATCCACAGCACAGAACTGTAGGGGTTTGTTCAGATTCTAACAATATTTTCCTTAAGTAAATCCACATCTAATAACATCATTTATTTTCTCTTTCTTTTTCTTGCTGTGTAGTGGAAGGTAACATGCTGATTTCTCTTAGAAAACGCTGCTCAGGGGCTACAAGAGCTTTAGCTACCTGCCCTGGTGTTAAGGGGATTAAATATGAATTAGACAGTAAGGAGTGGATGGGGGCCAGTGCATTTGAGCTGAGATCCTCCCCAGGTGAGTGTGTGGAGGATCCCAGGTGACAGGCATAGTTGCCTCACATTCATTGCAATCAGATGCTGTAGTTATGGCAGAACCTATGGCTACTTAGTGGCTTTTATTCCCCTCCCTCTCATTTCCACTTCCTTTTCCCTTTGTGGTGCTCCTGCTTTCGTGGGTTGCCTTTTTCCTCTTGTGGCTTGGAGTGGCGTTGAGCTAAACTCTAGAGCATGCCTCTGTGGTGGTTTTAGGGTGCACTAATATCCTGAATGAATCATTTTTGGAAGCAAACACTGTCCACATTATTGACTGTCTGGAGAGACTCTTACAGTAACTGAGAGGACAGAAGACCATGAGCCATTCAGAGCCTTTAAATCTCAGTGCTGTCCACAGCCATGAGCTGGAATGTGTTGTGGTGGAGCACAAGGATGTTCTTCAGAGGTGGGCTTGCTGGAAATTTGAAGCCATGTGGTAAGTAACTTTAATTTCTTATGCTGAGTGGCTGCATGGGTGTTGCTGCACAGACAGTATGTGAAGGAACTGCATGCTTCCTCCTGAAGGGAGGAGCTGGGAAAAATATAATGTGTACATACAGGACGCTAGTATGCTACAGTGGCTACAGTAGTTAAAATAAGTTACTAGCTTAATGAATTCAATGCTGAATATTTTTATTTTATTTTTATTTTGGGTAATCTCCATTCCTACTTAATTGGATTTTATATTGTGAAGTGGAAAGCTCTAGAACAGTTTTCCAAGGCGTTTCTGTGACCCAATGATGCAAGCTGCCCCTTCAGGGATTCCTTGCTCTCTGGGGCCAGTTTCTTGCATTTTTGGGGATAACAGGGACTCTGCTTTGGAAGCAGGAACTGTGAGCCTTAATTTCTTTGAATGTGGGAGGCACTGAAACCAACTTCCCCTCTTAAGTTGTCACTAAGCTACTAAATAGAAGCTTTAAATCAACCAACCTTCTCTGCCCCCCTTTCCATCAGTATGAGACTGAATGGCCTCATCCCAGCCCTACAGCAGCTGCCAGAAGCTGAGGGCCTGGTTGGAAGCAAGGATGCTGTGTATGTGCTGGGTTGAGTGACCTTGGTCCTTGGTCAGGGAGCAGCCAGTCAGCACAAGAAGCAAACCAGGGGCAGGTCCTAGACAGAGGTTCTTGCCTTTGCTCACTGTACATTGACACCTCTTTTTTCTCCCCCTCTCTCTCTGCCAATGGCATGTTTTGCAAAGGGGCACCTGGAAGCAGAGGGCAGTTGTTTGTTGATGGCTTAAAACCTCTCTGCTTGTTGTGCACAGGGGCAAAGACCTGGCTGTAGTTTACATAAGTACATTGCTTATGGTTATGTAAAATAGGGATGAATATCTAAACCCGGGATCAGAAGTCTCCTACACATGAATGAGTCCATTAAGTGGGGAAGGAAAACAAGGCAGAGCTGTGCCAGATAAGGCACGGATGGCTTCACATTTTCCTTTGTGGAAGACAGCTAAAAGTAAAGGCAAACAGTGAAAACATGGTATTTCTCAACCACCAGATCAGTGGGGAAAGTAATCGTGGAAAAAAAGATTCCCCCTCCATGCATACAGACACCACAGAAAAATCAAGCTAACTTCAGGGAGATGCTGGGCAGGATTTTGAGGATGGTTTTAATGAAAGAGAAGGAGGAACAATTGTTTAATGGGCAGTGACTCAAAAGGACTGAGCACACCACATGTGCTGCAGGGAGCAGCCAAAAGGATGAGTGGTGGGTAATGCCTTCCTTAAGGCAGGCTTGGCCCCAGGCCTGCTGGATGAATGAAAACCGTGGGTTGATTATTTGAATGGGAAAAAAAAATCGCTTCTCAAAACATTTGCACTTTTGGGCTGAAGTACACTGACTTCAGATGGCTTGGGGATCAAACTGCCTTGCTCAGAAAAATGTCCTCAAGCTACTTGTTGCAGCAGGTGTGGGTTATGTGTTTCATCCTGGAGAAGTGGCATGAGGGAGAGCTGATGTGAGGGGCATCTGCTCCTGGCACTGATCAGACTGAGCTGCAGGATGTGTTTTTACTGCCCACAGCTCTTTTCTCCCCCTCCCACAAAGAGGGCTTGTAGGCACCGTCAGAGATTGTGGCACAAAACCTTCCGCTGCAAAATGCTGTTCTTGCTCTGTGTGGTGTGTCTGTGCCTAACTGTGCTCTGCAGCCTGGGTAGTGGCTCCCTGTGTGCCTAGGGGTGACTCTTGAGTGTTTGTAGATGGAAAAAATACTCCTGTTGGTGCACTTGCTTGGAGAGAATGAACACCCGAGTCTTGCATACAGAGGAGGAGCTGTGATCTCAAATAATTTGTTTATGAAAATGAATGTAGGATGTGCTGGTGACTTCTTCCAGTGCTGGGTAGCAGTGGATTAGAGTTGGGCTTCCCTGGTGCTGGCAATAGATAGGATCACATAACAAGAACAACCACTACATTTTTTTCTCACAGCTCTCCTCCCTGACCATCTGCCTTTGCTCCCCACCCCCACTTACACCTTGGTCTCCTCCTTTAGTTACCATCTTATGCAAAACTCCACCCAAACCACTTTTCTTTCTGTACCTTCCCTGAGGAGCTTCACCTCGCAATGCTATGAGAACAACAGGATTTCTCCTTTTGCTGCGAGGACCAGAAACCATCCAGATTATTAAACTTTCCAATACAGCTCTCTACTAGCATTTATACACAGTGGAATTCCTTATTACAGATGAGGATTTTAATTCTGAGCTTAGCTTGATAGAATGTAATTTAAAGCCATTAAGGATGGCTTAGCCTTCAAAGCAAACTCAAGATTGTTTAATTAGTCATGCAAGCCACTGAACACTACCCATAACACAAAACAGCTAAAGTATTTATTAGTTTTAGAGCTAAGCTAAGCCTTGCTTGTTCTACATTTTCAATAAAGTGCAGCAAGTGTTAAGCACATCTTGCTTTTTCCTAATCTTCCAATGCTCAGTAAATTTTATTTCTGAATAAAAGCATAGCCTAAGTGCTGCAAGATGTAGAATGAAAACCAAATTGAATCAGTTCCTGCAAACTTTATAGGAAATAGAGGCAGTAATGGTGCTTGGGATGTTCTGAAAATTTTTGTGTGTTGGTTTTTTTTAAACTGTCTTCAAAACAAATGCAAACTGGCTCAGACTTTGTGGTTTTTTTTTTTTTTTTTTTTTTTTTCCCATTTCCTGAACTTTCTGAAGTTTAGGTGAGCTAAGAAAGAAAGTCCCAGTAAGTAGTTCTCTAGAAATTGGAAAATGCAGCAAGGAAGTTGTGAGTAAATTGTTGTGCATCAGAGAGAAGATGATCTCTCTTTATGGTTTTCTTTTAGAAGGTGCTGATACAGGCAGCATCAGAATTCCAGGATTTAAATTGCAATGTCTCCTGATTGGGTCAGTAGAGAGAAGGTTTGGTGTAGTGGAATTTGTTATTGCTTGCTTGTATTAGTTGGATCAGGAGTATTGCATGGTTAACCCAAGCTGATAGAGGCTACATCCCAGCCCTCTGACCTGTGGGGCTGGGACACCAACTGATTTGTGCATTGAGAAGGGTTTATGTTGGGGTTGATCTGGGTTTCAGTATCCATAGTGGGGTACTGTCAGAAGAGTTGTATGGACAAAGTTGGACTAAGTTACTCTATGTCTGTTTGAGCTGTAAAATGCTTCTCTTGCTGCCCTGGTGTGCTTCTGCTCTTGCTTTTGTTGAGAGAAATCTCTCCTTCCAATTCAAGGGAAATCTTGGCAGTACTGGGAGCCAAGTCTCATGGACACAACCTCTATGCTGGGCTGCCTCAAATTAACTGGTGGGATCAAAGTGTTGCCATAATGCTTTTCTAATAGTCTGCAACTTGTGGGGAGAAAAAAAAGAATGGTGGTTCATTGTCTTGCTAACTACTTTTGATTCTCTTCAATGCCTTTGAACACTTTCTTAGTCCCAGCAGTCAGGTTTTTACAGGTGAATTGTTATCTTGATTCTGTAGATGTTTACAATAAATTATGTTTCTACCCCCAGTAACACCAGCAGGAAAGACATTACTTTACTCCATGAAAATCAAGCCTAAAATAACAAATATACCATGAAAAATTAGCTGCATCATTAAGAGTGGATTTCTGTGGCTAGTGTTTGGAAGCAGGTTTTTTGATTTTTACTTTTTTAGGATAGTGATAGTATGGGACCATTAGACAACTGTTGCAGTATTTGTTCCCTGCTTTTCTAAATGTTCTACTTGAATTCCTCTTCCTTCTATAAGTAAAATAATTTCTTATTGGCCCATGGAAAGAGTGAGTATAAAAGTGCTTTTGTAGAATAATTTTACATTAAGAATGATTCTCTTGTGGGAAGAAACAAGTGCAGCCTTAAGCAGCAAATTTTTTTCAGAAACAATGTGATTGTAACACTTGTGCAAAATATACAGACGAGGTAATTGGCTCACTGGGCTGCTTGTGCTGCTTTATTCTGGTCATGATTTGGGTACTGCCAAAAGCTCAGTGCTGTTCCTGGCTTTAGTGGCATGCAGGGTGTTACTGCCTCTGGGGACTTTTAGAGACTTCGGGTTGTAAAATAGTCCCTGGTTAAAGTAAGACCTGGCAGATAAAGTTCTCTGAGCCTCTAGCAGCCCAAAACACCTGCCCATGGAGCATCTTGCCCCAGAAAAGAGGGCTCTGCTAAGACCATGACTGTGACTGGGCAGAATTTGCTCAAACTTGTAACTTCTTATGGAAATGGCCAGATCTGATGAGGTGGCGTTTTCCAGCACAGGTGTTCAGAAAATCTACAGTTGTCTCTGCCTTGGAAAGGTATCAAAAAAAAAAAAAAAAAAAAAAGCTTAGGAGGCAGTTTGGTGTCTTTTGATAAGATGCTTCTACATAAGAACAAAATATTATGAGTCTATTGCTTGTTGATTTCCTGTCGTGTGAAAAGTTAGTTTCTGTGGTGAATGGGAGAAACTTACCCATTATCAGTCTTTAAGTTACTCTGCCCTAAGGCTTTGGTAATTTAACTTCATCCCCTTTCAAAGTTGGATTTTTTTTTCTCCTTGTTTTTTTTTTTTAACTTGAAACTTAAGGGGGGAAAAAAATCCCAAACCTTTCAAAATCTGCCCCCACTCCCTCAGGTGATGCTCTTCTGAAATGCAAATGCTTAATTATGCAAAGATAAGAACATGAGAAACTTTGGAAAGCAGAAAAAGGGTTACCTTGATTAATGACTAAAGCTGTGTTAATAGTGGATTTTTAGTCTCCTAGCCAAACCAAAGCAGCATTGGGGGAAGGGAAATAATCCAATCTAACTGGAAGTAGCACTTGCATAAAGCCAGAAGTTACATCAGGGACAGAAGAGAAATTCAGGTAGCTGGGAAGCTTCCTCATATTTGGTCTTTCTCTACTGGTTTCTTCCCATCTTTCTTGTGGCAAGAGGGATTCAGTCATAACAGATGCATGCAAGGATGAAGTGAAACTGCTTTCTGGATAGGAAAATCCTGTCAGGAAATGTAGAAGTTTCTCTTCCTTTTCTAGAAGCTGCAGCCTGTTTCTCTACCAAATACCCTACACAATGTTAGGCTGAGCTGTGCCTGTATTGTTCCAGACAAGGCATGCTGAAACCTGCATTTTGCCTAGTGAAGGTGCTAAAAGGAAATCTTTTGGAAGGTGTTATTTAGGACACAAAAAAAGTGAGGAAGAGTTAAGGTGGTCTCGTTAATTTTGGCTCTTCTGCGCAATACACTGCACTTTAAAAGGATACGTGTGTAGGCATGCCCCAGGTTATCTATCCTCTTGTATGGAAACATGTATGTGTAAAAATTTAAATGTGACCAGCTTTACCACTTCTGACTGCCTCTAAGGCTGTGGAGTTACTCTAACCACTTACTTTTAAGGTTTTTTTTCTCTTTAATTTTAAGTAGCATGATCTAAATTCTCTTATTGACTAGACACTTGAATGAAACATATTTTTCAGTATAATATTACCCAGAAGTTGCTAGAGAAGCCTGGTAGGTGTGATGGCTGCAGCCATGAAAAGCAGTAATTTCTTTAGAGGAAGTTTGGTTATAAAATGTTTGTAGTTTAACACAAATGATGCTCAGCATTCTGCTATGAGATACCTGTGGAGTCTGGTATTTGAGCTGATACCTCCTATCACAGGTCAGCTTCAGGTCTGAGCAGATCAGGTGTGTCGTATAGTGCTGGGACAGAAAGGCTGAAGAAGTTTCCGTCCAGGACTACCAAAGAATTTCTATGTTACAGGTGCTACCGTCCCTCCCTGACTGTGCTTTATGTATGATTTTACTGTCTGCTGCATTTCTCATCCTTGCTCATCCTTCTATCATTCAGTTTACTTTTCATATTATCTTTTTTCCTTTGATTATACTGCAGTGTATATTAGCATCTCCTTTTATTTGTCTCTGTCTTATAGTTCTTCTCCTGAGAAAGTTTTATGTTTTGGTGTAATTTGTCCCACATAAGCTAGGCTTTGTTTGCTAGATGTCACTGACGAAGGAGATGAAATTGCAGAAATACCATGATGCTCCTTTTTGAGCCACAAGTATCTTCAAGTGCCTGGCTTTTTATGGCAAACTGTTTATCAACTAATTATTAGTGAAGTGTTTTTTAATGAAAACATTAATTTAAAGTGGACATAGATTTTTTGGAGCTTTAGAAAGCTGCATTCATTATCCTTACATAAAATCATCTGTACTTAAGGGAGCCTGTGGTAAGGATACCTTGCTTGTGTCCAGTTCAGCCACTGAAGCCTAAGAACCTTCAGTTTAATACATGAACTGTTCAAAATGCCATGTGCATCCCTTGATGTGTGCCTGTTGCAGACCCCAGCACCCTACAGCCTGCTCTTTGTTCTGTGGCATCCCTATCACCAGCTTTTGCAGGTTTGAAATCCCTTGAGAGAAAACTGCCCCATGTCAGAGTTTTAATTGATTTTTAAATCAGTCTCTTGATGTGCGCAAGCTAACCACTGATTCTCCAGGCAAAGGACCTGATGGTTATCACCGCCTCAATTATCTATCAGTGAGACTACACTGGTTAGGTGAAGTTGATTTTGATTCTTAGGCCTAGAGAAACAAAGATAATTGTACCTTGTAGCAGCCTGTTGATCATAATACTCAGAGACTTGTCTAATTTCAAAAATCTGTTCTGGACTGTAATTTCCTCTGGATGCTGCAGTGACAGAGACCAAGGGATTGAATCTGTCTGAAAGTGCTGAAGAGCACAGAGCTCTACAAATAATACTGATGTGTCTTCATCCCCAAATAATTCACAAGAGAGCTGAAGTGCCAAAGGCGTGTTTAAATACCTGATATTTTGGGACGTTTAATAACTAATCTTACTGTTCTGTGAATGGTTTTTGAGGTGTTTTGGGAGCTTTGAAAATTGTTGCCCTCTAAGCCTAGAGGTACTTGTGTTGGAGGGGTCTTGGCTGAGCCCTGCAATCATCTGTTCTCAGTATTTCCCCACCTCTTCTCAAAACTGACACCACCTCACAGCCTTTGAGTCCTGCGTGGAAGAACCCAATGGGGTCCATGAAATATGATTTAGTTTTATTTGTGTTTGGGCACTTTGCAAGCCTGGGACAGCTATATGTGTTGAGCTGCCTTCCAGCAGGAAGGGCTTGAAGCCTGCTATTTGTCCTAGCATGAATAATAATAATAATAAACTTAAATAATATATAGGTGTCAGCATTTTTTTATAAGCCAAGGTACAGTTGTCTGATATGATTTCATATAAAGAGCACTCACAAAACATTCAGGAGGGGAGTCTAATGGACTTTTATTGCTCTGCAAGGAGGGAATGCAAAATCACAGAAGTTTTGAAATGCTTAAAAACTGAACTGAATGAAGTTCAGCATTTATTGAGCTTCAGACTGAAAAAGCAAAAATCCCCCAACCTTGCAATGTCTTCTGAGTTTTTTGTGAATTTGAAATAGCGCAGTAACTCTGGAAGTATCTTTTAGTGGCAACAGAAAATTAAGTTAAAATGTTATATGGAGGGAACTTGTCTCATCAGAGCAATGGGAGTGAAATTTAGAATCAAGTAAATGCTTTCATCTATTCAAGTAATTTGAATAATGTATAGCCCCCTGAATTAATAGGCAGGAAGTCAATCAAATTATTCTGTTAGCTTTATAAACCTCAGAAAGCTGTGGCTTGGGTGGATAAAGAATGTCAGCAGAGCTTGAGTGGCATTTAGCACTAGACAATTAATTTGGAAATGGGTGTTTAAAGGGCAGTAAATTTACTGCGTGCAACACAGTTCACTTTCCTGAAGCAGGTTTGTCTCTTAGGAAGAGTTGTAAAACTGAAGTAGTGAGTAGTAGTAGAACTGCTTGGGCCTCCCCTGTGATGCCATTTGGGATCTGCTGGTATTTTATGGTCATGTCTGCTGGTTAAGACATTCTTCACTTTGATCACTTGCTGAGGTGCAGCAGCAGTTTAATAGAGATGTAGGGCTCTACATGTCATTTCACATGTCATTTCACAAGCACTGAGGCTCCTGGAGATACATGGTGCTATTTGGACTCCCAGAGTGGTTGGTTATTAACTGTAATTATTTAATGAATGAAGTGGTAGTCACCTGAAAGTCCTGAAATGGAGGTTGATCAACAATATTGTAATAGTGGACAAGAAAGTGAATGTAGTTTAAGATCAGTGAGCTGTAGATCTTGTAGATAGCAGGCCACTGAAATTCAGCTCATTTGCTTATCTTCTGCAATAAGATTTTAATTTTCTGATGCCCTTTGTCATGTATGATAATATCTGGAATTAAGGACTCAGATGTGGCCTGACTGGTAAAGCAGCGCTACTGATTTCTTCTGTCAAGAGTCTGTTTCTAGCAACCTGAGACATTTGAGTCATTTTCAGTATCAGAATAACTTTTGCTTCTCTGGTAACTTTTTTAATATCATGCACTTATATTCATAAAACCTCTCAAGATTTTTTTTTTTTCAGGAGTAATTTGAAGTAGCAATGAATGTTAACTTACTAAATGTTAGCTCACAGAACTGTTTATAGGTTAAGTGCTTGGTCACAAAGTCCTTGTCAAAGTATTATCTTCTGGATTCCAACAGAAGCAACAAGAGACGTTCAGGCTCTTTGTAACCAAGTTGTGTGTAGTGATTTGTCAAGCAAACCAGCAAATAAATTTCTTTTGAAGCTCTGTTCAAAATGGACCTTAGTCTGAAATGCCGTGGAAGATCTCGGTGAACTGGATGTCTCTTGGAGAAATATCTGGGCACTGTGAATACAACAGAATAGCTCCCTAAATGTCAGCTAGGTGGGAGGAAAATCCATTTTGCTGTATTCACCAGAATGGTGGTGGCCAAGCTGGAAAAGGTCTGTCTTGAAGCATGCAGTTGCTTTTCCATAGTGAAAGGAAACTACATGCATGCATGGGACACCTAGCTGCATGACACTGCATCATACACTGAGATATGCCTCCCTGGTATTAGGTCTCTTTTTCTCTCCTTATGGAAGTAAAAAACATTACACTGGAATTTACCAATAGAGTTGTCAAAGTCTGATCTGGTCTGGTGTTAATTTTGTTTCTTTTTAAATTAGACTGTTTTTTAAAATAGAATTGTTGTGTTTTGGGAGACTGTCCGGAGCAAAACAGGGTTGAATCGACTTCATGTAATGGACTGGCTTGAAAAACAAATTAATTGGGTTTTTAAAGAAAACACTATTATGCTTTGGCTGGGGTTGCATCGACACACCTTGTAAACTCAGCAGTACTTCTGAACAAAGCACAGAAGTAAATGTTTTCTTAGCTCTAACAATCATTGAGGCCATCTTTGGTTGTCACATTCCCTGTTCATATATTATTTTTATGCTCCCAGCATACAGAAACAGCAGCTAGGGGAAGTTTTTATTTTGCATTTGACAAGTTGCATTTTGCTATTTTTCAACTTGCCTTTTTCCCTCTTGCTGTGAGGAATTATGTCTGGGGCTTAGAAACTATAAATGTTGTTTAGAATTTCAACTTTATCTCTGCAACTTCTGTATTGCTGTCATTTTATTGTTTAGGTATTGGTTCCACTTCAGTTTAAACCCCTGACTTGGGGGCTTTCCAGCTTGTGCAGTTTCTAATCAAATTTTAGATGAGAGTACATTTTTTTTTAAATTGAGATTACAAAGTTGTTTATTTACTCCAGGAGAAGCAATTTAAGGAAAAAAAAAGGGAGTTATTAAAAACAAAAATTAACTAATCTTGGCAGTTACTTGCTTCTTCCTTCCAAAGTACCCGAAATTAATGCTTAAAACTTAATGTTGAAAATTAATCACTTGATAGACACCGTATGCTTTGCTATCTTTCCAGTTGGTTGTATTGGATCAGCTTTTCTCTACCTCAGAATTGGGCTGTGATTCAAACTGCATTATAATACAGGAAAAATGCAGGGATGCAGCTGTTTCATCTAGTTTTGGTTATTTATTACACTGGAAAATTTGTTCAGACCTTATCTAAGGCACCATAATTAGACCTTAGCAGCATAACTTTTGAATTGCTTCATTCATGGCAGCATGGAAATGACTATGGAAAATGGGGGAAAGAGCAGGATTCTGGAGATATTCACTGCTGCTACAGGTTGGAGTGCAGACTAATGTAGAGAAGACAGGAAAACCATGTAAAGATAAAGAGCAATATTCAAGGGAGTGTTTATATGCTATACATATTTAATATAAGGATTATCACAGCTGGACTGATATCTTCAAAAGAGAACATTTGCACAGACAGATGGTGCTGCCTAGGGTCTGGTCACTCTGCAGCACTTACTACAAATGTGCTCACTGCTTTTTGTCCTCTGCAGCTCCATGCAAGGCTGAAAGCAGTGTGGAAATCAAGCCAAGCTTTGTGTAAAGGTTGGAAAGGTGCTCTCCAGGCCACAGGTGGGCCTGATATGTTCCAGCAGGCAGAGGGAGGAGGAAGGGGTTGGCCAGCTCCTGTGCTGCGTAGGTGCTCCTTGAGCGTGTACTTACGTAACCTTCCCAAAAAATCAGGCCCCGACAGCTCCAGAGAAACCTGGCTCGTTGGACTGCACGTATGCCACCTGAATTCAGAGGAGCCATTATCTGCAATCTGGCACCTCTTGCAGGGCAATTATGAGAGCGATGGCAAAAGGCAGGCAGTGGGTGAGGGTGGTGCCTCTGCCGGGGCTGCTGCCTGGAGCCCAGTGACGTGGGATGAGGCTGCACAAGGTGGAAGGGGCTCATGGTCCCCTCCAGCCTTGTAGAAACCTTTTCTTCCTGGGAGAGAAAAAACCTCAATCTGTCTGGGGATCTCCTACACTTGTTTGGTCTGTAGTCTCTATTTATCAGACCTGCCAGAGCTTTTTTCCCAAATGCTCTTAGCTGAAGGTAGACACATAAGAGAGTGTCCTCTCTTTCCAATCTGCAGCACCCAGAGCCAGATCTGCAGGTGATGTAGGTCTTTCTGGCTGGAATGGGTGCCTGAGAACATTGCTAAACTGCCTTGGGGCCAGGCACCTTGCTCTGTTGACTTCAGTGAGGATTACATGCTTTACCTGCTCAGGTGCTTTGAAAGAGACATCTGACATTTCTGAATGTCTAATCAGCTTGGAAAATCCTGATCTCCCTCTTTAATCTTTAGCTTCTCAGTATTCCAACGGTCTGGAAATTCTAATTGTTCTGAATATACGCTAGGCTTGCTAAACACACTTCTTGTGACTCTTCTTGTGCTGGTTATACATATGTCCTTAGAGAGTGGTGGCACAGCCCTTTGTCATAAACCATAAGCACAAATAGTTTCTGTAAGAGCTCTACATATCTTCTGCAGTTCCCATCTCTTCCACAAACTGTAGAAAATGCATCAATGTAAATGAATGATATCACCTCAATCCCATCAGCTTTAAGATGGCCCCTGGGGCTGCAATCTCCATTTTGCAATTATTTTTGCTTTTGTTTGCTCTTAGAGAGCTTCTAACTCCTGAACTGCCCATCCTTCTGCTTTTCTCATCTTACTTGTTAACCTTTGGCCAACTACTTTCCATACCATCTTTGAAGAATTTACTTGAGTAATTTTCAGTGGTCCATATGATCACAATTGGCTTCCCAGTTGCCTCTTCTTGATTTCAACTCATATGAGCCATGAATAAAATTTTCTTGAAGCAGGGTGGATTTTGCTTGATGCTTGTACTGAACTGCTTTTCCTTCATTTGGATGTCACTTCTCATTTGCTTTTTCTTCAGAGATATAACTTCAATATATTATAGAACTGAAAAGTTAATTGGATTTAAAAGGAAAACAACATTTTCAGTCTTTACATAAAAATCCCCATCTTTGATCCTACATATTAAACCCAAATCACAAAAAAAGCTCCTGAAGAACAACTTTTCTGTGAAAAATCTTGTGCTGAATTTTATAAGTTGACAAGTTTGGCCCAATCTTTGCTTCTTATTTAAAGATAACCCTCCTGCCCCTCCAAGTAATTACTGGAAATCTCTGTGGAAATTTTACACAAAATGGGCTTTTATTATCTGAGTCCTGGTATTGCTTGCTGTAGGTTTCCCCTTAACCTCTGGCAAAGTTTGGTCAGTTGCTCAACTTAGTTTGCTCAACTGGAAAGAGCTGCTGCTTTGGGTGCCTTCTCACTCCCTACTCTGATTTTACCATTCTGATATTTATTAGCCATAGATATTTTCTTTATTCCTTATACTGTGGCCACATCCATTTAAATCCCTCAGCAGTCTGGTCTTGCTAATGTTTCACATCAGGAGATTATACTGGCTCACATGCTGTGTATTGCAGGGGAGGGGTGGGCAAATCCATGTACGTGTTGTTATTTGGGATTTTTTTCCCCTGTTGTAGTTACAGCTTTCCATTTTCATTTAAAAATCTCAAAGCACTCACTACCCTTGTAGGAGGCTATTGTTTCCTCTCTTATTTATTTTGAGTTTAGAAGACTTATAAAAACAAATTCTCTATGAAGTGTGTGAATGATCTGATTTTTTTTCCCTGTTGACATTGATAACTGGAGAGAAAACAAAATCTCATGGAAACATGGCTATCAGAAGTTAGGGAGGAGGCTTTCCCCTGATATTTAAACGAGAACTATAGCAGCCAAAGGACTGTTAAAGTGTAAGGTTGGATTTAAGCATAGTTGAATGAAGATGCACCAGAAGGTAGATTTTTGTGCTGGCAAAATGCCTGGAACTTTTGAGGGATATTGAGAAATAGCCTAAGGCCCCAAACCTTGCGGCTTTCAAGGATTGCTCCTCTCTGCCTTATACCATTTGTTTGTCTTTAATTTTTTAAGAAAGTCTTTCAAATAAAGTTCTGACTTGAGACCAGTACTTCTGGAAAGGTTAACTGAGCCATGAAGTTTGTTTGTTCAGCTTGGGGTGGCTTGCCAGCATGGGTGCTTTGTTTTATTTTTCTTTTCTTTTTCCTTGTGGTAAAGTGATGTTATATCTTTGTCTAGTCATCCTTACTGTGTATATATTAATGCATTTCCCCTTTCTTCCCTTTCTTCTGTGCTTCCCAGCCCAAAGCAGTGTTTTAGCTTCACATGCTTGCAAAAGACCAGGGTGGTGTTCCACTGTGGATGGAGGTGACATCTGGTAGAGCAGAGGGTAGGAATTTTTTCCTTTTTTTTTTTTTCCTCTGTTTTTTTTTTTTTTTTTATTTTTTTTTTTCTTTTTCCCTGTCCTGCCTGGACTTGACATGTGAAGTGGGAATAGAGGTAACTGACCTGGCTGCTGGGCTGCACAGCAGCTTTACTGCCATGTGCTCTGGTTCAGTGATGCCAATAGAGATTCTGCAGTCAGCACACTTGCTCTTGGTCTGGTGCCTGTGTAATTCTGGCTGCTGTGGTTTGTGGAGGCCTAAAAGGAATTGCAGGATTTTGGTATAGGGCAGAATGTGTTGGAATGGTGTTTTCAGCAATTTAAGACCTGGGTTATTGTTTGGTTTGTTCTTTTTTTTTTTTTTTTTTTCCTAGATGGGCTCTCAAAGGTGTTTAAGGTTCAGCTTTGGGGAGGACATGGGAGAGCAGCACAGTGTGCATTAACATGCCCTATCTGCACGTGTGAAAATACTCTTTTGTACAAAGGGTTGCTGCTTGTTTCCCACATTTGTGGGGAAAAAAGGTGTGAAATTTGGAGCACGTTCAAGGAAAAAACAGTTGGCTCCTTTTACCTCAGGGCAACGCAAGACTGGCCCCTTGCCATACTTTGGACCCTTTGCTCCCGTTTGCAGAGTGAGGCCAATGCTCCAAGAGAAGAGGAGCTGGAGGAGGAAGGGCAGGGCAGGGATGCACAAGGAGGCCACTGAGCTGGGTACAGGACTGTGACCTGCAGGGGCTGCACACCGAGCTGAGCCACAGAGTAGCCAGGAGTGCTCCTCGAAGCTCCTGCCCTGCCGCTCTGGGTGTGCAGGCATTTGGAAAGAGGCATGTTTGGGCATGCATGGAAGCCTCTTCCACACTTTATGGTTGGTGCTTGCAAGGAGAAGCTGTCATTTTTTCCCAGGGTGTGTAGAACCAGTTTCGCTGGTCCAGTGTGCGCTGCAGCGGAGGAGCCGAGGGTTGTCGTGAAAGGGGCTGTGAAAGACCTGCCTCTTGGTGCTCCTAATCTTTGGGAAGGGTACAGACATGGAGCTGGGAGCCTGGGCTGGCTGTCCTGGCCATCTGCAGAAACACCTGCTTTTCTCTCATGCAGTGTTGCAGGGTTATCAGCCACTCACCAAGCATTGTTTCAGGCGGTGATCATGGAGCTGTTAGCCAAGTGTGTCTTTCTTTAGGAAGACTTTTAATTTTACTTTTATTTTTCTTCCATTTATGTTGTGAAATTTGGTACTTCCAATGTCCCTGCTTCTCCAGCAAATTTCTCAGGGTGCTATTGCCAATTTTCTGGATTTTTATTGTGTCCTGGGGCATTTCGTGTGGTGGTTTTTTTTTTCCTTGACTTGCAAGGTGCTGGCATCTTCTGAATTTGGGAATTTTGAGTTGCACAAAATACAGTTCTAATTCTGGTGATGAATCGCTTTAATTTACCAGTGCAAAAAATATTTATGAATAAATTTCATTTTCCACTCTTGTTTCTCCTAAATCTTTTCCTTGACCGAGTGACTTGTAGTTACCTAAAATAATTGGCATCGGAAGTGCTGCAGTAGTCACTGCAAAAGCCACTTTCAAAATAATTACACCAGAAACTAGTCAAGTTGTGTAATCTCCTCCTCACTGCGACGTTGTGTGGGCAATGCTGGTGGATTATCTGGGCTCTGCTTTTCGAGACATCTTCCTTTGTGGTGGTTCTGGGCATGCCAATGCACAAAGGAAACCTGCACTGGATTCTGTCCTGCAAATTGTCACCCTCTGAAATGAGCATGGAACTACTTAGGGCCTTGCTCTTGACAAACCTTCGCTTGCAAATGATTTTCACTTAGCCAATCTTCGCCAAAAAAAAAAAAAAAAGAGAAAGGTTTTGGAAGCTCAGGACTTCAGGGTAGTTCAGTAAAGTCTAGATCTCAGATTTGGTTTAGTAAGGGTGCTGGCCACACAACTTCTGGGAAACAGTTTCTTCACCCCTCTACTATCCACATCCTCTTTTCATTCCCTTCTGATATTGCAAGCATGCCAGGTTTGTCAAGAGGAGTTAATAGATATAGACTCAACCCCGAAACTAAAGGGGGTGGTTGGAACCACCTTAGCTTGATTCATAAGTAGAGCGTTTTCAGTGTTGCACTCTGTCAACAGCACTTGTTCTTTTTTTTTTTTAAGTTCAAATTTTTTAGGATTAAATGTTAAAAATGTCTGAAGACTTTGTGATAAGTTTTTTTTGGTTTTGCGGGTTTTTAATTTTTTTGTTATTTTTGGGGTACTTTATAAGGAATGGAAGTGTGTCTGGAGCTAGTGGAAGAAGCAGTCCAGATTCAGGACAAAAGCTGGAATGTTATGTTCCACTTAAATTCAATATCTTTTGGCTAAAAAATCTGAGCATGTCAGAATCCTTAATTCCAAATCTTTGTGGAAGACAGAAAAATGTATTTCCCAGCCCTGCAGAGAAAAAAGGCTGCTTCATTGACATTTGCTGGGAAAAAAATTGTCCGACAGGAGTGTTCTATGAATGTTTGTGTGTGAAAAGCATAGAGCATCCCTGCTAATGCACATACAATTGCACAAATGTGTGCCTTCAGGTTTGTATCCTTTATCACAGAACTAAATAACTAATAGTTAAGCCTCTGTGTTTCACAACTTTTGTGCGGCTCTGTAGATCCAAGTGAAAGGTACAGCAGGAACAGCTTGAGAGGCATATGTGGGTTTATTCCCTCTCACTACCTCTGTTCTCATCAGGCATATTTCTGCCAGTCAATTGGACTTTGCATGGTAAGGATGTCATTAAAATAGAGTAAAATCAATGAAAGAACCAAGCTTTTTTTTTTCCATACAAACATTGGACTGAAAAATCTGTTTCTGCCGTAAATTGGTGAAACAAGCAATGCCCAGTACTGATGGGTTCTTTAAAACCATCAGAAGGCACGAAACACAATTATTTTTCTCTCGCAATTCATTTTCTGCAGATAAGCACATTTCACAACGGTGTGCAGTCCCCCCCTGGAGCCCCCAGGCTGTGCTTCTGGTTCCAGTCACAAGTGCACTCACAGGCTGCAGGAGGGGGTGACAACGTGTTTGAAAATACCTCTACATCGGCACAGCTATGGGCCTTGCTGTGGGTTTTACCTTATGAATGTTGGTTTGAGGAGAGGTTGGGGCTTCCAGGGTGGCTAGGCTCTGCTGGTCTTCTCCTTCTCTTCAGTGCTTTGTGTGTAGCATAAACTGCAATTGTATGGCCGTGCTGTCCTGTCCCTGTGCCACTGCCCTTGCCTCTGCCAGAGTCACTTCCACAGCACGATTCCTCCAGGAGCACTATCCTGATATTGTGGGCAAACATCCCTGTTGTGGCTGAGGGACCTATGCAGCAATAACTGCTTCTGCCCCTTCTCTCATTAAGTTGGTTTGGACTCTGGCATAACTGGGGCCTTAAGCACAGTGAAAAATCTGCATTAACAGCCAGACCCATAGCTTGGTGTGGGGCTCCTGGAGAGCCACCTCTGGAAGGCAGGAGCAGTGTCCATGGGCTGAGCATTGTGTCAGCCTTGGGGCTCTCCAGAGGAGACCAACACTGCTGGGACATGTTCGAGATGACAGCATGCCCCCAGGTGAACAGGAATGCTGAAATCGCATGGTTGTCCTTCTCTTCCTGTAAGCCTGTGCAACAGGGCTGAAAATGCATTTTTCACATGTATTTTCTGCTTAAGAATGGGAGGCAGCATAAATAAACTTGCAATTCAGTCTCACCTCTGTGCAAAACTGAAAAATATCAGCCAGTTAGGTGGTTTAAAGCACATTAATATTTAATTCCTACTCTAAGGATAGGCCAGTAGGGGAAGCTGGAAAAAGTTTACCATATTCTTATTATTTTTGCCTGTGGGCAAAAGTCCAACAAATCTTTCAGGAGAGAGATAATTATGTGAGGACGGTGCGGAGCCGTGTGTTGTAGCACACATGAATGCTGACCTGGCTGTTCCCAGCAGCCAGCAGGGCTGCTGTGATGCTCAGAATTACATTTCCTTCTGGGAGACTGCAGGAGAAAGAGCTGAGGGATTGGGGTGGAAGCAGGAGGGGCTTGCTCAATAACAAATCCTCAATTTTTACCTTGTTGAGCATTCAGAGAAACAAGGGATGCTGATGAGGGATTGGAGACCAGTTTGGAGTCTGAGCATCTTCCTTCCCCCTCTGTGCCAGGGCTTGCTATTGCAAAAGACCTGATGGGAGGTGATGATACAATTTGTGGTCAGATAAGGGTGTGCATATTTATGCAGGCTGTAGGAGGTGGGAGAAGGAGTCCTTGTGCAGGAAATGTAATGTTATTTGAAGAAACATGCCTCTTGACCACTCTAGTTGGCCTTTTCATTGCAGTTCTATTTTTAACATTCACTAAGGGATTCCATATGGATGGAGTTTTTTCCTTAATTTTTTATTCCCTCCCCCCGGTTTTGTTATTTTTTTTTCCTTTCTTGGAGGGGCCACAATGGTGGGAGAATGAGACCTTGACAATGTTTACGGTAGTTTTGTGATCAAAGCTGAAAAATGGCCGTGATGTCAGGGAGCTTCCAGCTAAGCCGCTGGGTAATACAGTCTGGCTATATGGAGAGATACGAGGGGGAAAAAGGCAGATGCAAAAAACAATAGGGTGCAAAAAATGGCTTTGCCCCGTCTTTAATGGGTACTTTTTTTTTTTTTTTTAATATTTGATTGTGGATAAGCAATAGGCATGCCTACCTGTAACTCCAGAAACACATTTTGGATTGCTGAAATTGCAGCAAAGGGGTATGTTTTATATGTAAAACTTGTGCATGTGTATTTTTTTGTGTGTGCGTGCGCCTTTTATTTCATTCAAAAGAAAGGCCTGTGAGGACTTGAAAAAGAGGAGGATACTGTCTCTTTATGAATACTAATAAGGAAATCAAGGGGGACAATGGCACTTCAAGTTTCATCTTTCCATTTCCTAGAGGCGCAAACTCTGCAAGTTGTCACCTTGGTGTATTCAGTGCCTCTTGAAGCACTAGACTCCTCCAGAGAGAATGTCAGCCCCAGCCCTGGGCAGTTTTGACAAACAGAGTATATATTGATACATGATAAAGTATGCTAGAAATCACCCCAGCGCTAAAGGCTACTATAGTTTTAATATCATCATTTGAATTAACAAGCATTCTGTGGAGAAATAATGAGCTTTCATTATTCAGAACATCATCCTTACCCCGGGAACTCAGAAACCATTAGCTCTTGAGAACTTAATGAAAAGATGATAAAGAATGTTTTAGATAAAAGTTTGAACGGGTGCACTTGGTAACTAAGGTAAAATATTAATGTTTCTCCCAATGATGAATTGCTGTTGCTAAACTCGTGCTTGCTGAGGAGATGGAGGGGCATGTAGGTGTTCCTGTGGGCAGTGGATGGGATGGAGGGCTGTCACGCACTGCCAGCATGCCTCATGCTACTGCCTGCATCCTTTGTTGAAAGGGATGGGAGAAGAGAGAAAGTTGGGTATTCAAATCTCCCCATCCTCCCCAGCAGCTATTTTCCTGCCATGGGACTGAAGCTAAAATCCTTTCTTGTAGGAATTCCCCCCCACTTTTATTTTTTTTTTAATTTATTTAACATGATAGGCAATGCAATACAGCCAAGAGGGAGTGGGAAGGAGTATAAGGAACAAAATGATCCAGCGCAAAAAAATTGAGTCCTGAAGCTGCTGACCTTAGGCTCATTTTGGGCAGATCTGAGGCGCTCAGGCTGAGCATGGTTGCCACTTGCTGAAATTCCATATGGGTGGCTTGCTACATGTCTGCAATAAAAACCCCCGGTGCAATAAACGAAGAAAAAAAATATATAAAAGTTTAAATTTTATTGGGTGTAAAGCTCTTAAAGAACTGCTGTTCACAAAGAGTATAAAGATTGCTGAGTCTTGGTGTACATACCCCTACTAAAACGTGTTAGTCCTGCTGTTTTCTTTCTTTAACTGTAGCAATTTGCTTTCTTGCTGTTCTATAATCCTTGCACTTACCAGCATGGAGGGCTTGCAGCCTGCTTCCACCTGTGGGCAGCTGGGAGAGGCTGTGTGTCCTTCCGAGGCAGGTGGAGAAGTGCTTGGAGACCCCCGAGGTTGGTATTGCTGTGGAAGGATTCGTTCTCGCTGAACAACGCGACTGGGGGGAGGAGAAGGAAAACAAATGGGAATAAACTATCACATAAACAGTCTTAAGTCACAGTGTTTGCTGCTAACAGATGCATTTAGGTAAATGCTGTTACCTCAAGAGGTGTTATCTTCTGGGGATCCTTATCATAATTTTGTTTTAAATCTGAACAGCTGTTGTTTAACTACCACAGACCACAATTTATCTACAGCTTGAGGCCATAAAGGTACCTTTATTACACTCTCTTTCTTTTTTTTTCTTCCATTTGATTTAATTTCAGTGTGTCTGACACCAAAATGCTATATACAATTTGCATATTACAATATGCACTATTGCAGATTCCATACACTGCTAAATGGGAAAATCGGAGCAGAATAGTAAATGGGGAAAGCTTGCAATGACAAATAAAAGAGGAAGATGAGCTCCCATGTTTCATTTACATGTAAAATATTCTGACAATTGTTGTTTCCCCAAGAACAAAGAGCTGGTTTTTCTAGGGTGACTGGTTTATGATGGCTGGAAGAAAAAAAAAGGATGTTTTTTTTGGCACTGGAACAGAAGCATGCTTATCTGAATTGAGCCCTGGGGCTTGCCATTTATTTGGAATAAAACTTAAGTCTTACTTAAGAAACCAAAAATATGGAAGCATGAACCATAGTGTACTAAGACTGAAAATTACCTCTCTCTGGACAGAATACAGGAAAGGACTTTAGGAAAAGATAATTTTGTTCTGAGTCGCTTGGTCTTTTGTAGTTGATCTCTGAAGTTTATTATGGGGCACAGGGAGGTAGAAGTGTTGCAGATGTGGCATAGTGTGTGGTGTACATGGAAATTGTGGTTTTGTAGGGGATTCTTCTAACATGTACATCTCAGATGACCCAGGTGGTATCTTCCAGCCCTTGGTTGCTGCTTCCCATCCTGCCCAGTAATCTGTGCCTCTAGACCCGAATTTCTCATTGCCCTGCTGCAGAAAAGGTGCACAGCTCTCTCTGTACTTCCCTTTTCCTTGAGGAGGCAGGAGGTCTTTGCCTCCAGAATTGTTGGTCTGGCAGCTTTCACCAGCACAAAAGCTATGGTTAGAAGCCTCCCAAATGTAAAGTTTTATGTAAGAATTTGACTTTGAATAACCCTTAACATTTAACCCAAACCTCTGGAGTTCTGCTTTGTTAGTTTTTCTTTGGAATAAATAGTAGTAATAACACTTCAATTATATGTATAGTGGCTTGATGACAGAAAGGACATCTCACCACTTTTGCTCCCATTTCCTCCATTCTAGCCATGAATGTGGAAGCTGTATGTGTCTTTGAGAGTAGGTGGATGTTGTTGAGCTGTTTTCCTTAGTGCAGAATTCATTAATCTGTTGGCACTTATCAAAAAAAAAACATAACTCAGCTTCTAATTGACCTTTCATATTCCAACATCCATCACATAACATGAGACTGTTTAGCTTGGCTTTTCAAGGACAGTGTGGAGAAAAAACACCTTGTAGAGGGAATTGGGCTGGGGCGTATGTGACCTCTAAAAACCTGTCCTTTGATGGCACTTGTGGATGATGTTGGTGATCAAACTATGCTGTGATCCCATCCACCAAAAATTTCTTTTTTCTCTGAAATCTATCCTGGCCAGTTTAATCTGTCAGTTGAAGTTTCCCCATTTGTGTCCTTTAGGTATTGCACAGAGCTCAGTGTCTTGCATGTGAACAAGTAGTGGGTTTTATTGAAGTACGTGCAGGTATGAACCGGCGGCTAATGTCTCTTGTATAATATTGCTCCTGAAAGAACAACTCCACAAAGAATACTGTCTAGAATTACAGGGCAAGAGCAAGTCAACAGTTAATTGGCTGTGCTGTAATTACTTCTAGATGCATAATGTGCAATACTTATAGGACTTGTAGAAGTGGCATACAAATTTCACAGTGGTCTCTTGGTACTTTATCATGTGTGGAGGATTTTGGTAGTCTCTGTAGATCTTGGGATTAATGGTACAGATATAATTTATTCCTGCTCTGCTGTTTTAAATAGTGTGGGGTTTTTTTATTTTCCTCTTAAAAAAATAAATTAAGTCTGTCTTTAATTGTCTCAAAGGCTAGACTGAAAAATAGGACAGATGCTGTTCAAAGGCTCTGTCATTCTTTTCTAGGATGGAAGTAATTCCACTTGCTTTTTTGTTTGCTTGGAGTGGCTCACACTTCTGCTGGTGTGTGGCAACCGCATGTCATGTGCTGTGGTACCACAGCCCAGTGGGTTGCAGACCTTACAAAGGTCTGGATGAATATGGACAGTGAGACAGACGTAGTTTTTGAATATCTGGAACCTGATTTTCCCCATCTTTAACCTCAGGGTTCATAATATGTAATTTCACTGAGCATATGGAATGACTATTTTAGTCATATTGGGCAAAGATCTGAAACGGCCAAGAGCTTTGTGTGTGGGAATATGAATGAGATCTTTAGAAACAAGGCCAGGCAACAGTAAATTCTTGACCTGGCTATGTCTCATGGTTTCAACAGTCCCCAGAGCTGTGGCTCTTTGGATGTTATCCAAGCCTCTGAAGTCAACCATAATCTTTCCCACTGCAGCCGTGAAGAGGCTCTGCAATTTGGTGGCACAGCAAGCACATTTCAGGGCTGCTGAAATCACACTTGAGAAGCCAGCTCGGAGGGACTTGTGTGCACGTGAGGTTTGTATGTGTTTGGTTCACTCATCTCAAGTGACGTGGATACAGAAGTCAAAGTGAAGCTTTATAACATGGACTTTGGAATCCCCAAAATGTCATTTGTATTTTACCTTATTAAATATGGAAATTGTGTCAAAGGTAAATGTCAAGGGGCTATAAAATTACCCTTCTTATCTCCTGTACGTTTATCAGTTGATAAATGGAAAGAAGCTGCTGCCAAAATAACTGTGAATGAATAATTTATAAATGACTGATGCATCGTGTATGTTGTTTCAGGCAGAAAACAGTAGGACATCAATAATCAAAAGAAGTTGGATTAATTTAGCAGTATTTTGCTGTTAATTTTTTTATCTAAATGCCGCAGTCTGGACCTTTGTTATGAGGTCCTTCTCTTTGTCGCTAAGGACTGATCTACAGATCACTGAAATCAATAGAGTCAGCTGTTTACTTCAGCAGGCTGTGAATCAAATCTATAATATGCATATATAGCTTTTTTCCCTGCTTTTATAGTGCTCTGAATTTGAATTTCTTTAACGCCATGTGTCTTAGTGCGGAATTTGGTTCACATGTTTCTTCCCTATCCACTTTCCTCTGGGCTGAATGTCCCAGACAAGAAATTTGGAGAACTTGATGGAAAAAGGATGGGGGAAAGGTGACTGCAAAAAAAATTGCACATCCTCTCCTATCTTTCATTTTTTGTTTTTATTCATGCAGGGAAAACTGATTTCTTGAAACTTAGATTTCTATGTAAGGTAGACTTTTTTCCAGCATGTCTTTTTCTCATGCCTTCTCCTAAATAGAGAACATTTCAGAGATTTTTAGCACTGACCATTGTGAATAAGGTTAAACACAGAAGAGGTGAACTAGATTCTTTCTTTCTGTTCTTTTTCATGTGATTTAAATATGGCCCATTTTGCCCATCACATGACAGAGCTGCCAGAGATTGCCTCAAGCTAGTTTATGGCTTTAACTAAAGGTCATCTTAGGGGGGAAAAAAATCCCATTGAGCAGGGGGAGGAGAAGAATATATTTAAAAAAATACATTAAAATGGATTTTAAGCATTTGTTCTGAAGAATACAGATGAAAAAGGGAAGCTGCCATTATATTGCAATGAGTCAGGAGAAAAAAAATAAAACCACCACCACCAATAATCATAAAAAACTCCCTTCCTCTGCGTAGCACAGTGCCTCACAATAGAAGGGTGCATGAAGCAACTGCCTGGATTTTGTTCTACAGCTTTCTCTACCTGACCTAGATATCTGGCCAGCAGTTCACCACTGCAGAAAATGCCCTAGTGCAAAACTCCTACCCCAGTGGCTGCTAATAAGAGCAATTCTCACATCCGCAGCTCTGCATCCATCCTCACCATGTAATTGGTCTGGCTCTCCCAGCTAGCTGCCTCTCCTCCTGTAGGCCCACACTGGGAAGAGAAATCCCCGACCTCCTGAAGGCTAAGGGGCTCCAAAACTGTGCTATGTTATCAACAGCTACATGGTTAGCTAACTGCTGTGACTAAATGGAGATTGGGAAGCACTGCAGGCAAGGGATGAAAAGTGATGCCCTCCCATAGCACAATGCTGATATGCAGAATTGGCCAAAACAACAAAACTTCACAGACAGTGCAGCAGAAGGCATTGGCTCTCTTGTTTGGGCATTTTATTACCTGGAGCTAAATGTGCAGAGAAGGGAGATAATGAAGTACTTGACTAATTCAGTGTGATCCAGCTGGCTAAGCCAGAGGGGCTGTAGAGCAGGAAAAGCTACAGAACTCACTGCTAGCCATTTTCCCTTGATACCTGTGAAGCCAAAACAAAGAAGTGCAGAGATCAAAAAGCAGAGCAATATCAATATCGGGAAAGGGGAGGGGGACAACGAAAGGGGAGGAGAAATCTCTAAGATTGCCCCCCCCCCATCCTTTCTCCCTTCTGTGCTTTATTTAGTAGTGGGGGGGAGGGGAAGGTTATTTTCATTTGCCTCATGCTAACTTCTAATTTATTTGAGAAATTCACCAACCACCCAAACGTTTAGTGCCCCATGTATCACAATACTCAATGCCAGCCTAATTTTTTAAATTTTATCTACCGTTTGTGCTTGGGGGAAAAAAAAGACAGGTTTTGTAATGCAGGCACGTGCAATGGTAGTGTGTTCAAAACCCCATATTCCTCCCCTTTTCCACAGCTTAAAAGGCTAGATAAACTATACAATTCTTATCCAGAGGGAAATTAGAAAATGTAAAGTGTGTAAATCCCTCTCCCCAGCTCCTAGGCATTGATTGGTTTTTGCTGCTGTATGTAGGTTTTCTTCCTCCGACAACCCAGCTATTTAAGTACACAAGGCACATTGCTTGCTCTGTCTCTTCCCCTTCTTTGACTTCTCCCCACTATCTGACTATGGAGTACAATGCCATTCAAGCTGTTACCCAAATTAGACTGTAACAAAAAAGCTGGTAGTAAAAAAGCTGGTAGTCAGTGAAAGGGAGTTACCATATTTTATTAAAGATAGAAAGCCAAACTTCATACCTGGTGTAATGTAGGTGCAATGCCATGAAAGGAAATGGAGAAATACCTACCTCCAGCAGGGCTGAGTTGAGCTTGTGGTGCTCTCATCATGGCTGCCAGGGACTGAATCACTGCTGACCAGTCTACCTGCTGTTCATACATTCTTTTTTTAAATTCTTTTTTAAATCTGAAGACAGGCAGACACTATGCATCATTCAGAGATGAGCATCACAAACACGCTTTGCAGGGAAGGCAACCACAGCAGACTGCCAATGCTCTTCCAGTGCCAATTACAGTGATGGTTTAATCGTAAAAGCAGATTCACTAAAATAGGATCAGAGCCAAGGTGTTTGTGATTTGGAAGCTTGTGCTAACTTTTAATAGTTATCATCAGGGGCAGCTGATGTGACATCACCCTGCAACTCTGACTCATATTTTAATGGACCACATGCCTTTGCATGATAATTTTGCTGCTAGAGTTATCTTGGCATTAGCTCAAGAGACAGAAACACCAGCAACAAAATCAGAAGATGTGTTGAGAGTTTGCAGTTGTCATGGAAATCTGGGGTAGTTGCTGGTGCTTGCCTCCCTTCTAAAATGGAAGTCCATGTTTTCTCCCTTCAGCCTGGAAGCTAACAAAAAGGACGAGAGGTGGCTGCTCTCTGACAATGTGGATTTGAAGATACAGGAAGCTCCTTTTAGGGTCATGTATAATTTTTTTCAGAAACATTTTTTGCCAATAAAATACTTTCAGCATTGGAAAAATCTACCTTTCTTGCCCATTTTTTTTTTCCCTCCAAATGGTGGTGTTGTGACCATAATATGTCTGGAGAACACCTTGCAAAGGGTAGTCTTGGGTGTTAGCAGTGAAGGGGCAAATGTGAAGTGCTGGCTTGTGCTAAGCCTCTGCTGTTGTGGTACAGCTGGGATTTCACTGGTGTATTGGACACCTTTTGAATGGGAGCAGCCTGTGCTCTCCATGAGAGAACATGGGAGTTACAAGATGGTGTGTGTTGTAACTCAGCAATTCCATGTGATGCAGATTAGCAGGTGCTCATAAATAACTTATGAGTTCAGTCAGTCATTACAACCTGACCTGGCCACCTCCAATATCAATACATCTATCAATAACAGTGATGAAAATTATTAAGACAAAGCCTCTTAAGGCACTACTGGATTTAGCAGTGTGGGGAGAACAGGAATGTACTTGCCCCTGGAGAAACAATAACCTAGAGCTATGCTGTGTTTAAGAGGAAAAAAAAAAGAATAAAACTTTTGTGCTCCTGCTGGGGACCTGGGTGTGATGCTGGCCGAAGTATACATATGTGTGCATCTCATCTCTGCCTATAGGGGTGACTTTATACTAAGGTATGGTATAAGCTTGAAAGCAGCTTTTAATTTTTTGTTTGTTTGTTTGTTTTCCTTTCCAAATGCAGTTTTGGCATAGGCTGTTACAATACAAATCACAAACTCAAGGCTGGTGAACAGTCTAGAGATTAAATCATGTGAGGAGCAGCTGAGGGAGCAGGGTGCTTAAACTGGAGAAAAAGAGCCTGGGGGGACCTTATTGCTCTCTACAAATGCCTGAAAGGAGGTTGTAGCCGGGTGGGAATCAGGCTCTCCTTCAGGCAATCAGTGACAGGATGACAGGACACAGACCCAAGCCACAGCAGGGGAGGTTCAGATTGGAGGTCAGGAAGAGCTTTTGCCCTGCAAGTGTGGTTAAACTTTGGAATGGGCTGGTCATGGAGATGATGGGGTCACCATTCCTGGAAGTGTTAAAGAAATGACTGGATATGGCACTTAGTGCTGTGGTTTAGTTGGTGTGGTGGTGATCAGTCAAAGGTCAGACTTGATAATCTTAGAGGTCTTTTCCAACCTTAATGATTCTGTGATTTTAATAAGGATTAAAAGTCAGAACACAGTGGGCTGGGATTGGTTGACATTCAAGAGGTGGAGTTAAAGAAGGGAGGAGCTTTGTTACCAAACTCCCACCTGAACACAGGTTTCTTTACTGTCCCTGGGAAGCGTGGTGGGTCCCAGCATGCACAGTTTGCTGGAAGTTCTGTTTCAGAGCTGTGGCTCCCAGCTCCCTCCTAACATTGTGCATCTGCTTTGCTGTTGCAGGAAAATGCACTAGGCTTCTGCCAGAATGGAAATCTACTGAGGATGATGCTATGTGTATTATAAGGAAACAAGCCTGGCTCCTGTTAGCCTTGCTTGCTCTTCTAAGGGAGACTTCTTCCCACTCGGACAGTGTGAACCAGCACCACATTTCTGCTTGGCACCCAGGGGGGCGGTGGGGACACCAGAAGAGAACTGCTGGCCACAGTGGCTGTGTGTGCTTGGGTCACCTGAGGACTTACTTGCAGGGGTCAGGCAGACATCAGTAGAATAAAATCTGTGTGCCCTGCCTTGTGCCTCTAAATGTTACACTCATGTTTAAATAACTCACAGGTCAGTTGTTTTTCTATTTTGAGTGCATGGCAAACCAGGCAGAGGCAGCTTGTAAAACGAGTGACTAATTTCCAGGGTTTTTTTCTTTCCACTCCCTCTGCAGCCTCTCTCCCTGAAGGTGGTCATGGGGCAGCCTTACCCCAGCGAGAGGAGATCAGCAAGCTGGGAGAACAGAAAATCATCCTTTATGCCTGTGAAGTCTTGGTGGAAGCTGTATTTCTACATGGGTTGTATTTTGGGGTTCTGGGATGCAGGGGGATATTTTCCTCAGTACCCACAAGCTGGTGGAAGCCTTCTGCATCTTTTGTCCATGGAAGCTTTCTAGAAGGGGGGCTGGTGCCATGGATCCCAGTGAGCTGTCTCCCATGGCTCCCAGCGAGGAGAGGGACAGATTAGGGAGGGAAGGCAGTCAGCATGGCTGCATGCAGGATCTTTGCTCACTTTGCTGTTTGTGCCAAAAAAACCCCCAACCTGCAAAGTTTTTTTTTGCTGGTGGTGGCAGAGTGCCTGAGGGGCAGTGGGACAGCCCTGCTTTGGCAGAGGGCTCCAGCTGTAGCTGCAGCTCTGCAGCAGAAGGGAAAAGGAGGGGGAGCAGAGGGAGAGAGCACTAGGGCAAATTCCTAGGAGCGTGTGCACTGGTTTAGACCTTTCCTCCCTTCACTGAGACCTCTGTCTTCCAGCCATGGCTGCCTGCTTGCACTAATTACTCCTCACTCCCTAGATGCATTCATTTCAAGCTACCTTTAGGGTTTAGAGTGCAGAAACTGACTGACCAAGTTTGAAGGCAATTAACAAACAGGTTATTCTAAATTAACAGTTTCTTTTAACCAGCTGTCCAGAACTGCTTTGTTTTTCTCAGCAAAATTAGCAAGGCAATGCACCTCAGTGAAAAAGATGGATTGGGATTTCTTTTGTTATTGTACTGCCTTTTGCTTTTTTCCTTTTTTTTCCTCTTTTAAACTTGTGCCAATTCAATACTAAGCACTTCCAGCTTGGATTTAAAAGGAGTGTTGAAATATACTGATTGCCTAAATGAATTGTAAACGGCATAGGATGTTGAGAAAGACCAGTCCTTTTACTTCCATTGGCTATCTTGCACTACATCAAGATGGGTTTGCTTTTGAATGGCATATTGAGATGCCAATGCTTTCTTCAGGCATTGATTTTTATTTTTTTTTCTGTCCTGCCTTCCCTCTTCACACAGATGCTTTTTGCATGGTTGCTTACTGACTTCAATGTTTCATGAGGCAGTGGATTTGCAGACGGGAGCAGGCTCAGCCCATACCCTGAGCCCAGCCAGGAGCCATGAGGACTGTGCAAAGCAAAGCCCAGGCTTGTAGGCTTTGATTCCTGCAGGAGCTTGGCCAAAAGTAAAGATTTTTACTGCTTTCTGATCAGCAGAGAGTGTGAAGTGATCGAGCTGTTCCCAGAAATCTGGGAAGCAGAAAGTGCTGTTAACTCTTTTAATACTTTCAGAAATCTTCACTTTTCTCAGGGTTTTACTATAAGGACTATGCTACCTCTGAGAATGTTGTGAGGAGGAACTTGCACCAGTCATTTTGAGGCACTCATTCAGGACACACTGGCCTTGGTTGTCCACCTCAGCTCAATAATGAGTCTTCTGATGCAGCTTCAAGACTTTGAACCCCCTTATGTCACACTGAATTCTGGCCTTAGGGTGATACAAGGTCATCCTGACTGATTGATCTCAGCCTTGAGAAATATTGCCCAAGTGTTTAGCCCGGGCCCACTCCTTAATTTTTCTTCTACAAGTTTTACTCATGTTCCCTATTGCAATGCTGAGTAAGTTTTACATCTTCTTTGGTGTGTCTTCTTTCCAGTCTTTCACATTGTTGTGCTTTTCTTAGCTATTGTGTGAACCAGAAACAATTACTAGGCTGCAGCTGGACATTCACACAGGACAGCAGTTCTGAAAATAATTGCCCCATCAGTGTTAACAGACTTCCAAGTTAGACTTGGTAATTCTCAAAGTAACTCTTGACTGCTTTTGGTGCAAAAGTGAGCAGGTTTGCCTAGCCTATCCTCAGCAATAACTTTTTGTCAACTTCTTGAATTGTTCTAATTTCTTTGTGAGAGAATGTCTGTGGGGTTTTTTGTTGTTGTTGTGGTTGATTTTTTTTTTATTTTTGCCAGCTTTTCATCTTCCTTGGTTAGTTCTGCTAGCCCTCCAAGCTATTCTGTGGCTGTTTTCTATGAAGTCCCTCCAAACTGCCATTAGTTTTTGTTTACACAAAACACAAAATTGAGCATGTTTTTTCCATAGTAGACTGCACCCGATCAATATAGATAAAAAACATTACTTCCCTGTTACTGGCTGTCTCTGCATATGCAGCCTAAAATTGTGGTGACCTTTTTTGCTGTCAGACTGCATTGTGGACTCATGTCTAATTTACTATCTGTTACTGACCCTCAGTCTCCTACCCATTGCTGCTTTCTAGGTTTGTGTGGTCTGGAGGTTTTTTTTTTTAATTAAGAAAAAATGTAGCTCTATTGTATTTTTTCCAAGTTGAACTTAATTTTGCAAATTTCCTGTCTGCAGGTTCAGTCTCTCTACATCTCAGCCATTTCTGTGCCCTCACTATTTTTCCATCTCTTGAGGATTTTGTAGTCTCTGTAGATTTTATTCAGAGGAAATTTAGCCTTTTAACATGATTCCATTAGAAGAAATGAAAGATTTCATTGCCCTGCATATGTCTTGTTTGAAATTTTTTGTTTGCAGCTGTTGCATATATCCATCACTAGTGTACTTAGTGAGTGCTGATGAAAGGAAGCTGAGTGACAGGTAGGTGACTTGTGGTAGCTGAGAGACTGGTTGGTGACTATGGGCTGGTGGCTGTGTGCTGGCTGGGTCCCTTTGAACAGGTGAGCAATCACCTGTAGCAATGCAAAAGAGGAGATGATGAGCAGGGCGTTGTGCTGGAGAACTGCCGTGGGACAGAATTCCAGGGGTCTGGCATGGAACTACAAAGAGATGGTGAAAGACAAACTGGAACACATATGGAAAGACAGGGAAGTGTGGAGCAGCTCACAGTGATGGAGGGGAATGTTTAGGTGGATGGAGGAGTCTTACCCGTCTTGTGTTCTTAATTCAGTGTTTGCTGGCACTGCTCCTACCTCAAGGTGAAGACAAAGCAAACAACCATCTTGTTGATGTGCTTTCACTGATTTAGTTGCTCTGTATGTCAAGTAGCTTTCCATAGCACAGCCTGTCTACTGTAAGGAAAACAAGGGTACTCTGGGGTGTATGAGGTATCCCAGTTTTCCTTCCAGAAAATCCATGTGGAAAAGGAAATTATTTTCACTATGTCTTCACTCAGAAAAGGATGTATTATTCTTTATGAGTAAAACAGGCATTGAATATATGTGTTTATTTGAACCCTGCATGCAAATTCCACTGGGAAGTTTCAGTAGGCTCGCTCTGAGTCAGGAACAGGGAGGGGAAAAGAGTCTCCAAATAACTGTGATCTGAAATAATTTAATTTCTTGCAGCTCTAGTAATATGAAACGTGTATTTAAACATGGGTATCAAGATGAAAGAACCTGCAACTTGTAAGTTTTAATTTGGCAGTTTAACGAATGCTGAGTGATTTCTCTGATTTCCTGGCAGTGCTCAGATTAAAAGTTGTTGACTGAGCTAGAAAAAAAATTGACCTCATACCATTGATCTTGTGGAAGCTATGGTCACTGTGTGCCAGCTCAGGATCTGGTCATAAGAGTGCAAATTACTCTAGCTTAATGCTTGACATGTCAGTTTTGCTCTTCATCTGCCTGCTATTAAGGTCAGTGGTACTAAACTGTAGGGTCTGTGGCCAGTGCAGTAGCTTCAGCAGTACCACTGTTTATAAGGAATGTTTATGTGAAACATGCTTGTGCTATCATTTAGCTTGGTTTGCTTCTCTGGCTTTTCTTCATATTGTTACCACTGTGCAGATTTGATGAGCAGAGCTGGAAACAAAAAAAAAAAAAAAAAAACCAAACCCAAAAACCCAAACAGCCCCAAAAAACCTCAGCCCAAAACAACAAAAAAGGTACCCTTAAAAAAAAAACTAATGAGTTAGGAAAGGGAAGGTATTGTCCTAGGTCTGGGCTTTAGAGTTCCCCAGAAATTCCTAGTGATGTAAAAAAAGGATTATGATGTTAAATAAGTAAAACTGATTTTGACAGGTTGATATCTGCTCAGCAGTGTTTTCTGAGTTGTCTAAGCTTGCTATCCTACTTCACAAAATATGAAGGGCCCTGTACCAGTAGCACATGGTGAGCATGCCATATATATACTAAGGGTCTTATCATCAACAGCTGGAGAAACTACTCCTTCAGTTTTTCCTCCTATTCATCTCCATTATAGAAAATAAGGGGCCAACTTCATCCTGGGTGTCACTCTAAACCTTTTATGCACCCAAAGATGTCTGTCCCATCTTCTTGAGCTGGGATTCCTGAATAATTTGGTGGAGGTGTGGCAGCTGCATGTCGAGGTGTCTGATGAGAGACACAGTGTGCAATCAGGCAGAACCAGGATAGTGCTGTGAAACTGTGTGTCAGCTGCTGGATTATTGCCTGATCCAGAACCAACCTAGCACCTTCCTGCTTTACCCGGCTAATTTTTGGATCCCATTTTGCAGAGACTGGATAGTTCTGTGTGAGCTTTGGGGAAAAAAAAAAGTGAAAGTGGCTGGTGTTTTTTTCTAAAAATAAATTTTAAATGTTTTCTTCCAATTGCTAAGATGGATGTGTGTGACTGCAGTTTGTGGTGTCTCAGCTCTGTTAAAAATGGGGACCCCAAGACCATAAATACAATTAATTAATGTTTCTGCAAAGCAAGGTGCATATAAGAGGGCCTAATTTTGATCTCATCTACTCCTGATGTTAGGCTGCTTACATTCCATGGAGTTGGTGATTTGCACCAGAGTAAATAGCTGAATTAATTCCAGCTGTCTGTGATACACTGGGATGCACAATGGGATGCAATGCCTGAAGGAGAGATTTTGGTTACTGAAACTATACTTTGTACATGACTTATGATTGACATTGTACCTCACATCCTGTGGCTGGGAAGGGTGCAGGATCCGTTTTAATGCAAAGTGTGTGACTTGTACCAAATTATTACAGGTAGATTTATGGTACAGACAAAAGACTGAAAGGAA
Organism: Molothrus ater; assembly: GCF_012460135.2. NCBI lineage: Eukaryota > Metazoa > Chordata > Aves > Passeriformes > Icteridae > Molothrus > Molothrus ater. The sequence continues at coordinate 66,154,900 of NC_050478.2, forward strand.
ACACTATGTCAGAAATGAATTAGAAGTCAAGAAGGAAAAAGAAATGTAAAACACTTGGGCAGCCTGTATCTTTTTAATATTTTAAATAGAAAAATCATATTTCACTTGCTCAGGGCCTTGGTCTAGGGAAGGTACTTAAACCAATTCTTAAATTTAACATGGGCACGTAGGTACTTGGAGCAGAATCTTCTCTAGTGCTTTCTTGGGATTGGGTTTAAGATTTCAGGGGAATGGTGCCAGCAGTATGCTTTTTTTATCATCTGCAAACAGCAGTTTTAAGGAATAATTCATATTTCTTTCACCTCTTCTACTATTTATACATGTGCAAAGTGCGCCAGATAGAAGCTTTATTTTGTAGGGTAATTGCATGGCGTATACTGCTGTAGAGAGCAGATGAGCAGAATATCTGCTCAAATCAGAACTTTGTTGGAGGTGCTTGTGTGTGTTCATGAGAATTAGGCAGGCTGAGTTTTGTTGGTTTGGATAATTGTGAAAAATTGAATTTCAGCCGATGTAAGATGCAGCACATCTTCCTAGCTTCACATAAGGAGCTAAAGGAGTCAGTTCTGCACAGTTGAAACCACTCTTATTTTATATATATATATATATATATATATATGAAAACATTAACCAAAATACAAACAAATTCTGAAGATCTATAGTGAAGAAGACTGCCAAGGGAAAATCAGCTCCTCTGTAGTAAGTTTTACAGTGGTCCTTTTACTAATGGAAATCATATGCCTCTACCAGGACCAGGGAAAGGAATTTCATCTCATATGTTCTAGTTCATTTTATTTATGACCTCTGTTATAGATATTCAGGCCTTTTTTCCTAATGTAGTATGTGCTTCCAATTGCATACCAATGTCATCTACTTGCCATATTTGTGACAAATTGCAATCAGTGGAAATCAAGAATTCATCCCCCGAGTATTACCAGGGATGTCCATAAAGTAAACATTGTCAGTATGGAGAGCATCTATATGTTTGCACTGTATGTTCTGGGATTTGAGGATATGAGCAGGTCTTTTCCTCTCCAAAGTCCCTCTTAAGCCATCCCAGATCAGAACCACTGGGTAGGAGGTGTGGGTAGCCTAGAGCCTGCATTACTGCTGGCCAGGATGCATCAGCTACTGGTTTGCCAGTTGTTGTCAGAAAGAGTGAATTCTGACAGAATTGTGACTGAATGGAAACCTTAACCTGAGCCTTTCCCTCCTGCACAGGTGTTGCACTTTATGAAACATGTAGGAATGCAATGTTTCATGTGACATCAGCCCCTCTTTTGGGTTTGATGAAACTGGGCCTGGGTTAATGTATAGGAAAAAAGATTTAATAGATGAACAAAGTGAATTTTTTCTTTTCTCAAAGAAAATGTGCAGATTACTTTTTTGTTTTTGTTTTTTCCCCAAACTGTGGTGTGCTAAGAAAGTCACCATGATAAAAATGCTAAAAAGGTATCCCTCCTGTTTCTTTGCTGTTAATGATTCTCTCAACTTAAGTCAGAGCATAAAGTGCTTGAACGACTGCACCTCCCACGCTGTGCTGCTCTCAGTGGAAATAGGCTTGCAAGGAGATGTTCTGCCTTCCCAGTTTCATTTTCTCTTCTAAGTGCAAGCCTTTGTTAAACCTAAGAGCTATTGTAGACTGTTTTTTATGAAGGATATAAGAAGTTAGGGTTTGCAGAGGCCAATTAGTTCTGCTCCATCTCTCTGCCAGTGCAGAGCTGTAGTATACAAAGTAATTTCTAGTGCTTTGTCTAGATAATTTTTAACGTGGGCATGTAGCATTTTCACAGTTCAACAAAAGTCTTTTCCCCCTGATGTTCAGCCTAAAATGTTCCCTTTCTTGCTTTCATCCCATGACCCCTTGTTATACTGCCATGTACCACGCTTGGCAACTTGATTTGCTTTTTGGTGTTCACAGCATGTAGGTACGAGTGGAAGGTTGTTGTATTTTGGCTGTATAGTGTTTCTTTTTAGAGAAGGGAAGTCAGAAATATACACCATTGAACCCCCACGATGTGCCATGCAATCAGTTACACTGCTTGGAGGGGCGCTGGTGACAGACTTTGAAGGCTTAACAAGTCACTTTGTTGCAATGAGCTGCTTTTTTCATGTATTATTCCATGTTCTCCTCACCCCTGTGCTCACAGGAGGAGCCAGCCTTTTTGTAGCCTCTCCTTATTTGAATTGTTTTTCTTTTAGCTACCCAACTCCATAATAAACTGTAACAAGGCAAAGATGTACACATAGTAAATCGCTTCTTTTGGCAGAGAAGGAAAGTTTGTGCTTTCTTTCATAATCCTTTTTTACATATTCCAAATTAATTTGTTTCCACAGCTTTTCTCCTTTGTAAGTATTTTTTTTTCTTTTAAAATGATGCTATTGTCTGTTACCCTGGAGAACTGCTGTCCCATACACACTGTGCTGAAGATATCTTCTCAGCCTTGCATAACCTGCCTTCTTTTACCAACATCATTGCCTCTGCTTAGTGTTAAAAGGATATGGCCAGAACTAATTTGGCCAAAAAGAAGCCTCCAAATTCCTGTGATACTTAGAAGAAGTATTGTGAAGCTTGGTTGTGTTTTTTTGGTTTTTTTTGTTTTTTTTTTTTTTTTTTTAACATAGCTGGGTAGAAACAATGTGTTATTTTAAATAGATATTTTAAACAAATACAAACAGCAAATAAAAATTCTTCCCGTAACACTGGCCTACTGCACTGTCTATTTGAACATGACAACAAAGACAAGTAAAGCTGATTGTTTGACAGAAGATACCTATAGAAAGGAAACAAACCATGCTCATAAAACTACATTCAGTTCATCATGTTTGCAAAATGCATTGTTCTAAGCAGCTTTACCATCTAATAATACTGCTTATTAGGGACGAGTCTCCTGTTATGATTTTACTGCCTTTACTGTGGTCTGGAAATGGATCAAGCAACACTGGCTTAATGTGTAGCTGTCTTGATTGAAGAGGTTGAGTCAGGTACCTCTGGTGTAAACCCAAGTCCAGTAACAGGTGGCAAAAGAGCCTGCAGGCTGACCTTTAAAGGGAGGACTCACAGAGAGTGGGCCCAGTGGAGGGCAACAAAGGTGGTGAGGGGATTGAAACCTCTCTTTTGTGAGGAAAGGCTAAGGAAGCTGGTCCTGTTCAGCCTCAAGAAGGCTGAGAGAGTACACTTTGAGAGTACACTTTGTCAATGTCTGTCAGTATCTGAAGGGAGGGTGCCAAGAGACTGGCCCCAGGCTCTTCTTGGTGCTGCTGAACAATAGAACAAGAGGCAATGGGCAGAAACAGATGCACAGAAAGTTCCACCTGGATATGATGAAGTTCTTTACTGTTCAAGTGACAGTGCACTGGAGCAGATTGCCCAGGGAGGTTGTGGAATCTCCCTCACTGGAGATATTCAAGAACCATCTGGATGCAATCCTGTGCCAAGTGGTCTGGGATGACTGCTTGAGAAAGGAGATTGGACCAGATGACCCACTGTGGTCCCTTCCATCCTGACCCATTCTGTGAAAGAAAAAGAAGTTTCTAGCAGTAGTTGAATGATCAGCATGGCTTAGAAAGATACCCCAAAAGCCTGCTTCAGATGTGCAGTTCAAAGACAAAATACAATGCTGTCAATTCTGGTGTTCATGTCATGGTAATGGACTTAGATGTCACATCTGTTCTTGCTTCTAACGTTTCAAAATATTAATGTCCTGCTACTGGGTAAATTAAGTCACTGAGTTATTATCCCTTGCAAAATGCTGGAAATTTTAATGCAGACTTATTTGTCCCTTATAAGGATAGAACTGAGAAGTATGAGTTGTCTTATATAAAAGATCATCTGTCCCAATGCATTTTGCTCATCATTTACCTAAAATCCTTGGACTGAGGAGAAACTGAGGAAAATAGATCTGGTCACATTGCTTGATTTTTAAGATAACCAGGCTGCTGCTGCTTTTCCAAGGTGGGGCGTAAATTGCTTTTAAAGTTTTATCTAAAGCATCAGTGAATGTCACTTTTAGAAGTGACTATCATTTTTCCAGATGAGTTATGCTATAAAATGATGGATGTGCAAGACACCAGGGAACAGGCTTGCAGTTGTTTTGGTTTGTTATCCAGAAGAGGACCAGAAGGGGCACTCCTGGCCATCTATCTAGGCTCCTAGTGCAGTTTTCACAGTCAAACTCAAAGGAAAGCTTTTGAGGTCTTTCTAAGTGAAGCAGGCATTTAACCAAGAAAGAGCAAATCTTTTGGTGAGTTTGTAAGAAAGTTAAATCTCAACCTCGTGGTTGCACTGTACACTGCTTAGGATGATGGCCAGATAAATGCCCTCAGCTGATGGAGCACTTATGGATTTCACCAGGTCCTCGAAGCATTTCCCCCTGCTGATTAGCATTATTTCTGCCTTGTCCAAGTTGAGCAACAGCCAGCTGGCCTTCTTCCAGAAACCAATTTCTGCCAGACATTGTTTGAGGTTGCCAGCAGCTGTGTCTGGGTCAAGAGGGAAGGAGCTGGAGAGCTGGGTGTCATCAGTGCCCTGATGGCAGTGCAGCATGTACTGCTCTGCAGATGCCCTGCAGCGGCCGATGAACCGGGGAGGTGGGCGGGAGCGAACACAGCAGGAAAATCTGAGGATGCGCAGCTGTGGTGGTGTTTGCAGGGGTCCCAGGATGAGGGGGGAGATGAGACTCTTGACTCCATGTTTCAGAATGCTGATTTATTATTTTATGATATATATTATCTTAAAAGAAAATGATATATTAAAGCTATACTAAAAGAATAGAAGAAAGGATTTCATCAGAAGGCTAGCAAGGAATAGAAAGGAATGATAATGAAAGCTCGTGACTCTCAGAGAGTCTGAGCCAGCTGACTGTGATTGGCCATTAATTAGAAACAACCAACATGGACCAATCAAAGATGCACCTATTGCATTCCACAGCAGCAGATAATTATTGTTTTTCTTTTCCTCTGAGGCTTCTCAGCTTCTCAGGAGAAAAATCCTGGCAAAGGGATTTTTCAGAAAATATCATGGTGACATGTGGCCCCCCAGAAAAAGATTTGAAGGAGCAGAGCATTTCACATGGTGGTGTGGGGGAATGTCTGAGGTTTCTTTCTATGGATTTTCTTGCACTCTTTGGTGTGTCAATCTCACAGTGAGCAGATTGTTCTGGGCAGTATTTTTACTGAGCCAGTGTAAGTTCCTGTTGCCTGGGTTGTGAGCAACACTGGTACTAGGTGAGGCAGCAGAATGCAAAGGATGGTGACCTGCTTTCTCAAACAGCCCCACTTTTGGCTACCTTTTTCAAGCATGTTGCAGCCATATGTCACATGTAGTTTCAGACCATGATGTTTACTAACTAAAGAGATTTAGGTGCACAAATGTGTGATCTCACACTTCAGGTTTAGCTTGTGATGAACGCACTTTATCATGTGGTGCTGTGAGTTTGTATTTCTCTTGCAGATCTTTGGGGTATTTGTGTCATAAGGCATTGCTTGTGGGCTGTTTTAGCTATTACCCCTATCCAGTTGTGCCTGAGAAAGGCTACAAACTTAATTGCACACTTTGGAATTGTACTTGAGCTTACTCAGGACGTTCAGTAAGCTGCAACTGAGCAAGTGATCTTGAAGCGCAGGACATCTCAGGAAGTGTCCAGAAGAGAGACTAGAAGTGGGAGAAGCAGTGGTTTGAGCTGGGAATAACACCTTTCCTCAAGGCTTCACTCAAAATGAATATTATGAGCACAAGGCTGAGTCTTACGAGTGGATTAGTATTGTACAAAATCTGTGAATTCAGCTCAAGCTGCTCCTTTAATGCAATGTCTTTAGGACATGAATTCATTATGATAATGATGTGATTGGTAAGGAGAAATTCAGAGAGTTTTTCTCCAGAGTGAGTTGCTAAGAAGAAGTAGTATTATGAGTTTAGTAATTTTTCAAGCTGAGCACCCATAATATATAATTTCCATGTATTTAGAACGCTTACTTACCAGCAAAACTGTTGCTAAGGGTCACATGTGCTTATCTGACCTGTAGGAGAAGTCCAATGACATCAGACAGCTGGCTATGCTTCTCATTGGAGTAAAATGTTGCCTAAGAGACAAACAGAATTTTAAGGAAATTGTATGGAATAAAATACCAAAGAGAAAATCTTCATGTAACTGGACTATAAACAAGCACTTGAAAATAAAATATGTGAAGAACTTAAATTTTTTTTTGTTAGTGAGACGCAAACCATCAAAACACCATCAGCAATAGCTTGTGGATGGGAGGTTTTTCAAAGTGCTTTGCAAAGATGGTATCCTTAAATATGTATGTACATATTTGTATTTTGTACGCTACAGGACAGTGTTAAGATGTTAGAGATCTGGGCTAACTGCAGATATTCCAACTTTGAATTGCCAGCTGACTGGGGTCTTCCTAGAGGGTTTTTATGCCTTCTCAGTTTTCTATGGAACACCTTATGTTTTAGAACAAAAATCAGACAGCAAGTCACATCAATAGAGTAATTTTATTTTAAACTGGCTGGGGAATTATCAAAACTACTAGATGTTGTTTCTAATTATCTGGATTTGGTAATATGCAAGCTACTAATGCAGGTTTTCAAAATAATTTGTGAAAAGTGTACTTGTGGTTTACCACAATGTCAAACAAATGAAAATTTTTCTCATGATTTTCCTTGAACAAACAAACTCTGGAAATAATTTCTACACCTGAGACTGTAGAGGAAATTCCTGTATTATATAAAAGGTTGGACTAAACGTTCGTAATCTCGTGTTCTCTCATTGAAACTTCCAGAGGAATTTGCTATTTAAATTTGAGGCTGCAAGCATTTCAGTTTAAGTGGTTTAAGTAGTAAAACTTGAGTAAATGTCTAACTCCTGGAATGAGTCTTTACATTTGGTTTAGCATACAGAAAGATTCTGCAGTAATCTACTGTCTAGAGAAGGTGTAGGCATATGTCTGTGTTCTCTTGTGCTTTTAACAGCAACATGAACAAGAGGTTTATGTAGGTTTTAGACTGCCATTTTACACTGAATACTGCATCAAAACACCTATGGAAGCATTTCAAGAATCAGTCCAACTGGTACCTCATTAGCTATTGGTCTGCCAAAAAACAAAAAAAAAAATTCCCCTTTTTTCTTTTCCTTTTTCTGCTTTAGAAAACTAAGCAATTTCTTGTCTTGTGCCGTATGTCTCAGGACCATATCACTGGCCAAATCCAGAAGTACAATGTTCACCCAGTTTCCACGGAGAGTAGCTGGGCACCAAATCCTCAGCATCACTCCAGGTCCTCTTGAGATTTGGTGCATTATGGTAGAAAATAGCTCATTTTTGTTTAAAGCAGTAGGCCGACTGAATAACACACTTGGGCAAATGCAGAGTCCTTGCTGGCTAATAGAGCATCTGCAATGAGGTTATGATTTTCTCCTGCATTTGTGCTGTTGGATTTTACAGCAGCTTAATTCCTCCTTTACTCCTCGAGTTAATTGCCAGTGGTTTGCTGTAAGTGCTCAGTCTTTGACAGCCAAGTTGTGTGGCTGCATGGAGCCTGATCAGGTAAATTGCACCTGAAGAAATACTCTTCAGAAGGGAGTATTTCTGTTGTTAACCAGGGGGATGGCTGATGAGAACATCAGAGTTTGGGGTGCTTGGAGGCAGGGATGGAGATACAGCCTTATGCTCATTTTGTGAAGTTGCAGAAGTCATTTATCTGGCAGGATTTTTGGGCCTAATTTGCCACCTATCTGGCAGATTTATCAATTTTCTTAGATTATTCTCTTTCTGTCTCTTTTGTCAGTTAGAAATACAAGAGCCTTTGTTTGTTATGTCTGATGTGTCTAGTTTAAAGGGTGAGCATGTCTTCTTGTGTTTTCTGTTTACTGCTACTTAAATTAGTAGGGAAAAAAGCTTACTGTTGAGAAAAAATTATTTTAAAGCCACAGACATCTACTGCCATTGGTTAGCTTGCCAGGGAGCTGATGTGACCAGCTTGCTCATCCTGTAAAAATGCAGTTTGAGAGAATTTCAGCTTTTCTTCCTGGGGCCCATGGGCTTTTCCCTATCAAAAAGAGTTTTCTGCGTGCTTTCCTGGGTAAACACAGGCTCAAAAGTAGGACTTCTATATAAGCTTTATAATGGGGCCTCTTTTTAACTGTAGAAGGAGCCAAGCACCTCCCTCCTAGATGTCTGTCTAGGGAAAATGATCATATCTATGTATGAAATATACTGCATTTAAAAATATTAACTCATGGCATTAATTCATGGTGATAGTCTTTTGCTGTTGAATACTTTGCCATTAATGATGACAGTCAGTAATTTGCTCTGTTAGATTTCAGTGGAATTTACATTGTGGCCCATCAACCATCTATAAAAAGCCATGGTTTTCTATGCCAGCTTGGATGAGGAATAATTTTTGTTCTTTTGAAACTGACAGGAGCTGTGAGAAGTCTTGTGTTTTTCCTACTAGTATGCACCACTGCTTCTGTGGAGGGGAAAGCCAGTCTGATCAAAATGAAAAAATGGGATTAATAACCTTGATGTTCATAAAAAGCTAGTGAAAATTCATGCTATTAGCTGTGTAGGCAAGTCCTCCCTGTTCTATTCCCCACCTTGAGCCAGGAGGGAACCAAAAGATCAGGGAAGAACACCAGGACTGTGACTTGACCTTGTCTGCTCTGGGAGAAGTCAGAGGAGCTTTTGCCTCCACATTTCTGCTGGGGAGGGCAGGCCTTCTTTGCCTTTGGAAAAGGTGGTCTTTGTCTAACATTAATTTTGTAGGTGGTGCCCAGACATGGTGCTTGGGGTCATTAGAAGGAAACAAGTGGGTGTGTTGCAGTGAGCTGTAGTTACCAAAACCAGCAATGTTTGTCCCTAACCTACAGCAGAAGCACTATCTGCTGGCATTTCATGTATTATTAGATTCTACAATATGGTTATGGGACTGGCAAAGTCTGGTGTGAGAAACAAAATAGGTACACGATGCAATGGGAAGGAGCCTTGCTGGCATCGTTAAGTCTTCAGGGCAAGAGCTCGTCTGCCAGAGATTTATACATGGCTCCACCATAATTTAGATAATCATGAACACTGCAGCTTGGAAGGTGCAAGGTTTCACTTAGGAAGGTGAATCATTCAGCTTTATAAATCTGAGAATTTTGTCCTGAGTGTTTTTCCCCAGCTTGTGCTTAAGGAAGTGTTACAGGTCCTTGTTCAGAATCACAGAATAGCTGGGGTTGGAGGGCATCTCTGGAGATCATCTAGTTTCACACCCCTGCTGCAGCAGGATCAGCTAGAGCAGGTTACAGAGGCACATATCCGGGCAGCTTTTGAGTATCTCCAGAGGAAGAGACTCCACAACCTCTCTGGGAAGCCTGTTCCAGTGCACTGGTCCCCACAAAGAAATTTTTTCTCATATTGAGATGTTTTGTGCACACTGCCCCTTGTCTTGTCACTGCTCACCCCTAGATAAAGTCTGGCCCCATCCTCTTTAACATGTGCCCTCATGATGTTTGTGTTTTCTTCAGGCTTTTTGTAAAAATACATGATACCAAAACCACTTTCCAAAATATTTCTTTCCTACATTCACTTGACTTCAAAGGTAGATTTGTTTCTTAATTAAGTAGTCAGTATTAAGAACAATACTTTTTCTTGCTTGATGACATGCAGAGGAGAGAATCCTTTAGCTATATTGATGTCATATGTAAACAAGACACAACTGCCAGTATCAAGATGGAAAATTTATACTTTCCTTATTTATAGAAAAAATATTGTTTAAGCAGGTCTTACGTGTAATTCTGCAGGTAGTGACTGTGAGTCTGGAAGGCTACTGGCTTGTGAGTCACAGAAGACAAGGTTTATTTTTGACAGGAAGAATCATTTTAACGAACCAAGAACTGTAGCCACGCAGTTCTTGGCTCTATGTAGGCTGAGGTGCCTATTTGCAGATAGACTGTGTCTATGAAGATGAGATTTGTGTCCTTTTTTGTGACAGTCCCTACATAAACCCACAGAGATACAGGAAATAAGAGCAAATATTGTGCTTTTTCCAAGTTCTGTCTAGCATCCCAACCTTTGATCTCTCCCTTCTCCTTTCTTGTGGAGGCAGTGCCTCTCCTTTCTTTCAAGCTGCCTGCTTTCTAACAACATTTCTGTTGCAAATCAATATTATTGATAGCTCTCTCTGGAGCCTAGCTGCATTGAAAAGTAAGCTTCTATAGACAGCTTTGGGTTTGTCCTTTGCACAGATTCCAATAACTGGCTGCACAGGTGCTTTGGATTTGAAGTGTTTGGGATATGTGGGGGACAGTCCTATTGTGTCATTGAGAGCCACAATATGCTTAATACGCTGCTCACTGGTAAATATTAGGCAAAAAAATCCTGTTAGTTAATAGAAAGGAAAAACCATGTCCAAAGAGGTGCTGCTGTCATTGTGAACTCCTGCTGGGTTTTTGATACCCACTTTGTGTAGCCTTTTAGCCTGGTGTCATCCCAGCTTGGGAGGTGGGGTGAGAGGTTGTCCCTCCACTGTTACTGTATTTCACACTCAGAACTTGCAGCTTGGGTAACCAGTGGACACAAAGGAGTACAGAAACTCAAGAATAATTCTTTTCATAACCTGCTGAAAATAGGAGACAAGACAGAAAAAGCAGTGTGTGGAAAACTAAGGGCCATCTTAGGGAAAGAAAGCAACCTGATCATAGTTCAGGGCTTGCATTGCCTACCCACATTCTGCAATGCATTTCTTTGGCTTTTATAATCCTCTGAAGCTACATCCAAAATGGAAAGAGAGGGCAAGGGTCAATGGCTTTAGACTGACAGATAGGTTCAGATGAGATATTAGGAAGAAATTCTCTACTATGAGGGTGGTAAGACACTGGAACAGACTGCTCAGAGAAACTGTGCATGCCCCATCCCTGGCAGTGTTCAAGGCCAGATTGGATGGGGCTTTGAGCAACCTGGTCTGTTGGAAGGTGTCCCTGCTCATGGCAGTCAAATTGGAATCGGGTGATATTTATGGTCTCTTCTAACCCAAACCATTCTGTGATTCTATGAACTGTGTATGAAAGTGCTGCGAGCATCATCCAGAGAGGGAGGGTTAAAGGAATTAAGAACTATGCTGGGGGTGAGATTTAGTGGGAATTGCCCACCACAAGTATCAGGCTGTCAGATGTGTGTCATGTGCAATATTTGTGCATCCTATAATATGAAGTACTTGCCTGGAATGGACTACAGTGTTGTGTCACTGGTGCGTGATGTCAGTGTTGGAGAGCCTACCCTAAGCATGCCTTGCTGAAAGAGACCTGGGTGTTGGGGAGTGTATTCTTTGTTACCTATAAATTGCTTAGCTAGTTATTGAAGGGAAGAAGCAGGGTTGTAGGTAAAAGAGGAAAGCCTGTTGCTTTTCCTTCTATTAAGTAGTGTTGCTTGTTTAATGGATGGGTAACAGGAAAGAGTGTAAGGGGACGCCATTGTTAATGTGAACTCCTGCAGCTTTTATTATACTTGCCCCTGCTATAGTGAGGGCTGAGCAGCTGTTTCCATTATGAACTCCTATTCCAGGGGTTTATAACTTGGTTGTAAAAATTTGCTCCAGGCTAAACTGTAACTTACTGGGTCTTAGCCTGGGAGAATTTTCTTAAACAAAACTTCAAAAGAAGAACTCCATCTAGTCATTGTACTGCGAGCTTGCACAGAAGCCAAATTTTACTGGAAAGCCTTGAGATGTGTTTGTAAAACTATAAGTTGATTACATTTCCCTCTGTCATAGTTGTTTTTCTTTAAAAAAACCCCAGTTTGAACTGCTTTGTAAAATATGGCTGAAGAAAGAAAGCAACCAAGGGATGAATGCCATGGTGACTCAGCTGATGTCCATTCAGTCTGGTAGTTGGTGGGTTGTGAAAGTTTTCCTTAGAAAAGAGAGCGATGTGTTATTGCCATAGGATGAAAGAGTGCTGGATTTGCTTTTACTCATAGGATCTATGAAAGTTTAGTCTCTATGTGTATTGAACTGTGCCTACATAATGCTAACACTGAATTCACACTTTGGAGAAAACTGTTTCTCCAAAGGTGTCTTATAATATGTGCTTAGCCTTATGTGTGTTTGATACCTTAGACCTGTAATTTCTTTGAGAAAGATTTCAGAATGCCATCACTGGTCTGCCAAAGTTATGTTCAATGCCCTTTAACTGCTTTTGAATAATGCCTTGTTGAGGCATTCTTTTAAAAGGTACAGTCGCACTTTATGAAGACATATTTTATCAATAAAAAGGACTGTCTCTTGGCCCTTCCAATTTGTTCCTGTGGCAGTCAATGCACATTAAAAATTGGCAGATTTTGCTGAAAAACTTAGTAAATGTTACAGTAAGATTATGAAAAACTAATTCTTAATAAATCCATTCCTTTGGCTTGCTAAAATGCAGATCTGAGATCTCAAGAAAATGTGAAACTCCACCCTCAAGGGTGCCATCATCATCTGTTGTCAGATTTGCAAAGCTCTTTAGGTAGCTTAAACTGCAAAACATCTTTCCTCAGTTTCCACTGGCAGGAGCAAGTTGTTTAGGCAGATTGTTCAAAATATCTGAAGACATAACTGAGTATTTCCTTTACTTGCTTCATCCTTAGGTGACCTAAAGAAAACTTGTGGTTCCCTCTGGGGCTCAGCATAGGGAGTATGGGCAATGCTGTATTGGAAGATAGGATTGGACTGAAGTTAGGCTTGGTACTTGATATCAGCAGTATACTAAGGTTTGCTCCTGTAGCATGTTTGGATCTGAAAAACTGAATTTCACATATGATATATTGAAGTTCTTCAAGCTTTGCATGTTATTCAGAATTAAAACTGCCCACGTAAGTGAGGACGAAAATGGTTAGGGAAGTAACAAGAATCTGGGTTTCTGTCTGAGCATCTTTTGTATTAATATCTCTGTGCTACTGAAAGGCATCTATTCCATCCTTCTTTATCACAATGAATGAAACGACTCCATCCTTTGTTAAGAGTATAAGATGTTCCACAGCTGTCTTGTCCTCTTAGCTATTCAGCAAAGAGGCAGTCTGTGGGAAAGAACACCTGTAGATATTGGTATTTTACAGTGTCCTGATGTCTCCCTGTGCTGCTCCTGGTGTGGCAGTGAATGTCACCACTGAGCTTTCTCTGTCACTGGCTAAGCTTCTGTGACTGCATCCTGTTTCTGACTATAGCATGGGGGATGTTAATTCATGGTATCATTGCCATTTAAAAGTATACATAAAGAAAATAAGTAAGAATGTAAAGCATGATTATAACCTGATTATACATCAGCACAGAAATATCATCCAAATTAAATCTGCCAAAGCACAGGATTTCTTTATCCCAAATGGACAAAGGTATAAGAAAAGTACAGGGAATTCTGCTTACATGAAAAATTAAGTTATATCTTAATTCTCCTACTCAGAATCTCCTTAGAAGGATGCAATCTGAAAATCTGGAGCCTGTTGATGAAGATAAGATGGAATCTTCCTCTCTGGCATCGGGGAGAGTGTAGTGTGAATCTGACTGCTTTCCTGCAGCAATAGTAGCTGCACAGGGTAAAGACTGTTTCACACAGGTAGAGTCATATATTCTCTCTAGGTCTAAACAAACAGCTTATTCTCTTGGAAATGAATAAATGAACAGACCAACACAGGGGTCTGGTATTGAGAACTCCTGTCGAGGTGCTATTCCATTTATCAGCAGCTGCAGTTTCTCTGTTTAGACCTGTAATACAGGTATTACAAATTGCAACATTGCAATGAGTGTTGAAAAATCATGTTTTCCTCTAGTTTAAAGAACAGGAAAAGCCCCCATTTTTCTTCAGGGATAACAGTAAGCAGACAGCCTCTGAATTAGGGTGTCCTTGTATGTATAAGAATATGGATAGACTGTACATTAAAATCTATTAAAGAATGGATTTTTTTCCCATTTCTCCCTTTTCTCTCAAAAAAAGTCAGGGCTTTTTAATAATAACTATGTGGACTAAATGTTAAGGGTCACCAGTGGATGAGTTGAACCCTGATTCATCCCTGTCCCATGAAGTACATGACTAAAATCAGGCAAGAGTGGCTGCAGTCACAGAGTGAATACCAATCTGCCCTGTGATGAGAAGGGGTTTCAAGGTGTGCATGACAGGATGTCCTATCCCATGGCCTATGGTCTGCATATGTCTGATGGACATTCTTGTTGACAATAAGCCATGGCTGAATTAATCACCCTGCCAGACAAGGACAAAAAAAGAGTTTGTCAGTGTTTTCAGCTCAGGTCTTGTAGATGAAAAGCCCTGGGATCTTATTTGAAAGAAACAAAAAGGAACAAATAAGATAAGGGCAGACAGCAAGGGCTGATGCAGTCTTCAACCATCTCAAGGATTTGGAGTGCTCCTGGAGTACCAGATCAGGAAAGTTATACTTTCCAACCTGTACTTAGGACTTCCCACACCTACTTTGACCAGAGAGAGACAAGGGCTGCTACAGCAGTAGCATCTGACACTGCCTTGCTTTCCTCTGGACACAGGTCCCAGAGGCTATTGTTCTATTCCTGATGCCTCTCAGTGGTGCTTTCTGTGAGATGGTCCACTGTGTATTGCCTCAGGCTTTGGCTTCTGCTCATTTGATTTTCATCCTCTCCCCCAGTCATCTTCAGTCTCTCTTCCAGCCAGAGCACCACCTTCACAGTATCTATCTGTCTTGGAATTCATCTGTTGCTCAAAGCAGCCCCGTTTTATCTCTGTCATTTCACTTTTTCTCAAGTCCCTGCCACCAGAGTCTTCCACCCAGAATCTTGCTCCCCACATGCTCCCATTTTTCCTGCCTCTTGGATGTGCTTTCCTCGCTTGTATTTGATATTTCCACTTCCATTGTGCTGTCTGTTGTGCTCCACCGTGGCTTCCCTGTACTTCCCACAGTGCCTGCCTTTCAATTGTTTTTGACAAGGAGGCAGTGAGCTTTTATCTGCTCCATCACTAGAAAAGCCCTGTTCTTTGTTAAGGTCAAAAATCTGATGGGTTTCTTACTCACGTTATCTAAATCTGTGTTACCCACTCTGGCTAATTCCAGAATCAAATACCTCTTATAAAAGAGATCAAGCCAATGTGCAGGCAAAATGCTAGTGTTTTAACTCTAAATGTAGTATTTCATGTTTAGATGATCATTTTTACTGCTCAGGTAGGGTACTGTAGAAGCGAACTCAACCCAGTTAATGACCATAAATAATAATGATGGCATTATTCTTTTGTCTTGTCCTTTACACACACTAATCTGCTCTGACAGCCAGCTTTGCTCTTTTATTAACTGTCCGTCAGCTGTAATCAGTGATGGTGAAGTCAGGCAGCAAAATTTACATGTGCCAAGTCTCACAGGTTTTTTTCCTCTGAACTATTTCAGTCTTCAGTTTTATGTATCTTTGGGATAGTGGTGAGGAGAAAGCATGGGTGAGAAAGGGCACAAATGTGCTTTTTGGCATGTTGGCTTATCACACTGAGCAGCATCTCAGGACAGCTCTGTCTTTGGTTACTCTTTCCCACCTCCCTTTCTCTTGCCTGTTTTTAAGAAGAATAAATATGCTCAGGATTTGAAAGTTTATGGCACATCTTTGATTAATTTTTTTATTTTTGAAAAGTCAGAATCCAGTGTTTGCTTGGGGAGAGGAGGAAGAGCTTAATGGATCATTTTCTAACCCTTGTGACAATGCCTGAGCCCATTTTGATGTATGATTTATGCCAGTTACTAATAGATTACTCGGAAGTTGATGATTAAAGTAGAAGTTTCTTTGGAGAAGGGTGAAATAACTGAGGTCAAGACCTCCTAGTGACCTCGAATGTAACTATTACCCTTCTAGGTTAGTTGCAATTGGAGATCAAAGTGTTGGTACAGGAAACATATTTGGTCCTGAGGTTGTCAGTTGGGGGCTGTTGTTTGACAGCGAGGTAGACGTGGTGGTTGGAAGGGAAATAAGTGTTTCTCCTTTGCTTGCAGATAAAGACAGGATAAAACTCTCAAACTGCATTTCAGGGTGTGGTATTTAGATTATTTTTCATAAGGAATTCTGCATCTTGAGTAGAGTAAAATATTACTTCATAAACAAGTAGGGAAACAATTCAGGGTGGTGAATGCAACTTTGAATGTGACAGCAAACTTATTTTTCTTTCTCATGTACGAAGCTGAGGAACTTTGCTTTATCTCTGGGAATCCCATTGGTTTAGTTTCTTTGGGTGTCTGTTGCATGGGGGGAGAAGGGGCAGGAGCCTCAGTGGTTGTTACAGAGAGCACAGAACATTTTAGAGTTTGTCTCAAAGGGGTGTGCATGTTCATCATGTGTTAATACAGCAGCGCTTTGCTGGGATGCAAGATGAAAAACTAGAAGATCTCCTTTCTGACTGGCCGTTCACGATGAGTGACTGATATCTTCAAGGCATTTTTTCACTTAGACTTTCGCAAGCCTTAAGGTAAGAGTGATAAATACTCCTTGCTACTCCAAATGTGCCTCATTTGCAGCTTGTGCTCAGTTTTTTTTAACAGAGACCTTAAAATGCCTCTCACCTCACTGAATCCACAGAAAATCGGGAAGTACATCACTAGCATTAATAGAATCACTGCTTTGCACCTCTCTGAGCAAGCAGAAAAGCTGAGCTCCTGTTTCCTACTATGAAAAAAGCATCAGTACTTTCAAGTGTCAGGCAAGTTTCACACCATTTTTCGTAGCTTTGCTTTTCCTAAAGCCTCACGTTTTCCTGATGGTGCTGCTGTTGCCCCACCTGTAAGTCTGCTTGCATGGGGGTAAGGGCTACAAGTCAGGAAGATCTGTGTTGGCAGCGCAGGGTCTCACTCCTGCTTGTCCTATCTTATTTGTGCTGGCCCTGTGGAGGCGGAGGAAAAGCTGTGATGCCAGAGCCCCAAAGCAGAACTGTGCAGTAGTTTTGTTTTTAATGGAATTACTTCCCAGAGCAAAACACACCCTTTCAATTGTGGCACAAATGTGCTGCCTGGGTTTTACTGAGGTGCTGCTGAAGAGTGTTGCTGTGTTTGGGAGATGCAGAGGTGAACTCTGTACCACTCTCAGTAGAAGTGGGTGTCTGGCTCAGTGCCTGCAGACACGGGCTCTTCTGCATGTGTGGAACCCCAAGTGCTTTGTCTCCAAGCTGAGCCTAGATCCTTTGGAGGCATTTTTTAGGTCAGGGCTTGAGTTTATGCAGGGCTTTAACACCCCCTTGGCTGAAGACCATGCTGTAAAGATGCTGTCCTAATAGTGAGAACATGGGTGGTATTTCAGGAACACATTGAAAGATCTGCTTTACAATGTCTTTCTTTTTTTTTTTCCTCTTGGTGTGTTTTACTGAGCTGATCAAGCTGTAAGACAGCTTTAAATATACAAGGGCTGAAGCTTGCTCGGCAAGAATGAGTGCTTGCAGTAATGCTGGAGTTATCAGAAGGGCTCTGTTGTACTTGAAGGACTATTGCTGAACTCTACTGCAAATATGCCATGACAGCAGGTACTACCAAAATAGAAATGAAAACTCATGATAATAGCTCAGGCGGCCTTGCTGTGTTGTCCTGATGGTGTATTGGTTCTTTTAGTTTTGATTGAAGTTACCATAAGGGAGTTACTGAAAAGTGACTTCTTGAATAGCAAGAATCCCTCCTGAAGGGATTGTCAAAAAGAGTTGAAAAAATGCCTGCAAGATTAAAAGGGTCCTATTTCTTTTGTGTGTCACTTAGATGATTTTCCCCATTTTCCAGTCACCTGAGTATTCTTGGTTTTTACTGTGCATTTCTGGAAAACGTTCCTCTGTTGAGATATGTGTTAATGAAATGTCTCATCCAGAACCCAGGCAAGGTTTTCTTGATACCCTTTTGTTTAACAAGTTAATGATAAATAAAATAAAATACACAAATGATTGACCACCCTGTTAAATGTGTTCAGCTTCATTTGAAGTGAACATGAAAATTTGTGTTTAGATGTGCTGATAGAAGCAGTTTCTGCCTTATTGCCAATAGCAGGCAAAGTCTGCGTGTTTTTTTTTTTTTTAAAGATGTTGATAAAAGCTAGGGTTGACATTTTTAGGTGTGGTGCAAGCTGTCTACATTCTGGATCTTCTTTAGAAGAATTTCCAAATCGCTGCTGATGCTTGCCTTCAGACTGCTTTTCAAAACTTACCTTCAAAACTGCCTTTCATTATCCACAGAGGTCTAACAGAAAAGGAGACTTGTGGCCCTGTATGAAAAGGCAAACAAAAATAAAACATGTTTCCATATTTATATATTTATTTATATTATTTCAATAATTATTTCCATAATTTCCATATTTCCAACATATTTCCATATTTCCATATATATTTTTATTTATATATTTTTAAGGATATATCTTAACACAGCCCACTTTTGTGCAACAGAACACTGATTATACCAACATTGTCTCTGACTTACTTTATTCCCAGTTAGAAAAGCTGCTCAATTTCCTGTGCCATCTAATAATTTCTTTCACCCTTTGTGTGGCTGAAATAGTCAAACTGTGCTGTCCGCTGTGGGAACAGCTGTATGTTTCAGTACTGCTGAGACAGAGTTTAACAGCAATTAGTTGTTCTTTTTCTTTTTGTATTCATAGTTCACATTTACAAAATGTTCTCCAAAACTAGTTCAATTCTAGGCTTATTTCCATTTGAGGAAAGCTGGGAATTTGACCTAGCTTTAGGAGTCAAGACATAAAATAAAATGAAGTATCAGGCGTGCAATAAAATCATACACCCTGGAGAGCTGTTTTTGTACTCTTGTGGGATGGCTTTATTTCAGTCCAGATAGTCACTGCATGATAATGTTGCAGAGAAGGGAAAGACAAAAAAAAAGCTTTAGACAGTAAACCAGATGCATTTATGTTGGGTAGTTTGAGGAAACCATATCTCACTGCTCCTATTTGTAAGCAGACTTGGATTTGAAAATCCCTGTGGACCACTAACTAATCAGCAAATTTTTCTTAGTTGCAAAATAGAACCTGAAGTTAGGATAACAGGCTTTCTCCTGCTTCCTTTCACTGTATCCAAGAGGCTTTAAAAGAAGCCCAGGGATTAGCCGACCCTCCTCCTTTCCTGCACTATGCCTGGGCATGGTGGGGCTAGTACTGGGGGGGGGGGGGCAGGGTGTAATTCCATTGCATCCCACTCCAGTAAGCAAGCTTGTGGAGGAAAAGTCACTGTCTTGCTTATCTGCTCTCTCTGTGCTAAGGGTATGGCAGAACTTGCAGTTACACCTGATGGTATCTGAGGGAAGGCAGAGGAATTTGCTCCTTTGCCAGAGCATGTTTTGCAGTTCATTGCACTATTATAAATCACTTTACTCAGCTGTAGCTCATGAATGAGTATTGGGGGTGGAGGGGAGTAGAAAGGGGAGGGTGTGGAGGTTGAGTAGGGTTAACAAAATTTGAAACAGATTTACTGAAAGCTCTTCAAGAGTAAATAAAAAAGACAGCCCAGCTGCTGCTGTTCTGCAACACAGCAAACTATAAGCTAGAAGTCCTTGTAATTAGTTTCATTTGTAGGTGAAAAAAGGTCTTTGGGAGTGTCTGGTATTAATTATCATTAAGGCTTAGTCATCATTTCCATTTGAGAAACCTATATTTTTTATTTTTAACTTTACGTGTTGTCAGCTTACATGCAATTAAAGGACCCTCAAAGCAACCGAACCAAATGTGCCATTGGTACAACTTTGCCAGCCTGTCTCTGTCCCAGACCCACAGTGTCCCTGGCTCTGTGGCACTGCAGTGACAGGCTGTTGGTTTGCAGTAATAAAGAAAGTGATGAGCAGTGTGAGGGCCGTGCTCACGCCCTTCAGCTAGCCTGGCTGCAGTGGCAGGGCTACCTCAGGTGGCTCAGAAGGAGCTTGTAAATCTCAGGTGAGGTATGTGGACGGAGGCTTTCCAAAGAGGAGAGAAATGTGAGGTATCTGTGCAGTTTCAGTAAGACTCATACCTCCTTTAAAATGATTGAAATTAGTGTTCTACCAAAAATGGCCTCAATCTGTTTTAACTTAAAAAACTCAAACTCCAGGTTTGCTTTTCAGCTTTGCCTTGTGGTAGGATTGGTTTGTGTTTGTTTTTATTTTAAATGTTCTCTTGCATTCTGAATTACAGCTGCTGCATGTCACAGAACTGTATATCTGCTACAAATGATCTTTGTTTATCTTGTATGTGAATTTTAAAGTTCTATTGATTTGCACTGTGTTCGTAGGGAAAGGCAGGTTTTATGCCTAGTAATTGCTTTATGGTGGGCCATAAGGGATGGAAGAGCAAGGATTTGAGCTGGCTTAGTAAATATGTGAGTGGAATCCTACTTCTGTTGAAGTTTTGCCACCAACTTAAATGTAGCCAGGCTCTTACTGCTTCTGAGTAAACCACTGTAAGATTTTGGTAATTTGATCTCCTTATCTCTAAATGGAGCAACTATTAATACTCTTCTGGCAGATTTTCTTAATCCAAGATAGGAAGTGTTATCTGGCATATGTGATGTAATGCCTGGCTCCTGCACTGTTCACTGGAGCTTGTCAACAGAAAATATTTGGGTTGGCTGTTTCTAAGACCTGAAGTTATATTATATCACCTTGGCTAGTTATGACATTAGGCTTTTCTTTTGTTTCTTCATAGATTCAGGAAGAAATATGATAGCTTTGTCAGTAACATGAAATAGCAATGCTTCCAAAGGAACTCTACCCTGGAAGGATTCCCTAACTATGTTGTATGTGGTGTGCAAATTACAGTGTCTATGTATATGGGTAGGCAGAAGAAACTGAACTATTTTGAGATATTTTTCCTCCAGTATTAATTAATAATGGCAGAACTAAAAATAATCCTATGAATGTGCTCCTTTCTATAATATAGTTCTTTCATGAGTTAAAAAAAAAAATACATATAGGCTATTTGTGGTTTTTGATTTGTGTGCCTCTCCTACTGACACCAAGAAGTTATCATGCAGATGGAAACCTTCCATACATCGTAAGATTTTGTTCTGAAGAAAAAGCAGCACAAAAGGAATTGAAGAATGAAGCAATGGTTATTAGTCTTGAATAGCTTTTATATTATAATTTAACTCACATTTACTTACTAGAATGGATTATTTTGAATTATTTCTGTATTAATGTTTCAAAAATCTCTGCTCATATGTTACCTTTCTCCTCTTTACTTATTGATGTACCAAAGTGTGAGTCAACTGAATACTCTAAAGTGTAGTCAGCATAACACTGTTCTGAGACATCATGCACACTTCTATAGAGATAAAAATCCTAATGTAAAAAAATCTGTTGGCTGGTATTAATATTAAATCATCCCCTGAGAAAAGCCCTCAGTGCTAATTAATGAATAATGAAACTTACAGGTTTAAAGATAATATTTGTCACCTATATCTATTCATAAGAAGAACATTTTCATCATCAGATTCCATCAGAAACTACTAATTAAAGCTTCCTCTTCCTGCTCTGTGTTTCAAGACAGCATAGGGGAGGAAATTGCTGCTAAAGCTGAGATTTTATTCAGATTTTTCAGTGCAGTCCAATTTGCATAAAGTCTAATAAAGCTTTATTAAAATCTATTAACACTTGTCTATGGCAATTAAATTCAGTTTGCAATTTTGAATGATTGCAATGATTGCATGTCATGCAAACTGAGATAAGGGATCATGGAGGGCTATCAAAGAATGAATTGTAATCCTGGGAAGAATGTGTGAGAGAAATTGAGAGAATGTTGTTCACAAGACAGAAACTTTAGGGAAGAGTAAACATCATCTGCTTTCTAAAAGGCAGTGAGTAATTCTTGGCTCAACAGAGTTTCAATCATGGCTGCTCTCAGATGTTTATTTTACAATATATATCTATGATATACAAGTCTGATTGAACATTGTCGTATTTTATTATAAAACCTGGAAGGCATTGTCCTCTAGAGAGAACTGAAGATTTTAACTAATATTGATTATTTAGTGTGGACTGTAAAAATCATAAGTTAAAATGGGGGTGGGGAAAGCAAGCCAAGGCAAGATTTAAAAGTTTTTTATAGATTTTTAAAGGTTTCAGGGGAACTGGGGAAAATTCAAATAACATTAATTCACAGGAATTTTAAAATTGCTAAGGTGTATACTGGATTTGTCTGTTTATCAAAGTTATGGCAGGAATGCTTTCAATACAGACTTGTAGAAAGGGTGGGCATTGATACCTGGTTTACTATCATGACTTAAAAATCAAACTCTATCTGTATTTCAACAGTGCAGCTCTTTCTGCTCACCTGTGGATGAGTTAGGGCATCTCAGAGCACTTGGACAAGTATCCTTGCAGGGTGACTTCCCATCACCCTTGTTCTGACTGCTGCCCCACGTTGGGAAATGAGGCAAGGGCAAATGTGGCTGCTGGTGGTCCCTGTGCAGCCCAACCCCAAGGGCTGCCTCTGGTTGTGTTTGCTCTGGGAGCTATTTCTTCTGTATCTGGAATTCTCTCGCACAAGCTGTGAGGTCTTTGGGGTGATGAATCAGGACTGTGATCATGAGAGTCATCCCTGTGTCTGTGTGAGTGAGAGCTGGAAATTCTGTATTATTATTTTAAAGGGAAGATTCTTAGCTCTGCCCTGCAGCCTGGAGGTATCAGGCTGCACTTTGGTCTCTGAGTGCTTGAAGACTTTCACTGCTACACCCCATGTTCTGGGGGAGCAGAGGGAAACCCCAACAACAGAGAGTGTAGCGCTTACTTTGCAATGACCTTCGAGGATTACATCACCCTGGAAGTCAGCTATTTGGCTCTCCCTGAAGAAATTGTCTGTCTCCATCTCAAATTGTCTGTTAAAACCACATAAAGGCTGGGTTTAGTTACTAGAGATAACCTTGGCAACAACTTCCTACCAAGACTGGTTATGCTTCAGTGAAACCAAAAGCTGTGAAAGTAGTACAGAAAGACTCCTGGGGTGGGAGATGATGCTCGGCTACTAAATATTCCTTTTCCAAGGATAAGATAGCCCCATGCACTATCCAGAACCAAATGCAAAGATCTTGGCTTTGAATTTGTCTGTCTTTCTTGCCAGTGTGTTGTACACTACTTCACATACATGGTGTAAAATGGAGTAAGTTTGCTTGCTACTAACCATGGTATTTTTCTTACAATCTTGAAGGTTTAAAGATACCTTAATTTAATGGATCTATTTTCTTAAATGGAAGGCTTTTACACAGTGTGGCCTAGGTGGCCGTGCAAATATCTTGGTTGACAGGATGACAGTGTTTATATAATTTTCAGAAAAATTACTTGCTAGGGCATTTTTAGTAGAAGTTTCTTTAATTTATTCATTAACATTTTATTCTCTGTAGCCTGCTAAGTTGCAATTATGAAAACAATACCAGCAACATTCTGGAGTGTTCTTCAAAGCATTTTTAAAATAGCTTTCCAATACTATGTGGCAAAAAATTAAACGCGCAATATTTTTTCTTTTGTGCAATAGAATACACACAAGTATAATAGAATATAAATGTTTTCTAGGCATTTTTTAAAAAAATGACCTCCTAGTGTATCAAAGTTGCACCTTTTGGAAGTGATGCCATTGCTCCCAACTTTTCCTGGGGGACTGTTTCTCTCCCACCATCTAGTGTGGGGAATATGACTGTTTTATCTATTTATGTATTTTTTGCATGACCCAAGCTGCCACTGGAGTTGGCAATAACAGGGCGTGCAAAAAACCAGTAGGAGTGGGTCCTCTGCTGCCGCTGCCCCAAAGGGAGATGGAACGTGATGTTCTCTGTTTCTCAAGCTTTGCTGCAGTTTGAAGAATTTTTATGAGGGGGGATTCAATTTGGCAAAGTGAATTTTCTTCTTTGTCTGTAAAACTGTTAGCATGAGAAGTATGCAGAACATTCTGAGACCTGGAGTGTTCTGACCAGTCGAGCAGCATTAACAGCACTCTTGCACTCCATGAATTGCTTCCCTCCTTGCTCTTGGGAAGGAACATACCCTTTACTGTTTTGGAGCAAGGAAGCTGGTAACACCAAAAACAATCTAAGAAAACTTGATACGAGCACTGCTCTGCTACAGCCCAGGCACAGAAATAAAAGCAAAGTCTCCATGACAAGCATTTCTCTATATGAGTTAGGATTTTTGCTGGCTGTTAAAGGGAAAACATCCAGATAACATATCTAAAATCTTAAGCACCTCTATATATACAAAGTGACCAGTGGAGACCTCCATCAAACATTCCTTTTTTACTCTTCTCTCTAAAATTATTAATAACTTCTTGTTTTGCTTTTCCTCATCTGGCTATTTCTTGCCTTCTGAAGACTGTAACACCATTTCTTAGACTGGCAGCATTTTAGAATATGCTGAGCAATTTTTTTTTAAAATTGTAATGTCTCTTGTTCCTTTCTACAGCTTGCATGCAGCTCTCTACATATGTTTTCATGTCTTTCTTTTCTGTTTGCCCGCCCAGCTCTTCTGTGACAACTAGCTGCCTTTGCAAAATGCTTCTGGGTTTGCTTCATACCACACAAAGTCTAAGCAAATGAATGTTTTCTCTAATGTATTTACGTAGACTATTAAGAAGAAAACAAACCTAGGACAAGAACAAAATTAATCACTGGTTTATTAGTTTGGCATTGTTGCTTGCCTACCGAACTGCTTTATATCAAACATGTTTTTTAATAAGTAAATAAATAAATGACAAGCGGGAGTACCAAGCTTAGCCCAGCATGAGTATTGACAGTGGTTACTGCTGACAGCTTTTTACTGTTTCCAAACAACATGTTTCATTCCCTTAACTCCATTGTCATAGGGAATAGGGCAATACCAAGCTATTCAGCAGAGACGCTTGCAATAAGGAGCATTCATGGCTTTACTTTTGTCTTGACTTGAAGAGGTTTTGACGAAATTGTGCCGGGAGACTTCAGCCTGGCACCCCCGAGTCAGAGGCCATGTCCACAGCAGAAACTGGAGACCCAAGATGATTTCCCTGCAACGAGGCTGAGCTGCACTATTTTGGGAGAGCGCTCGTTCTAGCCCTCCGATTTGATTTAATTCAAAACCACCAAGCGAACATGGAGGGGAAAATCCAGTAGTCCCACTAGCTGCAAAGATGCATCTCTTATTTTTGTCCAGAGCTTCCATTAATGCCAGGCTGGAAATAGTCACCAGGAGGGGAATATGCTGCTTTATCTTGCCCCAGGGCTTACATAGCTGTGGCAGCAGCCCCCTGAATGTAATAGAAGTCATGTGTTGGCATAGCTGCTTAGGCTCTGCTTGGACATGGGAACAGGACAAGAAAATAGGATCCAGAAGTCAAATTCACCCTTGCTGCTCACCAGTGCTGGGTGTGAATCAGACTTTAGGTGTGTCTGTGTGCGATGTGGGAGGCTTGTGCTCCCAGCTATGGGAGAACTGAGTGTGCTGTGTTTTCCTGAGTTGTGTGGGGCCAGTTCTGGTGTAGGTAGGGTGGACATTTCCACCATTGCCCTGAATATAACAACCTGGCCAGCCTTCTCCTTCTGTATGCTTCCCCAGAAAAGTCAGCTAAGTTAAGGGACAGGAATGTCACATTTTGGGTTTTTTTTTTTTTGGTTTGTTTGCTATTACACTTCTATGAGATTATCTGAAACCTTTCACTTTTCATTGGAATTTAAAAGCTGTTTTTAATTACAAGTCTTCATATGAACTTAGAGATAATAATGTGAGACGAGAATTTCAGGCTGCCTGCAGTCAATGTAATTTTTACCTGGGAGGTAGGGAACATTTGCTATGACTTCTACACTGGACTTTTACTAGAGTAGAAGGGAAGTGAAAATTTTGTTCCCTCAGTTTGCAGTGCATCACACTGATTAATGAAACCACGTGCAGACATATAGGTGGTTTTTTTTTCTACTTATTTAACAATTTGAGAAAAAAAATAAAAGTTCTCTTTTACTTGTATAATTTTGGATAGATTTCTGACTTAAAATACCTATTGGAATATATCTGATGCACCGTGCTTTTATTTTTCATTATTTTAAGCCAGATCATAATCGTAGAATGGTTTGGGTTGGAAGGGACCTTGAAGATCCTCTAGTTCCAACATCCCTGCCATGGGCAGAGACACCTTCCACTAGACCAGATTGCTCAGGGCCTCATCCAGCCTGGCTTCGAACACTGCCAGGATGGGGCACAACTACTCTGGGCAACATGTTCCAGTACCTCACCACCTTCACAGTGAAGAATTTCTTCATAATATCTAATCTAAATCTGCCTTCTGTCAGTTTAAAGCCATTGCCCCTTGTTCTAGCTCTACATGGCTTTGTTAGAAGTCCCTCCCCACCTTTCTTGTAGACTGCCTTTAGAAAATGGAAGGCTGCTCTGAGGTCTCCCTCGAGTCTTCTTTTTTCCAGACTTCTCTTTCCAGTTGTTACATAGAACATATTAAGTTGGAAGAGACCCATCAGGATCAATGAGTCCTGGCCTCCTGGCCCTGCACAGAATGCTCCAAGAGTCACACCATGTGCCTGAGAGCTTGTCCAAATGCTTCTTGAGCTCTGTTAGGCTTGGTGCTGTAACCACTTCCCTGGGGAGCCTGTTGCAGTGCCCAACCACCCTCTCAGTGGAAAAGCCTTTTCCTGATATCCAAACTAAACCTCCCCTGACTTACCTTCATCCCATGTCCTTGAGTCCTGTCACAGGACAGGAAAATGAAGAGATCAGTGTCTGCCCCTCAGCTTCTTCAGGTGGTGCCTGTTGAAGGAAGTGTTGCACCACGTGAACCACAAGACCTGTGTCCTACATTTGTGATTGCTGAGTATTGCACAAGGAATGAATCTTTAAAATTTTCAATAATATTAAATAATTTAAATTGAATTTAAATTGCGTGCCCCTTTGCAAATAATTTCAAAACGTGTCTTCAGTAATAAGCTTATACTAAAGAATTTAACCTTGCTGATAGATATCTGGGATATACTATGGATGTAGTTCCAAAAGCCCTGCTCTTTGGTGTATGTGTGATATATGAGAGATGCCTTAACTTGCCCTAAAATTGTGAATGGCTTATTATGGAATGGCCATCTTTTTCTTGAAATACCTTATTTTAGACCTTGAAATGCTAAAATTATGTGGCAAGATGCATCAGTTGCACATGGAAATACGAGCACCCCAACAGCAGGTATTGTGGCAATGGGATTTGAAGATTAGCTGGGAGCTAGCTATGCACTAGGATGCCTTGGCTTGTCCAGAAATGAAGGTGTATGAATGGATTGTCCTAAAATTTAAACAATCTTCTGTGAAATTTTCTTTGAAACAGTTTTGTGATGACATGTAGATAGCAAGCAAAAGGGGTTTTCTTTGCCTTTCAGTACTTTGTTGAAAAAAATAAAACAATATAAAGTATATCAGAAATGAAGTAAAAAAAAGATGTATAGGCAAAATGCTTTTAAAATTTACTTTTAAACCACTCAAAAAAGTTTTCAGTTTGTTGTCTGAATAGAACAAAATTTAAAGCTGAAGTGAGGGAAGGATGGGTCGTGCGGATATTTCACTTGTTTTTATAGAAGCATTAATAAGATGATTAAAAAAATTGGAAAAATGGACAAGAGCTAGGGCAGCCTAGGGAATTAAAAATCTGATTAATGCTAGGTCTTAGACTCACGTGCTCAAGCTGCAGCCACCAAACAGAACGTAGCTTCTACTGATGTGAGTGATTACCTGAAACCACAAATTTTTTTTAAAAGGGGGAAAAAAAGAGGAGAAAAGAACTTTCTTTTTCTTAATGTAAATCTTTTCTGCTGCTTGGAACTAATAGCTTTTATTGCTACTGCTGTTTAAATATTAGCTTTTGTAGTTCACTTGCCAGAAGCAGCACTCATCGTATTTCATTAAAAATAGCTGAAGTTCACCTCTGTAGCTTGTATATCAAAAGGGTGCTCTCCTGGCAGCTGTGAGAATGTCACTGTGTGTGCTATGCAGAGGTGTAGCAGCTGGCCATGTTTACTCTGCTGGGACTCTGTGTCTGCACACAGGTGTGTGTGCCTACCTGTATGTGCATTTATGTTTATAAACATGGCATTTTCACAGTGACCTTCTAGTGAGGTTGGTTCTTATG
Source organism: Molothrus ater (assembly GCF_012460135.2). Lineage (NCBI taxonomy): Eukaryota > Metazoa > Chordata > Aves > Passeriformes > Icteridae > Molothrus > Molothrus ater. The sequence continues at coordinate 66,182,951 of NC_050478.2, forward strand.
CTTAGGTCCTCTGAAGCTGAGTGACAGGAATATATCTGAAGGAAGACAACTTCCACGCCTGTTGGTCTTCTGCTGATTGTAATGCTCTTGATTCATTTAGAAGCAGCTGGCAGCTCTAAGACCAGGAGGAGGGCTTGAACAGACTCTGCAGTATTTGTGGGTTCATGCTGTGTGTGGATTGACTTCCCAGCTCACTGTGCATCTAGTCAGGGGAAGAGGACAAAAATATCTAAATCTATTTACAGTGTGAATGTAGAAGCTCGAATCCTGAGGAATTGCAGTTTTATTTTTTTTTAAACTATCTTTGTGGCTGATTTCAAGGAAAGGTATTCCTTTTACTTTCCTCAAGAAATGTCTACAAGAAGTACCTGTTGCAGTTTCTTCAGCACTAATTTTTTTTGGTAATTTTCTCTCCCTGACATGTACGCCTCTTCCAGCTCTGTTTTCTTCTGTAACTGAAGCCCCTGTTCCCTCCTGCAAGATCAGAGCTTCCTTGTGATCCATGAGAGTTATATGGCATGAATCCTCAGTGGCTCAGCTGACATGTTGAGGTCATCAAAGGTGATATGGATGGGAAAGTTGGTGTTTCTCTCTCTCTTTGGAACAATAAGAGCTAGGAGGCAACTGCATTGACCAAGGGCTGTTTAAGCCCCTGGCTCAAGGCAGAATGGGGCTCTGGGAGACCAGGGTACCTCTTGGAAGGCCACAGCTCGTGGCATCTCTCGCTGCTATGCTATGATGCTTCAACATGATGCTTGCAGCACTGGCAGAGCCTTGTTTCTCTTGGTCTTGCAACTCATGTGGGATCCTTTAGAGTCCAAGAGTGAGCTGGGAGGCTTTTTCTGCTTTGGGACTGTAAGCATGTTTTCCTTATTTCAGACCAGGTGCTCGTTTTCCTGACAACTTTCATGAGCTTGGTGTTGTCAAGGTCTCTGACCTTCTGCCAGCAGTGATCAAAGTCAGGCAGATGCTCAAAAATTGCTGGGAGATACATGGATGGACACACACATGCACGTACTCAGCATGATTGCATTAGCCTTGTCTTCTTAAGAAACAGATGAAAGCTATATAATTTAATGGTTGGATGAGAGTTCTCTGAGTGGTAATGAGAACAATGCAGACTCTGCCACACCACACAAAGAGCTGGCTTCTGAGGGCTTCTTTGAAGTGTTGGGGACAAGCACAGCATTGCAGTGGTGAGACGTCTGCAGCATGAATAAACACGTGTTTAGGCATTGCTTAAGTGATGCTGACATTTGTCTGTACCTGCTTTCTGTACAAACATCTGGCTGGAATAAGCCCTGTGGGACAGAGGCTGCCTATGGGCCTTGAGCTGGTAGAGACAGAGGCTGAGACATCAGTGGCCCTAATGACAAGCTGTGGCCCCACATGTGTGTTTTACGTGGTTGTTTAGGGTTTCCCTTTCCATTTCTCAGCCGTTGCACAGATTTCCCCAGCACCAGTTTCCAGAGCCTGCAGGAGCTGACGCAAGAGCTCCGAAAAGTTGCAAGGACCGGTGACTGAAAATGCAGTTTTCAGCTGTCAAACAGAGCAGCTGCTGCAGCAGGCTGGGCAACTCCAGTGGGCATGTTTCACTCTGCCTGGGTGTTCTCCTACAAATCCTATTCTGGGAATGAAAAGCTGGGTCCCATGATAAAAATCATGCTGTTGTGTAGTTTTTCGAAGTGAAGCCAGCAGGGAAATGTGTGAGAAGTTAAAGTTTTCAGGAAGAAGAAAGGAGATTTCTGATTCTGTTTGAATTGTCTTAAGCTATAGGTATCACCAGAGGGGCACATACATTGACTATCTAGCTTCTCTACCAGAACTCACAGTGGTACTGAAGTTAAGAAGGGTCAGGTAAAAAAGCTATTTTTACTTTAGATAAGGTGAAGAAGATCTAGTGTTTCAGCCAGAAATATGTTATATTTCTAGCAAATGTGCATTGGTTTTTCACTGCAATATGACAGAGGAAATGATCTTTTTGGGCATAGTGACATGCAGAATAGTGTGTGCATGTATATTGACCTGTGGGAATGCTTTTTGATCTCTAATTACAGACCATTGGCTGAATATCATAAGAACTCTGTATTATATGGATATATAAAGCCTTATTGGTACATGCAAGAGGAGAATTGTGGGGTATTTTTCCTCTGGCTTTCACTTGCTTAATCATGTAAGTTCCAGATTTCTCTTAAATGAGTAACTATAATAAAGTCTGTATAGCAGTGTTTTTGTTACTGCTTAGAGGTATTTCACAGAAGTCACCTATCCCCCCACTTTGATGCCCAACTCAAAGATATGCGCTTTGCTCTGCCTGTGTTTCTGTTCTGCGCATGTGGATTTCCACCTTGGGTGTGTGCCTGTCTTTTGGCTGCCTGGAGTGCCATCCTGCTGTGGGTCCTGGCTGCACTGGGCATCTCCCTGCATCAGGGGAAATGCATCTTGATCCCATCAGACATGCACCGTAATTTCACATATGGCTCCATCCCTGGGTTTGTTCCTATAGCTTTAGCATCATTCTTATACCTGTGAAATTCATGCTTAGTGCAACGGGAAGGATTTTGACAATTACACCTGGACCTTTCAGGGAATATCACTTTTATTTGACGTTATTATCATTTTGGCATTTGCAGCTCCTTGTGCAACAGTGAGCTAAGAGACTGCAGTAGGGTTCTTGAAGCCTCAGATCTAGTTAAAATAATAGTTAATGCCTACTGCAGACTTACTTTGCTCTTGAGCCAAGAAGGGATCAGTGCTGGGAGCCAAATCTGAAAGCTCATCACAACCACATGAGATGGAAAAGCAGTCTCTGAGACATATTGATAGCTGCAGATGACAGAAATGATATTTATTGCCATGGACAGTAAAATTTATATATATTAAAAAAATGCAAACTTTGGAGAATGCTGGGAAGCACTGACAGGAAACGCCTCAGAACAAATTTCTGCAAGAAAAAGTGGCTGGAGGAAGCAGCTTCAATGAAAATGGTTTATTTGTTCTGATCTGTGGGCCAAATGATAGAGTACAACAGAAGTCAGCTTTTGAAATATCATTTCTCTTCCCCCTGTAGAAGTTTCCTCAGCTTTGGTATACAGCATAAGCATTCTTCCCTGCACAGCTTTGTAATTAGAAATATTGATGTATTTTCAGAGAAGAGAGCTATTTAACTGAAAGCATTATGAAATGTCCAAAAATGTCTGGGTAAATATTGCCCTTTTCTTTTGATCAAATAAGATTTGTATATCATCCCCCATGTTCCCTCCAATATGAATTTCAGTATTTAAGAAGTCTAGCCAAGTATTAAGTGTAGTACTAATATTATATAGTAGAAGATTTAAATTATAGCTTGTCTTTGATTTTTCCAGCCCAGCTGTTGCTTTCTGATGGTGCTGCCTAAATACTGGGAAGCAGAACTAAATTTTTAGTAAGAAAAATGAAGTAGACTGCTTTGATAGGTGAAACAGGGTAAACTGTTTCATGAACTGTTTCATAGACGTTTTTACCCATAGATTTTTCAAGACATAATAGTTACTACAGCTTAGAAATTTTGGAAAACAGGAATGGAAAGAGTAGGAGCTACTTCATAAGTTTGGAGTTATGCAATTCTACTTAAAAAGAAATAATATAATATGCTTATTCTGTACATAGGTGCATGCCTTTTATCTTTGGTCTCTCAGGAAGAGGTGAGGAAGTGTTTGCTTCTGATTTTTTGTTCCTTTGGTATGGCAGGTAGAGAAGCTACAAAGAGAAGAGTTTTGACAAACTAAACTTGTGTCAAGCTAGAAATTCTCTTGAAAACTGGTTTATATAGAAAACCTGCTTTTGAAACTGTACCTCAGCCAAGTTACTTTTTGCAGAAATCTTTTGACTTCTCAGATAAGGAGGAAAATTGAAGAAAGTGCAGTATTTTCAACAGAGGTAAAAGATTTTAAAATATTGTGAAGGTGAACATGAGTTTATTGCCTGACAGACTGGAGTGGAGCATCTTGAAGAAGGCTGGGGTGAGTGAGTGGCTCAGGGAGTAGAGTGCAGTGTTTTGGGACCCCAGCCAGGTGCTGAGGACAGGATGAGAGTGGCCAAGCTCTGCCAGCAGTCAGGGTGACCATGAGTCAGTGAGGTACATGAGAAAAAGTGGCTGTAAAGGTCAGAGTCATGGAATCATTAAGCTTGGAAAAGACCAAGGACTTGCAATAGAAAACATTGGTGAAAGAGTAGTTAGGGGAGGAGAAAAGTAAAGGGAAAAAAGCTGGCATTTCTTGTCTTATTTTGCAAACTTCACTGTGGTAGGTAGATGTTCTAATCACCAAACTGTCAGCTGCTTGTGCAAACTTGCAGGCTGTGACCCCAGCCCAGCTGAAGGGAACTGCAGAGCTCCTGTTGACTGGGGCAGGGCCAGACTCTGCTCCAAAGCCGTATTTTTTCCGTCGCCAGTCACAGCAAATCCCAGGGGCTCCAACAGCTTTGGGCTTGTATCTGGCTCCCTCCTGGCTTTGGAGAGGCAGGGTTTGGTGGATGGTGTCTGGCTGTGCAGGAGAAGAGAAGAGGTGGCAGGGCTCTGTACCTGTGAGATCTAGAGGCACGGAAAGCACTGTATGTCACGGCTGTTTAGGCTGCTGTGCACTTAGCACTGGAAGTTTTATAGGAAGGCAAAATATACAATTCAATTACAACTGCTGCAATGCAATCCAAGTTGATCTAGTTTCTCCCACATGAACTGACCACAATTTTAAGCTTGGCATAGCCTGAAAGCTTGAGGAATGTATTTCCAGTAATTGCCAGGCCACTTCATTGTTTCTGTGTATACATAAACACTAGGCTGTGATCATAGTGGTCATGCTTGAGCTGCTATCTGATATTCACTTGTGCTATAGGGATTGACTAATCTGGTTCATACTGACAGCAGTTTCCATTTACTGTATTAGCTCTCTTTGACTGCTAGCGCCGTGCGACTCCAGCTCGACGCAGAAAACAAAAACTGTTAAGAACTACGAGGCACACGAGTCACGCAGCACAAAACCCATGTGTCATCACAGGCTCCCTGACTTGTCAGCTCGGCAAATCAGGCTGGGCTGCAGGAGATCCATTTATAAGATGCCAAGACTACCAAGCACCTAGTGAGGAACAACAGGCAGTCATTTAGTTTTAAAATATATGGCAGAGGAATGGCAAAGTGTTGGTCTTCTGCAGTCTCAAGACATGCTCTTACTTGGCCTACACAAGCTTCTCCCTTGCTTTCTGTTTCTCTGAGTACTGTGTGTAAGAATATTAATCCCTAAAATCTGCATCCTTTTGTTCCCAGCCAAAGTCCCCTGTGAAGTCGGTAGGTTAGGGTTTTTTTCCTGTTTCAACTTCAGTCTATGCAGCTGTTACAACTTCTTTAGTACTGGGCAAAATAAAACTCCCAGTTAAAATTGGGTGCACTTCTTTATTCCTTCCCAGCAAATCGATTTCTTTTAAGTTTTTCTCAGGATATTGATTTCTGGTAATTTAATATGTCTCAACCATGAAAAGCTGTTATGACAGTTTCACATGCTATTGCAGTCTTTTATTTCCCCATTCACAGACAAAAATGGAAGATTTTCCTCACTGGACTATAATATATAATTCATCTAACATTACTCCACTCAGTAGCCAGATGCTGCAAATTTCAGAAGTTGGACCATTATTTTAAAAGAGCCCAGTCTGTAATTATTTGACCTGTTCTTTGTTACACTTCCATAAAACAATTAGCCCAATTAAATGAATCTTCAGGTAGCAGAGCCAAAATTTATGGAAGGATGTGATTAATTACTTTGAAATTCTGCACATATAATTTAGCTTGTGCTTAGGGGAGAAGTAGAAAAATGTTTGAGATCTTCAGCATCCCTGCCAGTCACATCACAGGAGCTGAGGTCTCTATACAACACAGATAGAAATAAAGTGTCTATATCTACCTATATCTACCTTTCTGCACACCTCTGGTGCCAGTCCAGTCCCTGACAGCTGTCACTTTGGTAAGAAAAGCAAAACTTATCAGTTCTCTCCCTGCTGCTGCTGCTTCTCCATTTTGGGTTGAGCTCTCCCTGCTGGGGAAAGTGGTTTTACCAAGGTCTCCACACTGCTCTGTAGAGTGAAAAGGAGACCACTGTAGGTCCGTGGGCAGCACCCACTGCTTTTCCCTGGCTCCCTTCACAAAATAGCAGGCTCTTTCTGCTGCCAGCCTGTGTGGCTCAAGAGGTAGAAATACCTGATGTGGAGATTAAAACTGAAGTGCTCTACATAAGTACGTGAAGAATGTTATACAAGGAAAATAAGTTCGTATTTGCTTTTCCTTGAGATGTCTGTGCTGCATTATGTATGCTGTTGAAATAGTGTGCCTGACCTCAGAAATGTTAAAATTAAGAGTAACTTACACACTTTTTCTCAGTGCTGTCTGGGGGAATTTTCCCCATTTTTGTTAGCAGCATCCCCAGCCTGCCTCCCTGTTCTCTCCAGCACTGACTTGCCTCTCCTGGTGTCTGGCCAGCAGTGGCTCAAGGCTTTGCCCTTGTCAGTGCTTGACTGCTCTCCTGGTTTGAATGAGAAGAATAAATTGGGGTGACAAGTTATGGGTTGATCGATATGAAAAGTTACCAAATTATTTGTTGTCCTTGTTTCTTAGTGGCAAACCTAATTTTTTGCCTTTTCTGTAGATCAGGGAACTGGGTACTGTGATGTAGCCATAGGGAACTCTTTTCTGTCTCCAAAATAGGTGTTTGTGAGGTAGTCTTTGATGAAGATGTCACTTCACACTGTGAGATTCTCCACATTGCTTTCCTTTAGCTGGATTTCAGCTCAAGTACTGTAGGGAAAAGTAATAGATTAAGATGTGTCACCCAAAGCAAAGAGTGATTTATTCTCTAGTTAGTTGATATTGATGTGAAATTATCAAGTCCATTGTTAGTGAAAGACGAAAGCTGGCATGATTTTAGTCCAGCTAAATTCAAATATATGGTTCCACAGAAACATGACAAAGTAATGCGGTGATAGTTACAGACATACTGAATAAAGGAGAATTTATGGGTGTGGGGTTTTTTCCAATGGCAAACAAGGGCCAGTTTGAAAGAAAGAGGAGGAGGGAAGAGTTCAAAAAATAAAGAAGTGATCCAACATTCCATATGCAGAGAAAACAATTTCCATGCCTCTTATCAAAAATGTGTTAAATCAGCTAACATTGATATAACTTCAAGCAATTAGGAGCATGCTAATAATGATATGAGTCTTCAGCTGTAAATAATTACGCTGCCTCAAGGCTATGCTTTAATTTTTGGCTTGCTGTATCTATAAACAATAATCAAACTGCAAAGCTAGTTGTGTTGTTTTTGTTCACAATTTGTGAAATGATTTCTGTACCCTACAGTGATGCTGATGGCTATTTTGACCTTCAGGAACTCCGGCCTGTGAGGCTAAGAGCTAATGTGTACTTCCATCGATCTGAGTTACAGGCACACAGCAGGTTCCTGTGCCTGTTCTTCACAAGTACAAAAGCTGCTATCGTCAATCAGTGTGTGTTGTGAAAAGGGGGCTTGCTGCTGAGACTCAATAAATAGGGACATTAGGAGGAAATGTTATAATTGCTGCTACCCACATCTTGTTAATGAGTAATGTACAGTTAGACTCCATGCAATTGCAGCTAAACTGTTTATACAATTTATTCTTATGTTGCAACTAACATTTAACATAATGAAGTATCATAATTGCAGCCATTAAAGTCAAGATTAAGATTTGTTTAATTAGAATTAAGAAAATGTAGAATAGACTTTGAAAATGTAGGGTTTACTGGGTAGAACGTGCAGCATGTAGGGAAATTCAGAGAATGGGTATTAAAGAGCTTTGTTTGTAGAAAAACCGTGCTGATGGGCCACAATTCTCCTGTCATTTATCCCACTTTTGGAGCAGCTCTGTTGAAAAATAAGCAACACAATGTGATGCAGGTGTAAAAATAGAAACACAAGCTGGCCTTGACTTCTGACTCTGATCTTAAATCCTCTGATCAAATGTAAAACAATATTTGTTTAGAAGGCAATGTGTACTCCTATTAGAAGGCTTTCTATTTCTGTGTTAAATCACACCATTCAAATGCAGACCCTCTGCTTTCTCCCTGATGGGAATCTGAAATAACTTTGCATTAATGGGGAGTTAGGAAAGGAATGACTCCTTAGACATGACACAGAATAGTCATGTGTATATAGTGTTTTAGGAATAAAGTAAGTAATTTCTGTCAACTCTCTTAAAACACACTACAAATAGGAAGTCAGATTCAAGCAAGCACTAGCATTTTAGAAAAAACTGAGACTAGACCCACAAAGTAGCAACTGTGCAAGATATTTGAAAATTATAATCATCTTCTGTAACAACATTCATAGATAGCAGAATCTTAAGGCTTATAAATAGACTAAAATCCCATGTATGATTTCCGATGGAGCAGAATAGACAATACACTGGAAAAGTCATGTTCTTTTTGCCACAGCTTGATTAACTGGGAAGGGCCATTGAGTGGGATGGCTCTCCCAGGGCTGTTATGTCCACTGGAAACACCAAGACCACCATCAACAATCCCACTTCCATGTAGAGAAAAGTTTTCCTGTATGCAAATAATGTTGTGGCTTTGGTTTGACTGAGAAGTGACTATTGATAGAAGAACATGTGTTTTGAAAAAAGAAATTGCAAAATTTGTTTTACTTTCACATTGTGATTTGGATTTTTTCTTCTAAAGGCAAAGGGGCACAATGTCACTAGATTTGGCGTGGACTGGTTAACTTGGTGTTGTTTGTAACAGGGTTAACTGTTTTGTTTTGGGATGCTGTGAATACTCTTGTGAACAGAGGGCATTGCAGATCATAACTTACCAGTATAGGGTGCTCAGGAAAAATATAGGTATTTTCATTATTTCATTATTTTCATTATTTCTAGAACATTTAAAGAAAATATGTGTTACATTCAGGTTGCATTTTCAGTTTACTGAGTAAATGTATTACTATAAAGGTTTTGATAATGGCATATTAAGAAACTCACTGATCATAAATGTTGTAGTCAAACATGATAATTTATGCAGAGAATAATTATAGATGACAAACAGAAACAATGGCCAATTAGGACAATTACTGCTGTAGTGTCAAATCAAATGAAGTTTTTATCATTCCTGCTTTCTCTAAAATAAATCACAACATAAACCTGTTGGTCAGCATTTTGAATAAATGAACTGAGCAACTCTGAATATTGTTATGATGCTGAAGGTTACTGACAAAGTCAGTGCTGGTTATCTGAAATTTAGAAGCCCATTGATTCCCTTTAGAAGGATCTCTATAAATATGGAATAAAAATTGACATTGATTTCCTCTTTTTGGGGGGTAACCCTTGTACTGTAAGATAAGAGATATATTCAAGTGGATTTGATTAAACTTGCAAGACACAGTGAGCTGTGTAGTTCTTATGTGTATGTTTTTTGGCTTTCTTTCAAAATATACAAACTAGGAGCTCTGTGGCAGCATTGTTAAAGGCTGTTTTTTTAAAAGAAGATGAAACATTACTAGGTGAAACATGGTAATCCTGCTCTTCTGCATGAGGCATGCGCAGGTAACATGGATTCTCCCAGAGTCATCACTTGTTACCTGACTGATTTTGTTTTGAAAGCTAAGGACCATTTATGGTTCCCTTGTCTGAGCTTTGGGAGAGGTACTGAAATATTTCAATGGTTCTTTAAAGACCCTTTCCACCTCACAATTTATTTTCAATTATCCTTCCTATCTGGAAGGCCCAATTCTAAACTGGCTAGGAAAATTCCCCTTTTCTTTGTTATCTATCGGTTAAGTTGACCTTCCCTTTCTACCCCAAATCATGGCTCAAGGTACCAGGCTCTGTTCTCTCCTAACCTCCTCCAAACTGTCATGCCAGTAGGAAACCTAAAGCTTAGGGTTACCTGGAAGGGAACTGGAAAGGGCTGTCTGAGTTATCCAGTGAGGCCTTGGTAATCACAGCTCATGACTAATCCAGAGAAAAATGCCTTCTCTGAGTGCCTGTCAGTATGGAGCTCTGAGCTGCTGTGCCAAGCCCCTCTTGAAAGCTATAAAGGCTGGTGAGGTGCACTCTAAGGCAGGTCTTCTCATCAGTGTCCTAGGTCCCTGCAATAGCAGGGATTTTCTAAGGTAGATTGCCCTGGTTGTTACAGGCAGGGACAAAAATGACTCCCCCAGTCATTGCTGAATGGATCTAAGGAAATTTCTTGTCTTACTCTAAAGATGAGGAACTAAGGTTAGTCCTGTGTGAGAAGAACATACCAGGCAGATTTTTAATTGCACTAGGATCACCAGTCTACCACGTCTCCAGCAATGAAATCTCTTTTTGTCTTCCTCCTTAAAAATCAAGTTAGGCATGAAATAGAGGAGGGAATAAAAACTGTCTTTGCTCTCTCATCTGCTTATAGCTGACAACTGATAATTTTACTCTAAAGTGCTCCAGTTCCCTTAAAAAAAAAAAATTGTTCTGGATCTTCAGGCAGATATTGTAGCGGTGAAGTAGACACATTAAGTGGTATTTTGCATAAATCCGAATGTATTCAGCATCTTCCTTTCTGCCCTTTGGAGAAGACCTTTTCCCGAGTGGCACAGATTCACTGTGTTTTACTTAGCTGAGGCCTTACTGGGAATTACTTTACTTCCCAGCCCTGCTGAGCGTGTTTTTGTGGGGTTAAAAATATGACAACAATAAGCCTGATGCAAATTGTATCTCCATTAAAGCTATTGTGCCAGAGTAGGTAGCACAAAGGGTTTCTAGCTGAGTGCTACCCCACTGAGCTGTGTTGTTGCAGCTTTCTTTGTCCGTGGCGCCTGGGATGCCGGTGTCCTCAGCTGACTCCAGCTGAAATAGGCAAAACAGCTCTTGGCGAATCTTCATGTCCCACTGCAGGGCTGTGCCCACAGCCAGATGGGGATGCTCAAAAATGACCTAATCCCCCCTGCTCCCTCCTCAGCCAGACCTCTGCTGGCACCCCAGGAAATTAGGGTGTGTGACCTCTGTCACACCCTGTGAAATTATTCCTGTTTTTTACATCTCATGAAAAAGGCAGCTTTTCTTTTGCTAAACTCTGCGATCTGGTAAAAGAAAGTAATAGTGCAAAATACATTTGTCCTCTTGCAGCAAGAAGGAAAAACTTAAACTGTTATAGAATGTCTCTTTAGCTAGGAGTTCAATGATAATGACTGCAGAGAAGCAATTTTAGTACTTCCCAATGATTACAGGTTTATAGTTTCATAATTATTTAATGCTCATTAGATATATCTATTTAAGCACGCTTCTTCTGATGCAAGATCTCTTGCTAAGCTAATTTGGAGTGACTCCCTGCCAAATCAATATCAATCTTCTGGCAAATATTATTAAATATTTGTTTGATACCTATTTACAAGTAGGAAAATAATTTTGCTGCCAAGGGATTGTAAATGTGTGAAAAAACGCTCTGACAGCTTACTTCACTCACTGTCTACAAGCCGGCGTCTGCATGCCAAAGTTGGAAGACTAAGATGAAGAACATAATTAAGGAAACATATGAAGGCTAGCACAGGGTTGGAGATTAATTAGCTGCGCGTCAATAATCTCATCAATATCCGATTAACAAATGACACATTGCCCAATGAAACATATTGATTCATTCACACTCCACACTGTTAATAAATTGAAGCTGCTTTGCTAAATGAGAAAGCTGACAAAATAATAGCTTCCTAATACTTCTCCAGTATTGTGATAAAAATGTAAAATTAGCCCAAAGTATACTTAATTTAGCAGCACTGTCACTACACTTATGAACCTTGTTAGCAGAATAGTGGGGAAGTTTTTTTATCATTGAATTGTTAGAATGGATGCATTAATATGTGGATGTATGCAAAAGTAGAGATGGAAATGTTATCTGCTTGTTTGGAATGGAATTCTTAAATAATGTGTTTTGGCAGAGGTGACATAAACCTTCTGTATAATCTTGGGACTGGAGTTTTAGTGGGCATTTTTTGTTAAATACAAAGTATTTGTTTCTAAGCCTAGCGTTCAAAAAAGTCACTGACATTTTTTCTTTTACTCATTTAAGTAGAAGTTGATATCAGTGTTTTGCTTTGTGAAGACCAGATAAAAATAATTATTTTTGATGAGGAAAATTTTGAAATCTTGAAGAAAGCAGATGTAAAAGTTGAGCTCTCTTTTCCCTCCTATGCATTGGGACACTCAGTGTGCACCTACAGAAGAAGCTGTGTGTAAAAATGTGAAAAATGTCTGCAGCCAAAATGTGCTATTTACTTGTCTTATTAAACTGTCAAAAGTATTCAAAAGTATGGAGAAATTCGGGAACAGAAAACATTGACAATATGTTTTTGCTATGGGACCAATACTTCCTCACTGGTTTCGCAAGGTATTTGAAAGAATACTGTGATGGGACTGTTGCAGTAGCAGCTTGTATTGGATGTGTTACACTTCAACAAAGCATTAGTTAGAGGGATGGAAAAACCACTACAGCTATCAGGGTCTGGACATGGTTTTGTTCTGCACAGCAATAGGAAAAATCCCTTTCCCAATGGTTTTGGGGAAGAGGATATTCTTGTCCATTAACTACTTGGTAAGATCAGTGGGGCTTCATTTCTTCTGGTGTGGGATTTTTTTTTTTTTTTGTTCTTTAAATGTAGAATTCTTCTAACCAGGTGAGGAAAGCCTACCAGGTGACCTCCTTCCCCTCCCTCACCTCCCTCATTAGGCCACCTACAGTTTCTCTGGCTCCCTTGGTGTGAGCCTGCATTGCTACAACAAACCAGCTGTGTCCCAGCTAATTCTAGCTGTGTTGGTGTTTGCAGCATCTCACCAGGACTCCTTGCTGTCACCTGCCAAGCCCTATGATGCTGCCACCTGCCAGCCCCCTTGCTGGTGGATGCCCCTTCCCACTGGCAGTAGGAACCAATGGGTATATGGAAGCACTGTCTGGTTGGTGTCAAGGGCGCCCAAAGTGCCCACGGGCAGCAAAAGGCACAAAGCAAAAGATTGCTTTAAACTTTCAAGTTATCTGGGCCACTTTCCAGGAAATTTGGAAGGTTTGAAATCCAGAGGCCCAACCATTTGCTTTACTTTTAAGAATTACAGTGCTCCTGTTAGGACTTTTTTGAGTCATTGTTATGCATTCAAAAAAACCTTAACTGTTAGACCTCAAAAAAAAATATTACTGTGATTAGAAATTAGTGATCAAAAAGGCTCATTTCAGTACTTGAGGATTGTTCCCCCACGGTGTGAAATGTTATTTTCAACACAATTTTCAACAAACTGGCTAATGTTTGGTCCATCTGTAGCTTAACTAACTGTCATTAACTTTTTAGGGTTCCATGATATGCTGGATAGCTTGGAACAACCAATGATTTTACTACCAATCTAATATTTAGAATTCCCTGTGGAGTCATGTATGGCTCTTGATGAAACCATTATTTACAGGATTAAAATCTCTTGGAAAATTCCATTCCTTCTGACTGCACTGAGATTAACACATCCTTGCAGTCCAGCTTGTGATAAAAAGAGGGCTTTACGTGAGGTGTAACACTTTATTCATTTAAAGAAACCAGAATTATGTCTAAAATGTCAACAATCAGAAATGCAGTGTACCAACACCTACTCTAGATCAATTAAGGGTAGCCTGCTACTGCAAACTGTTATTATTTAATTTGATTCTGTGTTGTGTTAGGAACAGTCCTTTTAATGAGTAATTATTTGAACATAGACGTACATGGGTACTCCTGCCAAATCTGTGGGATTGGTCCTAGCATTTATAATCATAAGTCATGAAGGATTCCCTTGTAACCAGTCTTGTGAGAGTGTGAGGTGGTACTATTAAGGGCTTTATCTGAAATGCATACATGAATGAACAGAAGTTTACTAACAGGAGAAAAAAAGAAAAAAGAGTACCTTATTTGGTCTCTGGCTATGTTTACAGCCTGCGGCAGTCACTGGGTAAGAATCTCATTTCACAAAAATTGTTTCATGTTAGGAGATTTTTGACACCAGCTGGTCTGATACCAGCTAAACTTATGTTTCTCATACACCCACTCTTTTAAAACTTAACCTGAATATACCCTATTTTCACAGGTATGCTCCATTTTCTGAAGCACTCACATATTAAAAATTAGTGAGCTGAGATTTGTCTTGACACCTTCAGGCTGAAGGAGCACTTGGAGAAGTCTCTGGTGTCATGCAGCCCCTTGGCATGTGATTTGTTAATCAATGTGACTCTCTTACCTCACTCAAGAGAAGTCAGTGGTGACCATCTGCAGCTTCCACTGAAGGCAATATGAAGTTTCAGATCCTTGTGCTGTGATCTGAATGCTGTGATCTGTGGATGCTTTGCATGCTTTGGCCTCATATAAATCACATTAATGTCTCTCTCCATCATGTAGATGAGGAGTACCCAGGAGCAGGACCTTCTCTGAGGGGCACATGTCCACCAGATATCAGGAATGGGCTCCGGAGCAGTTCAGTCAATAACATGGCTCCTGACAATAGTGGTAATATTTTAAATGCAGTTAATAAGGGTGAGGATACACGTCTGCCTCCAGGGAACGAGCCTCAGAAAGCAGCAGGAGGAAAATTGGAAGTGTCAAAAAAGGAGGGAAAAAATTAAAAATAAAAAATCCATTGCTATTAGAGCTACAGCATGCTAAGACCTGAAGGAAAACTATGTGAAGCTTGTGAACTTTAGCTGGTGATTGGAGCTTTCTGTCATTTACCTGACAGCCTCTCAATGAAGCTTTGTCTGGTTACCAAAATGAGGATCTAGTGGATATTTTCTTGTCCAATTCCTCTTTCTTTTTTTCACCTGCTCTAGTTACAGTGAATTTGAATATCTTTATAGTCTTTCTTGAACACAACCATGGTTCTAGAAATCATCTTAAATGTCATGATTTAGGTAGCCAACTTGGGGAATGTGCTCTCTCTCCTCCTTTGATCTGAGCTTGTACGGACCATCCAACTCCTCCTACTCATTTCATCTTCACTTTGGAAAGGACTAAAGTGAACATTCAAGAAAATCAAATTAGCTCCACAGTAGGCACTACTCCTTGGTTTCTCATCATGCAAAAGTGCTAATAGCAACTGGCATCTGAAAATCTTTCCTCAATATGATTTTCTAGTCTTAGGGACTCCCTGAGCAAGTGGTAATATGTGTGTGTTCAAAGGCTTTGCTGGGCTTCTCTTCCAGGATTTTGCTTGTTTTTAAGCCTGTATAAACTTGTGTTAGCCATAATATCTTGTGACACGAGTACTTAACCATGCCACGTGCAGGCAGTGCTCCTCTTTATTTCAGATCTCCTACCTGATTTTTTCTTTGGGTGGCCAGTAGTTCTTGCATTACAACAAACTGTGAGCAATGCTGTTTTTTTCCAGACCTCCTGCTGTTTTATAGATCTGTCAGATGCCCCCTCAGATCTGTTTTGCAGTCAAAGAATTCCAGACTATCTGATGGTTTCTTAGACAGAAACCATTCAATATCTTTGATCTTCTTGCTTTCTTTCTTATGTGCTTTTTCTAGTTTTATTGTACCTGCATCTGTGCTCTTGCTTGCTATTCTAGCATGCATCAAAGGTTGATTTGACATGGCAGAATGAGATAGTGGCTGTTGTCTCTGTAGTAATTGGCAATAAGTTATCAGACTGCCTAATCACAACCTCTGCTGTACAGTCTGTGGCACAGTGTTTCACCTGTGCTGCATCCAGACTTTAGTTTTGTAATTCATCTAGACAAAGAATTGTTTGCATTTTTACTATGTTTATAACTGTATTTTGGTGTTTCCTACTGCCGTCTTACCCTTTCACCTGGGTCTGTTGTTTTTTCTTGGCATTGGAATGTCCTGGTGTATTCCGTTTCATGCTTTGAAACCTTAGCTCAATTGTTCAGGCCATAAGTTTGGCAGGAATTGATAATGTGGACAAAAGACTAATAGAAAAAGAAGTCCTAAGCCACTATTTCTTTGGGAAAAGATTTTTTAGAAAAGTGAGATAACAAATGTTTTTTTTGGTCCTGTTTTCACTGTTGTAGGGGACATCAGGATGCTGGATGTGTGACATTTCTACTTCCTCCTTTTGAGTGCCCCTTTCAGGTATTTCAGACAACACCCTGGCTCCTTAGTGTTAATAGCCACAACATCATCTGTGCTGTCTGCACAGGTAATGGCTTCCTTTGGGCCTGTCAAAGCCCCAGCTTTTAGGCTTCATGCCTTGGTCGCACTGATCCCAGCTGTCCTGAGCTCATCCTTGCAGCCTGCCTCTCATCTTAAACACCTCAAGTGTTCTCAAGTCAATGAGGAGGAGTAGGTCCCTTGTATGCCACATTCAAACCTAAATGACAGATGGGAGGAGCATGTGTGATGTGTGATGGTTGCTGTGCCCCAACAGAGTTTTCTCTAGGGATAGGTTTTTCATTATATCTCTAAAACTCCTTGTGCTATATGGCCAGGTGTGGGGATGCCCTTTGCCTTCCATCAGGGAGTAGCACGAAGGTGGTGTGTTGTGTGGCGTTCCAAGCTGAGGAAGAAAGGCTGAATATGCTGTGGTGGTATCAGCAAATCCTGTGACTTGGTTAGTGAGGGGGTGGGGTTCCTTTTCTTTTAATTTTTTGGCAGATGGAGACCAGGCTGAAGTGTAATCATAGAGTGACAGAATGGATGGGATTTGAAGGGACCTTAAAGGTCATCTAGTTTCAGCCCCCTGCAATGGGTAGGGACACCTTCCACTAAACCAGGTGATTGAAAGCCTGGCTTTGAACACTTGCAGGGGTAGGGCATCCACAGGGCAAACTGCTCCCGTGTCTCACCACATTCACAGTGAAGAATTTCTTCCTAATACCTAAACTAAAAATAGTTTTTCATGGCATGAAAAGGGACTGATGTTAAAAGCCATTGTTTGGTTCACTGATGCTGGGCAGTAAGAGATGGGGATGGATGAGCCAGTCCTGTGTTGAGAGTTCCAGGGGCTGAGGGCTCTTTGCTGCACATCAGGTACTGTGCTCGTCTCTGTTCTCTATCTTCAATATAGGGTCTTCAAGCTTTCCCTATGCCCTTGTACTCTGCTTCTTTTATCTCACTTATAAATGTTTTGTGAAATGAATGTCTCTTCCAGAGTATTGTGCACAAAATTTCCTGATACAGGCACTAATACATGTGGTGTCTCTGGGCATACTTTTTAGATACATACGCAGTATCACTTGAATTGACCTAAAGCTCATAGGGTAAGCAGCAGAGATGCAGGGTTTCCTTCATGTAAACTCTGGCTTTTGTGCTATACAGTCTTTCACTGGTTGGTGGTAACTCACTGAAATGGTAATTCTTAGAATTAGACACTCAAAACAAAAGGCTCCTTTTAAAATAACCAAATCCAGTGATCACAAAGAATGTAGCATTTGAAAAAACGTCTTGTTTCCTTGAATCACATTTTCCTGCTAGTCCTCAGCCCTTTATTGATGACAGATAGAAAAGGCTGTTGCTTGTGTTAGTTGTAAACTTCCCTTTGTCAGAGCCCTTTCCACCATCTGTCATTGCATAACTGTATGTTCCCAGGTTTGTAGCTCTAATGTGTTTTTGCTGTTCTGTGTACAGTACGTTACAAGTTATAAAAGCTTGAGTAAATAATTCATGTAAAAACCTTTGTAAATATTGTCAAACTGCGGAATAAATGATTTACTAAGAGGTCTCTTGGCTCTGCCTAGCAGCTTTATTACTGTAACTTGTTTTGTAAACAGCCTCCTCCCCCCCCCTCTTATTTTTTCCATCAAGTGTCTTTGTGTAAATTCTATTGCTAAGCACTACTTAGATGCATTTCAATCACCATAAATAATGCAATGTCAGTGCTTTAACCACCTGGAGACTCCATTCAGAAGTCAACCAAAGGTGTAGTTTGTGTGAGACCCTTAAGGGTATATATTTTCAATGCGTGTAGAACAGTGTACTTCCCACTGTTTTCATAGCTGATTGCATTTGCTGGAGATGGCTCCATCTCAGCTGGAAGGTGGTTTCCTGACAGACCTCAGGTTTCCAGAGAGCTGGAACCTGTGCTCCATTTCATGTCCTGTGAATAATCTGCAAATTGTGTTGTGTAAAATAGATCAGGACCTAGGGTTATGAGAGGTAGTCCTGAAAAACATCAGAGTTTTTTCTAGCTTTTTAATAAAGTGTTGTCTGAATGGTCAGTGGGAATGAAATCAGAAACATTTGTTGTAAATGAATAATATGACTTTGCTTTGATGTATTCATGAGCCCCTTGTTAGCCTTCTGAAAACACAACTGAAAATGAAATGTTTCTTCAATAATACTGGAATGGGAAAATGTGTTACATCTGAGTCCTTATGGGCAGGCATAATTGTGTGGCTACATGTGCTTGTTCTGAATTTGTCCTGTGAAATACAAGCACACTTGACGGATGTCAAACCCTTGGTGAACAACTGCAGGGATCAGGATACTGGGAGCTGTGGACAGTCCATGTCATCATATTGACTCAGAATTTGAGCTTAGGCTTGAGCCACTGTGTGTATGGATATCCATGTTGGCTACATGCTGTTTTTCCTGCTGACTCCTGGATGGAGTGTACAGTCATATTTTCCTGACAGGAAGAGACAGGAATTGCTGGAGAGAGCACATCACAGTGGAGTGGTGTCACTGCAGGTAGGACAAATACAGGCTGTCATGGGTGCCCTGGCTCTGCAGACTCAAACTGAGGAGAGCACAGCTGTTGGATGAGATGGACATGGCCAAGTCACCTTCTGCTTGAGGGAGACATGAGCTGCAATTGTGCTGCCCAGGCACGTGGTGCAACAGCTGCAGAGTAAGGTTTGCAAGCATAAGGATGGTGGGCAGCTGTGGGGGCAGTTTTAAAGTGATCCCAGGAACTGGTGGAGTCTCTAGGGAGTCTCCAGCCATTTTGATGGATGCCTTGGTGAGCTTCTTCCCTTGTCTTGCCAACTCATCTCATCACCACTCACTCCACTTCAATTGGCTCTCAAGTTCCATGAAAATGGACTATTCACTAAAAAGCCTGGAGATCACCTGTTTGTGTCTCTTGGTCATTTTTCTGTACAGTAGTGCAATCCGGCCTAAAACCCCCCAGACATTGTTCAAACAGGTTCAACAACATGTCTTCAAACTCTCCTCTTATGAAAATGATGTTTTCAGAGTTAACTGCTTTGAAGTGCCTTTGTGCCAGACTGATCTGAGCAGCTTTTGATGGTCACTTACAAACCTTTCTGACTCTGAGAATGGTGGAAATCATTCATTAGCTTTGTATTATTATGTCTGATATCAAAGCTATCCAGAAATGGTGGAGGACTGCTTTGTGATTGTCGAGATGGAATTTTCCACCTGTTTTAGGTAAGGAGTTGCTCATCTTCTAATTACTTATCTGGGTTCAGGCTCCAAGAAACAGAACAACTAAGTTTTCACTGTCTTGAGAACTAAGGTTGGACTTCAGGAAAGAAACCTTTTGGAGAACGCGGCAATAGATTTTGTATATTTCTGTATGTCTGATGTAATGAGGAAACAATCTCTTCCCTCTGGCTTTTTAACCCTTATACAAAGAGAGCTGTAGTGTCCCAGGGATGAATGTAACTGAGTGCATGAGAAAGAAGCAGCTGATAATGGCAACCTTTGATGATGCTGAGCTGATGAAAGAAGAAATAATGGTGTATCCTCTACAAGTTATTGCTGGTAGTTTCCATAAAAGTTAAGTAAATGAAGTCTGAGTCTCAATTAAACAACATTTTGTCTGTCTTGTGTGCCCAGGACAATACATTGTTTGCTGTGAATAGACCACCCGAGGGCTGGTCACGTGTTTTGGTAAAAAATCATAGCTTTGTCAAACAAAGCAAAAGGCGTAATTATAGCCTTTTTATATTAAAAAACCCACCCTATTTTAATTATTATTGTGCATTTCCAATTAGAAGTCTGTTAAACTGTTGCCATTAGAAACTTTAAAAGCATGAAAACAGCAAAAGGCCAGAGACAAGAAAAGAGACGAAAGAACCCTAAAAGTCATCCAGTCAGATATGTCCACAGAATATAAAAAAATGCTCTCAACAGTGTAAATAGTTGTGGTATGAAATACATGATGCTTAACCATGTGCATTATTGGTGTTATGAGATCTAAATTCTGAAGTCTAGATAGCATAGTGTTTTAATACCTGTGAAATATAAAATGGATGCAGACTGAGAAGGGAGTCTCTTTGAAAGATCACTTTGTAGCCTCAATAAGCCCAAGTATTAAACCCCTTGAGATTTCTTTTCACAGTGTACATGCACAGATATCAATTTTTGTTTTCATATGCAAAATTATTTTATTAAAGATTTTGTTTGGGATGCTCTGTTTAAAACTTCTGTTTATTTTTCATTGGTTAGTGAGTTACTTTAAAGCCTGGTCCTCTTCTCGTGGTGCTTTTCTTGTTAAACTTTTATGTGAGTTACAGGTCAGCCCTTGGAGACTGATCTCTGTCCTGCAGTGCACTGTGATAGTCTCACTTTCAGTGAAACCTGCTCTTACTGTGGAGCAGCTCTGCGTGCTCTCACCCTGACACTGCTGCACCCTGTGGTCACCTTCTGCTACTAAACATCTCTGGAGATTGGAGAAGGAATGTTTTAAGTTATGCCTTGGTTTCCTGGGTCTTCCCAGTACTCCCTTGGCTGATGGACCTGCCCAAATGACCTCTGCTTTTCTCTGTTGCATTTCTGGGGCTCTCTGTAAGTCCCTGATGGAAAGGTTCATACAGGCACCTGTACAACTCTGATGACGTCAGGAAATACAACCCTGCTTATTCCAGTGACCTAGGCACCCTGAGATTTGATTGGGATGCTTTTTATATCTCCTTGCTGTGAAATAGAAATTAATCCTATATGAACTAGGAGAGACAGATCTTTCTGTGCTTCTGCTTCTGTTGTGGTTGTTTAAACACAAATCTATTGGCTGCTGCAGCACAACTATAACTGGTGTTCCCATGAGGAGGAAAATACAGAGAAGCTCCATTACTTTGGATAAAAAGATAATTTCTGTGCCTACTAATTGTACAGACTGAGGCATTGAATCATTTGGATGCAGTTCTCACTTCTCAGGGATTAAATATGTCTCGTAACACTGTCTTGTTTTGGACTTTCCTTGTATTTCTTCTCAAACTGTCTTGTTTTTATATTACTGTAACATCAAAAGTCTCAGGCAGGGTCCAGCAACCAAGCATGAGAAGGGCAGCATGCAGAGCAACAAGTACTTTCTAATTCCAAGCATATACAATCCAAGTGCTAGGAAAGAGGTGATAGATAAATAAGAACAAGAAAACACAGGGGAAAAAATCCAAACAATGGGTATGGTACATCGGTAACCCACTCTGGGGACTGGATCTTTAGCATGCATTACAGCAATGCAAGTTTTAGTCATATACTATTGTATTTATTGCTTTTTAAAATTATTATTGCTTTCTGGGTTATTCCTAACGTGCTTGGCGATTGCAATTTTCATCTTTAGGATGATGAACTACCTCTTTTTTTGTCTGATCAGTGAAAAAGGACATGAAAGCTTAGGGAAATATGGGACTAATCAACGTCTGTATTTAATTTTCCAAATATTTATCTGGATGGAATAGGACCCTTAACTTTTGAGCAGATGACTTTATCAGAGAAGAATTGTAACTTAGCTGATTACAGCAGACTTTCTTGCATGGTTAAAATCCTCAGGGCAAGGCCTGTTTCCATGAACACCTTCATCTCCTCCCCAACACTGGGGAGCAGGGTAGCAGTGACACAGAGCAGTGACCTTCAGCTGCAGACTTGCAAAAAGTCAGTTGAGTATAAAGACCATCTAGAGCAACTACAGTGAGTGCAGTGTCAGCTGGTGCTGGCAGTATTCTGTGGCAGAAAGCCAAAGCTGCTTCCCTGGCACATATTCCCCCATCTGGGCAGTCAGAATGGAAGAGCTAGTGGGGACTGGACATCTTTTGCTGTGCTTATAGGGTGCTACAGGACAGCAGGTTACAATGGGGTTGTGCTTTAACAACTAGATTGTCAAACACCATAAAGTACAACAAGGGCTATATAAAATAGCTGATGTTCTGAAACCCCAGTGACTCACTGTGTCTCTCCTAAGGAGAGAAAGTCACTGGAGCCACCTTCTGTGGCTGCCTGAAAGGCACACCTTTGCAGGTCCCACCTGGTGCTTCTCACTTAGCACTTGATAAAAATCTCCCCTCTTGCTCCTCTCTCTGCAAACCATGTGGCAAGAAACATCCTTCTGTCACTGCTGGTTCCATGTGCCAGGTGGATGGACATTGCAGGAGGTTTTCATCATGCTGCTTATCAGCTACTTCTGCTTCATGACGTAAGTATCTTCTCACTGTCAAACCCTCTGGCAGAAATTACCTTTGATTAGTTCATTCTCTGTAGGTTATCCAGATGTGCTTTTTGATAGCAGTGCTATCACTTTTATTTCCTAAGCACCAGTAATTATTATTGAAGAAAAAAATAAAAAATATTTTAGACCCCATATTTAGACCCAGCTACCCACTCTTTTAGGCATAGGATGGTGGCATAGCACTGTTTTCTTTACCATGTTGTTTGTCTTAGTTCTGGAGAAGAGCATCTCATGGAGGAGCTGGAGAGGTTTCTGTTGCTGATGGATTTGCTCTGGCACCTGATGTGCGTGCCAGCAGCCATCTCATCAGGGGGATGTGAACGTCACTGTCACCATAGAGACAGCAAGGAGGATTCGGTTTCAAAAGGTGAAGAGAAGCTGGGAAGTAGGAAGGTAAGCTGGGTCTGTATCTCAACTCACGAAGGATTTTAAAGCTGTATTAAAAAGGAGGCCACAGTAGAGGAGCACTCTGAATATTTATACACATGTTTGGAAATGTGCATCTAAGTATTGCTTCCTATGCATATATTTACATGTATTCTTTTGAATAGGCTTGGGTGCAAAAAACCCAAATACAGGTTTTTGAGACCCTTCTAGCATTCAGTTTGTACTCCTCCAATTAATTCTTCTTTTGCAGGTGATGTAAAAAAAAAACTTGAATTATATTTAAGTTTAATTTTGAGAAGTTGTAAATATCCACTGCTTCAAGATTTTCTGTTTTGCATAGGAGCTGAGTGAGCTGTGGTGTGTTCTAAATTAATGTTGTTCACTTCTACCCCTTCTTGTGGTCTTCAGTTGTGCTCTAGCAATGGCATGGATGTAAAGCAGTGGTGAGTGTTGACAGGCAAGGTAGGGATCAGCCATAAGTCATTGTTTAACCACATGGGATTTTAAAGCCTGCGTCTTTACTGGCCTGGGACAGCTTGCAGATCTCTCTCTGCCCACTCTTACATCAGCAGATAAAATCACCCCTCCTCAGGGTTTACTCCATCCCTTGAAGATATAACCTCAGTGATGCATGGACTCGTTTAAAGCTTCAGTTTGCATGCTTATAATCCCCAGCAGGGTGCTGACCCCAAAAGGATGTTTCTTATACCTTGGAAGCAAAAGGAAATTCACAGGTATGGCTCTGAGGGGAGTGGTGGCAAGGAGGAGTGCAGCCAGCAGAGTGACAGATGAGCTCTTGAGTAATGCCATATAAGCATTACTACAAAAAGGGTGGTGGAAGGCTTATAGAGACTGATAAAGGACTTTGTCTGTGATGCCATGCAGTTCTGGATGCCACTGGAGAGGATGGGGCTAGGTGCGTGTTTCTGATCTCAGGCCAGAGATGCTCAACAGTGCCCTTGAGCTCCTCTTGTCTTTGCCCAGCCTGCCACAGCTCGAGCAGGAAATAGCCAGAGTACAGCAGGTTTTTTAACCATGACACACTTGTCTTGACAGCTGGAGGAAGTCTGGCGTGGGAGCCAAATCTCCTGGCTTTGTGTCAGCTCTGGGGTATCTTTCCTGTTTTGGGAATTCCCCGCTGGGGAGGTACTGCTGCTGTTTGGAGCAGAGCTCAGATCTCAGCCCCTGGGGCTGTCCACTCTGGGAGATGTTTTTGGCAAGGATAAGTATTTTTTGCTATTTCTGAGTCTCTTTGACTTTATAAATAGCTAAGTGACAAGTAAAATTTGGGTATTCACCCTATGGCTGAATTTTCCGCAGGGATGTTTGCATGTGTGCGTAATACCATTTATATCTATTATTCCTGCTGCTGTCGTCACTCACACGTTTTCTGCAAACAGAACAAAGGGCTCCCTTTGCAGTCAGCTCATGGTCTAACTGCTGCACAAAGACAGTGGAGGGCACGGAGAGTGCCTGGGGGGCACAAGGAATCCTTGAGATAACATTGCTCAGGCTTCTGTTGTCAGACCTCTACAAACCATGATAATACATGTAGGCTTCATGCTAATGAGAGGCAGCCAGGGTGTATGTGAAGAACGGAACTGTCTATTTACATGCAGCTGGGGCTTGCATTTTTGGGGGTACCGTTGTTGGGACATGCAGGGAGCTGGCTGACTTCTGTAACAAACTGCATTTTTACCCGATTTTATCTGATGGCTGCTGCAGGATCTTGTCTACCCAGATTTTAGTCATTCATCCTGACTTCTGTTTTAGGAACCTTCTGACCAAATTGATCTTTGGTATTGATATAAAGATCTGTGCTGGTGAACTTTCGGGTTTGACTCACTTTCTGGGATCAGCCTATGTCTCAGTTATGGTTCACTCTCATCATTAATCATTTGATCATGCTTTTTTGAGAGAACAGAAACTGTGATTTATGTTAGATTCAGAGTTCATCCAGTTCACTTCCCAGTCTCCTATGGTGGTGGTGGTGGTGGTCTCCAGCTGTTTCAGCAAAAAGAAAAAGAAATCCTGCATTAGGCAGGAAGGAGATAAGCTCTCTAAGCTGTAATAGAAACTTTGCTTTCTTCAACAGACAAACCATTCTCTGAGAACTTGATTATCAATTAAGATTACTACGAAGCCAGATGCTAAGAGGAGATTTAGATACCAACATTATCAATCTGATCTGAAAGGTTTTACTGATGCAGAAGCCACTTCTGAGTGACAACAAAAGCAGGAGGACAGAACATAAAGATGGGCTTGACCTCCAGCCTAGAGCCCTGAACTTGGCACATTTAATCAGCTACTTCTCGACTAGAGGGGCTAATTAGCCACTCCTCTGGTTGCTCATCCCCTGCAACCTGCTCTTGCCACAGCATGTGTATGTTTTACCTGCTGGGGGAGAATTGGGAACAATACCTACTCTAACAAGCATCACCTTTTTTTCCCCTCTCATTAGGGCTGTAGGTAATATAATTCCTCTGTAATACATAATACCTCTCCTATAATGCTTCTCACTTGACTGCATATATTGTAGTGGTCAAGGCCTGCATCTGGAAACTATGCGGTAACAATATATTTTTTCTTCCTGCCTACAGTAGGAATATTTATATGTACCAGATTTTTGCCATGGTCTTATGAGGTAGTACAAGAAGTAAAGCCACGACAGCTATCTTACTTGCGGTGTTATTGTGTGATATTGTCATGTCTTCATAAGAGTTTCTGAGGTCTTTTTTGGCTGAGGCTGTTAAGATTGGCTGTAGTTGTGTTTTTGCTTTGAGAATAAGGGAGTACATCTCTGCCATCATGCCACTGGGTTTGCTGGCATGTAGCTAATTTACCAATTTGTGTTGAAAAGGTAGGAAAAAGAAAATGTGAAACTGATGCTGGGCATGATTTCAGAATATAGAGATGTTTACTCACTGTCAGCATCTGTGGTGATCATGGTGATCATTGTCCAAAATTAGATATTGCTTTTCCTCTACACACTTCCATACACTGGGTTAGATGCTTGGATTTTTCAATTGCCTCTGAGCTCAATCCTTCAAGTGTCACTTAAGATACTTACAAGCCTGTTTATTTTCACCTATGCTCATTCTGCAGAAGGATGAAAGAAGCAAAAACACTGTTCTGAGTGCTCAGTGTTATTGTGGGGGTATACAATCCCTTTCCATGAATCAGTGGACTTTGGGGAGGGTTTCCAAGTGTGTCTAAATCCTGCTGTGCTGTTGGCCTTTCTCTCAGATTGGGCCCCAGCCAGCAAGGAAAAATTTTCAGGCAATCCAGCCAGGATTTTTCCATGTGATAAAGGGAATGATGAACTCTAAGCTCTGAACAAATGACTCAGTGCCTCTGGTGCTGAGTTAGACCTATCACTGTGCCTGTTGCAGAGGCACGCAGTCCACACCCAATTTCATCCTCTGCCCACACACAAATGTGTCATCTATCCGTGAATGATTGAAGTGCTCATATCAGACATGTTTACCTGGGAAAATTGTGGGAATTAACCTAAAAGGTTATTATGTGCTTCTGATTTCTTTCCTCTCTGGTCGTTCTGTCCCCTCTTTGGATCTGTTGCACCTTTTAGGGGGTCCACTTGTGCAAGTAGGTCTGTATGGGAGAAGCGTATTTGCAGGGCCATTTGCGAGTCATATCAGTCTAAGAAAATGTAGTGGGAGGGACCCAGTGAGATAAAATAATGTATGGAAAAGAAACATATCACTTTCCTTATCTTGGGTATAAATATTGTGTCTTAATGCCAAGTAGTCCATGAAAATATTAGTTTGGATCAATGGAATTGATAAAGGCATATGCTCTTTGTTTTCATGAATAGCAGAGGATTAAATTGTGGCTGTACCTGGCATCCATATGCAAGTCATGCGAGGTTCAGCTCAGTTCTATGAAATGTAGTGCTATGAAATTCATTCACCTTCACCACACTGTGTAAGAGAGGCTGTGATATCATTTAGGAAAAAGTGACTTTCTAGGCTAAAGGAATGTGAACAGGTGTATCTTATGGTTTGATATTATAATTACAAATGTTTAAGAAATGCAGCCTTCCACGGCCTTGATCAGAACTTTAGTGTATGCTTGTGTGTATCTCTGAGATTAGGAATGTTAAGCAAGGTTCTCTGGCTTTTGTGAAGGATGGCCTCAAGCCATCCTTCAGAGCACAGGACATCCTTAGGCAAGGATAATAAGGATTTGTCTCAAAGCAAAGGTGGAGGCAGAAGCCTGGTTCATGAGAAGGTGGTTTCCAAGCCACCCTCACTAAAAGGGAAAGAGGAGATAGGATCTTCCGTCTGGGAAGAGTTTTTCCAGGTATTGCTGACAGAACAATTGCTTTCTAACATTAAACAGCCTAGAGCTGGAGGAAAGGAAGATTTCTTCTGTGGAACTGGGAAAAAAAAGGAATAGAAAGAGGAAAAATCAGGTTCCATAATCTCCTTTAGCCTTCAGAGGACTATAGAATCAATGCCTTCTGAGGAAGGGATACATGGAAGCTTTGTAGATGACCAAGGTTTAGAGCATCTGTCATTGATTTTCTCTTGGTTCACTTTCCTTTATCTGCCAGTCCCAAGAATTCCCAAAGTAAACTGAAACCAGAAGATTTCAGAGTCCTACTTCTGAAGCCAGTCATGGCTGAGTCACATCCTGCCTTACCTGACATTGCACAAATGACCCAGAGAAAACGGCATGATGTGACTGCTCTGTGGTTACTTAAATGAGAAGGATGGTTGGTGGCATGCATTTCTCAACAAGAAGAACAGCAAGATACTTTTTTGGAGAACTGTCAGCAAAGGCCGTTGCAGAACAAAGGAGGTACAGGCATTAATCTGGGATAATGATGGACAAGAGGTAGCAGGAGGATCTGAGAAGATGTGAGTCTCTTAACATGTGACAGTTTTTACTGGAAAGCCAGGAGCACAGGTTTGACTAGTTCCTAAACGAGTCAAAATTTTTTGGCTAGTATTTAAGAAACAACTTACAGTATTAATGGCAGCAATACAAAGGAAAGAGAAAGATCTTTATCAGTCATTTTCACTTTGGCTTTAGTTAACTTTTATACACAAAAATATTCAAATACAACTGTGTAAACATACATCACACTGTGTTGTTAGTCTCTGAGTTGAAATATTGTTACATAGGAATGGAAACAAATAGGAGCAAATAATTTAATTCCACAACATCTGCAAGTGACAAGAGGTGTTAGGGGTTGGTGTTGGGGCCATCTTTGTTGGTGATTGGACAGTGGGATTGAGGACAGCCTCGGGAAATTTGCCAGTGAAACCAAACTGTGGTGCAGGTGACATGCTGGAAGGAGGGGATGCCATCCAGAGGGACCTTGACTTGAGAGCCTTGAGAGATGGCACTGTACGAACCCCGTGAAGCTCAAGGATGAGTACAGAGTCCAGCACCTGAGTGGGACAATCCCAGGCACAAATAGGCTTGGGTGGAGAATAGATTGAGAGCAGCCCTGAGGAGAAGGACTTGGGGGTGTTGTTGGCAAGAAACTTAGCATGACCCGACAATATGTTTTTGGAGTCCAGCAGACCAACAATGTCCTGGGCTGCACCAAAAGAAGCAAGATGAGGTCAAGGGAGTTGATTCTGCCCCTCTACTCTGCTCTCAAGTTACCCAGCCTGGTTACTGTGTCCAGTTCTGGATGACCCACCAATATAAAGAAGGAACCCATTGGAAGAAGTCCACATAAGGGCCACGACAATGATCAGAGGGCTGGAGAACCTCTCCCATGAAGTCAGACTGAGAGCTGAAGTTGTTCAACTTGGAAAAAGAGAAGGCTCTAGGTAAACCTTAGAGCATCCTTCCAGTTTCTGAAGCAGGCCCATAAGTGAGCTGGAAGGTATTTTTTACAGAAGGTTGTAGTGATAGGACAAGAGGTAATGGCTCTAAACTGAAGGAGGGTGGGTTTAGGTTAGATATTGGAAATAAATTCTTTACAGACATTGAGGGGAGGCACTGGAAAAGATTGCCCAGAGAAGCTGTGGATGCTCCATCCCTGGAAGTGTTCAAGGCCAGGTTGGGTGAGGCTTTGAGCAACCTGGTCTAGTGACACGTGTCCCTGCCCATGGTAAGGTGGTTGGAACTGGGTGATCTTTAAGGTCCTTCTGACCCAAACCAGTCTATGATTCTTTGAAATGCAAACAGAGATTGAACTCAACACAGTATTGTGGTTTTGAATGTGGGACTGTCACTACCAGCAGCCTCCAATGCTCAGGATTTGAAGTGCACTCACTTCTTGAGTGTAACAATTGCTGGGGGAAACTGCATTAAAAAAAAAAAAAAACAAAAGTTTTCCATATAAGTCAGAGACTTATCCTCTACGAGTATAGGATGATGTAGCTCTACTAAAAAATTTTGGGTAACAGTCTGTGGAGGCTGAAGTCCTGGTGCAAAATCCCTGTTAACATTCACTGTTTTTCTTCCTAATCACCTAAAACTGTTTCATGTAAGAACAGGCAAATTTAATGCTGATACGAAGCCCTCTCTGATTTGGTTTCATATGGCCTCCTTCTTCTATATCCATGATCATGCAACGTTTCACACCCACACATGGTTTCTCAATTTCCTTCACTGCCCCTTTCAAGTATCCTTATGTTATATGAAGCAGCTGCTTGTGTTTAGTAACTTTCTGCACCTGTGGTGCTTTTGGTCTAGGACACTGAAGTAGAATTTCCTCACTTGGCCATGTTGAGATGACAACTGTGCCCCTGGGCTCGGTGCTGGAAAGTATTCAGTATATTCAGTAGCACCATTTGCAGATGGTGTGAAAGAAGCTGCTCTCAAGGCGTCTCATCAGCATTGAGGATGAACATTCATGGTCCAACCTGAAGCAAATTCTTTGACACCCTGATATGAAACCAGCTTGTTTCTGTTGCCTGTGTGCCAAAGAAAGCTGTTTCCTAGTAGATGAATAGGGTATGAAGTGTAAACTTCACATGGAGACTCATGTAATTGCCTTGCATGTTTCAGGAGAAGGGAGATTGTGTGTTTCTGGTCAGCTTGCATCCAGATGGCAGCTTATAGGTGGAGATTTTTTTGAAGGATGCCAGACAGGCTTGTTCTTCATTGTAGCTGAAGCAAGGGTTTTACCTTGCTGCAACTCTTTATGTTACTTTCCTTCTCACCCCAAATTTAATTTCTAAAAATGCATTTTCCCCATCAGAAGAAACCAATGACCCCAGTAGCCTGTGCTCAGGTGCAGCCATGGCTGTGTGGAAAAACTCAGATCCTGTGCCAAACCAATTGTTCTGGGGCAGAGCTTTCCTTTTCTTTCCTGCAACTTTTCCTGCACTGTCAAAGTAAGTTCTCCAGGTGCCAAGATGTATTCTGAGTGGCTGTTTCAAAATCTAGTTTCTGATTTCAGGCATGGCAGAATCTGGGGTTTTGAAACAAGTCCTGGATAACTTTCCCAACTTATGTGTCCATGCCATCCATCAATCTTAGCAGTTAAGCTTGGAGACATGTCCAAGATTACACAGTGAACCTGAATCAAAGCCAAGAATAAGTTTAAGAAAATGTGGTAATAAATCACATTTTTTGGTTCAAGTAGAATATCTTGGTTCCTGAAACTTGCCTTCTTCCTGTGATTTTCTGCTTGGGGGAGGGAGGGCAGAAAAAACCAAAGAGTTAGTGCTTTAAACATATTAAATATCTGCATATCCTTTATTGTGGGATCCATGGGATAGTGACTCCAGATTCATCTTTTTGTTAAGGTGAACCCATCTTTGAACTTGTTATTAAAGACTACAAAGTGGCTATAACTCTTGTAAGAGGACAAAACAACTCTTTTGAAAAATACCATGTCTATTGTTTTTGCTGATGGGATGACCAGGAAGACTCCTGGTTCTGATCTGTCCTGTTGTTTTTCTGTATTATTGTTGTCATAAATGTTTGATGGAAAAAAGGAGTCACTACAGTGAAGAGTCATTGTTTGCTTCATAAAACCATTACCTTAAATACTTTATTTCCATGCAAAAGGAAATATTTTCCTTCCACGCAAAAGTACGAACTTCAGAATCTCTAGCCAAATACCATAGATAAGTCTACTTTATTGGCATGAAACAGTGCTAAGAATAAAGTGCTAAGAAGCTTATAGTATGCTACAGAGTGCCAGTGCTAATATGATATTTATTGTTCTATCAGATAAGTTGTCATAGTTTAGTACAAGGGAAAGAAAGAAGCCCTCAAGGTTAGAGGCAAGCTTATGTCCAGTTTTCCTTATGTGCTGATTTTGGTTTGAGGGAAGTTAATTTTCTTCACAGGGGCTGGTATAGGGCTGTCTGGTTTGCTCTGAACACAGGGTTGATAAAATAGATATTTTTCTTATTGCTGAGCAGAGCTTGCACAGAGCCAAGGCCTTTTCTGCTCCTTGTACTGCCACACTATTGAGGATACTGGGGATGAATGGGAAGCTGGGAGGAGACACAGACAGGATAGCTGATCCCAAGTGACCGAAGGGATATTCCAGACCATATGGCATCATGCTCAGCATGTAAAGGTGGGGAGAAGAAGGAGGAAGGGGGGGATGTTTGGAGTGACGGTGTTTGTCTTCCCAAGTAGCCACTACATGTGAGAGGCCCTTCTCTCGTGGAGGGGGCTGAACACCTGCCTGCCCATGGGAAGAAGTTAATTAATTCCTGGTTTTGTTTTGCTAGTGTGAGCTACTTTTTGTTTCCCTATCAAGATGTCTTTATATCAACTCATGGGTTTTCTACTTTTTATCCTTCCAATTCTTTCTCTGATCCCACTGGTGGCAGAGTGAGCAGTTGTACAGACTTGGTTTCTGGCTGGGATTAAATTACAACACCTTATTATTCATATAAAGTGACACTAAGAATATGTTCATCTGATGCAATTAAGTGGCAGAAGGAATTGAATGTGGCCAGGCATTTAGAAGATGGGCTCCACGTTCAATTCAGCCCATAGTCCTGCTGTCATGCTATTGCAGAGGACCTTTGGGATCTCATGGAGTCCTGCTGGATTTTTCTTGAGGAGTGACTTGCCCACACACAGCTTACTGCAGCATAGACTCCTGTGATCATCTTTGTTTTGTTTTCTTTGGTCTTTATTAACTGTAACCCAATAACCAGTTGTACGGATGCCTGTGAGAGATCCAGCAGTTTCACTCATTCAGCAGATGAAGATATTTCCTAATCCAGCTGTCCACTGCTCTGGAAGCATTTACAAAATCTCTCCAAATATGAGATTTCACATTCTTAATTCAGATATTGAAAAGATGGGGAGAAAAAAGGGAGAAATAGGAAACAAAGGAAAAAAGAAAAGGGATTTTTTTAGGCATTCTTTATGAATCTTAAGGAAGAACAGTTGCTTTGTCACCTTCACCAAAGTGTAAAGTGTAAGAAGTAACTATCTAAAGGCTTAAACTTTACCAATGGGAATATTGATAACTTCAAACTGGAATGTCATCCATTTATGATTCATGAGTCAAAAATGGAGGAGAATTAATCCATCCATTCTGAGACAAAGAGCCACATACAGTTGCCATAGTTGCAATACAGTTTCCACTTGCAACATGGAAAGTCTAAACTACGAAGACCCCATTAGTGAGCCAGGGCCTGAAAAGGGCATTTTGGGCACTACATCATGCATTTTACTACTACTACTACTACCTTTCTATACTTTCTGTCAAGTACAGAGCAAAACCATGGGTTTCGTTCCGATGGAACAAAATGGAAGATCCGCTGAAGGCTTCTTCCAAGTCCTGGTGTGAGGAAGGTGGCACTGTGCAGAATCACCCACTCACTTGTAGATCAGGGCTGTATTAGGCCTTTCAATAATCTCTTGAAGTCTGAGGGAGAGATTGATTTTACAAGAGTTTAACATGACCTTCTGCAAATTCTCATTTAATTTTGGTGTTAACAGTTTAGGAGGTGAATTGATTTAAAGGGAAGGAAGTAAACCAGTGATGTTAGTTTTAATGTTAGTTTAGTTTTCAGCTATCATGGGAAAAAACCACAAGGAGATATCATCTGGAATAAACATGTTATATAAATAATTCTTGTCAATTGCTGTCCAACCTGTGATAGATCTGTGCGAGTATTAATACTTCACAAAGTATTAATTCTGATACTTCTAATTTTGTCACTTCTGCTCTTTCTACCAGCTTCTGTGGATTTCCTGAGGTCCCTACATTTTGGTTGGGACCTATGTAGTATATTGACAGCATGATCTCAAGTTTTCCAGTGGTAGTCTCCTCAGTGGGCTCCACACCTTATTTGACTTCGGCACAGCACCATGTAGGCTGCAGTGGGAGAGTCTGCAGAGACAAAATCAGTCTGGTCTCAAAAGTTGCTACTCATTAATAGCTGGAAGTTACTGCTTCTACGCTGAGCAATCTGTGGCCGCTGTTTTGGGTAGGTAGTAAACCAGTAGTAAAAGTAGTAGGCCAACACAGATTTCACTTGAAGAAAAAGCAGTAGCAAGTGACAACTGGGAAGGATTTTTCATCTGTCAATTTTAATTTTTGGGATCCTGTTAAGCAGTTAACCCCTGGTCAATAAATGAATAGGGATGACTTAAGGTGACAATAAACTGTATACAATCTCATAATATGTCATGTCACCCTTTTAAACTCTGTATTGTCTGCTGTTAAAATTTGCATGAGAAAACCCTCAGTTTATTAGGGTATGAAATAAACATGTTGAAATTTCCAGTGAAAAAGAGCTTAGTATTTGGGCTATCTTATGTGTGACTGATCAGCAGTAAGTATCTGAAATTCTTTTCATCTTCACCAAATGAGGAATGAGGAACTTCACAAATGAGTTCTCTCAGATCAGTAAAATTATACCAACTTGAAATTGCTGAAAAGATATTAGAATGAGTTCCTTTAGTCCTTAACTTAGTATTTGAGGGAGGGAGGGAGAAGGAAGGATGAGGGGTCAGAAAAAAATGAAATGTAATTGTGTCTTTTCTGTTATATAGAAATTTTTGCACATCCTCCTACTACAAATGTTCTCAGTTGGGACTGAGCTTGTACTTTAGTCTGCTGTGTTCAATAAAGTAATTCATGCAATGAGAAAGTGTGTGCATAATAAATGCTTTTCAGGATTGAGACCCATAAATTACAGACTTCCTCCTCATTTAATGTCTTCCACTCAATATGTAAGATGCTTTTAAATTCTACTAATTGTCCAAACCAAATCCTAACTAGACAATCAATGAACCTATAGACTGTAGTGTCTTAAATGAGTAAATTACATCCTTTGTAGCATTGCTCTTCAAACCCTTTTCTAAAGTAGTGAAAAATGAAGTATTAAAGTCTATTTTCAGATTGGGTGTGACCCAAGATAGCAAAATCCAAGAAATCCAAACCTCATTTATTCTCCTAACATGGTAAGTAATGCTCAGAAAACAGCTTCTTCTGGCTCAACTTACCCACCTTGTCATGTAAAACTGCCTCTTCCAAGGTTATCAAAATGTTAGTATGCCACTAAAACCTCAAAAAACTTCACTGATCTTTAAGCCTTTTGATGAACCTGTGTGGAAAGGCAAAGTCATTGTTTTTTTTACTTCCAGACTGCACCAATCCAAAACTGGGGAAGTAGGTGTGGGGCATCAAGTTGTGGCCAAATGGGTGAGAAGGAAGTAGGGCTGCCCTGCTCTTCTCCAAGGTAGTGGACAGGTGAGAAGACACACACACAGAATGTGTGGGCATCCTCTCTGGGTGTGTGCTGGATTGCTGCACATGGTAATGTGTCTCCTTCCTGTTTCTAAATTCTCAAATCATTGCTGGATGCTACCTCATTGAAGGTTTTTTTGTTTTGGTTTTGTTTGGTTTTTTGTTGTTGTTTGTTTATTTGTTTTGGGTTTTGTTTTAATTAGCTGTAACTATTGCAACATGCTATTAGATTCTACTCTAGGTCTCACAGTATCCATCAGTGTAGTTTTTCACTTTGTTCTGCTGGTGGAGGAAATACATATTTTCAGAATCTTAGTTTATATACATATTTTCAGAATCTTAGTTTATGGGGCTGGTAGTCAACTTTAATGTTATTATGGAGGTCTAGTTTTAGTATATGTTTTCTCTGATGGTAAAGCTCACTTAAGGATAATCTTTTTCCTTGATGGAGTTGGTTGTGCCCTGGCTGTAGTGGCAGAACCAAGTGCATGACCAGTGAAGTGGTTCAAGGTAAATAATGAAAAAAGAGGTGGTTTGGGGACAGATATTTTTAATCTGGCTTAGATCTACAGTAAGTACAGCCCAGTGAGACTTCAGTGAACTGCTTTCCAAGGACAGGAGTGAATGGCTGGAGAGAAGAAGGGGGCAGACAGCAAGAATTTATTAAGCTGCTGCATCATCAAGGAGAGCATGCCATGGGATTGCTGCTGACTCTTCTGCTCTACCAGAGGAAGTCAAGCAGAGAGCATATCAGTTTTACAGCTTCTCCATTGGTTACAAAACAGCTTTGGGCCTATTGGACATGCCATCTATCCCAAAATGCAGGAATTCAGAAGCAGTCATGTTTGACTATTCTTTGCTTGTTCAAGGTCCTGAGGTAGCTGTTCTTCACATGTAATAAATGAAACATCACTAGTATTTATTTCAAAGGGAGATTTGGACCAGGAATTCAAATCTCAGAGTCAGAATTTCAATTGCAGATCTCCTGGCTGGGACAAAGAAACTTCACACCTAGCTGTGCTGGCTGAAGATACCAAGTTTAAAATATGCCACGGCACAATTTTCCTACTATTATTGATGGAAAACTAATGGAAACCATTGCAGACTTTGAACTGTGTGTGAACTGTCTTATCAGCTAACAGGGTCATAAAAACCAAACTGCAACTCTGTTCATTAGTCAAAATATGTCTTTATACACTGCCATTTCTAATTAGTGGTATTCAAATTAGAAATGCATACCTAATTCCTAATTCCCTGTCTAATTTATGCCATTGCCTCAGTTTCCTTTCACTCGTACTTGGTGGTTATGTCTCATTAACAAGTGCCTGATAGGGGAGTGCACTCACTGGGTTGAATATATTGATATATATATGTATAGTCAGTGTCAGCTGGCATATAGGCTGATATAAGGGGGACTAATGGGAATGTATGAACAAGTAGCCTGTGTTGTTTTGTGTTGACACATATATGACACTAATCTGGAAACTCCTGCCAGAGGCAAGTGAAATATGTTTTGAACAACTAAAGGTATTCCTTCTGGGACTGCTCATACTGTATGATTTCTGTCTCTTTGCCTGAAAGAAAACTCTCCTGATCTATTAGCAACAGTATTGATATCTGAAGTGATGTATGTAACGAGTGCAACTTTTACAAGAAGCATTTTCCTGTATTTTCCAGTGAATCCTTGCTTATACTCTTGCTTAATTCAGAAGGAAAACCCTTCATATTACACTTTCATATATATATATTTGATCTTTGAACTAACAAACAGCAAAACTGAATTTTTCGCTGTGCAGATTCTCTCCCTGAGAAGAGAGTGCAGATTGTGCTATTTACAGTGAAACTTTCTTTAAAAACTATGCTCCAATCATTGTAGGGTAATTTCCTAAACTGCGGGGTGCCTAAAAATAACTTCTGATTGGTTTGCTTTTCTTTGTAGCAGTAGTAGCAGTAGTAGTGGTAACCAGAAAATGAAAAGTAGACATTCATAAGGAAGTACTAAACTCTATGGCAAATACAAAATATAGTCAGAAAATGAACTTCCCTGAAAATAAATTAGGGAGGAAATTCTGAAACACTTTTTAAAAGAGGTTGTGTCTCTTGCCACAAATGTTGACTGATAATGAGTACTTTATACTTAAATTTTTTTATTTACCTTTGCATATGATGTTTGCTTAGAGTTTACAATGCTGTTTCTGCACAAGCAAAATCATTCACTGGTTTTGTCTCTAAAGCACATATTATTTTTTTCAGGATTTCATCTGCAGCTCAGTACTTCTAACTAACATTCTTCTGTAATGTGAAGACCATGTAATTTAAGAATTACAAGTCACAAAACTTTCTGTAATGAAAAGAATTTTTTTTTTTCTTTTTGCTGGTTAAGAGCTGGGATGTGGGTGGGAAGGGAAAATTAAGGACAGTGGCAGTGCTGAAGTTCCTGATACCATGATGTTGCATCCAGAGTGCTGTGTAGAAATTCACTGTGGCTGGTAGAATCACGAAGGTAACAAGGAGCACCTGTTTTACAAGTAGAAAACTGGAGGAAAAAGAATTTTTGGCTTGACCACAACCATAAGGAGCATGATTTTTTTACTGTGCTTGGTGTCTCAATCCTGCCACTTGCTGCCATGTTAATCTGAGCTGTCTCCAAGTCTTGCAATGGGCCGCTCTGCAAAAAAAAAAAAAAAAAAAAAAAAAAAAGAAAAAGAAAAAAAGAAAAAAAAAAGCCTGGAAAGAAGGACTGGGAGCTTTTCATCCCATTCTGGAAAACCTTTTGTCCAGGCTGGGGCTGGCTTTTTTCCTCCCTCAATGGCAACTGTCAGGTGAAGATCACAAAAAATTTCAGTACTTTTAAATATGAGCCCTGGGACTTTATCAGGAGATGGTCATCCATAAGCCAGGCTCTGAAGTGGTGTGGTGCTTTCCATTTGGTGGGAAATGGGAATATTGGAATGGTGGCACAAACCCTAAAATTTTGGTATTTCCAGCTTTCTCAGGAGTTGCTGGTTTGGGCTGAGATAAAATATTGTCATAGTAGCTTGTGTGGGGCCGTGTTTTGGGTTTGTTATAGCAGTGTTGATAACATGGGGATGTTTTACCTGTTGGTGAACAGTGCTTACAGAGTGTCAAAACCTTTTCTATTTCTCACACCACCCCATCAGTGAGTGGGCTGGGGCTATGCAAGAGGTTGGGAGCGGAAGAAGTTGGGACAGCTGACTCCATTTGATCAAATGGATATTCCATAATATATGATGTCATGTCCAGCAATAAAACAGAGTGTGAGGGGAGTGGGTGAAAGGTGTTTGGGGACTGGCTGGACATCAGTCAGTTGGTGGTGAGCAATTGTTTCCTTTTGGATCATGGTTTACTTGTGTCTCCCTCCCTACTCCCTTTTCTTTTTTTCCCTTAATTTAAAAAAATACACTCTGGCAGCCCAGAAGGCCAACCATATCCTGGGCTGCACCAAAAGCAGCATGGCCAGCAGAGCAAGGGACGTGATTCTACCACTCTGTTCTGCCTTGGTGAGACCACACCTGGAGTGCTGCTTCCAGCTCTGGAGCCCTGAGCACAGGAAGAAGGACCTGGACCTGTCAGAGCAAATCCAGAGCAGGGCCACCAAGATGATCATAGGGATGGAGCACCTTTCCTATGAGGGAAGGCTAAGGGACTGGGATTGTTCAGCCTGGAAAAGAGAAGGCTTCAGGATATTCTAATAATGATCTTTCAGTACCTGAATGGAGCCTACAAGAGTGATGGAGAAAGATTTTTACAAGAGCACATAGTGACAGGACAAAAGGGAATGGCTTCAAATTAAAAGAGATTAGGTTTAAATTAGCTATTTGGGAGGAATGCTTTACTGGAGGGTGATGAGTTTCCCAGAGAAGATGTGGATGCTTCATCCCTGGCAGTGTTCAAGGCCAGGTTGGATGGGGCTTTGAGCAACCTGGTCTAGTGACACGTGTCCCTGCCTATGGTAGGGGGATTGGAACTGGATGACCTTTAAGGTCTCCTCCAACCTGTCTGCATCTAAACCCATGAGTTTTTGTACTTTTGTCCTTCTGACTCTAACCCCTATTCCAGTGAGAATGAGTGAGCAGCTGAGTGGTGCTTAGCTGCCTACTGAGGTTTATCATTAGAAAAATTGTGTATCTATCCATCTTTTCAGGCACACAGAAAAAGGCTAGGAACATCACAACCTATCAAATGAATGAATTGAATGTGAGCCTAATTTTGAGTGTGTTAACAATCTTTATAAAGGCATATTGCAGAAAACTCCTTTCTTTAAAAATGAAAAAAAAAAATGAAAAATTAAAAAGAAAAAATATAGCATGGATCTGAAATTACTTTGAAGGACCTGCTCCCAAAATTGATGATTAAAGGAGGATAAGCACAGTGCTTTTGGCTTCAAAGGTCAGCCCTGCTGAATTTAAGTGACTGATGGATTCTCTTCACTGGAGGTGCAATTTTCCCCTGAAGAAATATTTCTTAAAGACCAAGGCTGGCTACCTGGTATTTATGAGAGAGTCCAAAGGGAATTACAAGCGGGGCTGTTAGGGTTATCATTTACTCAGTGGTTTCTGCTGATATTGTAGCACAGGGATCCCACAGCTCTGCTTCTTAGCATGTGATAGATGGTGCCCCAGGTGAAGGTGAGGGCTGAGCGAGGGCAGCCCCCGCTGTGACAAACTGTTGCTTTGCTGCTCCTGCCATGAACCTGCTGCTTCTCCTCCAACACCTCAGCTATGCTGGGCATTGCTCTCCTTGATAATGTGCCTGGGCATTGGGATGCACCCTGGGGAGATTCTGGGTGCACAGCTACCAGCAGGAGGGCTCTCTCCTGCCGTGTGGCAGCGTGGTGAAAACCGTACGTTTTATGGCTGCGTTTGTAAGGCCCTTGTTGTACATTGGTCAAAGTGATTTCTGGTGGCTGATACAGCATAAAATATCAACTATTGTGAGAAATATGTACTTGAGCATGCTCCAGTGAAAAAGTGTGTTGTTTTGATCTCTCCCAGAGCTGCAGCTGGTGATGGGAGCCTGTTAATAGGGTTGTGGTGCTAAAAGAGTGTTTTTGTACATCTCTCTAATTCCTCTGTTTTTGTATTAAAAAATACATTGCTTTCACTACAGAAAGTTATTAATATACCTTGCATATTTAATCTAGCTACCTTAGTTTTTCCTCTTGTGGGGGAAAAAAAAAGCATAATTGGGTGAAAAATTAGAAAACAAAATGGACTATCCAGGTCAAGAACTTCTAAGTAGTTGTTTTGCTTTGCCATTTTACTACAAATGGACTTAAAAATAACTAAAGTCCATCCCTAATTAATGCAAAATACATCAGCCAGGTATGAAATAAAATACCTGGTGGGATCACAGATACTTTTTATGTTATGTTTTGATTGCTGAGAAGATCACGTACTCTGTTTTTGCTGTATTCTTTCAGGACTGCAAGCTAGTTGAATGCTAATGATTCAGCTGTTATCCAGCTAAAGAAAATAGGCTGGTGAGGTTAACTAAGGCCACAGTCAACATCAGTTGATGCAGAGTTGAATGTGTTGCATTTGGTACTATAAAGATAAAAGGAAAAGCAATGTCTAACACCTTCATTTATAAAAAAACAATGAAGTGTCTCCCACTAAAGCAAACAAACAAAAATAAATTTCCTGGAAAACCCAAGTAATAGGAAGTTCTCGAACTCTAAGAAAATCAGTGTTAAGACCCTGATGTTATTAATGTCTCTTCTGAGCTCATTGTTTATGTGTCTTTTTCTTTGCTGTCCTTATTTAATCAATCACATTTTTAAAGATGAAACTCCAAGTCTTCCCATTAATGTTTGGATTCCTGGGCTGTTCTGGCTTCACAAGTCCTTATTGCTGCATCTTTGGCTCTTCTACAATGCACAGATGTTGACCATGGTTGAAAATGTTGCATTCACAGTTGATGTCTTGATCAGTTCTCTTCTGCTGGCAGCTTTTCACCATTCTACTGTGAGGAGGAAAGGAGCCCTTTCAAGTTTTGTTTCTTTTGGTTCATACAGGTGGTTCTTTTTTGCTGTTCCCCTTTGAGTTGTAACAAGCCATATGCCATGCTATTGGGCTTCAAACAAGTACCTGTTGCATCCAGTGGATGTACAGTTCCAGTAGTTGGAAAGGAAAGGCACATACTACTTTGTCTTGAAAACCCATCCCAGATTTTTGATTTGGGACTAGAGTTGTTTTCCGAGATGTACAATGACCAGATCTGTGACTTGAGCCTATCTGCAGGGTCTTGCTGGGGCTTTATTTTCAATATTGCACAGTGGCCTGGGGGCAGAGAGCTTTGCATAGTTGTGGGCTGTAGTGCAGGGGCTGTTTGGGAAGGGCTGGCTCTAGGAGGAGCAGGAGCTGCTGGATTCACAGCCCCCAGCATTGCTTCAATGGCCTTGGCACCCCAAGAAGGGCGCTGAAATCAAGGAGTGATGGCAAAGGTCAGCAGGCTCTCAGCACCAGCAAAGCCTGGGCAAAAGCACAGCCCTTAATTCATTAGTGAGAAACTGGAGTGACAATGCGGCCTTTTTCCATGGAGCACTTGTGGCCTTGTCCACTGTCCATTGTATTGATTTCAATGAAATCTAAGCACACACTCAGAATTAGGCACTTCTTTGCCTGCTGCCCTCAGGAGAGAGAGTTTCCTCAAGTGGGGCCAAACATGTACTTTGTACAGGGCATCTTCTGACCCAGAAGGTCACCTAAGGCTTCTGAGGGACTCTGAAGGGATATTTTTAATTGTTCAAAATCTTGTTTTGTTTTCAGGATCAGCAAAATAACCTGAAAGTGTGTTTGTGTAAATGCTCAAGGGAAAATCTGGCTTAGGAAGAAGCTTGTTATTTATTGTGGGTCAGGTCCTGCAACTGTGGAGTCAGACTCAGTTTTGCCATTGATTTCAGTGGTCACAGGGGCTACCTGTCTGGCCATTTTGAATGAATAAATTTTATTCCCACGTAGAGACAAAAGTAGCTGGAATAAAAATGAGGCCTTTTTGCTGATGTGATATATAAACAGTGAAGTTATTGTATGTTTGCAAAATTATAATCTCAAAGAAGAGGAAAAGTTTAATCCTTTTAGTGTAACTCCTGGCATAGGAAAAGAGGCACAAATGGGAGCCATGTATATGCCAGATTACAGAAGTGTTCCTGTGTTTGACAGTTTGATACTGTAGTCTTCAGGTAAGGTGTATTCTACAGCAAACTCTGTGGCACGTTACTAGTTACTCTCTGGTGGTAGAAATTATCTACTTCTGGCCTGCTTCCACTTAAAACTAAGTTTTTGTTGGCATTGCTTCATCTGATCTTAAGTTATGGGTTTTTGTTTATGTTTGTTACCAGTTTTTTTTTTTAACTAGCTGATGCAAATTTTTTTTTAAAAAGAAATGAAGGAGCAGGACTATATCATCCCTTTGCTCTTTGACAAGGTCAGAGAGGGGATGGCATCAGGAAAGACCCCCCCCCCCCATCTCTTTATGGGCTGGTACTCTGCAAGTCTGGGTGTTAAACCTAGATGTATTAAGAACTGCAGACTGAAAATTCAGATATACTGCCTTTCCTTTGTTGCAGGAGGAAGCATTTTTTGCTGCAGGTCTGAGAAAGGACAGGCTGGCATGGAGAAAAAGGTAAGTGAAGCAAAAGCCATGCTTTCCAAAGAGAAAAGTTTGAAAGGGGCTATTCCTAGCATTGCTATTTCATAATATTATTTGTAGTGTGATGGGAGGGAAGTCAGCAGACGCATAGGCTCCTTTATAGCATTGACAAGTCAAGGAGATGATTAACGAGAGTACCAGACAATGTAATGGTAGGAGAAGGCCCACAGAAGTTAAACAAAAAGTGCCTTCAGAATTTAGAGAATTCCCATGATCCATAGTAGGACCTCATTGTGCTTGTCTACTGTTTCTATTTTTGATTAGATTTATAAACACAGCACCACATATTTTCATGTGGCTCATAGCCCCAGGGCAGAGTGAGATTGACTGCACTGAAACTGTGAGGCTTGTGAATTTCGGGCAAGGGATGGAGTGAAATAAGTAGTGTAATTGTTTTTGTGGAGTGACCGTGGGACCTCTTCTGTTCTGAATTACACATGGTTCAACCCTTTGACCCAACCAACCTCAGCAATGCCTGGTAGATCTCCTAAAGCTGTGCTGAAAGGTCCTATCAGTGACATGTTGGAACATTATCTGTCATGTGAGATGTGTGCCAACAACCATATTAAACTACAATAATTACTAGTGAGGCCATGTTTGTGACAATCTCAACTTCATTTAACCCATCATCATGTTAGTTATTGTTTAAGCAGGAAGTACAAATGGGGACAATTTATGAAATAAAAATGAAGCACCAATGTTTTGTTTAATAAATTGTATGTTTTACTTTGTTTTATTTCCCTTCTAGTTTTTCTTTCTTCCCCTGGCATTTTTGTTCTTGTCATCAGCTCTGTAGCTTGAGTTTTTTGAGGGCTTTTCTATTTTAAGAGCAAGAAATAAAAAGACTAATTCTTAGTAACTGAACTAATACACCAGTGAGATTGTTGTTTCTTTCAGTGCGATTGTAAATGAAAGTTGACTGAAAGCACCGCATTTGTTTCCTAGCAAGAAGCAAAAGTGCTAAGATAATTTGTGTAGGGCTGAAAGATCACACGTGGGTTACTCACTTGATGTGCACCCTCACCGATTTACTCTCCAGCTAGTGGGGCTCTGTATGGCCACGCTTGCACACCTCTGAGCATACACATGATTGGAGTGTACAATTCTTTTTAATTGTATAAAATCAATTTTCTCATAGGTCTCACTGTCTAGGCAGCAAAGCTTTCTGTGGGTCCTCAAAAGGCAGTCCGGTATGTAGAAATTCAGAAGGATTCTTAGCACATGTTTGTTTTCTGAAGCATTTCTGTGTTTTATAGGGGAAGAGGCAAAAGCTCTCCCACGTGCTCCTGCGTGGGCAGCGTGCAGGTTCACTCATGCCTAGCTGTGCCTGGTGTTCTATTAGACTAGACACACAGGGTTACATCTTCCACCCACACACTGAGCTGCTCTTTTACAACAAGCCTTTTCCTTTCGCCTCATTGTCTAGCTGGAATAAACAAAGAGTGGGGTGATTTATTTATTAATTTTATTTATTTTTGATTGCTGCAGAGTCAGCTAAAATCATCTTTGACCCTCCTAAGTGTCATTCTCTTTAGCAATGAAGAGTTTGTTCTCTGCAAAATCTAACATGGAGTACTTAAAGCAGACAGGTGCAAATACCAAGCTGTTTCTCTTTGGCCGCCATCCCTTAAATAGACAAAGTAATAGGCTGGGAGAAAGGAAAAGGTTCCAGCTCCAGCTGCATAACGGAAAGCCTTAACAGGGACTTAGCAGCTGGTTGCAAGAATTAAATGCTGTAAATACCAAGTAATGCATTTGTGTGTGTGTGAGTGTGTTCACAGAGGAATAAGTGCTTAGTGAAGCTGTATCCCTTTTTATGCAAGAGGATCATTCTTTGAAAACTGCGCTCTGCTTTCCGTTGAAAGGCTAATGCTCTCACTGAAGTGAATGAGAACAGAAGCCAACATACCTGTTCCTGTTTACCATTGTTACACTCCTTAGAGCATTTCAGGCCTTATTAGGTTCTTGGAGCCCTACCAGATTGACAATATTTCCAGCTACTTCTCTTTTGGCTGTATTCAAACAAGGCCCCAAAGGAAAAAAACGAAAAAAAAACCCAACAACCTACAACAAGACAACCAACCCACAAACAAAACCATGGATGAATCTGCTGAGCTAGTTTGCTGATGTTAGAAACAGTTGTTCATATTAGGAACACCTAATTTAATTTCATGAAAGAGACATAACATGCCAGTATGTGTATGAATCTAAGGTATGCATTTCCTAAAAGGAACTAAAACTCTGTCATTCCAAAGTTGCTCTTCTTTTTGACTTCCAGCTTGCATGGGGACTGCTGTCTGGAAGCAGTAACTTTAACTTTAACTCTAAGGCTGCTGATGAGGTCTGTCTGTGTGATCTTCGTAAGCAGA
Organism: Molothrus ater; assembly: GCF_012460135.2. Classification (NCBI taxonomy): domain Eukaryota; kingdom Metazoa; phylum Chordata; class Aves; order Passeriformes; family Icteridae; genus Molothrus; species Molothrus ater. Next base: position 66,227,446 of record NC_050478.2, read on the forward strand.
TAAGGGTAGGGAGACAGCTCAGAGCAGAGCTTGTTTACAGCAGGACAGAAGAAAACAGCTAGACATAAATGAGGGCTGACGGTTTCATGAAGCACAATTGGTTGATCACAGATTCAATATGACTGCCCTGAACTGAGCGATGATCCGTACAGTATGCAAAATTCACTTTCTTGCTGGTCTGTGCCCACCAGCCTTCCAGCAGCTTTCCCAGAGCCCCTCAGCCACGGCTTTGAGTGGAACCAGAGCTGAACGCAGCATTGTTGTACCCAATTCCTTTTGACAACAATCACATTCTTTTAAAAACTTCATAGGTTTTAGTTGTCACTGGTTATAAATGAGGGTTTTTTCCCTCGCCATTGCTGCTGCTGCTGCTGCTGTTGTTGTGGTGCTCACTGCTCTCCCAGAGATGCGAGTGCTGCAGGTTCTGGTGCTCCTGGTTTTCTTTTGTTTCCGTCGGTATCAGAAAGCAGGCAGAGCGTTTTAATGATGATGGCATGCAAAAAAAGATTTTAAAGGTTTAAGTCCCCTTTTGAGTGACACGGTGATGCACTGTGCTCAAACATTTCTAACTCCCCTTGTCTTTGCTGTAGTGCAGCACACTCAAGGTAAAAAGACATAAAAAAAATTCAAAGGCAGGACCTGTTTTTCAGCAAGTCATGGAGATTTGAGGTAGGATGAATTGCTACCAACAACAAGATCACCCTTTAAACTCGACTTTGCATGCAAGGGACATCCCCTTTCTGTGTGCTGGTTGTGGATGGACAGATCTGATGCATTTGGTTTGTGGATGCAAGTTGTACCCCTGTCATCGCAGGTGTAAACCAGCACAGCCTTTGCATCACTTAAGGCTCTGGCTTCAGGTTGTACAACTTTTTTTTTTTTAAATGCTTTTTTATGTTTATTTTGGGATAAGGTTCTGTAATCAGAGGCTTTCTGTAAGGATGTATGTTCATATGCATTTGTCTCCGTATGCTCACAGAACTGGACTTTGCCTGCAAACAATCCAAATGGTCGCTGAGAGTATTTATTTAATTTGCTATTGAATACCTAAGTTTTTCAGGTATGTGCAAACTGATTAAAGAGCATTTGCTTTAGACATAAATTTGCATAAATACATACATTAAGTAGTAGTGACTAATGATAAAATGAATGTAAAATGCAACTGGATAATTTCCTGCCTATTCTCTGATGAGAAGGCAAAGTACGATAAAGGTAGGGGGGTTGGGAAAGGAAACCTAAAATAAAAAGCAGGGGAAATAGTGTTATTTACACAACTTAAAATTGCTCATGTGTAAAAGAGAGAAGGATGAGGAAATTGGCTGGAAATAGGTATGAAAGGAAAATGTCTTCTAATTTCCTCTCAAGCACAAAGTGACAAGAACATGTGTTGATTACACAAAGGCCACCACCGAAACACTCTGTTATTCAGCTATGTTGAGAAGCAGCACTGGAAGAATTCAACTCAGCTGTTGGAAATCAAGCATTGCTTTCATTCTAAAAAATATGAAGAACATATTTTCAAAACCTGATAGCAATAAGGGACAAGGGCATAATCTCTTTGCAGTGCACAGGGATCACAAGCCTATTCCATCAGTTACCTGAAAATTCTAGTTGGCATTTGACTGAAGTACCAAATTAGTTG